>NW_026442138.1:8632500-11032500 GCF_026898425.1 Galleria mellonella
GAAATTCATGACGTGTTTGTTGCGTTAACACGAGAAAATGGCTGATCGGAAATTTTATAAATAAGGGTAGGTAGGTACTAAATCAACTTAAAAGTTGCTATTTACCTCTTTATTTCATCAGCATAAGTGAGTGAACTATCTGATATTCTCATGGCTTTGCATAAATAATACTACCTATGTGTTAATATAGACGTTTTATGGTTTATCTGCAGAATTTCATTTAAATCCGATCCGATCTGAGTTTTATATCACACTTATAATTCATAGACTTAGTATAATGTACTTTTACCAGCTATATATAACATTTTTTTTTTCAGGTGAAAATGAAGGTGTTTGTTGCTGTCAGCACTGTTAGAGTATTTTATATTATTTATACAAAGTAAAACGTGTGCCTGAAAGAAGTCCATTCGTACTACATTTTATATGGTAAGAACATTAGAAAATCATACTAATTTGCATACTACCTATAATTACCTACTTATAGTACGCTATAATATTCATTTTTTAAATCATTAATTGCGATTAGAAAAAGTGTGTACCTAACTCTTCGTGAGTGGCCACATCATCATCATCATCATCATCATCATCATCATCATCATCATATCAACCTTTGACTGTTCACTGCTGAACAGCCTCCCTTTATGGATTTTGCCCGTAGTTGCCACGCTAGCAGGCAGGTTGGCAAGCGTAATTAGGCTTTATAAATGTTTTAAGAGAGACGCTGCTGCCTATCCTCGCCTTCACTTAGTCGTTTCTTACAACACCCACGGGAAGGGGGGAAAGGGATTGTTAGTTATGGAGACTGAGAGTCCCATTGCTAGCAATATACCCAACCAGGTCGACCTCCTCGCGGTTCCCCCTGGAAACTATCATGGTTAATTCCTGATGAATTCATCATGATGGGCTAACTGGCCTGTTTTCATTCTCATCTATCACCCTTCACTGGTGCTCCGCCAGCGTATCCCGTTAGCGCAGGCGGGGCTACCATACCATTTTCACCCATCAAAAAAAAAATAGGAGATTAGTTGGTGCGGTAAACTAAACGTGCTGACGCCCACCCTTGCTGTATAGGGAAGGTCTTTATCCAGCTGTGAATAACAATAGGTGATGAATTATGATTTATGGTTATGATTATTTTATATTTTTTATTCAATCAAATGAATAGTTCAAAAGATGATTAATATAATTATGTAGGTAGGTACAAAATGCAACGATTCACATCGAATGAATTCATACATTACATGCAGTCTATCTACCTTCTTTATTTTATCTTTTTTTATTATTCACCCCAAGTATTCTCAGCTAAGACGCAAATACCGCAACGTACTAGCCTTTGTATTGGGCGTTTTTAGCACATTTTATTTATTAAGGACTTTCACTCGTCTCTTTTTCTACAAATTAAAGTTGGTACAGATATTTTTAGCTTTGGCATACTACCAAGTTCATTCCGTGCGGTACAACTACGTATTTTTTAAACCTAAGGAATGTGATCAGTGTTGTGATTGATATGTATAAATATTCATGGCTTCGAGCAATAACAGTGAGTTAATTACAGCCTGGATTCTCTGATACCAGCACACTCAAGAGTTAACGCTCTGTAAGTCTTTTACGTTATCTAAACCACGTTTTTTGTGGCCGTTATAAAGGGTGTCGGGTTTCATGTGGTCCAAACAAAAACGATCGATAGAGGGGTCCAAGAGCTTCTCTAAACACCTCCATGTATGTTCTGCAAAAATTTATAGTTTTCGAGAAATTTGCATTTTTATAAATTTTTCGTTAGTACCCGAAATGTTGCATTCTTTATTTATTTTCTCCTAAACTATTATTACCAAAACCTTAATTACTTTTGTGGATGTGAACAATTAATAGGCCTTTCACTACGACACTACAATTCTAATCCAGGCTGATAAGTTTTTTAAGTTGTATTTTAAGAGAAGATCCCGATTTTATTATACTAGTATAAATATTAGTTAGCAAAGTATATCATCCTAATCACTCACAATACCTACAAGTAGAATTATTGGGGGGAAGAAGGGATTGTTAGTAACGGGACCAAAGAGCCCTATTGCTAGCAATATATCCTATCAAGTCGACCTCTACGCCGTTTCTCCTGGAAACCATCGTGCTTAATTCTTGTTGAATTCTTCACGATGGGTTAACTGACTTGCTTTCATCCTCACCTATCATCTCACTGGTGCCCTGCCAGCATATGCATATGCATGCATAGCACGGGAGGTGTTATCATTTCTGTCTCATCCATAAAAAAAAGTACAATAATTGGAATATTTTCGGTAAATAACAGGCTAGCGATTCTGTACAATTAAGCTATCGAATTAAAGAAATACTTTTATTATAAAGTTAAAGGGGATAATAAATATTCATTATTGTACTAGCGACCTGCACCATTTTTGCATGGTTTTTTTTTTATAAAATTAATGTTATTCGCTGATAATATAGCCTTCTATAGGTAGGCTCTATAGGAGCTTTCACTAATATCTTTAGCAGTATTGATTTATTGTTTAAGTGCTACGAAATGGAGGAAAATGAATAACAGATGCAAATACGTATGTCTCATTTTTATTATTATTTTCAGGTGACTTCTAATACGACCCAGTAGTAATAATGATGTTGTATTGGAACGTTGCATCAAGACTATCAATTTAAGTGCGACTGGCAGGTCTCAATACAAGGTAAGAACAGAACAGTAATCTTCATTCTACTGGTGCGTTAGAGTTTTAAATGAATATAGATTACTATTAGAGATTATAGAGTTCTAAAAATAAATATATAGTGCAGATAGGCACGTAGTTTTGTTTAAATAAGGTCCTGGGTTGGATTCTCCAATCGGGGACCAATTTAAGTAAAAATATTTTAACAATAAAATAATTAATATAAATAAAATTAAGACATTAAGTCACCAATTACTATATTGGATATAAGAATGGGCGGTAAATAAAAAAACAATTAACAATAATGCTTACGTTTACTTGAATAAAAATTATTTTTATACTCATTTTTCCGTTCAATAACATACGGGTTTTTTTATATCAAATTAGGCAGTCGAATTTTATCGAAGTATTTCAAGAAAGCCATGTGGACCCGGCATAGAATAGGCCGGTCCTTTCTTTCCCGTGGGTGTCGTAAGAGGCGACTAAGAGAAGGTGATGGATGTGTAGCAGCGTCCTTGAAATCCGCCTGCCAAGTATGGCAACTACTGACAAAACACTCCAAAAGCCTCGTAATGACTATGCTGAGCAGTGGACAGTTAAAGGCTGATATGAAGATGTTGATTTCAAGAAAAATCATTTAGATGTTATTGATTAGACAGTGAGTATTAATATTACTGTCGCTAGTGATGCCAGTAATGACCTATCTTCTGAATCTTTCACATTTATAATCTTAATAGGAAGAAAGTATGATAATTTCTGTACCTTTCTTTTGTTTAGGTTACTACTTGATGAATGAGTCTGTTTTTGTCAGTGCTGTTAAGATACATTATTTTTACCTATACGAAGTAAAAGGATTGCCTGAACGGAGTCCATTTGTACTGCAATAACATTTTATAATCATATGAATTAGCATATTACATGTGTACCCACCCATAGTACGCTGTTGTACTCGTATTTAAATAATTAATAGCGATTAGAAAAAATTTTTAGTACCTACTTATTTTGTGAGTACATCATGTAGTGAATAAATAAACGATTAGGGGCGGTAAACTAAACGTGTTCATGAAAGTGGACACCCACTCTTGCTGTATAGGGAAGGTCTTTATCCAACAGTGAATAATAATAGATGATGAATATAATTATGTAGGTAAGTATGTATCGCATTGATTTGCAATGTTACATTGAAAGAATTTTGTATTTTTATTTATACGACTTTGAATGGAAAACAAGCTGACAGCCCACCTGATGGAAAGTGGTAACCGTCGCCTATAAACATGAGCTGTACCATGGACATAACAGAGTATACTATTTCGCCCGTGATACCCCATGCGTTGCCATTCCTGAGGACTTAGGTGTTATTCCTCTGTAACCAGTAAATTCACGCCATATCCCACCCTTCAAACCGAAACACAGCCATGCAAACACAACTGCTTCATGGTAGAAACACGAATGGGACAGAGGTACCCAAGCAATCGACTTTTGTTCAAAGTCTCCCTCTGATATTCTTAATTAATTTATTCATTATATGCTTCTTTATTTTGTATTTTTTATCGTTCAATCAATCAATATATTTTTATTTGAAAGTTATGAAAATACAATTAATATTATAAATGCGAGAGTTAGTAACAATGGATGGATGTTTGTTACTTTTTACTCAAAACTATTGAATGGATTTGATGTCACGGCTCGGCGCAACGAAGCCGCGACGCTGGGTTTTAGTGGACCTCGGTTGTAAAAATCGTACAAAGTTTACTTAAATTGGAACTTTTACATTTACTCAGTGTTAATAGAAAGAAACACATACTAAATTACAAACAATGAGACGTTTGGAGTTTATACATAACTGTCCGATATATTTTCTCGCATAGTCATTTATTTATTAGACTTTCTAATATTTTTAGTGTTATTAATTTATTATTCAAATACGACGGATATAAAGGAAAACGAATAATAAATGTAAAAATACATGCTTCTTTTTTACTATTATTTTCAGATCACTTCTAATACGACCCAAGAGTAATGATGATGTTGTATTGAAGCGTTTCATCAAGAGTAACGACTCAATTGGCAGGTCTCAATACAAGGTAAGAAAAGAATGGAAATAGTCACTCTGCTGGGTTATAGTTTTAAATAAACATAAATTACGATTAGAGATTATATATCTAGTTCTAAAAATAAATATATTGAGTACTACCGTGATATAATTGGGCACGTTGCTTTGCGTAAAAGGTATCCTGGAATGGATTCCCCAATCGGGTCAATTTGAGCAACAAATTTTTCTGAATGGTTATGGGTCTGGATTTTTTGGATGTTATGGGTTGGCCTAAAGGCACAGGCGTTTGTTGTTTAATTCTTCACAGCGTAGGGTATCTTATTTTTATTTTAGGACTTGGTAATAAATAAAAAATAAAAGAGTATATAAATAAAGATTTCTTAAAACGAACAATATTATCAACAGTTTACACATACACAAACATAATTTTTTATTACAATTATCCTAGACCCAGCTTATATTGAAAACTAATTTTCGCTGTATTGTGGTAGTGACGTGTGTTTCATCCGTTCCGTTCAGTTTCTACGGCTACTACAGCAGCTGGGGGGGGGGGGGAGGGAATGGAGACTAATAATTCTATTGCTAGCAATATACCCAAACAGGTCGACCTCCCCGTAGTTCCCCCTGGAAACTATCATGGTTAATTCCTGATTAATTCGTCATGATAGGCTAACCTGTGGCCTGTTTTCATTTTCATCGATCACCCTTCACTGGTGCTCCGCCAGCGTATCCCGTTAGCGC
Source organism: Galleria mellonella (assembly GCF_026898425.1). Lineage (NCBI taxonomy): Eukaryota > Metazoa > Arthropoda > Insecta > Lepidoptera > Pyralidae > Galleria > Galleria mellonella. The sequence goes on from NW_026442138.1 coordinate 8,637,964, forward strand.
AGGCGGGGTTACTATTCCATTTTCACCCATAAAAAAGAACAGCAGTTGGGGGGGGGGGGGAGGTATTATTAGTGATGGGGTCAAATAAATGATTCCACGATGAGTGACATCACATCTTATCTTCTCTCTCTCTCTCACTCAGGTGTAGTAAGATGTCGCTGACAATACTTCATCGACTTTTTACTTGGAAGGGATCATCATTTTTACTATTATTTTTAGGCGACTTTTGATACGACCCAGTAGTAATAATGATGTTGTATTGGAACGTTGCATCAAGACTATCAATTCAAGTGCGACTGGCAGGTCTCAATACAAGGTAAGTACAGAACAGGAATCTTCATTCTACTGGTGCGTTAGCTATAGTTATCTATAGTTATTATTTTTTGTTTTTTTCATTTGCAAACTTACTTTTTATATTATTGTTATATCAGAATTGTTAAATTAAATTAAGATTATATGCCAATTATTGTTTGATAGTATCTTGTTTTTAAGTTAACTATAACGTTGATATTAAGTCTTAATAGATTTCATTTTCAGACTTTATTCAGTTAATTAATACCATAACAGTAATAACTTGGATATTTTCTAATTTAGCAAATATTTGGTTAAAATAAGTAATTTATTAAGACGCCTAATTAAACGCCATTCGTGTTTCTACCGTGAAGCAGTTGCACGAGTATGCTTCAGATTGAAGAATGGGAAATGGTAATAAAATTAATAACATAGAATAGAGATATTACCAGAGGGAAACTTTGTACAAAAGTCGATTGCTTGCGTACCTCTGTCCCATTCGTGATTCTATTGTGAAGCAGTTGTGTTTGCATAGCTGTGTTTTGGTTTGAAGGGTGGGATATGGCGTGAATTTACAGTGTACAGAGGAATAACATATGAGTCCTCAGGAATGGCAACGCAATGGGGGGTATAATGAGCGAAATAATATACTCTGTTATGTCCATGGTACTGCTCTTGTCTCTAGACGATGGTTACCACTTTCCATCAGGTGGGCCGTCAGCTTGTTTGCCATTCTAAGTTGTATAAAAAAGAGGCATAATACCATAGTCTCCAGGAATAGCAATTCATGAACATTATCATAGATATCACAATGTAGTACCACTTTTTATTAAGTGGGCCGTCAGTTTGCTGGCCATTCAGTTTCATAAAAAAAAAAATAAGGTCCATGCAGTAAATATTAAAATGTATGTTTCTGTACTACATGTTTTGTATTTATCTTTCAACAACTCTTGCTATCTATTTACCTGTGCGAAGCAGTGCGGTTTGCTAAAGAATAACGAATGCATGATAATGGAATGGTGACCCCGCCAGCATTTGGGCTTTTGGCTAGCATTACCTACCTATTAGGTATGTTCTGGCAATGTACCAATGAGGGATGTTTTGTCAGCATAAACAATGTTACTAATAACCCCTTCTCCCCTCAATTTTATAGGTCTTCCTAGACTTAACAAATAGACATATAATAGAGATATAACATCCAGCATAATTGTTACAGTTGGTGGTGGCTCAGTGAATGTGAAAATGAAAACAAGATCATGGCCACCGGAACTTGGCTGCCGATATATAACATGATGCGATGCTGCCCCAGTCCAAGAACAAATTTAACATGAATAAATTTACTTTCATTTTAAATTCAATTCACTATAATGCCATGTCTTGTATGCTTCTTTTAAATGACAAGTGATTCATATTACGTATTATAATATCAATATCCTAAGGATATTAATACGGAAACTAACGGTCGAGGGAGCAGCATCTATCTTAGAAAATAACAAAAGGCCTGCCCGATTCCGCTATCAACAATAACGACTAGACCTGACAGCATATACTGCAAGAACTTGGAGCGCCAATGAGCAGATTGTGAAGCTGAAGAATAGGTAAATAAGTTATACTGTAATAATATAAAATTATTATTAGTCTGAAGACAGGGGGAGGATACGATGATCTTTAAATTCGGTACTTTTTCTACCACCGGGAGGGTGACCATGCGGCCCATGGTGGTATCGGGTTGTGAATATTTCCGCCATATATTACTTACACAATTATAATCTTAGTAGGAAGTATAATAATTTTTATAACATTTTGTTTCAGGTTACTGCTAGATGAACGAGTCCGTTGTTGTCGGTACTCTTAGTATACATTATTTTTACCTATACGAAGTAAAAGGATTGCCTGAACGGAGTCCATTTGTACTGCAATAACATTTTATAATCATATGAATTAGCATATTACATGTAAGTATGCTGTTGTACTCGTATTTAAATCATTAATAGCGAATAGCCAAATGTAGAATTTATTTGCATTTTGAGGGTACCCATAGCATGCAGTCAAATAGGCAATTAGTTGGAGCGGTAAACTAAATGTGTTCATAAGAATCGATGGCCATCTTTATGACTGTAAATATCTTTAGTGGTATTAATTTAATATTTAAATACAATGGATATGAAGGAAAATGAATAACAAATACATGTCTCATTTTTATTTTCAGGACACTTGTAATACGACCCAATAGTGATAATGATGTTGTATTGGAACGTTTCATCAAGAGCAACAAATGCAACTAGTCTCAGTATAAGGTAAGGGAAGAACAGAAATCATCACTCTGTCAATGGGTTAAAGTTTTAAATAAATATATTGATTATTTCGGGGGTGCAGTTGGGCACGTAGTATTGCATAAAAAGTTCCTGGGTTGGATTTCTCAATCGGGTAAAACTAATAAACTTTTTGATTTGGCTCAGGCCTGGATGTTACTTGTTGTTCCCCTAGGTGTTCATTGTCTGGTTCCTTGTAACACAGGGTATCTTAGTTTATTTTTATTTTAAGACTTGGCGATTGGTGTGATTGTACGCCACTTATTATTTTTGTCGATAAATAAAAGAAAAAATACATACTGATATATCAAAATTAATAATTTCATCAATTTTCACCTGCGCAAGTATTATTTTGTATTATAATTGTACTGAATCCGTATTTTTGCTTATTTTTGCTATATTATGGTAGTGTTGATATTTGTTTCATCGGTTTCATTTAGTTTCGACGGCTACTACGAGAGTACAAGAAGAGCTCAATGCGACGTGCAGTTCACGCTCGGCCAAGGGTTGATGGAGTGCATGAACGATGCAGTCTCTAAGTTATTTAGCAGCGAGCATGCCCGCCGGGTGTTGACTGTACCCAGCAAGATGTCACTCCTGGTCTACATGAGTCAGTGAAATCTCAAGGTGAGCGACATCATATCACGGCTACTCTTTTTCTCTTTCAATAAAATGTAGCTACAAAAAACTTGGATATAAGACGCTGTTTACAAGCCTAAAGCGACTTCTTACATGGGGGAGTTTATCACATTATTATGACTCGTCATAATGGGCCAATCGATTTGTTCATCCTCACCTATCAGGCAGCAGGTGGTATTGTGTGGCATTTTTATCCAATTAAAAAAAAACTAAAATTGGATTAATATTTTTTAAAGGATGTATCTTTTCTTATGCAATTTACATATAATGACAATTAAACTGACGGCCCATCTGATGGAAAATGGTAACCATAACAGTACCATAGATATAACAGAGTTTATTGTTTCACTCACGATACTCCCAATGCGTTGCCATTACTGAGGACTAAGTTGTTATCCCTCTGTACCCTGTAAATTCCTGCTATATCCCATCCCACCCATCAAACCAAAACACAACCATGCGAACACAACTGCTTCACGTCAATATTAATGTTGATATTAGTTTTAATATATTTCAATTTAATATTGTTTGCAGTTAACTAATATAAGACAAATTGTATTTGTTATATATATATATACATACATTTATGTATTTGTGTATCTTCATTATTATTTATTTATGTATTAATGTTATGTACTTTTATTATTTACACATGTACAGGTGTACAGCTGTTTTTATTGTATTATATATTCAATTGTTTTACTGGGTATTATTTAGTTTATCTTTAGCTGTACGGTTATGACCCTTGTACATTCTACAGTTTTCTTTCAGCTTCTCAAAGGTTGACTGTAAGAGATCCCTTTATGGGATAACTCCGCCATTGTATATTAAATCTTTTAATGTATTCAGTATAAACTATCTACAAAAAAGATTTTACAGAACAATACAATAATCTATACCTATATCTGTTAATCTAGCAAATATTTGGTTAAAATTAGCAATTTATCAGGATATCTATTTCAACGCCACTCATGTTTTTATCGTGAAGCGGCTGTACTTGCATAGTTATTTTGTTTTGAAGAACGGTAAAATTACAAGGTACGGAGGTAACACCAGTCTTTTGAAATAGCAGTTCATGAGGATTGTCATGGATATCACAATGCATTCTGTGTTTTTATTAGGTGGACCGTTAGTTTGCTTGCCAATCTGTTTCATAAAAAAAAAATATTAGGTGCATTTATAAGGCGCATGCAATAAATATTAAAGTATATGTATTTTACTGCAGGTTCTATAATATTGTATATTTGTTTATAATTTATCTTTCTACATATGTCTATACTCGTGCAAAGGAGAGGTGGTTCGCTAATGAATAATGAATGACGATTTGAGAGGATGAAGCAGGGTAATTGGTTCATTATAATGAACTTATTAAGTATAAAACACTATACTAATAATTCCTTCTCCAATTATCTTTGCAGGTCTTTCTAGATTTATAAATTGTCTATTTATATTCTATATATATTTTATATAAGATTTAGCACAATTGTTACAGATGGTGATACCTACTGAACCTACGGAACCTGCCTGCCGATAGATAATATGATGCGATGCTACTCCAGTACAAGAACACATTTGACATGGATAAATTCACTTTGCGCGCCAATTCTTTATCAAGAGACTGGTATGTTTCTTTTAAATGTCAGTTAATAGATTCATATTATGTGTTGTAATATAAATAGTAAGAAATTTATATTATACGTACTATATACATACTACATGTACAAATGATTATGAAATATTAACAGGAGCATGATGTTACATGTTTTGTTGTCCACTCAGCACTACTTCACAATAAATATGCATTTACTATTTACAAAAAACTTATACCAAATCATTTAATAAGGGATGTGTGAAAAAAATTCTCTAAAAACGTTCAGCAATGTGTTAACTGATAAGTTGTTTTTCTTAACTTATTAAATAATAATAAATATAAATAAAAGAAATATTACAAGATTTGATATAAGAATAGACGATAGAATTTTTAAAAATCATATAAGAAAACGGCGTGAATTATGGTCCCAGTCTTCAACGTCTACGTCAGAATACAGGTATAGGCAACTTATTAAGCAAATCATCAAGTGTATATGGCGTGACATACGCCAGTTTAATATTGTATACAAAGTGTTCGCCAGAGATTTGACTATTGGGCAAAGCCGACTTACAAAGTTGAAGAACGCTACCGATGATATAAATTTCGCTACATCTGAGATTTTGAGTGAGATTGTATGGACAGCTGTACACAACGTCGTTACCACCGCATACCAATGTAAATAACGACCTAAGAGCTAAAGTCACCCGACACTACCGATAATATCTCAGACGTCAGTTTGCAGGAGATTTAAATAGCTCCAACAGTTGCTTAAAAACGGCAAGGCAGCGTTTAATGGTGTCACTTTATCTTTTGGAGGCGTCTTCCTACACTGTGTTTGCCCGTACGGGCTTGTCACAGAAGAGCCTTTCTTCCCCACCAGTTGTTGCTTCTTCAAGCTATGTGACCAACCCATTTTCACTTCACCTTATTTATCCTTCTGGCTATGTTAGAGACTGGTTATTTTACGGATATCCTAAGTTTGGATTCTGTTACGTAAAAAAACTCTGAAGTACCCCTCTCCATAGCTTGGCGAGTAATTTGAAATGTCGGTCTCACCGGTGTCGGTCTTCACGTTTGAAAGTTGGCTTCACCCAATAGCCAAATCTCTGGCGAACACTTTAGAGCCTTAATTTCACTTTATTGCGAGTTCAATGCATGAATAGTATAAAATGTCCTCTAACACTGTTCCCACCTCATCGTCGAAATCTGTTACGGCCGGCGCATATACCTGTGTAACTTTCAACACTCTTTGGAATCAACTTCCAGCAGCAGTATTTCTGAATCCATACGACATCATAACCTTTAGAAAAAAGAATATATTCCTTTTTAAAAAGCCGGCAGCACACCTGCTAAGCCTCTGGTGGTGGTGATCATGTGCGGCGGTGGTCACTTACCATCTGGTGAGCCATATGGCTGTTTGCCTTCTGTGTTATAAAAAAAGATAATCCTATAATATTCCAGTGTAACTTATTTACCTCTTCTTCCAGCTTAACAATCTCCTCATCCGCCCTCAAAGTTTCTGTATTATATGTTGCCAGGTCTAGTCATTTTAGCTGGTAGCCAAATTACAAATGAAGATTCTTAGCATCTCCTGCCCCACCATTACCATGACAGCTGACGTGTTTACTCTTCATCAGCCCTTAAAGTTTGTGCATTATATGTTGCCAGGTCTAGTCATTTTGGTTGGTTGCCAAATAACTGCCGAAGATTCTTAGCATATCCTACCCCACCGTTACCATGACAGCTGGCGTGTTTTCTTTTTATCAGCCCTCAAAGTTTGTACATTATATATTGCCAGGTCTAGTCATTTTGGCTGGTAGCCAAATTACTGCCGAAGATTCTTAACATCTCCTGCCCCACCGTTACCATGACGGTTGACGTGTTTACTTCTCATCAGCCCTCATAGTGTGTACATTATATGTTGCCATGTCTTGTCATTTTGGTTGATAGCCAAATTACTGCCGAAGATTCTTAGCATCTCCTGCCCCACTGTTACCATGACGGCTGAAGTGATTACTTCTCATCAGCTCTCAAAGTTTGTGCATTATATGTTGCCAGGTCTAGTCAACTTGGTTGGTAGGCAAATTACTGCCAAAGATTCTTAGCATCTCCTGCCCCACTGTTATCATGACGGCTGAAGTGTTTACTTCTCATCAGCTCTCAAAGTTTGTGCATTATATGTTGCCAGGTCTAGTCATTTTGGCTGGTAGCCAAATTAATGCCGAAGGTTCTTAGCATCTCCTGCCCCACCGTTACTATGACGGCTGAAGTCTTTACTTCTCACCAGCCCTCAAAGTTTGTGAATTATATGTTGCCGCTTAAAATTTTATAAAGGTCACATATGAAATACTATTTTCACCTATAGGCAGAAACGCCACAGTACTAGCTTCTTCCGTTAGATCGCATTCAAAGTCGGGTGGCTCGAATTATTGATGGTCAGCACCTTACTGTCCGACTCGACACACTGAAACTGTGTAGAGATATTGGAATTTTGCGTAATTGGCACTTTCTTCCACGTACAAACGCTCTTTGCAATTAACTTCCAGCAGCAGTATTTTCGAACCCATATGACATCATGACCTTCAAGAAAAGAGCGTATTCCTTTTTAAAAGGTCGGCAGCACACCTGCTAAAGCTCTGGTGGTGCGGGTGATCTTAGGCGGTGGTGGTCACTTATCATCAGGTAAGCCACATGCTCGTTTATCGTCTGTGTTATAGAAAAAAAAGATAGTTCTATAATATCCCAGTGTAACTTCTTTACCTCTTCTAGCTTCACAGTCTTCTTATGGGCCCTCAAAGTTTGGCCGTTTTACCTGGTGGCCAACTTTTGCACTATATCTAGACCTGTTAATATAGCTCGAGTTCTTTGAATATTGTTTACATAACACTCGAACAGTACGTTATTGTTAGTACTAGATTGTATCAAGAAGTCTATACCTTGAAAATAATACAAGACAAGTTAGGCATAAATCTATTTGCTCTCTTCTTCGGAAGTGAATTACTTCTTAGTACCAGCAATAACCTTTCCTGTCATCAATGATACTAGTAATCAGTAAGGCAGTCTACCATACACTTCCAGGTGGAGGTCGATATCCTTTTTTTATATAGGAACATGCATCATGCAGCTTCATACGTCTCTTTCGGGGCGTGTGGTACTGACTGATGATGACTTGATCCTTCTTTATTATAAATCGATACACTTTTTATTGGAATCTCCCTATTGCATTATCTATTTTTTCATTTGCAAATGTTCATTTTAAAAATACTACATCATTATTACTACTGGGTGGTACCAAAAATCTATAGCCTCAAAATGTAAGACCCCATTTGCGGATCAATTAATATACAAACGGATTTACTATACGGGGTTATAAGATGAGAGCCAATTTTCGTTTGAAAATGTGTAAAGTGGCTTAGTGTGATTTTGAAATATTCTTACTATGTATTACAAATGGACTCCTTTCAGGCAATCCTTCTACTTCCACATTATATTATTTCCAATCGAGATTTTGTGAGATGTTATCATAAAGTTATTTTTTTAAATACAAGTTTATTTTCCTGTATTAATTTTTGTATAGCTATTTCGTTGTATTTAAAGTTATAACTATCAAAGTATTTTAGGTATTTTAATATTCTAACATACATTCATAACTGATTGAAGTCTAGCAGTAAATGTTAATTTTTACTTTATTCTTATCTTGTATTTGGACAAGTTATTATTATATAACTAGAGTTTCTTGAGTGTTCTTTACATAATACTTGAGTAGAACGTCATTGTAGGTACTGGGTCGTATTAAGATCTTAAGATCCTATCGCTTGAAAGTTGTGTATGACTAGGAATGGTTACTTCGCCGGTGCTATCAATATACGCTGACGGGGCACCAGTGAGAGATTGTAGGTAAGAATGAAATCAGGTCAGTGAGCCCACCATGACGAATGCAACAAGAATTAATTATGATGGTTCCAGGGTGAACTGCGTGGAGGTTGACCTGACCTGACCCCACTGCTGGCAATGTACCTTGCCAGCAGTGGGATTGTTAGACCCCATTACTAAAATTTTTCTCTCCCACCACAATCAATTCGAGTCTAAACCTATTTGCAGGCCGTTTGACTGGATTGTCATAATTAACATTTGAAAAATTCAGGAAAAAATTAGGAATGATTTTTCTATTGGATGACTTGATCCTTTTTTATTATAAACTGCTACACTTTTTATTGGAATTTCCCAATTGCGATATCATTTTTTTCATTTACAAATGTTCATATTTTTCATTTACAAAAATACTACATCATTATTACTACCGGGTGGTACCAAAAATCTATAGTCTCAAAATGCAAGAACTCTTTTGCGGTTCAATTTATATAATATGTAAAAAGGTTTACTGGTAATAAGATGAGGGCCAATTTTCGTTTAAATATGTATGAAACGGCTTAGTTTGTATACTCGGGATACAGCAGACTGGCTCAAGTGGAGCTGGGCAGTGACTGCTCGCTGGCTTAACCCTTGTTAACATGGCAGCAACTTGAGCGGTTTCTTCTGGTGTGGTATCTATGGTTTCATGAAAACAAGGAATGCATTTACTGAGATGTGTACCGGTCAATATGTGATAAGCGACTGATAAAGGTAAACCAGGTGTTGGGCGGGTTTAATAGTGGGGGCAGGTAGCGCAACTCGTGGATACCTTATGGAGCAAATTTTCCCTGACGCCCAATTAAAATGCGTCATTAAATCAGCGCTTAAGTTTTTTTTAGGGTATTGATGTTAAATGAGAGCATAATTCTTCAGCTTTCGAATGACATATCATCTTTATAATTAACAGTTGTCGTTTTAGTAAAATCAATATGTGCTCCGTCAAGGGTTGAGTCGATTTGGTTGCTCGTGAGCGTATAAGGTGAGGAAGAATTTTCGTCTAAAAACGTGTGAGGTGGTTTTGTGATATTGAAATATTACCACGCATTACAGATGAACTGTTTTTGGTACTTTTTCTAGCTCCATGATATAATAATAATTTCTGAACGGGATTTTGTTAAGAACTGTCGTAATAATGTATTGGTTAAAGGACAAGTTTGTTTTTTCTTAAATTAGTTATTTGTATAGTTATTTTTGGACTTTAAATATACAATTTATACATTTTAATATACATAATTAATTGAAGCGCGGCGGTAAATGGATAACTTCTTATTATAATATTATATTCTGATTCTTCTGATATTTTATTCTTACAGTACTTGTAGATACAGATCTCGGTTCTTTATTATAACTCGAGTTTCTTTAATAATTTTAACATAAAATTGGAACAAAACGTCATTGTTAGTGCTGGATCATTTAAGTAAGCTATCACTTGAAATAAAATATACAATTTAAATATGTATAAATCTACTTGCAGATCGCTTCATGGGTTTGGTCATAATTACAGATGAATGTATGTTTGAAAAATTCAAGAAAGAATAACGAATGTTTTTTTTTCTAATGGATGGCTTGTTTCTACTTTATTATAAACTAATACACTTTTCACTGGATCGTGAGTCTCCTTAGAGTGATATCAATTTTTCATTTGCAAATATTCATTATAAGAATACCACATCATTATTACTACTGGGTAGTACTAGAAATCTATAATAGGCTGAAAATGCAAGAACCCATTTGCGAATCAATTAATATGTAAACAAGTTTACTTTTAATTAATAAGGCGAGGACCAATTTTTGTGTGAAAATATTTTAGATAGTCGAAGAGTGATTTTGAAATATTTTTACCGCGCATTATAGATGGACTCCATTAAGGTGATCTACTTCTAATTCGTAATAAATATTTCCATTCGAGGTTTTGTGATGAGATCAGACATTTAACATTACAATGATTATTTATGAGTGTTGAGTAATTCAAGAAACGATAAGAAATTACTTTTCTAATAGATGGCTTGATTCTACTTTATTGCAAAGTTGTACAGTTTTCATTGGAATTTCTTACTACTGGGTGGTACTAGAAATCTATAGACTGAAAATGTAAGAACTTATTTGAGGATGATTTATACGTAAACGGGTTTACTAACGAGTTTATTTCAAATCAGCCCTCAAAGTTTGTACATTATATGTTGCCAGGTCTAGTCATTTTGGCTAGTAGCTAAATTACTGGCAACTATTCTTAACATCTCCTGCCCCACTGATACCATGACGGCTGAAGTGATTACTTCTCATCAGCTCTCAAAGTTTGTGCGTTATATGTTGCCAGGTCTAGTCAACTTGGTTGGTAGGCAAATTACTGCCGAAGATTCTTAGCATCTCCTGCCCCACTGTTACCATGACGGCTGAAGTGATTACTTCTCATCAGCTCTCAAAGTTTGTGCATTATATGTTGCCAGGTCTAGTCAACTTGGTTGGTAGGCAAATTACTGCCGAAGATTCTTAGCATCTCCTGCCCCACTGTTACCATGACGGCTGAAGTGATTACTTCTCATCAGCTCTCAAAGTTTGTGCATTATATGTTGCCAGGTCTAGTCAACTTGGTTGGTAGGCAAATTACTGCCGAAGATTCTTAGCATCTCCTGCCCCACTGTTACCATGATGGCTGAAGTAATTACTTCACATCAGCTCTCAAAGTTTGTGCATTATATGTTGCCAGGTCTAGTCAACTTGGTTGGTAGGCAAATTACTGCCGAAGATTCTTAGCATCTCCTGCCTCACTGTTACCATGACGGCTGAAGTGTTTACTTCTTATCAGCTCTCAAAGTTTGTGCATTATATGTCGCCAGGTCTAGTCAACTTGGTTGGTAGGCAAATTACTGCCGAAGATTCTTAGCATCTCCTGCCCCACTGTTATCATGACGGCTGAAGTGATTACTTCTCATCAGCTCTCAAAGTTTGTGCATTATATGTTGCCAGGTCTACTCAACTTGGTTGGTAGGCAAATTACTGCCGAAGATTCTTAGCATCTCCTGCCACACTGTTACCATGACGGCTGACATGTTTACTTCTCATCAGCTCTCAAAGTTTGTGCATTATATATTGCCAGGTCTAGTCAACTTGGTTGGTAGGCAAATTACTGCCGAAGATTCTTAGCATCTTCTGCCTCACTGTTACCATGACGGTTGAAGTGATTACTTCTCATCAGCTCTCAAAGTTTGTGCATTATATGTCGCCAGGTCTAGTCAACTTGGTTGGTAGGCAAATTACTGCCGAAGATTCTTAGCATCTCCTGCCTCACTGTTACCATGACGGCTGAAGTGATTACTTCTAATCAGCTCTCAAAGTTTGTGCATTATATGTTGCCAGGTCTAGTCAACTTGGTTGGTAGGCAAATTACTGCCGAAGATTCTTAGCATCTCTTGCCCCACTGTTACCATGACGGCTGAAGTGTTTACTTCTCATCAGCTCTCAAAGTTTGTGCATTATAGGTTGCCAGGTCTAGTCAACTTGGTTGGTAGGCAAATTACTGCCGAAGATTCTTAGCATCTCCTGCCTCACTGTTACCATGACGGCTGAAGTGTTTACTTCTTATCAGCTCTCAAAGTTTGTGCATTATATGTCGCCAGGTCTAGTCAACTTGGTTGGTAGGCAAATTACTGCCGAAGATTCTTAGCATCTCCTGCCCCACTGTTATCATGACGGCTGAAGTGATTACTTCTCATCAGCTCTCAAAGTTTGTGCATTATATGTTGCCAGGTCTAGTCAACTTGGTTGGTAGGCAAATTACTGCCGAAGATTCTTAGCATCTCCTGCCACACTGTTACCATGACGGCTGACATGTTTACTTCTCATCAGCTCTCAAAGTTTGTGCATTATATATTGCCAGGTCTAGTCAACTTGGTTGGTAGGCAAATTACTGCCGAAGATTCTTAGCATCTCTTGCCCCACTGTTACCATGACGGCTGAAGTGTTTACTTCTCATCAGCTCTTAAAGTTTGTGCATTATAGGTTGCCAGGTCTAGTCAACTTGGTTGGTAGGCAAATTACTGCCGAAAATTCTTAGCATCTCCTGCCCCACTTTTACCATGACGGCTGAAGTGTTTACTTCTTATCAGCTCTCAAAGTTTGTGCATTATATGTTGCCAGGTCTAGTCAACTTGGTTGGTAGGCAAATTACTGCCGAAGATTCTTAGCATCTCCTGCCTCACTGTTACCATGACGGCTGAAGTGTTTACTTCTTATCAGCTCCCAATGTTTGTGCATTATATGTTGCCAGGTCTAGTCAACTTGGTTGGTAGGCAAATTACTGCCGAAGATTCTTAGCATCTCCTGCCTCACTGTTACCATGACGGCTGAAGTGTTTACTTCTTATCAGCTCTCAAAGTTTGTGCATTATATGTCGCCAGGTCTAGTCAACTTGGTTGGTAGGCAAATTACTGCCGAAGATTCTTAGCATCTCCTGCCCCACTGTTATCATGACGGCTGAAGTGATTACTTCTCATCAGCTCTCAAAGTTTGTGCATTATATGTTGCCAGGTCTAGTCAACTTGGTTGGTAGGCAAATTACTGTCGAAGATTCTTAGCATCTCCTGCCACACTGTTACCATGACGGCTGACATGTTTACTTCTCATCAGCTCTCAAAGTTTGTGCATTATATATTGCCAGGTCTAGTCAACTTGGTTGGTAGGCAAATTACTGCCGAAGATTCTTAGCATCTTCTGCCTCACTGTTACCATGACGGCTGAAGTGATTACTTCTCATCAGCTCTCAAAGTTTGTGCATTATATGTCGCCAGGTCTAGTCAACTTGGTTGGTAGGCAAATTACTGCCGAAGATTCTTAGCATCTCCTGCCACACTGTTACCATGACGGCTGAAGTGATTACTTCTAATCAGCTCTCAAAGTTTGTGCATTATATGTTGCCAGGTCTAGTCAACTTGGTTGATAGGCAAGTTACTGCGGAAGATTCTTAGCATCTCTTGCCCCACTGTTACCATGACGGCTGAAGTGTTTACTTCTCATCAGCTCTCAAAGTTTGTGCATTATAGGTTGCCAGGTCTAGTCAACTTGGTTGGTAGGCAAATTACTGCCGAATATTCTTAGCATCTCCTGCCCCACTTTTACCATGACGGCTGAAGTGTTTACTTCTTATCAGCTCTCAAAGTTTGTGCATTATATGTTGCCAGGTCTAGTCAACTTGGTTGGTAGGCAAATTACTGCCGAAGATTCTTAGCATCTCCTGCCCCACTGTTACCATGACGGCTGAAGTGTTTACTTCTTATCAGCTCCCAAAGTTTGTGCATTATATGTTGCCAGGTCTAGTCAACTTGGTTGGTAGGCAAATTACTACCGAAGATTCTTAGCATCTCCTGCCTCACTGTTACCATGACGGCTGAAGTGTTTACTTCTTATCAGCTCTCAAAGTTTGTGCATTATATGTCGCCAGGTCTAGTCAACTTGGTTGGTAGGCAAATTACTGCCGAAGATTCTTAGCATCTCCTGCCCCACTGTTATCATGACGGCTGAAGTGATTACTTCTTATCAGCTCTCAAAGTTTGTGCATTATATGTTGCCAGGTCTAGTCAACTTGGTTGGTAGGCAAATTACTGCCGAAGATTCTTAGCATCTCCTGCCACACTGTTACCATGACGGCTGACATGTTTACTTCTCATCAGCTCTCAAAGTTTGTGCATTATATATTGCCAGATCTAGTCAACTTGGTTGGTAGGCAAATTACTGCCGAAGATTCTTAGCATCTTCTGCCTCACTGTTACCATGACGGCTGAAGTGATTACTTCTCATCAGCTCTCAAAGTTTGTGCATTATATGTTGCCAGGTCTAGTCAACTTGGTTGGTAGGCAAGTTACTGCGGAAGATTCTTAGCATCTCTTGCCCCACTGTTACCATGACGGCTGAAGTGTTTACTTCTCATCAGCTCTCAAAGTTTGTGCATTATAGGTTGCCAGGTCTAGTCAACTTGGTTGGTAGGCAAATTACTGCCGAAGATTCTTAGCATCTCCTGCCCCACTTTTACCATGACGGCTGAAGTGTTTACTTCTTATCAGCTCTCAAAGTTTGTGCATTATATGTTGCCAGGTCTAGTCAACTTGGTTGGTAGGCAAATTACTGCCGAAGATTCTTAGCATCTCCTGCCCCACTGTTACCATGACGGCTGAAGTGTTTACTTCTTATCAGCTCCCAAAGTTTGTGCATTATATGTTGCCAGGTCTAGTCAACTTGGTAGGCAAATTACTACCGAAGATTCTTAGCATCTCCTGCCTCACTGTTACCATGACGGCTGAAGTGTTTACTTCTTATCAGCTCTCAAAGTTTGTGCATTATATGTCGCCAGGTCTAGTCAACTTGGTTGGTAGGCAAATTACTGCCGAAGATTCTTAGCATCTCCTGCCCCACTGTTATCATGACGGCTGAAGTGATTACTTCTTATCAGCTCTCAAAGTTTGTGCATTATATGTTGCCAGGTCTAGTCAACTTGGTTGGTAGGCAAATTACTGCCGAAGATTCTTAGCATCTCCTGCCACACTGTTACCATGACGGCTGACATGTTTACTTCTCATCAGCTCTCAAAGTTTGTGCATTATATATTGCCAGATCTAGTCAACTTGGTTGGTAGGCAAATTACTGCCGAAGATTCTTAGCATCTTCTGCCTCACTGTTACCATGACGGCTGAAGTGATTACTTCTCATCAGCTCTTAAAGTTTGTGCATTATATGTCGCCAGGTCTAGTCAACTTGGTTGGTAGGCAAATTACTGCCGAAGATTCTTAGCATCTCTTGCCCCACTGTTACCATGACGGCTGAAGTGTTTACTTCTCATCAGCTCTCAAAGTTTGTGCATTATAGGTTGCCAGGTCTAGTCAACTTGGTTGGTAGGCAAATTACTGCCGAAGATTCTTAGCATCTCCTGCCCCACTGTTACCATGACGGCTGAAGTGTTTACTTCTCATCAGCTCTCAAAGTTTGTGGATTATATGTTGCTGGGTCTAGTCAACTTGGTTGGTAGGCAAATTACTGCCGAAGATTCTTAGCATCTCCTGCCACACCGTTACCATGACGGCTGACATGTTTACTTCTCATCAGCTCTCAAAGTTTGTGCATTATATGTTGCCAGGTCTAATCAACTTGGTTGGTAGGCAAATTACTGCCGAAGATTCTTAGCATCTCCTGCCCCACTGTTACCATGACGGCTGAAGTGTTAATCGACAGGTCATATCTGTTGTAGAATCGATAACCGTTGAAACAGACGTATTCTAGAGTGGAATCTGCGTATCGGTAAGGTGTACTGTGGGGCACCCTATGGCTAGGTGAATAGGCTTGTGAATTTAAGTACTTACATTTAAGTTTTCTTCCATTTATTTTATTTTTCAAATCTATTGATATTTCTTACGTAGATCATCAGAAATACTGTAGTTGATATCACTTAGTATAAAAGAAATCTCATTATCTTTATTAAAAGTATTTCGAAAGGTCTTTCAAATATTTCTACTCTTTTTGTTTCAATAAAGATACTTGAATCGCTGTAATTCTCTTGACGAAACGTTCAAATACAACATCATTACCACTATTGGGACACATCGGAAATATATCGCCTCGAAATATGTAAATGTGTAAATGGGTTTAGTTATAAGTTGTGTGCTGATTTTCGTTTTAAGAATTTATGATAGGAAGAAACAGGGTGATTTAGAGTGATTTTGGAACGTTTCTATTCGCGCTACAAATGGACTCCGTTTAGGCAAACCTTTTATTTTCAAAGGGCTGTTCCTTAAAATTGTTAATTTGATGCTAAGGCCGGGAGTGCGCCAACAGAGCGCCCAAGAAGGATCCGATCCATCTTTCAAAGACCTCTGACACATTGAATAAAATATTTTTTTTCGCTTAGGTTTGACCCAAAATTATTTTAGAAGATTATTAAACCTGACTTTGTGGATTTAAGTACTTGTTACTCATTTTTCTTCCAATTCTTTTTTCAAATCATCGAAAGCACTGTCGTTGAGATCACTGGATACAGTAGACATCTCAGCGTATTTGGTCTTTTAATGGCTGAGGGTAAGCCATCATAACACCCATGAAGGAGATACTTCCATTTTTAATCTGTTAGTATCACTGCTATTAATTGTACCTACTCTTCGTTTGGGTTGGCCGGAAACTATTTCAGATTATTATAAACCTGACTGGCAATATTTATATCCTTTTTGTTTCATTAGAGATACTTTAATTGATGTAATGCTCTTGACGAAACATTCAAATACAAACATCGCTACTGTTTCTAGGTGGAAATGGAAATATACCGCCTCAAAATGCAATAAATATATAGGTGAATAATTTTCATTTGAAGAATTTAGGAAGAAATATTGTGGTTTAAAATGATTTTGAAATGTTCCTATTCGCACTACAAATGGAGCCTGTTCATCTGAAGTAGAATCTGCTCGCTCTTTGAGTTTCTCAAGAGTTGTGCATTTCGCCGAATATTCCGTCGTTGCCGGATATTCTGCAACTATCACAACCTACGCAATAAAACAATTTCTATACTAAATTATTTATTATCTAATAGTATCTATATAGGTATTAGGTATACTATTTAACAAAATTTATATATATATATATATATATATATATATATATATATATATATATATATATGTGGTGCAACGGTGAGCACATTGTTTTGCGTAAATTAGATTTCAGAATCAGATTGATTAGGTACTTGGATTGCGGCTAAACTTTTATTCTGAGTTTCTACATTTTTATTAAAAAAACTATGATTATAATATTTAAAACATTATTTATCTAAACAATGTTTAACGAAACCCTCTGAAACAACAACTAACAACTTATTGTATTTCTCAAAGTTTTATTCTCTGCCTATAATATTTCATATTAGATAGATTCAATAAATATTTAAATTAAATTTCAAATGCAAATTCAAATTATCTTTAATCAAATAGACTTGTTTATAAACAAGGCTACTCTTGGGCTCAAAATTATGAAACGTTCTTTCTTAGCGAATGCTTAGGTACGTTATAAATTATAAAATATTAAATTTGGAACATAGGTTATATTCAAAATTTTAGCTTTCTAGATTTAGTAGTTTTGGCTGTGTGGTGATAGTAATTTAGGACAAACTATTTAATAAGTATAAATTTGACCAAGATGATTGAGAAAGCTTGAATTGTGCTCCTGTTGATAACATAATCATTCCCATACTATTTATACATACATTTAACATTCTTAGATTTGATACATCTACCTGCCAACTTAATATGAATCTCTTAATTTTGAAAGAGTTCTACCTGTCTCCGGACTAAGTCATAACGAAATTATGTATTACCGTACTGAGTATATGTCTGTTGTCGATTTCTTTTAATATAACCGTTGTTTTTCTTTTAATTGCACTTATAAAATATACAGTAATAATAACAATTAGAAACAATGTAAGTAAAGGTGAACTTATCTTTTCAGTTTTGTATATTTTTATGATAATACATTATTTTTAAAGATACTGTTATTATTATTATCCTCCCCCCTCCCGTGTTGACAGATTTCTCGCCTTTATTACAACCTAGTTACCTAATCTATGAGATTAGTTTCTTGAATTCATTCAATTCAATGAATTTGAAAATGTACATTATCAAATAACTAGGTTTTTAATAATGCCTATCAAAATATCAACATGACGATTTTTAAAGAGCAAAAGAATCAAAATAACAGACATAGCCCGAAGGATAAGCAAGCTGAAGTGGCAATGGGCTGGTCACATAGCTCGAAGAAACGACAATCGGTGGGGATGAAAGGTTCTTGAATGGAGCCCACGTACAGGTAAACGCAATGTAGGACGACCCCGCACTAGATGGAGTGGCGACCTGAAATGCGTTGCAGGGAGTCAGTGTATGCAGGTGGCTCAGGACCTTATTTATGGCAGTTTATGGGGGAGGCTTACGTCCAGCAGTAGACGGATAATGGCTGAAATGATGATGATGATAGTAAAACAAAAAATAGATAGCAAAAGAAAAAGGAGAAAATCGAGCAATAACTACATGGGACAAATAAAGGAAACTTAGGCATAAGCGTATTTACTTATCCACTTCTCCCTAGTTTGGACGATGAACGGAGTTACTTCTAAACAGGTATTAACACATTAATATGCTTCTAATTTCAAGTAAGTAGGTATAATTTGCCGTCCGCGAAGAATAAAATAGTAATTACCAAATGCCAAGTATTCAAGATAAATAAAAGGATAAAAAAAATTCAGTATTTTTTTTATTTTTTTCCTATTTTTTTTTATACAACGAAGGTGACAAACAAGCATACAGCCCATTTGATGGTAAACGATCACGATCCTATAGACACCTGTAATACTAAAAGTGTCACTTGTGCGTTGCCGACCCTGAAGAAACCTAGATTTTGAAGAACCCCGTACGGTAGTATTTTAGGGAAACCTCGGCAGGGAGCTCAACCTACAGCCTGAGTGTTCGCGGGAGAAAAGTCTAACGAAAATTCCACGACAATGACGGTGAGACATGCTTAATGATGATACTACAATATGTAATATTAATTAGATAATATGTAAGTATTTAGTAAAAACGAGTTTTATTTTTTATAATTTATTTGAATAGACTCGTTGCTTATTAATATAATAATATAAATCGCTTTATTTTCAGGTATATACCATACTTTACATACCATACCCATAGTTTACATTTTTATATTATTAATTAAATAAACTGTTATTATTATTTTTAAAATATACATTAATTATAAAATACCAATTTAAATTATTTCGTTATAAAATCTCTTGTCGTCAGGTATGCTGTGAGAAATACAGTCTACAATATGATTACTTGTTGTCATTAATCTGTCATGAAATTTTGCCTTATAATTACGTAAAATAGCAAAAAAATCATTAACCCTGTTCTCTGCAAACATGCCAGACGCACTACACCGCCATGGCAAGTTGAGCATCGCTCGGAATGCGTTATTGTATTGCACACGCAGATACCTAGTTATTAGATTAGATAGTAGATTATGTAGATATCTAGTTATTATTAGGTTTTAAAGGGACGGAGTGTAGGGCGTGGTCTGCTGTACCACACACGATGCGGTGATATACTACATAACTACTTATTCGCTAGCCCTTTTTGCCGCTTTGTCCAATGCATAAAAACCTACATAAAATATCTTGCGTTTTTTATACCTGAGGTGGCACACAAGCATACAGCCCACCTGATGGTAAGCGGTTACCGTAGCCTATGAACGCCTGCAATACCAGAGGTAACGTGTGCGTTGCCGACCCTGAAGAAACTTCTTTATCCCTCTTTTGAAGAACCCCATGTTGTAGTCTCTTGGGAAAACCTGGGCAGGGAGCTCGTTCAATAACTACGGTAAAACGAGGTAATTAGGAACAATATGAAACGTCGTTTTAACTTTTTTTGCAGTTAATATGTCGGCACAGTATCATGATTTTTTTTATATACTGAGGTGGCAAACAAGCATACGGGCCACCTGATGGTAAGTGGTTTCCGTAGCCTATGAACGCCTGTAGTGCCAGGGGTATTATTACACGCGCGTTGCCGACCCTGACCTCTTTACCTCCCTTTTGAAGAACCCCATGCTGTAGTCTCTTGGGAAAACCTCGGCAGGGAGCACATTCCATAATCTGAGTGTTTGTGAGAGAAAACAACTCTGAAACCGCGTAGTACGCGACCATTTAGGCTGTAGGGTATGAGGCATATGATGGTAAAAAGTGGCTGTGGGCATCATATTAAACAATTTCTCTGAGCACAGTTCGTTGTACAAGCAGTAGAACACACAGAGGCAAAATCTCTTCTAACACTTAAAGGTTCGATATCGCAATAAAAATTGATTCAGTATACAATCCTATAATCTCGTTGGCAGTGTTTCGCGGTAAGATACTGAAGACTATGTAGAATTGATGATATTGCCCAGTCTTGTTTTATATTTAACTGAATTTTGTAATAAAGAATATGTAATTGTAAATTTAATTTATTATATTAATTATATTATGACATTTATATGCATGTAATCTGTAGTCAATGTTGTGTACGCCTGCTATGGGTATGCATATCAGCATACTACACAAAAATGTTATTTAATTTATGTATAATATGTATAATGTTGGTGTGCTTAATTCGAGAATACATAAAAAAATAATCTTCCAAAATATTTTTTTTTTTATATATACCGCGAAGTTAGGATGGATAGAAACGAGAATAGGATCAACAGAAAAATTTGGTAGAATTGTCATTTTTGTAATTTTAAGTTCGCACGTAAGGAGAGTATCATTTATTAATCTTAAGTTGGTCATTAAATATGTGTAAACAAATTGAAATGTCCTCTTATCGAAACAACAACGAATAAAATGAAAAATAAAGTAGGTAAATTAAGAGTAAACTTGCAAAAAGTTTACTACTAAAGGTTTCATTTGAAAATTCATAAATATGAGATAAAATTACCTTTACAACACTTAATATATGAAATAAGCGCCAAATGGTTATTATTATTAATACTATAAATCGTAATTTATTATTTTAGGCCATAAATGTGTTTAAAAATTGGATAGTAAAAGAGTAATAAATATAAAATCGCATTTACACTTCATGTAAAAATGACTGATATAGAAAAAAGACAAAAGTTTTATAGTTATTTTTCTATTCACCCCGCGAATTCTATTAATACTTTATAATCGTTTACACTATACAATAATTAAATCGATTAATTGATAGTATATGCGATAGACTGCAGTTAATAAAATTACGTATTTTGAACTATTACCATTTTTTTAAAGTACTATTCATTTATGCATATAAATTAATTATATAATAATATTGTTTTGAACTAACTATCGATATAATCCATCGATTGAGTGATTCGCGATGATAAATTGCGTAAAATTTTAATCAATATGATTAATTTTATCGAAAGATATTAAAATTACTCTAGTCTAGGCACATTATATTGATTAATTCATTATCAATTGGTATTATTTAATGCTACTTCATGAGTAGGTACTTAAGATAAACTTATAATATTTTGTTTGTTGGCAATATACTTTAGATACAATTAGGGTCTTTACACTACACCAGTGTTGTCAGATTCGGTGATTTTTCTATTTAGGCTATGTATCTTGAAGAGTATCGAGGTGACAAAAATTTATAATCGATGACCAGCATACCTAAACGGTCTCGAAAAATTTTGTTTCACTGAAAAAATACGGTGTTGTCGTTTATAAGTACAACTAGGTTATAGTGATTAGTTAATTTTTTTAACTGTTATAATAGAAGGCCTAGCATAAAATATTTTCTAAAATTTCGGGACCAAACGAAACACAATTTTGATGTTAAAATTGTATAATACATACCGTTTAAAAATATTAAAATATCGTTCTTTTGGACTATTATACTAGGATTTATGACAAACGAAATGTTAAGCTTCAATTTACTTGACCGACTTCGATGTGAATAAAAACACGAAATTGAGCCCGGAAATTTAAAAGGTTTTTTATTGTAGACCCCCAGATTTGGCGTGAATTTACAGGGTACAGAGGAATAAAATCTGAGTCCTCAGGAATGGCAACGCAGGGGGGGTATCATGAGCGAAACGGTGTGCTCTGTTATGTTCATGGTGCTGCTCATGTCTATAGGCGACGGTTACCACTTTCCATCAGGTGGGCCGTCAGCTTGTTTGCCATTCTAAGTTGTATAAAAAAAAAAAGATGGAATTTTTGTTGAGAATGCTCAATTTGTTTTCTGCTAATAATGTGTGAAATATATCTAAATTAGTTGATATTGTGATAATTTTGCATTTATTTTCTTATACGCTAAGAATTAATTGTGATTCAGACGTTATTAGAACCTAAGAAGTAACTACAAATTTTTAGTTGGATACATACTAAATAAAGTTTTTTTTTTTTTTATGGATGATAATGGAATGGTAACCCCGCCTGCGCTATTAGTATACGCTGGCGGGGCACCAGTGAAG
Source organism: Galleria mellonella (assembly GCF_026898425.1). Classification (NCBI taxonomy): domain Eukaryota; kingdom Metazoa; phylum Arthropoda; class Insecta; order Lepidoptera; family Pyralidae; genus Galleria; species Galleria mellonella. Next base: position 8,660,716 of record NW_026442138.1, read on the forward strand.
GATGACAGGTGAGAATGAAGGTAGATCAGTTGACTTGTCGTAAATTCCATACGAATCAACCACGCTTGTTTCCAGAGGGAACCGCGTGGAAGTCGACTTAAGGGTATATTGCTAGTAATGAAGTTGTTAGACCTTATTACTAACAATCCTTTCCCCCCACTCAATAAAGTTAGGTTATAATTAAGTACATATGGTATTAGCCTTAGAATATAAGATAGATTACAATAAAATAGAGTAATTTTTGGCAATTTTGGCTAAACTTTTTGCCGAATTTTTGTTCATTTAACCTGGCGACATTCAATGATACACGTAACAGTTATTTACATACCTATTGACGATTTGCGTTATCAGCTGTCACATCCGTTTACTTCGAATGAAATAATATAATCAATAGTATATATATCATGGTTGATAAGTTGTTCTGTACCCACTTCGTATTTCTCTTTGATCGTGGTTTGCTTGTTTATTATAATTCTTACCTGGTGAACTCCGTCTAAGACCAATAACTATCAAAGGTATGATTATATTTAATTATTTTAGATAAATATATTTATATAATAATAATAATAATAAAAAGTCAACCATTGCTTGGCTAAGGCCCGCATGGTTGAACATTTACCCCCATAAAAAGGGAGATGTTAAATACAATATATATTTAAATATTAATAATAATATTTATTTATTTAGACAACAGAAGGCCCATTTTGTTAGTTATAAATTTACTTAACCTATGTTAGTAAATGCACGGTCATTACGCTCTTTCATTGATAAGCTGTCCCACCCAATATAGGATCGGACATGCCATTTTATCGACAATTTTCTATAGAAAACTGAGCTAACATGCACCCTACTCAACAGCGAAACGATTCGTTTGCGCCGTATTGTGTAAAAATCATACATACGCTTTCGTGCAAACATGTATATATATATATATATATATATATATATATATATATATATATATATATATATATATATATATATATATATATATATATATATATATATATCCCAGCAATCCCTTCCCCCCTACGCCCAACTTTGAGTGTCACCGTGTCACGTGCTCAGATGTAATTTAATAGTACTTACCAGCAGATAATAAATAGGTATTATATGTCTCAGTTATGAGTAACGACAACGACGACCTCTGTTCGATGTGCTATGAATATTACTTTGCGTAAATGAGGTGACCGGTTCCATTCTCAGTTGGATAAATTTAACGAACGGAAATTAACCTTTCTAAATTGGCTGTGGCCTAAAAGGTCCCAGACAGGTGCCTCTTTGAGAGAGAATGCATGCATCTAAAATGAAAATTAAATTCACCACTCTAGCAATCAGTATTTAATTACTCATTATGCAGATTATTACAGATAGAAAGAAGTAAAAAATAACAATCCAATTCACTTATCAAATTCCAATGTATATCATCATCATCATCATATCAGCCATTAGCTTTAACCTCTGCTGAACATAGGCCTCCCACTATTGGGGGTTTTGCCAATAGTTGCTACACTTGTCAGACCGGTTTTTTTATGGGTAAAAAAGAAATAGTAACCCCGCCTGCGCTATCGGTATATGCTGTCGGTTTACCAGTGATAGATGAGAATGAACGCAGGTCAGTCGGCACATCGTGAAGAATTCAATAAGAATTGTTTCCAGGGTGAACGGCGTGGAGGTCGAGCTGGTAGGGTATATTGCTAGTAATTGATATGTTAGAACCCATTACTAACAAACCCTTTCCCCTGGCAGACCATCGGCAACCGCAATTACTCTTTGGTATTGTTTTAAAAAGGACGCTGCTGGCCTTCCTGGTACAGAGGAATAACACCTGAGTCCTCAAGAATGGCAACGCATGGGGGGTATCATGGACGAAACAGTAAACTCTGTTATGTCCATGGTACTCCTTATGTCTATAGGCGACGGTTACCACTTTCCATCAGGTGGGCCGTCAGCTTGTTTGCTATTCTGTTGTATAAAAAAAAAAAAGTTCTTTTAATCGTTTCTTACGATACCGATGATGAAAGGAAGTGATAACCCATTCTATACCGGGACTACACGGCATGTTAAATGTACCTAATTGATTAGAAATGGGAAAACCGACGCCAAAAGACTATAATAAGTTTTTCATATCGTGGAATAATATATGATGATATGGTCTACTATCGTCTTAGGCAGCCCTAGATATACAATTTTTTTCGAACCGGGGCAAAACCTTGATTGTGGCGCCCCCTTCCTTCAGTATTTGAGAAAAACTGCCAATACATTTTTGTGACCATTTATTAAAATAATAATTCTTTAATAAATTTAAACTTTTTGTTATCTAATAACTAATAACCTTCATTTGTGACAAAATAGAAACACAATATATAACCAGGAAAGACTACAACTTTACACGGAGTGCATTCTTTTCTAAGAAAAAATCTATTAGCTCCTCAAAGTCCGTCACATAGGCAGTTTTGTTTTAAATCGCTAGGATCGCGAGGCCAGATAGACGATCCTGACTCATTGTAGAACGTAGATAAGTTTTAATTATTTTCAGTTTGCTAAAGCTTCGCTTACAAATTCGTTCAAAAATTTACTTGATCTGTTAAGATGCGTTCATAAATCACTTAGTATGTATTCAAAAACTAACTGGGTCTATGAAATATAAGCTTATTTGTTTTTCAAAAATATTATATTTCGATTACTTGATAGAAATCTATGAGATTGTAGGAAAAGAGGCTTCATATGTTCGATATTTGGAATTCTTGTTTGAAGGATTTGGCGCTCCCATGAAACTGCCGCCCTGGGCAAGGATTGCTTCCCCTTAGATCCGGGGCTGGATCTAAGGGGAAGCAATCCCCTTAAGTAAAAACAACAAGATGTCTAGGCACTCTAATCGTCTAAAGCAGGAGAGACTACAAAAGATCGCGACGAGTCAAATTGATCTAGAAAGTCTTTCCCGAACCTAATTATCCACTTAGTAATGAGCAATTTTTCACCAAAATTGAAACTTAATTGAAACTCTTAATTTAGGGCAAAACTGATCGAAAGTTCTATAGGAATAATTAGTTATTTTAGAAAGTACTATATAGAATCATCATTCATAATTTCAGCCAGTTAACTGTCCACTGTTTAGCATAAACCTTACCCGTAAGGGGAGTTTACAGCAGTTAGGCTTTTAAAGATGTTTTATTTGTTTTAGTATTTATTTTATTTTAGAGGGATGTTGCTGCCCAACCCTTTACCATTAAGTTCCTTTAGTCATCTCTTACGACACCCACGGGAAGGGAAGGGGGGCTTATTCTATGCCAGGACCACACGGCTATATAGAATACCGTCGAAATTATAAAAAAAAAATATTGTACTCTTATGTAAATTTTTAATTACGAGTATATGAATAAGGAATACATTTGTCGGAAGCGAGCCAGCTTTCGTTACATACTCGTATGTAGACATTCGAGCGTACCTAGTTGACGTCATATTGCTGATATCGCAATTTGTGAATGGCTACCAAGAATCATAAACGGTATTCAAGCCACAGAACTTCTCATATTCGCATCCGTAGTGCACCTATTCGTGTAAATATTCACAAACATTCTGGACTATTTTCATTGTAAGGACTATAAAGGTAACATTATTAATTTATTAATCAGTGCATAAAGCGATGCTTTCGATACATATGAATGTAAACCATTGTTGAAATATATTGTTATTGATAAATCTTTGCAAGGCCATAATCGCAGTGTTTGCTGATAGCGAGGTTTTACACTGAATATTTTTGATATTCCCTATATGATATCACCTCATACGTAGTCATGAGTCATTAGAATTATCATTCTATTCAAAGAGACGATTTATTTAGTTATAATATAAATACTACTGTACATATTGCACAGCGCCATCTAGTCCCATACTAAGCAGACATTTGAATCATGATCATTCATCATTTCAGACATTTGAATACTTTAATATAATTCAAACGTTTCATTTTTGTCATTAATAATATTGGGGCACAGAAAATTGTAAAACTTTAAACCTATATTGTTTAACTATGTAAGTAACCACAACAAGATTACCGCTCAAAAACATTACAAGCAACCTTATTCATACTACTTTTATGACAAGGGGGAAGGGATTGTTGGTAATGTCCACCAATGCCAACCAGTCCCATTGCTAGCAATATACCCTGTCAGGTCGATCTCCACGTGGACCCCTTTGGAATCTATCGGGCTAAATCCCAGGTGTAGTCATCACAATGGGCTAACTGACCTGCCTTTTCATGCTCACCTGTCATCCCCAACTGGTACCCCGCCAGTGTACATCGTAATCCTGAGCGGGATTACCATTATATTATCATCAATTAAAAAAGTACTTTCATGACAATAAGTTGAGTACTTGAGTCATTAAGATCCCTTAAACTTAACAAACTTATAACCCACAAGAATGTTCTGGTAATGATTAGTAAAAAAGTAAGGGTTATTATTACAATACTCGTAAGTATTTATAATAATTATTTTTATATTATACGTAACTTAAAAAAATACCAGCTCGCGTATTTCTCCTGTTACAATGTTACATAAGTGTTGATGGGCGCTAAAGCCTTGATTAATAATATATTTTTTGTATCATCCACCGTTATTAAAATAATGTAAGACTTTATTATTTTCAATATGTATGTATGTATACCTGAAAAACAAAACAAAGATAAAATTAAAGTCAAAAGTAATATTACCTTAATTCAAATTCAATTTACCTACAGATGGTGAAAAAGAAGAATTGTGACATTTGTTCAGAGAAGAATATAAATCCAGGCCATGAACAAACAGAAAAACATCAATGGAATGAGATTCTTCATGTATATTCATCGAATAAGTATGCCTTTATTTTCTTTTATGCTCGGATTCCAATATGCTCGGCGAAATATGTAGGCATCTAATTTTAATTGTTTATATGTTTATTCCAGAAATAAGTTTGCAAAAAACCGAAATGGTATTATCGTAGAATGTGACGTTAGATCTTCATTTTCTATGCATAAAAAAAATACTGATGCGAGAATAGCATTATCGGTAAGTGGAACTTGTAACTTGATACCCTATAGAGTAAAACGTAGTTAAACACTTAAGGATATACGTTTGAAGCTGGAAACATTTATTAAGAGAGATATTGTATTTTTTTTTATTTGAACGCAAAACTTTGGTGTTATATGTCCATGCAAATAGGTACATTTTAGGTTTGAATTCTGAAAGTAAAAATTTTAATTACCTAATGCCTTCTTTTGGGGGAGGGGGGAAAGAGGTTGTTAGTAATGTATTCTAACAACCCCATTACTAACAATATACCCTATCAGGTCAACTTTCTGGCGGTTTCCCCTGGAAACCATCATGGTAAATTCTAGTACAATATTTTCAGGCAAAACCTACCGAAGAAGTGCAGTTCAATTTTACAATAATAAATAACAATACGACTGATATTATTCGTATAGATTTCATACAAATGCTACATTCGAAGACGAACTTTCATTTAAATTATCATTTAGATTTGCAACCGTTAAAACCAGGTAAGTGATTTTATACAAAGATATCAGTATACATAGAGTAAATCCATAAGATTATTTTCACTTATCGTATAAACATACTGAATATCAATTTACTATGATCATGTACATGTTATATACTCGCTGTATTAATTACATTTATTTACGCTTATTTCATCAAGGATTTTAGTTTATGCATCTTACAATGACACAAACTGATTGCTCTCCTAATGGAAGGTGATAATCGTTGCCTATAAACATGAGGAGCACACGGATATCATGGAATATATTATAGATATTGAGCGAAGAAAAATATGAATACTCCGAACTTATCCATGGACTGTATGAGTGTTGTATTACCTCTCAGTCAGCTATTCGCTAGTATTTCGTTGACAATAGACATGACAAATGGCACAGGTCGCCGTGTTGTCATGGCATAGAATGGACCACCCTTTCCTTCCCGTGGGTGTCGTATGAAGCGACTAAGGGAAATTAGGTCGAGCGATAGGCAGCAGCGTTCCTCTTAAAATCTCACCAAAGACTAACTGCGATTGCCAACTCGCATACCAAGCGTGGCAACTATTGGCAGAACTCCCCAATAGGGGGACGCCTATGTTCAGCAGTGGACACTTAATGGCTGATATGATGATGATTGTGTTGACAAAGAATATTGATTTAGATATAAAAAAAATTGCTTTATCACTAAAGTTTAGATACATTACTATTTCATAATAAGAAATTCAGTATTAAATGTTTCAACCGTGAAGCAGTTGTGTTTGCATGGCTGTGTTTCGGTTTGAAGGGTTGGATATGGCACGAATTTACTGGGTACAGAGGAATAACACCTGAGTCCTCAGGAATGGCAACGCATCGAGGGTATCATGGGCGAAACAGTATACTCTGTTATATCCATGGTACTGCTCATGTCTATAGGCGACGGTTACCACTTTCCATCAGGTGGGTCCTCAGCTTGTTTGTCATTCTAAGTTGTATAAAAAAAATTAAAAGTGCTCAGAAGTTGATTTTGCTACTATATGCTAAAGATAAGTAGGTACCTGAGGTCAATTTATACTGTGACCCAGGAGAATTATGCAAAGGCATTATAGTATTAAGTAATATTATGCTATAGTAGTAAAAACTTAATATGATCTCGTAACTTAAGTTCTATTCCACAACTAAGATAATGTATTCCAGGAACACAAATTAAAAAAGCAGTCTCTATAAAATTTAAATCTGCCCATATTGGTCAATATGAAGTACCGGTTTTCTTTTCATTCCACGACATAAGAACAAGGAAAAACATTATAATAGTGCGAGATGTGGTAAGTATTTTTTTGTTATCCTACTGCGGTAGAAACTGGCCATCAAACTTACGATCCGCCTGATGGTCAGCACCATTACTCTGAATGCTTGTAACATCGGAGGGAAGGTTCAATAATACACGTAGCGTTACTGACTTTTGTGTAGTGTTCTTTTAATGGGTGATAAAATAATGTTAACCTTGTTACTCTATCGGTATACACTTACGGGGCAACAATGAAGGATGATAGGTGAGGATGCAGGCAGGTCAATTAGCGCATCGTGTCATGAAACGCGTGAAAAAAGAATTTTCCAAATCGATTTAGAACTGATGGAGATTTGAGGTAACAAACATAAAAAATAAGTGCATTCGAATTGAGAACCTCCTTCTTTTTGAAGTCGGTTAAAAAATTATACTGAAAGAAATATAATACTTAATGCTCTTTTTATAATTTAAAATGTAAACATAACAAATGCTTTTGAATAGTTGTATATTTTTATTTACTTATATAAAACCTTTAATTTCTAATTCATATTTTAGGCGGTCTATGTTGAGGAGACTCAGAGCATTCATGAGAAAGAAATAAGTCCTTATTCCAAAAAAGAAGTGCTAGCAAGGGTTTTGGTAAAAAAAATTATGCCTAGGTAGGTATATTTACCACCTAATTTAGTTTAACAAATTATAATAACCAAAATAATAAACTATTCCTAGTAATAAGTATTTTTTAGGAATTAATACTTTCTTAGGTTGCTTAGAAATTTAAAGCACTACCTGTTTATGTAAACCTAATACGAAGACGTATTGTTAAAGTCGAGTAATAGAAGATTTTTTTAAGCAAACAGAAGAACAGTAAACGAACTGACGGCTCATAAAATGGTAACTGTCACCTACATACATTACAGAATACACATGTCTGTAATGCGTCGTCCTCAGGTACTATCACGGTAGAACAACTATACGGATACAATCTCATAATCTAAGTACGTTGTCATTCCTGATGGCTGCGTTTCTACTGTCATCAGGTCCCTACACAAGTTATTTACAAATCTATAAAACGAGACTGCAACGACATTTTATTTTTTCTTATGTACGCGCCATCGAAAACGTGTTTACCGATAGATCTGCCATTGGTCTAGGACAGGGGTCGACTTTTTGAGTCGAAAAACTCAGAAATTACAGTTTACAAAATTTCAAAGTTTTTAAAAAGCCACAAAAAAATTTCTTGCCAATTTTACTTGCAGAAATAAAATTGGTGCCTAACCCTGGTTAATCGATTCAGAATTATTTTTAATTTTTTTTTATGTAAAATATTTACATATGCAACTAAAGAGTCGCAGTTTCATATCCAAAGATCCGCATGTGGCTCGCGAGCCGCAGGTTGCCGACCCCTGGTCCAGGTAATTGTATATAACTGTAAATTGTATATATTATATACAAAAACTGACGGTGGATAATTCACAATTCAAAATTAACAACTATCCTTATTAATCCAATTGACTGTTTTTCAGGTACAACGACGACAAGCATCGAATTCCGCCACAGTTAAAAACAATATTCACAAGTGGCCTACATGTAAATGACAAAGCACCAGAAGATGAAATAGCAAAAGTTAAAAGTATCAAGTTGGTTTTATTTATTTTTTTATTATTATTACTGTTTTTTTTTTAATTATTAATTAGTTTCGTGTCTTCTTAATGTAATGAAAACTATTTTTTTTTTCAGGGATGTATTCGATATTGGTGTAACCAAAGATAATTACAAAAAATATTTTCAATATTTATTATGGTACGAAGAAGCAGTTGTGAAATCAAATTATAAGGTATTAGTATTAACGTAATTATTTGAAAGTGATCGGGACATATTCATTATCTAGGGAAAAAGTAGCCTGCATCCTTTTGCGTCTCATATAGGTAGTACGTGTATTTACCAAATTTCCTAATGATTGGTTAAGCCGTTAAGGCACTAAGAGATAACAAACAAACTCGTTTTCACATTTGTACTATTCCTAAGGATGCTAACTACGTTTTAAGCACTTACATAATAACAAAAGAAATGTGCATTAAAATAAAATAAAAAGTAATAAAACTGAAATTTGAACAAATTAAATAAAACAAAGGCCATTATTTTAATTAGACATAGAAATAAAACACTAATTAGTGCCTAATTTAAGGAAAATACTAGAGAATTGAATTTCTTCTTCTATAAACAATAATTTTATAAATCTTCTTATATCATTCCCATTTGTATTTCTACCGAAATAGTTGTTTTTGAATGGCTGTATTTCGGTTTAAAGGGTGTGATATGGCAGTGAAAATACAGGCTACAGAGGTATAACACCTAAGTCCTCGGGAACGGCAACACATGAAAGGTATAATTTGTGACACAGCATACTTTGTTATGTCCATGGTACAGTTTACGTCTATAGATTACAGTTACTACATTCCAACAGGTGGGCCGTCAGCTTGTTTGCCATTCTAAGTTGTATAAAAATAATAATAAAAATATATATATATTATAGAATTACAATATGTCGGATGTTACTATACAACAAAGTGAGGCACATAATAGTTACTACCTAGCAGTCCCTGGACTAGCAGTGAAGCGGCCATCATTACTATCAGGTAAATCTGGTCAATCTTGAGTTCAACTAACACATGGAGGATTCCGATACAGTAAAATCAGATAACTTTTATACAGTCTCCCTCTATTAATTTGTATAAAAGAGATATCAGTTTCAACCATGAAGCAGTTGTGTTTGCATGGCTGTATTTCGGTTTGAAGGGTGGGATATGGCGTGAATTTACTGGGTACAGAGGAATAACACCTGAGTCCTCAGGAATGGCAACGCATAGGGTGTATCATGGGTGAGACAGTATACTCTGTTATATCCATGGTATTGCTCATGTCTATAGGCGACGGTTACCACTTTCCATCAGGTGGACCGTCAGCTTGTTTGCCATTCTAAGTTGTATAAGAAAAATTACAATAAATAAAGTTAATTTATTAATTCAACTAATTTCATTTCGAAATAGATACACAATTTAATTTTTTTTTACTAACAGCTCGGTCCGGCTTCGCACGCTTTTTAAATAAAATAGAGGCTATGTTACTCGCTGACAATGTAGCTTTCTATGGGTAAAAGTATTTTTAAAATCGGTTAATTGATTTTTAGTTTATCCATTAATATTGGAACCCGCTACTATTGGATAAACGAAAACTCAATAATTCCTATAAAACCCAAATAATCTTTTTGATAGTTTTATTTTTTTAATTTTCTTACGGATCTCTTCTATTTTTTTTTTAATAATATTTAATCAATTTTTTTCGTTGATACATGAGAAATTATTAAAATCTGTTAAATAGTTTTTGAGATTGTTCATTACAAATAAACAATCAAATCTTTCCTCTTTATAATATTAGTAATAGAAGTAATATAGACAAACAAATATACAGGAAATAAAATTATTAAAAAATTGATATAAATTAATTTAAAATTTATTGAGATATATTAAAAATGTATCATATAACTTTTTTTATTGATCATTTAAACAAAAGACCTTTTCTAAAATGTTTTACACAGATGTTAATTTATTTTTAAAATATTTCAGGTGACCTGTTGTTTGTTAAACCGGTAAAGGCCAACATAATGTTTGAAGCTATGATCACTGCAATAAAGGAGTGTAACATAATAGAAATAAGTGGCTTGAACTCTGAGTAATTATAATTTTATCTGTAAATAATAAATGTGGCTGTTTTCTATTTAAGTTTTTAATGTAAGTTTTTTTTTTTATAAATACATACATAGTATAAACTATGTATGTATTTATAAAAAAAAAAACTTGTCTATTAGTTGTTCCTACTACTATAAATTATATAGTGCAAGCTTTGTTTAGTTTGGAAATAGATGACGCTGTGTATTAAGTTCTGTGGTATTAAAAAATAAAATAAACATTTTTCGTTCCAGTTTTAAAAATTACTACAATCAAAATGCTCTATTTGATATTCGATTCTTTTTGTCTCGACTCACACTGGAACGAATGCATCATGCAATTACTAATATTCAACAAATGGGACACGAAGGTCGTATATTTCCCGAGAGAAATCCTAAAATTCCAGTGGTACAGAGTATTACAAAGTAAGTACTAGCTATCAATAGTCTACGACTTTGCACACGTGAACACACATATTTAACAAATATTATCTGAATCCATACTAATGTTATTAGTTTTTTAATGTATATCTTCCTACATTGTCTTTTTTTTTTTTGTTGGATCATAATGGAAGGGCAATGAAGCCATGAAAATGAAGTCAGTCGGCCCATCATGACAAATTCACTATGAAATAATATGGGACCGTGTGGTGGCTGATCTGATATGGTAAATTGCTAGCTATGGAAACTGACTTTCTTATTACTACATCTATTATAAAGACAAAATTATTTACTATTATAAATACAAAAGTTTGTGAGAATTTATAAATGAATATTTGTTACTCTTTTACTTAAAAACTACTAAACGGATTTGTAATAAAATTTACTATTACACAGATAGATTATATCCTTATCCTAACATATATACTTTAAATACTAGGAATACGATAAAATTTATAAATCATCATCATCCTCATCATTTCAGCTATTATCCATCCACTGCTGGATAGGCCTTCCCCATAGACTACTATAAGGAACGGTTCTGAGCCACTTGCATCCACTGATTTCCTGCAATGCATTTGAGGTCGTCACTTCATGTAGTGGAGGTTGTCCTCCATTGCGTTTGTTCGTACGTCACTCGGGAACCTTTCTTTCTCATTGGTTGTAGGTTTTTGGAACTATATGACCAGCCCATTGCCATTTCAACTTGCTTATCCTTCGGGCTATGTCGGTTACTTTGGTTCTTTTATGGGTATTCTCGTTTCGGATTCTATCAAGCAAACAAAGTCCGAGCATAGCCCTTTCCATAGCCCGTTGAGTAATTTGAAACTTTTGCATACGGGCAATCATGTCGGACCATGTTTTGGTTCTATAAGTCATCACTGACAACACGCACTGTACCTTCGTCTTAAAACGGAGATATTTTTAAGACGAAGGTACAGATACGGATATCCGGAGATACGGAAGGTACGGATGAAAGATGTGTCGTAGTTTCCGAACGCTGCCCAGCCGAATCGTATTCGTTGGTTGACCTCTCGGTCAAAGTTCGACTTGCCCATTCGGATAGTTTGTCTTAGATATACATACTCGTCGACAACTTCGACAGTAGTGTTCTCAATTGTAACCGGTGTGACATGGACGTCAAGCATGATTTTAGTCTTGTCCATGTTCATCTTAAGATATACCTGTTGAGAAACAGGTGGCCATTGAGGTCATAGTATTCAAATCCTCCGGAGATTCCACTATGATTACTTTGTTATCGACAAATCGAAGGTGAGTAATGTATTCGCCTTTGATGATTATACCATATCTTTTCCAGTCCAAAAGTTTGAAAACATCTTCCAATGCAGCTGTGAATACTTTCGGAGTCACCCCGTCTTATACCTTCCTGCACTAGGTTGGGTTTTGTACTCTGGTTCTGTACTCGGATAGATATCGTAGCCTTATAGTACATACACTTCAACACAATACACACACTTCAATACAATAGTAATACCGCCCATATCTCGACTGAATCTTACCAGAGGGAGACTTTGTACAAAAGTCGATTGCTTGGATACCTCTGTACCATTCGTGTTTCAACCGTGAAACAGCTGTGTTTGCATGGCTGTGTTTCGGTTTGAAGAGTGGGATATGGCGTGAATTTACTGGGTACAAAGGAATAACACCCGAATCCTCAGGAATGGCAACGCATGGGGGGTATCATGGGGGAAAAAGTATACTCTGTTATGTCCATGGTACTGCTCATGTCTATAGGCGACAGGGACCACTTTCCATCAGGTGGACCGTCCGCTTGATTGCCATTCTAAGTTGTATAAAACAAAAAAGAATCTAAGTCTTTTTCATAGTACTCTTCGATCTTCTGTATAATCTGTTATGGATGACGAAATTAAATATAGCTTCTGAAAGACTATAAATACCGGTTTTTCACCTGCTCTCAAAAGTTCTGCTGTGATTTCGTCCGCCCCCGGTGCCTTGCCATTTTTAAGCTGTTTAAGAGCCAGACGAAGTTATAGATAAAAACTAGTAAACAAATAAATATGCTATAAATATTAATTTTTGTATTCAAAGATTCTTCAATCCGCTGGTTCGAGACAACAAAGAACAACGCACGGCAGTGGAACATATAGTATCGGAGACGTCTGGGATCGCGCCTTATTTGATACACGGGCCTCCCGGTACCGGCAAAACTGTTACCATTGTGGAGGCTATTCTTCAGGTATGTTTAAAGTACAGTTAGTTGACTGAGAAAGAGACTAATTTTATAAATATAAATATAAGTTTATTCGTTTGCCTATTACCTGTTACAGTTCTGAGAATGTTCATAACATTAGCTTGACGACGTGTGCCATAAAATTATCTGTCAATTTTCGAAAATAATTTAATAGTTAATAATTTTCTGATTGATTATTTAGAAAGTATTCCGTTAACGCAATAAAACTTTAAAAAATCAAATCATTCATCTGTATGAGTCCACTCTTTACTAGTGCTCGCCAGTGTATAAGGATAGCGGAGATTCTGTTATCATCCAATCGATATTTTCAGTTGGTGTTGAAAAATTCTAAAAATAGTATTCTTGTATGCACCGATTCCAATAACTCTGCTGATTATATTGCAACCATGTTGGTGAAGTACGTCAACTATTTCCCTGACAGGAAGGGAAAATTACTTCTTCGCGCAAACTCGAGATTTAGAACATGGTAAGTTATATAGTGCCCTGTGGTCCCGGCATAGAATAGACCATCACTCCACTACTTCATTTCGCGTAGGTGATAGAAGCACCCCTTTCAAAACATCACTAAAGTTTGACTACAGTTGCCAATCCGCCTGCCAAGCGTGGCAACTACTGTTAAAAATCTTTTTGGGGAAGGTCTTTGTTCAGCAGTGGACAGTAGACGGCTGAAATGATGATGTAAAGTTACATAGATTACAAACTGCAAAAAAGAAAATTGCAAGAATCAGAATACTAGCATGTATACTTTTTGTGTGTATGTTACGCAATATTTTTGTCAATTCTAGACTGATTCTAGATTTTGATAATTACTTTTTTTAGTCTATAGCGGTTTACTTCCATGGTGGTTCTATCGATTGATTTTTTCATAATTGAAGTCTTTATTAATCTTTGCGATGCGATATTAGGACTCAAACATCTCACCAAAAGGATAGGGGAATAAAAATTTACAAAATTGAAATTGCATAGAGACTCATTTCTGTACCTAATAATTTTTTTTAGTAGCAAGGATAGGTATTATTTATTCTATACGATTTTTTATTGTTTTTACTTAAAGAAAAACCTTTGGTACTTAAAAAAATTACCCTAGCCTGTATTGTTGTCTATATATTTTTATAATAGTTTATGCCCGCGACTTCATTCATGGGGCCTTCAATTTCTCGCTGGAGTCACTTTTTTTGTCTCAGCCTTATAAATTATAGTCGTTGCCCGCGACTTTATCTCATTTCTAACTTTAAATTAACAAATTTACATACAAATTGTAATTTAAATCAAATCATCCCCTATCTCACTTCTTTAGGAATAGGTTTTCTAAAAATTGCTGGACATTTTTTTTTAATCAAAAACCTAAAGCGTTCATAGTTTTAATTTTAAAAATAACAGAACTCTTATACAAATTTTCATCTTTCATTTCGGCCTTTAGGGGTTGAATTTTCAAAATTTCTTCCTTAATGTTCACCTCTTAGGTCACTCATAAGTAACATCCTCTTATTATATATGAATACATTATACCAGTTATTTCACATTTCCAGGGATATACCAGAAGCTCTTAAATCATATTCTAATGGTATGACGTCTTCTGAATACAAAAATGTGCCTATAACCAAATTTAGGTCCTACAACATTGTTGTGACAACCCTGTCACACGCTGCTAAATTCGCCAAGTAAGTAATTAAATTGTCTTCTTAACTTGTCACTTCGCAATTCATTCATGTTCGTACACAATTGATGCAACTTTTCAAAATTAAAGAAGATACATTGACTAATAACATACTGTGATAAATATATCTGAGGGAGACTTTGTACAACTCAGTACCACTCGTGTTTCTTTACATGTATTAACTGTGTTCGGATAAAAGGACAACAACTATAGAGATTAATGCCTTAGTCTTCAAAAACAGCCATATATTGCTGTATATATCGCTTCACAATATATTTTAGGACGTCGATGTTAAAAGCTTATCTTTTAAATTGCATAACGAAATTCTTCTACAGTCGATCTACTTTAAAAGTGAAATAATAAGAATTATATATGATGGAGAATATTAATATACATTGCAATTATGTTAGACCGAAGATAAACCTTTGTGGAATAACCATTCCCATTCTTGATATCTCCATCTCTCTTGTGCAAACATCTATGTAATATATTATTTTTTATAAAACTTAATGGTAATAGCAAATATATTCTCAGCTCGCTTGATGTAAAGTAATCATCGCCAGACTACACATCTATGGTGCGACAACCCCATTCTCAGTAATTTCATTATCATGTAGCTGCTTGAAGGTAAAAATAGGTATCACTGCAGACTACATACGTAAAATCTTATTCTAGTAAATAAATTATGATTTAAACTATATAAATAATGTATCAGGCAGCTCAGAAATGACAAACCTCACATTACACACCTGTTCATTGATGAAGCGGCTCAAGCTAGTGAGCCTGCGTGCCTTATTCCAGCAAGTGGGTTACTTCATCCAAAAGGTTTATTGGTACTAGCTGGCGATCCACTCCAACTTGGTCCTGTCGTTATATCACACAAAGCGAAGGAAATCGGACTTGGTGAGTTGATGCATTATTTAAAAGATTCCGTGCCATTAACGGAATTTGTAGAACAAGTTTTTTTTTAAATATCAGCATGTTGGCACGATTCATTGTACTTACTCGTAACAGATAACTTTGATCATAACAAAATTAATGTATTTTTATAAGTTACTATAATGAAACGGTTACCCTGGCGGGGCTTCAGTGGGAGGTGATAGAAGAGAGTGAAAGCAGGCTAGTTAACCTATCGTGATAAATATCAGAAGAATTAACCAAAATGGTTTCCTGGGGATTCGCGTGGAGATCAACCTGATAGGATATATTGCTAGCAATGGAACTATTAGATCGCAATTACTAAAACAATCCCTTTCGCCCGAAATTACCCACATGGTATTGAACTCATTCGATTTAAAAAAATATATCAAAATTGATTGAAAAATAGAATAATAAACGTAATTTCCAAATGAAAAGCCTTACTAATATTATGAATGTGATAGTCAGTTTTTTTTGTGTGTATAATTAATCCTCTTAAAATTTGGTATACACACATATTAAATGGAGAAGAACATAGGCTTTCTTAATTGTAATACCAATGTTGACTAGGTTTATCGCTGATGGAGAGACTTAAGAGTAAATGCAGTTTGTACAGCGACGCAAGAAATGATCCAAACTATATTGTGATGCTCCGTAGTAATTTTCGGTCCCATCCCGATATACTGCAAATACCAAACGATCTGTTCTACAACGGACAACTAAGGGTAAGTAGTGGAAAATTGTCTAACAAGGATGAATGCTGACAGAGGTCTGCGCCACTATTAATGCTGAATTTATTCCTATTAAATTATTACAATGAAAATAAATATATGATCATGATACCAATCACATAATAATAACCGTTCACTACTGACATTAGCCTCCCCATGATGAAGGTTTTGCCAGTAATAGCCGCTTGACAGCAATTGCCACACTTGGCAGTTGAGTTAACATTCGCAATCAGGCTTTGTTGCTATTTTAAGGGGGACGCTGCTGTCCATTCCTCGACCATTAAACCCTCTTAGTCACCTCTTACGACATCCAAATAAAGAAAGGAGTAAAGTAGATATATACTATTTATATTACATAGCGGTATCTATTCCCGTATAAAACAGAATTTGTACAACGGGTGTTAATGAACTAATCACTACATAGTATAA
Source organism: Galleria mellonella (assembly GCF_026898425.1). Taxonomy (NCBI): domain Eukaryota; kingdom Metazoa; phylum Arthropoda; class Insecta; order Lepidoptera; family Pyralidae; genus Galleria; species Galleria mellonella. The sequence continues at coordinate 8,677,649 of NW_026442138.1, forward strand.
AACAAAGCCGTCGCTGTCTGTTCCTATGTATGCTTAAATCTTTAAAACTACGCAACGGATTTTGAAGCGGTTTTTTTTATTAATAGATAGAGTGATTCAAGAGGAAGGTTTATATGTATAATACATGCATAATATTGTAGAAAAACACTGATAAATTTAGAGGTTTCTAATGTGATGTCGTAAATAAACACATTTTTTGCGTTTACATTGCACCACATTGTACCCCACGACATAAATCAAAATAATGTACTACAATATATTAATGAGACACTTAAATACTTTTTTTAATACACACATAAATTGTGCATAGAAAATTTCTAAACCATACCTTGAGTACAAATGTTTGTATCGTACGGGGATCGAATCTGCAACCATGTGATGATGTGGTTATAGACCAAAGACTGTGTCTCTTTGTTGTGACTGAGTAAAATATAACATCCTCTTTATTCTTTTAATCCCCAGGATGTCAAATTTTATTGAGTATCCGGTCTATCGTGTCTTCCCTCTCTTTTAACAATACTAGTTTAAAATTATACACCAGCCTCCTTGGCTATATCGTCTTCAGAAGTTTTTTTTTTTTTTTTTTATATATTACTATCGTGGCGAATTAGCTTATTGCCAGTTTGCTGGCAAACGGTTACCGTAACGTACGGACGCCTGCGTCACTAGGGGTGTTACGCATGCGTTGCCGACTCTTAAAAAACTTTATTACACCCTTTTTGAAAAACCCCGATACATGATATTTGAAGCAAAGGTCATAATTATGATAATTATATTTGATTTTTATATTTGTAGTGTATGTCTAACATGGATCGTTTAAGCCAATTGGATATCCTAGGTGTGAAAAGTCAGAGTAGAGCAATTGTCTTCCATAGCGTAATTTCCAAGGAACAACGACTTGGCAAGTCACCCAGGTAATATCACTTTATTTAACTTTAATTAATATTTTAATTTTTTTCTTTGCATTGAAATATAATACATTTATTATCTAGTTTTTTTTTTAGTTTTGTCATAGACAAGCTACTAAGTAGGTTTACATCTAAAATCTAAAGTATAAAAAACAAAATGTCCCCTAAAATATTAAACATAAAATCAATTCAAAATACAAATGTAAAATAACAGAATTATAATAGAAATCAAACGTATAACTCCTATCACACGTAGTATCTATTTATTTATCCAACTAACATTATATAATATTTGTTGGACACGCAATGTCAAGCAAATAAACCATTTCATTTGGAAACCATTAACATCTTTTTAGTTTAACTAAACAAGTATTTCACCGATAAAACTCAGGACCGAACTTAGCCTTTACGTAGGATCGTAAAATTAAAATTAATTTTCTATCGGTGGAGCCAAAAATTTTTCATTTTACATAGTAATACTATATAAGTCGAAATAAATGGCTCGGCCAATTAAAATGACGACAATATTAAGACGCTTATGTGTTACAATATCTGATAACTAAGACTGATGACTATCGTGTAGTCTACACGTTTCATAATAATTGATTTATTTTCTCTTTACAATTCATCACAGCGGATACAATGGGATTATATTATAAATATAATTGTTGTATTTATCATATATAGTTCACTTGACTTTTAGATCAAAGGTATACTAGATAGACTTTAGATACCAACTTTTTTATGCAACTGGAAGCAATAAGTAAGCTGACGGTCCATCTAATGGAAAGTGTTAACCGTCGCTTTTATTAACATTGCACCATATAACTTTGATGTAAAAAAGTACCCTTAGCAATTTTTATATAATTTTATTCAATGTATATATAGATAGGTACTATCAATATAAAACAATTAGACCTTAAAGAATCCATTGTTCAACCACGTTAGAGGCCTTTGTGTATAACGAAGGCGCTGGAAATTCTTCACACGAATAGTGATACGGGTATAATATTATTAAAAATTTGTTACAGTTTCTTCAATATAATGGAATTAGAAGTAGTACGACACTATGTTTTATCTCTGATAAAACGTCACAAAATACCACAAGAGGATATAGGAATCATCTCGCCATACATAAGACAGGTAGGTAACATCTAGGTCTCTACAGGTAAGTAATAATATCACAGAAAACATTGTGACACTCATATGTATAAATTTCCATTCCTGAGGATTAAGACATTTTGCCTTTCTACCTTAAAATTTCGCTACATTTCACCCTAATGCGACTTTTACGATTCTATAGTACATCGAGAATGTTCGCGAAGCTCCATGTAATTTTTTTTAACTACTATGTGGATAAAATTTGCACCTAAGGTCACATATTACAGAGATCCTATATTCCCATCCCAACAAAATTCGGAACAGAATCGCGGGCAGTCTCCATTGTAACACATTTTCCAATAAAACTTACATCCGTGATTTTCTAAATAATTATTTGTTAATTATCTACAGAATCCGAACGAATTCATAGCTCCGGTAAATCATATATTTATATTTGCCCTAATCGGCAATATGTATTACTTACTGCAGTATTATTTACTGCAATAACAATAAAAAAGTACCTAAAAAAGGATTTATAGTGTGACGCGAGTGTACGTAGCATGCTTACCGTTTTCTGCCGTCAGTTGCTCTCAATTTTGCAATTGTCAGACCCTCATTTTTGCCGCTTTAGACAAGTGCCCTCCCAACTTTAAGTCTGATCCTTATTATAACATGTAACATTAAATATAGAAATATTATTGTTACAAAATAGTTTAAGATCAGAAACGGAGACTATTATTATTATACATAAAACAAGATGAACGATAAAGTAAAACGCGTTGCGTTCTACTTTTTTTATAAGAGATGATAATATAATGATAACCCTGCTTGCGCTGTCAGTACACGCTGGCGAAGACCAGTGAGGTATGAAGTAGCAGTTCAATTTGTCTATCTTACCGAATTAAATAATAAATTAACCACGATGGTGTACAGGAGAAACCGCGTAGAGGTCGACCTAATAGGATATATTTTTAGCTTATTAGTAGCCCTATTGGCTACTAATCATCATTCCTAACAATCCCTAATCCCCCCCGCCCCCCTCTCGTGGCGTTCTATTTGTCTCTATCTAAGTTTGTACATTACATTTTTTAAATTATTAACATTATATTATAGGTACACAAAATTAAAGATTGGCTAGAAGAGCAAGGCTATTATAATATCGAAGTTGGAACTGTGGAAGCCTTCCAGGGCCGTGAGAAGAGAATTGTGATTATAACAACAGTGCGAGGTAAATGCGACTTTACAAAGAGCGCTGGAAAGTTCAAAATAGGTTTCCTCAGTGACCCAAAGGTAAAATGATGTAATACTAGTGCGACTAATTATATTATTAAAATAATTTATATTCCTTTGTGATGTTTTCATCATCAGATATTTGTAAAATTAAATTGACAATATTTTTGTGTAGACTAAATTCGAACTCACAATTTTTGGTTCCAAAATTAGGATAAACCCCTAAACTACGTACCTCTTAGGTACGTAGTAACAATTCACACTGATCCATATTTTTATTATAATTAATTATAATCTTATTATTTGCTAGCTTTTACCTTGTTACTTTTTACAGATGAATATCAAAAGTCGGACCAATGATTTTTCATTTCATTTCATTTTTTATAACACATACACCAGATTTTAAGTTATAACTTCAGGTACATAACTGTAAAAACCGGATTCAATTTTCTACAGTAATATTTGCGTGTTGCCTTAAAACTATCTCCATCGTCTAACATCGTCGTGTAACATCGTCTAATTACAATTTTATTATATTAGAAAATTATTATTGTTTTTAATGCAGAGTCTAGTGATGAGACTTATTAATTTTATTTTCTTTTTTTTATTACAGAGATTTAATGTCGCATTGACTCGGGCAAAAGCAAAGACTATTATTATCGGCAACCCTATAAATTTGCAGAAGGATCCGATGTGGAATACGTATATAAAAAGCTGTCGCCAAATGGGTACATTTTTAGGATACAATGTTGAACCTCTGGACGAGCAAATACAACGATCTATTGTAGATCAAATCAGTCCTTTGTTAAGTGAACTCACAATATAATTTGTACGTACCTTCTACAGTTTTAGGTACAATTGTAAATACATGTTTATGTGACTAGATGTGTATAGTACTTATAGGTATTAAGTAATACATAATATCTTTTAAAAACGTAAATTTTATACAAATTAACCAATATTTTTGACAATTTAAAAACACATTATCATAACAGTTTATTGTGAACTGCATTGTAATTTATAAATAAGTACTACTAGCATAGTATTAAAATATCATTTTAGTATTAAAATTTTTTAGTATTAAAAGATTTTGTGTCTTAAGAGATACTGATATTATGTTTTTTTTTTTTTTATTTTCCCTTGCTCTCTTTCTGTTGCAATAATCTTGTAATTACTCTTCTGTGATTAAGATTAAAGTATGTACTGAAATACGACAATAATAACTTACCTAAATGAAAGTTATTTTAATATTCACCAACTACTCATTAGTTTTTTATTCCTGCGCTATCGGTACACGCTAGCGGTGCACTAGTGAGAGATGATAGGTGAAGATAAAAGTAGGTCAGTTGGCCCATGGTGACCAATTCATCAATAATTAAGTACGATGGTTTCCATGGAGAACCGCGTGCAAGTCGACCTGTAAGGGTATATTGCTAGCAATGGGGCTGTTAGACGATTACTATCAATCCCTTTTTCCCCAATTAAATCAGTTTTTTTTTTTTTATTTTATAATGGTTATAATGAAATGGGAACCCTGCCTGCGCTATCGGTGTACGCTGGTGGGACGCACCAGTGCGGGGTGTTAGGTGACGATGAAAGCAGGTCCGTACCATAACCATAGTGTTAAATTCCAAGTGTATTAATTACCATAGGCTAGAAATTAATACACTTGGAATTTAACACTATGGTTTACAGGGGAACCACAGGGAGGTCGACCTGTTAGGGTATATATTGTTAGCAATGGGAGTAGTAATCCGCATTACTACCAGTCCTTTCCCCCTAACCAAATCAAATAAGTTAGCTTATCATGGCAAATTCAAAAGAATTTACCATATTGGTTTTGGGAGAGGGGGACATACGTATAGGTGCAGTGAACTCAGGCGAGGTTTTATATGGGATGAAAATAAAATGGTAACCTTGCATCCACAACTGGTACACCTACTCTGCTGGAGTACCAGTAATTATGATAGATAAAGTAAGAATGAAATGATGCCAATTGCTCCGTCGCAATAAAATCACCAGGAATTTTATAGCAATATATGTATATAAACGGTATCTAGCCATCCGCATCCAATCTTCCTGCAATGCATTTGAAGTCTTCACTCTATGTAGTAGAGGGTCACCCTACACCGCGTTTACCCGTACGGGGTGGCCACTTAAAAGCCTTTCTTCCCCATCGATATGAATATGAACGAGTAAATTAATATTATGTATACTTTTTTTTGTCAAATATATTGAAAATTATGCTGAAAACGAATTTTGTTCTTTTTATTATGTCATATTACACTTAAAACAAATACATTTTTGTGTATTATTATATAATTTATCAAAAAGCAAATTAGTTATTATAATATTAAGAAAAATAATTATAAGTGAATCGCTATTTTTGAAATAATACATGACTCCGATTGTCATTCAAGATAGCTATGATCCGCCATGATGTAATATCATTTCTTAATATTGGCTGACTCTAGGTAATATAGTTTCATACAAAAACGTCATTGTTCCAACTAACGCAAGCCTGGTAAAATGTACATAAGTTATTTTTATTGAATCGATAATACAGTGGATTTCGGGTGTAACGACTGTTTTTAATAAATCATTTGTAGCAAATTCCTAGAAATCCCATGCAGATATTGCGACGGAAATTGGCCGCTAAAGAGACAACAAGATTTCTTTTTTTCACAAACATTTCTAACCTTTTGTTTACATCCACACAGATGGTCAGCAAGTGTGGATAGGGAAGCGTGTACGTTTTGGAGTTAAATTTATGGTTTAGTTACAAAGTGATATTCTGAGTAGCACCTTCACGTAACGACTTCCGGATATAACGACGAAAATAAAGTAGTCCCTTCATCGTCGTTATACCCGAAATCCACTGTATATGTATGTAGATACTGTCAAATATAACATGGGGGAGGGGGGAATGCGATTGTTAGTAATGGAGTCTAGCTGACCCATTGCCAGCAATAAACCCCATCAGGTCGACCTCCCTACTGTTTTTCCTGGAAACCATCGTGGTTCATTCTAGTGGAATTCGTCCCGATGGGCTAACTGATCTACTTTCATCATCACCTATCATGCATTCCTCACAAGTGCCCCGCCAGCGTATACCGATAGCGACAGACGGAGTTACAATTCCATTATCATCCGTTAAAAAAATAACATAATTTATCTAATAAAATATAAGTATATAATCTGTAAATCAATTAATCGATTTTAGATATTTATTGCACAATAAAACTTTGTACAAATGGCGAGCTTAATATCATATGACATTCTCGCCAGCTAACCATGTTCTATTTAATAATAGAACAAATCTAAAATTGTTTAATTAATTGAATATTTCGATTTATTACTATTTTTTTCTAACCCCATAAAATACTCATTTTTGTTACATAAGTGATTTTCCATATTCGTCAATATAAGAATGGTGTCAACTCTTAACAGTCATAGCAACGTTCAATCCTCACACTTTGTTCAGTATTGCCAATTTAGTCATTTAGAGCTCAATTAGTTATTTTGTACCTTCTAACTCTTATAATATTAATTTAGTCTCTAGCCGTATGTAAGGCCTAATTTAAGAATAATCAAAACGATAAAAACACAAAAGTAAGTATAATATCTAAAATTTTGTATTTTGTTTATCAAATAACAATCAACTTTTTTAATAAACTTTAGTCCGAATAGCTGAAAATAAGTTGGCTACACTTTAATTCAGGATTTTCTGTCCGCAATCCACATATTTATTCAATTCTTTGATTTTATTTCAGGCTAATGAATAAAATTCTCCTCAAGCTTTCACGCAAATACTAGTATATCATATCTCAAACTTTTTATTCATGTTTATTAATTAACATCAATTTCAGCACCTGAAATCATATATATGTTTATTTAGCTAATTTCCTATGTATCTAAGCCAGTAATAAATGTATAGTAGTCATACATTTATAATTAAAATAATTCAAGGTATTCAAGGGAGTTGAACATGTGATGGTGGCTTGCTCGCTTATAATTTCATTCATTTTGTTCTACACACACAGGCAAACGGTTGCCGCCAGTTAAGATGTTATATTAAATTTTTTATTGATTATAAACAGAGAAGTCATTTATTAAAAAGTAAGAAATTATTAACATATATAAATAATTAAAAAACAGTTAAAACAAAAATAAAACCAGTGAAACAGAATGGTGTAAAATAATAAAGTTTCTCTAAAACATATGAAAATGTCTGAGGTAGTCGAATTTAGAGATATTTTGTTGGCGAGAAAAATGGAAAGTGGGATATTTCAGTTTATGACAAGAGCATGGCACCCTCTCCGAACATTTAATATGGACAAATACTATTCTCCACAAGAATTGAAGGGCATGGTTTTAGATTCGGTGTATCTTGATTCATTTATTGAAGCGGTAAGTTTAATTATAATTGATAATAATAAAGCATTTATCAAATCTTCTAAAATGTTAATATTTTTATACATACTATTTTTTCCTTATCTATCTTAATTAAATTAATTCTTGTAATAAAATAAAAATAAAATGTATGTATTCTGGAAGCATTCTTGGTCAGTCGGTACCCATAGCCTTTTACAGTATTATTCTGTCTATCCTTTGTTTCTTACTCTTGTCTTCGATTCTTTACCTATTGTAACCATGATATAATCACTCCACTCTCTTCAAAGCTGTCCTTTCTTTTCTCCACCTGGTTTATATTCATTAATTGGTACTATACCAGTATATACCATTAGCGCTGGCAATGCAATGTACCATTCCATTATTATTCATTAAAAAATAAATAATATTGTGTTGCCTTTGTTAGTCATTAAGTATATTCCAAGATGTCCTGCTGATTACCATTGTAAGTGTGTGATATAGGATGTCTGTTATATTTTTTCTTATTTCTTATTTATTAATTTTTTCTTGTTATTAGTATGTTTTTTTTTATTGTTTTTTGAAAATTGCAGTTATGTAGGTAATTATTCATTAATAAAAAATCATATATGTCATGTTTGTAATTAATTATATATAATGTACATGTACTTATCCCTTGAAGGGATTTCTTCTATTCAATTTAGATATGTTGTTGGTTGGGAAGGGATTAGAACATATCTAGGTTGACTACAAGAAATCTCTTCTAGGGATAAGTCTACCTATGTACATTTTCATTATAACCCGATATATTTGCTAAAAGTAAATTTACAAAAGTGTATAAATTATATTTTTTTTGCAAAATAGAATAGCAAACAAGTTAACAGAAAATGGTTACAGTCACCTATACACAGGAACAGAACAAATGAATAATAAAAATAATAATTTATATTTTTTTAAATAATAATATATATTTCTTACTTAATATTATTTGGTGTCCCATATTTTTTATGAATCAATAAATTATTAAAAAAATAAATTAGATTTATTTATTTCCCTTACATTATCTTATAATCTACAAAACAGGAGACTGCAAGAAATGGAGGGTGTAAAGTAAAATTGAAAAAAGAAGTTATGAATTATCTTGAAGAAATGTGTCTCGATAAAAAAATGCATGTGATCAGATGGATGGGAATAGCCTTCTTGAAAATATCATTCATGATGAAAATTGGTATATTTGTCAATGAGCCTGCTGTTCTAAAGGTATTTTAATAATCAGATTTTGTTGCATCAACCTAAGTTTCTAGATAAAAATGTCAAAAAATAAGTTATCTATTTATATTTTTTAGTGATCTTTCTCAGACTGCTCATACTATAAATTTAAAATACAATCAAGGAAGTTTTAACCTATTTAATATATATATATATATATATTAAATATTATTTAATTAACTTAAGTTATAGAATAGAAATTACAATAAAATATAAACTATATTTAAACTAGAATATAGTCCATTTGTGTACTTAATTTCATTTAAATTCATCTAGTCATTACATTCTTACAAACATTTATATTTACAATTAATAGGATTGCACCAGTGATAGTAATTTAAGACTTATTTTAAGTATTTAATGATAACTTATTTATATATAGCAAAATATTTAAAAAATTCAGTTTTATTTATAGAGAAAATTGCAAAAAAAATTGAAATAAATAAAATGTTTTATCTATCATCCAGTGCTGAACTTAAATCTCCCTTATATTTTATCATTTTTGCATGACACTTCTGTGGAGGTAAGCATAGTGTTGGGCCACCCTCCACATTAGATGAAATATAAAGATCATAAAACTGTGTTTCATAATTATCATTAGAGTTTTCTGATAATATATGATATATTATCAATATTGGAGCACTCAAGAGTAACATTGTGTTTTAGCTTAGATCATCAATGAAAACGAATCCAATTTTGTTCCTGCCTACACACCGAAGCTATGCCGATTTTTGTTTGATGACATACCTCTGCTATCATTATGATATCGATTTACCAGCTGTCGCAGCCGGCATGGGTAAGTTTTTTTTTTTATTATCACAATTTTTTTTAATGTTTGAAAATGATAGTCACTTGTTAAATAGATTTAGAAGACCAGGGAGGAATTGTAATTCCACGTGCTGTATGATGAAAAAGAATTTATGCAATTTGTTTAATGAATGATAGTGGAATGGCAACTCCACCTGCGCTAACGGTATACGCTAGCGGGGCATCACTGAGGTGAGAATGAAAAGGTAGGTCAGGTATATATATCACAATAGGCTACATCATAATTAATATACTTGGGATTCAACACGATGTTTTCCAGGTGGAATTGAGGTCGTCCTGATTACTAACAATCCCTTTCTCCCCTAATTAATGTCAGTTGACCCATAGTGCACGACGACTGTCACTATGGGTCAACTAGATTGCTTCCAGGGGACCTCATGGTCTAACTATCAATATATCAATTGTTAGCAATGAAATCTTAAATCTCCTTTATCACAGATAATATAATACTATACTAGTACCTTTACTATAAAATCGATTTATTAACTAGTTAATTCCACAGACGTCTTACCAAAATTCGGATAAAAATAGCCAAATCGGTCTGGCCATTCTCAAGTGATGACTTACAAGATGGCATACCTGTCTATTTTTTTTTATGCAACTATAGTGACGAACAAGCATACGGCCCGCCTGATGGTAAACGAATTACCGTAGCCTATGGACGCCTGTAACACCAGGTATGTCACGCGCGCGTTGTTAACCCTTATGGCACCTTAATGGGCCCTTTTTGAGGAACCCCTTGCTGTAGTCTTATTATATAATGGCTTAGAAAATGGCAAACAAGCTGACGGCTCATATGATGGAAAATGGTTATTGTCGCCTATAGATATGAACAGTACTATGGACATAGCAAAATACATTGCAATGCCTATTATAGGAACCTTTCATGCGTTGCTGTTCTTGAATAATTATAATAATCGTTTTCTATTTGTAATTAAGCTATTTAAATTTGAATAAAAAACTAGTTGTTCCGGTCTCTTTGGTCGGTTTTCTTGCTGGCCGTTAAGACATTCGACAGACAAAAAGTAATTGCCTTTGACAAAACAAATGAATACATTGAAGACTGAGGAAGGAAAGATACAATTTACAACAAGAAATTGGTCCACCTATTTGTAGCCTTACGACGTTCAAAATTCCGACCTTTCCACCTTTCACTAGTTTATAATCGCGACTTCATCCGCATGACCGGTATAAAAAGTAGCAAATGTCCTTCACCATCCCCTATGTACGTAGTACGTGTATACCAGAGAAAAACTTTGTACAAAAGTCGATTGCTTTAGTACCTCTGTCCCATTCGTGTTTCAACCGTGAAGCAGTTGTGTTTGCATGGCTGTGTTTCAGTTTGAAGGGTGGGATATGGCGTGAATATACTGGGTACAGAGGAATACACCCGAGTCCTCAGGAATGGCAACGTATGGGGGGTATCATGAGCGAAACAGTATACTCTGTTATGTCCATGGTACTGCTCATGTCTATAGACGACGGTTACCACTTTCCATCAGGTGGTCCGTCAGCTTGTTTGCCATTCTAAGTTGTATAAAAAAAAAATATGGTTAAAACATTAAGAGGTAACAAAGAAACAAAAGATTTAACACACTTTCCCGTTTATAATATTAAGTATATATAGTAACAATAGAAATAATTCCGTCCCTTAAATAAGTAAGTATTAGTACTTACGTGTAAATTAATCCTAGCAATAATGATCTCACAGAGTACATGTAGGTATTAAATGAATAAATTGCTATTTACCTTAACAGTTGTCAGATGCGGTAAGTCCCTACACAAATATTGTGTTATTTGACTTACTTAATGGCGTAGTTGCTGCCATTTAATATAAGTATCTAATTTTGTATTTGTCTACTATACTAGATACTTACAGTGAAACTGGTCGAATGAGTGGAACAAACGTTCTACTATTGAAACTGAACCTTATTCTTAAAGAAATACGGAATGGAAAACGACTTAAAATATTCTGATTTAAAATATTCTGTCATTATTAGCTGACTTCAAAACTATTTTTTTTTTGTTTATTACGTCATACCTCCATCAGTTATAAATTGTTTTGGAATGTCCTATGTTTTATGTGAAAAGATATGACTACAGATTAGTCCCATAGAAATTTTATCAAAATCGGTTCAGTAGATTTTTAAATCAAAGTTTTGCCACATTTGAAGTTGATTTTTTTTAGGTACATAGTCATATACCTATTTATTAGAAATTTTCCATTCTAACAAAATATTATATTAATATGCCTGTAAGTATGATGTTGTCTTTTCACCATAAATTTTGCTATAAATATAAAAATACACGGTAAATCCACCACGTTTGTATTATTTAAACACTTATTTATGTTTACATTCTTAATTATAGATACGTACATATTACACATAGGTGTTGGTACGTTAATGCGCACCTTTTTCAAGGTTTAACAACCCATTCGAATTTTACATACTTGTATTTATATCAATTATCCGAAGTATTGTTTTGAAGAGTTATTAAATCTTTTATGGAAGGGGGCATTAAATAACATTTAATAATAAGATACCGAATGATATTTTTGGTCCATTTTTAATATTAGTTTAAAACTATTATTAAAAATACTTATTGAAAAAAGCCTATTACACACAAAACGGTTACTTGAATGACAAATGTGACGGTGTTTTTTTTTAATGGATGATAATGGAATGGTAACCCCACCCGCGCCATCGGTATACACCGGCGGGGCACCAGTGAAGGATGATAGGTGAGGATGAAGTAGGTCAGTTAGCCCATCGTGACAAATTCAACAAGAATTGTTTACAATGGTTTCCAGGAGGAACCACGTGGAGGTCGACCTAATAAGACATATTGCTAGACATAGGCATATTGTCAAACTCCACTGCTAACAATCCCTTTCCTCCCAATGTGACGGTGTTAGTCGATCATGTTTTTTAATGTTCATATATTTTAAACATACGTTTAAATAAACACACATAATGTTAACAGAAATTTAAAAGAATAACTGTTGAGTTTTTTGACGTCTGTTTAGATGGCCCAACTGACCTAATTCATTCTCACCTATTATCTCTCACTGATGTACCGCCAGTATCATACGCACAACGCAGGTGAATTAACATTCCATTATCATCCATTAAAAAAAAACTTCTAAAATCAATACCTGCCGGTTTTATTATTTATATTATACATATAATGTTTTTATCAATAATAGAAATAATCTTTATTCAAATAGAATTATTTACAAGCTCTTTTAAATCGTATTTTTTTATTATTCTACTGCTGAGCCTTTCGTATTATTTGCACACGAACGTGTTGTCAGTTTCGATTCAACATCTCAAATTAAATCTCTCTTGTTTGAATGTCCTAAAACAGAGATAAAGGGATTATAATGTTGTATTCAAAGATACAATAATGTAGATAGATAAAACTAAACGTGCCATTTTATACGTATGCTAAGTACCAACAATGATGTAACAAAAACTATCTATTGATAGCAAACCTCCTTATAACTCTGGATAGATTTTGGACTATATTTTGGCAGTAGTTTGTAGAGACCCCTTACGGGCTTATTCAATGTGGGACGATCCCCCCCCCCCCCCCCAGACTAGATGGGGTAACGACCCCAAATACATTGCTCTGGATGCAGGTGGCTTGGGATCGTTCCTTAAGGCAGTCTATAGGGAAGGCCTATGTTCAGCAGTGGACAGATAATTTCTGAGATCATGATGATATGTAAATATTGGGCCAAAAAGTACATTATAAGAGATTATAAAAGTCTACTTGGATATTGCACTCGTTTTATTGCCGCCAAGCATTTTATGCGTGCATGTTTGTATTTCTATTAGTGGAGTATGGATATATCAATTAAATTATTGGTTACGGAAACATAATATTATATCTTAGCTCTCCGAAACGTTACGCATCAGGGCTACCATAGCGGCACAGTGCGATGTATTTTGCGATATCTATGTGCTGTTTACTGCCAACCCGCCTGACAAATGTGGCAACTATTGGGAGTATCCCACTTTATGGAATAGGCTTGTGTTCAGCAATGTACAGTCAACGGCTAATATGATGATATTACTATTTGTATCTATAGATGACGATAACCAGATTCCATCAAATAGACCATGTGCTTGTTTGCCAAATTCAAGTTTGTACAGTATGCAGTTTTACGATATCTATTTAAATTAATGTCTGTGTTACATTTCAGATTTCTATTCGATGGCCGTGGTGGGTAAGGCGATGCGGGAGACAGGCGCTTTTTACATTCGCCGGACCCTTGCTGGTGACCATTTGTACGCGGCGACTCTCAAACAGTACGTGAGAACGTTGGTGTCTAAATACCCCAGCCCGATAGAGTTTTTCCTTGAGGGCACTAGGAGTCGCAGTAATAAAAGTCTACCTCCGAAATACGGTATTTATATATTCTTTTGTAAACTATAAGAAATTATTTTATCATTACAATTGGTTTATATTTTAACCGACTTCAAAAAAGCGTTTTCAATTCTGTTGTGTTTTTTATGTTTGTTACCTTCTCACTTCATTAATTATAAACGGATTTAGTTTTTTTTTTTTTCTGAAAATTGCCTGCCAATTTATATCTATACTAATATCATAAAGAGGAAAGATTTGATTATTTGTAATGGATAAACTCAAAAACTGCTTATTTTAAAAATTCTTTCGAAAAGAAAGCTATTTTGTTAAAAATTGTATTTTTGTAGTTTTAGTTGCACTTTCAAACCTAGGCTAGATCACTATTACTTTATAAGATGTGAACAAAACGTTTTACGCAGGTATGTTGTCCATGAGCTTGGTGCCACTATTCGCCCGAGAAGTGTCAGATATCACGATAGTACCAGTGAACCTGAGCTATGATCGGCTGATGGAGCATGGACTCTTCGCGTATGAGCACGTCGGAGTTCCTAAACCCAAGGAGTCCACTGGGGTAAGTTGTACCAACTTAGTATTTATAATAATTGACAAATAATTTGTCTGAATGCTTGCCGAATTTCGATCGTTGTATGAAAATGTATTATTATAATTTAACGTAATTGTGACTAAGGAATAATAAATCAGTATGTCACTTCACGTAAACTGTATATGTACCCATTAAAAGAAAAACAGATGTCAAAAAAATATATGAAAAAAATATATAAAAATTCAAATATGTATATAAAAAAGGCGACTAGCCAAGCTGCTGTAGTCTAAATACCAGTTTCAACTTATGTACAAATATATTAGAATAAGAAATATATGTATTCCATGATGAAAAAAAATCATATACAAAATAACACGAGTTGGAAGATGTTATCTATTCAATTTACTTTTTTGTGTTTTGTCAATTGTTAACTGATTTTGATGATTTTTTTTATTCGAAAGGGAATTAAATTTGCTATCGACTATATATGTATTACTGTTAAATCGATCTGCACAAGATGTTCATTTTTGAATTGTCAAATTCATCGATTAACTTTTTAATCGATACCATACTGATAAATATTATACGAACAATATTAGGGCACAGAGGAATAACAACCGAGTCCTCAGGAGTGGCAATGCATGGAGGGTAACATGGGTGAAACAGTATACTCTGTTATGCCCATGGTGCTGCTCATGTCTATAGGCGACGGTTAACATTTTCCATCAGGTGGGCCGTCAGTTTGTTTATCATTCTAAATTGCTTAAAAGAAAAACATAATGTCTGTGTTTTTCTCGTTGAATTCTAATATGCTCAGTTGTGAAATCAAGTGTTACGTTAAAAACCATAGAAAGAAATGGCGAATACCTGTGTCTGCCCCATTAGATATTATAGTCTTGATTATATTTTTTTTATTTAATATATGGTAGCTTTTACCCGCGACTTCGTCTGCATAACTGGAATATGTTCACTGGCTGGGATAAAAAAGTAGCTTATATAATTCTCCATGTCATATCTATATGAAATTTAATACATATACTTACTTGTGTACCAAATTTGTGTTAGTATTTTTTTAAGTCGATAAAACACCAAGACGTAACAAACAAACAAACTCACTTTCACATTTATAACATTAACTGAGAATTCATATTTTGCAGGGCCTGTTAAAATCGCTGTACAGTCTCAACGACCACTACGGCAACATATACATCAACATAGGCACGCCGCTCTCGGTAAAATCTTACCTCAACAATATACCGAATACGAACGAAATGCTCAAACCAGTAGATCTACAGCAGTTGACACCGGAACAATTCAAACAGGTTCGTTATTTGTATTTTATGTAAATACTAGTTGTTTCCCGCGGCGTTGCCCGCGTGCTTTAGCGTATAAAATAACCTATATATTCAATATAACTTACCGTCTACCAAATTTCATACATTTTGTGTTTAGTTAGTATACTGACTGTTACATAAAATATGATATATATATTTTGACGTAGACAAAATATAGATATCATATTCCAGAGTTTTACCAGAGGGAGACTGTACAAAAGTCGATTACTTGGGTACCTCTGTCCCATTCGTGTTTCAACCGTGAAGCAGTTGTGTTTGCATGGCTGTGTTTCGGTTTGAAGGGTGGGATATGACGTGAATTTACTGGGTACATAGGAATAACACCTGAGTCCTCAGGAATGGCAACGCATAGGGGTATCATGGGCGAAACAGTATACTCTGTTATGTCCATGGTACTGCTCATGTCTATAGGCGACGCTAACCACTTTCTATCAGGTGGGCCGTCAGCTTGTTTGCCATTCTAAGTTGTATAAAAAAAAAAACAATTTTGTCACGTGTATTCGATGATATTATAATAACAGCTGATCTTGTCAATTCTTCTTAGCTGAAATTGCACTCTAAAATTGAGGGTAGAATTTAATTTCCTATTGAGAAATGTTTAAAATTGTTTTATTTCTAGGTGCAAAGTGTTGCCAATCGTGTGATAATCCTACAACAGAAATGTACAGTCGCCACTATATCAAATTTACTAGCTCTGGTACTAATGAGCAGTCTCATAGAGAATCGATTGTTGAGTCTCGACGAGGTATTATCACAAGTGGAATGGATGATCACTGTGTTGAGGACCTTGGGGGCGACGGTATTTGAGAACGACGTGCGTGGAAATGTGAATAGGATATTAGTGGTGCACAGCAAGATGGTGAAACTGGACAAGGAGAGGAGGCTTCGTCTGCTATCCGGTACCCTCATGGACGTGTCCAGAGATGTACAGAAGAAAATGAAAGGTAACGAAATTGGTTTTAGTATAGTATTTTATTATATAAACGTATTACACGACACCATATTATCCTAAATGAACAAAAATACAATATGATTCATGAATGGGATCAACCGAAAAGAAAATGTTCTACTCTCAACGGTTGGCCGCATTATGCCGTCTCACTAAGTGCTTATTCATTCGAGTTTTAAAGGATGCGATGTTATAGAACAAAGGAAATACGTTGAATCTGATCTGATAACAGTTAACGATGTAAGGCCGTAATGTCTTTGATAAATACATAGTTAAACACGAAAATAAGAATAATTTTGTTAAATTTATAAACTCATCATGCATTTATGCAAGATTTTCATCAAATGGAAGTTCATTCTTTTCTTTACACGGTAATATATGGTTGCCTTTTTAAAAATGGCTACAAGTAATTGTTGCTGTAGTTATAGAGAATTGGTTGGTAAATGATGCAACGTATACTAAACAGAAGTTTTTTTTTCTATAAGATAATATAGAGTTGCCTATAAAAAAATGACCGCAAGAATGGCAACTCCTACTTGCGGCTAATTGAGAACAAACATAATGGAAGCCTTGTATTTGTTTTTTTAACTTATCTTTAATTTAAACCAAGTTTCAATAAAAAGCCTTATATCTGCAGAAGTTAGTGGTAGGATCTTATAAAATAAGTCTAGATCTACTCTGGAATGGATATTTTTTCATGCAACTTAGTATGGCAAATAAGTTGCCGGCCCATCTGATAGAAAGATGTAACCGTCGCCTATAAATATATCGCCTATGAAATACAGTCATGCAAACAACTGTTTCACGGCAGAAACATAAATGGGACAGTGATACTCAAGCAAATGACTCTTGTACAGTCTCCCTCTGATGTATATATATATATATATATATATATATATATATATATATATATATATACACATATTTCATCATTCTTAGTATGTTTATTTTTATGTTATTGGGTATTTTTTTTTGATGAGTGAAAATGGTATGGTAATCTCCGCACGCGCTAACGGGATACGCTTGCGGAGCACCAGTGATGGGTGATAGATGAGAATGAAAACAGGCCAGTTAGCCCATCATGATAAATTCATCAGGAATTAACCATGATAGTTTCCAGGGGGAACCGCGAGGAGGTCGACCTGGTTGGGTATATTGTTAGCAATGGGATTCTCCGTCTCCATTACTAACAATCCCTTTCCCCCCGTTATATGTGTATTTATAATGGACATTTAATTTACTTAAATGATTATTATTAATTTATTTAATTTACTTAAATGACTATTATTAACTAGATTATAGTATTTTAAGGAAGTTTGCATACTAGTATTCTGATGAAACATGTAGCTCGAAGTATACACAATTGAATATCTAATGTAACCATGTTTAATGCAAATAAAGAATCAGAATCTATTGCTGGATTTCGTTAGTGATGGTGATGATATCCTATGTATTCTAAAATTGATAGTAATATATATTGGGTATCTTGTTTCAGGTCACATTTTAAAAGCAGAAACAATGGCGACCGCCATACCAATAATACAGTTGCAGTTGTATGTAAATCCGATACTGCACTATTTAGTTCCGCCGGCGATCGTCTTACTCATTGTGCTTAGAAGACCAATCACAAAAGGTAACAGCTATATTTTTTATTAATTAGCTAGACTAGCTTTTACCCACGACTTCCTTCGCGTGATATGTTCAATCACTAGGATGAATAATAGCCTATAAGCTTCTCCATTCCATATAGTACGTGTGTAACAATTTTCATAGTGATTCGTTAAGCCGTTAATTTTAAATGGGTGAATATGGAATAGTAACCCCGCTGGCGCTATACGGCGGTTATAAGCGGTCTAGCGAGGCACCAGTGATAGATGATAGATGAGGACGAAAGTAGGTCAGTTGGCCCATGGTGACAAATTCAACAAGAATTAACCACGATGGTTTCTAAGGGGAACCGTGTGGAGGTCGACCTGATAGGACACGTTGCTAGCAATTTAGCTGTTAAAAAAAAGGAACTTATAATATGTGGCTGCAATACGGAACACTAACTTTGCTAAAATTAAACAAAGATCGTCAAATAAATACTCAAAAATAAATTATTAATTTTTCCAGATGAGCTATCTTCAGATTATCATCAAATAAGGAAACTTTTACGTCATGAATTTTTCCATATAGAAGAAACAGAGGAAAAGGTAAGAAAGATGTTCACTTTTCCATATTATATACTTTAGGAGTTTAATAAAAATAAAAATTTATAAGTTATTAAATTTCAAAAGTTTACTGATAGTCTAATAGAAATTTTAATGCGTGATCAATGCTTTAATTTGTTATAAGAACGTTTCTTTTTTTTCATTTATCGTTGATAAATTGTATATCAAACTTAAACTTAAAACGTGTTAGAATTTTGATAGTTAATACGTACGTTACAATTATTGCTATATTTTAAATACACAATCGGGACTTAACGGGATGAATAAACCTTTGCAGCTAATTTATTAGCCTTTATAGCTTTTTTTATTGCCAACGTTTCAACGCGAAAGTTTAAAATTAACTGTTGCTATATTGTATTTTTATTATTTCTAGACGTTAGCGGAGTCGATAGATTATTGTATACAAAACAATATCATCGCGTCGGTAGATGGTCAACTAGTGCCAGGGAGCGATGAGAGACTGCAGTTCTTGCTCAAGTGGTCCATTTGGCCTGCACTCACCACACTATCTCTCGCTGCTGACATTACGACTGAGGTACTCATAATGATATGTTTTAAAACATGATAATGGAATGGCATCATCAGTGACAGATGATAGATGGATGATGAAAGCAAATAATGGCCCATCGTGACAAATTCATTAAAAATATTTTACTATAGTTTCCAGGTGGAACCACATGGAGGTTGACCTGGGTAACAAAGGGATGCTAGTCTCCGTTACTAATAATCCCTTCCCCCCACTCATTGTGATTAACCTTTTGTGTTTTTTAAGTGTTTGAGTGGCTGTTTCGGTTTGAGGGTAGGATGTAGTAGTGAATTTACATGGCATAGAACTATCACATCATATTTCTCAGACTTGCATCTATCACGGGCATCACAGTAAACTCTCTGTGCTATCCATGGTGCCACTTTCACATTTATAAAATTAATAAGAATGGACCTAAATATATATTTCAAATTTACAGCAAGTTAACTGTGGGCATAAACAAGCTTTGAAGTTGGTACAAGAAAGGGCGGAGCGAAGCGGATGTCACCCGTACTGCCTCAGCCTGGAGAGCATCGGTAACTGTTTGCAGGGACTCGTATTGGGACGCGCGCTAATAAAGCAGAAGGAGTAAGTTTTATTTACATTTATGTTTTTAAAAAATTTTTTCGTAACTTGACATTATCTCTTACATAAATAAATTTTATTTATTGTCTGTTTGTTTATAATGAATAAACTCAAAAACTACTCAACCGATTTTAAGAATTCTTTCAACTATAAATATAGAAAGCTACCATACCATGAAGTGACATAGTATATATATATATATATATATATATATATATATATATATATATATATATATATATAGTATATTCGAAAATTAAATCTACCCGTGCGAAATCGGGCCGAATTACTAGTTATTAATATATAGACGGACTACACTTATGTAATTAAAAAATAAATATAATTTTTAATTTAATTTAATTTATTTATTGGAAACCATAAAAAAATGTCTACTATTGATCTAGATTTAACATAATTTATGTTATGAAAGTAGATTAGTTACGTTTATTAGGTACATCTGTTATTTTAATGCCTAAAAATGCAGTACTGTTTTCGTGATTCACTGTTCATCCCAAAGGCTATCTAGTAGAGAATGCTACTGGTATTAAATCCGCCATTTATACCACATTGTCAATTGGTCAATAAAGTTATTTAAATAAATAAATAGCATAAAGGTTTTTCGTACTGTATTCGTTATGTTTGTTTACTTTACAAGGACTCTTGATGTAGATAGATTAAAATTTATTAATAGATAAAACATTGTCTAAATAACTCTGACAAACCAGTGGTCCAATGGACACGATTAGACAAACCAACGGAACCTTTTTTTTTTAACATCTGGAAAATGCTTTAAGCAGCCCCATACACCTTGTGGGAGGTGAATGGGTACTGTGGGAATCCCCCCGTAAGGTGGGGGTGTACCCACCAAAAACCAGACGATATACCCTCGAGGTGCCATATGTCGGAGACATGGGTTCGCTTTCGCACTCACCACATCTCCGACAAACCAACGGAACCCGAATTGTAATGTAACTGTCCGGGCCCTGCTCAAAGCATTGGAGTACTTACTTACTTATGATATAAATATAGGTTCTTTACAATTTAATTATGGTATATAATATGAAAAAAAAATTTTTTTTTCAGCACTGCAGACACAATTTATCAATTATCACCAGAAGTTATGGAAAAATGTCAACATTTAATCAATACTGTACAACCCAAATTCAAAGTGGCCTTCGATGTAAGCAATTCAGTAATCCTCGATAATACGCATGTATTATGTAGACTCTAATGTGTTTTATGGACTATTTATATTATTACTAAGAAATTTTATATTGTGATAAAAAAAGTTCCCAACTCAATGCCATGAATTATTAAAAATTGTGAATAATTGGAGACACTAATTAAAAAGAAAATAACACCATTTAAATTATGAAAAAAATACAAAACCGAAACCTTATGTAATATAAATAAAATTATATTACGCCGACCCTAAATAATTAGGATAAGAGCAGGAAATTGTCGAATATACAAAATAAAGCTGTATTGTCTTATGATAGCACTTTTGTCAACATATTTGAATAGTTATATTTTTATGAGAATATATTGTATCGCGCGGGGGGGGGGGGGGGGCTGTATAATAGATATTGTAGTAGAACCACGAGAAAAGCAATTCCTCCTATAAGGAGAAAAACAAAAGTTGAAGAATTCTTAATTTTACTATGTTTCAGAGAATTATTTTATAATATTTTATTTTATGTATTTAAAATACTGACATGGTTATTTATTTATGGTTACTGATGGTTATTGATTTTAGGTTAGTATTACTATTTGTATTAGTAAAACAAAACATTTTTACGGCCATTCGATTTGAATATGAACGCCGAGCGCCATTGACATTACCCTCTATATATTTAAAAATTATTTTAATTAATTTTACTAATAAATATGTAATACATATTTATTAATTACAATTCAGATATCAGTATTATAATTTTATAAACAATTTGACAATGGTTGATTTTAAACTTTCGCGTTGTGTACACATATTTTAAATACACAATCGGGTTTTAACGCGATGTAAAAGCTATTACAGGTAAATAGTACCTGCGTACCTGTTTCTTTATTGCCGACGTTTCGACGTGGATTGCAGCACATCGTGACCACGACAGGACCACGGCGTGATGTTATCCACGTTACCTGTAAAAACTTTTACATTGCGTTAAGTCCCGATTGTGTATTTAAAATTTGACATTTTTTTCTGCTTTCAAACACTCGAATTAAAAGTACTTTTAATTCGAGTTAATTAGGTTTTTGTATACAAACTATTATAATAGTGAGACTCAATGATCAACTAACACTATGCTATTGGGAAGTCATTTCCTTATTGCATGAACGTGAAATCGAATACGAAATGCGAATATATCTAGCCTTTGTCTCGAATAATATGAATTTATATTGTATTTAAAAGGTTAATGATTAATTAATAAATTAATAGTATTTATTTATATCAATATAATGCGGACTGCATTATACATTTGTTATTTTCCATAAGCAAGACAAATATTAATTGGAAAAGGCTTTGCACTATAATATATAAAATTTAGCTAATGTAGTGATGTTGACATATAATTTAGTGGTGCCCATGAGCAATACATACCTATACTTACTAGTCGCTGAAATGTAGATTAAATATATATTCTTAGAATATTTGTATTTTAAGTAATTAATAACGGTGATATAATATTGGGGTATTAACACACGGAGCGGTTCGGCGCCGTGCTGTCCTGTGCAAACATTGTACATGAGGCTGGGGGGAGGGAAGGTATCGTTAGTAATAGGGTCATATAGCCCCATTACTTGTAATATATCCTGGCAGGTCAATCTCCACGTGGTTCCCCCTGGAAACCATGTTATCTTATTCCAGTTGAATTTGTCAAGATCGGCTAACTGACCTGCTTTCATCCTCATCAGTCATCTATCACTGGCGCCCCGCCAGTGTATACCGATAGCGCAGACGGGGTTGCCATGTCATTATCACATATTAAAAAAAAACACTGTATATGATATATACACCAGAGGGAGACTTTGTACAAAAGACGTTTGCTTAGGCACCTCTGTTCCATTCGTGTTTCTACCTTGAAGCAGTTGTGTTTGCATGGTTATGTTTCGGTTTTTTTTCTTGATGAGTGATAATGGTGTGGTAACCTCGCCTACGCTAATGGGAATCAAAACAGGCCAGTTAGCCCATCATGATGAATTCATCAGGAATTAACCATGATAATTTCCAGGGGGAACCGCGAGGAGGTCGACCTGGTTGGGTATATTGCTAGCAAAGGTATTTTTAGTCTCCATTACTAACAATCCCTTTTTCCCCGTGTTTCAGTTTGAAGGGTAAGATACTTGTATAGGCAGTGTATTTACAGGATACAGAGAAATAATACCCGAGTCCTCAGGAATGGCAACGCATGGGGGGGTATCATGGGCGAAACAATATACTCTGTTATGTCCATGGTACTGCTCATGTCAATAGGCGACGGTTACCACTTTCCATCAGGTGGGCCGTCAGGTTGTTTGTCATTCTAAGTTGTATAAAAAAAACTATTTTATATATTAATCTGATGTCTTTGTACATAAGGGTGCGGTGCAGCACCGCTCCGTTTATTAATCGGTTTATATTGGTATAATACATTTAACAGTATTTATTAGTCATATAATGGTTTATTTTACACTAACATGAGTATTACAAAATCCCAAGGAATTTATGTGATAGTATTATTTTTTGCGCTTATACTTAAACTTTAGTTTTCTGTAGGTTTAATTATTTATATAGAATTATTTATATAGTCAATTAAGTTGCAAAATTGCTCAATAGTTGCTTAACAATGTTGCTGACTTCAAGCAAATATGTATATACTTTTGTATTGTAATGACAGTTTTCCTTTTTGGACTTCGTACATTGTCAAGTGATTTGAATGTGTTTTGCTACATGTAAATAAAGATGGAGCATCTCAGTCTTACAAGTAGCAATACAGGGTCGAATTAAAAACGTCAACGTATTTACATTCACAAGAAAATTATGGGTCGAACAAACGATTAAAAATGTTGAACCTCCCGAATTAAACCGGCGCGTTATATTATTAAGTTAATATGCGAGACTCAAAAGTTAATACCGTTTTCTAATTTTTCAAATGTGAAATTTTCGGCTTAATATTTTCTATAGCATGCTTTGACTCTTACTGTTACGTACAGCTAACGCGGTCGATTTCACCCTTTATAAACAATTAATGTTTTGCCAAAAATGAACAATGCTATGAGCACTATCTTTAGAAGTAAAAAATTTGTTCATATATAATATCTGGTCATTTATAAAATTATACTGCGAACCGTAAATAATGAATGTATTTGTTTTTATTTTAGTGAAATTTTATGATTGTTTTAAATTAAAAAAAAATATACACGTACCTAATCTTCACAGAGCTTAGGGTAATTTGTAGTTTTTAGAGATGTGATGATAATAAAAATATATGTACCTAATAATGGGACTAATTCTGAAGCACCATTTCTCTGAACCTAATATTTTAGTTTAATAATTTTACAAAATTACCGTTTTGTGGACTATTTCAAACTAAAATTATAATCATTTTGGATTCAATCGATGACTAAGTTAGTTTCTATTGGTCCTTACAATAAAAATTTCATTGTCGTATCAAAATGTCATTTTAATTTTTGAAATAGGTTGCTTCAGAATCGATCCCATTAATTTATTACTTTTTTATAATGCTGGTAGGGAGATCGTAATGGGACATAACAGGACATAGCGACGTCCTGTATATATGCTATGGATAAAAAAATATGTTATTTTCTGGCTTGAAAAAATAAAAAAAAAACTGCTTTGTATTTCGCGTAATTACGAGCAAATGGCTAACGAATTTTAACATTAAAAAATATAGTGTTGTATTCAGAAGTTTTTATTAACATAGTTTGTATTTTCTTGTCCAGCTTTGTTTAACAAAAATAATTGATAAATCTTATACCTAGTACGTATTAGTGTACTAAGTATACCAAGTTTTATTAAATGACCTAATTTTTTTTATTATTTTCTGTATTGACATTTTGTGAAAAATTTTCTTAGTATTATTCTGCAATTTTATTTTTGTTGCATTATATTTAAATACTGGTAAGTATTGCCAGCAAGTTGCGACTATATCATTGGCTCTGATCGATCGATCATCATGAACAAAATTTATAATTTTGACTTAAATCTATTTTAAAGTTAGTTCATATTGGTCATTACAATAAAGATTTCGCTGTGATATCAAATTGAAATTTTAATTTTAAAAATAGCTATAGAGAAATGGCGCCTCTGAATCGACCCCATTGCCTATTTACCGTAATCTTTTAAATACGACGAAACGAAGTAGTCGTTACTGGTTCGTCTTCAGAGATTAACCCTTTAATAATAACAGAGAGTGGAAAATTATTCATTTTTTTTATATTTCAACCGATTCTGTCGCCTAAATAAGTAACATACAAATCTATTGATAGATATCGTTACCCCATGTATACACCTGAGATAGAACGAGACAGTAATGTCTTGTAGTAAAAACGTATTAAACGTGTGTTTGCCACTTCTACTTCACGTTCGATCAGGGCCTGCATTTTAACCAGTATTAATTTGTTATTGATTTTATGTATGTGAATTGCCTGTTGTATTTACTCGTATTAAATAAAACAATATATATACCATTTTTAAGTTTTATTTATTCTTTATCTCTAAAATATACTTGCCCACTTATTTGTTATATGTGGAATTTTTGGTATTATTTTGCTATTCAATTATAATTAACAACACCTGACCTGTGGAATAACACCCGAGTCCTCAGGAATGACAACGCATGGAAGTTGTCATGGGCGAAACAGTATACTCTGTTATGTCCATGGTACTGCTCATGTCTATAGGCGACGGTTACCACTTTCCATCAGGTGGGCCGTCAGCTTGTTTGCCATTCTAAGTTGTATAAAAAAATTAAACTTTTATTAAGACAGTAGGCACGTATCACGTATTTTACGGCCGGCACAGATTATAGTGGTTGGTATGGTTTTTGTAAGTACCTATATACTTTCATTTCACAAAAAAAGAAAATATATATATATATATATATATACAGCAAGAGAGAAGAAACGCCACCAACTTCATCACTAATATGAAAAAAGAAAAAACCACCCCGCAAACCCAGTGCAAACCTAGTGACCCGGAGGTTAATGCCTCCGGAGTTGAAGACGGGGTAGTGGGGTACGCCCCGGGGCCCCTACCTCGCCCGCCCACACCATCTGGCGGGCAAAGAGACGCCTTGTTGTTGTTGTTACTTACATTTATGAATAAATATGAATTTCGTTTCATTATATCAAGCTTCTTGGTCTTTATTTCATTTGCCACTTATTCAGGTATAGTCTATTGGTGACTATTATTTTTTACTACAACTTAAGCGGGTCGCTTAACTTCGTTAACGCATTCAACGCCCTCTATTAAAAGTAATCCGAAGTAACGACATCCATACAAAAATACCTATTTCTAGTTTTTCGATTCTTTAGCTGAGTATGATTTTTCAATTTTTTTTCTTTTAGGGTGGTTACCCTTGTATTATAGAGAACAAAACGGGACAAAAAAAAAAACATTCAAATAAGTCACTTATAGAGTTTTAGCGGGACTAACAAACAGCAATTAAAAATTAGGTGACTTCAACATGGTTGACCATTGTTAGTAATTTAACAAATAATGAAAAACATTTTGTTAAGTAATTTTATTTCAAATTATTTACATATATAATTTACACTTAACCAAAATGGGACATTCACAATACAGTAATGTTAATACCAAGCCCATGTTACTTGTAATAAGAGATCATTGTATCGCATATTTAAAGTTTTGTATATTATTTACTCACGTATATATACAAAATAATATTATACCCACTAGTAATATCAAATATTTACATTTTTATAATTTTAAGTAGCCATTCCCCATAACTACTGATAAAATAATGCATGTTTTATTGCTAGTGAAAATAAAGTTTGTCGGTTTTGACAGTATTACTAGTTAGTACTAATTAACCCTTTTTTGCATAATTGTGGAAATTTCCATCATAACATTGAATGCCCAAAAATTACATAAAAGAACAGTTTCACTTTAAGTTGATTGTGTCTGGATACCTTTTTAATGTCTATTATAGAAAAAAAAAACCATAGCTGTCAAATTTATTTTTTTAACCATTTTTCTTTTAATTTTGAACATGAATTTTATCACCTTGATTTATTTCACCAATAAAAAAAATATGGAAAGAAGGGTTAATACTTTACATTATTTAGAATAATATTTAATTATTTATTATTATTTAGTTTTTGCCACTAGAAAAAATTAATAAATCTTCAGCTATAGCAGTTAGAAATTATCTCGTATAAACTTGTAATAGTTAAACGTGAGGAAAAAACTACTTCTCAATAATAACTAGAAGTTATTGTGGGAAATGCTATTGTTGAAAAAACTTAAACAGGCACTTATATAAAATTTCGTTTATGGTTTGAAGGAGCGCATATTTTTTTTTATAGACTATTCTTGTAAACCGGTAGTAAGTCTTAGTTAAAGATTTTTTTATACAGAAATATAATATTACGACTTATATTTTGAACTCGAACAAAAATGTATCCATTCTGCATCCGTGCCTGTTTCGAAGCCATATCTCACCATGGACTGGTAAAAACAAGGTAGAAGATTGTTATCTATCCATTGTTACGCCACATTATATGCTGTGACTTCTTTGTATAAATAAATAAGCCTTTTAATTGCCTAGTCTTTTCTTTATTATTATCATAATGTATTTAAGTCATTATTATGATATATTTTTGTAAGTCTTTTCTCATAGCACAGGTAGCAAACGAGCATGCGGCTCGCCTGACGTTTGTGACTTGCCATCATAAATGGCTATCACCGCCCATGAGCACCCGCAACACCAGAGGAATTGCAGAGGTGTTAATATACTCTAGTGATTGGAAAGACTTATTATAATTTTTATTTTAGGAACATTAGGTTTTACAAATTTCATATTATTCATTATTTTAA
The DNA here is from genome assembly GCF_026898425.1 of Galleria mellonella. NCBI lineage: Eukaryota > Metazoa > Arthropoda > Insecta > Lepidoptera > Pyralidae > Galleria > Galleria mellonella. The sequence goes on from NW_026442138.1 coordinate 8,705,961, forward strand.
TATTCTTACTAATAAAACAATATCTCAGATTATTAGAACTAATAAAATAATATTTGAAATAAATGCAATTACATTCTTTGTTATTCCAAATGAAAAAATTATAAAACAATTTTTTTAACTTAGGAACTTAATATAACGTGTTTATGATATGAATTCTGACACAATGTCTCATTACAACATTTGTTAATCACATTATACTTAAGTATTATATAAAAAATAGTAAACAAACTTAACGATAAAGTTACGTACCTACATATATGATTAAAAAAATTAGCCATTCTTTTTGGTAATAACGAAATTTTAAAATAAAATAAAAATTAAGATTTTTTTCCCCATTATTTGTGCGATTATATATCATGGGAAGTGGCCCCTTAACAAATTTAACTTAGATAAGTATAAAATCTAATAACATAAATATACCATAGATGTGTCTCATGTGATGTGATTCACCAGGAAAGGTAAACTCCACGAAAACGGGGAAAAAAGAGTCCCACACGAGTGAAGCGTTATTCGTATGTAGTTACCTTATGTAACATGTGAATGCCACCAACAGTGATGTAATGAACATTCTATTGGCCCGCATTTGCAATGTGAATGCAAACATTTAAGTTCAACATTCGCGAATGCAAATATATGCTTTTTAAATATAGTGCTAGAAGGAAATATAGACTACCTCACATTTAAATCGTGCGTTCACGACCGGCCATGTTGAAAGTATTGAAACTAAGAGTAGCCGATACTATACGAAGTAAACCCATGATTGCTTACTGACTAAAGTCAGCTTTTTTTTATAGAACTTAGAATGGCAAACAAGCTGACGGCCCACCTGATGGAAAGTGGTAACCGTCGCCTATAGACATGAGCAGTACCGTGGACATAACAGAGTATACTGTTTCGCCCATGACACCCCCCATGCGTTGTCATTCCTGAGGACTCAGGTGTTATTCCTCTGTACCCATTAAATTCAGTTCAAATCGAAACACAGCCATGCAAACACAGCTGTTTCAAGGTTGAAACACGAATGGGACAGAGGTACCCAAGCAATCGACTTTTGTACAAAATCTCCCTCTGGCGATAGTTTTCTCGTTAATTGGTTTTGAGTTTAAGTAGTCTTTTTTAACTGCGAAATGCATTCGTATTATCTTTTGCGAATGCGATAAAAAAAGATGCGAACATTCTGGAATTTCGAATGCAAATATTCGTTACACCACTATTATAAATATTTAACAGAGCCATGTACTTTTACACAAGCATGGATAACCATTGTGATAGTACACAATCCCCCCACGATATACCATTAATAAAGATGGGTGGCACCGTTCAATCATTATACATTAAACAAGTCTTGTTAGAACAAACTTATTGCTTTCAATCTTCATCATCGAACTCTCTAGGCACTACACTGGGCTACTTTTTGTCATAATAAATAAAACTAGTCTAAACATGACGGGTTTATCATGCGTAGCTTACAAGTTCATCATCAGACCAGCTAAATGATACAATAAAACAGCGTTGCAAATTTGAATGAAAAGATTTACATACTAAAGCAAGTGAAATTAGAAATAATAGCATTGTCCCTTTAAAAGTCGTGACATGTCGCAAAGGTAGTGCTCTTATTTAGACGAAAATTAGTATATTTCGTTTTCGTGGTTTTTTTTCATAATATTTTTATGTGTTCTCGTATTTTTTTAACTGAAGTCTATTTTTTTTACAAGAAGATTTACAATAAAAAAATTATAATACAACCACAATAATTAATAGAATTTACATATTTAAGTATTTTCTACCAAAAAAAGGCACCATTGCTCATTATTGTTATGACGTCAAGACAAAAGAAAAATACTTCATTGATTCAAAATATAGTAGCAACAAATATAAGCCATTTTTTGTTTAATAAATGCATATATTTATATGTCGTATTTACGACTCACGTTAATATAAGTAAAAAAATCCCGCATTATAATTGTCCCAATTAATTGAGCATTTATTTTCGCCCTATTAAAATTTGCCAAAATTTTTGATTTTATAATATAAATAAATATTTAAGACCGTATTATATTCATTGTGTCCTCTTGTCTCGTGTATCAGCGCTTTAAGTACGGAACCCAAAACAAGTCATTAGACGCTTATATAATTTACCGTAATATAAAATAATAACATAGGATTTTACCGTCACGATATTATACATACAATAATCTTAAAATAGCATAAAATAAAGTCTTTTTTCCGCTCATTTCTAGAGTATGCGACGAATTATTGTACAGATTTACACTGTCACTTAGACATTTTTATGGAAAGTTTATAATCATATATGTAGATAACTGCATCCGTGCGTAGTCGGGGGCGTTAGTTTATAAATAATTAACACTGTACATACAACAGCGCCATCTATTCCCAAACTAAGCAGAGCTTGTACTTACTAATTCATAGAAATACCTATATTTCTATGAGTTAGTAAAACAGATAGTTTTGTCGTAAATACAAACATTTTATATATGGAAAACATAATTATTGTATGAAATATCGTAGAGTAAATTACAAAGCGCCTGTTTTCTCATTTCTGTCACACCCCATATCAGCAATGATTATCTCACTAACGGTTTCGAATATAATGTACCTGATACTTAACCATGCTTCATTGTTTGATTGATGAATACAGATCGTATCTCCATGGGGCACAACGTGAGGGCACCATCTGGTACAGCCTTCCCTACATGCACAAATGTGAGTGTACTCTCAAATACTTCTTCTGCACGTACTTCCACTAATTCGGGCAATTGTACCTGCAAATTTAAAGTTTCATTGTTTGTCAAAACAAATTTTCTCGACTTTAGTTACATGGTAACAGTTGACCAGAGGGATTCTGCAAAATTCGTCTGCTTAGGTATCTCTGTCTGGTCCCATTAGGGTTTTGCTGTAAAGATGTGCTTGCGTGGCTGTATTTCAGTTTGAAATGTGATATCTAGGTAATAGGTAGTGAAATTACAGAATGAGAGGAAGGGATCGTTAGTAATAGGAATATAACAGCTCTATTCCAATCACTATGCCCTATCAGGTCGACCTCCATACGGTTCTTCCTGAAAAGCATCTTGGTTAATTCTTGTAGAAAACTGACCTGCTATCATCCCTCACTGGTATTCACAAAAATTCACAGAATACAGAGATATAATAACATAACCCTCGAGAATGGCAATCTTCTTATTTGCATTTCAATATGACATCATAGCTGATTGGCAATGCATAAGAGATAGAATGGGCATCACAGCATATTGTGTTGCTCATGTTTGAAGGTGATAGTTACCACTTTCCATGAAGTAAGTCATTTGACATTTGCTATTTTTTTATGCAACTTAGAATGGCAAACAAGCTGACGGCCCAACTGATGGATGGATGAAGTGGTAACCGTCGCCTATAGACATGAGCAGTACCATGGACATAACAGAGTATACTGTTTCGTCCATGATATCCCCATGCGTTACCATTCCTGAGGACTCGGATGTTATTTCTCTGTACCCTGTAAATTCACGCCATATCCCACCCTTCAAACCGAAACAGAGCCATGCAAACACAACTGCTTCACGGTAGAAACACGAATGGGACAGAGGTACCCAAGCAATCAACTTTTGTACAAAGTCTCTCTCTGGTCCCTCCCGCTACTATTCTAGGTTATGTGTGTATACTAAATATTAACTTACCTGTCCATCACCAACAGGGTACCATTTGCTTATATCCTTGTTCCCGTAACAATTGTCTAAATAGACACGTTGGAAGGTCATGCCTAGACCATGCATTGCATTGCCGTTTTTGCTCTGAAATGTATAAATTTAAATATTACGTATACGATAAAAACGTAGTGTCAAAAGCATTTAATGGGCCGTCTATGAGAAACTATACCTATTGTAAGAGACTGAATAATAAACCGAAAAATAAAATTTCATTGCATAATATAAGAGGTCAATGCAAGTCAGCCCACAACATTGTTTAGTTAATTATTTAAAGCAAAACCATTATGCTTCTTTGCATGATTTTTTTATTGGTGAAATAAATCAAGGTGATATAATTCATGTTCAAAATTAAAGGAAAAATGGTTAAAAAAATAAATTTATGTTTTTTTTTCTGCAATGGACATTAAAAAGGTTTCCTGCGTTTACGATCAACTTAAAGTAAACTTGTTGTTGTAAATTTTTGAGCATTCAATGTTATGATGGAAATTTTCACCATTATGCAAAGAGTTAAACAGATTTATTATTAGTATATATACTCAAGGCACAAAGGGTATCATAGGCGACACAGTATACTCTGTTATATCCATGGTACTGCTCATGTCTATAAGTGACGGATACTACTTTCCATCAGGTGGGCCGTCAGTTTGTTTGCCATTCTAAGTTGTATAAAAAAATATTACGTTCGTCGCAATAGGATCAGTTAACATATGCCTCTGACTGTCCATTACGAATTATATGTCAAAATTGTAGAACCCGGCTTTATAAATAGGTACCTTAGTGGAGACATAAGGCCTATACGAGGCCAGTACGACGTCGACGGGCGCGGAGGCGGAGCGCGAGTACGCGGGCCGGGCGGCGTCCTCCCGCGCCGCGTACTGCATCACGACCAGCGGATGCAGGTGCAGCTGCTGCGACACGTGCGCGCCCGTCGACAGCTGCCCGCCTACTGCGCCCGCCGGTCGCGTCTGTAACAGGACAATTATTTATTTAATAGCTACATCCTGCAAATTAGCTCTTGTTTTTATACAACTTAGAATGGCAATCAAGCTGACGGCCCACTTGATGGATAGTGGTAACCGTCGGCTATAGACATGAGCAGTACCATGGACATAACAGAGTATACTGCTTCGACCATGATACCCCCCATTGACATTGTTTATATGTAAAATTCCTATCATACCTATTCGACACAATGTAATATTGTTATGAATAAATTGAATTGAATTGAATTGAATTCGTTGCCATTCCTGAGGACTCAGGTTTTATTCCTCTGTACCCAGTAATATCACGCCATATCCCACCCTTCAAACCGAAACACAGCCATGCAAACACAACTGCTTGACGGTAAAAACTTGAATCGGACAGAGGTACCCAAACAATCAACTTTTGTACAAAGTCTCCCCTCTGGAGAGATTGAAATAGAGTAGTGCGGTGTAATGGGATATAAAATATCCTTGTGTTAAGATACTATAAATTGTTACTATAACATACCCATATACCAAAATTTATTTATATCCGTTCAGCCATTTAAGTATTATAATAATGCTAATAATAATTTACAAACTCTTTCATCCCTTTATTATATTTATATTAAAATGCGAAAGTTTGTATGTATGGATAGACCATCCAGCATCATATTCATACAGGGAGGTTAAAGGGACTATTAGTAACGATGTTATTTATTTATTTATTTTACACGTTATTGCAGCAAGTAAAAAAAAAAAAAATAACAAATACAGTAAATATTAATGAGAAGTAGTACTGCTCATGTCTATAGTCGGCGGTTACCACTTTCCATCAAGTGGGCCGTCAGCTTGTTTGCCATTCTAAGTTGTATAAAAAAAATACAAAAGGCTAAGCATATCGCTAAGCAATCTCTTCCAGACAATATTAAAGTTAAAAGCAATATAACAGCCCCACTGTCAGCAATAGGTTCCCTCTGGAAACCATCTTGATTAAATTTTATTTAAGAATACATCACTATGGGACAACTGATATTTTATTTTTATCTATTAAAAATAAATTTACATACAGGGCAGGGCGCGGCGGCGTGTTCCACGATGGCGCGGAATGTATGTCGCGTCCGGACGTTATCCAGCACGCCCTGGTTCATTCCCCGGTTGTCATCCCGGCTCAGTCTTCTGTCTTGCATCACCTGTTAATAGACAATGTATTTTATAAATCTGTACTCTACATGTTTGGATGTTTGAATGAAAAAGTGTAATTAAAACTAGTACAACCACAGCAAGTTTTACTTGCTAGCGAAAACTTCGTGTAAAATTGTTAAAAAGTAATTAAAATTTGCTAAACAGCTGGACCTATTTGGTTTATTTTTATTTTTTAATTTAAATATCGCTCACTTTTTATCTTTATCCGAGCAGTAAGTTCTTTATATTATTCCCAAATTCGTGTATAATATAGTATATATCATATATGTGTAAGTATATTTGTTATTCATATATATTTATTCATTTATATATGTAATTTTATAAAACTTGTAAAAGTGACGTGTCTATTTCGCGATCAAGTTTCCGAGGCCTAGGCTTTAAAATTATTTTATCGTGTGAGTGTGAAAAACAGACAGTTATAAACTCAGGCCCGTTGATCGGAAATGCATTTGAGGTTAATCGTCGGTTTGTATTTGCGATGCGATTATTGGGAGTTGGTCAAGAAGGAGTAAATCTTTTCTGTAGCTTTATGGACATGTGTTCGGGTGTTGCAAATTCTACTTATACTGCACTACTGGAAAACATTCATATTGCTACATCTTCACTGTGTGATACTTTATTGGCATTCGCTGTTACGCAAGAAAAAACTATGAATGAAAAATCAGGAAAATCACAGGATGAATTGACTGTGTCAGGTGACGGTACTTGGAAGAAAAGAGGCTTTTCATCTCTGCTCGGCGTATCTACGTTGATCGGCAAGTACACTGGGAAAGTTTTAGATGTCATGGTCATGAGTAGTTTTTGTGGTGGATGTAATTTGTGGAAAAAAAAAAAAACAAATCCTTTAGAATACGAAATGTGGTATGAAACGCATGTAGATGAATGCACCATAAACCATTCCGGAAGTTCCGGTAAAATGGAAATAAGTGCCATCACGAAAATGTTTCTGAGGTCTGTAGAAAAATATGGCGTAAAGTATCTAACATACATTGGCGACGGTGACAGCAAAACTTTCAAGGGGATCCTAGATACTAAACCGTATGGAGATACTGCGGTAACAAAAAAAGAATGTGTGGGTCACGTAGAAAAGAGGATGGGAACACGACTTCGGGCTGTTAAAAAGGATAAAAACTTTAAACGCGTTTTTCTCAAAACTGTGTTTTTCAAACTTTCCTCCATCGTATCTCAAAAACGGCTTGACCGAATGACTTGAAATTTATAGGACATACTCAGCACATATAAACGCATCGAATGAACTATTATCAATCGAAAATCTGCAAAATTTCTATTTTTTTATCGCAAAAAAAAACAAAAAAAAAAACGGAAAAATCGCAACTTTTATTTCAAATGTCTACCAAAAGTCCAATTTTTTGTATATTCATTTGATAATAGTTCATTCCGTGCATTTAGGCATATAGTTTAAAACGCCGTTTTTTTTTTTTTTTTTCAGATAAGCCAATCAGCCGGAATCGTGGAGGAAGTGCAAGCTCATTTTTTCGAGACGGGGGTGTTCAGAACGCTGTAACTCCAGTTATACACAATATTTTTAGTTAAAAATTTATATTTATATTGTCGAAATATATATTAATAAATAGTATTAAACTTAAATCTCTATCTATTTACTGGTCGTATAAAAAAAAAAGTTGTTGCTACTACTAATTATTATTGTGTTTTCCGCGTTCCCTTTAAATGAAGCACTAAAAATAAATTATGAGATATTTAATATCAAATATGGCTGTCTGGAAATAGTATTTTGACTGTTTCGATTTCAATAACAAAAAAAAAATAGTCTACCTCAATCTGCCCTGGTTGCAACGCGGCCATTCCCAGCGGCGTAGAGGTGAGCAATGTAAACCGGGTCGACTCATCTTCGATGTACGCCGCCGCTGGTAGCGGGTAAAAATTGGCTTGAAGCGGCAACTTCTCGAAATACCTACGTTTTGTCATCTAAAAATAAAAATATTGTTATATGCGGTACCCCCGCAACTCCAATGCGTGAATGATAGACTTAATGGCCACTTTTTAAAATGTAAAAATGTCCACCCGTGCGAGCCGCCAAAGGACAGGCCGCTAGTATATAATAAAATCATAAATATGAAATTATTTATGATTTTATTCCATAAAAGACAAAAAGAACATCCAAGTGGTAATATTATTATAGGATCAACACGAGAGTACGTTATGTATGTTTCATTCAATTAAACATTCTAAACTCATATATTTAGAATGTAGGGTGTCTACGAAACATTTATTTATTGGTATGTGTGTTTTTGACAATAGATGTCACTGTTTTGCTGAACAAATTGTGTATATTATATTTTTGGAAAAGACATCCACATTTATAATTAACAAAGAAATTGTCTGGACTCGTTATAATAAGAATATTTTGTTGTTATAGTTTTTTGTTGTTTAGTTGATATGATTTAAATAGTACAAACATACCTGCATGCCATTTAGATCCGTATAAAAAACATCACCATTCTTGATCTCGGTTGAGAAACGCATGGCGAGCTCTATATCGTCGACTACTGGATCGATGAGCAGCGTGTTGCTTATCTCCACTTCAGCTTGCGGCAGTGACGGGTTGTCGTATACAGAAATCTGTATATAAAAAAAAATAGAGGTATAAATAAAAAATACCAGTGAATTTATTAAACAGCGTCCACTAAGTAGTTGGGTACTAGAGCAGCAATTCCTAAAGTGAGTTCCGTAAAAAAGTCACCAGGGTTCCGCGAAATTATATAGTGAAACAATTTTATTCTTCATATTAACAATTAAAGGAAACTATAAAGTGTTATACTTTTAAAATATTTCTAATGAAAGCTTTTGTTTTTATTTAAATTACAGTGTTTTTTATTTGTAGTCGTTTGATATGGGTTACATAATATAAAAGGTATTTGTAAAAGGCGTTCTGTTATCTTAAAAGTTTAGGAACCCCTGTACTAGAGTATACCAGGGTACCAGGTGAATGAGCAACTGACAGACATGTTTAAATACTTGTTTTTATACATACATATCTATTCGTATCAAACATTGAAAACATCCAGGTAAATACAAAAATTGTCACGAATGCAAATGTTTCTACTGTGTGGGGATGAAACCCACAAACATTGGAAATTGAAGCAGTGTGTTGCACTGCCACATCACCCAAATCGTCTTATATAGGTCTGGGGGCGTTAAAAATCCCCATGTAACACGATTCATGTAAGAGTTTACTTTCATTGGCTTACTAATTTCTTTTTTTTTTTCAATGTTGCCAGTAATTAGATTAAAAAATTCCTAGATAAAGTCGGTTTTTTAAATTTCAATTGGGAATCTTTTTTATTCTATTATATATATATATATATATATATATATATATATATATATATATATATATATATATATATATATATATATATATATATATATATATATATATATATATATATATATATATATATATATATATATATATATGGTGCAACGGTGAGCACATTGTATTGCGTAAATTAGATTTCAGAATCAGATTGATATATAACGTAACGTAAAATGTGATAACCCTATTCACGTACACATGGCCAGTTGTCCTGTTTTGATGAAATCTTTGTATAGAGATACTCCATCTGTACTATAAAATCTAAAAACCTTAGATTATACAGATAAAGTGTCCCCATACAAATGTTTCAAAATTTGCGTAATAAATAGTTATGAGTGATTCCTTTGTAACTTCTATATTTATTTTGTCTTATAAATTCTGCATATATTTAATGCGTAATCACTCGTTTTATTTATTCAATAATTAAATATAGATACGCCAAGGTACATTATGTGCGTAAGTATATAGGACAGTGATAAAAAAAACGAGTTAGATAATTTGACAATTAGCTGACAAAAAGTTGACCCGTTTTGAAAACTCGATGCTCTATCTATATAATCTAAGCTAAGGACTTTATTTATATAACCCGTTAAGGCAAATAGGCCTTAGCTTTACCATAGGCATATATTTAGGTTATACAAAGCATAAGTTAAATAAACCTATTTTTAACTCCCTAGGTTGTCATAAATGTTAGTAGGTCTCTAAAAAACTTAGTGATTTAAAATTCTCTCGCAGTTTACTTACAGCCAACACGATCTCGGCGGCTCTGGGCCCGTTGAGGGAAGAATATAGTGTCGACTTGTAAATACCCTCAGTAATGACAATCTCCGGAAACGCGTCCGACTTGAACGGCTGCGCTGGCCCGAGTGGTATGAACAAGTACGCGCCGCTGTTGTTGTCGTGTCCTTTTTGAGTATCGTACCTTTAAATTATAATACAAAACATTATTCTCTACAATGAAATCATCCCATCCCATTCGTGTTTCAACTGTGAAGCAGTTGTGTTTGCATGGCTGTGTTGCGGTTTGAAGGGTTGGATATGGCGTGAATTTACTGGGTACAGAGGAATAACACCTGAGTCCTCACGAATGGCAACGCATGGGGGGTATCATGGGCGAAACAGTATACTTTGTTATGTCCATGGTACTGCTCATGTCTATAAGCGACGGTTACCACTTTACATCAGGTGGGCCGTCAGCTTGTTTGCCATTCTAAGTTGTATAAAAAAAAAACAATAGAGAGAAATAATTAGAATTTGTCAAAATATCACCGTCATATGTCAACATCATATGACGCCGTGTGTGTTCAGGCATAGAATGGGCCCCCCCTTCCTTTCGTGGGTGTCGTAAGATGTCACAAAGGGAGCTTATGGTGAAGGGATGTCCAGCAACGCTCCTCTTAATACACCACTAAAGGCCTAACCACGGTTGCTAACCCGCCTGCCAAGCGAGGCAACTACTAACAAAACTTCCCTTATAGGAAAGGCCTATGTTCAGCAGTGAATAAGGGGTAGCTCATTCTATGCAAGTACCACGAGGCATTTAAATAATACGCTAATACAAAAATCAATAGAAGATTATATACAAGTTAAGAGTGATTCTAACTAATACTAAAAATAGGGGAAAGGGATTGTTAGTAATGGGGTCAAATAGCCCTATTACTAGCAATATACCTTATCAGGTCGACCTCCACGTGGTTCCCCCTGGAAACCATCGTGACTAATTCTAGTTTAATTCGTCAGAATGGGCTAACTGACCTACTTTCATCTTCATCTGTCATCCCTCACTGGTGCCCCGCCAGTGTATACCGATAGCGCAGATGGGGTTACCATACCATTATCACCCATTAAAAAAAAATACTAAAAATAATATAAGTCTTACTGCACATAGTCCATGTGGACCGGTGTGGTGCCCCCATTCGAAGACACAATTGCTTTGAGTAATCCGTTCATGTTGGCGACCACGCGTGTCCCGTTGCCCGCCTGCACTGTGACGTCCTCAGTAAGCCGAGCGGGGGGCTGCTCCACCGGGAACATCTTGGGTAGCTCGATGTTCCAATAATCCGCATTGTACACACGCACACGAGTGTATGACGTGTACCTGTGTGTGTAATAAATAAATTGTAATATGTTTATACTGTTTTATCGACATCGTTTCTACCAAAGTATATGCCGTTATTCTTGTTAAATCTGCGACGCGTGTGTGGTAATAGTTGTCGAGACAAGCAAAAAATACATAATTTTTTTTAACTGTACCAAACAAGTCTAATTCAATAGAATTAATGAATAAGTAATCAAGTTTTGTTAAAATTATCATAGAAAAAACTGAAATGAAGTTAGTAATAAATCGAAATATTCAATCAATTATTGTGTTTTGATTTAACTGCTTTTGAACATTTGCTTTTATGTGGTCAGTAAATTATTTAGTCGTTTATATTTTTATTAGTTTGTTTATTTTATTTGTTTTTATTTTTAATTAGATAATATTCGCAATACCTACATATAAAAATTTTCATAGTGTTATATAAGTATAATACATGTGTAGGCGACACACTACGATTTAGTTTATTTTATTATTATTTGTACTTTTTTACTTGTATACCTATATAAATGTACCCACTTATATTTTTATTATTAATACAGTCCATTATAAATAAAAATTAAAAATACTGAGGGTACGCACTATACTTATAAATATAGAATTACCTTTTTCCTTGATTTAGTGCATACTCTGACAGTGCTTAGGCAACATCTAAAAATCAGTTTTTATTTCGCATCCTTTATAACATGTATGTAACACAAATGTAGAACATTTATACGAGTATATAATGCATATAATAGAGTTCTAAAATAAATAGAATCGAAAATACGCACTTATTTATGCATTTTCAATTATAAAAAAAAAGTCGGTCAAGTGCGAATATTCTAAATTGTTAGTTAACAACATACCATGATTTCATTTTAAAATCTATTAATAAATATATCAATAATAATATTAAAACACTTACTTGTTAATACTCATATTATCACGCAATGACACCGTGTACATAGTTAGAGACAATGCATCCACAGTGACCGGGAAGGACAACAGGAACTTGTTAGCGGCGAAACCTAATCTCTTTTCACCAGCTACCACTGGGGCCACCTGTGCCATTATCGGGTTGCCTTCTGGATCGAACACCTGTGTAATATTACATTAAAACTGTCTATATATAAATAGATATATACTCTTTATTGTTTCCTCCAAAAGATTACAATAGTAAACTTATTATAAATATAAATAATTACAAGAAATAATCACAATGATAAAACAATAGGCGACCTTATCGCTAAGAGCGATCTCTTCCAGGCAACCTTTGGACGGAGAGGAGTAATTATAAACAATGGGAATCAATGAACTTACAGCTTGTCGTTTCCAACAATTGTTTCGACTTCATCTAGAAGTCTTCTATGGATTAGTATGGATTCTATAAATGGTGCTGTCATTACACATTACGATACAATCACTCGTTTCCGACAACATCAACGTTTTATACCACTATCTCTACCCCCATTCTCACCCGCACCGAAAACTTCACAAGCTTTAGGAGCTGCAGTCCACAGTGTGAGGCGAATCGCTGTAACGCAAAGCGCCGTATGCCCTCTGAAGACTTCCGTATGAAGTCGAAAAAATTGTTAGAAACAAAAAATAGTAAGGTCATCAAATTTCATCAAAAAAAGATTAGCAATTGGAGGTTAAAATATTGTCTTGAAGAACATAAAATATTGACTGAAATAAGTTTTAATTTCTTTTTTTTCTATATATGAACCTTAATTTGTTTGTTGCCGAAATATTATTAGAATGTTGTGTATGCCTATAATTGACACAAATACTTGATTCAGTTTTTAATATAATTGTCAATGTATGTATTTACGAGTATATTGCTGACTGACTTTTGCCCGCTACTTCGTGGATTTCAGATGTAGGAAAACCAATGAAGCAGACTAATTCTTAAAGACAAGACAAAAAAATACACCAGTTTTTAGGTTAGACATTTAGAAATATAACTTTGATAATAGCATTCAATTTAGTGCAGTACTTTTTATGTGATGCCAGAAAAAACATTCAGAGAGAAATACAGACAGAGTTTCTAAAAACTACTGTTTAGGCTTTTTTGGCCTTATTAAGACCCTTCATATAAATTTTTCTTAAATATCTCCTATATATAGATATCATCATCATCATCTTCCTACCCTTATCCCAATCATATGGGGTCGGCGTAATATGATTTTATCCATATTACAAAAAGATTTGGTTTTTAGTTTTACAACCGGCCACCTACTTGACGTCAACCCTCTTTGGGAAGTGTGTGTCTGTCACTAGTGTCATATATAGACATCATCTAGATAAAATAAAAAAAAAACCTAATGAAACACATAAATAAAAGTTCCTAACCATAAAATTATCCTGATTTTGTCAACTTACCTCAACATGAGGCGAAGATACTAGAACAGTCAACACCTCATGCCTCTTAAAACTCAGGGAATTATACAAAACCAGCCTTTTAGATGGTAACACAATATCCAAGGCTATTGTGATCCTGCCAGGTATTTCGTCATGCCGCCGCCAGATGTCGTCCACGTCGAAATATATGTCCTCTTGTGTTTGCTCGATAAGTGGGGGTTGTTTGAGCAAGTAATAAGCAGCTTGCTGTATCGCCGACTGGCTGTATTTGATTGCTGTTAGCATTCTGTAACGATATTATTTGAATCTGTAAGAAACTTGAATGTTTCTTGGAGCAAAAGGAAGGGTAAAAACCACGTTGGCTAGATTATCTCTGTACTAGTCATGTTTTGTGGCCAAGCTTTCAAGTTTTCAGGACTATAATATATAAGTTGTAGAGTATGGAAGAATGACAGCGCTTTGGGTGCTACAGTATATTCTGTCACTCTTAACGTGTATATGTAATGTTTATACCATTAAACCATGATATAGGCAAACCTTATACCCTAGAACTACAATAGTTACGCACAAAGCGATTTCAGAAGAACTTCTTCCAGAGAACACTTAGGTTGTGGAATGATCTTCCTGTCGAGGTTTTCCTTAGAGATTACAGTATAGGGTTCTTCAGAGAGGGCGTATTAAGGTTTCTTAAGTCAGCATCGTGCGCGTTACGGTAACCCTGTTTACCATCACACGGGCCGTATGCTTATTTGCTTTTATAGTATTATAAAAAAGTCAGCTTATTTGCCATGACAAAATGCTTCACTGCATACTTGTTAGCTGAACTTGTTAGCGGCGAAACCTAATCTCTTTTCGCCAGCTACCACTGGGGCCACCTGTGCCATTATCGGGTTGCCTTCTGGATCGAACACCTGTGTAATATTATATTGCTTATTATATTATATATTGCTTGGGCACCTCTGTCCCATTCGTGTCTCTACCGTGAAGCAGTTGTATTTGCATGGCTGTGTTTCGGTTTGAAGGATGGGATATGGCGTGAATTTATTGGGTACAGAGAAATAACACTTGAGTCCTCAGGAATGGTAACGCATGGGGGGTATCATGGGCGAAACAGTATACTCTGTTATGTCCATGGTACTGCGGTAAGCGACGGTTATCACTTTCCATCACGTGGACTGTCAGCTTGTTTGCCATTCTAAGTAGTATAAAAAAAAGCATTTTGTATGTATTCATGGTACAAGAAACAATATTTTTTCTTAATAAATAAAGAATAACAATTAAGTACAAAGTTATCAGTGCTTACTTTTTGGCGTAGTCTTCGCGAACCTCGTCTCTAGAAGTGCCTGTGATACCATCGTGATGCTGGAATAATGCCAGCATACGGCGCGCTTGCTCCACGCGGTCACGCAACTGCAGCGACATTATATACGTCACCGAGTGTGTAGATGTCGCTTGGGCTGTTATTATTTCAGCTGCTCTGTTGGACAAAAACATTTTTAAATATATTGTAATATGGGTTAGAGTTGAAAGTAAACATTTTTAACTGTTTCTTTCTTTAAATACTCATTAAAAATATATAAATTTAAATGTAGAGATAGCTTTATTATGTAGCTTCAAAAAAAAAAAAATTAAAAACAACACTCATCTTTCACCAACCTCACATAAGCTAAAAGTATCCTGTCCATATTCTTATAGAATGGCCTCGATGTGTAATATCCACTCCAGTAATGCTGGCTTCTGTCTGCATATGTAAAGAAGTCTCCAGACAACACCGGAAAGTCGGACAATTTGGTCTCAGCATGCAGGGCTTTGAAATAATCTTCCAAAGTGCCAAACTGTACCTGTATAATCAAAATATCTATTAAAGATTCCGCCGATAAATGCACTATCGCTACCGCATGCATGAGGGAGAACGAGACGGAAAAGTTGTCTTTTTCTTTGTCATGCGTGCGCTAAGGAAAACGTAGATAGAACGCGAGAGCATCCTGTTATTTTTCGTAGGTATATGCGAATTATTATAAGATTAAATACTATTAGTTAATATTAAGTTTTAGTTTCTCATTATCTCTATATATCTTAAACTAGCCGAAACCCTTAGCTTTTTCCACTTGAAATAGGATAAAAAGGGTTCCATCTGTTATTCTAGCATAGTGCGTTCTGTGTCCGACCAAATTTCATTCAAATCTGATTGAGTAACAAATATCAAAGCATATTTACAAAACTTTTACATTTATAACAATTATTAGGAGAATTAGTTTATAATAAGATATACCTCCGCGTTCCAAGCGTCGTTATTATTTATATAATCAATGAGCATTTCGTAATTGCCATACTGATTGTCCCATTCGTTAGCGCGGTCGTAACGGAAATCATCTCCAAGTGGGAACATAACAACATTACTTCGGTACAGTTGCGCCTTCTTACGCCATTGGTCCAGGATTAAATGCGCCCTGTAACCATAGACGAAGTATGATGCTCTCATGTACAGAATTTGGAAATATAATCACAAAAAAGAGACAAGAAAATAGAATAGTGTGTATAATGTAAACTTTACCCGTCGAATCTACTTTGAGCTTAAACTGTATAGACTTGTCTATTTTGCTCTATCATATATGTTATTTCACAAGATTGAAACTAAAAAACACTAGTGTACATATAATATAAACTGCACTAGTTAAATCCACTTTAAGATTATATTGTGTAGGTGAATGACCTAGACATCAATCTAGTTTAAAATACTTGTTGCTTTTTTCTTTTTTACATTACTAATCCATATACTTTATAGTATAAATCAATATGTAATAAGAGCTTTTTTATGAGATGAAAGTAGTTGTCATTACAATATTATCCATTTAAAAAAACTGATAATATCTAAGAGAGGGATTGTTAGTAAATTAGCGAACTCATTCTTAAGATTTACTAGTAAGGTTTATAAGATATGAAACCTATTATAAAACTACTATTCAACTAAAATTGCATTAATTTTAACCATAACTTAAATGTATACATAATACAAAAAAAAAATCTATTCCAATATTCAACATTGAATTACTTTACATTACCTTTCTTCTACATTTTTCTGTATTATTTTCCTTGGAGCGATCCCCCAAGGACATGTGACGCCATTACCAGGCAATCGTTTGAAGTCAAACTGACAGCAAATCTACAAATAAATCCATATGATTTGAGCATAAAAATATATGTAATTAAAATTAAGCCTATTTTTATTCAGACATTATAAAAATTAATATTATTAGAATTATATCACTATTATTATTATAATAATTGATAGTGCAGTTACCTTTGGATCAGGACCACATGAATGTGGTACATCATATGAATAGAATGGCATCAAATGTGTGAACATTTCAGTCTTTCCAACACCATCTAAAAACATAGATTTCTTTTTTAAAGAATCATTTGCTTAATATTCTAATTAAATAAAATCACTAGTAATAGTAGATAATTAAAAGTCACTACTCAAAATATTCACATAGACAATGAAATAAATTACAAATAAATACTACTATGTGTATTATGATCAAGCTATACAGAGTAGGGTTGATAAAAATAATATCTATCTATAATTGTCAAACACAAAGTCTTTTTGTTGAGAAGGCAAAGAGAGTGAATTGCCATAAGTCTTAATCACTCTCTCGCTTCATTCTATTTAATAATCCATTTCATACAGATCTGCTAGTTTCGGAAACTCTTGACTCCTCTCCTAGATAGAGGATAGTTTATTTGATCATTTTTTTACATTTTTTTTATACAACATAAAATAACAAACATGCTGACAGTTCATCTGTTAGAAACTTGGTAGCTGACACATATAGATATGAACGGCACCATGTACCCTACAGGATAAAAATAATAAAACAATGTGATGATCATGGTACCCTTCATATACTGCCATTCATGAGAACTAAAATCTTATCAACATAGTAATATTACCCCATAACTGTCTCCATTTAAACTCCAGCTGCCTGTTTAAGGCTAGTTCCTTCTTAACTCTATAGTGTACTCGTTGTATAACACTATTCTCCAAACCAGCTAACTTTAGAAGATATGGTTGTGAACTAGAGTAACCAAAGGGGTCAATGGACCATGCATTTTTAGGGATGTACCCCAAATTATCAAACAACCACTGGTGGCCAGTTGTCAGCTGTTGTATAATAGACAACCAGTGTGAACTAGATTCATCATTCATTACCCATCCACCAGTAACAATTTCTAGCTTTCCAGACTTAAGTAAGCTGAAAATAATAATATGAGTATGCACAATTATTTACTATGTAAGTAAAATTTAACATGATAATAAATAATAAAATGAATTAGTTTCTTTATTACTTGTTTTTAATGTATTGTTCTTATTGGTAAAGCTTTTATTGTTAAGGAGGCAAATAAACACTTGTAACAAGAGAGGAGTGACTTGTGTATTGCCAACTTTTTAAATGTTTATAGGCACTTTTTAAATGCCTCATATTTTATTGTAAGAAGAAAACTGAAAATGGGAGTTCTTTACAGTGGTAGTGGCACCCACTTAAGAAATGGGGGTGATCTTCAGCTCCCATATGAAGGACATAATCTACCTCTGTCCTGCTGGTTACCATCTTCCATCATACGGATCATTGTTTTTGTATGCCAATTCTGAACACTATAAAACAATATTTGTAAAAACAATATCATTTTTTCAGATTATTTTAAAATAAACAATGCATACTAGTTGGAATACTAACTTCTTAAAAATAACTTTGTCATTATCCGACGCATCAGAGTTCCACCATAATGATAGGAAACTAATTTCAGCCCAAATAAACTTCCTGCCAATGCCTTCTGACAATTTCTCCACCATGTTGTGGAATATTGCCTTTGTCTGTGATTTGTAATAATTCTCAAATGTCTTGATCCATCCTGCAATATTGTTTAGAAAGCAATGATAAACAAACAACAAACAAATGAACAAAAGAATATAGTGCTCAAGCACTATATTCTTTTGTTCATGTGCAGAGAAGTGTTCAGAGAAACAAAAAATTTGAAAAAAATTAGGATTCTATTTCCCTTCTAACATCCTCCTGACTTGGTTTTTAATATTTTTTTTTCTATATCCAGACATTCATCCTTTACAGTTTTATTATATGTATATAGATAAAGATTGATATTGTCAACTTGGTTATTATTAAAGACTTACCCGGATCATTATGTGAATGTGGTACAATAAATACTTTCAGTTTATTCTTATGGTTCCACTGATCTTCCTTGTATTCTATATTCCATCCTTGTTTCCATACACCTCCATCTTTGTCATCAAACAACATCCTCTCATACATTGATAACATCTGCAAAATCATTATTTATTTACATTTTATAGCACCATTTATAAAAAATTATTTATTATTTTCAAAAATTACTTTTATAAATATACTATTCTTTAAATATAGCTGTAAATGGGAGATATTTAAGAAAAATTTATGTAAAGGATGTTAATATAAACAATAATTTTTGGAAATTTCGTCTACCTGATAGTCTTTAGTCTTCTTAGATTGATTTTTCTAGTTTGGAAATCCATACATATGAGGTAGTGTATAAAAAGCTAGTTTCTAATTAAAACATTATAACATTATCAACAAGAATACAAACTCTAATAGTTAATCAACTGCATACCTGCACCTCAGCCTTTGGTACAGATTGTATAGGACATGAGGATTCATTAAATTTCACATGTAGCCCTATATGACTATCATCTAATGCTTTAAACTCTCTCAACTTATTTGATTTCTTCTCATCTTTTGGCCGTCTCTGTGGTGGATGGTGCCCTTGTGAATGTTCAGCAATCTGATCCACTACCTGCTTTATTTCTCCGACCACAACATCATGTTGTGTCAACTCATTTTCTATATGACGCAACTTAGATTCAAATACTGACCATTTACTCTGAAAATTTTATATCATAATATAAAAAAGATGTAAAGATATGGTTACTTGAATTAAACATAATAGCTATGTATAGTACTGATTGCATATCACAAACAAAATAATTCAGAATATAGAATGAAAACTAGAAAAATAATTTGCACATAATAAATACATATTTATACTTAAATATCTGTAAAATTACAACATGAATTTTTCCTTTATATTACTATTCTATATACATGAATAGATGTTTTAAACAAAAACACTACTTTCCATTTTCTCTGAGGCACTGTTTGAATAGAAACATTTAGTGTTCATTGTTTCCATGTCACCTAATGGAGACAGGTATGACAGATATGTACATATCTATGTATTAATTTTTAATGTTTAAAAAAAAATATTTACCTCATCAAATTCTTGGACTGCAGGTTTTATGCTGGGTAATTTAAGACTCAGGTCAGTCACCACATATAGTATAAATATAAATGCAATTATACAAGTTGCCCAAAAGAATGCTGATAACCTTCTAATCCTCATTCTGATCAATTAATCTTAATTAAAATCATAGATAAATACGGATAAAATAATTCTAGGTAGTTAACAGTTTTCAACAATAAAAAAAAATATGTTTACCTAATAACAGTAAGGTAACACAAAATATAAATTGTAAAAACAAAATGATTTGCTATCTATTGTTTTTAATTAGTTTCAGATCATTAAAATACGTGGATAACAAATTGTATTAAGTATATTGTTTATTTCTTAAATAATGGCTGATCAGTCTGGAGAACGATTTTTCCTGTACATGGATAGATGTTTTAAATGAAAACGATACTTTCCATTTTCTCTGAGGCACTTTTTGAATATATATTTTTCAATTATAAATATATACAAAAACGTATATATATTACACGAAAACAAGCCGCAATCGAAACCGATAGAACGGCGAATCAGTGAAATCGCCGAAAAATAACATATAAATGACGTTGACATTATCTTTGGAATGACGTCTGACTGACATTCGCGTTTAATAATTTCGTTCTATTCTATAATAGAATTATACTTGATTTCTCTGTAAAATTAATAATACTTAACCATTTTTCCCAAGTAATTAAAAAAGATTATGATAAAAATAATCCAAGATATATAGATATTTATTATTTTTTGAAATTATGAATTGCTGAATAATTTATATTTATATTATAGGAATTTTAGATAAAAGTAATAAGTTCATTAATTTTATTTTAGGGGATAAAAAACAAAAAATGCTTACTTTAGTATAAAGTTTATTTTTCAATTGATAGAAAAACTATATAATTATCCGAACCCAGATAGTGCCTTGCCTTGTTATCGATTTTCAAAAAACGTCAATTTGTTTGTGTGTGTGAAAGATGGCGTCTAAGGAATCTCTGGACGTGAGTACCACTATTTTATTTATTTCTTTGGGCATTTTATTAAAAATTTACATATATGTGCAGTTATATTATGAAATATTTGCTATACTTATTAGTGAAGTCATTAGTTCTAGTAAATTGTATTTCTGTGAAATTTTATAAGGAGAAGACCACGCCCCTGAAATAAATTCTTATTTATACGATTTTTAAATAGTTTTAATATTGATTAATCGCAATTTGTTATTCCAACGAGTTTTTTAATAATCATTATCGATATTAGGAATTATTTAACACTTACGCTACCTCTCTATGAACTTGTTTTAATTCAAAAAAGCTATTGTAATCGTTGCGAGATTGAACTTAGCGGCTTTTAAAAAATATTCTAATAAGAAAAATAATAAAGATTACAATGACAAAACAACTATATTAATTATTATTTTATATTTATATTTATTAATATTATTTAATAATTGATTTTTTATCAATGAATCATATGATACTAAATACATTATAATTTATTTGTGTTTACATGACATATTCATTACTTATACTTTAAAAATTATGGCAGTCTCGTAATAGTTAAAAGAATCAATGAAATATTTTTAATAAATAGGCTTTAAATATTGATTTCTAATTATTTTGAATAAAATTATTAATGTATTTAGCAATGTGTCCCAAATATTAATAATATATAACATATTTTAACTTACCATTACCACTATTATGTCATGGGATATCAGATGAAAAATATCTTTGTAAACATCTTGATCATATTAAGATTTTGTAATTGTCCAAGACCCCATAAATTCACAGATCATTGCAAAAATCTTGTGATTCTTTCTAATTGTTGTAGGATTCATATTTTTTTTTATTCATATGCCAATTTATTGTATAAACTGGACAAGAAGTATTTAATAAACTTACTGTGTTGTTTTCAACAGTAGTATTTAAAAATTTGACTCAATATATTTTGCAATATGGAATAATGTCCTATATGACAATGTCATATATTTAGTTTTACATATCTATTGTTAATATGAAACCTACTATTTTTGCTGTCACTACAGTGCACATTTTCACTCAGCTACTAGATACTGTGACACGAATAAAGAAAATGGTAACACACTACTAAGATATTATGTCTCCGTCTTTAGTATTTAATGTAATTTCACTATCCCACCCATACAATAGAAAAAAATATGTAAGTAAAACAGTATGGTGACAGAAACAAGATAGGGATAAAAATATTAAAATACCCATGCAGACGAGTTGACTCTAGGAATTCATATGAATTACTACCACTATCTTAATTATTTCTAAGTACCAATAATATTCATGATTTTCAGTCTTTAAGATAATTCTGAACAATCTCTGACACAAAAGATGTTACTAGAAACCATAATTTCATATACACTGCTATATTTTGAACAGGTACATTTTGAAACATTCACTTTTTGTACTTTAGATTTCATTGTAATTGTTACCAATTTCAAAATTGGAAAGCATTTAAAGCAAGGGTTTGCATATTGGTCTTACATTTATTAAAATATATTTTCAAGGAGTGAATTATTTAACATTTCAAACTGTAGAGACATAAACACACCACAACAGGACACGAGTCCTTTTAAGCTGCTCTACATATAATCCGAAGCTCTACAATATTATATCTAAAAAAGACTGTTCAAGCTGTCAAGACTATCTTTCAATGCATTATGTAACAGTTTAATTTCAAAACTGAAAATAATTGAAAATTTAAAGAAAAAAATATGTTAAAAGTGCGCGAATGTAGCCTTGCGTGGTGTTTAGCGCGGTTCGATAACGGCCGCCGCACCAATTGAGCGCATCCGCATTTGTGTCAAAGGACACAGCACGCGCTCCAAGACGCTCATCTCGCACCAAGGTTACCTACACATCCGTAGGCAAAACACTACAGTGGTTGCCGAGTGTTCATGTAGGTTGTATTTTATAGCGGACATATCGGTCTTCATTTGCCACTCCGATGAAACATACCTCCACATTTTTATATTCCACTAGGAATACAGCAAATAAGCTGTGTGCCATACTGGTATAAAGTGATAACCACACCTTTGCAATGAAATAATGAGGGCAAGAGCTCTTGTCTAGTCTACTTCTTACTCTGCTTGTCGCTAGTGAAACGAACTAACGAATTTATTTGTTTTATTACGATACCTGCACGAAGAAATAGGACAGCAACGTCCAACATTTTGTTTTTTGTGGTAGCGTAAACGTATCTACAAATAAAAAAAATTATAAATATAAAGGAAAAATATTGGGATATTCTTGAGTAACGCTTACTTACAATGATGAGAATGATATTTGATTTATCACTATTTGTTAAGTCATATGATTTGAATTGCTGAATACAAAACGGGAATCCATCGCCAATACATGAATAGTTACGACCTTCCTCGCCCATCCCGACATTGTATATCTCGCATTATAGGATTAATGAATATGCCTCAATAGCTGATGCGTTTCATTTTTCAGCATCGTTAGCGGATGTACTGCCTATCCGTTGAAAACATTATCCTCGCGTGTCGTCTATATTCTGTGGAGTTGAAAAGATAACCTTAATTGAA
The DNA here is from genome assembly GCF_026898425.1 of Galleria mellonella. Taxonomy (NCBI): domain Eukaryota; kingdom Metazoa; phylum Arthropoda; class Insecta; order Lepidoptera; family Pyralidae; genus Galleria; species Galleria mellonella. Next base: position 8,729,563 of record NW_026442138.1, read on the forward strand.
AATTGAGTTTGCAACACGTATACTTTAAAAGCATCTGTGACTTGCTTATTTTGCTAAATAAAGAAGCAACAATAATGGCATTTTTTACGGTAAATAACTAAAATTTACACCTCCTTTCGCTCCCACTATGCATTCAGGCGGAAAATTAGAAAACAGTCTCACGAATGAAATAGGGCACGTCAAAATGCGAACCCCTTTCAGAGATAACGCGGTTCAATTCACAAAGGTTTACAGTGAACTCATTAGATGTAACTCGTTTTCCACCTTTGTAACTCCATAGAGAAGGTCGCGTATGAATCTCGGTATTGTTGAGATATCGCGAACGTTGATCGTCTAGATTAGAAGCCCTTAAGTGTATGATGGCGAACTACAAGGTGAGATTTATTTGCGACGGTAACCATATATCAAATGGACAATCGTCTGACAGATCGTCTACATTGGCGAGGATAAGGTCCTAGTTGGCACTGACGCAAGTGGCCGCGCTTCCCGCAGGATGTCGAGAATGAGAGCGTGTCCTCATAACTCTGCGATGTCGTGGGTAGTACTGATCGTAGACATTGTGTAATTCCTAATGAGAATATTATTCAGAAGCGTCAAAACGTGGTTCGCTGTGCTTTGTGCTTATTTTTCACTTTAATTAAATCGTCGGTTGCGAGGCCACGTCGTTATTATGTCCTATAAACAAAGAAGTGCTGCAAAGTCGTTAATTGCGTAATATATTTTTTCTTGAAGTTTAAAGGAGTAAAGTATTATTTTACCTTTAGTACATATTTACAATGTTTTGCAATTTGCTTTTTCAAACATTAAAATGCTACGATAACCGTTTTTCATTTCTTTGTAAACTTCTTCATTGGTTACTCTACCAGAAGGCATCAATTTTTTCATTGCAGTTGTTATTTTTAAAGGATTTGCAATGACAATTACAAATCAAGTATCAATATTGCTAATTGGAAATGTATATACCTAAATTGAGAGGGTTCAGGCATGTACACGGTTACGTTGGGCCCCCAAATCGTTTCTCTTGCAATCTTTACTAGTATTTTAAATTTAAAAGAGAGTTCTTTTTGTTCTGTTAAGAAACAGAACAAAAAGAACTCTCTTTGATGATTGAACAAAGATGTTACTTCTTGACACGTTAACGGTTTCCCACAAAATTTAGCATACACTTTTTTTTAATATTAAAAAAGACATGAGTTACTTTTTTCCCGACAATCTGTACTCCGTGCACACGAAGTCGTAGGTAAAAACTAGTATCTGATGAATAAGTATTAGAAACAAGTTGACGTAACTTCACTTAAAAAAATCTTCTCCTTTTCGATTGTTCAGTGATTTCGTTTTCATATAAAACCTTCCATTCTCTATTTTAATACCCTTTGAGATGAAATTCCGAAAATCCCTTCGTATTGCGTATCAATATCTCAAAGGGTACATTCCAAATTTCGTGTTTTAAGCGAATTCGAAAAGAAAAATGTCCTCGATTCGCCTTTTATTTTTTTAAGCGCATGTTACGTGATATTTTAGCCAATCTGAATCAATCTTTCTACTTTGCATTTATCTCAGACATAAAAAAGCCAGTCATGTATTCTAATTAATATTTCAAATAGAAACACAGTTATGGAAGTGCAACTGCTTGTCGGTAGAAACGAGTATGCTGAGATACCACCAAACTACTTTTATACGAGGTATTGTAAAACGTAAAATGAGAGAAAGATCGAGCGAAACACGAAATTGAGGGTATACAAAATTATCTCTGTCCAAGATAATCCTGTAGCATCCTATGCGTGAATTAGAGACGACGCCTATACCATAATATCGAGCAAGCCGTGAAATATTTATGTGGGTACGACCTTGTCGAAGATTGTTATTGGAAAAAAACGAAGCGATCGTCAAGGCTGATCATTTCATGTTAGAGAAATAATTCAAAAATCTTTTTGACGTTGGTGCTTGTCTAGAAAGTTCTTTTTACGTTTTATGACGCTGAACTTTTAGGAACTTGAATTAATGTCTTCTCAGTTTTTTTTATAGTTGTGTTCAGCGACACTTTTCACAATCTTTTATTTTACTCGTTTCGTGCGTAATACTCGTAATACCTTTCATATGCAAGGCAATATTATTGTGATAATGAACTTGATTGATTATGGAACTAGTTCCATGGTAGCCATAGAAATTTTGTAACAAAGCAATTCAACTCGAGTTCTCATTTGAATTATCACAATGTTTGCTTGACCATTTTACAAGTTATTGTAAAATAATCCTGAGGTATTTCTCTCTCATAGCATAAGATTAACATTTTGCAGTAACTTATTCCATCTCCTACCTGAACAATTGGTTTAAATCCATACTGGAATAAGTTATAACTAGTTAATGTTATGTTTTTGGTGCAGTAAAGTGTTAAATAAATAAATAAAATTATTCTAAAGATAACCCGTACATCTAAATTTGATCAGATATTTAAAAATTATAATGAAATAAAAACCTCACGTACATACATAAACCCTGAAAACAGGTCATTTCTTTTTTTGGCAGACGCGTAAAAAAATCCTCCCCAATATTTGTCAATCTTTGCAACTTTTGGGTTAATAATTAATCCTTATGTAATACTTTGCATTTTTATAGACCAATGAGGACATAAAACCTCTTTCCTTAATACTATGTAAGAACAAAAGAACTTCTATCTTGCCCTGACTGGAAGAATCTAGATATATATACTACTCAGGTTCTTAGACCTTTTTATTCTACACGACTTTTATATCACTATTTTGTTTTAAATTGTCCGATTTAGACAGCTTTATTGCAATAAAGTGTGATGGCGCCAAACTTTTTTGGCACTTAATTCGCTGTTATTCTTCCTTGTTATTACATTAATATCAGCTTTTGCTCGTTTACTATTCCCATTTATATAAAAACATGTTTTTCAAGCAACGTCTATATAATAATTATTAACTAAGTTACTATAAATTCATGCTTCTCTAGCAGTTTTGTTAGTACAATTGACTTCGTTTTATACCCATGTACAGTTTAAACAGTCATAAAATTTTAGTTTTCAAGAATGGCAACTCTGATGCAGATACAATGCGCATTACATACAATCATATTATATTCTGATAAGTCCATGATACTGTACATGTCTACATTTACCATTTTTCATTAATTTGCCTGTTAGCTTGTTTGTTACTCCAAATTGTACAAAAAATACATATATTTTTTATTGATTAGATACGATTTATATGACACATTGAACATCTGAGCAATATGTCAGTATCAAGTAAAATATGGTTTATATAAAAATCTTGTCGTTCGTCGACTAGGTAAAGGCAGGTACAATGCGTGAGCCAGTCTTGGCAAGATAAGCTCGCGACGACGGAGGATATTTTGCAAAGGTTACAAGGCCTCTCGTAGGAAATTGGTCCGTATCTGCTTAGATAGAAAAGATAAATTTTCCACAATATTCGACGGGTTTCTATTTAGGTTACGAAATTTCGTCATAAATTTTGATTTCATTAAATCCGCTTGACGCTTCGATTTTGTTTTTTCATCACTTGAGCATTTAGGCTGTATGGATTTGAATAATTCTCTTAAATGTTTGTAATAGGCCAATTAAGAGTTTTAGGGAAAGCAAAAATTGGAAATTAGGTAGGACGTCTATCGGGTCAACGGTCAATTATTAATAAATATTACATTCTTTTTTTAATAATTCGCAGTAATTTTTAAACAACTTAGAAAATAAAAAAGCAGATTCTCAAATAGCTTTTTTTCTTGTCCTAGATATGTTTTTCTTTAATTCTTTGAGATTTAAATCATCTATGAATAATATTGAATAGTCTAACAAAATGATACAAGAAACACAATATTTAATGGATTTTTAATACTCCTAGTCGAAAATGACGTTTCACGTCATATACATTCAAGCAAACAATTGATAACTGATATAAAAAAATAAATTGTAATAGTAAACAAAAAGTTTTCTAAAAATAAAACCTGTTCAATAGTATGACAGATGAACTATACATGGACGGATGAAATATACTGCGTCATATTCGTGGAATTACAACAACCCTGCTCAACTTGCTGTCATTACTTTGAACAATATTGTCATAAACAATATATTGAACAGGAATTAGTCAAGACATCCGAGATATCTACTTACATTATTCAGTAACTTATTCACCTTTAACAACCCATTAAAATCCCATTATTAGACATGTATCTCTTCCCATAAGAGCATATACCTTGTCTACTATTACTACGTTAGTCAAACGATAGTGGTATAGGTTTTGAGTTCCCTTTCTCTCACACTGGTATTTTTTTTGTTTGTTTTTGCATTCACTACTTCCTGTGCGGCTGTGGTAGGTTGACTGGAAGAAATCTCTTAAATCTATTAAACAGTTTGCCTTTACTTACTTTGTTACTGATTTGTTATTATTACTGTATGTTTTAGTGGAATATTATATATATATATATATATATATATATATATATATATATATATATTGTTCCTTTACGATGTCCTGAAGATTAAAAAAGGTAGTGACACTGTAATCTTATTCCTTTATTACACGAATTGATTGATTATTCATAACTTAGCGGAGCCGTTACTGAGACGCCAAATTTAGTTTCGCAAAATTACTGTTTTATGGGTCATCATAAATTAAGTTTTTTGTAATGTTGACTTAAACAAAAGACGCCTCAGTATCGACGCCAGTATCCTATGTGTTAAGTTGTCCGTGTAATTTTTTATTTATTAAATTTCATTCAAATCCGTATACCATTTCAAACATGTTTGAATGACAAACATGCAAACATCTTTATAAATATTTCACCTTTAATTATAGGTCGGTAAATAAATGTAGATTATAATAGTGAAGTACTCATAAAATACTTTGTTAATTAAAAACAAACAAAGTTATACATTCCCAATGATGTAGCGCACGCGAATTTTCTCTCTCTCCACCTGCCCATTTTCATTAACCGTATTGATTTTCAATTACTGAATACTGAAGGACCGAAAGAACTGGCGAATGTCCGGTGTTCATGTAAAAGTGATATCTTGGTTGTTATTACTTTACAACATTTTTTTTTCAACGTAGCTAATACAAGCTTGATATTAGACATAATTTACTAATTCAATCGTTTATCATGTAATTCAGATATAATTAAATTTTTTTTTACATTAATCGTGTAATTGGTTCATGATTACTGTAAAGTGGAGGCTGGAAACGAATGGAACTCACAAATTGCATCCTAATACTCTCGTATTTATTAGGAATTATCTTACATTCATCTATACATCTTATAAGCGTTATGTCATACGTTCACAAGTGATAATGTGATTCATACATAAGACAATGCATTTTATTTTCTCTTTCACATGTATCCGATATTAGGTATATGTCAGAAGTACAATCGATGCTCATTATCTAGAATGTAATAAGTATTGGACATGTTCGAGGCTCGCTCTAAGAAGTATGAGGCTGTTAGTGTTTGTATATTGTTATAGAGGCTCCTGGGTTATCCAAATATACTGATTTGGACTCTATTCTTATTGCCATGCACGATGATACTGTTTACAATTATCATGGTAGCAATCCATTTTTTTTTTTATTTATTCTCTACGAATAACAAATAATAACAATAAAATAGATATTTCTAAATTATGTGTAGGTTGGATTGTATATAATTGTTATATATCGATAATACTATATATTTTTCATTATAGAAATAAAATATAAGAATTCTGTAATAAAGTTTTTCTTATGTACTCAATACGGATACAAAAACTATGTGTCATGAAATTATATATACTTATTTATAAGTACAATTATTATAACATAAACTATATATTTTTGGAAAATATAAATTATATCCTGAAGATGTAAAAAAACATTTTAAAATTTTAATCACTGATAGGAATTAACAGGGAACTTTAAAAAAGGGGCGAGCACAAAAGATCATGGTAAGGTCGCAAGGTCATAGACTTTTCTGCCAATAAGAGCCCGCTTCTCAATAATAATAAGTACAATTTATTATATTATTATTTACATTTTTACAAGAATTTATGAAAAAATTAAAAGAGAAAAAATAAAGATACAATTTATTACAGTAAATATTAGTAATTTTATATTAGTAAAAGGTGGCACAACAAACAAGCATACCACTTATCTAATGGTAAGCGGTTACCGTAGCCTACAATACCAGGGGCATTAATCTAAAGAAACCTCTTTTTCTCTTTTTTGAAGAACCCTGTGTTGCAGTCTTTAGGAGTTCTCATTCCAGAACTTTAGCGTTCGTGGATAGAAGCATTTTCAATAAAAGGAAGTTTGTTTTTGCTAGAAGTCATTTGAAAAAAGTTAGAAATCACCTAGGAGTCGCTAGTGAAACTCCAGACATAGGCAAACATTTTACTAGCAGATCAATATCTTCAAGGCTTACCGAGTCCACAATAAACCACGTTATCGCCTTTTCAGATGTGTAAGCATTCGTGACATACAAACATAAGATTCATAACGGCGCTAACGTCACCCAATAATGTAGTATTTAAACAAAATTAAAAAATTTAAAAGTGACTTTGGACTTTTTCTGGATCATTAAGCGATGCCGAAACACCCTGATAGATCGTATTCTATTAATATACTTTTGTTTCACCAGAGATATGACGTCACAGATGACGTTATTTCCTTCATTTAGCCCATTTTCATATAGGTGTTTTGCAGAACTTATGCATTATAAGCATATCTAATTGTGTGTGATGGATTTGTACAAATTTTGTGAACGATTAGTATGAGGACTGCAATGAGCAGCATATTATAATTTTTGGTTTAATTTGTCTATAGATAACAGTTATCACTTTCCAAAAGGTAGACGTAGAAATTTTTATTAGATAATGGAATTTGTCCAGATATGTTTTAGATGTACTCAAATATATATTTGCTTGGTATATTTATCTGAATACTATAAATAACCATGAAATGAAACAGCACCCTCTGCATATCTGAATCTGGAGCATTCTAATCAAGTCATTTGTCACTTGAAACAAATAGCATCTGTACTTGCTCGGTCTAAGACTATGAAACTTTTTAATTTACATATATAGATATTATTATTTCTATATATGTAAATTTTAGTATAAACTGGTTATTGCCAGTTTATACTAAAATAACGCACATTTACATTAGTCGTCAATACTCTTAACTTATAAATAACTACGTCACTTTTCATAAATAAAAAAAAATCTAGAATCGCCTTTGGAACGGTAACGGCCTCAACAAATCTTTGTGGAAGGTCGACACGAACTAAAATATTTTATGTACCTATATCACTATCAAACCGCATCGTAAATATTTTCTGGAACAAAATTGTATTGATCTGTGAGTAATTCTGCGAGTAATAGGATCTCTAAAATGCGATATGGTTCAAATAAAATGACGGACGTCTATCGAAAATTCCACTACGCTTTCATGGTTTTACTTCGATATCGGATATTCCCTTTACTTTGCAAAACGATGAGCCTTTACTTAGCCAGCTTGCCTTTGTATCGAATTACCGCGATAAAAGTCTTGCTCGGAAATATTATAAAGGCTTTTTTATCTTTTCATTGGAGGTAATAATTATATTGACTGTAGAAGTGTACAGAAAATTACCCGGCATAATACATACTTTTTTTTATATAAAATCTTATCTGCACTTTATTAACTCTGCTCAGTTTGTAAAAATTATTCAAATGTCGCTTAAGTATAGAAGTTTAATCGAATAACTATATACTAGAAATTGTATTTTGCGCCTCATCAGTTTTTTCAACCTGCTTTACAATTCAAGGATTAGATAGATTATAGGTTGTGGAAACCTCGTATCTATACAATATAATACGAGGTTACAACAACTAACTCGCTACGATATGATTGTAGTTTTCGTAGTGAGAATTTTGCTGCAGTCCCCTTAGATAAGAGAAAACGTATTTATCTACACACAATTCCACTGCCTTATGTATGAAATATAATAGAATGAAACAGCAACGTTCAACGTCTTGTTCTTTCTTATATGCACATTATATCTACAGACAGATTGGTTTGCCACTTGTAAGGGGCTCGTTACGTGTCGCAAACTAAACGTAATTACGTAATGTATACGAGTATCTTGTACGTGAGTTATAAAACTCCGCCCAAGAGCTGCTTGATCGCGCATTAAAGGATTTTGTAGCCAAGCTAAAGACAAAGTTGTTTATCTCTTGTGTTATTTGAGCAACTGTTGTAGTATTCGCGGAAAAATTAAATAGCACACTATTATATTAATTAATTTTGTATTATACAACAATTTCAATACCGACTTTTGATAAAATACAACGAAAGTTTTCTTCTCACCGATCTTTTTAATGGTAGAATTCCTCGATTACTTAGCACGTCCTGGAAAATTACTAAGTCAATTTTCTAAAACAATAAATAAAACTTTTCAATATTCTGAATGACTCTTTAGATAATTTAACATCGTGTTCCACAATAATAAACCGGCTTCAGTTGTGGCAAAATCAGTTATTCCAAAAGTGAACCATTGAACCGATTTTTATTTTTTATGGGATCAATATAATAATAATAAAGTATTACCTTACAAATAAAAAAAAATCCAAAATGGTTTATAACTAACTATAAGGTAACAAATATAAAAAGTACAACCGAACTGAGAACTTTGAAAAATGGTTCCTACGAATAAATATTATCTTAAAATGTGATTAGTATTATAACTTAACAGAATGCCATTTTTCATATGATAGCTGCACATAAATCTATCACAAAGAATAGATCCCGGTAAACAGCAAGATATTTCAAAGACACTTTACCCAGATTGAAGATATTTAAAATTAGAACGTAGAATGATTTGAATGATATGATTTTACAAGTAGATAGATTTTGCTCTCAAACAAGCAGATCTTTACTACAAAAACAAAAACTGCGAAAAACGGCAGCATAACATCAATAGTCACAAAAATAATATGGAGCCACACTGGAATAAATTCTATCGATTACGTAACATAACTGCAAAAAATATACAGACTAGTTGAGAATCTCCTCCTTTTGGAAGTCGCAAACACGGCACAGCACGTTTTCCCGGGACAGTCGGTGCAGCTCGGTGCATCGGTCGGTAAAGGGGTCACCATCGATCGGACGGGGTCACGACGCGTTCGTGCCGTTCCCATATAACTGTTATTGAACAGTTCAGCTGTTGGGAACAGCTAAACCTAAGGGCTTGTATCAGTTCTAATCTATATTTGCGATCATGTTATAACCATCGCACGTTACTAGCTAAAATATTTTATCTGATAGACTAAATCTGTGTAGATAGCTTAACGCGTCTCCAGAGTGACGTCTTAGGAGCGATAAGATTGTAATTAATGAATTTGAAACTTAACGATATGCGCCCCATCACATTGTTCTGTAAGTTAAAGTGTAAAGTGAACACTACACTTTATGATTAATTTGGAATAGATCTCCTTTTTTTAAATTATTTATTATTCTCGAATCCGTTTGAGAGTTCTGTTTTATCTTCATCTTCGCCATATTGATTAGAATTGAAAGAACTCATTGGATCCGATTATGTAATAATATTCAATTTTTTAAATTTTATTAATTTTTGATATCCAACCACAAAATAGTCTTTTTCCATCATCATTATTTCAGTCGTTAATTGTCCACTGCTGAACATAAGCCTCAGGGGGCTTAGGGGAGTTTTTCCAATAGTTGTTCCGCTTCGCAGGTGGGTTGGCAGTTAGGTTTTAGAGAGGTTTTAAGCGGGACGCTGCTGCCCATTTCTCTACCATTAAGTTCCCTTATTCGCTTATTACGACACCCAAAAAATGAAAAATGAAGTGGGCTATTCTATGCCAGGACAACACGGCGGTCCTGGCATAGGATAGCCTTATATAGCCGGCTGGAATCTTTTTCTATAATTATATATGACTCTTGGATTAGTATTAAATTAATGGAATTTTAAAATCTGCGATTATAATTTATCGTAAGTAGTATCACTTTTGAATTATGGTCGACGTTGCTAAATCGGAAATGTTTTCTGTTTATACTTCCCCCGCAACAAATACCAGAATTGAACACGATCCAACTTTATGCATTATGAAGTCAATTATTGTGGCAGTTTATCCACCAATTGGGTTATTTAACTAGATTGCATAAGCGCTACATTGGCTTTTTCCATTTCAGGCGTAGAGTTTGCACTAGTTGTTTCTACTCACATTGTAGTTTAAATACTAATTTATTCATAACGTCGGAAATACAATACTCTGTGTTTTAGTTTAAAATTAGGTTGTCTCTTTTGAAAGTATGTTGTCGACTACATACTTTGTTGTTGTTGATATCGAAATTATGTAAAATGATATAGTAGATTTTATTATAAAAGTTATTTGAAAAATATGAGAGAACATCTATGTTTCAAATTAATATTTTAAAAAGAAATGAATGATTTCAATACTATTAACTGGCAAAGAAACTATTAAAATTATATACAATAGAAGGTTAGCATAGAACGTTAGGTTATAAAGCCGAAAATGTATCGATAGATTCCTTGTTAGGTAGTTGGGGTTTGAAACGAATTGAATTAAAATGTATGTAGGTTTTTTTAATGATATGTTGTCATGTTTTATACGGCAATTTTAAACTTTAGCAATAATAATCTATTAATTATGTACGTGACTATGGCTACAGAATAGAACTAAAGTTTTGAATAATGAAAATAATATAAAGCGTTTACTACGAAAGAGCCTGCCAGCGACTCCGTCCGCGTGATTAAGCTATATCGATTGACCGGGATAAATAGTAGCCTACATCTTTCTCCATCCGAAATAATACATTTATACCAAATATAACGACTGGCTCAGCCATTGAGGATCCAAGGAGTAACAAACAAACTAACCCATTTTCACATTTATAATATAATTTATAAGAATGCGTTGTAGTCAATCCTACAGTTATGTTTAAAATATAATCCCAGTAAAAGCCATATTCAAAATCACTTCTTAAATAATATTACGTCTAATATTAATACAGCACTCTAAAATTTCTCCTTGAGGCTCGAGGTCCTCCAAGGTCGGTTAATCCCCCAATTATACATTTACCCAATTATACACCCTCTTATAAAGCCTTATTATTAATTCTGTTTAGTACAAGTGTTGATTATTTACTTCCTTTATCTATTATTATTTCTTTATCTTTACTTTCTTTATATATTTATTAATGTATCTAGGATCCTGATTAAATATTTTATGCTCAGTTGTTGTAAAAAATGGTAACTTACTACCAAACTACAAAAGCGATTAGCTCGAGTTCACTATTTTATATTTCATATTCAAAATTTACTAACTGTATCTGTATTCTAATAATATCACCTTTACACTTTGCACAGCATAATTTGTCAATGTTCATACATATACAACATAATTACAATAACGTATTATATAAATAGCATGCATGCAGTTAATAGTGGTGCAGTGTACCTTGCTTCGCTGTCACAACGTTCTCCCGGCATGGCGGCTTGATTTACTGCAAATCGACTGACTTCAAAGTACGCTACATATCTACGTTAACATTTTGTCAGAAAGTGTAGTATAAAAGTTTAAATTCAAATATATAAAAATCAGTACGTAAGAATCTCATTCGGCTTCATGGTAGATAAAAGATTAGGTTTATAAAATTTTAATTTGAGAGTATATATTGAAGCGGCGTCAATGAGAATTGTATACTTATAGATTTTATTTTAATTTAGATAAGTATATAATTTTAATATTTGCGATCACATAACGAAATATTATACATAGAATTTATAAAGTTTACTATATTTTTAATTTTAGTGTTTACTATGTAAAATAAGTCATTCGTTTGCCGTGTGTGCCTTGGCATAGAATGGGCCACCCCTTTATTTCGTAAGAGGTCGGTGTTGTAAGAGGCGACTAAGGGAAGGCGAGGAATAGGCAGCAGCGTCTCTCTTAAAACATCTCTAAAAGCCTAACTGCGGATGCCAACCCGCCTGCCAAGCGTGGCAACTATTGACAAAACTCCCCTTATGGGGAAGACTTATGTCCAGCAGTGGACAATTAACGACTGATATAATAAATTTGAAATAAGATAAATTGCAATAATGCGTGAGTACTCATAGCATATCTATTTATTTTAACACACTGTTTACAGATAATATGTATATTCATTATATACTTCACACTATAACAGATACTCCTCCAATTAAGCTTTTGTTTACGGGCTTAAGTACCTCGTAATCGAATGGACTAGCGGAACCAATTAAGTCAGCGAAGGTCGGTTTACTTTCGAGATTAATTTCGCTGAGGGAGTGCCGCGTAAAAATAATAAGGCTCTTATCAAGGAAATGTCTTCTAATAATACCTAACCTAGTGCTATTACCACCCCTTGATGTATATTAATTGCCGACTGTCTGTAATATTGTTATCTTAATAATATATATATTCTTTATTGCACTAAAACATACAGTAACAGCAATAAGTTAATAACAATGATAGCAAAGGCGAACTTATCTCTAAAAGTGATTTCTTTCAGTCAACCTAACACAGTGGCATAGGAAGTAGTGAGTGGGCAGTAGTAGTGCAAAACAGAAATTAGAATATTTACATAAATTACAAATCATTATATATATGTAGAATAAGAAAAATTATAACTGGGCGATGTCTGTACATGAAAGATATTTAAAAAAAATTAAGTCTAAGTATATATCTATACTTGTTCCAGCATCACGCAGAAACTACTACACCAAATTGAACACGGTTTTTGCCATTATGCTCCTAAAGCTGCTCAGTTTGCTCCCACTTATCAGGCTATTTCTCTGCTCAATTGATATATTTAATGACAAAATAGATATATTTTTAAAATGTTGTACAAAATTTTTATGTTTGTAAAATAAACCTATGGCTCACTACACGTTTTGGGAGACTAAGTGTGGTGAGTAATTTTCAAATAAATAAATAAAGGTCTAAATTAAAAACTGATGTATTTTATTTTGATACCACCTAAAAGTGGTCTTTTTCATTGGCTTTTTTACGTCTGAAATCCGCGCGTACAACGTTTTACCCGCTAAAGGCGATATTTATAAGTGTTCTGAATCGAAGTAACTAGAATTTGCAGTAGAAAATCGTTTTACAGTGAAGTCGATTCGATAATGGGCTTTTTTAAAATAACATTTCGAAGTGGACGTACCGATAAAAGTGCAGTAATAATGGGCTAATAATACTAAATTTGTCTTATGTAAAGATACCCATGTCAAACAATGAGACGATTGTTGGTTATTATAAAAAAATATTAGAAATGTAATAATTTCTTCACGGAATATTAAAGGAATTGATGTGTAGGTATACACTACAATAGATTAAATTTTAAGTGGTTTTATATTTGAAAACTCCAATACCCATTTCTACTAAGCGGTAACACAATGCAGAAAACTCGTGGGAACAATTGACAAAACTTTGTCTGTAGCAAAGTATGTAGTTAACGGCTTGTTAGTTGTTTCGCTTTAAGGAACTCTTAGAAAGTTTAATCTCTTAGAATTCATTCTATATTAAATGAAATCTCGGGAACAGTTAATGATAGTAAGTGAATTTGAATTATTGATCTCAAAATTTTTCTTGTTTCAGTTTTTCATATTATCGTTTACAGCAACAGTAATATTAGTTAATTATATAAGATAAAGATACTTTGTTAAATAAATATATCTTTATCTTATCTTATCTTATATAATAGTCAAAAAGGGTTCTTTATTAATATTGAATTAAAATTAAAACCTAGTATTTATTTTTTATATGTTAATTCTTGTAAGCAATACACATTATTGTCTTATAATGAAAAAAGGAAAAAAAAGATATGTCACGCACACAACCATACCACGGACTATATTATATTTGTACCTCTGGAACTAGAAAATTACTTACATATTTTATTAGATTACATTGGCCTTTGTCCCTTACACTCACACTCTCAAAGTGTATGTAGTGTGTTAAGAGAGAGTCTCTTTAAGGCATAGTTTCTAAATGAAATTTATTTTCGCCGTAAAGACGGTGGCCATCTTTCAAGGTTTTGTAGAGGAGATGTCAATTTATATGTAAATGAAGCATAGCCGTCTAGTGACAAAATAGAATACTGTCCCCAGTTTAGAGAAAGGGCAAATTGTAATGTAATTTTCCGTGTATTATTATTACTTATATATTTATTGTCTTAAGAGCGTCCATACCGAAGTTTCCTGATATACCAAAATGTGCCAACAACGGAATTTTCTGTCAATTTTCAAATACAATAGAACCAATATCAATATTTCTGATCAATTCTTTAAAACGTACTCTGCTAATGAAATTAAAACGTTAATCATAAAATAAATTGCACTTAAATTAATTTTGCACCTATTTCATATTTTGCTTTGAAACTTTTCAAAAAAATTTTTTACTATCAAAGTCAGATTTTTCAATGATAATGATAATTTTATTACATTATCAACATTTTCACACAAAGATACAGTTCATAATGAGAGCACCTTTTACATTATCAGTATGAAATATTGAAAATTGTTCGGTTGTTTTTGAAAACTGAAACGATTCTAACGTTGCCAATTCAATTAAATTTTGGTATGAACGCCTCTCAACACACCACACATGTAAAATTCGCGTGACAGCATTTTACGTGTGTTAGTAGGTAGTCGGGTTGAGTTTGGGTAAAAAAGACCTTGAAACATTAAGGGAGTCCTCCGACAATGGTTTTGCGTTTACGTGCGTGCCTGTCATTGACACAGTTCGTTGAATATTCGATATTTGGGTCTGGGGTAGCATGTTTTATAGTAATGATATTGTTATGAAACCATTGTTACCATTTATTTAGCTATATTCAATACAATAGACCTTATATATATAGGTAGATACTATAATAAGTAGGTAAATACATAAATCCTTTTTATAGATTTTATTTTCATATGTACTTTTACGTCACTATTATCGTTTCACAACATATTTTGTATAATATAAAGCTTTAAACTATTTAAAATATCTACAGCTATGAAAGAATATTTACCTTAATTTTTTAAAGGCATAATAATCAGTATGTATCTACTAAATGCTATCTTTAAAAACGATTAAAAACCAATCTAAAATCGAACAACAACAGAAAATCAACGAATACTCCGATGCGATACAATCAATAAAATGTAGTGTGCTCAGTCTTTTTAACTTCCGATTGTTTTTAATAGAATTGTTTATTTCTGTGTAAAATAGAACCCCTCCCACTATAAAAGTGGTCCTTTATTTTCCAAATGCGAATAGGAGCGCTTCTTGCCATTTATATCATTTACCTTTGTTTTACTGAAACATATTCAAGAATATTTTTCGACACTCTTACATAATTCAGTAGATGCTCCCCCGGGTTAGGCACCCGGTAGTAAGATTATTGTGTTTCACGTTGTATATTATTAATTCAGTATTATCTATGTGTTTAATGAAAGAATTTGCCTAATTGATTAACATACGGTGGAAATAGCTGGATTTAGAAACGTAGAATTTTGTTGTTGCTATTATGGCCTTAGTATAAACTATATTATGGCCATAAAGGTCCTATCTCAGGTCAAATCAATTAAACACTATCTCTAGTAGAAATATTTATTTCTCGAATCAACTGATTATTGAAACCGTCTCGGATTTAATAAAATCAGTGGATTATAACAAGTTATAATCGTTGTCGTTACTAATATTATTATTAAAGTTTGATTGTTGCCTCTTGGTGACAATGATTGAACTATTTGTCACTATCCCAAATAGAACGTGTATGCGAAATACACGTTTTATTTGGGAAAAAGAAGTACATAGGCTACTTTTTATCCCAGTCACGCGGACAAAGTGGCGAGTAAAGACTAATGATCATTAAAACATAATAATATAAAGAGTAAAGATTTGATTATTTGTTTTAAATGGATAAATTCAAAAACTACTTAATCGATTTTAAGAACCCTTTTACCTATATACCTTGTTGCTTGATAATGTAGCTTACATTAACAACCAACAACGTAGGCTATGTATTAAATTCGAAAATTCGGTTTACCCGTGCGAATTTGGTAAGAGTCACCAAAAAGTAATATATTTCATTACAAGATTTAAGTTAATAACTAAATGAATAGAAAATTCTAACTAAAATAATGATAGACGAAAAAAAGTCTCATTCTGTTTCTGCAAGCTTTGCCCAAATACCAGTAATATTATGGGACTGTATGTGGCAAAATTTCAAGTTTCTGGATTCAGTTTTGTGCTCAACGCTGATACATCAGACGGTACAAGTTCTCGTTATAAATAGGAAAATTAAGGATATTTGTTTGTTCCCTATTTTACCTTCTATGCTCTTGATTTATTAGTCTCTTTTATATTATGTCCTACAAAGAAATAACTTTGCCACATTCCGGTGCCAAAGTGCAATTGGCAACGACCATAAAAATAAATGTGTTTTTTATACCGACTGTTCTATAACTTATATTTATTACTTTAACAATTGTCATGCCACTCGCTTTAATTGCAATAGTTTTCTAAAATTGGTAATGTCAACTTTTAATTTTCATTCAGAACTTTATTTAGTAGGGTGATCTATAGACGTTGGTTACTTCTTATTTGAATTACCAGCATATTGTTCAATGCATTTTAACGAAAAACTATTATACTATATTAACTTATACTATTTTAATATAGTTCAATAATTTATTGTTCAATGTCCCAGCATAGAACAGACCACTCCTTCCATTCCCGTGGTTGTCATAAGAGGCGACTAAGAGAGGGCGAGGGATGGGCAGCAGCGTCCCTCTTAAAACATCTTCAAAGCAATTCAATAACTTTTTAACTGCGGGGGGATAGGGATTGTTAGAAATGCGAATTACCAGTCCCATTTCTAGCAATATACCCTATCAGGTCGAACTCCACGCGATTCCCCTTGGAAACCATCGTGCTAGATTCCACATATATTCATCATGATAGGCTAAATGACCTGTCTTTTCATTCTCACCTATTATCCCTCAGTGGAGTTCCGCCAGCGTATACCGTTAGCGCAGACGGGGTTACCATCACAATATCATCTATTAATAAAAAGCCTAACAACTACCGGCGAAGCCCCCTAAAAGGGGTGAACAGGCAGCTTTAGCAGTGAACAGTTAAAGGCTGTTACGATGATGATGATGATGAACATATATTATTTACCTGCTGCACGCACAAGAAAAATTTTGCTATTTACGATTAGTAATCATAATTCTTAAACAATGTACCTAATATATATTTGTATATAATAAATTGCACACTAAACATAGCGGTTGGCAACGCAATATAAAATTCAACTTGTGTTTGTACATTTTTATAGAAAATCAATATTGCCTGAAGCAGTTCGCGAGGCTTCAACTTATGTTAGCGTTTAAATCAGTTCAACTTTAGACGAGGCAGATCTGTGCTAAGATGGCCGCTGAGATATCTCAACAGTAGGGCGTTCCAAGCTTTTCTCCGTACATTGGCCTTGTTATAGCACGAAATGCCCGCCTTCGTATTGATTAGACAGGACTGCTGAATGTTACATAAGTAGAACGCGACGCGCCGCAGACTCGTAGACTGCAAGACTAGGTACGGCTGGGTACCTACACCTTGTACCTATGTTAATGTTCCCGTGAAATACCTACCAAAACCTATGAGAATTGTACATTCTTTTCATTCTTACAATTGAATCAATCCAAAAATTTTATTGCTATTATTAAACAAAGTCACGGTTAACAATTAGTATATACAATCAGTTCCAATTACAAGCCCTACGTTTTCAAGGGTCTCAGTATTGCGTTTGACATTTAGAAATACACTTCATACTCTCGCGGGATTGTATTTAAAATTTCTACCAAACTTTGTTGTAAATTTAATGGTTTCAAGTTCTGTATTAAATGAATTTATTGCTAGCTTCGTTTAAAGTCATACCGAGAAAAAAGTAATACAAACGAAAAAGAAATAGACTGAAATAACATACTTACATTCAATTAATTGAAAACCCTTTTTATGTTTTTTTCATTTTATATGCTATTATTTCGATAATGACATGTCAAAATTGCTTACTAAATAGGTGTGTTAATTAAACAGACTCACTTTCACATTTACCAACCAACCAACAAAAAACTAACGCATTTTATATGTTGTTTGGCAAATCCCATCCCATTCTATTTGTAAATTAAAAAAAAAATAGTGACATGATTCGACAGGGACTACTTCGTGATTTTCATTTCACTTTTAAAGAAATTTATGATTTTAATAGTGTACTGTCAATATATTAAAACTAATGTATAGACATAACGAAATATAAACTCTTCTGTGTCTTTTATCATGTTAATTGAATGTAGGGAGACACTCAGTCTGCTCGTTATTGAATCGGGCGCCGAGATAAGTTGACGTTCGACACCCACTCCTCTTGTCTTGCTCTTATCATTGTCATATAAAGTCAGTACAATTGCAGTATATAAAATTATATGTAGTCAACTTGCCGACATGTGTAGAAATGAATAAGTAATTTAATATACTTAAAACAAGAAAATAATACATAACTTTCACACCAAGTCACCAGTCACCAGTGAACGGACTGTGAAGTTCTCTTTCTATTCACTTTCATGACCCTTTTTATATGTACACAGCAATCCCGGAAATACTCGACTTCCTCCCTCTCTTCACTCCCTCTCTCCACTCCCTCATACAACATTTATATAATAGTGACAAATCGATGATAGTTTATTACCCTAAAAGTCTCGAAAAATATAAGATACTAGAAATTTAGGTACCCTTAATGAATCACATTCGTCTGCGAATTGATACGAGTAGTAGAATATTGATTTTAAATGTTTTCGACAGAGTATACGCATATCAAGTCTATAGAGATCATACTTAGAACTAGTCAAACGATCAATTTCTGCCTACCCCATCTCAGAGTGTAATTCAGATTATATATTTCATTTATGGTAGATATTCTACCTATTGTAAGTTTTTAATGCTAAATAAAACGGTAAAAATACTGACAGAAAGTGGTAATCACTGGCTATAGATGTAGAACAGAGCTATGGACATTACAGAATGCGCTGTGATGAGTATGGGACTCCTCACTCCTTGTTATTTCTAAGGACTATGATTGTATGCGTCCGCCATACGCTAGCATATCTGCTTAATGGTACAGACAAAGGACAGAGTTACCCAAGCAGACTATTTTTGTCTAAAATCTTCTAACAATAAAGTTTAATGCAAAATAAAGTAATATACTTGCCTAATTATTATTATAAATATTAGTGTCTGTGTGCGTATATTTGTTATAGATACCTATCTATATAGCTGTACAATACTAAATTCATTCTAATGAAAATAGTTACAGATGTTAATTTGAAATCCAAGGATTTATACGGGATATTCCACGTCATCGATAACTTCTCATAAACTCTCTGCATTCACATGTTATTAATAATCATGATGAACATAACTCATGCTAACGATTTGTCTGCCTGCACCTTAATTTCTAATGAAATCCCGTATATATGATTCATTGTTATCAGTGTTATATTTAGCGATATAATAATAAGTATATTAAGTAGTAAGGCTATAAGCGTAACTATTGTTATTTAGCAAATATCTAAACACATTATCTGAAATCAAATGGATAAATGGAGTTTCTCTTTTACCTTTAGACCGTACTCTAAAATCTTCCAAACTATATTAAAGCAGTTATTATTCATCTAAATATTTATATAAATACCAATTACTGTATAAGCTACGCTCTCTTCGATTTAGAATATTGCAACGCCTAAAATAACATAACCTGTTTATATATGAATGGTAAATATATACATTTCAAAGCGGGAACTCTTCCCTATTTTTATTTTCTGAATATTATATATACAACAATAGCTCTCCTACACAGCCCGTCTGATTGTAGCCTCCTGCGGTCTTCGGAGTAAAAGCTTTTCTGTGTCGATTGGTCTGTCTTTGTGCTCAAGTCTCTATGAATATAATATTAAGTTCCACACTTCGAGCATTTAGCGTCCAAAGTCAACATGGGAGCGTAATTATGTTTGCCTTAGGCCGTGTCAAAGGGTAGCTCATAAATGTACACCCGGCTTACCGTTTACGAACTCCTCTCAGGCACTTCATACTGCTCGCGTGTGGTTTTTAATTAATATTGTCAGATATATGAATCTTTGTTATAGAGTCGTTTGTATTTTCATCTATAAGTGGTGATAAAACCGTGTCTTTTGTCTTAATTTATATTTGTGTCATATAAGGCTTTGTCTCCCACACAATATGATTTTTTTTTCTTTATACCACTGTGAATGACATACAAATTTACTGCTTAATAAAACCAACAGCTGAATGTATAACAGCTAATATTATTAAAAATGAATGTACAAACGCATATATATATATATATATATATATATATATATATATATATATATATATATAATACAAATACTGTCAGATAACCTATTGCGTCAGATAGTGCCCTAGCCGTTTTGCTCTTTAGACTGAAATACTACAACGCAGGCATTGCTGTTTTAGAAATCGATAAGACAGTTTGTTCCTAGGCAAGTTACAAAAACATTCTACTACCCGCAGTGTTATAGAGTCTGTTAATAAATATTTGGCTATTAGAAGTAAAGAACTTAATATAATACTAGCGTCTCTTCTGACTGGTTACATTTCACATAATATACGAGTATAAACTGAAAAGATTAGTTTTGTCTAGATTCAACTGCTCTGCCCAAGAGCAGATGAATCATCATAATGAATTCGCTCTGAATCTCCTTTGAGTCTCCAATGCATTCATAGCCGTTTGTTTTTGCTTCCTCTGCAGTTTGATGTGGTTTCTGATGCATAAACTTTACCTTAATACCTCTACGGTTATTTATTACTGTTTACATTTCCTCTATAAACAGACATAATTTCGTAATAGTCTTTGTGTGGCGACTTAAATAGTTAAGTGCGTTTTGGCTAATTTGATTCTACATACATGAATAGCTCTTTTCCTTTGACTCATACGTGCGGCATAATTCTAATAAAGAGTTACAAAGTGTCTAAATGAAATTTAGCGCAATTGGACTTGTGGGTTTATCTTTTATTTGACTCATTTTTTTTAGTTATTATGATGGCTTTACAAATGGTATCAGATATTAAGCATTTGTATCAATAAAGGTTTGTTTATATATATATATATATATATATATATATATATATATATATATATATATATATATATATATATATATGTCATAGTTGAGGAAATTGGTTAATTATAATTCTAAAATGCTATTTTCTAAACCTAAATAAAATTACAATTGTTACAAATTAGCGAAATTATGCTATGGACAACTTAGAATTAAATTGAAAGTAATTCTGACTAAAATCGGCTTAAACTGTGTTATATAATACCGTATTGAACTCTTTAATGTCAACCCAAATATCTCTGAAACATCTCTCAAAATATATTTGATTCCATTGAAACTATAAATATATCAAAAAGACAAAAAAAAATCGCAATTGTCTAAGATTATGAATTATATGTATTGAATCTCAAATTGAAGCGACAAATCTGTAGACGTCTATACGAAATAAATCAATATTGGCATGCATTATGATGAAATTACGATTATTTATATTCAATCTATGCTGAACGGGCCCGTTCTCTAGCCTAGATTGCGTTATAAGAAGTAACCGCTATAATTTTCATCTATTTTCTCGTCATTCTCATGTACAATCTACCCACTACATAATAAAAATATATTTGATATTATCGCACCTTTTTTCTAATAACACTTAATGATTGAAGCTAATGATTTTTATCCAAAGTATAAAGGGAAATAATCATGTAATGCAAAAGTAGATTATTATCTATTTAAAAATATGTTTAATGCGTAATCCTAATTATTTTTAATGGGTGAAAATAGAATAGTAACACCGACTATTGGTATACACTAACGAGGCATCAGTGGAAGATGATAGGTAAGAATGAATGCAGGTCAGTTGGCCCACCATGATGAATTTGACAAGAATTAACACGATAGTTTCAAGGGGGAACCATGTGAAGGTCGACAGGTATATTGATAGCAATAGGGACAAACCTCCCCATTACTAACAATCCCTTCCCCCCCAAATTCGTCTATTAAAAAAAATTCTGTATATTACAAAAATAATTATCAAACTCTGTTCAAAATTGACCATGTAACAACATACACATAAAAAATACAGACAACATACGGAAGTCACTTTAAAATTAACAGAACTTGGTATACAATCAGTATTTTATAAGCTTTTAGTTTTATTATGTCTGGCAATCATTACAGCTCAAATGGTCATCAATAAACGCTACTAACGTATTCAACTGTATTCAAAGAGGACTACTATCGTCCCATTATGATGTAAATTAGCATGAACCAGAGTGCACAAGTACCAACGGCCATTGTCAAGAGTTCCATGCGCGAATTTCATTCATGCTCGTGCGGCACACCCACGCGCAATTTGTCATCCTCAGGTTACCGTTTAATGAGGAAAGAGAACATGGCTGGAATTGCTGGCTGGCGGACTTGTCTTTATGGCCTAATTGCTTTGGACGAAGGGCCATGGATAGGAACTATGCATATTATAATAACTATATCAAATTTCTCGATATAGTTCTTCATACTGCTACTTACGTTCTTCTTATTCTAATTTAATATAAAGGCTTACAATAATTGAAATATATTAATTTTGGGAAAACAAAAATAGTATACTTTGTGTACCTATGTTCAGTCAGAAAATGTCTCTACCTATAAATGATATTATATAATAAATTATTTATAACAAAATTTTGATGTATGTACATATATGTATTGCCATCAGTATTAGACTGTATAATAGCGGATACCGTGGGGAGTGCTCAGTTTCCACCAGCGCACACCGCTTCACCGTTTTGACAAAATTGCACTTGATTATACAGTGTCGTTTTAACCTAGCTAGTGTCCACTTTTCGTAGGTAACCGTTTCTGTCACAATTTGTTCTGATTTACGAAATAAGTTCTATGCTAACTCACGGTTTCCCGTAATTATCTTTTTGTTTTGTTACACTAATATCTTTCTGCACATAATTCCGCAATAAATGAGTAAATGAATTATTAATCAAAGATTTGAATTACTATTTGGTTAATTGATTGTGAATTCATCAAATACTAGATCTTATGTTTCTCATGAACTCATCCTTATTGCATAAGGATAGTCATGAAGTTGCATATATAGTGTATATATATCCTTTTCTTATAGCGAGAGTCTCGTTTCCTGAAGAGTGATATTAATGAATTGTTAAGAAAGATAATCCACAACATAGTGATAAATCAGTATCTTTCCATCCCTTCGCTGCAAAATTTGAGAATACGCAATTTTTTTTGCAAAAGTTACGATCGCGCAAATTAATTTTTCTCGTATTTTATATATATACTCATACTAAAATGTGTACCGTTAGTATTGGCTTAGTACGAATAATGGCAATTAACGAGTAACATGTTTAGATTTCTATTCGTTTCATCTAAGCGTTTTATCTGGTTTAATTTATATTTCATTGTATTCCGGTATAAACAGAGAACTTACCACTTTTGACAGCTGAAGTAAGTTTCCTTAGTCGCTTCTTAAGACACTCACAAGAAAGGAAGGGGTGGCTATTCTATTCTATGCCGGGACCACACAATGCTAATTAATTTATACGTTTCGTACAAACGTTGAGTAATTCTATTTAAAGTTATGAGATATGTGCATTACACAAATTCTCTTACAAATTATGTCATTTCTTTAATTTAGTTGTCTTATTATTCATATAAAATTCCTTTAATATGGTTTTCGTGTACATGAATATTAAAGGGTAGCTACTAGCTATAGCTTTGGTTTATGAGATGCCATCAAGCTCGTAATTGAATTATGCGGTGCACGGCATTTCTCGCGTGCACTTAACGCTGCCCGATTCGCAGATTCACATAACGTAAAATGCCCTAGCGTTTAACACGTCACAGACTCACGACCCTGTCCCCAATACGAGCTATGGTGGAGTGAGGTGATGTAATAGAAGCTAATCTATCCGATGCTATTTTAGGGTTTCATAGACAAAATTAAAATGTAAAGTTTGGAGTCTAAAGGTTTGTTACATCGTCATTGATTCATTATGTCAGTGAGACATCTATGCCACTAACAATTTGGCAGTTAATGTATGTAAGGGAAAAAGAAAAAAAAAATTAAGTCGTTGGTTTAAGGACAGCTGGAGTGATTTAGCATTTTCTTTTAATGTTAATAATAGTTGTTTTAAGATAAAGAAAATTGTAATTTGAATAGAATATCGTCGTTGAGGCAGGTCACATATGAATGGGTTGATTGAAATTTGCTACATAGGTTACTTCTATATTCGATTTTATTGAATTTATTCCAAAATTACAGCTTAGGCAGCGCTCATTATCAGTAAGTAGTTGTCAATCTTGATTATGAGTTCGCGTTGAAATGTTTGTCCTGTTTCCTACTCAACGTCAAAATATGTCAGTTTTAAATTTCCGATTAACGCTGCGGTGGAAACGCAATTAACGAGCAAACCTAATTAATTAGACAGACATTAGAAACGCGTCTTCTGACCTGTCACATTGTATTAACAATAGGGAAGATTCTTAATTCGCATATATTTTTAGTGTATATCTTGCACGATATTTTCTCAAATTTTGAACCGATTTTGATAAGTATTTTTTGCAATCGGATTTACTTCGGTGTTTGGCCCGTATTAATTTAGTCACGGTTGAAGTATTAGCCATTTTTTACAAAACAAAATCTTAAATTAATAATTACTGGTTTTTATCCGCGACTTCACCTAATTTATTGGGATATAAAACAATTTATCGGGATGCCTTTGTTGAGCATTATAGCTATCAGCTAATGCATCCACTGATAGCCAAAAAACAACATTAACATATTAAAGAAAATAATAAAAATCTATTATAAAATAAATATTGGTATATTATTATATTATGTATTGGTATATAATATAATAATTATCAAATACAATGTATTATCTGTTCACGTACTATCACGCAATTGATCGAACAATGCTTTTTCAATCGCTAACACACACTAAATCAATTGGCAAAAGAGTGTTCAACTTTAGCCCAGTTTATTTTCGCGTACACCGCGACTGCGCGGTCTCAATTTTATTACATAAGACACCTATCAATGGAATTGATATTTTAATGTAGTTAACTCAAACGTTTACTAATGGAATGATAATAAACGATTCGTCTACGGAATTTAGGTGTTATTAATTACGCACTGAGCACTTCCGGCGACTTTATAAAAGGAGCTTCTAAATTCGCTGGTTTTTGAGTAGATTTTTCTCATCTTTCTTGCAATCATATAATCTTTTTAAAAGGCCGGTAGCACACCTGCGCATGCCTCTGGTTTTATAGGTGCTCATGGGCGGCGGTAGTCAATTACCATCAGGCGAACCATATGCTCATTTGCCCCCTGTGTTATAAAAAAATTAACATCGTTTCCTCGCCTATTGGTCCCGTATAATTTTTTTCGATATTGTAGTCGCCTTATTTTTGAGAAACAAAATTTTAAATAATTCTTTATATATTTATTTTAGCTATATATTCTGTATGAATTGCTCCTAAGTAACTGTCTAACTGTTTATTTGAATTTGGTGGAAACATTACATGCAAATAATTTTCGCTTTAGCACATAATTTAAAAAGCAATACTTTTCAAATCGACGTTTGACTTAAAAGCCTTTTTGCTCAATTCTTTTAATCTAAATAGAAATATATCTACTCATGTGCATATATGTAAATTATAAAAAAATATATATTTAAGGTCCTACAAGTTATTCTTCAATAATTCATGTAATATTGATGCAAAAAATGTTTAATAAATTATTATCTAGCAAGACTCTAAAACATATAATTAAATTAATACAGGCAGTATGTCCCCATAATGTTTTACAGGAAATCCCAAACCAACCCTTTGCGGGGATCGTCTCAAAACATGAAAGGCTTCCGTCCATTGGTCAGTTTTTGCAGCGGAATTATGTAACCAGCCACGCGGTTCTTTGTTCCGTTTGTAATGTAACAAAATCCATACCCTTCTATTATTAGCCTATTATTTATCTATTTATTCTTCAACATTTATATCTTGTTAGTAAAATACTCACTATATTAGTATATTATGAAATCTGCGACTTTTCATTATGAAATGACGTCACTTGTGAATGACCCATGCTCTCTAAACATTATTTCATTCAACCGTTTAAGATAATTAAGTGACTAATTAACTAAGTGATTTAAAAAGCAGGACTTGTCAATTCGATGTTCAACTTAAAAAACTTTTTTTTAAAACTCAATTCCATAAGTCTAAATATTAATAAAGTTTATTTTCCTTAAACAAAGCCAATGGTACAATATAACTATGACCCCATACTAGGCAAAGCCTGTCTCGTGGAAGTCAAAGCTAAAAATTTAACAATTATGGTGCGACGAACAGGGTTAATTTAAATATTGCGTAGGTGTTTGTATGGAAATGTGCATGTTTGTGTGTGTGTGTGCGCGCGTGTGTGTGCGTGTGTGCGTGCATGCGTGCGTGCGTGCCTGTGTGCGTATGTATATATATACATATATATACACAGGCGCATACAGCAATGATGATTCTCCATGGTACATTGATCGATATGTAATTAATATGCCTAATATCACTTGAAATATGCAGTATCTTTAGTGATTTTACTAATGCTCTAATCTATTAATTAGTAGTATATACAAGCTGAAATCTAAGTCATTAGCATCCTTTTACCATTGTAGATCCCTAAATGTGAAATAAAACATTTTTCCCAAGAAATGAAACGGGCGTATAGATAGATAATATTTTATATACTACACTTTTTAAAATCTTAGCATGTATTTTCTTTATTTATTTCCATATATAATTAATTATTACAAAACCTTTTTATTCTAACTATATTTATCTATGTCAAATAAAAAAAAAGACAGAAAAGACAAAAATCCAAATTCAATAAGATTTTAAAAAATCCTAACATTTCTCTAATCACATTACGTAATATTGGATTATGGGAACTCTCTCTGGGAACGTTTCGTTTCGTATATCGATAAGGTTTCAGATCTTATTTCACGACATCTATTCCTATTAGCTAACTACCTACAACAAATTTAACTGTCCTACCAAAATAAGAATAGGACAAATAAAAAAATAAATTGGCTAAATCGTGGAAAATACAAATAATTTATATTTTACTCTCTAAAAAGAAACATCTTCATTCAATTGCGACAAAATTAATATGGGAACAAATTAGGAAAAAGTCGCTGTGGTTGAAAAAATAACTATAAGAATTGGCTCAGAATGTTGATTGAGAATGACATTATAGATATTTTTCAGTCGTGACGCAAATAATCCTAAGAGAGTCAAGGTTTCATTTTATAGTTTACATATCGCTTTTTGTGGAACTACTATCAATCTATAGAGACGAGTCGTGTGCAATTTTAAAAAGTTTCTACGAACTATAAATCTTATCTGCTGGTATATATTTCTAATAAACTTCCTTCGTATTCACCTTCAGACTATACACGAGAAGTGAGTGAATCAACAATATTGGCGTAGCAACGTCCATGACGCCTTCAGTTTATATTTGCTCATATTCGTTTACTCTATAATAATTTCATTGACTGAAATATTTTACAGACCGTCCCGATTCCGTATACTAAACACAAAGTAAAGAGATACAAGCTGTCAGAGTTCACCCCTTTGCCGTCCATTTTAGATGCTCCCAAGTCGAAAATAAAAATGGGCAAAAAATGCTCAATTACAAATGTTTATCGTAGGTATGTCATGGGTTTTCAATTTTTTTTTATTAAAAAATGGAAGTCAGTCTCAGTTCAATTGGCTCTTTCAACCGACTTCTAAAGGACTATCTAAATTAGATTATATTTTTTTTTATGTTTGTTACCTCGTAACTGCGTTCGTTATAAACCGATTTGGAAAATTCTCTTTTTCATCTGAAATTTTTTTACTTATATATTCTATGAAAATTTCATCAAAATCAGTTCAGTAGTTTGTTTTTTAAATAAAAATAACTATTTCTGTCACAATTGAAGTTAGATTTTTGTGGAACACAAGAAATTGAGTATACGTTACACAATATTTTAGTAAATTTTGCGTCAATTTCAATTTTCCATTTTACAGTGGACATGGTTTACTTCCGTGTTAACAATATTCTCCCATGTGTCCACAATAATTTTCTCACGTTTGAAGTAAACACGATTAAACTTATTTTTCGGTCAAACAAATCTCATTTTCATCTAAATAGTAAACAGAGTTTAATTATTGAGGTGGCATTTGATGTATCTGATTGACAGTGATTAAGGATAATTCGAAAATGTGAACTGGTAGCCATAAAACATCAAAACATAATCAAACCTATTTGTCGTAACAAAAATACACCCTACAGTGCAGGACATGAAAGGCTTTTCATAAAAAGTATAATAGTATACATTATTATTTTCATAAATTAATATCTAAGTAATTATTGAAGTTACCATTTAACATTTTGAGTTTTTCCCACTTACAAATACTATGACATAACAAAGCCGTTCTATTTAGAGTTATTTTTTTTTTAAATAAAACATTTTATTACAAAATGTATATGAACAGAAAATTAAAAATATTTTACACTATAGATATTTATACCAATTTACATAATGAATATGCATAGGTCATTGGGTATCTAATTTAGAAATGGGAGACAATCGATATGGCGCCGTATCCATTTAAGAACCTTTATCGTAAAAGGCTCTTAACACACACATTTTCCTCTAAAAGGCGGTTGCAAATCGGTCCTAATTGACATAAATGCTTCATCAGGACAACGAATAATCAAGTCAAATGCACTGCTGAACATTTTTTCCAATTAGGCTCGTCCACATTTTTGAAGAATCATTTTGCTACACAGTCTTTGATCATCCTCATTATCATCGTAATGATATCAGCCATTAAACGTCCACTGCTGATAAAGCAGAAGAAAGATACACTACACTAGATTCCACACTTGGCAGACGAGTTGGCAACCGCAGTTAACTTTTGGTGATATTTTAAGAGTGTCTACTGCTGCTCATCCCTCGACCATTAAGTTTCCTTAGTCGCCTCTTACTACACCCACGGTAAAGGAAGAGTTGGGCTATTTAATGCTGGAAACACACAGCTATAGTCTTTGATACATAAATTTTCGCAGCATCTTACGTAATACGTCTATCTTCGTGTGACTTCATATTTTCCAGAAGGTAGCTCTATATCTATAAATTATTACATGACAAGCTTTTGCAGCTCTAACTGAACTATCTGAACCTTTTACTTCGCCTTCTATCGTAAACATATATACCGACAAAAGAGGAGATATTTGTAAACACATTACATTGAAAATAATTTAGAATATTAATCGCGTGTCCACAAAAAGATTTTGTTTCCCGAGAAGCAATTTTTTTTGTCTTGCGAACAGTAACAATCAGCACTTCAGTAAACCCTATTTATTATAAAAAGAATTGTACAAAATTGTTTCAGAATTGTGCACGTAATCGCGTTTGCAACAAAAGTCAGACAAATTGAGAATCTCCTTTTGGAAATCGCTTATAAATGGAGCTCGCCTCAGAATATTGTCTCTGTGCCCATTCCCTGTACGCAAATTTAATACCCGAAATGACTACCGCGCGTTATTCACTTTGGTTCCACCACGACTCGGCTCAAAGTGAGGGAAAACTATTATCCTCAAATATATCCAAGAAATGCAAAAGTTGATTTCGTGTATAGTAATAATAATAATAAAAGATTACAGCTATAGATAAAGTTAAATAAAGACGAGCGTAATATTATACAGTTTATAAAGTTTGTAAAGAAATTGTAATGGATCTACAACAAATGCAAAGGGATATCAAATTCCAAATATGTTAATAACATCATTGACTAATTTGAATATTTACATTGTATTGTTTAAATTCAACAAACATTGTATACGCAATTTAGTA
Source organism: Galleria mellonella (assembly GCF_026898425.1). Classification (NCBI taxonomy): domain Eukaryota; kingdom Metazoa; phylum Arthropoda; class Insecta; order Lepidoptera; family Pyralidae; genus Galleria; species Galleria mellonella. The sequence continues at coordinate 8,759,667 of NW_026442138.1, forward strand.
ATTCTAGATTTCCATTTATTTGTATTGTACACTAGCTGAACCCGCCGCAGACTTTATTCTGTCCAAATTCTTCCAGCTTTATCACAGGTTCTACTTTTCTTGAAAATCTTAATCGTACTATTACGAACATTAAAAAACACACGCAACTCAGTCCAGTTCCGGTATTTACTACCAATATTAAATTGATATTTTTATAAACAATACATAGTATACAACTTTTTAGTTTTGCTTTAGAAAAATAAAAAATGAAGAATGCTCGCACTATTCCTCAACTGCAACGATATTGAAAGTACATTAATAATTTCATGTATTAATTAATCTATAATACACTACTAAACATAATAGCAAATGTATTTGTTAATCTAATAGTCCATTAAGATGAAACATGAAATTTCATCAAGAGTACTAAAGAGTAATCTACCATGGGCCAGGCTCATTAAATCACGAGATCCCCTAGCCGCCCTTAAACTTAATGTCCTTCATGTTTTAAATGCTCAAACGTTTCCCTTAAATGTTTGTTTACCTTCCCATAATCTTACATCATTGTCATATTAGCCATTAACTGTCTACTGCTGACTATGGGCGTCCCCCATAAGAGAAGTTTTGCCAGTAGTTGCCATGCTTGGCAGATGGGTTGGCAATGCCATTACAGTTAAGCTTTGGTGATGTTTAAAGAGGGACGCTGCTACCCATCCTTCCTCGACTATTAAGTTCCTTTAATAGCTTTTTACGATACCCACAGGAAAGGAAGGGGTTGCCCGGTCTTTACCACACGGCAATCCTTACCATTCAGAATATTATAAATATGAGGTGTGTTTTTTTTTTTGTTACCTTAATGCATTAATGGTTCAACCGATCAACATTTTTTTTTTAATTATGAAAATGGAATAGTAACGCCGCCTACACTATCGGTAGCTGGTAGGGTGTCATTGAGCGATGATAGGTGAAGTTAGGTCATTTGGCTGTTCGTGACAATTTCACCAGAAATTAACCATTATGGTTACCACAGGGGGGACATTATAAAGCAGTTATTAAATTTAGTAACACGTATTATTTAGGATGAAGTTTTACTATTTTCTATTTCAGTCACGCGTACGAAGTTGCGGTTAAAATCTAAGTAATATATACATATAGTCACATTGATGTCCTGGCAAAATGACTTCGAAGATTTATCTTCGTAATAATTTTACCATTTATATTTTGTAATATTTGTCATACATAAGTTTAGCGTAATAATTAATGTATTGCAAAGAGAATTCAGCATAGAACTTTATGATTACTTTATGATGTCACTATTATTGCAGTCATATAGAGTAGCTTTATGACATTTTATTAATGTTTATTTACCCTCAAGTCAGAACATTTGCCCTATATAGTATTCTGAATTTTTTACACGTGGAAAGGCCATAAAGTTTGAGGAGTTTATCTATATTATTTATCTAGTTGAATTGTACTTCAAAATGTTTTCCTAATATCTCAGACAGCTTAAATTATGTCTTGCTCATGGAAAGCCTTAAGGTTTCTATGAAGAAGCTTATAACAATTTGTTAACGTTTATTTGTCCACAAAATCACGCAACACTTGCCCAGTATAGTATTCTGTATTTTTACACATGGAAAAGCCATTAAATTTACGGGGTTTATGAATACTTGATTCAGATTTATTTATTGACAATTCGTAGGCCACAGGAGTAATTTTATCCTATTTAAATTATACTTAAAAATTACTGTCTAATATTGCAAATATATTGCGTTTTTTGGGTAAGGAAAGGGAATGGAAGAATGAACCGCCTCATCCGTTCCCGTGGGTGTCGTAAGAGGCGACTAAGGGAACTTAATGGCCGAGGGATGAGCAGAGTCCCTCTTAAAATATCATCAAAGCCTAACTGTGGTTGCTAACCTGCCTGCCAAGCGTAACAACTACTGGCAAAACCCTCATTATAGGGAAGGCTATCTTCAGCAGTGGACAGTTAATGGTTGACATGATTGATGATTTCGTTTCTTACGCATGGAAAGACTTACCATAAGTTTAAGGGGTTTATATACACGTTTTGGCAGCGTGTGCAACGTATGGCGAACGTGGGCGTCACGCTAGCTAGTACCCACGTTTACCTTCTATTTCGATGCGGTACTCGCCAAGCTATTTCTGAAGCGCGTGGATTGCGGTCTAGGTGTTTTACCTAACAATAGATGATTTACAATGCACCTATAGTAGATATATATGGTATGACTGAAAGTATAACATTATAGAACAGGAGGATAATTCATCATAACAGTTTTACCCACGATAATTTTATAATGTCAGAGTTATTTTAAAATTTGGGCGAAACGCTATTTTCCTTCCTTATTGTTCACATTATACTTTAGAGGCCATAAATACGGGGTACTAATTAAAACATTTCACCAGATTGTTGATATTATCACTCTATAAAATTATATTATAAATGCATGTGTTGTTTTATAAACAAATTATTAAGCTATGATCATATAATAAAACGGTGCATAGATGTATATTTATTACTCTCACTGTCAAAAACTACTTAAAAGAGGTTTGGTACACAGGTAGATTATATTCTAACTTAGCACATAGGATACTTTATATACTTACGCATATAAAATCGCGGGACACAGTTAGTATATAATATAGGTCTTAAATCAGAACCCTTTTTTCTTTTTATTGTATAAAATTATTAATTATATAGTAGTAGAGTAGATTGCGGCTATTCCAATTTTTTACTTCACGTGTTTCCAAACTACTTTTCTTTAGAATTAAATGATTACTTTGCATTGTAAAAATTTTCAAGTATGTGTCAATGGTATTTTTCTTATTTACCAGTATATCTTTTTATTACTCGTCATCAGAGGCAGAAAGAACTTGACAATGGTCTTGTGCAAGTTCCAGTTTATATCAGCTGATATCAGTCATTTGATATCTACTTCAGTCTCAATTGATCTCTTCCACATATTTCTAGGAGGACGAAATTTTCTCTTACCATCTGATTACCACTTAATACCTTGCTTGGATATATAACGGTCTGGTGTCTGCAGCAAATTTCTAATTCATTTCCTTTAAAACACAAATATTAACGAATCTTTTATTCACCTAACGTGTCAATCCTTAGTTCTATATTGACCCGCAGGTCCTAATTCAATATGATCAATCGAATGTAATATAATTCCATTAAAGAACAAAAAATGCGTGAATAAAATATTAAAGAACTTTTGTCCGTGAAGAAAACTTTACCGACGGATCGGGCTTAATGTAAAAAGTTAGTTCAACACAATCCAGTTAAAATGTAAATGCGCAGGATTCGAATAGAGCGTGAATCCGCGGCCTATTTCTACTACATATTAAGTTTTCTCAGAGAATACCAGTTTCACTTTATACATAATACAATCTGTTTCATTGCGTAAAACTTTACATATATTGAAATAAAAAGATTTGTGCACTACATCACAGTAAAGTGTGTTATTCCGTTTAAAATGGTATTTGACAATTTGTCATAGTATCTCGAATATTACCTGGCCTAAGTTAGCGCTTTTTGTAACTAGTTAGAGTTCGTTAGCTCGTCAGACCGCCAGCTTTATTTATGCTTCCACTTGAGCCAGTTCTCCGACTCTGAACGAACAACTCAATATAAGCTTTCAGCGCTGTTTTAAATATGACTCGGTTCATAGAGTTATAGTCGATTTATTACCTCGTTCTGCAAACTTTTAATTTAATTTTTAAATCCGCCTCAAAGCATTCAACGTCACAACTGCTTTAACAACTTTTCTTTCACTTATAAATAAAAATGAATAAAGGTTTCCTATAACTATTATATAATACTTAATATTATATAATAATTTACAAGCTAAACGTAACTAGAGTTACCGTGTCAGACATAGATTATCATGAATACGTGGATTAGCACGTGAATACGATATTAGTCTCAACTGAAGGGCTGTTGCACAGTATGTGCTCATAGTTTAGTTTAAATAGCTCATATAAAGGGCAATTTAGAAAATAATTAATGTCGGTGGGCCAGTGTGCGAGACGAGTTAGGTAACTGGCGGCGTGAGAGAGCGAGACTCGGCGCGCGCCGGCACCACTATTGATCGTGGGGAATGACGCCCGGGGTGACCCAAATAGAGCCTCCGTGCACCCTCCGCCCCAAACCGAGCGCCCCTCACCACCACCCTTCACCCGCTGGCCGCTCGACGACGAATTTTCATATCAGCCGGTCCTTCACAGCGAAGGAATGGCCCGCTGCCTCGACTCTGATACTAATGTCTTATATAATACATCAAGAACGCCCTGTTGAATTATCTCCGCTAAAATCTCTTTGTCCTTTTGACATTTGACATCTGTTGTATAGACGCTTTCATACGCTTCTGCCCATTAGAAGTTCTTCTGAAAGTTAAGGTTACTTGTCCGAGAACAACAGTACGGCCTGTGGGGAGCTTCGCGGGGTGCAGAAGTTTGACATCCTCAAATGAAACTTTCGAGGTCACTTTCACCGCCAGTTTTAAGCCGTCAACGTTAAAGCGATGAAGTAATAATAAAAATGTTTACTAAAATGAGCTGAAACTGATGGAAACTTGTTTATAAGCTATTCGTGTATAATAGACCTACAACACGCAGGGAAACAAGCTTAGTAAGGTTAGTAACTGACCTATGCCTGGGAAACACCCCAGCGCAGCGAACGGTGCATGCGTACTTTAGTAATTCTACAAGTAGGAACTGACATATTGCAGCAGTTGTAATTTGTTTTTAAAGAGAAAAATTAAAAGAACTGTGAATTTCAGTAATTCTATTTGTATGCCTTTCAAAAACCTCTACTAAATATTAGTATAATTCTAAATTTAAATTTAGAATTTATTTGAGATGAGATTTTGTAATTCCACTTTTGATGATACACTACATATGCTCTGTTTACAGTTGGCTGTTTTTTTTTATGATTTAGAAATCCTAATTCTTAATACTTAACTGGTATACTTGCATATATTGTCTACGAATGAACATACGCCTCTCCCGTGAACTACCACACATTCTTGTTTATTGAAATTCAATAACTCGAGCGAACTACTCCGCTCCGTTTAGGTAGAATACCTACTTGATTCATTACAAATAAACATTTCTATAAAAAAAGAATTAATTAACGGATTGTTAAAAATACGCTTTGAATTGAGTGAAACAATGAGGAGAAAAATCCTTTTGTTTAGCATTTCATTTCAGACTCGGTAAAATGAAAAATACGCTCACAGCGAGGGCACGACGGACGCAGAAATTGAAAAGTGTGCAACTCTGCGTTTTATTGTCTTGCGACCAGCCATTCTACCACCGGGTGCTTGAAATAAAATCTCCCGCTGTCTACCCCTACAGTGTTTTTTATACTAACAACATATATCCATAACAAATTACATCGGTTTGCCTGTATTTTATACTATTTCACCGTAGCGAATATCATTTATCACCAACTGGGAAAAACAGCATTCTATTGAGCTTCAAAAGACGTTCTCTCCATAATAAATGTTCACAAGGTCAATAGGGTCTTTTAATATTGCATTTTATGAACGTCCCGGCCATTGGACAAGCCGCCCTTTTCCTCCTTATAAAAGTTCGGTAGCGGAGTTACGTGCCCAAGTGGTGTGGGTTGCGGACCGCTGGGCATTTACCGATGGTGATACGTCTAAATTTGCTGACGTATAATTACGCCGGACCAACGTCAAGTAGCGGAAATTAATACCTGACAGGTGGCGCACCCAACACCCCGGAAATGTATCCGCTAACTACCGTTTTCACCCCTTGTTAATTTAACTTCGATTGTTGATAATCTTCTTGAGTAAAATATATAGTTATTTAAAGCTTAGGGAAAATATAGGTTCTCTATGGAAAAGCGTCAATTCAGACGAACGATTGATAGGTTTTAAAAAAAAAGTTCCATTCGTTTGAATTATCATATGACCAAATTTTAAGATTCTTGAAATCAAGAAATGCTGTTCAGAATCAGGATATGTATACCAAAAATATTATATAACATTCATTTCGTTTCGTAAGTACATATTATATTTTAATGTAACGATTGCCATTTTAATTTACGTGTACTTTAGTCGAAAAAGCTGGACTAGTTTCGGGACCATCCGGAACACTTAGTCATGAGCGGCCCGAGCGCTAGCGGCACAACATATATACATAAGTGAAACCGGTAGTTATTACTTTAAAGTGATGACTCAATAAATAACTCGAATAATATTGATGCAATAAAGCACAAAATTAATAATTAGTAAGTGCGTCTATGGGGGAGGCTTATGCTCAGCAGTTTACGGATAATGACTGAAATAATGATGATGATGAAGTGTGTAAAATTAATTAATAACTTTCTATGGATCATCACAGAAATAGTATAATTTTTTAAGCTATAGATGTAAAAATGTATTTAATATAAATGAAAACTAAATATGTACATATATTCTTTATACAGTGCAAATTCGTATCCCCAAACCTAAACGCATTCCAAATGCAGCCTTTAAGAGATATGAATTCATACGAAAATTATAATAAGTTTGCGAAATGGTAATATAAACGCTAAGAGAACAATTGTATAAAACTAAAGTAATTACGCTAATGCACATACTTATTACTTACAACTTTCATTATTAGTGTGGTATACCACACTAATTATTACAATTATGATTATTTCTTATTAGATAACAGGCCTACTCGATAATAACAAAATAATACACCAGAATGGGGAAAACAATTTTTATCTAATCACATCGTACAATACTAAAATACCCCATTTATTTCTCCCCTAAAAACGACAACATCTCTTTTATGGGTAGCAAATGCCATCGAATCACTCCTAAGAGTTCTTAAGAACCTCGTTTAATTTTCGTTAATCCCCCCTCGCGAGAAGCAATAAATATTTCTGTGTACTTTCCCGTCTCAATCAACTGTTCAAATATCAGTGATTGTTTAAGATTCATATATATTACGCCCACCCTTGGTTTATTATATGAGACACATTACATGCTTGTCCACAGCACCTACCCTACCCAACGTGCCATAAACGATTTAGAATATCGACTTTCTAAATATAGTACTAGAAATGCATCAGTAACTTGCAAATAATAAAATTGTATATTTTGATTAAAAAATATTAACCAAACCTAAACAAACTAAAACAACCAAAAATGTTTTTTTTTGCAATATAATGTACTTTTGACCGAAATAAGAATATGGAATAGGCTTACCATATAATTGAAATCCCAAGGTGTGGGTAATTTGAGCTTCAGATTTTTCCACACTGATATTTCTTTCGGACAAAGGATTTAATGGACCCTACATAATACGTCCAAAGCCCCTTTCTGGTTGTAATGCCGCTTTCTATTCCTCCATGGTGGGGTAATAAATTTCGCGCGTGTTCCACAAGGCGAGACCTGCGGATTTAGTTCGCGGGTATAGCGGCTACTTTCAGTGGCCCCCTAGTAATAAAACATTTACGTCTACCAGTTATTTATATGCGAATGTTATGACGTTATCATAATGCAAATGCAATAAAACGCGCGTAGATATATTCACTGGCAATAAAATTCTTCTGCAGACATTGTAACGCAAACTCTATGTCAAAGTTGCATTTTTACAACACGGAAAAGATACACATTACCCTTTTTTAAATATACTTAACAATGCCTTTATTTATAAGTAACACAATAAGTTTTTTATTTAATTTTATCTTAGTCATATTGCTAGGTAACCGCTTTTACACTTCCGAATAAGACGTCTGCCAAAACTCAATATTGCATTAGGGCTGGGAGAGACAACCCTCCATTCCAACAAATGTGTTATACAAAATTGTAGCGTATAAGAGCTTCTGATCCACAGATAATGATATGTACATTGTGTACCTAAAGATCACCTCGTAATATAAACATAAAGCCAAGTAATACGACATTATTCTTATGTGGGAACCATCAGATAAATTGTTTACGAAGTGACAGCATGGGTTGGGTATAGTTTAGGAGAAGGCTGTCAACGTACCCGTTGTGGAAGGTTACGAGCGGGACGGGCGCGGCGGTGGCGGTGGCGACGGCGGCGGCGGTGGCGGCGGCGGCAGCACAGGGTGCCATGCGCAGTGGTGTGCGCGCGACGGCAGCAGCGGCGGCGCTGGCGTCGTGACGCAGTGTGACGTCAGTGCGCCGTCGGCTCGATACGCGCGGACCTCATCGTCAGTCGCCGCCCGACACTGGCCGCCGAGCGTCGCGCCCTACGCGCCTTTGCCACCCGCGCTCTTTCTCATACCGGGTTTTAGTTTCGTACCACGATGACATAGCCCCAGTGCCGTGACACGAGACTACGTGAAAGCGCACACAATTTTAAGTTTTTTCGTTGGAACGAGGAAACCGTAAAGGTCCCCGTTGTTACAGAACTAGCGACGACCCACCCTACTCCGTTGAGGGACAGAGGCGAGACCGAGAGGCGGCTACCTCCTTTTTATCCGCCTTTTTCATAAAGACTAGCGAAAATGGGCGAGGTGAGTGCAGTGCTTTCTGTAGTGCATACCTTAGGCCTTTGCAGTAGCAAATCTTTGCGGGACAGTGCTTTCGTGAAGGTGCTAGTGCATGTCGGGTATAGTGAGTGCGGAAGGTAATGATGAAGGAATCGCCGTCAGCCATAGCAGTAATCATCTGCTTGTGACAAGTGCTTGCGTTCTCCGGGGCATGGCCCCTGTGTCGTTTCACGCTGGGACCTATTATGCACGTCTTTCGCCTTTGTTCTGCTACCACCGCGATTGTGTCTCATTATTAGCTTGCCCACTCAGATCGTCGAACAGTCGAGATCGTGAACACTAGTTCTTCCGTTGTTACCATTGCTTGCATTTTTATTATATTTTTTTAATTTTTAACATTCATTATCTGTGTCGTCTGTTTCTTGTTTGTTCATCTAAATCTAGTTATAGTTAATATGCAGATTATGAAATTTGAAAAATAAGGAATTGTCTAGGAAGTAATGTATCAGCAGACGGCGCCGGCCGGGTTGCGTAACTGTGCGGTATCGATCTGTGCGGAGAACGAGACACTCCGCTTGGTCTTTCATGTGACAGTGCAGGATCACTTCCTTCAACTAATCGAATTGTAATATCGATAAAACTACTAACAAGAACTTTACTGATAGATAGATAGTTGTTAGTTTATTTAAATTTACCATTGTACATCATGACATGTATTTTTTAAATCAAAATTTCATTGATAAAAAATAAAGTGTATTTTGCAAATTTCATATTTGCTTTACTTTTTATATATAATAATAAAATGTTTTTAAATTATAAAAGGCAGTACAATGGATAAACTTTTTATAATAATACAATGAATTATAAAAATTTGATAGTATAGTTCCAAATCTGTGTGAACTAAAATGCTCGGGACATTCAATATCATTGAACATTATTTCAGTATTTCAAGTCTAAAAAATAGACCATAGAATAAATCTCCACATGAGGTAATCAGCGTAAATTTTATTCAATAATAATAAAAAAAATTACATTTTATGAATATTTCCAACCTAAAATGAACTCAAATTCCATTTCCGTCAGTCTTTAAGCGGCTCCTTGCTAGGTGTTCTGAAGGAAGTAGCTAACAGGTTGTCGCGGGAGCGTACTGTGGTTCGGACACGAGAACTATAAGAGCACCGAAGGTTTATTAGAAAATTGCTTCGTCATTATGTCATTTAAATCGCATAGAGTACTGTCGCTCTATTGGAGTATTTCCTTTATCCTTTATGACGACAGCACACATCAATTAGGATGCTAGACAGTCCTTGGGGGGATATTTCTAAGTCATCTTAGATACAACATTAGAAGACCGTTTTTTTACTTTAATTTCAATAGCATAGAGCGCCTGCCGTTTCTCTATCGGAGTATTTATCGTTGACAATAGTACTCATAAATTAATATCATCTGTCTTTGGAGATATGGTAACTATGTGCCATTACTTATATTACAACATTGTGGAGACACTTTGGGTTTTTATTTGTTGCTATTCTTTTATTTAGAAATTTCTCCTAATATATCAAAATCTTGAGACACTTGTTAGCACTCTGACCGATTTTTGAAAATGACACTATTTCGTAGTTATTTAATAATGCTCACTATATTTTACTTTTCACGAACATTTGTAGTAAAAATATCCGATTTTTTTTTACAAAACTGTTTCTTTCTTTTCAGTTTGATATTTAATCCGTAATTTACTCTGTGATGGAATATTCCATAAGAGTAATATAATTGTAGGACGTATTATATTGTTTCGGAGAATGAAATTTCTAAAAATACTAAACAAAATTATATATATATATATATATATATATATATATATATATATATATATATATATATATATATATATATATATATATGAATATTTTATATTATTCCCAAAATTTCAACATACTTGGGAGATTTTAGCACAATATATGTTATGTTTTTAGATAAAAGGATTCTTTATTATTTCATTTATTACAAGACTGTCACCTATTCAGTATGTTTTTTTTTTCTCTTCTCTTTAATTTCAGTCCCTAACATGTACTTATATAATACTTTAAACGGCCATTCCTCAGAATTACTACTAGTATATTTTTCTTGATTACTCATTTACCTTTTTCTTGATTAGTAGAAATTTTAGTAAATGCCCCTTTGTATACTTACCTATTTTAGAATTTTTACATTAATGATGAATTTATTTTTACTGACAAAACTCGCTGTTCAAATAAAAAGTACTTTTAAATTATCTTTAAAATAACTTTCTCAATTGAAATATGCAATGTCACATTTCTTTGAATGTGCAAAAAAATTTTTAATAAAAAGGCCAAATTGTCAAAATTAATGCGAGGATCTGGATTTTTTTTTTTTAAGTTTATTGAAATTCCTAAGAAGAAATAATTAAAAATAAGTAGAACAAACTGTAATAAATTAAAAGCAATTTAGCATCTTCTTTAGATTAATTATATCTATTTTGAAGTAATATAATAGATAATTAACCGATACTATATATTTCAATTATATAGTAAGTTTTTTACTGGACAATCATGATATAATGGACGCCGCCTGCACTATCGGTTTATACTGGGTGGTACCTGTAAGAGATGATAGGTAAAATAAAGATTGGTCAATTAGTTCGTCGTGATAAGATTACCGGGAATGATGATGAGGGTTTCTAGTGAGTACCGCGTGAAGGTCGACCTGATAAAGTATATTGCTAAGTACATAGTAAGCAGCAAGATGTCAGGAATATGTAGATTATCAAACTAGAACTTCTTAGAACTTTGATGACAACATCTGTACCAAATTACTACTCCGGAAGACCAAATTTCAAATCATTCAAACATTTTGTTGAATTCGATATCTAACCCATATTTGTCTTGTTCTCCGGTATCTAGTCCTTATGAGTATGGAGAACCGAAAATATTATATTACATCTGTACTTTAAATAGTTTGAGTACATTTTTCTTACATCTTATATTTTCAAGTTCTTTGTTTTCTACACAGAGATTTTTTTTAACTTCTTCATATTTTCTGTCTACATCTTTAATCCATATTATAATGATAGTTTTAATTCGTATCTATCCTCTTACATAGGCTATTTTTAAATACATTACTTACTTGATACACTTTATGATTTGTTTCTTGTAAAAATTTTAAATCTAATTTTGAAGACTTTCCAATAATAACTGATAATCTACTAGGAAATATCTTGGAACATTTATTTGTTATTATTTATTAATAATAATTTTTCATTAGGTACATGTCGAAAAATCGAGTTATATTATAGATACATTTATGTACTTTTTAAATCAAAACTTGTACTCTCCACTTGATCAAATTCACCATGTTATAATTATGGTGATTAGCACTGAAATAGTTAATTATCGTGAAAAACTTATAAAAAAATAATATAGCAAATTCTAGGATAATTTCTCTACATTGTACCTCATTTTCTTGAGAAATTACTAACAGCATAACTTTTTATAGTTTAAAGAATAGTTACAGTATCGGACATCTAGAAACAAATATATACATGAAAAATATAATTTATTTTGTAATAGCATTTTGGCAATCATCCCACAGTGTCACTAGACGAGCGGCTCGATACAAAGCGCTCCTCGTCTATGTTATACATAATTATTTCATTCACGCATGTATTTACTACGATAGTAACCACTATTTTTCAGCGCTAACTAGTTTTGTCAACGAGTCAATGTATCTTTGGCCTGCTACGTATACCTACGTATTTATTTTAGTTACGTTCAATTATTGATCGGCCAGCGTGCTAATAAAAGACTTATATTCACAGCTATATTATGTACATTTACAATAATCAATATCATTCTATATTGTATGTAATATATATTTGATTTTATAGCATTTAATGAGTTTATAAATAGTCCGCTTTCTGACACTTTGAATTTGCAAATAGATAATGTTGAGTTTTAAAATATAAGCAACTCTAGTGTCATCTTGACCAGCACAGAAATAGTTGAAAGCGCATACTCGTATATTTATTTGACTATTATTTTTATAACCATTTGTAATAAAAATATTGTCTACTGTTGATAGCTACAGTCAGTCGAAGTCATATCGAAATCAGTCGCTGACATTCGTAAATACTTTATTTTCTACAATTACACTTCTTCCTAATATAATAAATTAAAAACAGTATCAGTACAGACTATTTTATCTGCCTTATTTTGCTTTATTCAATTTTATTGCAAAGTAACCGTAAAAAAGAGAAGGCACCCTATTTTTAACATGTTTGCAGTTGCGGAGACTAGTTTTGTGTTGAATTATTAAAAGGGCTTCCCTTTAACGGCTAATATTGAAGTCAAAGGAGGACTGGTTTCGATTTTTCATCAAATATTCCGGTTTAACCTTTATAGAGATTATAAATGCGGTCTCTGGCGCCCGGGGGTGGCAAGTGGCAACCTTGTCTTTTAGCTATTTATGTCGAGGGTACCGAGTGGGGGTTGGTCCACAGCGCGCATGCCCGGTGCGCCGCCGCTTATGTAACACGGGCGACCACGCCGCCGCATGTCTGTCTCTCCAGTTAACACGATCTTATCCACCCTCCTTCGTCATATGAATATTGCATCACCTCCGCCTTCCACATTCAGAGGTCGGCTCAGAGATTCTAATTAAGCTTCCTAAAGATTAAAACCCTACCTTTACGGAAATAGTCAGAATCTATTATCTAGGCATCTTGGATAATTCATGAGGTTTTTTTTACTTAAATTTTGTGCCCATCCAACTTCTGTCACTTAGATGGTATATATTCTACTATTCGCTCCAGTTATTCGTGTGATGGCCTTGAATAGAATTCAGGGCGCGGTTTAATGAGGCCTATATGAAAACGTTCATCAATTATCGACGGTGACAGCTGACTTGTTCACGGCTACGTGGACGCATTTAGATGTAACTATATTGCACCCTTATCGCGCACAATTCATACGTTACCAGCACTTACGTAAGAGTCCATATCCAGTTCAGGGCGATACGTAAATATAGTCACAAATCACCCTCGAGGCAGGTGCCAATTTAATATTTTCAGAGCTGATGACATTACTGAAACATGCATGTTATTTACCTATAAATGTATGTTAAATCATTTTGTCGTTACAAAGTGAACATATCTAAAATTAATTTATCGTTATTATAGATTTTTACATTTCCTTAATGGGTACTTCAAATTTATACACATTATTTCACACGTATTTTTTTGAATAATTATTACAAAGTATCGGTAAAAGGTAGCTGATAGCACACCACGTTATATATTTTATAGTAGGTATTCATAATTATATTATTTTTAATTTTGAAATTATATTATTAATATTAAGAAGTGTCGCTTAACATCTTGTAAAATTAAATTTAATAATAAAATATGTAACTAACTAACATATGTACTTATAAAATATGGCAGTCAGTACCGGGAATGTTCATTATAGGATTATGTATTTTTTTTTTTTCAACCTAAAATAAATCCGATATATAATGATTATAAAGCGACTGTGTATCGATATTTTCAATGTCCTTACCGCTGCTCTCAAGTTCGCATGCGTAACTAAACCGTATCAATTGAGTGCCATCGAGCGATGGTCCCCAGGGTATACTTACGTCCGTCAAGGTTATAACCGCGCGATCAGTTATTGTGTGCTACTCTACTCGCCATACAATCCCCTTCATAGTCTCCTATGGAATTATTTTATAGTCCTATTATGCAACTTACTCTTTAATGTTGATGTAGCAGTAGTTTCTGTACTTTATTATTTATCACTTTATGATTTTTTTATAATATTGTGCACTAAGTTACTGAATTTTTTAAAATGTCTAATATTATTTAACTCAGTTCTTTGCATAAATTTCAAGGCACTTTCTGTTTTGTATCGATATAGCATGATTTTAATCGTATGAAATTCTAACTGTACCATTACTTTTTACACATTCATATTTTATTTCATAAATCGTGCTGTATCGTTACTCATCACTATCAGCCATTCATGATGCATGACCCATAGGGTCCCTAGTAGAATGTGTCTAGCCCCTAGTTGTGTTTGCAGCATGGCCGTACCGACTCGTACCGCGTCGCAACCATCGGCCCCATTAAGGACGATAATAGAACCGCTGACGGACAGTACAAGGTTTATATTTACATTACCATCTTTCATTTGATGTTCTGAAGTGATGATTGATGCCAGCACTCAGTGTATTATGCGTGGCAGTCAATCGTCGCTTGATATTGCATGCTTACCTCATATAGTATTATTTTATTTTTAAAGTTTGCTGCGAAATTTTATTTTTCAGTCTCCATAAACTATAAGTAAAAATATTATAAACTTGCAATTAAAGTGCAATTATTGGTGGTGGTCAATAAATTGTTTGTTATGATTTATTTATACGTTGTTTTTAATATGTTTGCAGACACGCCGGAAACCCCCCGCGAAAAAACGGAAAACAGGAGATTTAGATGACCTGAAACAAGAGTTGGACATTGACTACCACAAAGTATCACCTGAGGAACTATACCAAAGATTTCAAACACATCCCGAAAATGTAAGAAATTAAATTATTAACACAAAAAAAAAAACACCAAAGATAAAATTATATATGTTGATTATATTCTGTTATTTAAAAAAAAAATTATCTAATCCCTAATAAATTTAAAAATGCACAATACTAAAATACGTTTTTATATTTCAGGGCCTTAGTCACGCAAAAGCGAAAGAGAACCTCGAAAGGGACGGTCCAAATGCGCTCACACCTCCAAAGCAGACACCCGAATGGGTGAAGTTTTGTAAAAATCTGTTCGGCGGTTTCGCGTTATTACTGTGGATTGGTGCTATTCTATGCTTTATTGCCTACGGAATTCAGGTTAGAATTATTTATGAATTATATTTTATAATTGGTAAGGGATAGGCAGCAGCGTCCCTCTTAAAAAAACACCAAAACCTAACTCTGGTTGCCAACCTGCCTGCCAAGTATGGCTACTACTGGCAAAACCCCCCAACAGAAGAAGCCTATGTTCTTGTATGAAGTATTATTATTGTATGAAGCAGTATATAATTGATGACTGATATGATGAATATAGTCTTCAAGATTGTAGCCTTTAAGGAACCCAGTATAATCATAGATCTTGATGTTCGTACTATTATTCCTCCCTGTAGGAGAAACTTACAATATTCCGTCAGGTGTGCCACCAGTTTATTATGACTTTTCCAATGACGTAGGAAAATGATGAAAAAACTTGGTTACAGGCTAGTACCGTAGAAGAACCAGCGGACGACAACTTGTACCTCGGCATTGTATTGGCAGCTGTAGTAATTGTGACGGGTATCTTCTCATACTATCAAGAAAGCAAGTCATCGAAGATCATGGAATCTTTCAAAAACATGGTGCCACAGTTCGCTACCGTCATACGTGAAGGCGAGAAGTTGACGCTGCGCGCTGAAGACCTTGTACTCGGTGATATCGTTGAGGTACAGTTAGTTCAGCAGTTTAATTTTATTACTTGTCATATATTTGTTTATGGTAGCGGTATGGCTGCAGCACAGTCGTTTACTATCATCTTTATAACAACACATCGTCCTACTGTTCAACATGGTTCTCTTCATAATTCATAAGGAACTAAATCTTTATATTGGCCTACTATTATACTACGCCAACCAAGCGACTTGCTATATGAAGTAAATTATCCTTGTCTAGGACTAATTATATTTCAATACGTTTACAACAAAAATGAGTCGTGTAACTGAACTTTGTATTGTAACTCCGGCACCATATAGAGCTAGGAGTACAGATTTTTTTTTTTTAAGTAAAACAAAATCTTTCATTGCGAATCACATGACATGACATATGCTTATTAACGGCGTACAAAGTTTCTTGTCCCGTATAATCAAGTGTATTTATGTGAAAGTTTTTTAGTATAGTATGATTCACTTAAACCAAGATAGAAGAGTATACTAAAAATGGCAACCATGGTCATATTAGGACCGATATTCTTCGAATTTACTGATGTTGTTCATTACAGATGATCCAATTTTAATCAGATTAGACATTGGTTTATTTGCCTTATTAGTATCATAAAAAATACAAGATCAAGTTTAAGGTCAAAATATTATAATCCTAGGTGAAATTCGGCGATCGTATCCCTGCTGACATCCGCATCATCGAAGCGCGCGGTTTCAAAGTAGACAATTCAAGTTTGACTGGCGAGTCGGAGCCTCAGTCCCGCGGAGCAGAGTTCACCAACGAAAACCCATTGGAAACTAAGAATTTAGCATTTTTCTCTACCAACGCTGTTGAAGGTACCGCTAAGGGCATCGTAATCTGCTGTGGAGACAATACTGTGAGTATACGACTAAAAACTTGACAGATCTTAGTCCCACTGCGCCAGTCTGGCTGTGCCCTCGTTTTAATGTTCACGTAAAGAATGATCTCGCAAAAAAACGGATCAATCAATTCCAACAGTACCAGCTGTTTTGAGAGTTCAATTAAACAGCCGGACAGACACAGTCATATATTGAAATGTAAATAATGAATAAAATCATTCTCTACAGTATTGATAGGCGAATTGACAATCATTTTTAAAACTCTCCGTCTTCAATAGGTAATGGGTCGTATTGCCGGCTTAGCTTCTGGCCTGGATACTGGAGAAACGCCGATTGCCAAAGAAATTCACCATTTTATCCATTTGATCACCGGTGTAGCTGTGTTCCTTGGTGTTACGTTCTTCGTCATTGCCTTTATCCTCGGGTACCATTGGCTTGACGCTGTCATTTTCCTTATTGGTAAGATTAATTTCTTCATAATATTTAATGTGTAAAATTGATGTATTAATTGAATAATATGTATTATTTAAATGTGTTTCAAAGTTAAATGTCTATATTTTTTCTCTCTTTTTAACTTTGTGTTAATTTTGACGTAACTTTATTGCTTTACAAAGATCTGCGTAGATTTTATAAAAGCCTCCCCAAATGCTTTCATTCAAAATGTATTAGAAGAGAGAGAGAGAGAGAAAAACCATTTTGTTCTCTTGCAGGTATCATTGTAGCCAATGTACCAGAAGGTCTACTCGCCACTGTCACTGTATGTCTAACCCTGACTGCCAAACGAATGGCTTCCAAGAACTGCTTGGTAAAGAATCTGGAAGCTGTCGAGACCCTCGGCTCCACGTCCACGATCTGTTCCGACAAGACCGGCACTCTCACACAGAACAGAATGACTGTAGCTCATATGTGGTTCGACAACCAGATCATAGAGGCTGACACTACTGAGGATCAATCTGGAGTACAGTACGGTACGTGTAAAGTCAAGGAAGACATCTAACTCTTACTCTTACGTAGAGACAATCTTCGTGGTTATTTCTTCACTGTCAGAAAATTAATGAGTCCAGTAGAATTAATGCTACTGTTAAAAAATCCTGATAAAATAGTTGACAATTTATTTGAAAATTGACAAATTTAAAAATATAGTCACGATTGTGATTCTTAATTATTTATTTAGTGATATTTGTGCATTTAAATTCTCTTCTTTTTACTTTTTCTTACTTTGAATATTTAAGAAAGCATTAACTACTTGGTTGTCCTCCAGACCGCACTAGTCCTGGTTTCAAGGCGCTCGCCAAAATCGCGACTCTCTGCAACCGTGCCGAGTTCAAGGGTGGTCAGGACGGCGTTCCTATCTTGAAGAAGGAAGTAGCTGGTGACGCTTCGGAAGCTGCGCTGCTCAAATGCATGGAACTGGCTCTCGGTGACGTGATGTCCATCAGGAAACGTAACAAGAAAGTGTGCGAGATTCCCTTCAACTCAACGAACAAGTACCAGGTCTCAATTCACGAAAGTGATGACGCAAGCGATCCTCGCCACCAGCTCGTGATGAAGGGTGCCCCCGAAAGGATCCTAGAACGTTGCAGCACTATTTTCATTGGTGGCAAGGAAAAGGTCAATAAGATTTCTACTTCATTCTTTCAATATTTCATTCAATCTACTTCATTTGTATATATATTTTTAAGGTTATACAAAAATTTTAAAAATAATAGAAAACTAAACTAGTCTAAAAAAATTAAACTACATAAATAACACGAACAAATTAAGATTTTAAAAGCTGCTATACACTTTATCATATAATATATTATATATGATAATTTAAAACATTTTTAGGAATTTTGAAATTCTGTGCGTCTATCTACTTTTATTGCTAACAGTACTTATCTATAAATTCCAATGAATTCAACAAGGGTAAAATATAGCTAAAGGGTATTTATTATGGGAGTAAGTTCATCTTTTCAACCGATGTCAAAAAGAAGTTTCTCAATTCGGTTGTATTTTTTAATGTTTGTCACTTCAGAACTCCGTCAGTTGTAAATCAATTTGAAAAGTTATTTTGTTATCTGCAAAGGATATACAGATTGGCTCATAGAAACTTTATCAAAACCGATTCAATAGTTTCATTTTTAAATCAAAATAACTGGTTTTGCCACAATTAAAGTCAGTTTTTTTTTATGGAACATAATTTTTTAAATTCATCACCAAATAATTACAATACTAGGTTTTGGATGAAGAAATGAAGGAGGCATTCAACAACGCGTACCTCGAACTGGGTGGTCTCGGCGAACGTGTGCTCGGTTTCTGCGACCTCCAACTACCCTCTGACAAGTATCCCATCGGATACAAATTCAATACGGATGACCCCAACTTCCCCCTGGACAACCTGCGATTTGTGGGCCTTATGAGTATGATTGACCCTCCCCGTGCCGCTGTGCCTGACGCCGTCGCTAAATGCCGATCAGCTGGTATCAAGGTCAGTTGCTATAATAGTGTGAAATTATGAGAATTTGCGTTTTTTTTTTAATTTATTCTATACAGAGTAGTAACATATATACTAAAGTGATATTTTTTGAATATACGTGTGTTCAGTGAGAGCGAATTGAATACTAGTTGATATTTAAAAAAATATTTGCAACACATTAATTAATTTACTTTGATGAGATTAAAAGAGTATGTGCATTGTTGCCACATGTTTAAAGCAATATATAACTTTTTTGTTAGAATAACCAAGAATTGACAGTTGTCTATATGTTCTTATACTTCTCTAATATCTCTTTTTTTATCGAATTTATACTGAATACCAGTGTTTTATAATGAGCCTAAATAACTAGATAAACAACATTTTTTGGTGTATATCCCTAAATGTTGGTATATATTTCAGGTTATCATGGTGACTGGTGATCATCCTATCACAGCCAAGGCCATTGCGAAGTCCGTCGGTATTATCTCGGAAGGCAATGAGACTGTTGAAGATATCGCTGCTCGCCTCAACATCCCCGTATCCGAAGTGAACCCACGCGAAGCTAAAGCCGCCGTCGTCCACGGAACTGAACTTCGGGAATTGAACTCTGACCAGCTTGATGAAATTCTCAAGTAAAATACATATTCTTCTCTCTTTCAATATTTATCTATTTACTACAAAAACTAGTCAATTTTATTATAGTGATTATCTTTCAATTACCATTTCACGAGAAGATAAAGTTACGTTCTATATCGGTATGACCATATACTAAAACTATGTCTTTAGTTATTGTTATTGAAAGTTTTTATGACTCTTCTGTATAATTTTGATATCATAATTTTCATCTTAGAATGAAATTAATAAAATGGGTTAGAACAACGATTTATCCATTTCGAATATTTTTCAATCATCGTATCAAATATTTCATTTATATATTAATAAAGTGAAAAATTCGACACAGTAATCAAGTTGTCTGTTTGTAATTTTATACAGGTATCACACTGAAATCGTATTCGCCCGCACGTCACCGCAACAGAAACTGATCATCGTTGAAGGCTGCCAGCGTCTCGGTGCCATTGTGGCTGTAACAGGCGACGGTGTGAACGACTCCCCTGCCTTGAAAAAAGCTGACATCGGTGTAGCTATGGGTATCGCTGGATCCGACGTATCCAAACAGGTATTGATCATAATCACATTTAATTGACATTTAATTTTTTATAAGGATGTTTAGATGTATGGATATTTGATATTTAATCACCCTTAAATGACTAAACGAATTTGAATGAAGTTAGGTACATAGTTAGGTACATACCTAAAATGAACACAGTTTTTTTTAACATGAAATCTAAATGTTAACATACAATTTACAATTACTTATTTGTGTACTAGGCTGCTGACATGATTCTCCTCGACGACAACTTCGCGTCTATCGTCACTGGCGTTGAGGAAGGCCGACTGATCTTCGACAATCTGAAGAAATCCATTGCGTACACGCTCACTTCCAACATCCCTGAGATCTCGCCCTTCCTTGCCTTTATCCTATGCGACATTCCACTACCACTTGGCACTGTCACGATCCTTTGCATCGATCTTGGAACTGACATGGTAAGTTCGACCTTATCTATTTATTCTTACGGTCTATTAAAGAGTTGCATTACAACATCATTTTGTTTTACCAATGTATCATTAAAATGACCTAATTTGTATTATTTATAATATTTAATTTGCGATATTAAGGAAATGATGTTGTATTTGTACATCTTTTGTATTAACTAATGTTTAATATTCTTTTTAAACAGGGACGAAAATACTGTGATGTTTATATAAATTTAGCGTAAGTTATGTATAAGTGATCTATTCACAGCTGTCACTCTGTGTAATATAACAATATTAGATTGAAACTAAAATGGACCTTATTAGATAAACTGACAATGTTCTAAAACTTAAAACATACACTCTCAGGTCCTGTGACACACATTAAATAAAATACAAATACACTACTAGTATTAATACAGTTGCTTTGTACACACATTGATAGCTGGGAAATTTATTTTCCTTAATATTCCAGCGTGGGAATATAGAACAGATATGCAAATAACTATATAAGTGATTAACATTAGGTGCCAGCGATTGCGCTGGCGTACGAGGCAGCAGAGGCGGACATTATGAAACGCCCGCCCAGGAACCCATTTTGCGACAAACTTGTCAACGAGAGGTCTCTATTATATCTAGCATAGTATTGCCGTTTTATAATCCTAACTGGATTCAGCTAATAACATGTTGTCTCGATATCGTGACGAGTGGTGTTACTCTAATGTAAGATTTATTTTATATAATCATAAATACCAGATTCCCTCGAGATTTTACAAGTATCAGGAGGCGCTTATGATTATGTAAGATAGCTATAATAAATTAATGTGTTATGATGTATGAAATGTGGTATCATGCAGACGATCTTATCTATAATCTCCTACTAATACAGCATCTGACAACTAAACGAGTTCTGTGAATATGCCTATGAGGTGTTCTAGTCTAGAAATCTAATAATTTCGTGTGTTTTGTTTTCATTTAACTTTTACATATATACCTAGTGATGAGGAGCGTAATAGCACGAACAAGTGATGGCCCGCAAAGGTTACCGTAGTGTACGCTCTACAAGTTAGACAGACACAGCACACTGATGTTTCACAGTCACCGCCATGCCATTACCATTCTCATTCGTTCAGTCGAACCTCTCATCAAAGTACGACCATTGTGAAGCTCCGAAATGGACACGTCCATTCATTCATTTAGTTAAATTTACGTTCCACATTACAGATATGTCCCATACCTGCCACAACGATGTCATCCCATGATCTACATTTTTATGTGTTACCGATTATTTTTCTATAACATAGTTATTAAGCATTACAAGTAGTTGCAAGCATGCGCCGAAATCTACATTCGTACTCTGTATGTCGAAGGTTCAAAGTGTAGTAGTGGCGTCTGATTGCAATTGGCTTGCTAAGTGTTCGATGTTGTACACATGTGATAACGATGCAGCACGCTTTGGTCCGAGCGCGTACGTAACACGAGCGCGGCGGGCGGACGCGCGATCGCTCGCCGCCCGCTCACATGGCTAGTGTTTGTGTAGGTGCCCGCCATTTCCCTGGCCTACGAGGAGGCCGAATCTGACATAATGAAGCGACAGCCGCGTAATCCTTTCACTGATAAACTCGTTAACGAGAGGTAAAACATCACGAGTGGCATCCGCACTCGTTCAAAGATATTATTCTATCCGCTAATTGCTTGCTATACCACGTGTAAGTTAGTCTTCAATATTAAAGTTTGGTTGTTGCCTGCGTGTGTGGACACGTGTCCTGTAGGTACACGACTCACTCTCTATGTGTATTGAAGGCGACCATCGCACCGCTCCTAACTTTTGCCTTGCGTTGTCTTTTGATACGTTCTTTTCTATACTAACAAATCTCCTTTCCTTTAACCGTATTTAGATTGATGTGGTTATGGAACAATGCGTTGTGCTGTGACCACATGGAGTCCGAACACATTGTTCCATTATTTTGGTGGACTTATTGGTAATTTAAATGTCTTGTGAGTGGTTGTTGGAAGGTAAGTGTTCGGTGTCTCTCTGTCTCTGTCATTTGTCTAACGTGCATGTGTACCCTATGAATTTAACGTTTTCTTATGAAAACTAATAAAATTGTATACGAGATTAAATCGTTTATCAATAATTAAAAAAAAATACCAAATTTATAATTGGTATTCGCGAAAGAGTTCCTCTTACAATTTTATTAGCGTTACATGTTTTATTCTGATTATATTGTTTATCCTATACCGTATTTCTTTATATCTCATTTGTTACCTCTCATATCTCCATGTATACCATGACACTACTATTTCAACACAAGATATCGCCATCATTCAGTTTACTTACTTTATCACAAGCTTCACCACGACACATTTTCGTATATTTTACCGTTAGGCTAATATCATCTATCCATAGGCAACAGTTACACAAATTTGTATTATACATACTATTTATAATAAACAATGTTATTCAAACGCTGCTAACCTTTATTTGTAACTTCTATCACTAGTGTAGTATTTCGAATTATATTTTGTACTAAGTCTCTTATTAAGGAAGGTAAAGCTGTCGTAATTTTTAAATTTAATCACGCCACTTTTTTCTATTTTTACCTCTACTTATAGCTAATTTATGCGTAATAAATAAGTAAATCAATAACTAGTCTTACTGCTAACTTTTTAATAATTGTTTCCTGATACCGCTAGTTGTAGTGCGTTTTATATGCGGCTCTGCCGTCGGATGTGTGCGTATATTTATTATGTATATATAAGCCGCGAGTGCGCCGTCGTGTGCGCGTGTTGGTTTGTCCTGATTGCTTGGTGTTACCGAAGGTGCCTGCTATATCATTGGCGTACGAGGCGCCCGAGTCCGATATCATGAAGCGGCAGCCGCGGGACCCTTACCGCGACAACCTCGTCAACAGAAGGTTCGCCTCGCACCCACAGTCCTGCCGCGCTCGCCGCTCGCCGCTCGCGCGTGCCGACGCTTCTAGTTAATTATATGGGTGTTAACACTGTTGTTAGCCCACTCTCAAGTAACCTCGCGATAAATACCAGAAACGTCACGCTGATTTGTTAGTGAGAGCCCCGTTTGAAGTAATGCATGCATTTGTTACGTACTGGCAACACAGGTGGTTGGTGCCGCTGGGTCTCACTAGCGAGTTCGCTATGCAATTGTTCCTGCGTATTTAAAGTGATGTCCGCAGCCGTGTTCACTGTTCAAGCGAAAGTAAATTTGAAATTTGAACAGTGAGGCTACTCATAATGTCCAACGTTGACAAGAATATACTGGATGTGGAAGAGTGATAATAATATAAGAGTACAGCACTAAGCAATTGGCAATAATGGTGGTGATTTAAAACTGAAATTCATCAATTAATTCAAAATTGACAACGACAAATAGCAATATACCTACTTGGGTATTGTGGTATAATTTTAAATACAAAATAAATATACAAATGAATAGTATTTAATTTTTTTCTTAAACGCCAAGAAAAGCTTTTTTACTTACAAGTTTATAGATTTCTAAATATTGCATAGAAGTCTATCTTTTATATATATATATATACCATAGATTTAGAGCAGTTAGTTATCTTTATTCTACTTCTTTGATCTTCACTCTTCCATGTTTCAAAAATAGTGAAAAAAAAAACAGTGTTAATTAAAATGCACGTTTAGTGAGCAAATTAGAGCAGTGTTTTTCAACCTTTTTGATTATACGACTACTTTGTACTTAAAAATTCTATCGACTCCTCCCATATAGATTTTATATCCCCCTAATACCGTAATAAAAGTATGTTGGTGATATTAAAGATATCAAGTTGAAAGTTAACACTATATAAGATATTCGCAGGTGATCTACAGGCAGTATTACATTCTACATAAAAATTAAGACGGAAAATGAACACTATTTAGAAAGTTAATTGCATAATTGCGTCTCAAAAATGCAACTACGATTCAAGGAATTTTTAAATAAACAAACAGCCTTCCCATTTAAATTAAAAACCCTATGATATTATCTAGTTTGCGAGCGTGACCCCCTTCAGTTCGTACCCCCCCCCCTCACAGGTTGAAAAACACTGAATTAGAGGAGTATCGTGTAGTCTTCGTCATAGACAACGCACTAGTGGATTAATTTGTGTGACGTGTCGTATTAGTCCGTAGATTCATAGTGAAAAATAAACATTACGGAATGATTTAGGTGACATGGAGCCATTAGATTATAGTTCTTCGTTATTATTTGAAGCGGTATTTATATTACTTTTATTACATTATAGTATATGTAATTTCTTTTTCTTAATATATTATTATATATTTCTATATTATGTATAGCACGTAGATAAAGTGCTGATTTATCACTCGCTAACTACAATAGCTTCCACGCCTCACACACACAACTAGGACTCTTAATTTAAGCTGTCTATTATTTGCCTTATTACTCCAATATTCTATGTTCCTATAATTTTATTTATTACATTAGAAACATAACTTTAAATTTCCATTATCAAATTAAAATATAAAATGTAACAAAAATTCTTAATGTTATAGAATTTTTATTTGGAATTTGTTACGTTTCTAATGAGTTTCGCTAGTAACCAACTTATATTGCTATAACCTTGCTTGCTATGAACATATAAAATTCTGCATGTTGGGTGTTATGTTAAATAAGTAAGTATTACATAATCGCTATGTGAAAATCAAATTGGTACAAAGGGCCAATCGTGTTAAATTGATTTTGAATTGATTTACCATATTGTTTATTAAATTTAACAAGGGTGAAGATTTAGATTTAAAGAAAATTAACTTAAAAAATCATGGCTACTTTTGATAAACAATATATGTATTTTGAGTATGTATATTATTCAAAATATTTCAAAAATTAATATTACTACCTCCAGTTTAAACATAAGTTGATTTTTTTAACTATTTATTAATTTATGTTCACAATATATATACTGATGTTTCCATTTGGTTTTCATTGCGACATAACAAATTAATAATATAACAACACGAGTTATTCAATATACATTATAATTTCACACTAAGAACTACTGATCAATAATTTAGCACAAAAATTTGAATTTAAATAACAATATATCCTTTTAAATATGACTGATCAGTAACTCAAGCAACTTAGTAAATGCAAAGGAATATCACGCACTAGCTCAACTTGTGCATATCGTATTAATAGATTTTAAACTATAACACAACATTAATTAATTCTATTTTCCTTTACCTTTTAATGTAGTCATTTGACACGAGTTTATTGGGATTGGCAGGCTTATCTCGATGGCCTATGGGCAAATCGGTATGATCCAAGCCGCCGCCGGATTCTTCGTGTACTTCGTGATAATGGCTGAGAACGGATTCCTCCCACTTAAACTCTTCGGCATCAGGAAGCAATGGGACTCGAAGGCTATCAACGACTTGACTGACTCCTATGGACAGGAATGGGTATGTACTAATTTGACCATATTAAATTTGTAATTAAAAAAAATCTAGAAATTACAATGTTAATTCTCAGCTTAACACGGAATTACGAGACTATGTTTTTAGTAAAAACTGTAGATTTTACGCAGTACCACTAAATTTATAATATCTCTATAGAAAATATTACTGGCAATAACAAACAGACCTTTGTCTATATTTTTTTAACATATTAAATGGAAACTCACTTATATATGAACAACATTCAAAATGTTAGCCTCTTAAATCATATATGTCTGTCTGACTGTCTTATCCTTTATAATATTACATTTAAATATTTAACAATCTCGCCTCTTAACATTTATATTCTTTTCTATGATATTTTTTGTTTAATTTCAAATTTTACTTTAAGTGTGCCTATTCTGACTAAATTTGAACGTTTGCAGACATACCGGGATCGCAAAGCCCTCGAGTTCACTTGCCACACAGCCTTCTTCGTGTCGATCGTCGTTGTACAATGGGCCGATTTGATTATTTGCAAGACCCGTCGCAATTCGATCGTCCACCAGGGCATGCGCAACTGGGCACTCAACTTCGGCCTCATCTTTGAAACCGCTCTGGCCGCCTTCCTGTCGTATACGCCTGGCATGGACAAAGGTCTCAGGATGTATCCTCTCAAGTGAGTATCCTCCTAAATTTAAAATTATATAAATTTATTAATCAGCATTTATATAAATTGAAAACTTACTGATTAAAATCTTATCGAAAAAAAAATATCTAAATTGGTGCAGGTCTAGTTTTATTTTACTTAACGCAAGATATTCTGGCATAAAAACCTATAGATTGATGTGCTTGTGTGAATAAACTACATTTTGATTATATCTTATTTTATATAACAAATCATACTTCACTATATGTTAGTATTCTAAAAGATAATGAGATAGACAACGTTTATTTCAAACTAGAAAATCTATAATTCTGAATATGGAACTCCCAATTCCAAATTTGAAATATGTAACTCTCAATATAGAACTTGTCAAAAAAGAACAATACTCGAATTAATAACATGTAACGTTTGCCGTCAGGTTCGTGTGGTGGTTGCCCGCTATTCCGTTCATGCTCTCGATCTTCATCTACGACGAGATCCGGCGCTTCTACCTGCGCCGCAACCCGGGCGGATGGCTCGAACAAGAGACTTACTATTAAACACCACCGACCACTGTCCACACCGTCGTGCATCACTTAGTTACTGCGTACATAACTACTTCATTTGTGTTCTATGCCCACAGAGTACATAGCCCTTAGAGGTGGGACGCGCGGGCGGCTGCGGCGGCTATACTGTACAATACATGCATGACTAGGTGATGTGTGGACGACTGTGTCAGTCTAAAAACATTCTAAAGACGTGCGCTCACGCTTCGTAACGTACCGCCCCGCAGACTCGCCAATATAAATACAGATTTACATTCAGTTATACACATCAACGGTGCACTGACTTCCAAATACACAACGGGAATATTTAAGTCAGCTCTGACGCACAGCGCTATACTGAATTTGCACGAACAGTACCGAGTCAGCGCTGACTTTTCTCCCGTTTAAAGTTAGTCACTGGGCTAATGTAAATCTGTGTTTAACCGGTATAATAGTATGCAGTAAGCGCCTACTGTACTAGGGGGTATGTGATCTGTGCTCGTACTCGTACCAGACTGACAGAGGTTGCGGTGCCGTTCCGGTATATGTGTAATCGCTGTCGTGTACGCTTCTCACTGCTTGTTACCGCATCGCTCCGCACGGGGCACCTGTGTATGTACCTGTCGAGTGTTATGTATTATTATGATGTTCGTTTCATCGCGTAACGTGACCGAGGGATGCGGCTGCGCCGGGCCCCGCCCGCGCATTCACTATTCATTATTGTTTTTATGTACTATGTATGTATATATGCACAGTGGAGAATGATGGATATATGTGATGATAAAAAAAGATATTATACACACATTATTTTTAAATCATGAATCATGTTATTTTTGTATTGAAATTGTTTAAAATGTAATTTGAGTATCTCGAATGCCACGTGACAAGTTGATGAATCTCTTTGAGTATATGTTGAACCTCTGACTACGTTTGGCGAATGTCGCCGCGGGGCGCGGCGGATCGCGGGCGCGGCGCCAGCAGCGGCCGCCGGCTCGGACTTCATGTTACACTAGAATACGCCCCGGTGACACTGATGACATTATAAGATAGAATAAATAATACTAATAAAAATTGTTTTTCACATACTTATGTAATAAGTAATAAATTATCGTTTAGCGGTAGTTCATCGTTCGTGAATCGAGTGGGCAAAAGTATGACGCCCGCCGCGCTCCGTGCTCGGCGGCCAACGAAAAGCATTTGTTGTAAAATTAACAGTTAAGAAACCATTATTATTATTATTGTATTTTAAGTAAATTAGATTAAGTTGAATTTTTCGAGTGAATATAATGTTTAGTTGAAGATTCGATCGGGTGCATGGTGTATGAGAGGTCGATGTGGAGTGCCTGAGTTTTAGTGTACTACTGCTTACTGTTAGGTAGGTAGTTGAAATTTTGAAGCCGTATTTTCAATTGTAAACGTAGATAAATAAAGCATACACAGTCGCGAACGCTTACAGGTGCGGCCCGGCGTAGTGTTCGCCGCGGCCCGTACACGTTCATACAGCACTGCCGTCGACTATTGTTCGTTTGTATCTGGTCACTGTGGTCAGTCGCCGGCCGGCTGGTAGCGCCGGCAGCGCTGGAAGCGGCGCTGTGGGCAGCGCTGGCGGCGCTGCGAGCGGCCGGCGCGCAGCGGTATCGCGAGCCGAGTCGCGCGACACCGCGCTCGGACACGACGCTTTTCTTTTATAAAATAATCAGATTATTAGCGAATTTCGTCAAATTTATTAAAATAGGCTGCTCATGGTAATTACGTAAGATTTTATTTCTTAATTAAAAGATAATAACAAAATGTAGGAAAGCGTAATTAGAAATTTTTAAAATTATACAGTTATGATAGAGTCATCTTGTTTTAATCGCCACTTGGCTCTTCTACGAGAGCGGTCGTAGTTAGGTATAGAATGTGAAGTATCGTGTAGCGGCGCGGCGGGGAGCGAGCACGGCCGGACGGGACCAGCCGGGACCGGACGGCGGACGAGGCGGGGCGGCGGACAGCCGGACGCGCGCCGAGGCAGGCTGTCGCGCGACTGCGGCGCCACCGGCCAGATAGAAGGACCAAGTGGGGAGATTCATTTCAATTTTTCGTAACGAATACATATAACATTATAATAATGGTTACAAAAGTAAAATATAACATTATAGCGACTAATAAATCTAAATTATATGAAATGTTTATAGATTTAAATGAAGTTCGTTTCTTTAGGGTGACCTTCTGTGCTTGTTTGATGAGAACGATGTACATCTCACTGACAATAGTCGTTGATGATATATTATTGTAATGATCCGATCTTTGTAAGCGGTTTGTTTAACGTACACTGTAGAACTAACATTGTTTTGCGTTCGACAGTTCTTTACACCGATTCATTTTATAGTATTACTCTGTTGGCTAGGAGCGCTGTAAAAATGTAAGTGTTAATAAAAAAAACATTTTCAAAATATTATTACCGAGTTTTATTGATTTAGTACTTTACATTAGGTATCTCTATCCTGATATATTTTAGGTGTCGTAACAAATGACCGACGGAACTTAATGGTCGAGGGATGGGCGGCAATTTTTCTCTTAAAATACCACCAAAGCCTAACTACAGTTGCCAACCAGCCTACCAAGCGTGGCAACTATTGAAAAAACCTCCCAATGAGGGTAAACCTGTGTTCAGCAGTGGACATTTAATGCCTGATATGATAATGATAATCTATCTACTAGGTACTAAAATAGGTAAACTAAAAAATAGGTTCACAAAAGGCACCTTCAAATAACAGATGATAGACGCACGTCGGTCAAATTAAATACATATGAAGATATTTATATAGGCCTGATCTTACTCTTATGATAAATTTCCATTAGAAAAATTGCAAGAAATCCTTCTTGTACTCTTTTAAATACTATCCTATATTAGAACGACAAATTTCTCGCCACTGCGATGCGTCCCTTACATTTGTTTAACACTTGTCGTTTGATATTAAATACATTATTAAGATGTTTAAAATTCAAGATTTAAGTAAGGCTTCTATTAAAGGTGTTAGTATTTCGCACTGGAATAGTAAACAATTTGATAGCCCACCTGTTGGAAAGTGGTAACCGTCGCTTAAAAACTTGAACAGCATTAATTGATTGTATGTTCTCTTGTTCAGAAATGGATTTTATTAATTTTATCTTTTACAAAATGTTACACGCGCATTTTACAATTTACGCTACTTTTTTCCACGCGTAAATGCATCAGCATTTTGAACCTAGACGGCGCATGTATTTTATTGATTGATCCGACAAACAGTAATCAATAAATCGATAGGCGTTGCAGAAAATCATCGGATAAATAACCTTCGTACTGAAACTGCAAAACATTAATGAACGAACCTTGATTTTGACCTTATGATATAAAAAGTAAATTCGACTATATTTTTATGAAAATACCCAAAATATATAATTTCTAACGAAGGTAAGCAATTTTAACTGAAAAGCAATATTCTATACATAGAATGTAGATATTAACATGGCTGTGTTTCGGTTTGAAGGGTGGGATATGGCGTGAATTTACTGGGTACAAAGGAATAACATCTGAGTCCTCAGGAATGGCAATGCATGGGGGTATCATGGGCGAAACAGTATACTCTGTTATGTCCATGGTACTGCTCATGTCTATAGGCGACGGTTACCACTTTCCATCAGGTGGGCCGTCAGCTTGTTTGCCATTCTAAGTTGTATAAAAAAAAGTTCTGGTACGCCTGATACTTCTTTATGGTGGCCATGTGAAACAACAATGTCACTACTCCTTATCATACCACAAGAGATTTAATATAAGAAAGCAAAGCACAGTAAGTGTGAGGTAGGAGAGGGAAAACTTTCAAAACAACAAACTGAGAAACATCCACAGCGTGGTATAAGTAGACCAATATATATGCCAATAGTCTCTGCAGGCGATGCACGTTTTGTCTGAGAACAAATTTTCTTTTATGCAAGCTGTATGTAGGTATTTTTTATACAACTTAGAATGGCAAACAAGCTGACGGCCCACCTGATGGAAAGTGGTAACCGTCGCCTATAGACATGAGCAGTACCATGGACATAACAGAGTATACTGTTTCCCTCGTGATACCCCCCATGCGTTGCCATTCCTGAGGACTCGGATGTTAATCCTCTGTACCCTGTAAATTCACGCCATATCCCACCCTTCTAACCGAAACACAGCCATGCAAACACAACTGCTTCACGGTTGAAACACGAATGGGACAGAGGTACCCAAGCAATCGACTTTTGTACAAAGTCTCCCTCTGGTAAAAAGGTTTTTTTCTAGATGTTCCTAAAACTGTTTGTAACTATAGACGTCAGTTACCATTTTTAGGCATTTAAATATTTACTGCGATTAAACATAAAGGGGGTATGTTTTTAGCAGATTATGTATGTACGAGTATGTTTTGTATTTACGTTTGTTCCAGCGTAGTGACAAACTTTTCATTTGGTATCGTGAAGTATGGTGTCAATCGATTCATTATTATGATCTAAGTGAAATAAGCTTCATTTTTATGATAAAATCAATGAGACAGTTACACACTATTTAGTTTATTCTTAAAGGTTTTGGAACTTTTTCCTTTTTAACGTTTTCGGTTTTTTTTTCACACCTTGACCAGGATATACCTTTTTACACTTTTTCTTGTTTATTCATAAATATCATAATGTAACGGGAACCTTATTATAATCCTCAGAGGGCACGTGTTGTCCTCGGCCTTGAGGACCGTGTTCTATAGCTATTAAAATATGTATGAAGATACTTGTACCTGAGGTACGAGACTTCGTCCTATAGCGACTCGGAATGTTCCACACGCCCCGCCGTGCCCCTCGTCGACGACGCATGCGTGCGTTTGACAGCCCACCCGAGTTAGCACGTCCTAATTTTCTTCAATAATATATCAACATCACAAATCCGACGCGATATTAACAAAAAAAACTCTCTTGGGCGTGCATTGCGCGAAGTAATCGTCAGTAGCGAGAACGCGCGAAGCGCAGAAATGCGCGCCGCCGTTCTCGGCTGAGCCAGAATGGTGGCCAATATTGGCGTCATCAATCCTGCTAATGGTAATATTGTAAACATACTACGACGATATTAACACAAAGAACCTAGCAATAATTATATCGATTGTTGTGCAGTGGAGGCTACAGCGTACATAAGTGCAGTAGCGGCATTCGCTGGTGTGGTTTTGGTGGTGCTACTATTCCTTGGAAGGCGATGGTGCTACTCCGCGGTGTTTGGCCGCAAATGTTGCGATGACATCCTCGCGGTAAACCCGCGCGTTGCTGCTCCCTGTCTCCCACTCGACAATGCTCAGTTTGGTCAGTAATATTTTTTAAATTATTGCATTCTGGACTCAAAAATTTCATTTTACTGTAATTTAATTTAGGGTCTAGGTACATATTAAAATTTTTAATATATCTCTGTTTTAATAGGTAATATTCTATTCAGGTCTATACATTATCAAGGTTTAGCATACCTTAAAAGAGTTCATAATAATTAAATTTATATTTATTTGTCAATATTAAAGAAAACTGTGGTAAAAAAGTCACTATTTAATTCTTACATATTATTGCGTGCTAGAATTGCGGTACATTACATTTTTAAAGCTAGTAACTAGAATAGATAGTACATACTATATTATTGATGTGTTTGTAGCGTTTATGTAGCTTCAAGGGCAGTCAACAAGCCAAGGCGTTACAGCCGTGTACCTACTTATTATGTCCCTTAGCTGTTATTCTATTAGAATTAGAACGTCTAGATGACTTTAAAATTTTTATAGGAAATTAATCATACTTTTATAGTTTGCTAAATAGCTTAGATAAAGCTTAGTTTTCACTATATAATTATATATAAACACTGGGCTATATCGATTGAAGTTGTCCGTACGTCTGTGTTATAGATGCTTTGTCGAAACCGATCCATTACCCTGAACGCATATTCACATTCGAGGCCTCCGACTCGGACGAGGAGCTGCGCTTGCGCATACAACAGGTGAGGTGGCTAGAAACAAGATATATTGTTAAATGTGCATGCTATGCTAACTGTAATATTAACATTAATTAATTAGTAATAATTAATGTGTAGACTTTGGTGCGCTCAACTAATATAAAATTTTGTGTAAAAATTTTTTCTTCGAGTAATTCTGTAGAATTCTAGTAATTTAAAGGAGATGTGTCAGTTTATTTCTCTTAGACAACAGGCAGCCAATCCGATCTCATCCTTTAAAATATAATATTGTAATTTATCGATGCATGCCTTTATCTTTTTTATTTAAAAATATTGCGTAATGCATGATACATTCTAGATTTTCTTATTTGTACATAGTACGTACTTATTTAGTAGGCATTTACAAAAAAAATACGAAGAAAATTGTAACACGCCAGTTCAATTGTAAGTCGTAATACTAAGACACTTAGTAGTTAAAAAAAATAATTTATACTACGTGTCGGAAAAAAGCAAGGAAAAGAAGGTTTTTAAGGTGATGTAAATATTTTTATGTACAAATATTTTCAAAATAGTATCTACCTAAAGAGGTATTTAACTAAGTTAGCAGTGACCATAACCTAATCAATATTTTAAATTGATATTTTTCATACAATAAAAACGTTTAAGGGCTTACATCTGTCTTGTAAGACGTAAAGCTCTTACTAACACTCCGTACTAATACTGACTGATTGACATTTCTCTAAATAAATCACCATAAATATTTGAAACATTTTGCACGTAAGACCATCATATAAATAATAGTAGAACATAGTTGTACTACGCAAGGTTTAAAAAAAAATATCCTCTAAGTGAATTAAATAAAAGGTGAAAATTTAGATAACTCCTATGAAATATAATATGAAATCTTATTGGATATGAAGTTACTTTTTTAACAACCTATTATTGTATGATGATAAGAGGGCGATATAGTTTACTATCACTCTATTGGTCAGGAGATTTGCTATAGTTTTATTCGCATTCTTTATTGTTTTACAACTCACAAGTTAGTAACTTTTTAGGTAAGCAAATATTTAAGTTACCCAATCATCCAACTAATTTCACTCTGCAAACAAAGGCAGTGTTTACTGGTTCACTCAATTCAAATTTAAAAAGGAGTTTCTACTGTAAAATATTTGCCAATGTATATACAGATAGACACATAGAACTAAGAATTTATTTACCCTATATGCTTAAAAACAAAATATACATGGAAATCGAGAATAATAATTTAGATTTTATGTATATACATTAACTCAAGTAAATAAATATTTTTTGCCATATAAAAGTACCTTTGTATTACCTCAATCTGCTTGGCTATATTGATCGATATGTTATACTGATTTTTCCTATGTGCGCTGTACCATTCTGATAGCTACATATGTCTAATATTCCAAAGACGTAATTAAATAATATTCCAAAGATTTTTATGTATTTATTTATGAATTATGTACAATAAGGATTTTACAATACAATACAATATGTGTACATGGCGGACTTAATGCTAAAAGCATTCTCTTCCAGTCAACCATAGGAAAATGTCAGAATACTCGAATGCGGTACTAGTCATTATTGATATACATACATACTCAAATTACATATATAAACAAATAAATATATATAAATAACAAATATACTTACACATATATGATATATACTATATTATACACGAAATTGAGAATAATATAAAGCACTTACTGCATGGATAAAGTATAAAAGTGAGCGTGAACGTTTTTTTTGAAAGACGGTTTAGGCGGTAGTCTCTTAAAGATATCAGGAAGCGCGTTCCAGAGTCGTGAAGAATGTAGGAGAAAAGAATTTGAAGCGAAATCAGTTTTGTTCTTAGAATTATTCCAAGTGATTGTTAGATTGACTTAAACTCTAAAAATATCACTAAATCTAATTTATTTATAATTCACTTATAAATAAATATTACAGTCTCCTTGCTACAATGCGCAGAATATATCTCATTCACAACAAATTCATTTTATGAATTAGTTTAAAACTGGTTTCCAAAGTTTATAATGAGGATTGTAAAATTATTTCCTAACAAATATTTATTGGTTAATTGGTCTTTCAGGATAAGGAAGAAGTTGTGGAATGCCACTACGAGGAGAAGAACGAGAACTTAGCTCCGGCAAAGCTGGAGGTGGAATTGGTGGAGACGGCTCTCCGTGAGACCACACTGAGGGAGACCAGGATAGACGACGTCATCCCGCAACGTGCAGAATACATACACACACTGGAGGCGCAGAGTAGCGTCGATAGTGATGTCATAGTTCATAATGTAAATTGACAACTGTTTACCAGTTCGACTTATTTTGTACTTGACTAGAACGAGACTTCTTTAAAAGAACATAGACAAAGGCTAAAGTGTCTTTATAATAAGTTGTGATGACGATTAATTCTGTAGGATGATAAATAAAGAGCACCTAACGTGATGAATTCGGTCGAATTTCTTTTATAATTCTACTACTATGGTCGCAAACAAGCATACGGCGCCTCTAATGGTAAATAGGGTTGCCGTAACTTATGAACATCTGTAACATCAGGAATATCGCGCGCGCGTTGACGACCTTTAAAAAACCTTATTACGCACATTTTAAAGAACCCCTCGGCAAGAAGATCATTCCACAACCTAAGCGTTCGCGGGAAGAAGCTCTTCTGAAACCACAATATACGTGACCACTTTAATTTTAGAGTGTGTATCTGTGAAATTAATTATGGTTTCCAGGTGGTCCACATTAGGGTCTAATAGTGTATTGTATAATCCTGACAACGAAATAGTTATTTCTGGTAACAAACAATCTATTATTATTATATTAATATGTATTAGAGACCTAAGAATCATTAATATTAGGAATGTGAAAGTAAATTTGTTTCTTATCTCTTAGATACTATAACGGCTAAACCAAGCACTATAAAATTTGGTACAATGTACGGAATGGAAAATAATATAGACTACTTTTTACATCAAAATCTAACTGCAGTTGCCAATCCACCTGCCAAACGTGGCTACTACTGGCAAAACCCCCCAACGTCTATGGAGGAGACCTATGTGTAACAGTGGACAGTTGGCTGATATGATGATGATAATCATTTACCTGACTCATTTCAATGTTTCAACTGATGTAGAGATTTAGCGATATTAAGCCTACGCTCTCGAGGCAGAAGTATTTTAATCATATTATATTTTTGTAAATTACCCATTCACGTGATGCTTCCAGGACACATCCCTTTTGTGTGGTGAAAGCAGCAGTTCTCAAGAACGCGGTTCTGTCGAACTGACGCTTCTGTACGACGCACCAGTGCGTAGTATGACGGTCCACATACTGCAGGCGCGTTCGCTACCTCAAAAAGCTCAAGGACAGATTCTGCAAAGTCAGGTTAGACCACACTATAAATTTGGAATTGTCCCCTCATCCCTCTTTGTCTCAGATGTATTTCTTGAAACCTATTGACCATGAAATTAATTAGTCACCATCTTCCTGATCTGATCCCAATAATTTTGGATCGGCGTAATATTTTTTTTTTTTTTTTTTTTATACAACTTAGAATGGCAAACAAGCTGACGGCCCACCTGATGGAAAGTGGTAACCGTTGCCTATAGACATGAGCAGTACCATGGACATAACAGAGTATACTGTTTCGCCCATGATACTCCCCATGCGTTGCCACTCCTGAGGACTCAGGTGTTATTCCTCTGTACCCAGTAAATTCACGCCATATCCCACCCTTCAAACCGAAACACAGTCATGCCAACACAACTGCTTCACGGTTGAAACACGAATGGGACAGAGGTACCCAAGCAATCGACTTTTGTACAAAGTCTCCCTCTGGTATATATATGTTTTTAGATAAATTTATAGATATATTACCCAAGGTTTTGACTTTTGATTTTACGATCGATCGCCTGCCTGACGTCTTTGGGAATAAAATAAATAAATAAATATAAATTAATAACAATAATATTAACAAATTTATTTTTAATTTATCACATTCAATTTTCAGGTTAGAATTGTACTACTCCCATTGAAGAAACAAAAATTTAAATCCAAAATACGAAATGGCGAAAATCCACAATATATGGAGAGCTTTGTTTTACACAAAATTAATCCAGGTATGTGGAAAACATCACTTTGTACATTCATTTGGCTTTGATTTAGGTAAATCAATAGCATTTAAAGTAGATAGGAGAGATGAAAATTATGTTTCTTGTTCTTTAAATTTAACTGGTCTGGTAAAATTTACAGAGCAAACGCATCTTTTTTATTTTATAGACTTCAATAAGAAATTGCAATGAGCAAACTAAATTATATAATGATAAACGTTGGATTCCGAAATCCGACGTTGGTCACGAAATTACTGGGTTAGGTGTATTACAGGAACCTCAGGTATGATATCATAAGAAGGGTACCATAGAGGTCATAGTGCTAAATGTATCACGGAATACATTAAGCATAGAATAATATAGACAGTTAATTCTGTTTATCTAAGGCGTAAAAATAGTAAGATTTGGAAGTAATATGCCTCATACGCAAATTGCTGTAATAACTAATAAATTAATTAAATAAAATATGTACATAATTATAAAATGTAATTACATTTCTAATCATTCAAACATTTCATTCGCGATTAATGACACTTTCAAACAGAGGATGTGCATGGTCTGGGGCTGCGTATACGCATTTACGGTTGCGAGCGCATGCGCAGACAGAGACTGCTCGGTGAAGCGGCAGTTAGCTTCGCAACACTTAATTTCGAGCTAGAAAACAGTTTGTGGCTGCAACTAATGCCAAGACAACATCATCAACCACCTATGCAGGTAAAAGTACTTATAACAAAACTCCATTATTTGCTAATATTTTGAGTCTAAACAGGGAGATCTAGAGCACGATACAAGCTTTTGATAGGAGAAGAGAGAATATCATTCATAGGAACGATGGTACTAGTCCCCATTACCGGCAATACACCTTGTTAAGTCGATCTCGCTAGTTTCCAGACAAAACCGCGTGGAGGTCAATCTAATAGGATATATTGCTGTTTTTTTTTTATTGGATGAAAATGAAATGGCAACCCCGTCTGCGCTAACGGTATACACTAGTAGGCACGAATGAAGGGTGATAGATGAGAATAAAAACAGACCAGTTAATCCATCATGATAAATTCATATATA
Source organism: Galleria mellonella (assembly GCF_026898425.1). Taxonomy (NCBI): domain Eukaryota; kingdom Metazoa; phylum Arthropoda; class Insecta; order Lepidoptera; family Pyralidae; genus Galleria; species Galleria mellonella. The sequence goes on from NW_026442138.1 coordinate 8,798,346, forward strand.
TATATCGTAAATTCATCAGAAATTAACCATGATAGTTTCCAGGGGGAACCGCATGGAGATTGACCTGGTTGGGCATATTGCTAGCAATGGGATTCTTAGTCTCCATTACTAACAATCCCTTCCCCCCCCCCCCTCCCACCCGATGGCTGTTTGGTCCTATTACTAACAATCCTTTTCCCCCTTCACACAGCAGTTATTCCTTACATACATAATTACTACTTGCATAAAATAATATATATTTGTTTTTGCTTTTTGTATCATCAGTTACCAAAACTGGATTCAAATCACACAATAACCGGTGTCCTGGCAAGTCCGTCGTCCATCGTGACCGTGACAACACCAAGCGGCGCTGGACCGGGCGCCGGCGAAGCATGCAGCCTTGCGAGATCTGACTCCGCCTCCTCCTGCTGCAGCACCAGATCCACGCCAGAACTGCTGCTGGGCCTACAATATAACTCCACTACTGGACATCTCTCTGTCGAGGTGAGTATTTGGTTGTAACATTTTTTGTCGAAAGCGACTTCAATGTTATCAAAATTCATATGGTAACCAACATGGGAATAAAATAATTATCATGAGAATCAGTACAAACATAGAGCTAAGTTATATCATAAGTATAACATAAACAAAAAATGAAAAAACTGTTTACTAATTTCCATAAACAATAACGACGGTAAATATTTATGACATTCAAATATTTTCCCTGATGAAGATGGATTGTCTGTAAGAGATTGCTTTTAGCGATAAGGCCGCCTTTTGTATATGCACATTCTGTATAAATACTCCTTGTATACATCTCTACTGTGCGCAATAAAGAGTTTATTATTATTATTTATTATTATTAAAACACCAGCGGTTTTTTAAGCACACACTACCAGCTTGATTATATAGTGCGAGTTAAAGTATTCTGCGCATCTAACGGGAACACAGGGCCAAACTCAGGGACAGTGAGTTCAAGATCGACACCATGCAATCCTATTTCATAACAAGAATAAATGTACCTTAAGTGAGTCATACGAAACTTTAGCGTATATAAAAAATGATGATTCATTTTTACCTAATAGGTGATAAAAGGCACACACTTTCGAAAGTTGTCGCCCAACAAGGCGCCGGACACGTACGTAAAACTGTGCCTTATCAGTTCACTCGGCATGGAGATGGGACGGTGCAAGTCTACTACGCGTCGCGCTCAGTCCAATCCGCTTTACAAAGAAGTTTTTATATTTCAGGTAAAAACATTATTTTATAACAAGTAATGTTACTTAAAAATTACCAGAGAGAGACTTTGTACAAAAGTCTAGTTTGGACACCTCTGCCCCATTCGTGTTTCTACCGTGAAGCAGTTGTGTTTGCAGGACTGTGTTGCTGTTTGAAGCATGGAATATGGCAGTGAATTTACAGGGCACAAAGGGATAACACCTGAGTTAGAAACGGCAACGCATGGGGAGAAAACAGTATACTCTGATATGTTCATAATATTGCTCATGTCTATAGGAGGCGATTACCGCTTTCCATCAGATGGGCCGTCAGCTTGTTTGCCATCCTAAGTTGCATAAAAAAAAGATATAAAAAATATTTGAATTCAAACGATTGAGCTAATTTCTGTTAAGCTGAAAACCCCTGATGAAACTATTGCTTCCTATGTCACTGTCTGTGCTCTAGGACACATAGCAAATAGAAGTTTACTTGAAGTTTTCCAAGTTAAAATTTTTTTATATCTTATAAAACTGTACACTAAATAGATTTCAAGAATCTCATTTCAAGGAAACTAAACCTCGCTGTACACTTTAAAATTATTAAAATTAGATTTAGGGCTTCCAAATTTTCGAATTACTAGTCCACATTAGCCACATTTTAGATGAAATATGTTTTGTTAATAATAGCTTACTTTAATATTCGGTTGTTTTAAAATCAATCTTGTTAAATTGTTGTTCGTTTTCATCAGGTTGCTTTATTCCAATTGAGTGAAGTTACTCTCATGGTTTCGGTTTGGTGGCGACGTAGCGTTAAACGCAACGAAATGGTGGGCTGGTTCTCATTGGGACACAGCCCCTCTGGCCGCGAAGAAGAGCGGCACTGGCAGGAATTATGCGAGAGACAAGGAGAACAGGTAACTAAATAAAAATTAATAATAAATGAGTATCACAACCGATAAATCACCTTAGTTCTCAGAGATTACAATGCTAGATGCCATGGACAATAGATATAATCTCAATGAGGTTCTTGTACTAACAAACCTGTCTAAGAGATAACTGTTGCCTACTAAGACAACAGTTATATCTTTAGACAGGTAATAGACAGATAGCATAATAAGAATATGTATATATTGTATCGTACCAGGTCCAGCGTTGGCATGTACTTCTGGACTCCTGACGGTCAGTGACTTAGCGCGTGGACGAAGCGCTTGCTTGAATTTCTACCTGGCACCCTGGCCGCACCACTTGGTGCTTTTACGTGGTGATTAAGTCGCGCGTTGCCGGTCTTTGCCAGCGTTCACCGCTCAAGCGGAGACGCCGATTCAAAGTAAAAAAAAAACTCGACTGCGTCTGCTTACGCGTGTATCGATATTTTTGGCGAGCGGTAAGTACCCGTCTAATAAATACTCGAAAGCCAAAGATGGCATCTTTGATATTTCCTTCTAAAAGCTACATTACAGTAAAATAGCTACTGACCAAAAAAGCAATTTGAGGATGTGGAGACAATTTGAGAGGTTTTTATATATACAATTGTTATTTCACTCGGTGCGCATTGCTTTGATTGTTTGAGCACTGGCATTTGCTTTATATACTCCACTTGAATATATAACCGCATATTTATATTGAAACACGTTTGGATGCGGTCTGCGTCATAATTATTAATAGATTCTGTTGTCTTAATATTTTCCTGGCATTGTGATTAGGATTAAAAAATTCATGAATCAATGACAGAGGTACGCACATTCTGACTGATTGAAAGTTTTGATATTAATAACGTATGTAAAACTATATATGTGTAAAGATAATTCGATAAAATTGCTTTTTTTACTAAATTTGTATTTGACTAGTAATACCTACATTCAATTAATAAAATTGCGTATAATATAAGTTTAACTGTAAATGTATAATTGTGTAAATAGAGTATATTTTTTATTTTCAAATGTATATATATATACTATATATGTATTAGTAGATGCTTGGATTTGGATTATGTTTTAATTTCGTCTAATTAAAGTTTGGATGTACTCATTTTGTAGTAAGTAATTTTAATGATGAAGAAGACTCGGAGCGCACAATAAAATGTGAGATTAAATAAAATTATGACTAGATTGATATTTATTGAATACTGATATTAAATATACCTATCTGATATATACAAATTTACTACGTGCATAATTATATTTATCATTATTTGAATATCTATATAATGTAATTGAAAGGCTTGCTTTAATACGGAATCATACAAATTTTAGAAATATAAAATAGATATCTGTTTATATAATATATATGTACTTTATTATATAATATGTCGCATAAATAGTTCTAAGCAAGTAGCTGAGGTGCCCTCTACTGTTAAAAGTTTGTAGGCCGCCTCTTGTATAATGTACACGAAGGTCTCGACGTGATTTATAATAAATAAGTTTTCCATGCTCCATTTTGCGAGACTCTTAATAGTTATATACTTAACAACTTCTATTTACCCATTATACCCATATTATATTTATTAGATACAACAACAATGTATACAGTTACAGTTTACAGTACAGTTACAGTTTACATTACAGTACCTTTACTCACAAACAAAATGTATAACAGTTATTTTTAATTGGACTTAATTTTTTGCAAATACTTATTAGCTAGTAAGAATATTAATATACTATCTTTATTGATATTATTGACATTCTTCAATTATTAATTGTAAAATTTATTAATGTGTTTTAAATATTACCATTTTATGAGAATAGATGTATTATTGTTAATAGTTTAATAAGGATGAATTAATTATATTCGTGTGTTGTAATAACTTGATATTTTTATAGTACTTAAATGATTTTTTATTTCATTTTAATTGTATATCCGTGAAATGTGTATATTATATATAATATTTTATTGATTTATGTTATATTTTTGTTGTACGGTCAGTTGTAATAATCCGGTATCGCGATTTCTAATTTAATCTATATATTTAAATTATATAAGTATACAAACAATTATTAAATTGTACTAATTTTAATGCTGACTGTATTTACGTGTTTTTATAATATGGGCGTTTTCAATGTTGTGTACAATTTGTTATTATAACGAAATACCTTTGTGAATATATTTACTAAAAGATCTAAAATCTTAATGTAGGTTAATATTACACAATATTAAAATAACAAAATTTATCTCAAGGTACTTTGCTACATGCATATACCAGTAAGTAGGCTCGGACGCACTGGACTCTCATAATCTTGCCCCTTAATCTTCTATTGCTTCATTCACCCCCCATCAGTGTACTGATTGGTCCAGTGAATCCAGGACCCTGCAGAAGACCATTCGAATTATTAACATTAATAAGAAATTTGTTTTCCCACTGACTTATTTCTATCTTAAAGCAGCAACACTCTCTTTTGATTTTCCGTTAATTTTATCCACTTTATATATTATTTTTATAGTCTGTATCCTTTGATATATTATATAATATTATTTATTACGCGTCTAAACGCTATCAACATGAGGCCAAATTAGTACCTGTATGAATAAACGATTGTAGCGTAAGAAAAGACTATTGTAGTATTTGTAGCGCAGTCACTACGATAGCGTTTTCTTTATATACTTTAGCAAACTATTATCGATCAAACCATAGTTCAAATATACTTTATAATAAAGAAAAAAAGACTCAGCGTTGATAAAATTTTCAAGTAAAGCATTTATATATTAAGTCCATGAGGTAGTTTGCTTGTAAAACGCGACAGCTTTCACATAGTTTAGATAGAAGCCGAGTACTACCAATCAGTACCGGCTCTAGTGGAAGCGACCAGAAATGAGAGATTTCAAATTCGACGTTGATAACTTTAGTATGAATTCCTTTTTTTTTTTCTTCATCGGAAGAAGGGAGAGAGGTCGTCCTCATAAATTGGCGTTTTAGTTAAGAGTCGCATGACCTTTTTTTGCCTTTAGGGAGAGGCATTATCAAAAATTTGGCCAAGAGCGCCAAGTAAGCTAAGGCCAACGCTGTTATTCAATTCGTGATTTGACTGTAGAGTATGTAAATACTTGAACTATGTTCTAGTGTTAACGTTTCAAGTGACTAAATACGACAAACGAGATAGTTATAGTACTTAGTGTGGTATCACTTCTGTGTCACATGTCTATCAGGCGACACGGATATCTTTTTTTATTACTAATCCATGACTAAGATAATATAATCAAACTAAAGTTACATTCCATCAGCTTGTTTTGTTTTAATTATTCTTTGTTCAAACAATTACCTATCTTTAGGGCTCGGATATATACCTTTGTCCCAACTTTTATTTTATATATATATATATATATATATATATATAGTAAAAAAAATATATATAGTAAAACAAAGAAATTTTTTCATACTTATATGTGTTTAGTAAAATACCCATACCTTTTATAACGTATCAATCGTATTACATACTGATGCCTGAAGGATTTAAAAAAAATATTTCTCTAAAAACCTATACATACTTAGATAAATAGATTTCATCGAATTCTCTCTTTTAAAATTACTTCATAACTTATGCAAGTACGCATTATTTAACTAGCTAGCATATAATCTTTTTTTTTAATATTTTTGTAACTATTAATGAAACATATTATTGATTGTATGTAAATACGTACAACATAATGGAATAACATCATCTGACGTTTTCTTCGTCCATGCTAAACATAAGTGTTACTCCAGACTCTAGGGAGAGGCAAATACCATACATTCATAATTTAATTTTTTGTGCAACTCGCCCAAGTGTCTTGTTTATTTTTTAATATGCAATGTAGATGATCACTTACATCTTTTTTATCCAAAAATATAATATTTAATAATAATTAAATAGATTTTCCCTCATATTCAATCAAGAGTAGGTACGTGCATGCATAAGTATATTACGACATACCTTCTTAACTTTGTATTTTTGTCCATTCATTTTACACTACTCTGCGTCTTATGCCTGTTTCATAGATTTAAAACTATTATCTAAGATAATATAACCTTTGTTATGTTTTTTGCATTATTAATACCAATACAAATTGTATGAACATGTAAAAAAACTCAATAAAACCACTTTATACATTTTTCCTAATTAACGTTTTTTATTTCAAATATTCATAAATACTTTTTTCCTTCAATAAAGTAAATACGTCTTTTTACATAATATCATAATTTTATAAAAATTCTTTAAAGTCGAAGCTCGTTTGCTTAAAGAACTACTGTTGTCACTCTTGTTTTTGCTACCAAGCAGCTGTTCCTATTATATTGCGTTTGAGTTGAAAGGATGAAACCTAAAAGTGTAACATCTTAGTCCTCAGGAATGCCAACACATGAAGTGGGCGTCACAGTGTATTCTGTGATGTCAATGTCACTGTTCATGTCTATAGAATTGCTGATTACCACATTGCATTATCATATGAGCCGTCAACATCTGTTTTATAAAAAAATTAAGTATCCGGAACATACACATAGTTTAATTCCTTACTAAAATATATATTTCTAATATTTATATTCAGAATGGTAAGTGAAAATGTAACATTATCGATTTAATCCAGAGCTTCGAGGTTTCAAAGGCGTAAACTAAAGGGAAGAGTTGATCTGACCCACTGGGCCGTCAAAATCCTGTCCTTTGTATACCTTTCCACTTTCCTTTCGAACAATTTGGTAGGCCAACTGGACCCATCCATAAAATTTATTCAAATCAGATTCACTTATATAGAAAAGTGAATATAAAACTCATAACCTGATGTATAACATAGCTTTTCAAATTGCAATTTGACATTGCTTATATAAATCGTCTTAATGCCTAATCATATCAGCCGTTAAATATCCGTTGCTAAACATAGCCATCTATCGAAGGTTTTTACCAGTACCACATTTGGCAGAAGGATTGGTAACCGTAATTAGGCTTTGGTGATGTTTTAAAAAGCCCATCCCTCGACTTTTAAGTTCCCTTAGTATCTTACGACATTTACGAGAAAGAGAGGTGGCTCATTTTATGCCGAGACTACACGGAGAATTAGAAAGTAATAATTATTCCAATTTACTGTTATTTGTAAGACGCCAAATATATTTGTATCACAAGGTTCAATAGTTTCACGAAAAAAATTAACAAATTTCTACAATTCTCTCTAAAAGAATAGATGAACATGAGATGACACTGTCCTACTAATAATTGCTGCAATGCTATGTGATAAGAAAGTCAATCTATTCCCAGAGACAAAAAATATAGTTACCAGAATAGTCTACAGCATGATTTAATTTAAAGCAAACAAAAATCTTCGGTGTCCTTCGTACAATTTAAACTATTTTTACCACTTCCCATAATTTCGTAATATGGGCCATTACCATTCATATGTAAACCTCAAATTTTTTTAGACATTATTAGAAATTGGCTGTTAGTTATGTATTTTTAAAGAATATTAATTAAAAAATACATTCTAATTTTATTCTACCTACTAGTGAAACACAGCGATATTAATTATTAACAATAGTTTCAGTTGCGTGACAATTAACTATACGAATGTGGACATGTATAGAATAAAATATGTACTAATTGGTATATACATATTTTTTAATTATATATTGACATAATTATCACGAAACTATGTAGTTCTTTATGATATTGTATAGTACTAAATATATCTACATTTTAAGTTCATATGCAATCACAGTCGGACAGTAGGTATTATATCGCAAATAAGTTCTTTCATTGCAGAACATGGAGGGAAATTTCAGAAATTTATTCCGGAAATTCTGTTTGGAAGGCTCCTTCATAGGATTAAAATATTTTTATATATATCCAGATTTTGTGTCAAGGTTAGTAGACAAATTTGATAAGTTTACATTTTTATACACGTATTTAACGTGGTAAGCCGAGTGAACCGTGCTTGCCCCAGAAATGTTTCCACCCTAAGATCAGGAGCAAAACTTTCGGTTATGAAAGAGATGTCTGAAAGCACATATGCGGGTAAAAAGTAAATAGGGGTTGTTAAAATACACTAATGAATATATTTTTTATATTCATAAGTTTATTCTTTTGTTAAATATACCCCATATTTTGTCATTAAGAACGGTTTTAAGCTACTTGTGGCAGAGATTTTTACACCGCATTAGCTGTGCCTCGCGATTTCGCTTGTGTGAATAAGTGCATCAAATATTAGTTGTGCTAAGTTAGAATATGACTTACAGGTATACAAAATTTAATCAAATCCGTTTAGTAGCTTTTGTTTAAAAGAGTAGTAAACCTCTATCCAACAAACTTTCGCAGTTATAATATTAATGGAAAATTAATAAAGGTGATAGTGAAAACAACCATTAAGGCTTGTCTAACAGTGTATTGTTTCTATAAACTTCTAAACAGCACTATACTTAACCATTTATTGCCAAAAAATCCAATAATATCTAAGTAATTAATTACAAAAATGCAATTGCGGAGAAGTGCATTAGAAGCTTTCTCTACCAGTATAACATTACCATTTAGAAGTATTTTTTTTTTGTTAAATCCATTTAGCTAGATAGAAGGTAAAGCTTAAATATGAAAAAAGGAAATCAGGCGTTCCAGTGTCAAACTAATCTTTCCAAGTAATGCTGGTAAAAATCAGAATTGTATGCTATTTCTATTTCTAAAAAGTGTCATGTTTTCTATTCATACAGATGTTTTTGGATGGTAAACACTGTGCTCACCTTGGGTCTATCGTGGACACTCGTCTATCTACTGTACAATCGCTTCAATGACAGGCCCACGAGAATCACCATAGAAAACCAATACGAGATGATGAAGAATATGCCCTATCCATCAATTACAATATGTTCACCAAATCAAATAACCATCAGTTCCATGAAGCATTTTAATAAGACCCTTGTGTATGTGATGCATAATATACCTACACCTAATTATCAAACACTCATTACAAATAAATATATATATATATATATATATATATATATATATATATATATATATATATATATATATTTGTATCTGTATCTCTCATATAGAGCCAACTTAGAACTACATTTTGATGAGTGAAGTTCATTCGGTTTTTTTATGAAACGAAATGTTAAATTATAATTAACACTAGTTATATTTTGCGACTTTATCCGCGTAAATCACATTTTCCTAATTTAGTTAGTTAACTTTCCACTGCTGAATATAGGCCTCTGTCTGTTGGGGTGTTTTGTAAGCAGTAGTTGCCACGCTTGGCAAGCGAGTTGACAACCGCAGTGAAGTTTTGGTGATGATTTAAAAGGGACACTGCTGCCCATCCCTCGACCATTAAGTTCCCTTAGTCACCATTTACGACATACACGAGAAAGGAAGGGGTGGCCCGGCCCTTTATATGCCATGACCATAAGACAATATGCTTTATATTTATATAAAATTTCATTCAAGCGCGTAAATTAAATGTTTTTGATGAAATCTCGCGTTTTGCACGTAGTTTCTTTTGTAGTACTTACCTTAAAACCCACCTTCAGTTTTCACATATTTTCTTTAATTTTATAAGAAGCAAATGTTTGATTTTCTTTCTCTCAAAAAATACGAGTCCTTAACCAATTTCAAATATACTTTCATCTATAGAAAACTACATTATCAACAAGTAACATGAGCTGTATTTTATTTTCAAAACGATACGAACATGTGGCGAGTCGATAAATCATTCTTTAAACGATAAAATATTCTTTATTCCATTATAGAGATTCAGAAGTATCATTTCCTTAACAATGTTTCAGAGATGGTGACATTACGTTCGATTTAGAGCGTGTTCTTCCCCAATTATTGGGTTTTTACGTACCCCTGCAAGTATGGGATGCGCCTGGTCTGGAACAACTGCAGAAGGTTATCAACCTTAATAGATACACTGTGAGTCGTCATCATCATTTTAACCAGACATCGTCTACTGATCATCTTATCAACTACTATAGAATATATTCATGACATCACCTACATCCTCTACCACTTCTATCCCCGTAAGAAGATGGCGCCCTCTGATGGTAAAAGATTCTAGGCCAACTTCGGTGTACGCAAAAGCCTCTGATATGACATCCACTAGTTCTCAATTACCGCATCCATTATGTCCCTGAAACATTTCATCCAGTTGGATATCATCACTGATTTGCATCTGCAAGATCGCCAATCTTTCTAACGAAAAAACCTTTCTAAGGTACCTCTATACTGTCCGTATATTGGCATTTTAGCTTGTTACTGTTAATTAATACGATATTATTCTGAAAATATGTTTTATAACAAGTAATAAAAGACAATTCCAGAATATCCAGTTAGTAGCTGTACCAGGTTGGTAGGTTGGGGGAGAGGATTAATAATGAAATCTAGTAGGCCTATTGCTAGCAATATACTATGTCAAGTCATCGTCTATTATTCCTCACTGGTACTCCACTAGCGTATATCAATAGCGCAAACAAGCAATGTTGAGGTACCCATGTTTGTTTAGGAACGCATGTTGCAACTGTGTTGTTTGTAATAAATTCTTACTTTACTGACTACGATGTATTCGATTAATATAAGCAATAAGAGACAATTACAGGTACCAGAGGTAATTAACTTAATGCCCCAACGTTGCGATCGGTTTTTAAAACTATGCATACTACAAAGGAAATCGTACCCTCACTGTCGAGGTCTATTCAGGCCAATACTCACAACGAACGGACACTGCTGCATCTTCAATAATATATACTACTTCGAAAATAAACGGAGGTAAATATACAGCCATTGTCATCATTATTTCAATAACTACTAATCTAATAATAAAAAATAAATAATAAATCAAAAAGGACACGAGAATATACACGTATGAGAATCTCTAAATCTATACTTATAATAAATCTGTAAAGAGGTCAATTCTGTACTTACATGAAATATATTTCCAAAATAACTATCAGGGGATGATTAGTGATCGATACTGATGCTAAAAATGGAATCAGTAAAATTTTTGTCTGTCTGTCTGTATGTTCGTTATAAACTACTCGACGGATTTTAACGAAACTTGGTACAATTATTCTTCATACTCCTGGGCAGGTTATTGTATACTTTTCATCACGTTACGATCAATAGGAGCAGAGCAGTGAAAAATGTCCACTCGTGAGACGCCGGGACGGGCCGCTAGTATACTATTTATCTATTATTATTACGCTGACATAGGTTTGATATAGGTTTTACTTTCAAATTCTCTTCCCTGGTACTGATGAACTTCATAGTAGTGATTGCAATATACTTTCAGGAATGAGAAAGATTTTAATTTTCTCAATTGGAAGGTAAAATCCTTTGGCCCAATGGAGCCGCTTACAGTAGTCACGGACTACGAACCAGACGACGCGCTCGACGGAACCATAGTCAACGCCGGTTCAATACGGGTAATTTGAAGAGATTGTATCTACATGTTCTTTAAACTGAAACTCAACTTCGATGAATTTGAGAAACGAGTACTATTTATCATGAGTAATTAGGGCTGCACTTTTGTTCCAGTTTTTTTATCTTATTCCTCATGAATTTAATTATTAAATAAGTCTAACATGTTTTCTTAAAAAATCACCACCTCTCTGAAGATACTATGCCGATTTTAAGCATTGTGGAATGTACTTGACTAAATCAACCATTATATACATTCGGCTATTTCTAATTTTGTAATTATAAAATTTTATAAGAACCAGAAAACGCAGTACCAATATTGAACATTTAAGCCAACTTTAATCAGTTTGAATTACTTATCACGTGTCTAAATATTTACTATTTCATTTAAAACATTTACAACTACTACGTAAGTATACTTGCTTATTATAATTAATTTCGGAGCAAATAATTAAACTAACAATGTAAATTTAAATAAAATATTGTTAATTTTAATACATTATTATTAATGTATTAAAAAATAATTAAATAATATTATCAAAGATTTTTTATTATACTTATATAAGTCTATATGACACAAAACAAAAAAAAAACTAAATATAAAAATAATTAAAAATTTAAAATAAAGACATGAACAAACTTACTATATATTATACACCACTGAGTCTTGTATCCCATTAGCGAGACGCTTTGGTTCCAAAAGTTTCAGGATCACAATAGACACAGGAAAAAATAAAAAAATACCCATATATATAATAATTTTATTTGTACTTCTTCTCATAACTATAAATATAAACAAAGCACATATAACTTAGTTCATTTTTTTTTCATTAAAATGTAAACTCGATGGTCCTAATCTACTAAACTACAGAATCTCATTGCTAGCAATATACCCAACCAGGTCGACCTCCTCGCGGTTCTCCCTGGAAACTATCATGATTAATTCCTGATGAATTCATCATGATGGGCTAACTGACCTGTTTTCATTCTCATCTATCACCTTTCACTGGTGCTTCGCCAACCTAACCCCTTAGCGCAGGCGGGGTGACCAAACCATTTTCACCTATCAAAAAAAATCTACTAAATACGGACTTGCTTAAAAAGCATACTAAAGAAATTAGTTAAATAAATGTTGCAGATAATGATCAACGATATGTACGAGTTTCCAGCAGATGAAGAGACAAAATTAGTGCATCCTTACACAGAGTCATTTCACATAATTCACGTTTCTTATACATATTGCTCAGAGGATGTGCGAGCTTTACCCTCTTCGAGGTAGGCACCTGATACGTTATAAGTATTTTTCTAATTATTTAAATGAATAATTATCATTATTATTATCTATTTGATACACTAAATACTTTGATCACTTAACTCACTAGGATTAATTTGGTTTTTTAAATGAGCTTTAAAATTAACACTGACATTATATTAGCATATTTAATACAAAAAGCATTCGCCGAGACAAATATAAATATGATCAGTACCAAATTTCATTACAATTAATTTTACGATGACACAGGACTCTTTCTTGCTACTTTATCTTTCAAAAGATAAAAATCCTCTATTTTAAGTAGTCCTTCTAATTTGGGTGATATAGGAAATGTACTTAAACTAGAGGATTATTGAAAATTAAAATGGCAAATACCTGATAAAAAGTGGTAACTGCCGCCTATAGACATGAACAAGTACCACAGACATTACAAAGAGTATACCCCCATACTTTGCTATTTTTAAGAACTAAGTTGCTATGCCTCCGTATCTTGTAATTTTTCTGCCATTTTCCATCCTTCAAACCGAAACACAACCATTCGACCACAGCTGCTTAACGGCAGAAACTGCCCTTTCATAACTTATGTAGGACTTAATCTAAATAAATTACTTTCAGTCGCAATTGCTTCTTCAATGATGAACAACATTTACCATTTTTTGGAGATTACCGTAATTCTGACTGCGATCAATTGTGTTACGTGAAAGCTGTGGAGGCAGCCTGCGATTGTATGCTATACTACGTTCCATATGTAAAAGCTCAGCGGGCTTGTAACTTCACAAGTATCTCTTGCATCGTGAAGGCTAAACGTGAGTAGATGGAGTGGCTCATCCTCCTATACTTACGGATGTTAAAGCAATGAACATGAAATCAGGTTATCTAACCCATTATATCGAATTCATTTACTATATACTTTATGAGCATTAAATGCTATAATTTCCAGAAAGATCGCATGGAAGTCAACTTGAAAGGATATGTGACTATTGTGTTTTATCCTACTCGTTTCTGTCATCAAGCAACAATGCTTGCAATGCCTTGCTTCAGTTTGAAATACGGGATACGGCAGTAAAATTAGAGGTGAAAACTTCAGAAATGGCAACGCATGGACTGAGATTCCATGACCAGTGTCGGTATTTTGAGATAGTACCATTTCTGTCTATAAGCGAAGATTACCACTTTCCATCTCTTTGTTTGTTATTGTAAGTTATTAAAAATGGATATAAAATAGTTAATTACTAGTAAAAATCTTATAATTATCTTTAACAGTTCATATCTTTAAATGGCTTACATCAGAAAACTGCGATTGTCCGAGGGACTGTGACTCACGCCGCTACACCACTGACATGACAGTAGGCAACCTGGATGCCCTTCCGTACGTGATGACAAATTCTTTGTACGTTTGTAATTTTGATATAATTCTATCAACATTAAAAGTAATTAAATAATAAATGCAAGAGCATTGTTGAATTTCAAATATATATATATGATGAATTATTGTGAGTCTTGGCTAAAATAGCCTAAGGATATACAAGTAAAATACCCTAAAATATGAGTATGTCTTTGCCGAGAAGCGTGTATTTTTTTTCTTTCATTTGGCAATGAGCTAGTGTTGCCCAATATGCTAAAATCAAGTTCAACGTTTCCCACTTTTTTTATATAGCAAATTATCTATTATGTTCCATTTTCGATTTTATAAAGTCAAGTGTATACTTCTTATGATAAATATGAAAAACTAACAGTTTTTTATTTGTTTCTTGCAGTACCGATCTGAAGCTCAACAAAAGTTCCTCCATTATGCATTTCTACTTCCCAAACCCCGTATATGTAAAACAGAAGCAAGAAACAGTGATGTCCCTTATTAGCATTACTTGTAAGTATATTCATAGACATAATAATAGACCTCAGGGGGAAAGGGATTGTTAGTAATGGAGACCAAGAAACCCATGCTAGCAATATACCCAACCTGATTGACCTCCACGCAAGTCCCTCTGGAAACCATCGTGGTTGATTCTAGTGAAATTCGTCATGATGGGCTAACTGACCGATCTTTTCATCTCACCGATCACCCCTCACTGGCGCCTCGCCAGCGTATCCCGTTAGCGCAAGCGGGTATATCATTCCATTGTCATCCATTAAAAAAATTGTAGATCTCTTTATAAAAAAGTATTTTATTACCATTTCTTACAATTTAAGCTTACGTATGCACGTCCTATCTGTTGTATGTTGCGCAGTAAGAATAATAATAATATCAGGTTGTATTTTAAAATTATTACTCTGAACTCTTTTCTCAGTCAGGTCATTTTAGGTAAAGGTTTTTATTTTCTGAAAATAAACTATTCCGTATCCAAAGAAACAGTACAGAAACATTTCATTTTCCATATAGCATTGTTTAAAAAATTTGAACGACGCTAGAGTCCTAAGATGATATTTTAGAAATGGAATTAAACAAACCTACTGGCAGAAAAATTATTTTACTCGTATTTACCTATATAGATGGATCACATGACGCCGTATTGGCATTTGCAGGTTTCCCAGTATTTACATAATCCACAATTCCCAATAAAAAATACTTAAATCGCGGCGCGACGACTCGCATGAAATCCAATGACGTATCTATGACGTCTTAGAGAATGGTAGGCATAATTCACAGGGTTTCCCCTTTAACGAGGTAAAGTAAAGTACATTATAATTTATCAAAGGAAGATTTTGTAATGGGTATAGGTTACAGTTACCACTGTCCATCATGTGGAAAAGAGATCGTTAGTAATGACTTATCAGGGCGACCTCTGCATGGTTACTCCTGGAAACCTATCATGGTTAATTCCTACTAAAATCATCACGATGGGCGAATTAACTTTACTTCATCCTCACCGGTACTCCGTCGGCATATACCAACAGCGCAGAATTATAACGAAACGGACCCTCCGTTTCGTTATAATCCATTAAAAAAAAACACTTACCATCTGGTGAGCCACCAGGTTGATTGCTTGTCAATGTTCCATAAAAAAAAACACCTTTTTTATGCAACTTAGAAAAGCAAACAAGCTGACGGCCCACTTGATGGAAAGTGGTATTTGTCGCCTATAGCATTAAATAATACCATGGACATAATAGAGTACACTGCGTCACCCTTCATACGTTGCAATTCCTGAGAACTAGTGTTTTTAATGGATGGTAACCCCGCCTGCGCTAACGATATACGCTGGCGGGGCACCAGTGAGGAATGATAGGCGAGAATGAAAAAGCAGGTCAGTTAGCCTATCGTAATGAATACATCTGGAATTCAGCACGATGGTTTCCAGGGGGAACCACGTGGAGGTCGGCCTGACAGGGTATATTGCTAGCAATGCAATCCCTTCCCTCCGGACTAAGGTGCTATGCCTCTGCACCCTGTAATTTCATTGTCATATCCCATCCTTGAAACCGAAACAGAGCCTTGCAAACACAACTGCTTCATGGCAGATACACAAATGGGACAGAGATACCCAAGTAAACGACTTTTGTAGTCTCCTTCTAGTGTCTTTAAACTTTATTTGTTACTTTCAGCAAACTTGGGAGGTGTGTTTGGTTTGTGTCTCGGATGCAGTAGTATCAGCATTCTGGAAATTTTATTTTATATATATAAAACTATAAAGAACAGTATTTCAAGAAAAAGCAAACAACTGCAATTGGAACGTGAAGTATTTTACTATAATTAATGGCATAACAAATTCGTTAATAACCTAATTTGTATTAATGACTATTTTTTTTATTGTCGTCGCATAACTGAACAATTATTTACTGATTTTAAGGAAAAGGAATTATTTCTCGCGTATAAATCTTTTTCTATAAATTTTTATGAGTAATTCTGACTGTTTATATTATAGTAAAGAGGTAAATATGGCAGTTCTAGGTTTTAAAAGAGGTAAGCCCAACAACAAAAATAAAACAAGTTAGTAGGTGTATGTAACAAATTTATATTTTCTGATTTACATATATAATTCACTATATCTGGCGATAAATTTCAATAATGTTATCAAATATATTGGTATTGCTTTGCTTAATTTCTTGAAAAAATACAAAAGTATTCTATGCGTTAAGAAAACATCTTCTAGAAAAAATTACATCTTTCTTATTAAATCTAGATGTTCATATTATGCATAATATTTCGAATGCGTACTAAGTTTATATAAAAATCGGTTGCGCAAACGTTGACTCGCGCTATTGCGAGCCGTTTCGAGTGATGATTTATTATCTATACTAAATAAATACTCTCAGAATCCGTCCTATTCAATAATACTTCAAAGTAAATGAAAGCTAAACAAACCTACAGTAACGAAATAAAATGAATTTTTGGCTTAGATTTTAATTATATCTACAATAAAGCATATAACTTAATAATTTGGTCTAAGTTATGAATATTATAATTAAAATGTTAAGTATTCTTATACTAATTATTGCCTTAAACTATTTTACTTTAAATTCCAGTGGTCTCTATAAAAACGACCGACAGACTCATGCCTATGAAAAAAATTGTATCTAAAATACAATATGTATAATTAAAACTATCATTAATCTAATATCGATGATTTTAGACGCTCTACACTAATCAGTGACTCAATTATCTATAATAATAGACTAATTAAATCTCATCATTGGTATAAATCATTATAAATATGAGCATTTTGAACAGAAATTAAAAGTATATTTTTTTTATTAAACTTTATAGTATACAGGATGTAAAGAAAATATATCTGGTAACTAAATCCGTACACCATACGTATTCTGTATTCTAAACATTTACTAATCCATCGAAACCTAATACAAATTACGTAAAAGCAGCACAACCGTTAAGTTCAAAGTTTCATATAACTGCTTAGTATCCATGATGTCCTTCATTTGCTAAAGGTTGAGTGGGTACATATGCTGTTTTAAAAACTTTCAATACACCCTGTATAAACTGGCGACAAGTCATCGATATTGGAAATAGATAATGTTAACAAATGGCATGAGTGAATTAAGCAACTATACCGCCGCTGGGGCGGGGTCAAATACATAATCACTGGACGTATCACATAAATCGCTTATCAGTAATGTTGCATACCAATACATAATCCAATGGAACGGTAAGACGTTACACCAACATTGAGCTAACTTACATTCAATATATTATTCTTTATGTAATATTGCTGTTAATTTATGGTTAACTAATTATATCATACTCGTAACTGTTTCTGAGAGTAGACGTAGACAATGGCACTATGTTTTATTATGACAAGAAACACCGACGATAATAATTTTTGTGCCACTTTCAAAAATTGTAAAAGAGATCTTTTACACATTACAACTAACGCACCATCTAGTCTAGCCTCGCTAGAATTTAAGCACAACACGAAAATAAATCCCTGAAATGCTTCAAATAAAACTCTGTTTTATTTTACATCACAATTATTATTTATGAGGCAAATACAATTTTTTATAAAAATATTCTCGATTAGATAGTTAAAACAGCTTATAAATTGACTTCATTAGGCTGGCAACTCTAGGCCGACACTAACATTATAAAACTACAATATAAATACAAAGCACGTAGTGAGCAAGTAAGTTACTTATTGTAAAAGTTCGTCAATAAATAAATATAGCCGATCGCTATGAATAGGCCAAATACAAGAATAGAAAGATATCGACTTATAAAACGAGAAGAGAAAAAACAGCTTGACCGGATTGATGGAGTACATTGAATAAATAAATAATCCGTATTATTTGAAGTACAAAAGTCAGTTGCTATACGAACTAGGTTCGCTGGACCGACGACGCGTCTCACGCTGTCGCCGGCCGACAACCTGCGCAAGGCACGCATAAACTTACTACATAGAAGCGTCTCGAAGCCCCTTCCGCCACGCGGCTCTGGCCCGAACAACACTTTCCTCATTAGAAGTAGCGACAAACGAATTTATAGACACGCTTACTGCCACACACACGTAATAGAACGAGATAACAACAACGGTATCTTGTTCTAACTCATGCGGTAGCGTAAACGTAACTACAAATGTTTGTTTCCCACCAATTTGGACGGGCAAGTGAAAAGAAGCCACGTGCTGCGAACTGAGCGCTCACACGCCATCGGACTCTAAGTCAACGAGTGAGGGCTCAATTTCGAACAGCAGGAAGGTGGCGTCGAGATAGTCTCAGAGGCTGACGAGGCTGCTGTGCGCGTCCGGTGAGGCGGCGTCGGGCGCGGCGCGCTGCTGCTGGCCGCACGGGTGCGGGTGCGGGTGTACCGGCGTTAGTCCGGTGCCGCCCTCCATGAGGCTGTCGAAGTTGAACGGGATGCCATTGCTTGGAGTTGTGATCTCGACACCTGCCACGGTGTTGTTGTTGCCCATTGCTTTCGTTTTGTGTGCCTGAAATGGGAATACGAAATTATTAGAATTACATTGTACCATCATGTGATGTACGTAAGGTAGTTTAGATAGTTTTTTTTTTCATCCGCAATGTTGACTATAGCAACATATTTATTCTTTGTCAAACATTAAATATGGGGAAAAGGGATTGTTAGTTATGTGGTCTAACTGACCCATTGCTTGCAATACACCCTATCTTTTCTAATCCTAAATTATAATTAAATCGGTTTAGTCGTGAGACTGTACAAACAAACAGTAAGGATATAATGACCCAGAAACTCATACTATCCGATTGCGGAAAACTGTAGGTAAACTGCAGTTACAATTCCACATGAGGAGATAATCCAGTTTACCTGTTTTTAATATGTATGTATAACACGTGTGGAAAACACGTCGTCCTTCACACAAAACTATTTGTTCTCAATAAGAGTATTTATTTAATTTTTGCTTGCAATATATTCTGAATTAACACGACTATATTTTAAATACACCATCGGTAGTTAACGCGATGAAAGATTTTGCAGGTAAATAATACTTACATACCTTTATTGTTTTTAAATTATTTCTTCTTAAAGAAATAGGTATGTTTTTAAAATATGTGTAAACAACGCGAAAGTTTAAAATTAACTAACATGATATAAATGAAATATGGTAATAAAATGAACAATACGAGGTCTGTCCGGAAAGTTCGTATAAAAGTGTTCTGGAATGCGAGAAAGAGGAGTGGGGAGGCCAGGTAAGCGCAGGACCCCTTCCTTATGTCCCTAACAATGCTTCAGTTCTGGTCTGACCGCCGTGCGGTGCGAACTGGCTTGTCACGCCATCTGTGAAGTTACCTCTTAACGAAACCCCGTCGGCATGGAGCCCGCTTCCGTTGAAGAGCAGCGCGTCGTAATCAAGTTTCTCTCGAAACTCGGCAAGAATGGCCGTGAAATTTTTGCCGATCTCAGAACAGTTTATGGGGATGATGCTGTGAAGGAACCAACCGTCCACAAGTGGCTAAAAAGGTCAAATGTCAAGACAATGTTGATTGTTTTTTTCGATGTTCGGGGGATTGTCCATCAAGAATTCGTCCCTCCAGGCCAGACAGTTGATGGAAAATTCTACGTCGATGTGCTCAGACGCCTCAAAGCTCGTGTGGCACGAGTTCGTCCAGAATTGGCGCGAGAGGGGCGTTGGATTCTTCACCACGACAATGCCCCTGCCCACACCTCTCTTGTTGTCCGTGAGTTTTTGAGTAAAAATTCCATTACGGTGACCGAACACCCCCCCCTATTCGCCGGATTTGGCCCCGTGTGACTTCTTCTTGTTCCCAAAAACCAAATTGGTACTTCGGGGGCGGCATTTGGGGGACATAAATGAGATAAAAAAAGCTACGACGGGGCAGCTGAGAAACCTACAACCAGAGGACTTTCAAGGAGCCTTCTCACAGTGGAAACGGCGTTGGCACAAGTGCATTATGTCACAGGGGGAGTACTTTGAAGGGGATAAAATTGATTTACCTGAATAATTGTAAAATAAAATTTTTAAAAAACTTTTATACGTACTTTCCGGACAAACCTCGTATAACGAAAAAAATCTTTACAACACTAATTTTCAACTTTTTACGCGACTTCAAAAATAGGACTTGGTATCGTCGGTACCTTTTGTGTATAATATACATAAATATATATGACGAGATATCTTCGACAATTGCGAATAATGTGATCATTAATATTATATTACCAAACGAACAAACACTATTCACTCATACAGATTATAAATTCAGTATTATTCTCATTTGTATACCTTTAATAAATAATTAAAATAAAAAAAAATAAAAAACTAATAACACGTTACCTGTGCAGGATTTGTATGTACATAAAGGAAACTGGGCCTGGTGGGGCGTGTGGTCGCCGGGGGCGTGTCCAGGGTAATTTGTGTTGCGCTCGTCACCACGGCTGGATTCGCCGCCGACAGCATTACTCTGAAATCATGAAGTTGTAATTAGAAAACGACAATCCTTGAAAAAAAGTTACAGGATATCAAAGATGGATTAAGAATTCCATTATCAACATTTCGTAATTTTGAGGACTCCTCACAAAAATAAATTATTGACATTTTCAATTAGTTTTAGTTTATTAAGAAAATTAATGAAAACTGAAAAAAAAATGTTATTTCATCTAAAAGCATATATGGGATATGTACTGTTACCATTTCACATTTTATATGACACACACGTATATAAAGATAATGTTATAATAAACAAGCACTTACTTTTGGTCTGGGATCGGCGATGTGAACATAACATTCTCTGACAACACTAGATCAGCCGCGGGCTCCATCGTCTCCACTTTGACGCGGACGCCATCTTCTGGGAGTTCGGGATAATAGTTGTTGTCGTGGAAAGGTTTGATGTCTGGTGGACTGATGGACCTCTTTTTCAAGCGACACGAGGGAAGATGCTTTTGCAGGATTATTTCAAGGTTTTGGCGGTCAACGTTTAATTTACGAATTTCCTCTTGAAGCGACTGTTTCTTTTCTTCGAGTTTGTCAGTTTCCTCCTGGAGTTCGTTGGTGTGGTCAAGTCTTCGTTTACGGCAGCGGGCGGCGGCCATTTTGTTGCGTTCCCGCCGAATTTTCCTGCGCTCTTCTTCTTCAGGGGAGAGATCTTGTGGGGCTTTGGTTGGTCTCCGGCCGCCCATATTACGCCGTTTGGGAGCTGGTAGTCCCGGGCTGCTGCTGCTGTCGCCGCTGGCGGAGAGCGGGCCCGGCGACACATGCAGCGTCGTCGTCGGGCCCGAATCACAATACCCCACCGAATTCAGGATGCCTGTCGAAGAGGAAAATGGAGAACGTGAATATTTATCATCAATATATAATCACTTTTACAATGTATGTATGTAATACGGGAAGCCGATTTTAATGAAAAATAGCCACTACTTATGCATAAAATTAACTGAGGCATTAAGGCGTGCATTGTTGCTTCGACCTGAAGGGTTATCTAAGATACAGCCACTTCCAAACTGAAATAAAAGGATAAATTCGGTGTTATAAATTATTTAATTGACATTTATCTCGACCGTTTTCACTGTCTATCAGGTGAACTGTAAGTTTGTTTGCCATTTTCAAATAAAAATTTCACACAAAATACAGAAATATTGTTGTTTACCTTATTACCCGGTCAGATCCTTCTTTACTAAAAAATAGTATCGTTATCTTTACGTAAATACGCCACGTAGACCTTCCATGACCAGTAGGTAGGCCGAAAACTTTATTTTGATAATATTAATGAAACTAAAATAGTAAACTTTCGCCACTTACCGTAATTATTGGCGTGCGTGACTGAAGGTGGCACGAAGCCCGCGTGGTTGGCCTGCTCGCTCCTACAGTTGTTCAGCTCGATGTAAGTTTGTTCGAAGTTGCGCAGCTGCGTTGGTGTTATGGTGGCCGTGGTGCGAGTCGGTACCCCCGACTGGAGGCCCTCGAGGTTTGCCAACTGAAAATAAATACACATTATAAGTACACATTTTGTAAGTACATTCGTTACACAGTGAATCTAACAATCCATCATTTTGAACTGACGTCAACAGAATCAGAATATACTGTGACACCAATATTTCTATTCATATGTGGCCATTACTGAGGACTACGGTGTTATGTTAATATAAGTAGGGGTTGATAGTAAGTAACCAATAAACACTATAGACTTTTGTAATATAAAAATCTTGAGTACCCTAATTTCATTGTCATATTTCAATGTTCAAACGAGCGATCAGCTTAATACGCGAGATAGGTGGAGATAACTTTTGTCTTCTCACATAATTTTATAAGCCTATTTATTTATCATTAAGAAGATGGTGGTCATTCGTTGGACGAAACAGCATTTGAAAATCTAAATGATCTAAGAATGAGTAAAAATTAACAGCTAAACTAAAAACACACTTTAAAAGTTATATAATTTGTAATAATAAATAGAATTTATTATTACAAATTGGCGTGTGATCCCGGCATAGAATAGGCCACCCATTCCTTTCCTGTGGGTGTCGTAAGAGGCGACTAAGGGTGGGCGAGAGATGGGCAGTAGCATCCCTCTTAAAATATCTCCAAAACCTAACTGCGGTTACAAATCCGCCTGCCAAAGGTGGCAACTACTGGCAAAACCTCCCAAGGTGGAGGCTTATGGTAAGCAATGGACAGTAAAGGCGGATATGATGATTATTACAAATAAAACCTATCAAAGTTTTATGTTATCATGTAAGGCAAAGTCAGAGAAAATAAAAGTCTGGTTTTAATACAGAATATACCCATGTCCGATATCTGATTATAAAGTGCAAATTTTATAATAAATGAAAGATTATTATAAGTAATTTAATTAGGTATGAAACCTTATGAATATTAATAATTAATTGTAATCTTTCGCGTTGTTTACACATATTTATTTACACTATAGGGACTCAACGCGACGATTTTTTTGCAGGTAAAAGTACCTACATAGCTGCGTCTATATTACCGACGTTTTTCACTGCGTTAAGACCCGATAGTGTATTTAAAATACCTAAATTTATGATTATTTACTTGAGACATAATTCCAATGAAGTGTTTGATAACTGCAATACGTTTAAAAATTTTGCAATCATTATGAAATGTTTGTGTCTTGTGGTGGATTGCTTCCACATTCCGATCGTGTTTTATAACAAACAATATTTACAAGATACATGCACGATGAAAAGATAATAAAGAAATTATAACAAACTTATGGGTTGTCGCAACTTTCATTAATTTATTTTTTAATGACTTTATTTACTTAATGAAAAATTAAATGTTGATATTTTGTAGCAAAATACAGTAGAAATAATAAAATAAGTAATAAATATAATAGTAATACAGTACTTTTCCAGTTTAATAAAAATTGTTAAAAGTCGAAAAAATATTTTTTCTTGATTACCCCTTTTTATACCAATAGTATTATCGTTTAGTTCGAAATTTCAAAAATATCAGACACATGTTTAACCATAGTTTTAAAATAATCTGTATATTAAATTTTAGGTGTGGCGGTACACGCAACTTTTAGTCAATACCATGAATTATACCTACATAGTTATAGATTATGTTTATACAAAGACTGTTTACATATTAACATTTAAGCAGGTAAAATTTAAGTATAAGCTATTTATAGTATTTCGAATTAGAATTTCACACACAAACAAGTGGGCAAAGTGCAACGATGGGCTAGCGGTGTGCGAGTTGAAAGCGAATTCATAAATCAGTCATCCCGAGCCATTTCCAATAATTTCAAATGGCTTTACTTTAATGTAACAGGTGCATATATCTAATTAGCGATACGATTAATTGGTAAATTTTCTATATGTTTAAAAAAAATAATTTACATTATTGTTACACAGGTCAGGAACTAGGACAAAAAGTATAATGTAAGTGAACTAATAAGAGAAACAGATAATTGGTTCCGTGTTTGCCGAGGGTAATGATGCAGTGCGGCAACTGAACTAAGGTTTACTTTATTCTGGCTGCATTCCCACAGCATACCTGGTGGCACCATAGCTCCGTTGCGAGGATGTTGGCGATCTCCAGTGGATCGATGTTCTGCATCTTGACGGTGCTCAGTCAACCACGTTTATAATTAGACGCTTACTCTATTGTATTGCTCTTTTTGCGACGCGACACCTTCGTGCGGTTCGAGTTTGTTAGTCGATTTGTTCGTTATAATCCGCCCTCGCAAAGTACACTATTAACTGGGGTCGATCCGTCGATGCACCGACCAATAATTTTAGGTTTCTCGATATCGGTGTGTTGTTGTCGTGTAGTTGTTCGTTATGGGGCGGATCGGTGGTCGTCGTTCGCGATAGTTCGCGTTGTACGTCGTATGCGCGGGATAGCGGCTCGTTCGTTCGATGTGCGCGCGTACGCGGCATCCGCGGCGGTTCGCGCGCTACTGCCGCGCCCGCGCATGCTCGCCCGAAATCTTCGCCCACGAGCGACTTCGAATCATTTATTAATAGAATACTCCTCTAACTCCGGAAATATTTCGCGTCATTTCGCATTACACGCGCCGGTTCTAGTTATCTGAGGTAATGGGCGGCAATCTGTTGTTCGATCAAATCGGAAACAAAGGCCTACCACGCACGATGGAAAAGCTAAGAAAATAGACGCTAAAGATATTATCTTGGAAACAGGCATTTTGAGCATGTACGAGATACTGATATAAGTAGATGGTGAAGCAATTTTTAGATTCCATAATTTCGCTTTTCAACTTTCTCTCAAATACCTACCTAGGTAAGTACATTAAGTTTAACATGTACAAATTCTGATACGTACCTCATTAATTAACTAAACACATTACAAAATTTTAATTCGAAAATCGACCAATAGTGATATCTTAGATATGTATATAGGTATACAACGCAATAATACCAAATCAAAATGTGGCCACGAACACAATACTAAACTAACGGATATTGCTCATAATCAATTTATTTAGTTAAGCCAGAAACTAATCAGAGGATGTTCGTTAAGTAGAAGAGCTCGATAATGTGGGCGAAAGGCTCTGTCGGTCCTTGCGGCAAGGTCGCACTCACGGACCCGTGGGCGCGTCCGTAACTATACAACCTTATTTGGCGCCTGATAAGCTATACAAAGTATGTCATATACTGACTATATTTGGATTTATCGCTAAATGTCGGAATAATGTTTTCCTTAGTGACACCACTTTAAACTACGTTCTAATATTATAGAACTTCAATAAATCTTATATCATATACCTAGGCCACTTATTATCGTAGTGAAAGAGATTACTATGCGACTATGAAAGTATGTCTGAAAATTAGGAGCCGAACGACATAAGAACTTGATATTAAAATTAAGAAATAACTGGTATCATGTCTATATAAAATAATAAACAAAAAATCATCTACTCGTCTACGGAGTCACTTTCAGAAGCAACTGTTCATGGTACTTACAAAATTCGGCCCAAAAGTTCACAATTACCTTTCATAGTAGACTATCATCATAATAGTTTTAGTAAATATATAACTAAAATTCATTAGAATAATTGATACTGTCGTCGATATCTCCAGTGTAAACAAGGAAAATAGACACCGGTAGGTATAGTGTGCATACAACCGTAGTAATGAAGATGTTGTGATGACTCGTATAATTTCCTATATGAATTACATGATCACAAAGGGGACAAAGGCGGCAGACTGCTCCGGAAGGCGCTCTGGCCGGTCAATTACCACAATTGCTTAAATGAAATTCGTCTCAAATGCGCGTTGCGCCTGCGCCGGCTAGCCCGCACTACGTACGTTAATTGGTCACGGTGCTTACCTAACAATTAACTGATACTTTATTATCGTTATCTCGCATTCCTGCTCGTTATCGACAATATGTACCACAAAAATTGCGTCCACCACTTAAAGCTTATATATTTAACACCAGTTCTCAGCAATATTTTCCTTATTTTTTAATCTGTCACGATTCTACATCATAAACCGCCTTGAAATTGCAAAAAAGCAAATTTAAATCATAAATGAAACTGAATGTATAATAAATAATCAGTGCATTCAAAATACTAAAAACTTTCTCCGAATTCGAAATATGAACATGTTTGATATTGCATACAAACCACGTGGTTTTGGAAGAAAACGCAAAAAAACACATTATAGACATAAGGTTTTAAGGTAAACGTAGTGAAGTACCAGTTGAAAATCAAGAAGTTCTGGAGGTTGGTTGTTGAATAGAACATGTTATGAAAAAGTTATAGTTTAGGTTTTTAATAGCTAACATTATTCAGAATAATTACGGAGTCTACCCATCATGCAATAGTAACCGGTCTATATTAAAATCCTGCGAGTACTAATTATGAGTAAATTTCATAAAAAAACTGCCCATCTATATTATCACATATTAAAAATTTAAATCACAAAACAGAAAAGATCCACGCAAACTTCCATCAACAAGTTGAAAACACGCCCTTGAACCCGTGTTTAGTACCTACACCTACATAATAAACAAATGCGAAATGAAACACCTAGTTGTAGAGACACCATAATCACTCGTA
Source organism: Galleria mellonella (assembly GCF_026898425.1). Classification (NCBI taxonomy): domain Eukaryota; kingdom Metazoa; phylum Arthropoda; class Insecta; order Lepidoptera; family Pyralidae; genus Galleria; species Galleria mellonella. Next base: position 8,825,615 of record NW_026442138.1, read on the forward strand.
GACAGCCGGCTACCAACTCCGCTGGCTGCTTGTTCGACGTCGCTTATCGAACCGCGTGGTAGGACGACCATGAGATCACCACTATAAATGTTGTTGTGACGTAAATTATATGTACTTGATGTACAGCGCGAGTGCTGCGGTAATGGCATTGCTTTTTATAAACGATGCAATAAGTTTTTATTGTTATATCATGATAACTCGAGGGACACACGTCCGATGCCAAATACATAAAAAAAAACAAAAGATTCATATAAAAAATCTCGGAATAGCGACCCCGATACTATATATTCAAGCTCAAGTCTGTGAAATATTTATTGAGCTGCATTTGTAACAACAAATATTTTCTGCTTTGCAATGCAGTAAATATATTTAAACAAATTACTTTATGTCTCTAAAGAATTAGTGTTTCTTAAAACAAAATTTTTATTCATAAAAACAAAAACCTTCTACAAATTTATTTTAACTATTACATATTTTGTCACTTTCTTTCAAATTAGGAATTTAGTGACAAAGAAAGAGACAAAGCAGTTCAATAGCTAAAATAGGTTTATGAGAGGTTTGACACTTTTATGAATAACAGGGTAACACTATAGAGACCTGTTTCAAAATAACTAAAAAAAAAGATACTATATGTATGACTATTATTTTTATTTTTTAAACTCGTAACATAAATAGATTTATATACAAACTGTTTCTTTTACTGATTATATAATTATTACATAAGGCATAATGTGCACACATTATATACCAGTGCAATTTCATAGAAATGAATACACATAGTGAAAATCCATAGTGTATTCAGGCGAAAAGATAACAGACTATCAGCTTCGTTGGAATTAGATTGACCAGGATAAAAATGCAACTAGCCGTTCTATATCAAATATTGTAACCTTTTATTGAGCAATTAAAGCAATGTGGTTACAAATAAACAAACAAACAGACTTTCACATATACTACTACAATACTAGCTTTTACCCGCGACTTCATTCTCGAGACCTGGATATATTCACTAACGGAGATAAAAAGTAATCTATAACGATTTCCATTCCATATAGTAGGTGTATACTAAATTTCACAGTAATTGGTTAAGTCATTAAGTAGCTATAAGGTTAAAAACAAATATACTTATTTAAATTTATAATATTAATAAGGATTATTAAAGATAGGTATCAAATATAATTGAGTGCGGCAGAACTATATGACGAATTAAATTAGAAATTAGTAGAGTACACTACAATAATACTACTCCCTTGTTTAGTGAACTAGTTGTTTCCTAATACTGCCGATATGGGCCCGATAGTCGCACGTGCGTGGCCAACGTACAATCAGAAATGCATACACATAAACTACAACAGTCAGTAGTGTCCGTACACGACCCAAATGGATATTTCATTTAATTTGTGCGCTACATGCAGCATAATAATGCAGGATTTTAATCAGACCTAGCACCTGCTGATTTAGTAGATAAAACATGCTAAAATTAAACCGCAAGATAAAATTTATGTGTTATCGTTACAAATCTATAATAAGTACCTATTAATAGAGCATAAGGAACAATTCCAATAACTCTGAAACCAAATACTTACTTATATACAGATGTATTTCCCAACTACTATCCACTTTCTGTTTTTATGTAATGGTTAGCAAGTGAAGAATGCCATGAATTTTGCCAATTATAATATGTATTTATAATGCAATAAAGATTAAATTGATAATAAATAGGATTATAATTGTCTCTATAACTTATTCAAACAAAATATCTTCGTTTTTGGAAACTAGATTTTCACTCCTCATTCAAATTTTATTATCACTTTAACTATTCGTTGTGTAAGACTCAAAAAATAACAAGAAACGGTCACGTTCTAAATATTCATCATTCATCTATCCTACAAATCTTACAAATATTATAAATGTGAAAGTTGGTAAATATGTTAGTCGCGATTAAACGGCTGAACGGATTTTAATGACATTTGGCATACAGATGGACCTATCCTGAATTAACATATGGGATACGTTTTATTTCACTAGGGCCTAAGCCTAGCGACTAATCTTATATTATATTATATTATACGGCAACATCCAACTTTATGAATATAAATGAATAAAACTATAAGCAAAATTAGATTTATTATTTAATTCAAATTATGTTAAATAAATTAAATATGTCAGTTAACAATTAACAAATTTATTAAATAAATAAACCTCATATTAAACATTTAACAACAGTGAAATTAAAAATTATAACAATGAGGAAATATTCTAATTACACTAGTTGTGAAATAATTAGGTATTAGACGATTAGCGAATGTTTACGTTTCATTGTGGTACTGCCACATTTGTGAATGTCACATAACATCACCACTTAATTTAGCCCAGTATCGTTCAGCGACTTTCCGGGAACAACATCTGATAATACAAACTCGTCGAGCGAGCCGTAAACAGTTTTCTCAAACTTTATTCGAACCATTGCAACTCTATATTCGAAATCATAATATTATGAGGTTTCTTGTTTTACAGGGAATTGAAAACAAGCTAATCTGAGATTGCCGAGGGAAGAGAGGATTGTTGGTAATGTATTATATTATCTGTGGTAAGGAAGACTTGCAGTCCATTGCAAGCAATAGCCACATTGTTGTCAAGAGATTACAGTGGCTCATTTAGTTACACTAATAACTCATTAGCAGCGGCACACGGAGCCATAAATAAAACTTACACCTAATTCTTATACAAACGAAAAATACCAATAATAAAGATGAGGTCTATGAATAAATAAATCTGCTACTGCTTCCAATTACTAAGTTTCATCATGATGATATCAAACACTACTGAAGATACTTGATAATAACTAACCTAACTACCTATGCCTTGTATAAGTAAATAAAATTAGTATGATAGAGGTAGTACTATATATTTTATATAATGCATAAAACCATGTAATTATGGTTGACGATCAAAGTTTAATAAAATAGTGACAGCTGAATATTGATAACTTAGATTTTAATGTGTCAAAGTCCAAAGTGCTCAATATAATATAATAAATATTTACTAAATGAAAACAAGATGGAAAACATAGCGCAATCAGGCACGTAATTACATACAAACAAAGATCCGAGAATATTCTAAATCGAATCCGGACATACAATAACATAATGATATAGTTATTAAAAAAAATAATATTTTTTAGAACTAATAAAGTCATATGCCATTAAAATGTGACAAATTGCTAAAGCGTCGGCATTTTTCAATAAGTCTCGATAAAATTTATGTAAAACCAAATTGGTGGATACAAAAGTCAAGAAATGTTTTAGGTCGAATGGAAATAATCTAAAAGTTGTAAAAAAGTGTATAATATACAGGGCATACAATTTACAGGTGCGTTTTCCTTAGTTTCGACATTAAGAAATAATATAGTCGTCAACGTTTCGCTGTAACGTCGCGTGTCGTTTCGTTTCGCGAATATCATCGTCACCGCTTAATTTAGAGCAGTATCAGGAACTGCGAACATTCCGGGACCATTTCTCGATAACGGGATGCAATATTTTATTCATTACAGTATCCTATATTAGATACTATTAAGATTTTCTATATGATTTTGATCAAAATTTACTTAAAGGTCATACAAATAAACGATTTAAAAAAAATGGCTTTACATAGGAAAACAAATTATTAAAATAATAATTGCCATAAAGCAATGATGACTTGCGAATATGTTTATTATAAACAATATAAGTCCTCCAATATATGACTTACATACAACACATTATTGTTAAATTTAATGTACTTACTGATACTATCAACGCAAATAAAAAAGTACACAATCTAGAATCTTTTTTTCTACATTGCTTCTTTAACGTGCCATTCCATCTAAGTAAACGCGAAATATTTTTTTCAAATACCAAAACAGAACTGGTCACGACACCACATAATTTCTTTGGGGTACACGAACTGGCATAGAATAGAATAGAATAGAATAGAATAGAATAGAATAGAAAATCATTTATTCAAATAAACTTACATTGAAGCACTTTTGAATAGTCATTACATTTTTTTTAATCTACCGCTCATTCGGAAAGCTGTCTCATCACAAGAAGATATACATACTTACTCCAAGTTACTGATAACAGGATACAACAACAACATTTATGTGTTGTTTTTCTTTCCTATCTAATATACTGGATATCGCATACACATAGATAGAGCACGTAATTTTGGACAATAGTGTAGAGCGACGCGCGCGGTGTTGCGTACTAAATGGCGCGCGCGCACGTGCACCGCGCGTGATGTACGCACGACAGGTGAAGAAAGAAACGCATTTATTATCAGTCCTTGCAAATTCTAGAAATAAGAAAAATATTACCACGTCACAGTTGGACAATATATACTTGTTGTAATACTGGGAATGAAAATAAGATCTACTACTAGTAGCTAATGTACCAAAAGTGTCCAAAGATTCAAAGATTAGGAGTCTTTAAGCTCAAGTACTCAAAAGGAAAATCTTGATTAATAGGTCTTGTCGTCCATATACCTCACGTCCATATACACGCAACTCATCTACCACTTACATATTAGATATGCGACAAGGAAACAAAAGAGAGAAAAACAATGAGATATTGAACTAAATCCTCACCATATTATTATAGAACTGGAAAAAAAATTCTGTCTATACAAATACGTTTATAAAATTTACGAAGCGTAAGTACCAAAATTTTTAAATTTTTTTCCAATTTCATTCGAAATTAAGGACAAAAACTAATTCCTATATTATTTCTGTAACAATTTCATAAAATAAACATGAAAATAGTGCATATTATAGAAGGGAAACTGCCACAAAGGAATCTCATTAGTATAGCGATAAACATTGTTAAATAATGTATTCTGTTCACAGTAGGTATATAACATACTACTTAGTATAGAATGCAATATGTAGGAGTAGCGTAAAATTCTTCCAATGCCTTACCCATCAGCCTTCGACAAAGTAACTTTGAAATTGATCTCAATACCACGGCGATACAGAACTTATTTCACCATTTTAAATACAAGGCGTCATAAAACACTCGTACTATTATACTACCAAACTGAAATGTGGTCATCTTGTATGGAGTCGGACCTGACAGTCGACGTTTGTATCTAGTCGACTGCATGGGAGATCATTAACGCAGCGCTAATTGCTCACACTAATAGCGCTCGCTCGGGTCGTCCAGTAAGAATTCCTTGAACTGATTTTAAATGGTATAAAGATATGTTTGTTTTGCATCAGTATATGCTTGTCTGTTATTTGATTTTGAAAAAGTACTTTCTTTTTAATTCTAAATTATATTTTCTGATTAGAAAAAAATAATAATAATAGAATATAGATAAAGGCCAAGTCTTGTGTATATTATTACAAACGATTATTATTATTATTCCAACGGTTAATTGTTCACTGCTAAACACGAGCCTTCCCCATAAAGAGCTAATAAGCTAATTGTCAAATTAACTGACTTGTTTTTTGTTTTATCAGTATTATATATATTTACGCACAAAATGTATCTTGACAAATTATTTAATAAATAAAATGAGTGTTTACGTATTAAAAAGATGCAGAATTTATAAGACAAAATAAATATAGAAGTTATAAAGGAATCACTCATAACTACTTATCACGCAAAATTGTATGAAAAAGTTGACCCGTTTTTCTCAAAGCATTTCTATGGAGACACTATCTATATAATCTAAGGTTTCTATAATGACTCTATTGTCAACAATATAACAATAATAATTCTTCAATTTTGGACATTTATAATTTTCCAAATTGCAGTAAATTTCATCTAACAAGTATTATTATAATGGTGGTAGGTATAACAGCACAAAGAACCACATGTCAGCGTTGCATGGCGCCGAACGCCGGCGAACTGTCGCGACATTGACCGCCACTGCGCGAATAAAACAAATCGGTGGCTGGCACCGCGCCATAATCCTTTCACTACGTTCACATTGAACGATGCTAACATGGATGCACCGACCATTGCTGCATTAAGTCTAGCTTTGGTAAATTAAACCTTGCTGAACTAGCAGTGAAAGTAGATTCATAAATCTGTAAGCAATTTATTGCACAAGTTAGAATTTTGTGCACTATCGCTTTTCATAAAACACCCCCTATGCTCACCGCTGTGGGCTGTCGTCAGACTAAGGTCGAGAGGTTACGAACCTGCACGCGAAATTCAAATAATTTCCTGCACATCAAAAAGTTCACTCGATGAAAAAGAAAATTACTGCCCATCGACACAAAAGAACGATCATTAGCGTGGCCGTTTCACCCGAGCCAACCTTCATTTTCATGAAAACTGCTCCATTCCGCGTTTCTCGGAAAACCCGCGTGACTCACCGGCCGCTCTCTATCGCGGGTCACTACGATCGCGTATTTACATTCGTCGTCGGCTCGATTCAAAAACTCGATTACGTCGTGTGATTCATACAAACTATGAATCAGCGAGCGTGCGACATTGAAGAAAAAATTGCCTATGAAAACTATCACAATGAAATAGTTACAATCTTGTTGACGTTAACCCGAATCTGAAACGTATTTTCAGGACGTGTAAAACGATAATTTAAAACACAAAGAGAAGAAATAGAAATATATTAAAAAAATTAGAAAAACCGGAGAATCCAAATACTCAGAATATTTCAATTAACTAATCTAATATAATATGCTTTAAGTAACATGTAAAATTAAATTATCTATAAAACTTAGTCTAGATAATGTTATCTAAACAGCGACGACGCACTAAGGCGTGCAGAGTACCGGAAATCGTCCGGAAATGTCAGGCATTCCGCGTGGAGCCGATGCCAAGCCGCAGACTTCGCCGAAAAAAAAAGCAATGATCATACAGATTTTTTGTAACTGGAACACTTTACAATAACGTTTTTTAGGATCGTGAACTTTTTTATAAATACATACAGTAACAATATTTTAGTACAATGCTTCAAGTTTCGAGGTGAGACACAGCGTGTTCGGTGTTCACCTTGCGGTTTTCTCGGAAAATTTGATTCGATTATAGTAACCTAAGATTTTAATTAAAATACTTGTAAATGGCCTAACGTTTATTTTATTATATAAACAAAGCTGATTGAGTATTATACAAGTGCCAAGCTTATCTGTACCAAGAAGTGTTTTCAAATAATTATGTACCTATACAGATTGTATATTATTGTTCTTGTAACGATAAGGAACAACAGCTGCGCGAGCGCGGTAGAACAAAGAGGTATAACACTAACACATCAAATGGTAATGCGAATGGTATAGCTAACCATAAAGTCATTAACATTTTCAATGTAGTCAGATTACGTACACTCTCGTGCAAAATTTACAATTACAATAGCGTATATAGTGTCGCGAATAATAAATATGCATTTAAGAACGATAAAACCTAATGTTTTGATTTTAAATAAGCTAAATGTTTTAAAATTGCTTGAAGTATCATACTAATCAATCATTACATAAATATAATCCAATTGGAAATTATTAATATTACGAGGTGAAATTATTAATTTTATGATACACAAATAGTTATAAAAAGAAGAATAAACAAAAAACGTAAACATACAATACCCGAAGAAAGTGGTACATCGAAATTGTTATTTAATTTATATTACATAAGTACCGTTTTCAACAGGAAAAAATGTCCTCTTTTCCCCGACTACCATTAACACGAGAAGTATCTTCAATTGGTTTAAATATCGTTAGTTGATCGCCCACACGTTTTATATTTTATTTAATTTTTAATTGCGTCGCCCACATAATACTGAGAAGTACATTCGAAGCTAATCGCCCGTGCTCGGTAATCTTCGATTGTTTTAAATATTATATGAACCTTGAAGGACACAAATATCTCTCTCTATTGGATTCTAGGATACTAAATCATTTAAACCTAATTATTATATCCATTTACGGAATGTCTGTGGTTACGTTCCCTACAGCCCAAACTTAATACTGAGTAAAGCCATAATAAATATAAAATCTTATTTTAACACTCAAAAATAAGTACCATAAGACGTCAGCCTTATGTGTCAAATAACAATTAAATATTTCCGATCATTTAAAAGTGGCTTTGTAGTGCACTGAACAATGTAAACATAAATCTACCATAAACAATTTGGCATCTATTCTGTTTCGGAATTCTCTTTGAAGTCAGTGAATACCTACTTTTTTTAAACATCGAAATCTCTGTGATTGATTAATATGATTTTTATAGAATGTTTTGTTTCATGTGGTTATAAATAATATACTTATTTCATTATTGAGAATTACTTATATTTGTGATAAAGAATTTTCACACATAATACAAATGTTGCAAGAATAAACTCTTAACTACACTACAATTTTTTATAATGATGAAAATAAATGCGCGCATAATCGCTTCAGCGTATAAGGACTTTGTGTGCATTTTAAAATTGCGTAGTAAAGTATATAAATATAAGCAAAACAGTTACCGGCGACGTGTAGACGAATAGACAGACAAAGCCATTGTTCAACCGCTGTGTTTGGCGGCACTTATGCTAATTTCTGTTGAAGAACACTACAACCATCCTTAGTGGGAACAAATATTTTATTATCTGCTATATTAAAGTGCACAAAAGGTGAAGGCAAGGAAATAATATAAAAAGCTGTACGTAGTTCTACCATAGAACATTTGGTTAGTAGATATATTAAATTAATTTATAAGTGACAGATAAACAGTATTTTGTAAACGAACAAATTTTCACGTACACAACGAATGAAATATTAATTTGTAGTACAAATTAAATTATTTCGTTTTTAGAATTTTACTCAACTAATGTTGAATCGAAGGAACTTTAGAAAGTAAATTATGACTTTAATAGCAGGCATTGTTTATGAATAAAAACTACTATAAGTAATAAGTAGCCGACTTCAATGAGGAGGTTATATGTTCGACTGTTAGAGTCATAGTTATAATTATTTGTTTGTGCATATTCATCGACGTAAAACGTACAAGAATAATAGTTAGGATTAATTCGGCCTTGTAAATTGTAGATCATTACCTTATAAATCATGATTACTGATCTTATTCTAGCACATGATAGGACAAATAATCGTATGGACTAAAGTCACTGAATTTATTCCATACGACCGGACCAGAAACCACTCAAGCATAACAGTTGAAAATCTGTTTTAACCTGTGTGCAATTCAGTATACTGAAGCATGATGGACCCTGGTCAATTCTTCAGCATGCATGAATGTTTTGTATTAACAAACTGGATTGCTCTCAAATACTTTCCTGTTAAAGATAATTGTGGTTTTATTGTATATATTTATCTATGGTTTTATATAAATAATTTTAACAATATGTATGGGGTTTACAGCATTGTTCGAATACTACTGCGCGAGCGCAGTGGAAAGTTCGCTTTATCACTTGGGTGCGGAAGGCCTTCCAGCGACCCTGGCACCGCCTAGCACCAGATAAGCAACGCCCATCTGCGTTGACGGCCATGTAAATTTGTACTTAAGGAAAAACCAACCAGTAACTTCGCAAGTTAAAAATAAAATTGAGTGTTTATATGTTATCGTGCATGCAAAATATACCTACGAACAACATCAAGACAAAAATTTAAGACGGAGAATTCCATCGTTTATTATTAATTTAAATATACTATTTCATAATTAAAATAATTAGCAAAAACTTTTTAATATATTTATCCTAATCATATCTAAACCATAATATATTTATATCAAAGCTAAAAAAAATAATGTATTAAAATAATTTTAATGTAATTCAAATACTTTCAATCTCATACAGATGTCTGATTTTGAAAACATTATTTTTACTTGATTTGGAGACTGAAGCCAATTTAACAACCTCTTGAATTGATACTTAGAAAGGAGGAGGACCTCCTTTCTAAGTATCCTTCAAAATCTTTGTTTCAACTATGCTTATATATTATACTGAATCGTATTATATTATTGAAATCAAATTAACCAAATGTTTTATTAGTACCTAACTAATTAGCTTCATAACAGCTGCTTGCAATTAGCCGGCACTAATAGTCTGATAAAATATTAACAAATCATTTACAATACACAAGTCGATACGTTTATAGATACATGACCTAGTCATGCGTGCAGCAATCTAGACTGCATGTAGGTTTAAAAGTGAAGCTAGTGCCACTTTCGAAATTAGCATAATTTGAAGTGTCTATTCATAGTATGATAGACCTGACTTTAATGTTCATTTAAAATGAATAAGTACACTGATTAGTATTTTTATATCCAAGTTATAATTTTTTTTTCTGTCGTTTAAATGAATCTGCTATAATATCTGGCTGACCAAGTTTCAGTAAATCTGTTTATAACTATTTACATAAATAGATTATTCATTTTTTAATTTCACTCAAAACAACGGCTGAACTGATGAGTTGAGCAAACGCGGACGAAACACATTGTTTTGTGTTCCCGTGGGAATTTAGAAAAATACTTTTGTTATTGTTTTCAAATAACTCTACGTAGCATGAGAAAGATTAGTATAAATTTTCAAGTTTGTAGATTTTGAAGTTTAACTCAATGTGCGAATTTTCTTAAAAAAAAAATGTACGTAGATATACCTAAATGTAGAAGATTCTGCTGCGTTTAAATTTATAATATGGTTCTCAAGCCTTAAAGCAATTAAACAAACATTTTTAATGGTTGTCTGCATATTATAAAGAATCTACAAAATTTCATATGTAAATATAGAGGAAAAGCTGCACGTTAACATTATCGCTCATACATTTTTATGTAAATAAATATAGATATTAATCTATATTTATTTTACTTTTAATTTTTCTATTTATGCCTAATAAACATGAACAAACATCTATTTTTATATTTTGGCGAGCAATTATTGTCTCCAGTACTAAATTTGCGAAGTGAACAGGACATAAGCGTCCCGCTTATCAACGGTAGATAGCGGCATCCGAATCGTCTTCCTACACTGGGCTTACTTATCTATTGCCTTTCCACGAAATCCAGTATAAACACTTGCACTTATCGCGAAATATTTCGAAATATCTTTACTAAAGAATGCTCCATTGTGGACTGTACAGGTTAGAAATTGTATTTTATATTACTTGTGCTATATTTTCCTTGTATTATTAAAAAGTATATTGATACGTGCGGCACCACACGTATCTTACAATCAGTAAATCTATCCATAGATATTCTTTAGTTCTCGTATTCAATTATTACTATTTAAAATTAGTTCGGTTTTTTATCTTTTTTGCAAAAGAGGGGTTATAAGATTTTCAAATTTCCATACATCTATGTACTATAAATATCAAAAACAAGTCCTTAAAAAATTATCTAAAGATAAAAAATTTCTTTGAGATGGTAAATGGTAAATGCCAAATGGTAGTATCTATTATTCAACTCTATTTTCTAGGTTCGACTCATGTAAAGTATTTCTTATAGACTGAATTTTTTCATACAATTGAGGTGGCAAACAAGCATACGTCCCACCTGATAGTAAGCAGTTGCCGTAACCTGTGAACATCTGTAATAATATTATATATATTACGCATCCGTTGCTGATCCTGAGGAAATGTCTTAACTTCTTAAATTAGTTTTTTAGACGAGATCTTATTTTCGTTAATTTTTTATATTTTCAATATTATTTTTATTTTCGCAATCCTCAATTCTTGTCCGTAATATGGACCTGGATCATAATACGGAACGAAGTTAAGACACTTGCACTTCAACAAAAAAACTTCAATCATACATACATGTAGTATTGTAGACTCTCCTATATTATACGTTATAAGTTAAGATTAATCATTTTAATTAAATAACTAAGTGGAAGATATTTTCTTCTACTACATCAGTAGTATACTGTCTAGAACAATCTCTTAATTATTTTAAATTGCAACTGTCAATGTTTAGCACGACTCTGTATGGAATAGAATATTTACTTGAAGCCATTTTGGCATATACCCAAGGATTTTCACAATGTACAAGCGTCGTTATGGGAACATTAATTAATTTGTCATAAACATTATATACAGGCAATAAATAATACCACCCATTATATTTCCAAGATATTCGACTGCTTTTATATAATTAGGTACCTACGTGTATATCAACACAGAAGCAATTACAGTTAACAATACGAGAAAGGAACGAGTTCGTGAATAGTGTCATTATAATGTGATTATTATGTACTAATGTTGTTCTTATTCAGCAATACATAGTATCTAGAGAATTCTCCATAATTGGTGGAAGATATGTGAGATGTAATTGCATACATCATTTAAAACATGTGATACCTTTTATAACAACTTGAATTCAAGCATTTAATGAGTCTTCTTTTCTAGATTTTACATCATTGTATCCAAGTAATTGACTTAATAATTATCTAAATAGAACTCAAAACTAATGCTGACAAATACTAACTCGCTATTGAATACTATTCAAAAATGCAAATAGATTGTATAGATCTATAATTTTTTATAATCATTGTTGTTCATTATCATCATCATCAATTCAGCCATTATTCGTCCACTGTTGTTCATTATACATAATATTAAACATTCCTTGTAAAATCTTAGGTATTACAAGTAAACTTAACCGTCGCAGCTATAATGCATTTGGTACAGCTTTTATGATTACCATCAAGAGACGAGACGCATTAACGACATGCGAGGAATAATAAGCCCACATAATATTGAATTATTCACTTTCATAAAATTGTTGAGAATAATATACCGTGCAATGTAATATGAGAATGAAGTTTTGAATATAACAAAAATTGATTAGACATGTTTTTGTAAATTCTATGTAGGTAAAAAATAATTATATATAAGTATAAAGTATTTATGTATAAATAAACGTAATACATACAAATAAAAGTCAAATGTAAGTAGAACAATGCTGCAAATAATATTTAGCAACAAAATATAAAGTAATCACCGCCGCTCATAGGTATCATCAGAGAAATTGGTGTCTTTTGCCAGCTTTTCTGGAAGGAATATACTCATTTAATGAAGATTTCAATGCCGTATCTCTTCAGAAATACTGTTTTCAAATATATCCAAAAAGTGCGCAAATCATTCAGGATTTTCCACTCATATTTTTTAAAACACTATCTGTAATTTTGAAGCTCGAGACCTAACAATTTATATTGGATGGTAGTACTACAACAACAGTAATAGCTAGTAGAACAAAATGTAAATTACCTTTTTTAATAATATAACTTTTAAGGAGAAAACATTAAACACACACAATAAATAGCATACAAAATTGCAATTATTGTTTTCAAAGACTTGCAATTTTTATACTCCAGTAAGTTAGAAACAGATAAATAATTGGAAATGGTCTTAATCTATGTATAATAATAAGTGTAAATATATGTATTTATATAGAAAGTCTTTATATCTTTTGTTAACAAATCAAGAATGTTGTAAGATAAATGAAGTGATTATCGTCATTAACATTTTATTATTTTCGAAAAGTGCAGCATTTCTCTTATTCAATTCTTATTTAGCTGTAGCAGCTTTATTTAGGATTCATTTGACTTCAGTTTCTTATACAAAGCTATTGTTTTCTACACGATTTGATCTATATTTAATTCTGTAAATTCCTTTAAATCCATCTATTATCATAGCTGTTTTATGTTATCAGTCGGTCAATCCGGAATTCCACATTCAGCTATTGTTTACAGCGATACTCGAGTATATCTTATCATGTACCATGGTAAGTTCTTATTATAACTATCATAGATACTTTGTATAATAAATTATTGTGAAAACTGTATGTTACCGCACCCATAAAGCAACGCAGAAGATAATCACTTTATACCAAGTCTGTTTCAACAGAACTTCATTATACAAAAAATTTAACAAACGAATAATTGACTTGTCCATAAGATAATCTGCTGATATCTAAGCGAACGTTTCAATTCGTTAGTATTGAAAATTATTCGTAAATTAGTAATTTAAGAAGTATCTATGATAATTTCAACAAAACTTGTTAATATATATACGAAATATATCATTTTACTATTAACTTCAAATTCTTTTCTACACCCATGTTAGAGAAATTAAGTAAAATATTTTTCTGTTGAGAAGACAGTTACAATTGTGTTACATTTAATGATTTCAAGAAATCTTAATTTCATTTACAAACTTGATCAGCAATATTAGACCGTAATGGCGACAAAAAGAGGTTTAAAGGAGAGAAGGTAAGTGGACAAGGGTAAATTAAAGATTTGTGTTTCTTGATGGTGAGACAATTAGAGACACGCTTACAGTCCACTGGGTACAATGCCGATGCAAATAATCGCGATTATGGCAAGGTTGACGTCGGTCGGCCGAGGGTTCGTTCAACTGACCGCGAACGATGACACGGTGCGCCCGCGCAGCGTCGCGGCGTCATATGCGCATCATGATGAGACACCAACACGTGAGATGATATCCCTCAATCAATAATAAACATTACAAAATTTCACCTTAACAAACAGGAACTGATAAACAGCTACCAATAAATAGGAATTCAGATAAATAGGTAATGATGCAATGTTGACAATTTCAGATACGTATGGTGCAATGAGTTACCTAAACTATAAAAAATAAGCACTATAATCCACCCTTATTTACATGACGGATAGTATTTTCTAAACTTACCAATTTCCACAAACTGCAATCCAATTATGGACACTAATTCACAGCGCAAAATAAATTAAACAACCAGAGAATGTCAAAAACTTGTCAGAACTTGTAATCACAAGATCGAAACACGCGTGCGCACTACTAAAACAATAGGTTACAAGATATCGGTCGGTGTCGGAAAACCCCTCAGCGACTATACGACGCAGAGGACGCACTTTGTAAATATTATTGCTTCGACTGGACAAAGGTTTTTGTTATCTAAAACCGGTGTCAGCAAGCGTGTACGACACGAGCCGCGCGGCCAGCGGTAGACCGTGGAGTGAGGCTCGCGCGCCGGCCCCGCCACTGTCTGATAAGCCTGGCGCGACGCCCCCCGGCGACGCCTACGCCCCACTCGGCGCCGCCGCACCGGTGCATCGTAAACACCACCGGCCGCCCCTCAGCACCCAACTATGCCACCGTCGCCGTTGTTACCGTCGCCACCGAAGACCTCGTCGCGCCGACCAGACAGGCCCCCGCGCATTATGCATTGCACCTACGCAAATTTCACAACTGCACAACGAGTCGCGTATTGCGGAAAATGTACAACTTTCGACTCCTTAAAAAGACGAGGGAACAGGGGCCACTGTTGCGAAACCATGGCGGCCGCCCAGATACCGAAGAGAACAATGAGGCGCGAACAAAAGTACAGCCTTTTTAGTGTCCTCCTAATTGGGCGTAGAGGTGCGTCAGACGAACAGAAATTCAATATGCAACGCGTTCGTTTCGATACATAAACGGAATAATTCAATTAGTACAAGCATGCCGAGCAAGAATAACTCGCAGCGATGCTCACCTAAGAAGCATTGAAATAGAATAACTATTATGCACACCATTTCTAGAAAATCACAATACTGTAGATTGCAGCAAATTTGAAATAAATCATTATCTACAAATATTTTCTATTGTTAATAAATATTAATGTATTTGGCGACTGAAAGACAGGAAAGTTAATGTATTATTAACTTTCCTGTCTTTTAACTTTAGAGGTTAAAGTATCACTATTCAATCATCAAAATCTTAACTTCAAATATTAATCAAAAGCCTTTTCAAATCAAATATAAAATTAGGTTATAACTTGAGATAATTATAACCCTATTTCTGTTTTGAAAAAAATTCTTCGTGTTGTTTTTCTTGAGAGATCAAATACATGTTTTTGATTTTACCTATACTAAAATAGAATAACATACCATGACAATCGATCAAGGAGGCAATGACATAGTGTCACCTCCCATAGGTTTTACAAGTTCAATGATCGAAAAACACGTAATGGCAAATACGTAGCACAAAACAATGCCGATGTTACGGCTTAATGACGATGGACATACCTACTGTGAAAATGTTATACACTGCATAAAAGTCTTGATTTTGAACTTTAACAAACTACGACTTAAAACGGAAATCCAGAATCATAACGTGTGACCTTTTACAAGAGTATTACAATCAAGAATTGTGTAGGCGTTACTAAATACAAAATCGGTTTCAAAGAATTACGGTAAGTAAGTCATATGAGAACCATTAATTTTTATTATTATTCTAAATACTCAAATTTATATTAGCTCTTATCTAAATACATTGGCTACGGAATAACTAATATATATTTAATGTTTGCCGCTATTTAAAATTTCCAAATATTAAATATATTATCGGACATAGCTATTTAAATCTGTCACATGATTTTAGTTGATAAAATAATAAAGACATTGTTCTTAAATACATACATACATAATTAACAAAATCGCATAACGTACTGATATTGCGATTTTGTGAATTATGTATTGCAAACAATGGAGGTTAGAAAATATGATCCTAAAAAAATTTGGTTCATTACATACTTGTTGGTCGCAAAATAGTATCAATTTCTCATTTTAATAAAAACTGTATACAGTGTTCAACGTAAAGCTAATTAAATATCGTATGCAAAAACGAATTGGCAAATGCAAAAGCAATCATTCGAGATCACACTGGCTTAATTTTCACATGAAATGAATGGAACATCATAAAACTAAAATATTGTGCGTCAATAAAAGTCTTCAATGTTAAAACTGCTGCAAATGCGCGAGAGATCTCGAAAAATGATTTAAAAAACATTGCTGTTGAAAACGCAGCCACAGCAGTAAACATTTACGAGTGCATTACTCTCGCTCGACGGCGCGACGTGCCCGCACAAATTATTCTTCACGATTGGACAATTTATTTTATAGACAGGATTTACTACCAAATACATGCACTCGGATTAATAAAAAATGCATTCATCAAAATATTTAAAATACAATTGAGGAACGATCCTACAGTTATTGTAGTTGATGTGGAGTAAAAAATGATCTCAAATTTCTTTTGTGTTGTCTACATAAAATCAATGTCATATAACTCCGGTCTGTCAGCCGAGAAATCTGGCGAGGCGCGTTAGACCCACATAAATTATAAGATTAATCTTTTTAAATAATTTGACCTTTTCATCTGACGAGGGTTCATTAAATAATGGCGTCGGGCGGTATTGGGAATTGCAGTTATTGTGTCGTATATCAAACTTTGTTGTGGGCGGGAGTGGTGCGCGTAGCAACATTTGTACTAGTGTTGTTACTAAGTTTGATGGAATGATAAACATTTCAAACCCTTTAAGATTATGATTGAACGGTCAAGTCCCACATATCATGTATAATCGAAAGGAATTTAATGATTTCATTATTTTTTTTACTAACTAAATCTATTAAATGTTACAAGAATATACGATTAGCTATATCTGCATGATAATGGTAAAGATTTTGTTGAATCGTAAAAATACTAGAAATATCGATGAACAAATGAAGACGATTATGTAGGTCACGAATGTCTTGATTATAATATTACAATAACAATGAGACTCGTAGGTACAATGCACGTGCGAATGCACTCCAAGTATGACATCCTTTAATAAGGCACTCAAGGCGGAAACATAGAAAATGTCAGTAATCTTTAGAGCTGTAAGCACGATTCTTGCCCATAACTGGTACAAGGACTAAGCAGCTGTTGTTATGTATCTGCTTCTTATTATAATTATAATAATTACTTTATAAAACAAAGAATATTTAATTCATATGATACAAATAATGTTTATGAAACATTCATTAATTTATACAATAGTAATATACAAGGAGATCTATAACCAAGCTGTAGTCGATCAGTTTGGATAAACGAATGGAATGTTTAGAATGCCCGTTGAAATATCTTTCGGTTCGGGGTTACTATGACTCATTCAATATGGATTCGAGACCTTTAACGGAATTCCTGAACCCACCAGAAGCCGATGCAATTGTTTATATTGACTGTTTCAAACACCCCGTTAAATCTAAGAAACACTTATGTAGTTTAAATAACAAAGTATTCCCATGTTCAAATTTTATGGCTTTATATTTTTATATGAATGCATTGTTGTTCAGACGAATAGATTTTAGAATGTTGGGCAAAGCCGACAGTTACACAAACAAAACATAACGACTTGAAATTATGACAAATATTGGCAAAACGCTATTGGTAACAGTTCGGAGAATTTTGAGTGTGTTTATCATTACAAAAAGACCGTGTAAAGAATCCTAATATTTTAAAAGAATTGCGTGCATTTATTTTTAACGAAGACAAAAGCGCGTAGAGAACCAATAGAGCAGCCATAGCTAAAATAGGTCTGTGGCTAAAATTCTATCGCGATTCGTCTTGCTACATTAAGTAGTGATATAGTTTTAATTCTGAAAGGACAGATACACCATTAATTTATTACTGCAATGAGTATTTATTAACAAAACTAGATATCTATAAATGAACATTGTAGATCACAATAGCAATTAATTCTGCACTACTTCAACAAACCCTTTGTCTTTTTAATTTTATCATTTACGTCTACTTCTATAGAATAAACAGGAAGTTCAATTTATATAGAACACAATTTTATAGAATGCATTCATTTGTTAAAAGACTAAACATTATGTTAATATAACGAGAGTTATGTTTCTTTGTAAATGCTCTTTTCCTGTTGATTATATAGGTACATGTCTATTATAAATACATTTATTGTTAAATTGTGGTTATTATAATTATATGTACATTTTCTAACCTAAAATATTATATTGTGTATATTAAACAGTTAATTAATTTAAATTATTGAGAGTAATGTTATGAAGTCTTAATAGTATAATATTTAATAATTTCAATTGTAAATCAATGTTTTATAATCTAATAAAATCAGTAGTTGACCCACTACTAACATTACTTAAATTTAAGTAAAATGACACAACACAAGAACATTTTACATCTAGATACAAATATACAATAATAGTAAACTAAATAGTAACTAATAACTTAGATAATAGTATACTTAGATAAAACAGAGGTTACTATAAGTACAGTGAAAGCGACCAGGGATAATTAATCCATCGTGGGTGGTTACAATTTGACAAAGTAACAACAGTGCATTCGAAATAGTGCCCCCGACAGACAGGTAACAATGTGTTTTCTACAATAAAGATACTACAGCATACCTGTCACATCGAACGTTTAACTTTTTGCCTTTTTTATCAATGCTTGTGGCATTCGTCGAAAGACAAATTGGTTGCCGGTAAAAATAACTTTTAAACGGTCTTTAATAACTTTACTTTGTGTTCTTACTATCTGGAAGTAAAAAGATTGTTGTTAATACCTTTTTGGATACTAAATATGCTTAGATAAGAAACAAACATTTTACCTGTGTGGTAATTTAGGGAAGTTGGTACTCTTACAAAGATATTGTAAAGCAACAAAGGTTAAGGAAACGTACCGAACTAGATAATGGCCCACAGCGGATAACGTCGGTAAATTATCTTCGAGAGAAACAATAAACTAGTCACTTTCGTCTTTATAGTTACGACTGTGCAGCTCTACCTACATAAAGCTCCCCTTACTCAGGTCTAGCTACCATTTTCAAGTGGATGCATTTTCATTTTGCTTATATTTGCTACTAAAACAAGACGGTGGACGCGAAAATCACCACGTTCGCTAACACATGCCTTGTTTATGACGTCATGACAAAGCCACAGGTGTTGCGGCTGCGATTTTTACCTACATCGACGTTTTATATCGGAAGCGACTAACATTCTTGGGATTTCAACCATGATTTATAATTGTATTATAATTTCTCTTAATATATATCTAACTTTACATATTGACTGTAAAAAAAAAACACCTATTTTTTGTCATATGTTCTTATAAATTGTTTACTTCCGACGAGCGACGATGAGTAATTTTATTCTGAGAATGAGCTATTCAAATTAGCTAACACATTTAGAAACGGTATAATATGTCGAACCAGTTTTGCTGGAATTACGCTGAGAACAAATCTAGTACCCACGATAACATTTAAAACACAACCATTTTCTTTGTAAAGTACTACATAAAGTAGTACGTCTCTTCTAATTCCCGTACGAATTAGACTAAATTGTGCACATCCGGCTTGTATTGGCTACATTAGCTAGGTCATTAAATAGGTGTTGGTCAATAGAAACCATCTGCTCGAGTTCACGAGGTCAATCATTGGTATTACTCAGACAGGTCTCTATAAAATTGAGATGGAGAATGACATTGTTGATATTGATAGTGAGACATTCCATATGACATGACATAACACTAATTTATTATTAATCAATCAATCATAACCACTACCTGTAATTTTAATAACTAGTTTAATCCCGCGACTTCGTCCGTGTTCACGGAACCTGTGTCCATGTGCATCTTAAATATGAAGATTCAGCAGTTAAGGCATCAAGAGTTATAAATTGAACACTACAATATTTGTAATATTATTACGGAATGTAATCTTGCTTTCGTGTTACAAAATATATATCTGGACAAAAGCAACAAGAAGTTTTAGTGAATTAATTTTAAAGAAGAACCAGGTAAATCAATACCAATTTTGCAGCGAGGCATTGGGATTCCCCAGAAGATAGTTCTTGGAAGTGCGCAGCGCTGGAGAAATTTCACAAGCGCGATGTAGGTCAAGTCAGCCGGACTTGATGTTTCGCCTCGCAAAGGTTGCGCGTGCGCCGCCGTCGTCGACGGCAACCGACAAATCCGGTTGTGTTATTGCGCAATTGACAGCCTCATTTATCAGATCCTTAAAGATCAGTTGTTCTAGTACCTATGCAATACAATAAATAGGTATCTATAACAAGAACAAAAACTACAATATCGAATTATCCGTATATTATTAGGTATAAGACCATATAAATAATGATGTCCAACATTGTTGAATAGCACTATACCTATTGGTTTAACCCAAGGATTTCATTCATGCATAGGATTAGTAATGTTTTTGAAAGTAAACAACTCTGTGGTTTACTTGTTGACGTCTATATATTGATAACCTTGTTTACATATATTTTTGTATATTATCCTGATTTTTTTAAGTTCGTGAGTGGAAGCACGTCCATGCAGTTTAAACATGTAACTAATTTACAACTGGAATCACGCTTGCGTGACGCATGATCATATGATAAAAAAATGTGCTATCAATGATAACATTTAAATAATGTAGATTGAAGAAATGCGCATATAAGAATGGGACCAAAATAATGCGTTTTGTGTTGAACCCCCAGACTATAACATAAATTTCAATGCTTTAGCCTTTCAGTAACCCAGGGTAGTGGTGTGCTAAATAATGTGTATAAAACATTTTATCAATGAAGTACCTTACAATGGTACAATGAGTTATGTTGCTAATAATACAAACAATTGTTGTCTGTTCATTGTGCGGTCCTGTTCTACCTAAAATAATTTCTTATTACACCAGAACTAAACAAAAGATCTGGTTAAGGCAAGCTTTATGTACTACAATTCTCTCAGATATTGCTAACAAATTCGTTTACTGTGTTTGTAAACGCATTTGTTAAATAACGTAAATTAACAAGAAATCTATCTGAACGAGAAACTTCGAGATCTTTCTGTTTATCTACATGGTAAAATATTGAATACATTTATAATGAATCCATACTATTATTTTTTTTCTACACCAGTCACCGCAGAAAATGCAGGTTTGAACTAGATGTTGACAATTAAACAATTGAGGAAGAATAACAGGTAGCCCATTGTTGGTAATAAAGTAGGTTATATATCTCTTAGCTATGCCTATATAACTGCAAATTTTGTACTCCAAAAAATCAGTAAGTAATTAAACCATACAACTAGACGTAATTGAACTAGGCATTATAATTAGGGCATTAACGTTGAATATCCAAAGATCTGGTAAAAAAAGTTTTTTATCATTTCCAATTTCTGACACTAAAGTTTAAAGATCACATTTAACTATATAAACTAATTACATACTTAAATGTTCAAGTACAAACCAGCTGTACAGGTAATTTGCTATTTTACTAGTGAGTTCGTGGAACTCCAAGCGCTCGAGCGGCGGCGATATGGTAGAGGGGCGACGATGACGTCATAGTATGACGGCATGTTATAGCGCGATCAGTGACGTAACAAATTTAGGTTTTCAAGGAAGATTCCCAAGAAAAGTAACAATTGTAGTAAATTAACAACGGGTATCAAGTAATAAATATATTACGTTGATAAACACAATTGAATATGTTACGATAAAAGTAAAAATATAAGTTTTATTAGCTTTTAAACTTTCACGTTTAATCTGGATAGTTTATAAGAGATAAAAATTAACGTTGTCATGCTAGTAACCCGGTAGAATCATCGAGAAAACCTTAGAATAATTATTATATTTTACTTACTTGATCGCGTTAATATCAACTATTGTTATTTCAGTGATAACGACCTAAAAGCAATGCGCTTGTCAGTAATTTATCATAGTTAATTCATATCGCTACACACATACCTAAGTATTTTAATACCATTGCCAAACAGATTGTAGAGTATTTTACAACGTACAACGCCATCTATCAAACTTAACAATAAATTTAAAATAATTAATACAAATTGTTTATATTTTCACTTTAAAGCAGTAGTCATTTTTTAATTATACTTAGAATTTTTTTTAAATTATTTAATAGATATGTTATTACTTATTTATAGAATTTTATGATAGGTATTGATGATACAAATAGGTATCGTTACGTCAGGTTATGTACACACTTTTAGGACTTGATACTTAAACATTATTATTAATATTCATTAATATAATAAATTTAAAATTTCTACAATTTAGTATTTAGATGCGAATTTGAACATTTTACATAATATTAAAAACAATTGCATTTCCTGTAATAATAATGTAACATACTGCTATTTCGCTCATAAACGAAGAGAAACATATGTATAGGTCAATGTCTATTAATTCTATAAAAAAAAAGTAATTATCTAATGACACCAAAAAGTAATAAAAGTAAACGTAATTTAAATGAATTCTTACGAAATATCGAGAAACTAAGCAACGAAATAGAGAAAGTTATTTACAAACTTTGAACGCGCAAACTACGACACAAAACTTTTTGTGTAACAACTACTTATAAAATTATTAATAAATAGTTATGTGACAAAAACTCACCATTGGCTTGTTATATTCATCTGTTTGGTACTCGAACATGGTAGCGAACATTAGACTGTCGTCTTGCTCGCCGTTCAGGTAGTATGGCACCAACTGAGACATGAAGGCAAGTTTTCACAACAACCGTCCCAAAAATTATTAAAAAGGATCAACAATAAAAGAACACTGGGAAAAAGTTCGCAAAATTCAGGAACCGCTTTACAAATCACTATGATAAGATTGATAAGGGTATGAGTCATACGACGAGTGCTATCAACTATGAGCGAACATACAGCTAGAATGTTTTATATCAGACTGAGTCAGTTAGGTCGCTGATGGCCGGTTTTGTAGGATGGCGGGCAACTGTACCGCGCACGCGCGCAAATACATTCTCGACGACAGAACGTCATATGTCACTAAATATTCCAACAATTTGTCTACTGAGCCAAAACACACAGATACTCGGTGCATTTCTTAACTTTAAATTCCAATGAATCGAAGAATTCTTTCCTTATGACAGTATGAAACAATTTTTGCAATTATGAATTTGTGCTTTGATGTTGCCAAAAATTTCTGGATGATCCACACTTTTTCGTGAGAAAAAAATTGTTTTGATTACCTAAGCAATACAAATGGTAAATAGAAATACACATCTTCGGAAGTTAACAATACCAGATCGCTGCGAATAGACTTTGATAACCGCATCGGTTAGTTAACACAAAAGAAATTGCTATTAACGAAATGAATCATGTTCTATAATATGAGTATAAAAACACGGACATATTGTAATGTAGCTGCTTAATCTGCATATAATACGTTCTTATATCAATAATACACTTAGTTATATTTTAATATATTGATTACATACATGGTGTCGTCAAATGTAATAAGCAATTTAAAATAATAATAGGTAAACAATCATTATTAAACGCACAAGCGTCGTAGAATTTTGCCTTCCATCCAAAGTCTAGATCTTTTATTACAACAATCAAATAAATATCTTTATTTTTGAGTAATTTTCCGTTGTAGCTCCTTATAATTCGTTCTTTTAGGAATTATATATTGCCTTAGGGGGGAAAGAGATTATTAATGGGATCTAACAACTGCCTTAAGAACATTAAAAACATACATATATATTCCTTAAAAATACAATTCGAACCTTTGATCAAATTTTATTCATGGTGTTTAGAATTGTAATTTGTGCAATATGACAGGCAACGAGAACGAGAGACTTGTATATATTCTGTTTTAAAATTTATTAATAATCAGCATTTTTCATTACTCGCCTGCCCGTTTCAGAAGCGAAAACTACTATTGTAAAAATTTACCAATCCCAATGCAAAAATTTTTAAAAGAAACTGGTAAGGTCTTCTTGTCCTGTTTTTTTTTTTAAATGACTAGACATAGGACTTTTTAAAATGCAATTTTTCCTTGATTTTCTATGAATATAAAGAGTTGAGGTTCCATCAGTACAATAATTCCTAAATGTCCTACGTACCACCGTTAATAAATAACATTGTGCTATTTCACATAACTTTAATTAATGAAAAGCCTAAATCCTTTATTACAAATTTTTAGTGTGATCTTAATTAAAAAAAATATTAAAAAATTACATGACGAATAAAGCATCACTGTCTACAATTTAGGTCCGAGTCATCCCAATTGGGTTTAATGGTTTTCCCATTCCCTAACCAAAAAAGTGCTATTTCACATAATCCAATTCGGTAATACTCTAAAATATCAATACGTTTTCCTCCATTAGGTACTCATATTTCCATAAGCAGGATATTGATAGGGACTCATTTTCTAGTAAATGTGACATAACATCAACAGCAACACCAATGACGTCCAAGCACACCTGTAACACGCCGTCTGATACGCTTTAGATAGAAAATACGTACAATATAAGGTGAAGTCACTGATAAATAATAGTTTTTACGTAATTCATATTATTTTCGATAACAAGAAGCGGTATAACAAAAAATAACGACTGACAAACTGATAATCTTATTTATATTATATTTTTCCTTATAATATGTATAGTATGTGTATCTATTTTCCCGCCATTTCTTTTGGGAGGTAAGCAGTTGATACTTAGAATGTTAGTCAAGGTGGTTAAGAGCTTCTTTAGAATTTATATTCTTTATTAAAATTCAGTGCCCAATGAACTGAACAAACTAATTTTCCTTAGTCGGAAATGACTTTTATTTTTTATTCAAAACTAGCGATCGGCCCCAGCTTCGCACGGGTATGCATAAATAGCTTAGTCCACAGGAATGGCGACGCATAATAGGCAACACAGTATACTCTGTTATGTCCATGGTATACTATTCACGTCTATAGGGGATCTCTGATTTTTATTGATGTTTATAGTTGAAATGAATATATACGTTACTCGTTACTAAAATAGCTTTCTATAGAAAAAAATCAAATCTTTTCTCTTTATAATGTATACTAATAGATTATAATCTATTTCGTTTTTATTATAAGCTAAATATAATAATTATATATTTTATTATAATATTATTTTTTTAATTAAGTAATACAATAAAATTATTAGCAGCTTAGAACTTGAGCAAATACCTCTAAAAACAATATAAAAGTAACACACCTATTAAAAATAGTTTAATGATGTAAATACTATTTTTAACCGCATAGGTGCTTCATGAGATCATTTTCTTACGAGTATTTACCGTAAGATCTTCAATTCAATCGTAATTGATAAGACATGGTTTATTGTCATGGTGGATTCTAGACATGATATCATTAATAAAGAATGCCAGTATCTATATTCCAAAAACTTGCAATTCGTAAATTAAGTTTGTACCTATTATTATGTATTTAAAATAATTATTTGGACATACATAATTGATAAATTTTTACTTAACATGTGCTAAGACAAAATTTGCATGCCTTTAGATAAGGCGAAATGTGTAGCTCAGTTACCATTTAAGACCTTTGTACCACATTTCGAGCAAATAAATTATTCTTATTCTTCTTATTCTTACACTTTATGATATTATCTCATTGTAGAAATTCTTTTACAAAATTTTCATTATTAGTTCTCCCTAACCGTTCTTTGTCAATAATTAGAAAATAGTTATCCAACTTAAATTGTACACATTTTTGATGTATACATCATTAACTATACTACAACACCAATAAAATCATAAGGAACAAACTCAGTGCGACCGTTTACCATAATCGTATAAGTACTTAAATAGTTTCTATCATACTTTAAAAAATCATTATTATCTACCCATGTAGAGTTCCGTAATTAATAAAATTTATACAATGATACTTAATAACTCTGTAATTATAAAAACTACAAACGTAATATGATGTAGAATATCAACGGATGAAGAATACAGTGCATTCTGTGATGTTCATATCGCGATCTATAGATGACGGTTATACATTTCATAAGCTTGTGTGGCATATCATAAAAAAATATATAATAATCAACTAACAAACAAAGGGTTCGGAAAAATTCCGAGGAAATAAAAAAACAAACGAGTTGTTGTGCGGTGTTTGCCAATGTCAACAAAGCCGGGATTTTTTTTTCTTATTTTATATTTTATATTCACGTGTCATATTCGTAAATCTAGGTGATCGATAGTATGACAACACGCTTTGTACTTGATAGTGATCGCGGCCGCAACGCGTAGAAATGAGTCCGAGTTCGTGGAAAAAGGGGTCGAACTACTGGAAGCCTTGGCTCGCGTGCCACTTACACCCTTGAACTATACCCTGAACGTGATTCACCTTTTGTTGATTGTTTATCTTGAAAACCACTACATATTATATACCTACATTTTCGTAATTAATTACAAAGAAATTTGTTTCTAAATTGTACATTAATACTATGCCTGTTAACAAGCTTTTCTGTACATTAAAATGATAGCAAACAACAAATTCGGTGATATTTTTAATAGGTGATAATAGAATACTAGCCCCGCTTAACGGTATACACTGGCGGAGTACCAGTGTGGGAAGATAGGTGAGAATGAAAAGGTAGCTCGGTTAACCCATCGTGATGAATTGACTCGGTATTAAGCACGATGGTTTCAAGGGGAAACGGGTAAGTCAGCGACAGATAATATTGCTAGCAATGGGGTTGGTACAATTCGAGTAGGTTAGGTCACATATTGCACTGCTAATTCACATGTTTCTATCATCAAGCAGCTTCGTTCTATACTGTGATACGATACGAAGACTCAAGATGCGATATAATACATAATCTTCCGTAACCGGTAAGCAAGAGAAAGCTGTTCTTTAAGTCCTTCTGCGGGTTTGGAGTCTGCACTCCTTACCCCATTACCCCCAGTAAAAAATTCTAAAAAACAATAAACAATTTTTGTATTTTTATTAAAGAAATTTTTATTGAGTTTTGTTTTTATGCTATAATCTACCAATTCTGAGATTCTTTCATACTGTAACATTACAGGTAGTATTCTAAATTTGTTTTACAATCTTTTAATTTTTGAATAAATATATGCATCCAGTTTGTAAGAACAAGGTTGGTAAGGCTTTTCAGTTCTTATCTGCAAGTAAACACTTATTAAATTCAACGAATAGTAGATTAACGCAGGAAGTTAACGTTAAGGTGGAGATTCCCAAAAATAAAGAGGAAACTTTTTTAAAATAAAATCAAATATAAATAATATTTGTATAATATATGTGTATGTGAATCTAAACCTTAATTTGACAATAGAATGATTTACAAAAACCAATAACAATCTAGATAGGATTTTTTTACATCCCCGAATAAAAAAGAACATTAAAATGTGTGAATAATTATTAATAATTGTCACAATTAATATAGGACCAAAATAATAGTAAACCCTATATTGCAAAATGAATGATCAATTCTTAGAATTGATCAATTATTTTGCAATATTAGAATTGGCGACATAATCACGTTTAATAATTACAAAAAATTACAGGCAAAAATAACATAGCCACAAAAAATATATACAATTTTAGAACTTCCCCTTTTTGTGACATGAAGTTAAAATTATTGATGTCATTTCATAGTTATATCTAATTACCTTAAATATACCTATCTTATAGGTATTCGCTAATTATGTCAATTGTTCATACATGTATATGAGTTTCTGTACCGTTTAATTATTTACGTACCTAGATACATATCTAATATAAACGCGCACATGCGCGTTTATATTCGTATTATCATTTTAAATTGATTGCGCATATCACTTCAAGTCAATATGAAATATCAGAAATAAAACGGCATTGTTTTTTTTCCCATACAATCAAGTCAAGATGGCCGTGAGGCTCTTCAAAAGTATTAACTCTTCATTTATTCTATTTAGTTAATATGTATTATTTACTCCAAACTAAAATATATCTCTCTTTAGATCTTTCTCTTATACATATAGTTTTTGTCCAATATATGTTTTAGCTGATATGTGGCTGTAGGATCCACATTTGCCTGATCAGCTAGTATTTTTAGAAAAAAGATAATTAAATCATGTAAATATATACAAAATTCCCACGGAAACGGGTTCTACGCGAAGAAAAATCCATTTGTAGAATATACATGTACACAAACTGGTATTCATGGGGGGAAAAAATTATCAGTAATAAAGACACCTGCCCTCATTAGAAGCAATATTAATATTTTTGTCCCGCGGTTCTACCTGGAAACCGGCGTGGTTAATTCCTAGTAAATTTGCCGCTGGATCAACTAATCTAACTTCATTCTCATTTCATCATTCTCACTATCCTTCATTGTTATCCAACTAACATAAACGAAGTTACCTTATAATTCCATTTTCTGTAAATAGTATAAAACAAGATCGTTGTCGAAATCTTTTTCTCTGCTTACTTCTTAAAAATATCAATAATCCCTACTCTTAAAAAAATATTTTCTAATAAGCGGTTTTTGAACCCGCACCTTCTTATTGCTTCACCAAACAACTCATACATATATATTATTGTTGTGTTACTTATTTATTGGTCGGCGCGTGGGCCCACGACCGCGAGTTTTCCTCGAACCAATGACGTCAGCGTTGACCGCGACTGCCGCCACTTCAAGCCGTTTTCCTGCTTTAAATTCGTGTTAAGCCAGCAATGTGCTCTGTTTTTTACACAATTTTATTGTAGTTTAATTATATTATTAAGAAACGATCTACAGAATTTACCAGAAGAGACGTCGCCCAAAAGTCGTCTATGTTTTAAAATTTATGAAATCAATGACAACCGTACATAACAGCGCTGGCGGAGTCGTAATTGCATTTTAATTAGTAGATTTACAATGGCAATAGGTGAGAATAAAATTCAAATAAAACATTATTAAGTATACCTAATGAACATATCATAATGACCATGATAAAAAGTAGCCTATGTTCTTTGCCAACCCATATAGTATGTGTATATGACATAAAAAAATTTATAGTGAAAGGTTAAGGCGCTAAGAGGTAACAAAGACATAAACTCAAACATTTATAATAATAGTATAAATAGATATTTTTACCATAATAATAAAGAGATACCAATTATACAATATTGTTTATATTTTTTTAAATAACAAAATGTACAATCTTATTTATATGATTGTTTGCTATCAGTCTTGATAACCCTATTGCTTTATACACAATAACAATCTACCAATAACTATAACTTGGAAAACCAAGAAAAGTCAGGTGTCTTTTTTACTTAGGTAACTGTCTTATAAAATATCATTGACTCATAATGGCTTCAAAAGTTGGAATTTAATGAATAGACTATGCAACAGAGCACATCATATATAATATCAATACTTGAATAAATTTTGCTTACATTTGCAAAATAAAATTATAAACAATGGGTAATCATTTAGTCAATCCGTGACTACAGAATACCACTTGCTTCTGTCCAAACCCATGATAATTAGGAAAAATAATATCCTCTGTTAATTTAGGATATGATTTATCTGTGCACCAGATTTCATGTAAATTTGTTCATCTCTATTTAGTAAATACCTAACAAACATCCAAAGATTGTTTATACTTTTAAAAATAAGCATATTTACTAAGGACAATTTAAATAATAAATTAAAACAGCTGTAAAATCGATTCATTAATTAATTTTCTATAATACCATGGGATATATTACATAGTGTCATCTAATCCCAAACTAAATATCTGATAGACATTGATAAATACTTTATTGTAAATGTCATAAATAAAAATGTTTATATTTTCTGTGGATTGTACCCATAACCATCAGAAGCAGGATGGTATTATTACATAAATCTTATTAATTACACCACCTAGATCATTATAAATACATACAAACATACAAAAAATATCCATTTTAACATAAGTCTATATGAAAAAGGAAAAATAAATAATTTATATATTTTGTTATAGTACCTTGCATTACACAGGTATATTATACATATTGTATTGTCCTCACTAATATTATAAATGTGAAAGTGAGTTTGCTTGTTTTTTTGTTGTTATCTCTTAGTGCTTTAAAGGGCCACATATTATAGATTTTATATATTATAGGATAATAGGATGGAGAAAAATATAGAATACTTTTTTATCCGAGTCAGTGAACATAACTATGAACTAGGACATGCTATTTCATATTTTAACATTATTTCTAAAAAATACTGTATTATGCCTATTCATCTTATCAAATGACATAAGTTTATGATATATTTTAATAATAATGACTAATACATACTTATGAAATAATCTTATCATAAAATAACTCATCTATTATAAACAAGCTAATCTTTTTTACTTTAACAGCCAAGTCATTATTTGCTTATTTGTTTAACATTTTTTATAATATTTAAAGTATAATCCATTGGACAATTTGCTTCAATATATTAAACAGGTAAAAAATTTTTTTTATTTCACTTTCCTCAATGTGGGTTATTAAACAGGAAAGGAAATTGAAATGTTTCCTCTATTTCACTTTCCTCGACACTTGTATGCATTTAAAAATTGGAATTCTGACTTTCTATTCATATGTTATTCTGTCGGAATGTCACATTTTACAATGCTATTGAGTACTAAATACTATGGTACTTAATGTGGTACAGTACTTTATTACCACTAGATGACATTATATGTAGAAATTTTATCAAATATATACATATATACTATACATACAATGGAAATGATTATAAAAAAAAATAAAAATATTTTTTTAAAATATTGTGATAAAATTTCTTGGTAAAAAGCACTTTTTTACGAAAATATCTAAATATGGACTCAATTATATAAATATAATGTGTAAAAACTTTATACATAGAGGGATAAAAATAAAACAATGATAAACATATAAATTAATAACAATAATAATATAACATCAATAAAAGATTGCCATTCCCGGTCTCTTTGAATATTCTACAACATACAATTCGCATTTTCCTGTTTTTATTTATAATTGCATTTATTGTAGGATAATTATATTCATCCAAAAAAAATCTATTAAAATACTACTGCTGAACATGAGTTCATCAATTTAATTTAGATAAAATTTATCCTAATAATATGATAAATTAAATATGGATGCTTGAGAAAAGATGTTTAGATATTAATATTAGACTATACATTGGATAGGTTACTTTTATCCTAATACGGACAAAATCACCGGTGGTAGTATAAAACTTAGTGTACATGTATACTATAACCTATAAAAAAAGTAAGATACTTTTTATCCTAATTTACTCAGACTGTATGTGTAAATTGCGAGATACAGCTAGATAATATAAATAGAATATTTAGTAACTTTAGATTTTATATTATTAATTATATGATACCTATTAAATATTTGATATATTTAATAGGTATCATATATATAATAGCATTGAATTTTATCAAGGTCATAAATAAAAACAACATATTCTTCCCTTAGATAGGAAACTAGGATTACAGGTACTTACTGTAAGTAAAGACCTGGAAGTAGGCACCGAAGATATGAAATCATTTGTAGAGGATCCTTGCGAAGATTGACTATCGCAAGAGAAATCTGAATGGTTAGATTGGCTGTCACTAACTTCTAGCTTCATCGTCATCAGTTCGATTTGTTTTTATCACAAAACTAAAAAAATATCCAGCACACAAAAACTGATTTACGTAATTGTTCGAACTTTATTAATATTAGAAATGTTTGTAACTACTTTATATAAACAGTTCTGTATAGAAAAACTTTATCAAATTTATATTGGAATATTTCAGACACTACGTCTAATCTGACAGTTCCCAAATGACAGCAAAGAAATAAAAATACTAAAAATTTCTCAAGAGATTAACCACGAACGAGAACACAACAATGATGACTCATCACATCACTGAATTGCTATGTGTGTACACATAACACGATGACGTCGTCCTCTCTTTGGGGATGCCCGTCTCATGAGTTTTTTTAATGTACAAAATAGCCTAACCGCCTTTCGTCAGTTTCGACGTATATACTTTTTTGTTATTAAGCCCTCTACTTCAAGCTATACAAAATTGAAGGGTGATCTCAACATCTATATTCAGACTATGGCGTGATAATCTACCAATCATAAGTAATTCTGACTATGACGTCATAAGTGTTGCTGACCCTGGCAGATGTAGAACGGATTTTTGATGAAAGTTATAAACATTGAGATTGGCAAGTATGACATGATAAATAGTGGTAACTAGCAAAAAGACAAGGTTTACAAAAATATACACAAAATAAATTTATCTAAATCTTGTAAAATCGAAACACAGAAAACTTACCTATCTAAACCAGAAAATTATCAACT
This sequence comes from Galleria mellonella, assembly GCF_026898425.1. NCBI lineage: Eukaryota > Metazoa > Arthropoda > Insecta > Lepidoptera > Pyralidae > Galleria > Galleria mellonella. The sequence continues at coordinate 8,858,537 of NW_026442138.1, forward strand.
TCGGTACGGAAAAGTAAATTAAATACTAAGTGAAAAGTAAATTAAGAAAGAACTATTTTTCATAAAATTTTTACAAAATGAAAGTGATATTATGATATCGACAAGTTGCGGCCTTCTAAATTTACCTAACATTTACTTAATAAATATCTACAAACTGCGGTCCTAACATTTACTTAATAAATATCTACAAAGTGCGGTCTTTATTGTTGAAAAGTACCTACAAACTATTTATAAACTAAGAAGCATTAATATATTGGGTACTTATAATTTAAGTGCAGATTTATCGCACAGTTACCTCAAAAATTTTGTTCCATAGTTACCTAAGCCTTTTTTATGCGCTATAAATTACCCACCAAATTTACCTATAATGAAAATAAATCCCTGGTACACATAAAATACCTACTCAGATTTCTATAGGCACTTTAAAATAACTAAATTGTGAATTAATAATATTATTTTAATTAATAATTTGCCTATTTTTTTGGAATTACATTGAAAAAGAATTCTTTGTGCATAGATAAAGAATATAAGAAATTGACATACTTTGTTTATGCTCATAATCATATAAATTAAAAATAATACCGCTTTCTGTATTTCGAAAATACTAGAGCTCATTAAGGCATCTCTCTCATATTTCTCTAAACCTATTTTTTGATCAAATCTTTAATTTGATAATTTCGCGATATTATTTTATGTACCATCATAATCTAAAATTATAAAATTGTTGAATTGAATTTATTATAAATTTAGTTTATAATGATCCTTACTAAGATTTCACTGAGAAGATAGATTTATAGTAAAAACATTATACTAAATTTATTACTTAAAAAATGGCGCCTCTGAATCTACTGCACTATCTATATAATATTAATCTTTGTCTATAATTGAAACAAATATCAACGTTAATATGTCAAATTGATAGTATGAATGTGAATGACAGTTCAACTAAGTCACAAAAATGTTTGTAGGTATTTTTTACATGTGATATTATAATATTTTTTTAAACTGACAATAAATAAAATTGGTTTTTTGCAGTTTCCGTGTCTGTAAATTTAATGTCCTATAATTCTGGTAAGTAAAATATTAAAGTAGGAATGTTATTAAATTTTACTAGATAAAGGCATTTAACTCTAATATTTCCAGATGAAGGCCTAAACCATGTCAGGCAAAAAATGTAAACACTGTGGATCTTCAGAGATTGAAGTAGATCCAGCCCGAGGTGATGCAGTATGTACAAGTTGTGGTACAGTGTTAGAGGACAATATAATCGTTGCCGAAGTTGAATTTCAAGAGAACGCTCATGGTGGTGCATCGGCGATTGGACAATTTGTATCGGCTGAATCCAAAGGTGGTGCAACTGGATTTGGACGAGGTTGGTTCGCAATACGATTCTATTTTAAGAGACAAGTTTTAATTCCATAGTTTTATAGATATTTGTCATGTTTACCCAAATTAATAACCCATATGTATCACTGTATGAAAAATAATAATGATTGAATATTGATAATTTCTGTATACTATTATGTAGACACTGGAATTTAACACAAAATTTGTTTTATTATATTATATTTCATTTATAACAATCCTATGTAATGAGTTTTCTTTATGTTAATCTCTGAAGTCAGATACCTGATTTTAATAAAGTTTTGTATTTTTTTGTGAGAGTTAAGATAATTCTTATTACAGTAAAAAAAGTGAACCTAGTAAATGGCCGTAGGAGGCAAAACAATATTTGCCAGGTCAGCTAGTTTTTTTATATATATAAATTAACATATATGTCAATTAAGTGCATTTAGAACCATTATTGTGGTTTCTGTAGACTTATTATGCTTATTCCTCCGGGACTATGTATGTATATGTAGAATGTATGGCATCCCAGATAAATTTCTGTGATTTTTTATAAGCTTGTTTGTTAATTTGGTTTATATGATGAAACTAAATAAAGAAATATAAAACTATGAAACTAAATAAATAAAGAAATATAAAACTGGAAAAGGTAGTTTTTATGTCATAGACTTATGTATATTACTGCTGTGTGACTTGAATTGGATAACTGTAACAGTAGTTTTTATACTGTAGTGTAATATAAATAAAAATAGGTAAAACAAACCCAGTTGGTATCTTACGATTAGCAACTTTAATTACACAATTTATTGTTATGGAATTGAATTAGTTTTGAATATATATTAGATTAGATTAATAACAATGTTATTTGTTATAAATCTAAACTAATATTATAAAGAAATCTAAACTAATGGTATATTTTATAAAGGGATTGATTTTTCTGCCTGAAAAAAGAAGGTTAACTCTATCAGTTTGAAAAATGATAAATTATATTAAATTATACTTACAGTTTGGGCCTATAGGAATTTTATCAAAATCAGTTTAGGAGTTTAGTTTTTAAATCAAAATAACTAGTTATATTACAATTAAAGTTTTTTTTTTTTTTGTAATACAGAATCTTATATAATTGTATATTTGTAATACACTCAAAAGTACATAATCAATTTTAAAAATACTACATTACTATACTACATTATCAGTGAGTAAAACAGGTCATATGTTATCGAAGAAAAAACTATGCTAATCCAATTGTATTTTTTAGCATTCAATGCAGGCATTGGGCAAGAATCCAGAGAATTAACTTTAAGAAAAGCAAGAGAGGGCATAACAACATTGTGTCAGCAATTACGTCTAAACCAACAATGTATAGACATTGCATGTAACTTCTTCAAAATGGCACTTACTCGACATCTCACTATTGGACGACCAGCGACACACACACAAGCAGCTTGTGTATATATGACTTGTAGAACAGAGAGAACTGATCGTATCCTTTTAAAAATATTGTTCTTAAATATAATCAGATAGTCTTGTATGTCATATAAATATCCATATACATAACTTTATCCGTCATAATCTTGCAAAGTCTTTAGTTCCCAAGAATATTTATATGTTTATTCTATGAAGTTCAATGAGCTATACTTGTCTATAGAGTTATCAAATTTTATCAAGTGGACAACCAGCTTATTTGAAGTTGCATAAAAAAAATCACTTATATCTATATTTTTTTTAATTATCACTTTTATAGTGTTTTTTTATCTCATCATCTCATAACAGTAGTGTTTAGAAATAATTGTATTACTGGGAATAGCATCTTAATTGTATAAACCATAATTCATTGATATTACACACCTTTACACATTACTATGAATATCATAAATACTGTAGTTTCAATTTGAATGAATGAATGATTATACTTTATTTGCATTATACAATATAGGAAATAAGCAAGGCAATTTACAAACAACGATACAATTGTATAAGTACAGTAGGGCGGTCTTATTGCTGAGAGCAATTAGACTATATTTATACGACTATATTTCTGAACGGTTTTATGCCTAGTAATTTAGTTTTATATCTGGTGGGTTCTATTAGTCTTTTTTTTTTTTTAAATATATATATTTTAACATTTCCATGGCATTAAAAAATTATAAATGATCATAAATCTAAAGTCAGTAGACAGGTAAGTAATAAAGTTTGAAATTAAATTTTACCAAATTTTAAAGGATTTTAAATGAGCCAATCTGAGATTTTGTAATTAATTAATCAGTTTCTAAGTTGACGGGTAAACCTCACCCCTCTATACTAAAATGTGGTCCAGGAAATGTGTTCAGTTTGGACCTCCTATTTGTTTCTAATTGTTATTACTTTTATTTATTAATTCCTTAATACACTAAGTCAGATCTTTTGATAGATATTAGTGATGCTCTACAAATATGTTGCTACCAACTAGGCCGCACCTACTTCAGATTATCGCGGGCGCTCTGCATTGTAATACCTCCAACAGGTAAGAACAGAACTGATTATAATATGCTAAGTAAACTGTATATATGAATTGTAAAAGATATTTAGTGCTAAATTTCAGTCAACCATTATGTTACAGTGTGGTCAACCAATAGAAAGTTCAAGAATTGGAATTTTCTTTCGATTTGTTAAACCTTGTCTTAATTTTGTATAATTAAGTGATTTATATTTTTTATAATCTGTGTAGTATTGTCGAAATAATATAAAGACATGTGGGGTATTTTGAGTTTATTGTAATGATTTATGGATTCAATTAAATCTATATTTCTAGAGAGCTTTACAACACCCATATCACAATCTTAAGGTTCTCTTAAAGCCTATTCAAGTTCAACAATATACACAAGAACTCTTACATATTTTCAACAAAACAATTTTAACATTTGGGAATGGTTAAGTATAAATATATGAATTGAACCTTTGTGAGAGTATAATTGAGCGTTCTAATTAAATTTTTCCACCTTGCATTACACAGAGTAATAATTGATAGGGCGCGTTCTTCCCAATTGTCAGTCCTCAGTTGTATTCGAGTTAGTCATTGTGGTATTCACTGTTGGGCCATAATAAATTAGTTCTGGTATTTGACCTCCTTGAACACCTGTACCATTAGTACTCTCGGATGAACAGTGAAATTGGAAAGTTACTGTACCCATATACACTTCACTGAGTCCTTCCTGTCCAAAATAACTTAGTTCACTTCCATCTAATATTGCTGAAGCTGTATAATATGTTTCAGGCTCTATTTGTATCGGGTTCTCAAAATATACATGAAAGGTATTACTTGAACCATCTGAGAAAAATTTTGTGTTATTTTCGGCCAATACTCTTCCTAGGCGCTTCAATTCAATTTTAACATTATAATCTGCTGCTCCATTTGAAGATCCATATAATCCAAAACCAACAACAAATATTCTCTTGTCTACACAAAATTGTATAGAATCACATCGACCACGGTATCTCCACTGGTTACTTCTGTATGCACATGATTGAAATCTGTGACAGATCTGAAAATAAAATATACACTGTTATTACTTTCATAAAGAATGGGTAACTATTATAAAATAAAATATTATATATTACCTGAGCTTTTAATCCAGCTCTTGCTTTGATTGGATATGACAGTTGTGGTTTGCTAGATGCAGTAAAATGCAAAAATATGTCGATAGTTTCCTGCGGCGTCAAAATCCCAAGTTGTGCTGCACTATTTGCAAACTCTTCTAATGTCATAGTTGGAAATCTTATGAGGTATATGGCACTACCAAGCATAGCTCTCTTGTTTATTGGCGTCGGTTCGATTTCCCTTCGGCCACATTCTGCATTTGCCCATGCTAATGCAGCTTCAAATAAATTTATTTCCTTGCAGTTTAGTGTTTCGCGTGCTAATACTGATTCTAAAGTAGACACATCAATGTCTACAAATCCTTCAGAATTTAGGGCCATCTCAGCCTACAATGAAATAATAAGTTTTAGGTATAGGTATATTGAAACTGCAATACAATTTGTTTAATAATTTATTCAGATTTCTATGTGAAATTACAAAATATTACATGTAATAATCACTTGTATAACACTAACACTAAACATGCAAACAACATTAAACTGTATTGCAGTTATTCTAGATATGTCTAGGCATATTGACTAGAGATACAAATAGTGGATATTATTGTTGGAATGTAATGGTAGAGTGTGATTTTGTACAATTTTACTAAATAAATTCTCCTTCTTATTCTTAACCTAAATCACAACCGAAAATTACAAAAGTCTATATAATTGTGGCACAAGTAACTTATGATATGGTGAGAATTTTATCTATCATTATGTAATAATACTAGGACAGTGCCAGAATTTGAGTATCTAAAGGAAAGCTAATTTGTAATTAACCTAAAGATGTTATAATTATTAAAAATAATTTATATACATCTGTGTTTAGGAATATCTTAAAAGCTATTAATTAATATTAACTAATTATTAATTATTGCAAATTGCTGGTAAGATTTTCAATACTTTCTGGACTCGAGTAGTTCTGACTTGAAGTGTCTGACAGCTCCATTAGTAGGCTACTGTATGAAGTAGATGGTTCTAAGCAGAGTGTGGCTAAGTTTTCAGTTGACTCACATACCTGAGCATCTATCACTTCCCAGCATCTCTGCATCAATTCTGGTTCCTCAAATAATCGTGACTGGCTAAGAAGTAGACATGCATTTTTTGCTGTTAGACTAGTTTCCAAGTAACTGACACAAGCTCTTGCTAAGTATGGTACAATGTATTTCTTTGCAACATACAGTGTTGATAAAACTGTGTCTGCTTCTAATTGTATTTCATCACAGTATACATATCTGAAAAATATATAGGTGATTATAGTAGTATACTCTTAAAGAATATGTATAGGAAGGTATGGTCTTTGTTGAGACTTACTTGAGTAATGTTAAGAATGCTGATGGTTCAACATCAGGCACTTCTATTTCTTGCTTGCACTCTGCAAGTCCTCCATAAAACATAGCATAAAACACAGAGCTAGCTGTCGCTAATACATACTTGTGTGCAGGTATTACTTGTATGTTCCCTGGAAGTAAAGTGAAATTCATATATAAATGTTATAATAAAGTTAAATGTAAAATGTACAGTTGAGCAAATTTTTTTTATGTGTGATAATGGAATGTTTAACATGCCTGTATTATCAGTATATATAGGCAGGGCTCCAGCGAGAGATAAAATCATCATCAGCCGTTAACTGTGAACATAGGCATTCCCTATAAGGAGGGTTATATGAGTAGTTGCTATGCTTGGCAGTTGGATTGATAACCACAGTTAGACCTTTGGTGATGTTTTAACAGGGATGTGCTGCCCATCCTTCAACCACTAAGTACCTTTAGTCACCTTTTATGATATCCACAGAAAGGATGGCCTGTTCTATGCAATACATGGCAAGAGATGATAGGTAAAAATGAAAGTAGGCTACTTAGGCCATTGTGACAAATTCTATGAGAATTAACCAAGATGATTTCCATCAGTCTAGTTCAGTTGAGCAATGTTATCAACTATTTGGTAAAATATGTATACAGAACAGGAATGAATTGTTAGTAATGTAGACTACCCATCTCATTGCTAGCAATATACCCTGTCGAGTCGACCTACATGTGGTCCCCTCTGGAAATCATTGTGCTGAATTCCAGGTGTATTCCTGCGTATTCATGACCTGCCTTTTCACTATCATCTATCATTTCTCACTGGAGTTCCGCTAATGTATACCGTTACTGCAGATGAAGTTACCATTACATTATCATCCATTAAAAAAATGATACAAAATCTTTTTATGTTATTGGTGATTTCTCATAATATGTTCTGTTAATGCAATCTAAAATTTTTATGTAAGGTTAATGTGTAATTTTCACTTTGAATTTCATAATGTAAATTATATATTGCACCTGGATGCTGAAGTTTGTTAAAACTGACTCTTGACAAATTGATTATCCTTATGACAGATAATAGTAAATATCACCTATGAATAGTGCTATTATAATATACTATCCCATCATATTACCCCAAATAATTCATGGAAATTTTAAGTACTTACAATCTTTTTTTACAAAATTATATATAAGCACAGACAGTTATTATTATAACAATGATATAAATATTATTTAAATATATTGTAGTAATATCCGTCCACATTTATATATATATATATATATATAAATGTGGACGGATATTACTACAATATATTTAAATAATATTTATATCATTGTATATATATATATATATATATATATATATATATATATATATATACACATTTAGTAAGCACTAAAAAAAATGAATCAAATTATGGTTAAGCTCATTTTCCTGAACATAACCATAATTTATTTCATATTTTTCATAAAAATTCAATCATGCAACAAATTCTTATAATTTTTGCATATAAAGTTGACATTTTTCTATAGTAAAAAAATATCCCACACTAAATTTCACCAAAATCTGTCCAATAGTTTATATAAATATACATAGACAGTTTAATTATTTGGATAAATAAATATAAATCACAATATAAATGCTTACCTGGACTACCTACAATGAACTTGATATCAGACATTAATTGGTTATTAAACATAGCTGCATTCCTTTCTCTGACAGTATGTTTGGTAGCTTGCCAATTAGGGTCAAGGGTGGCTGTGCCTGGGGGAGGCACTGGAGAAGCTGTAGGTAAAGGCGTGGAACTTGTTGATCCACTTGGTGATGGTGGTCCACTGTAGCATTGTGATACCTGTGTGCCTGTCTCACGCTGAGATATCGTGTGTGGTGGGGACAGTGATAAACCTCCACCATTATTAATGGTTTCCGCTGTAAATAAAAAGCATTCATGATATCACTAATTGTAGGTTCATTATTTGTTTAAGCATTATAAACAATCTCAACATTACTACATACATTTTACAATATTGTTTTTAATTATGTCAGTTATATGATTCGACACTTCATGTGATAACATAAAGTGGGGATATTTTGTAGGATTTTTCTTAAAAACTCATAAATGACCTCAATTACGTCGCAAAATTATATTTAGGAATACGAAGTTCTTTAGGAAAATCAATATTTACAAAGCGACATTTCTCACCGTTCATCCATGTATTTGTTTGAGCCACTGACATACTATCTCTACTTTCTTGCAATCTTTTAGGCGGTTTAGAAACAATTCTTGAACACAAATTCGACATTATGAATACTGACTTTGTAAATTATAGTTAATTTTAAACCAACATTTGGGTCACAATTTAAACACCGATGTCAGCCATCTTGATTTGTTCTTTGTTTGTGGCGGGCGAAGCGAGCGAATTGACGTTCGAGAAAAAGAAGGGGGAAATGAAATGTCATACGTTCGGAAACGGTCACAGAAAATTTATAGATTATGAATCGAAAATTATTTGTTTACAATTAAAATCAAAAGTAAATCGCATTAGGTAGTATATTAACTAGATAAAAGACTTTTTGCGTATCTTTTAGAAAATATTTTAACGGGGGTTGTCTTCTATATTATTTACACTAATGGTGGACAACATACGTCGATGTATTAAAAACACTTGATGTATTATAAAAATGTATCAAATTCAACTAATATATCATTGATGCTGTGATATAATCGATTTATCTATGTTTTTCTTTCGATATATCTTATAGTTACAGCAAATTTTTTTTTATTTGTGTATTTAAATATTGTTTTTTTTTTTTTATACAAATTAGAATGGCAAACAAGCTGACGGCCCACCTGATGGAAAGTGGTAACCGTCGCTTATAGACATGAGCAGTACAATGGACATAACAGAGTGTACTGTTTCGCCCATGATACCCCCCATGCGTTGCCATTTCTTAGGACTCGGGTGTTATTCTTCTGTACCCTGTAAATTCACGCCATATCCCACCCTTCAAACCGAAACACAGCCATACAAACACAACTGCTTCACGGTAGAAACACGAATAGGACAAAGGTACCCAAGCAATTGACTTTTGTACAAAGTCTCCCTCTGGTGATGTTATATAAACAGCTGTGTTATTAACCCTTAAATACCTGAAGTTTCAAATTTGATACCGGGGTTATAAATCGCATTGAGCGCCTACAATCGATTTTATTTTAATATTTGGCTGTTTACATGTTACCAAATGTTTTTTTTTCAAAATAAATATATAAAAATATCGTTTGATTTTTTTTTTTTTTACTATTTTTCCCCATTAGTAAACACAGTAAAGGGTACACATATATTTTTTAATTTGATTAAAAAAATCAGGCTTTAAGGGTTAACAATATTAAAGTAAATTAATTCTTTAATACTCTTATGTCTTAGGGCGTTGAATTTGCGGAAATTAGAAATAAATATTATTGACAAATGAATTCCAATTTATATTTTGAAGGTAATTCAAATAATAATATAGAATTAAGAAAACTGACACGTAGATTTAATAAGGATTACATACTAGCAATCAAATTTTTATTTTATTATGGTGTCAAAGGTAATGAAAATAAACCAGTATTTGTAACATTTTTTTTTTATTAATACTTCATAGGGGCAGTTATATCGATAAAATGTTGATATTGGTATCAAAATATTAATATAACGCCTATATAACTTTTTTATATTGATAGTTTAATACTGATTTTTTCTGAATACTTAATTACCATTTACCAATAGTGGGCGATATTAAATTTCTAAAGACACTTAATATATTACACACATTAATATATTTTTCAAAATATCAATCTTAATATATGATACATTACATTGAACAAAATATTGATTTTTTTTTACAATTTCCGTCCCTAATTTACACTTACCGATGACGCATTTTCATAAGTCGATATTTTACGTTCGCAGTACACATGTCTATAGTTTGCAATTCTTTGGTTTAATTACTTATTGTGATATTTTTTGTAATTTTGGTTGATTTATATTTTTCTACTTTATGGATATAATAGTAGATCTACTTGCATTTTCAATATTTATGGTTCAGTAAACGAACAAGTTACACGAATCAATGGGATCGATTCTTAGATGCCATTTTTCTCTAAAATTAAAATATCTATCTCTAAAACCTATCTCTTAAATTAAAATTTGTTAACATAGCCAATTCAATTTCACATTCAAGTCAAAATTATTATAAAATAAATTGAAATATCCAGTACAACTTATTTCGTAAAACTATTAAATAAAAATATTAGATTAATAAATAAGTTTAGAGAAACTGCACCTCAGAATCGACCCCAGTATCGCTATTGGGACGCAGATGGAGTTGCTCCCAAGTGGCGATTGATATTAGATTAAAATTAATAAAAATTCGGTCCTGTACTTACATTAAGTATATGTAAGTACGTTATACTAAGTTTGTCTCCAATTAAACTCTTTTGATATTCAAAACTCCGAATCGATACATTTAGCAGAAATCAAACACAAATTATAATATTTTTGTGTTTTGACAAAAAAAATAGCGATGTTAAAATTATTTAATTTTGGAGTAAATTTTGTCAAATTGTTGTCACATTTATTTTAAACAAACTTCAATAGAAGGAGATTAAAATTAAATTAAAAAAAATAGTGTTAAAGTGGTCGTACTTGGCTAAATAAACTTGAGCATATTTGATCCAAGTGGCCAAACTATACGAAACGCGATTTAAGCGATTAAACTAGACTAAACTTGGCTCAACAATAACAGCAATAAATGACAACCCTTGCGACGAATGTGGAATGACAACAGATTTTTATGCGCCATAAACCACTGTATGAACACTCCTTACACTGTGGTAGCACTATATATTTCGAACCTAGTCAAGTGACATAAATAAAATATCTGAATTTGGATTATGATTTGATATTCAATTAGGTACTTTTGCACAAAATTACCTTGAATTAATGACCGCTGTCGTGACCTGTTGCGTCGAACAGGTTCCTGACAATTTAATTCAGCAAAACGGCCGTCTTCGTCAATGAGACTTTCAAAAAAGTCAACACTGCTGTTCATCGATGATCGGACGTGTAAATGACACGCATACAAAATAAACCTGAAACAAATATATATACATATTATATTTAGCATTCGTAGTATATTATATGCCCTTAGTTTCCTCCACATTAATTTATTTACCTTTCCACGCACGGCTAGTCGGTTTCGTAAAATGCAAGGAAGCAATTATTTATTTTAAATATAATATATAGCGTATACGTTCAGAGAATAATAAAAAAAAAAAAAACGTTCCGAACCCACTAAGTGCACATACGAGTGTTTCACCGAATTGTCAATTACCTAATTGAAAAAGGGTGAAGAGGTTAAAAGTAAGCTAAATAAGGTAGTTTGGCTAACCTTGATCTATGTGGTCAGTGTATATCATTAGCGTGGAAGTGTATACAAATATTGTGGTAGGGCTAATTAGGATCATCTTCAGATTTTATTTATGGCAAGCTTGTGAAATATTTGTTTTTTTCTTTTATTATAATACAAGTATACTAGCATTTTACCCGCTACTTCGTACGCGTTGACTTCTAAAGTAGAAAAACCAATAGAATAGACCATGAAATAGCTTACAAGATACACTCAACTTTAAATTAGACCTTTAACGAGCACAACTATGTATGATAACCACATCCAGTTTGGCGCAGTCGTTTTTGTGTGATGCCGAAAAAAACAGATAAAATTACTAAAAAATATTGTTTTGGTATCTATTAGTTTTATTAAGACCCCTCATACTATTTTTTCTCAATTGTTTCCTATGTATAGATGTCGTCTAGTGTCTAGACTCTAGTCCATCCAATGCGCACGTGTTATAGATAGAAACAGTTTTACAAAATGTCCCTCGCAGAACAGATCATAAATTTTAATGATATTATCTTAAGATAGGATTAATTTTCGGCAGGCTACATATCAGGCTAACATATCGATCTGTTTTTTTCTTTTATTATAATATATATGCAAGAAGGGCGCCATTGATCGACTTGCTCAGTTACTTCAAAATATTTTGATACTTAACTATTAACAAAACTCTTTTTATATCTCGTTTACTTACCATTTATTCTCTCAATTCGCCTAACCTACCAAAACATTCCCTTCTCTATTCTAGTTACTTCATCTTTCAAACTATACATCTCTCTAATGACCATATTTCTTATCCTGTCACGTATTTCTAAGAATAAGCATCACATAAATGATCAGATACTTAAAATTCAAATAGATACCCCAACCCACAACTACTTTGCGTAATGTAAAATGTAAGTAAGGTGAAAAATGCCTATTTGTATGAGAGGGTACATGAAATAAATTTCAACTCATGAAATTGATATTGCTTAATCATAAATGAGGCGTTAAAAAATTTTTAAATAACAGAAATATCTTTCCAACTGTTTACCTATCTTTGAACGAATACGTTTGGCGCGAAATAATTTTGATATTACTTACTGAAAGGAATTTAACAAAGAAGCCTAGAAGAAACTTAGCCTAAAGTGAATTTATATTTATATTGATTTAATTAATTTTTAAATTATTCTAATCTCAGTTAATGAGCAGTAGCAACACTGTATACTCGTATGCAAAAAAGGAAGATTTCGAATCGCCTGTATTTTATAAATGACTTTAAAAAGCAAGAGTTACTCAAATTGCTATTGTTCAAAAGTCGGTGTTTTTTTTTTTACATTATAGAGCACTAAGTTAAATTATGAATAAATCTGTTTTATCATTAAACACTTATTCAATTTTGTTTTGTTAAAACTTAATTGAATATTTTATTTCTTTTTGCTTGATACAATTATGTAAACAAGCGTAGACAGATAAGAAATACATTTTCTCTTAAGCGACGTTAATAATTTTGATACTGATAGTATAAAATTAATGAAAATGTAATATGGTGTGCACATAATAATGTACTTACTTATATAAGATATCTAATGAAATAATAATTGCAAAAGAGAAGGTTTTGATTGTGACAAAATAATGTTGAAATCGTCAGAGGAAACGATCAATATAAAAGCCAATCATATATGCAAATGAGAACAAGCGAATGAATTTTCTCGAAGTTGAAACCAAACTATTTAATGCATGTTTCAAAATATTCTATGGCATGTCCGTAGAGTATTTTTTTATGCAATATGGAATGGCAAAAATGAAAAGCGGTTATTATTTATAGATGATGTTACCACTTGAAAGGCACCATGTATAGCTGTTTTTATTACATCTACGAAACAAGCAAAGCGTGGTCGTAACTTGATATTACATTATTGTTTTAATTGCGTTATCTTTTACTTTTATTGTTGTTTGTTTTATTTTGCTTGTACCTACTGCAAAGCATAATAACTTACAGATGGTGTTTACGAAAGGGCTTAGTGCGGAAATCTTAAATTGGCATTACGTTATTTAAAAGTTTACACTATATTAATAGAATTAACAAATTAATCGTTGCAACTAAAAGTATCAATATATTAAAATAAAGATTTATAGTGTTGTACTACTTCTTATAAAATGTCTCTATCTAAATATCGATATCAATAGGTATCGTAAAACACCTAGATAGCTATTTTATAGTGTTTTTTTCATTCAATTATATTATAGCAGTTAATATTTATTTATTTTATTAGTAATCCGTCAAATATTTATTTCTTTGTTATTTCATTCCATAACGCAGTTGGTAGATATCAAAACAACTACAATTATGAACCCTATTGTGCATAGCAAGTAGGAGAGAGGAGGACAACCTTTTTCACGATAGGTAAATATTGTCTCCATTATTAATTATTTAAGTATTGATATGTATTTATTCATATTGTAATTGTTAATTATAATTATTTTAAACAGTATCCCGAAAATAAATTAACGAGAATATATAACAGCCTTAGATAATAGCATAACTTTTTTAATTCTGAATATGAATTCTAATACAGGAATTTGTTTTCAAATTTCTAAGTAGCAATTTGAAACAATATTACGATAATAATTTTGTTTTTGTTGTGTATTAAATATTCAGTGTTGTTATATTAATGATAATTATTTTAAGTGTATATAATTTATCTATAATTTTCAGAAGCTATTAAGTTAATAACTTTTTTCAAAAATAGAATTTCTAATAATAATTTCTTATCTTTTATATGACTTTGCGAATTGTATGTATATATCTAAAAATAATCTTTACAAATATTATAAATGTCACTTTGTTTATTTGTTATCTTGGCGTTCTGACGACTCAATCAATCGTTATAAATACATACAGTTTTTACCTAGTATTTTGGATAGATAAGGATATAGGCTTCTTTTTGTCCTGGCCAATTAATATATTCTGCATAAAAATTAGTATATAATGTTATTATTCCTATGTATAATCCAAAATACCTCTATCATATTCACTAAATTCATTCAGAAAAATACGACTTTGGGTATTCTCAATTGAGGTTCTATCAAGCTGCAAAACTCCCAGCATGGCTCTCTTTGTAACTTGCTGAGCAACGTAGAGCAGCCAACTCTGTGCAAATGAATAGTACTTGATCTAGGTTATTTTGTGTATACCTACAATATATTCAGCTGTTCTCGATACGCCGTCGTATCTAAACCTACTATCACAGATTTCTTCGGCATAAGTAGAATTAAGTCGAAATCAAGTGTCTTTTCAAACCGTTATTAGTAGTGTATTAGTTGATTTGAAAACATCATGGTTCCTTTAAATCAGAAAACAATAATTTTAATATTTTAAAAGTACCTACGTACTACGGGTAGTAATATATTACTTACTAATGTAATAGTACTTAGTGATTGATTAGTATCTAAAAGTAGCTTTGCTTAAATTTCTTGATACTTGATCATTGATTAAGATGATACTGTGTTTATATAAAATTTTACGTCGATTGGTCTAGTCGTTAAGATGCCAAGAACCTCTTGGTGTGAGATAATAAATAAACATACGCCCTTTTACATTTATAATATTAGTAAGGATTTAAAGTAGACGATATTGTATGTTTTTTAATTTTATCAGAGAAGTTACCAGAAAAATTGAATTTGTTTTAAACTCTACATTTCACTCCACTGATTTATACAAGTTCAAAGATTTGACCTATAGCCTTCTATACGTCAAACCTAACTACTGTTATACTAATTTCTCCTATAATATTGCATATTACGATATGATTACATAAAGATTAAGTAATATAAACTCACTTCTCTTATTAGAGAGAATCTAACGGTATCAAGGTTAACTGTGTTGACATACATGGGTGAATCAAACGAACCGGGGAACGATGTTCGCTAGATCTGCCTTATTGAAGATCCAGTGTATGACGATTTTCCCAAGCAGCACAGGTCTTTTTCGTGATGAACCGGCAGTTCTCTGCTTCATTTCATTCCTTCGGTACCAGGACCACAGAACATGTCCCTGTGTACGTACTGTACAACTCACAAATACACTTCGTAATTTTTACACTCGTTCAATTAAATGACTAGAGATAATTTGTTTATTTATTTTTTTCGAACGTATTCTTTTTGGTGCGCGCGCGCGTTGAGTCGCTGTACTGACTGCCTCTCGAAGTCAACAGAGTAACTACGAACGCGAGACTTGCGCAAGGTCGTGGCAAGGGACACCTGACTAGTGCAGTTGCTGGTTTGAGAAAGTGTTATGATGTCATCTATTATCGATGCAAGTGTTGTGCGCAATAATTATTACGTGTTACGGTCAAATCACTTATATTAATCGTCGACACGTGCTTATCTACACTACCATGTAAATAGTGTTTAAAAATCTATTGAAAATACATCGTGAAATCTCACGCTTAATATCAGAAAAAAAAAACCTCTTTAGCGTAGGTCCGGGGATATTTCCTCTAAGTTTAAAATTTATAGTCTTAGATTGGAAAAAATAATAAAAAAGTGTTTTTTCAACTCACAGCAGCAGTACATATTACTACAATATATAAATATACTAAAAAAGATATAGCACTACATCGCACGATGTGTTTACTATGTTTTTATGCAAATTTTCCCCGCAAACATTATCACAAAACTTCAGAAAATCAATAAGAATTTATTCCGCACAAAATTCCTCCTTGAAAATATTCTCCTTTTTGAAAACGCGAAGAAATAAAAATCACGTATTGTCAAGTGTTCGAAACTCAATTTACTATATTTATTGTTTCCCAGTTAGTATTAAAACATTTTTGATTTTGACTAAATGCGTATTCACCGCATGAGTATAGGTAGAGAGAGAAAGAGAAAGAAAGCAGCAAAGAGAATAATTTAATACATCAGTACTTACAAACATGCGACAAATCCAAACCAAAACATGCTATTTAAACATATCACTGCTTCTGACTGAGGGTTGACTTAATGTTTATTATTAAGTCCACTAAAAGTCAATTGTTTTCAAGTTAATCATGATGTTTAATGTATCATGAACACATTTTTAATTGAATGTAAATATTTCAATAACTTTATTATTCAGCAGAAAAAATATTCACATAAAAGAAGTACACAATGTAATATTTAAATAAAGGTAACACACATAATCGCTACATGGGTTCAGTCGCCTCTCAGCAAAAAAAAAAAAAGACTTATTTCCTGTTTTAATAAACATCTAATTATTTTGTCACTAAAATTGTGCCTCGCTTCGAAAACAAAACAATTTTTAAGACTTGTCCAATATCAATTTAAATATCTAATAAAACGTCGATTTTCTAGTATTACGAGTTCGCTAAGACAAGAGCATGAATAAACCAATTTAATTAAGATACTCGTACCGGTAGTTTCGTGTTATCCTTGCTACTTATACCGGAATAACCCCGAAAATAATTTATCATCTCTGATCAAATACGACAATGTTTGCATAGTTACATATTATGTGTATGTACTTCCTACATCCGTTAATTAAACGTCTTACCACTGAATACGGGTCTCTTCCTGTAAGAGAAGACATTAGGCTAGTTTTTTTTTTTTTTTTGTTGGATGTAAATGGATTGGTAACTCCGCCTACGCTAACGGGATACGCTGGCGGAGCACCAGTGAAGGGTGATCGATGAGAATGAAAACAGGCCAGTTAGACTATCATGATAAATTCATCAGGAATTAATTATGATAGATAGTTTCCAGGGGGAACCGCGTGGAGGTTGACCTGGTTAGGTATATTGCTAGCAATGGGATTTTTAGTCCCCATTACTAATAATCCCTTTCCCCCCACATTAGGCTAGATATAGCCACTCTGGTCATACGGTTTTTCGAGTTTTAATGTACTTTGTTCGCTTAGTCGCCCATAATAACAGAAATGCAAAGGAATAGTGAAACATTACAGTTATTCTTACTCAATCGGCACACAAAAATAAATAAAACCCTTATTAATATTATAAATTTAAATTACATTTATAAGTAAGTTTTATTATTTGTTTGTTTGTTAACTTTTGGGGTCATAATAGCTTATCTAATTACTATGAAATTTGATATACAAGATTTATATAAGAAAGACATAGATTACTTTTTATCTCGGTCAGTGGACATGTCCCGGTCACGCGGACGAATTCGCGGGTAAAAACTAGTAATCGTCTAAGTGTGAAAGTGAGTTTGTTTTTTCTTGTTACTTATTGGCATACGGATCAACCAATCATCATGAATTTTTATATACACTTACCCCTTATTCAAAACGTCAAAACTCTTATAAATCTATTTTAGATATAGAATGATTTTGTTTTTTTTTTTCTTTTGCTTTATTTTCTCAATTTGAAAGTAATGAGTAACAAAACACTAATAGTTAAAATAGGTGTGTAGGATGTTTTAACTTTTATAAATTAGGGGGGTTGTTATATGGGAAGGAGAAGGACATCGTCAGATACCGGTCACGCGGACAAAATCTTGGATAAAAGCTAGTAAATTAATAAATATTATGCTCATGTCAAGAACTCTTGATTGAGTAGTCATAGGCATCGATTGTTATTGTCATTCATAATCGTTTTTTTTATTGTTCATTCATCGTTTATTTATTATTACTTCATCCTCGAAGAAGTAAAGAAGTATTAAAGATGATATAATTCTTTATTGGTTACCATTAACCTCCATTAAAAGTGCTCACCATAAGGATTTCCGTAAATAGTTTTTGGAGCCACGGATGTAGAACAAGGAACTAGATTTAAAAACTACAGAAAGAGCCTTCGATGCTTTTATACCAACTGGTCGTATATTATGAGGTACATTGTACCATCAGTATGCAGCTCACACTTGCATGAGACCAGATTGCGGACTATTATTAACATGCATACATGCATGCGTGGTTTTGATCACATGACGAGGATCGTCAGTACAATTGTGCAGAGTTTTCATATATACAAAATGTCCAATATAAAGTGGATAATTTATAAATTTTCTCCACAAAACAGCGATAATCCAAATTGCTATTTTTCGAGGAGCAAAAATTTTTGCTAAGTAAAATATATATTTGGGATCGCGACTCCGATTTTGCAATTTTAATATTTACAATATAAGGTATCAACAAAATATTTATCTGAACAAAGTGTTATCTTGCGAAAATCCATATCACTGGGTATTAGAATTATTTTGTTTAATTCCGCTACCATTAGTGTGCTAGTAACTGTCAACACTCAAAATTGACCGCTATTGAAGGACGTGGAACTTCAACTTGTAAACAAAATAATTGTAATCAAATAACCAATTTTAAATGTTATATGCCGGACTTAATTGTATTGTGAAGATTTTTCTTATTGATCATGGAGCGGTAACCTCGCCTGTGCTATCGACATACACTGGCAGACACCAGTGTGCGCTGATGGATGAGGATGGAACTAGATCAGTTGGCCCATTGTGATGTATTCAACAAAAATTAAACATAATAATTTCCTAAGGGAAACGTGTGGAGGTCGATCTGACAGGTAAAACTGTCAGTATGGAGCAAAATGTCCGTCGTCTCCGCAGGCCATTATAAGACACTGACAGGAAAACGTGCTAAGAAGCACGCCTCTTCATTGCCGCCCATCACAATGGGCAGCGGAGGCCATTTCAGTTAATATTATTTGAATGGAAACTAACCTCTTAACGTTTAATACTATATTTGGTTTGAATACTAAAATTCCTTGATTAACATGAGGCTTCTAAAGATTTTTTATGGATGAAAGTGTTACCCTGTCTGCACTATTGATTTATGCTGGTAAGGTACTATTGAGGGATAAAGGAGGGATTCTTCCAAGTATTTCAAGGTATTGATTTTTTTTTTGTATTTTTATATGAGTTACTTTGTTGGTGCCAGGTTATTATCGAGGACTCCGTCCGAACTGAGAACAAAGGATCAACTTCCACGAACAGCAAATATGTTAGCGAAGCCGCGGGAAATTGTTAATGACATGTAACAATAAGTTTTGAACTTATAACTACCAAAGAATTACCTTCGAATTTCTTAGCGAATGTTTTCTCCTTGAAAGTTAAGTTAAGGCTTAAGTTTTGTTGATAGTGTTCAGAGGCAGGAAAAATAGGAAATAAGAATTAAATAAGGACTTAATATGCAAGGTAGAAATTAATAAAAATAATTATAATAATTATATACCTATGTTAAGATTATGTTATATTATTATCATTCCATAAACTAGGGTAATAGCCATACGCCCTATGGTATATGGTATTATTTCGAAATTTTCTTCTTTTCCAGTGACATATTGCCTTTTTGTATCTAGTGGTCTCTTACGACAAGAATGAAATAGAATGATGATACTCTTCCAAACATTTGCTTAGTTTTAGTGCATATATTTACATATAATATAGAGTAGGTACATTTTGCAAATTTGATACCTAGTGCACCAGTTGATCTTGAGTAGTGAAATGCTTCAATCAACTAGATACTAATATTTAGTATATTATTTTAACAATAATTAACATTTAGTACATAAGTATACACGTAAAAAACCGTAGAACAGATATTTTTTTTTTTAAAACTGTTACTCGAACTTAAAATCTGTCGTAACGTTTCGTAGACATATTTGATTGAAAATATTTGAATTTAGAACCAAGACTCACAACTAACATTTTTTTTTGGTCCGCAAAGAAATACAACAGTTTCAATCGTCACAAAATTAATATCAGTATCGGTTCATACTTAGTTAAAATAAATATTCCGCGATTTTTTTTTTTATTTACTCCTATCATCCGATTCAATTTAAAGTATACATCTCAATATATATAGGTGGTAAATGGATTTTTCCAATCCACATAAAACCAGAACTCGTGAACTGGTTGCCTTGTCAGTGAATTACGTCACCGTGCCATTATGCAAACCGAAATCGTTCCGCTATACATGGCCTCCACCAAAATCATAACAAACGTATATTCGAAGATATAGGTTCTTAAATTTATGTTAACGGCACTCGACGACCGTATTCAGTCTACGAACCAATACAAACAGACCTTCGTACAATTTCCGACTGCATATTGGCAAATAAATCATATTTTTCAAGTGGGTTTGATTTTGAATTTGTATGTATTTTTATTTGATTTTTGCAATTATTTAATTTTTTTTATTACCTTTCTACATACTTCGCATACAACTAATGCATTCCAATTTTGATATAAATAATCGCAGTTATACTACTGAGGTAGAAAAAGAAAATATGGTTCGTCTCATAGTGACTACCGTAGCCTATTGATGTCCTTTTTCATGCTGTTTTAGCAACGCCTCATACTGCAGTTTCTTAAAAGATAAGAAATAGAATAGAAATAGGCAGGTTTAAATTATCTTAGACCAAGAAAAGAATGGTTTTAAATATCTTATAAAATATAAATGTATTTTCAAAAACTGAAGGAGTGCAGAAAGAGAGAATGAAGAAGAATTTGCTTACTTAATCCGGGCAGTAGTATTTCCAAACAAATACAACATTGAAACCTTAAAAAAAATGCATATTCTTAGTAGTTTACCGTTTATAGTTTACTTTTAGGATCGAAAACAGCAGTTAATTAATTTTTATACTATTCAAATATGAAATAAGTCCATGGAAGAAAATAACATTACATTTAAATTTCAGACCCATGCATGTATATCCTGCGTTTCGCGTCGCAGCTGCAATTCGAAGACAAAGTTCACGATGTTACCACAACGGCATTGCGGCTCGTCAAACGGATGCAAAAGGACTCTATACATTCTGGTCGGAGACCATCTGGAATTTGTGGGGCAGGTAATATAAATATTTTTTCTTTCGTCCTTAACATTTCTTATATAAGTTACTCGGTGTTAAACATCAGGTGAAAGTGACTATTTCGTGATTTTCAAAAAAAGGTGGTATATATATTAAATGATATATTATATTTTAGATAATTCTATTTTTTTAATTCTTTTTTAGTACGTTCAGTCCTGAGCTAGGTTCATATTAATTTTGTCATAATTGAGGCCAGTGTTTCTTTTTTTTTCGAGAAGTAAAGTATACATGTCTATCGACAGATATAACTTCAAGAATTCTCCTTTTATTCTACAGCATTAATAATAATTATTAGATACATTTATTGTTCATTTTAATGGTGATTTTTATTAATTTCAATGAAGTTGCGAAGATAAACATTGTATGGATGGGTATATTTTGAAATTGTATGTTATTTTTGTAATATGGCAATTCATATATCTCACCTGGAACGTTTATTTCTCTCTTTGCATGTATGTCAGGTGTAAATTGCGTTTCAAGTAACCCAGTTTCCTATTTTCTGATTGGATGATAACATTCGTTACGTAAGTTAGTTAAAAATAACTGCGGCGCACCTACTTATGCAACTGTACATGTTAAATTTAGAAACAACAAAATTTAAATAGTAACTAGTGATATAAAAATAGTTTCTAAGTATCGCCGTATACGTGAAGCTAAGTTTATATTTACACACACGGAAAGAAACGTGTACTGACAAAATTATTAAAGAAATATACACGAATAGAAAACTAATATTTATGTAGCTTCACATAAAGGTAATATCTCTCTGTTTTACCTGTAAATGAACGCGTAAATCTCGCTTGTATTTGATTTATGCTGGCGCGATACTAAATGAGGTTGAGTATAAAGCCATTTCGGTTGGCTGATCGTGACGAATTTATGAGAAATTGAATATGATGTTTTGGGGTGACCTATAAGTATCTCGGCGGAATTAAAAAGCGTAGTGTAAAAGAGATTGGTCATTCTCGTGTAAAATTTATTTAAAATTAATCTATATAAATTATTAAGTACTTAATAATATTAATAACTTAATTTAGTATGTATACAAAATTATCAAGATTTTCTAATATAAAATAAAGGCTTCCTAAATATTAAAAAACAAAAAATACTTAGATGACTATATTTCTGTCTCTCTCGCTGCCATTACTATGCCCGTATAGGTACATGAGTATATTTGTACAGTGTAATGCTATTTAGTATCATTATGTTCCTGCCCTTGTCCCGTATCTATTTTGAGTCGGCGTAATATGTTTATCTCTTCATCTTTATTTACAGACATCTCAGTATTCACTCCTTTCTGGCCATGTCATTTTTCACACAGTTCATGTCTCCATTTAGGTCGTATTTTATACTTAAAATATTCATTCTTAATTCATTTTTACCACATTCTCTCTTTCACATGTTTATACCTAGACAAACGATTTATCAACTTCTCTATAGTTGGTGCTCAGGTAAAAAAATAATAATAAATAAACACTACCTATAAAAGTCAATGTCTCTTGCTTGACCATGAAGAGCTATTATGCGGAAATGATATGACTACTCGACCAACCCAAAATGCATTTAATAAATATTAAAAGTTTTAAACGCTGAGGACATTGCTATATTCGTTAATTTATGCAAACTTGTGACGTTTACATTGCAAAATCGTAACCATCTGTCGGCATCCTACACCGGAACCATAAGAAATAGTAAGGATTAAGTAGAAGTGATATTTTCGCCAATTCAATAATAATACCGCGTTTGTCTCTCGAACCGTAGGCAAGAACTGGGGGTCTACTATGAAATGAAACTCCCAATTTTCATATGCCCAGTCAATGGAGCTCAACATTTCATTCGTCACATCTACTACAAAAGTTGAAAAGAATGATATTTTAATATTATGTACTTTTAACATTAAATTTGTCTTTCGTTCGGCCCCAAAATTTCCGAAAACATTTCATGGTAGGCCCTGTGAATTCCTTTACTTGTGCGTCATTCAACTCGGAGATCATGTTTAATCGTAAGCCACAAGATAGTGCTTTATGTTTTTTTCATTTTAATAACTTATATCAACGTTAATGATTTGTTTATTTAACAACCGTAAAAATGTACGTAATTTTACAAAACTAAATTTAATATTTTTATAGTAATATTATAACTTTACTTACTATTTGTTAGGGATTGCTTTTATTATTTATATAAGACAAAGTAATTTATTAAATGAGTATAAATTTGTTCCAACCATATTTGAGTAAGGAGAAGTGGGGTACATTTTGTCTACATCGGTGCACTTCCAAAGAAAATACACGAGTATTACTTCTGTCTAGATAATTACTTATTTTTATGCCGGAACTAAAGCAAATCTATTATCTTTTGTGGTTTTACATGATCTTCTATAGAATGTCAGCCTTATTCAATTCGAGAGTCAATTATATAATGGTTTCTCCATACAAAACTTATTGTAAATAAGTACATACATTAGTTTTTGTTTATGGTAGTATGTTTTTCATTCCTTTTAAACACATGTCAACAAGGACAGTGTCTCATTACAGTTCAATTGTTGACCATATTGAGGAGTCGAAAGTATGTAGCTATACAAGGGAAAGTTAGACCAAAAATTGCTTTTAGTACTAACGTACTTGGAGGTACTATTTGAATGAGTAGTCAAGAGTTTTCATAATCAGCGTAGGCACATCCATGAGAGCATCAAATAGAATGGTATGTACTCGTACAAACAAGCGTTATAATGTATTATATAAATACTACAATATCACATGTTTTATGAAGAACACAGGGTGTGTTATGGAGAATCAAGCAATGGATATTTGAGAGCCCAATCCATAGCACTGAGAGCCAATCCAGAAAAGATCATTTCCTAAATTGGCTTGACCACGAATCAAATCCAGAACATCACCAACGCAAAGTAGCATTTCCACGACTGTTATCAATATTATGTATGGATACCTAATTCTAGCTATTTAGAGAGTAAATCTTCTAAGGATAATCTCGACTTGTTTGATATTCAAACGATAGGACTATAAAACTTGCCTTTATCTTTAGAGAAAGTACAAAACGTATAAAAATAGTATTATTACATACTTTTGGTCTATGCTAAAAAATTCATCGTAAAGTGTCGACATGCATTGTTATTGCGTGTGTTTCCAAAAATCTTTATAAATAGTTTGAACACCTTTAGGTTACAAACAAAAATAAACCTATGTGCCAAATAACTTGTTTCTATACCCAGAAATTTTTACTATATGTAAATGAAGATAGGGATCAAAAATAAATTAACCAAGAATAATTATCGAGATTCTGTCTATACTCACACCTTACTGAGTGGACTTTGATAATTTCAGTGTAAAAAACAACACGCATCTTTGGCTTAAAAATTTTAACTTCTCCCTCAGCAGTATACGATACGATATTTTGTAAGAATGTATTTTTTTTTTAAATAATGGCTATTTTAGTTGTGACAAAATTTATATAGCTCCAACGCCATAGTAAAACACATAATTAAAAAGTAAACGGTAGCAAAGAGTTCTGCAATTCGGATTAGAATTTGCGAAAATATCGCCTATCATACGATTCTACTTAAATAACCTCAATCGAGAATTTTCTCCTTTTTAAAATTGCTTAAAAATAAACGGATTGACTCTGTTAGATACTAGCTATTTCTCGCGGCTTTGCCTCCGTAAAATTAGTATATAACATATCCTATGTGTTGAGTTAGCGTATAACATAAGCGTGTACCAAATTCATTCAAATACGTGCAGCCATTTAAGTGTGATTGAGTAACAAACATCGTAACACCCAATCAATCTTTACTGGCTTGCATATTTATTAGTATACTTTACAGAATTTATTTCGTAAATTGACTGTAGTTAGTCGTTTCCTGTAAATGAGATTACATCTTAGACATTGGGAACAAGAAGTCTTTTGGTTTTACCCTAATCTTACTAATATTTATTAATTTATTGCTTGTTTATTTGTTTCTTACCTACATCTTGGCGCTTTGACGGTAAAAATGATTGTGAAATTTGAAATATATTTAATACTTATGATAGAAAAGGGACATAGATTATTTTTATTCTGATCATGCGACAACAAAGTCACAAATATAGACAGTAAATGTAATACATAACATTTCAGCGCTTCTCATCGCTGCCCGATTGCACAATTTCTCGCGAACACCCGCCGATGTTGTTCGGATAGTGAAGGTTCATGAGTCGACACTGCGAAAACGGCTGCTGGAGTTCGGGGAGACGCCTTCGAGTGCCCTCACTCCGGACGAGTTTATGACTGTTGATTTGGAAGAGGAGCAGGATCCGCCAGCGTTTAGAGCGGCTAGGAAAAGGGATAAGGAGAGGCTGCAAAAGGTATTTCTATATTTAAGGGCGTTTTATGTTGGTTTAAGATCTGGAACGAATACCGGATGAAAGATTGACAAAACAAATATACAAAGCGAGAGTAGAATGATGCAGTTAGTGGGCGATATCTAGACTGATTTACAATATACAATGCGTAAATGACCTAAACTGACCTATAATGATCAGATAATTTATTTCGCTATCTGAGTGAGGAGTCAAGCAAATTTCTCTGAAATCGGCGTGTATGCATGAGATGACTTATGAGAGTAAATATTAAACAAGAGACTTGTGTAAGAATAAAGATCTTTGGCATTCCGACTACTCTGCCTACCCTGGATTTGACTTGGAGATAGATACATAGATATACAAGTTACTTAATACATATATATTATTATTGAACGGTGTGGACTGCCGTACGGTGAGCGTGGACTGTAGGGGCGTTGGTTCAGGCTGGAGTGAAACACAGCGATTACTATTCTGAAGCCTCCGGTACCGTCTGAAGAGAGTATTTTTTCTTCTTGTCCTATTTCTTCTCGAGTGTAGTGCGTCGCTGCTCGGAAGCGAATGCCGCTCGACGGGAGGCGGCCTATCTTTATACCCGCCCGCTCGCACGATAACATTTCTAACTTGCGTTAGCGAATCTGTGCGAGCGGGACGGGGCGAGAGTGAACGAGACGCGTGTCTCTTCAGATCGGTACCCTATAGCGTCTATTTATTTATCACAATTTACAATTTCTTATTTGTTTTTACAATTTCTATTTCTATTCGCAGGTAATAATAACGACACGTAATGAATGCTTTATTTGACTTACACTATAGGTATCTTAAATCTATGTAAAATCTATATAAAATAACAGTATACAAAACGATTAAACTAGGGACTTAACAACTAACTATAAACATTGCTATAAATATCGCTATAATTACACATGTACAATAATGTCGCGAACAATTATATAGTTATTTTATACTTTATTGTTCAAGTTAATTAATGCGAGGTGATATAAAGGCGGTTTTGTTGCTAAACAATCTCTTCCAGTTTTTGGATAGGTAGGTGGCTCTTTGTTATGTACTAATATATACACATGTATAAATAAACAAATATATACATAAACATATACTTAACAGCACACATACAACAGAAGAGAATGTAAGCGAAAGGTGATGAGAGAATATATGAAAACAGTACATACTCGTAAGGGGAGAGATAGGACTTAACATAGGTTTTGAAGCTAGCGACTGTTTAAGGGTGTTTAAGCGTATTGCCATTTGGTTCCGGCGTAGAATGGGCCACCCTCTCCTTTTCTGTGGGTGTCGTAAGAGGCGAGTAAGGAAAACTTAATAGGTAGCAGCGTCCGTCTTAAAGCATCACCAAAGCCCAACTGTGCATGCTAAATGTGGCAACTACTGACTAAACTTTACTTATAGGGGAGGCTTATGTTTAGCAATGGATAGTAAACGGAGGCATAAATAGAGGCTAAAAGTAAGTTCTGTAATGTGTTACAGCTTATGGATGAAGAGGACGGAGAGAGAGAACTAACAGAGCTGCAGAAAGAGATAGATGCACAACTCGAGAAGGACAACTCACGGAGGAAAAAAGCGGCCAATGTCAACACTACTCCAGCTTCTTTGATAGGCATAGGTAAACTTATTTATTTTAATTCAAACCACATGATATCGTTAAGAATCGTTATTATTTTTACGGAAATTAAAATAATTTATGTGTGTTTATTACCTTTTCTACCGATTGCTCGCCTATTTATCGATTGCATGAAATCGAGAGCTGATCACTTTTTTTATAACTGACGGTCCACCTGATGGAAAGTAACTGTCGCCTATAGATATGCACAGCACTACGAACATAACAGGGTATACCGTATCGCCCATGATACCCTTCAGGCGTTTTTATTCCTGAGGACTAAGGTGTTATACCTCTGTAATTTGTATTTTCACTGCCATATCCTACCATTAAAACCGAAACAGCGGTGCAAAGACAACTGCCTCACGGTAGAAATACGAATGAGACAGAGGTATCCAAGCAGATGATTTTTCTACAAAGTCTCCCTCTGATTATTTTAAACATAAATATATATTTTGTATTTTTCAGACGAAGGTACATCAGAAGAGGCAGAGGCGTCACGGTTCGCAGCTGAGGACACACTCGAACTCATCGGAGAGATCGCGAGGGACGTTGAACCGAAGACCGAGACAGTAAAACCTTCTGCCCGGTTAAAACTGGAGAAAGGACTTGGTAAGTGTATTTAATTACTTATTTATTTCATTTTGCACCAGTTATAAAAAATAATAAATACGGGAAATACTTAATGCGAAGTGATACAAAAGGCGGTTTTATTGCTAAACAATCTTTTCCAAACAGTCTTTGAATACGTAGGTGGTCCTCTGTTATATACACATGTATAAATTGCACGGAAGCAACTTTGTACCAATAGCGCTCGCGTAAATAACTGTTATGGTGAGCGTACGGCTGACTACCTGGTTCCTCGATTTATTAATGAACTACCCACCGATGTACGAGATAACATTACTATTAGCAACATCAAGTGTAAATTAAAACGATACTTCTTGCATGGTTTTAATACAATTTAAATAATTTTAATGTATTTAGTATTAATATAAACCTACGTGGTTTCTAAATGCTAATGGAACATAAATTCTGTAACTTGTATTTTTATTGATAATAAAATAAAAAAAAAAATGTATATATATGTGAAAGAATTTTTAAAACCGGTTATGAATTTTTTAGTTTATCCTTTATGAACAAAAATGAATTCTTTTCTTTTTATAATGTTATGAACATAGCTAGTTTATTATAAATATATATTGCCTACATATAGACAATAAGCATTTATAAAATGAAAACTATATATTTATTAAAATTAATAATATAAGTAAGTGGGTTTGTCTTTCGAAATTATGTAAATTATACTGAGTTTATATAAACTAAAAATACAATTCCTCTTTGATTATTAACCCAAAATAATTTTTTATATTTCAGGGCCTGAGTTAGCGGTGATAGGTCTGGGCCCGTCTGACGAGAAAAGTGACAAATTCATAAAACCGGAACCGAAACAACAGTTCAGCAAGGACCTTCACAGTGCCGAGGAATTGCTGCTCAATGACAAGGATGAGGATTACATCAGCTCGCTTATCATGAGCGAGGATGAGGCGAAACATAAAACTATGCTTTGGAATAAAATCAACGCCGGATATTTGAAGGAGCAAAAAAGTATGTTATTTATTCTTTATTGAACGATACAATTTGTATGGCAAATAAAGTATGGCATTCTCTTAGATTATATAGATAGAGTGTCTCCATACAAATACTTGGAGAAAAGCGGGTTAACTTTTTCATACAATTTTGTGTGATTTATATGTTATGAATGATTCCTTTATAACTTCTATATTTATTTTGTCTTATAATTTCTGCACCTTTTTAATGCGTAAATACCTACTTTATTTATTAAATAATACGTCAAGATACATTGTATCTATATGTATATAGAACACTGATATAAAATGAACCTTGTCAAAGAGAGAATTGGCAAATTAGCTGACAAAAAGTTGACCCATTTTTGAGACTCGTGGCTCTATCTATATAATCTAAGGGCATTCTATACTACCTAACCATTAGATAGAAACAGAAGGCGATTGTGAGACAGTGGTACTGAAATTTTTTTATATATGTAATATTACATAAAAAGTACACCTTATGATATAAATTAATATAATAATGAATATTATACAATATAAATATATACAAAATACATAGGTATATACCATATTAATAACGTAATGATATGTTATACACCTTTTTTTATTTATCCTCGAAGTCACTAGTAACTACTTTAACAACCGTTGATACCCCACTGCTAGGACTACTATTGCCACACTGGCCATACGGCTCGGTATAGTAGAACGAGCTGCAAATACTCGAAATTATTTTCTCTTGCACTGGTGTGTAGTATTTTATTCCCTTGGCCGTCTCTTACAACATCCTGAGTAGAAAGATTGTTGGTAATAAGATGTAGTAGTGCCATTCCAATATGCCCTATCTGGTTGACCTTCACTTGATTTTTTCTGGAACCTATTTCATTGGTACCATTCCAACATCAAACATAATTCAGACAGGGTCATTATTCCATTTTCATCCACGAGAAAATATGTTTGATAAGGAAAGACTGTTCGTAGGAGACAAAATTTTTCTTTACTTAAATAAACCGCGTACATATACTTATAGAAGTATATATTTAAAGTTATATATGAACATGTGAAAAATGTTACCAAATTCTTTATCTTCCTTCACAGTAAAAGAAGAACTGCGTGCCAAAGAAAAAGAAGAGGGAAAAGACAAGAAAAAAAAAATCCGAGGTGCATACAAAAAGAAGACTACGTGCAGTGCGGCGACCGCCGGCGAGGCGATCGGTAAAATGTTAGCAGAGAAGAAGATCAGCTCGAAGATTAATTACGACATCTTGAAGAGCTTGGACCAGCCTGGAACGCCCCTGCCGGCTGCCCCGGCAACAACTACAGTTGAAACTGCTTCAGAGTGAGTTGTATTTTTTTTTTTTATTATTAACAATAAATTTAGATTAAGGTATATGATGACAAATAAATGTAAGTAACAAGAATACAGTTCAATATTCCAATTTCAATAAAAAATACCTAAGAATCTAGAAACAACTAAGGGAGTTGCATCTTAAACAAACTGTATTGTATTTTACCAAGGATTTCCCTTAATATAAATACAGTTGAGAATAAATATTTTTTATTTTATTTCATATTTGTTAATTCTAGAACAAAGCCTCAAACCTCTGCGGAGACGACGGTGCCTCAGTCGCCGGTACCACGCAAGAGGAAAAAGAAGCAACCGCCTTCGATAGTGCCGAACCTGTTCGCCCCCTCCACGTCGTCAGCGCCCGCGACACCCGCCCCGCTCACACCAGCTACATCCGCCCCGGCGACGCCTGCGCCGCCCACGCCGGCTCTCACTGGTAACCAACAAATTTACTATTTTTTCTCAAACATGCTTGGAAATGTGAGTATTATTTTGACAATCTTCTTCGAGATAAATTAAAATTGCCATACTGGCCAGATACATGCGGGCAGCGGCCGGCAAGAGTTGTATGAAAATCCATATCTGTCGTGTTTTGCGGCCAGATAAATTACTATGTAAATTCATATCTGTCCTGTAATTTAAAAATGGAATGACCTTATACTTCGAAACATGGCTACCAAGGAGGTAACTAATAAAAGGTTTTATTTAAATTTCGAACTGGCTTGCAAATAGAAAGCTGTTTATTGAAAAAAAAAACCAAGGAAATTTCTGCCGCGTGAAAAATTATTATTGTTTGTTATTCGCCATTGAATTTAAAAAGTAAAATTGTGTTTTTGATTTCCGCGCAGTTGCTGGCCGCTGCAATAATGTACTATTACTGCTATGTTTTGGGGGATGGTATTGTTGCCATATACAAGCAATATGCCTTACCAAGGCAATTGCCACATGGTGCCTCTGGAAACTATCGTGGTTAATTCCAAGTAAATTCACGATAGGCTAACTGACCTTACTTTATGTTTATCAGGGGTAGATGGACTGTTAGTAATGGGGTCTAACAGTCATATTGCTAGCCTATCAGGTCGACCTCCGCGTGGTCCTCCATGGAAGATATCCATCCTAATAAGATTTATTGTTGAAAATGGGACCATTAATCCCTATTAGTAATAAACACTTCTTCGCAAGGAAATGTATTAAAAATAAACTTAATTGATATCTATATTAATTGATATGGTACATTTCATGTTTTTAAACGACGGTTACCACTTTCCATCTGGTACCGGCTATTTTAATATTTCATGTTTTTAAAATGTATGAATGTACATATGTCTATAAACAGATGTAGGAGACGACTACGACGACGAATTGGAAACGGAACCAACGGACACTGGCGGCGAGATGTCGCTAGCGGCCATGTTGCAGAACGGCGAGGAAGAGGATTACTATGACTACGAAGAATATTGAAGTCTGGTGGCTGTAATTTGCTTTAAAAAACGAGTCAACTTGTTGGCAGCTAATTGTCAAATTAGTTGACAAAAAGTTACACACTAATAATATTTGAAACTATAACCTTCAGCTAATAATTTTCAATCTGGTAAACCTATCACACACATATCTATAAAAAAGTCGACTTGTTTTTTCAAAGTATTTGTATGGAGAAATCCTGTCTATATCCTTGTTAGCACTAAACAGACAGCATGTATCTGTAATTAATATGTGTAGTATTTATAACATAATAATAATAAAAAATTAAACATCACAGAGCGCCTTCTAGTCAGACTAATCAAAGCTTGTACTATGGCTAGTAGACAACTGGTAGAAACACAAGACCAAGCCGTAATAAACATTTATTCTATGACAAATGTTTAAAATAACCAACGTGTATTTAGGAAGTGTATACATTTATAAGCTCGGGTAAACAGGCCTACTTATCAGGTAAGACAATTAGGTCGATTCTAAGGCGTTATTTCTGTAAACCAATCTCTAAAATTTCAATTTGATATCATTATTATTATTGTAAGGACTAATATATACTAATTTTATAATAGATTTATAAATTTATTATAAATTTTATTTATGATAGCCCATAAAATAGTAATTTTATTAATGTGAAATTTCGAGAAATGGCACCTTAGAATCGGCTCCAATGAAAATGAGCTTTTGCGAAACATGTATAAAATAAGTTATTGTATATAAACATGTTATAATGTTATAATTAAACATGTATATATTTAAACATGTTTATAACTAGTATTATTACAAATATGTATATAATATATAATACATATATAAAATAATAGTATATTATACTATAACTTTAAATCTGTAGTTAACATTTATGTATATTAGTGTGTTATATAATATTGTACTTGTACAGTAGGTTAATATGTAATTTATTTAAATTCGCCACTGTTTTATTTAAATTTTGTAAGTAATAAAGCAAGATATCAATATGTTTTTGATATCTGTGAAAATTAATAAATTTATGATTGTCAGATAGAGTAGAAACATTTCGTAAAGTTGCCCTTGTATCCAATAGTATGGAGGTGGCGCTCTCTAGTGTAAAGAGTTTCCAGATTGTCTTTTTGTGCATGTGGGTCTATATATACTTAGTCAACGGATAGAGGGATTTTTAACATTGATTAAAATGGAGTTTTGGCCCCGTCTGCGAGATGGTATACGCTGACAGGAAATAAAGGGTGATAGATAAGGATGCAGTACAGTTTAAACGTGATTCAACAAGATTTTATTATGATGGTTTCTAGGGTAGACTATGGAAGTCGACCTGACATGGCAATATTAATTTGATACTGGAGTGGTTACGATACTAGGTATTGCAGCTCCGATATCACGAGGGGTTTGAAGCTTAAAATGTAAAAAAAAACATGCAGTGTTAAACAAAGTGTCTCATTTTTCATATTTTACCACATTTGGATTACAGTTATGGCATGGATGTTATTTAAATTACTATAGAACGCCTTTACGTATAATTTTCGCCATCATTATCATTGAATATTTTCGAAATTCACCATTTCGAGTTGAGCATTGCCCAATAAATATTTTCATATATAATTTTGAACTTATTAAAATTTCATTATGTAAATACATTATCGTGTATGTGACAGATAGGTATTAATGATTTCATTGTTATATTATTGTTAGTCATTATCATTTGCTGTAATTATGGGTAAATACCCATAATTAGTGATGTGTAAGTCTCTGATATGTTGAGAGTTCATACTTTTTTTTTTATTAATCCTTGTTACCCAGAGTTCGGTAGACAATATATACAGCTTAAACACAATGATATTTATAAAACTGTTTAACTTTTGAAACCATATGAGAAATTCTCATGTCATTTTTGTGAAGACTTTGGTATGGGGGAATAGGGATTGTAATAATGGGGTTATCCTTAGCCACCATCTCTTACTGGTACCCTGTCAGTGAATATGAATAGCGGAGGCGTAGTTACCGTACTATATTCATCCATTAGAAAGAAACATCTTGAATTAAAATAAAAAATTTGTGGCTATTTTTCAATATGTCAACTCTTTATTCGCAAGAAAAAAACATAGAAAGGGTACTTACATGAATTATTAAGCTACGATTGTTGTGTCACTGATACTTGATATTTAAATGTATAATATCGATAAATATCACTCATACCAATCGATCATACCACCACCATCATAATTGTGAGATTAGGAAAATACTATGGAAGAAATGAAGTCCTGCTGTAGTCCGGTGCTGGCAGGAAGTCAGTCTAATTCCTTGCCCTATATATATAAGCTTCTTTGACATTACAATTATCAGGAGATTTTTTTATGTAACACAGAAAATATTAAATGACAATGATAAGGTAACGTTTCTTATCTGTCACACAAACACAATTATGTTTGATAAAAAAAAATCTTCAAGTATTTAACATTGTACCTACCTATAAGCACTCCATTATTTTTGTGATAAGATTATTTTTGAGCAATTTTTAAAGTAAACCCATTGCGGAAGTAAAAAATATCACAAAAATATCATATTTAGAGAATTACTAATAAAAATTTGTATATTTTTTTTTAGAATAGTCAAGAAATTTTTTCTAGTTAAATTATTATTTATATTATATTATTTATTAACTTTTACTTGCAATTTCGTCCGCATAACCGGGATTTATTTACTTACCGGGACAAAAAGAAGCCAGTATGTCCTTGTCTATCCCATATTCCAAATTTCATAGTGATTGCTTAAGCCGTTGAGGCGCTATAAGGTAACAAACAAACTTACTATTATTAATAAGGATAATTATTTGTCTTCTTCATTTTTTTTAATATAAATAATATTTTTTCTTTTACCTAATTCAGATACAGATTGAAAACACAAATAGCTTGAATACTAATTGTTAAATTAAAATTGTATAGATTAATGTTTACATTGAAAATGTTGCGAAATTATGATAAATAGTAATGAAATAGAAACATTACATGACATCATACTTTACTTGGAAATCTAAAATTGTAGTGGACTATGATTATAATATGATGAAACAATTTAGTTTTACATTGTGGTTGATTTTGAGGCGACATTTTTAAAATTCAATTTTTTATTTGATAATGCATTACATTATGCGTAACTGTGAACCCGCGAACTCCATCTCAGATCACATCATAACATTTGACCAGGCGAGATGGTGATCAGAAAAAAATCTTTATTCCGATGACCAATATGAACTAAATTTCTAAAAGATTTAAGTCAAAATTATTATAAATATAGTGATGATAGTCCATAAAAAAGTAATTTTGTGAAACTATTAAAACGGGGGGAAATGGATTGTTAGCAATGGGGTTTGAAAGCCCCATTGCTAGCAATATACCTTATTAGGTCGACCTCCACGTGGTTCCCCCTGGAAACCATCGTGAACAATTCTTGTTGAATTCGTCACAATGGGCTAACTGATCTACTTCATCTTCACCTATCATCCTTCACTGGTGCCCCGCCGGTGTATACCGATAGCACGGGTGGGGTTACTATTCCATTATCATCCATTAAAAAAAAAAAACTATTAAAACTAAATATTAGATTAAGAGAAATAGGAGATATAGAGAAATTAGTCTCTCAAAATCGACCTCACCGTCCTTTAATAAGTACTTTGGAGTTCACTATGTTCCATAAAACTATTTCTCAAAGAGATTCAGTTAATATAAATCCCGGTATTATTCCACCGTGATAAAAAGGATCCTATTTCCTTCTCAATCTCGAATGGTACGTGTGTGTTTTACTACTAAGATACTTTAGGTAATAAGTTTTAAATATTACATTTGTGAGCACCTACGTATGGATGTATTTTTGTTTTTAATTAAGTTTTCTATTGTTAGTATTAATTTAGATAAAAATAAATCTGGGATAGTGTTTTTATAATTATCTCGACTGAACAACTGAGTTTATTTTTAATAAAGGAACTATTTGTGCATTTAATCACAGATAACTTATTAACTATCAATCAATCAACAAGGACATCTCATGCCCGCCAGATGATGTGTGGGCGGGCGAGGTAGGGGCCTCGGGGTATACCCCTTCCCCGGCTTCAACTCCGGAGGCGACGACCTCCAGGCTGCTGGGTTCTTCAGCCGGCATACACTGGTGGTCTGTGTATGCCGGCGTGGTGTCTACTTATTAACTAATGTTTTAATATCCATAGTAAATCATACGCATGTAGATGGCGTGTCGAGTTAAAAAATCGTAGGTAACTCCGCTATTTTATAAGGTTGGTTTGGGCAGTAACATCGACTATAAATAAAATTAATTTATAAACTAAAAGTTTTTTGCTCTTATTCAATAAATAATGTTATTTATTTTATTGTATCAATTATTTTACGTATTTAACTATTCCAAAAAGTTGAATGTGCCAATTTTTTTGTAAATAGGTTTTTATTTAAAAAAATTTAAATGAAATTACATAAATGTCTGAGTGTATTAAAAAATCCAACTGTTTGCAAATTTTGTAAATTTCAGTTATATTGTACTAGTAAAAAGTTCCTTTTTGCATCAGAATTGAAAATACATAATCGCAAAAACTACCCAATTTGGTACACGGGAAGATTATGTCTTAACATAGCAAATAAAATACTTTATGTATCGGTTTACGCGGACAAAGTCACCATACAACTAGTCAGTTATGGTCGGTGTAATATTAACTCAGTACGTATGTTCTTTATGTATAATGCGGATGATATGCTACTAAAACCATAGAAAAAAAATATTAAAATGTAGTATATTCAACAGAATATTTGATTATAATATACTTTGAATCTATAAACCTTACTCAGTTCTTTACAGTGCAAACTGCTAACCTATCAACATGGCAACCACACTATGTTACAATGTACAATGTTAAATAAAATAATACATCATGTAAGTACCTATTATTAAGTTAATGTTCTCTATGATCTGTAAAAGTTTTACCCGATGTGTGTGTACTTTTTTTTATGTATATAGGGATTAAAAGTACCGCGTATTCTCTATTATTAGAAAAAGTTCATTTTAAATCTTAGGTTTACAGATTTTATGATTACTTTTGTTTTTCTTTTTTTAATGTATTTATGTTTGTTTTAAATATGGAAAAAGAAATTAAATGCAGTATTTCCAACCAATAATATTTCTATTTATTTATCATCCATTTATTTGAGATATATAATATGTTCTCTATTGTTTGTTCTGGAAGAATCATATATATATATATATATATATATATATATATATATAGTGAGATCACTTGTTTGAAACTACCTAACATGTGATTGATATAAGAGGGTCGTTTCTGAGACGCTATTTTCTATACTTAACTCTTAAATTTATTTTTCAATTAACGAAATTTTTATTTTAAGAACTGATATAAACAAAAATTTTTAATAGTTTTAAGTCAAAATGAGTACATATTTGATGTACATATAAAATAGTACTTTCATAAAACTGTATAAATTAAAATATTAATTTTAGAGATAGGTTTAAAAAAATGGCGCCTCAGAGTCGACCTCAAAAAATAGGTATTATAACTATTTCTGCATAAATTTAAATATAAATTTGATATCTAATCAACACAAAAAATCAATTGGTCGTATAAATAAATTAAATTATTTAAATATGCTTGCTATGCACGGACTATGTATAATTAATATGTACAATAAAGAATTAAAGAAATAAAAAAGTCAATTTTTTAAATTGGAAAAAATGGCGTCTAAAGTGCTTAGAAATTAATACCTAAATTTTAATTTCGTGTACTATAAAAGATAAATATATAAATTATTATCACTAGTTATACTACTATTATCACTAAGTAGGTGGTTATTAAGTAGGTGTCTAAGGTTCTTAAGATATCCATGGTTCCGTGCAATGACACTTCTGCAGTTCACAGACCAATAATATCTAGATATGGTGTCTCAGTAAATGCTTCGTAAAAAAACAATTTAACATTTATAAATAATGCGTTTCTATTAATATTAATATTGCAGGTATTTAAATATCAACTTTTGGCAATACAAAATACAAACTGAAATAGAAATCATTGGCATTTTTTTAAACTTTGTGTTGTATGAACACGTTTTTTCATTCCACAAACCAGTTAATTTGATTTAAAAATCAAACCATTAAAACGATTTTTATAAAAATTTTAGGAACCAATCTGAAGTCAAGAGGTACAAACTAAAAAAAAACAAAACAAGAAAAAACAACCAAATTGACAATCACCTCCTTTTTTGAAGTCGGCTAAAAAAGGACGATTTAGTCAACAGTTGACTGAGCGCTTTTGGGACTGTTTTGACATTGATGCTCCTTCTAGATGTATATGATCTCTGGCACTTAAATGCATCATCACTGCGAAACGAACATGTCTGAACTTGTACGCGTTATAAATATAGTCATAATAGTTATATTCAATAGTGCATTATTATAACATTATTCACAAAGTAAATAACTCTTCCTTATCATATTGTGATAAAATATTTATTTCATCCCCATATATTTTTATAGGGATGAAAATAGATCAGTAGCTCCAGAGTTGTCTATATAAGCTGGCTAGGTTTTAGTGAAAATGGTGATAAATTAGATGAGGATAAAATTAAGTAAGTTGACCCATTGTGACATTGACCAGGAATTAATCACACCGAATTGCTGGGGGGACCGGGTGCCGATATGGTACCTAGTACCTACTTGAGTTTGAACTAAGAAAATTCTGAAGTCTTAATTCGTAAACTTACTTATCTCAAAAATTTAAATTTCAAAGCGGAAATATTTTTTATGAGTGGTCAATGGAATGGTAATTTCGGGCTATCAGCGAGTGATGATAAGTGAAGATGAAGTCAGATCGTTTGGCCTATCGTGACAAATGTTAAAAAAAAAATTAAGATATAATTAACTAATTAATCTTTATCTAGAGACCCCAATTATGATTATATATAAATTTGTAAATGTATTGTGGAATATTTTTAGAACCTGCATTAATAATGTTTTTGATACAATGTATATTGTTATGAAATAAATAAATAAAATTAATGAAAATCACCGGGAATTAATCATGATGGTTTTCAGAAGGGACCAGATGTCGATCTGATAGGGTAAATTGCTATTAATGGGGCTATTAGGCCCCAATCAACAATCCTTCTCTTCTAAGCGAAAGTTTTAGGTATGTAGGTACTTATTTAAAAAATATTAAATATACAAAAGTTTGCGCTGGTCCTTATCCAATAATGAGTTAACTGTAAAATTTAGACAGGATGCGAAAATTCTTAGCGCTAAGCTAAATAGATCACCACACTTATTAACGTAAGCACTTAGTATAGTAAATTTGGAAATGGAAATCTGGGA
Organism: Galleria mellonella; assembly: GCF_026898425.1. Classification (NCBI taxonomy): domain Eukaryota; kingdom Metazoa; phylum Arthropoda; class Insecta; order Lepidoptera; family Pyralidae; genus Galleria; species Galleria mellonella. Next base: position 8,897,857 of record NW_026442138.1, read on the forward strand.
TGTTCGTCCTCTTATGACTTCTATAAGATAGAATATATGGAAGTGTCCATAGTTCCACCCCATTATTCATTGACGAAACTTGTTGCTACATGTACGCTTTGTTGATTTGAATTTGAACACGTGACGTCGCGGCTCTCCTTATAAAATGAAACTGCTCGCAGCATAAATGAGTAGTCTCGGTTTGGTGTAGATATAATTCTAGTCAGTCAATAAGTGATATTGTGTATTTATGATAACAGAAAATATTAATATATAAACAATTTTCCTATTTATTTTTTTAGTAAACAACAGTATTAAAATGGGTATAAGGTGTAAGAGACAAGAAGAAATTTATAGAAAATGCATTAAAAGCAAATTTCATGTTAAGCTGCTGAATGATTTCACATTGTTACAAAATATATCTTATATAAATAATTACTTAAGGACATATTTAAGACGTAAACTCAAGTTAGTGACACCCTACAGAGGACTTGTAACAATGGGGTGGGTAAGTTTTTTTGTTATTTACCTACCTATTTATACTACTATTTGTATATCCAAGGGGAACCACGTGGAGGTCGACCTGACAGGGTGTATTGCAATATGGCAATGGGGCAGTGAGACCCCATTACTTTCCCCCCTTGGCAACCGCAGTTAGGCTATTAAGCCATGTTGTTAATATTTTAAGCCATGTTTGTTGTTCATCCTTCGACCAATAAGTTCCCTAGTCGCCTCTTACGGCACCGAGGGAAAAGGAAGGGGTAAGGTCCATTTTATGCCGGGACCACACGACATAGAATACATTACCCCAGATATTGATATTAGCTAAGAATAAATATATTAATAATAATATTAGATAGTAATGTATGATAGTTCAACTGACTTGCTTTATAACAGCAAACATTGTGTAAGTACTTCATGAACGATTGATAAATATTAGAAAAATGGTATTATGAAGCGCAACTGCTTCCCAGTTGCTAGTTGAAATAAAATTTACTTTCTACTTTTCTTGTTTACATATCCTTACGAACAAACTTCTGATTAAGTAGAAAGTTTTAGTTCCTAAATCGCTCACTAGAGGCGCACTATTATTTGCACATTAACAGCTTTTAAATTATACAAAACAATGTGTTATATACAGCAAGAAATAAATAATTTAAGAGTCGGCACTTCTATTATATTGACGAAAGTGGTGAAGTACAACTACAATAAATCCAATTAATATTCAGTTTTATACAATATAATTATGCCTTTGTTCAAAATATCGATTTTTATTGATATCATAAAATCCCTAATGCTCTATAATAATATTTTTTTTTTATATATTGAACTGTTTGAATAGATGTCATTCAAATATTTTTTGTTCGTTGTGACCTGGAACTAGTATATTATACAAGTGTTCTGTCTGTGGGACAAATGGGTAAGTATTAACCTCCCTATTTGAATTCAAATTTCGTAGTAAACAGCAGGCTTTATTAATGTTGGTACACAGAGATAATGTCTATGTGTTGGCATCCATTACTGATAGTTTTAGGACAGTGTCCATTAACTTGGAAAAAAAAGATCCTAGATCTTAGATGAAGAATAGTAACTATTATGCAAGTAGTTTTTTAATGGATTACAAACTATGCTTTTCAACCGACTCTAAAAAGAAGGAGGTTTTCAATTCGGTCGTATGTTTTTATGTTTATTACTTCATAACTCCGTCGGTTCCAACCCGATTTGAAAATTTTTCATTCATCTAAAAAGAAAAAAAATATTTATACGCCCTCATTCATTAATTTTTGTAGGTTGTCTTAGTGGGACGTATATGTATTCATAGCTTTATTTTTATCTTATATTGGCTAACATGTACAGAATCGAAGTGAAGTTTGAACTATTACAAACTGTTCAATCTGAAGTTGTCAGACGTTGACAGTATTCTAAAAACACATTTACCATTAGTTTGTGTTTACGAGATAAATATCTCAAACGTTATTGTGTTCATTATTACTGCGATTTATTTACCATTTTTTTTTTGTAATCGTTGTAAGAGTGAGGTGTGATCCACATTTTATATTAAAGTATTGCTTTGCTTACATGTTTTTACAAGTGCAGTGTAAAATCGAGGTTGGTGTAATAATGAGGATCAGTGCGTATATCGCTTTTTAGCGATGTGTGAATTTATAAAATTGAATTGACGGTGGATTAATAAAATTCATGGTGTTTTATATAACGTTAGTGTCATTTGTAAAGTATAGTTCGAATCATAGGGTCCACAGGCGATTCTACGGATTCTACCATGGTCGTAAAACGGTAAGTTTTTGTCTTCATTGTTTGTAGAAATGTAGGTAACGTTTTTGTACCGTTTTCATAAATTTACCGATATTGTGACTGAATAGTTAATAGAATTTTATACTAGTCGATGGGATTACACATTTAAATTGAATCTATAGTTCTATACGTCATTTTGTGTTTATTAGTGGGTAGATGTTATGGGTGTCTATGTATTGCTGTTTGTTTACATTAGTTAAAATCATATGAGAAAGTACTATTTCCCGAAAATAATGCACTTTTTTTCGATGCAACTAAATATATTTTCGTTTTGATTATACTTGTTAATAATAAATTTAATTTGTCGCCATTATTGATTAAGTTAGTGTGTTCCATTTGGGATGCACAACTACCTACATACAATTTCGTATTTACTTATTACAAATAAAAACGAATTTTGGCGACAAAAACTTAACATGAGCAAATGTCTAATATTTAATACCATGTGAACATATCTAAATTTCAATACTTAAACTTAGGTATTAGTGTTGATTGACTATGTATCTGCTAATAGATGTATAATTGGATTGTTACTGTTAATATTACTACAAATTTAGGAATATACTTGTCTTCATGTCAGATCTCTTCATCTATTGACACCTATTTTTATCTAAATACATTTATTAAGTACTATCTTATTATTTTACATTTCAGATGTGTCTTATAGCTTTGCTTATAGATTAGGGTTAAGGTATTTTTCACATATGTGTGTATTCAGACTTTATCTATATTAAATTAAAATCTATATATTCTTGTCAAATTTCACATTTATAATATTATAAATGTGAAATTATATATGAGGATTGTTGGTAAATTATATTAGTTTCTAAAGTTTAGTTACAGTTCAACAGGTTTATTTACCTTATGGAAGATTATTAATTTGTTTTCTAATGTAATAATAATTATAAAGAAACCTTATCCTTACTTTATAATGGCCATACAATATAACATAGACAATAACTTTAAATCTCTTATCCTCATACATAAACAAATTAATAATTGAATGCCACCATTCACTGTATATCTTCCAATAACCGAGTTATCCTCCAATGGATAAAAGGGAACAGTGGATCTTATGGTAACAATGCTGCAGATGAACTAGCTAGAAGAGGTTCAGAAACGAGGGTGGTAGGTCCGTATCCACTTCTTCCTCTTCTATTCTTGCAATTTCGAATATGGGTTTGTCAAAGATCCGCTGACATACAAAACCAAAGATGGATACAGGCTACTGATTGCAGAGGATCAAAATTGGCCATGCCTACATTGAATCAATGACTATCAAAACATTTATTACATCTAGATTGGAAAAACCTCAAAATAATGATAGGGACAATAACAGGCCATTGTCCATTAAACAAACATTTATACACAATAGTAGCCACAGACAGCCCTCTGTTGAGGCTGTTTCAACGCTGAAGAAATAGCTGCTTACGTAATCCTGGAATGTGAAGCTGTGGCCCATAAACATTTAGAAATCCTCGGAATGGTAAGGTCACTCCGAAAGGCCTGTGAAGATCCCAGGAAGCTTCTATGCTTCTGATGAAGCTAGGTTGGCTGTACTAGTCAAGACTCATATGATTAACAGCCCAAATGAGAGGCTAAGCGCGGAAAATAGAGTCCTATTTACATTACATTACATCCTTATACATAAATGATAGTGTTTTTTCGAAGTACCCTCTTCTTCTGCTAGCAATGTAGAGGGTATCTCTTAGATGCAAGATCCTTGGAAATATTTGTGGTATAGAATCAGTTTTGTTCCACTACCCTCCATATAAAAAATAATTAAATTTGGAACACTATGAAGACTATGTGGATCTACAAATCAGTTGTTTTTTTTCTATTCTTTTTGGTAGGATTAATTGGAATGGTGAAACTGAGATTTTATCACCTGTTACTGGTACTTTGTATGAGTAAATTTATAGTCCAGTGCATGGAATGGTATCATCATTCCATTTTCATCTATTAAAAAACCTTAAAGATTTTTCTGATAAGTGAAGACTTTTTCTGTATTACATTTTGGATATGCTCCACTAAGGATAGTGTCAATCAGAATAATGAGACAAGTAATTGTTTTGGAACCAAAGACAAAAAATATTGGCGTTGTAATTAGTATTATAACTCAAACTATGTAGTAGGTCCTGTTGGAGGGCCATAAGCAATGGAAGAGATTATAATTGGCCATTCTGCTCTCAATCACTGATGCTGAGATATCAACTGTATTTCTGGCAACTCAATTATATTATTTTATCATGTCTATCTGACCTGATCTGTTCTTATTCACTTATGTGAATTATGGTGGGAAGGGATTGTTAGTAATGCGGACTACCAATCCCATTGTTAGCAATATGCCCAACCAGGTCAACCTCCATGTAGTCTCCCCTAGAAACCAGTATGTTGAATTCCAGGTGTGTTCAATACAATGGGCTAACTGATTTGTCTTTTCATTTTCACCTATCATCCCTCATTGGTGCTCTACCAGTGTATACCATTAGCACAGATGGGGTTACTATTTCATTATCATCCACTGATTCACCTGTAGTTTTTGAGAGTTTCTTCTTGATTATATCTATAAGCTATAACTTTACTAGGCATGCTTTCTTTCATTGGAACATATCACCACTCTCATCTAAATTCTTCTGAACTAGACTTGGTGTGGTACAACCTTTTTGCTTATATGTCAAACATGACTTGTTAAATTTCCTAGTTCACAGTTGGAATATCCAGATATTTATTTAACTAGCTTGAAAATATATAATTAATGTTAGTTCAAGAGTCAGAACTACACACAGTTGATTCTCTTATTGTCAGATAAAATATATTACCATTGTATTAAAACAAAGTTCAATCTGTAATGTTGTAATAATATTATTAATAGAAAATATCTTTCTTATTGAACAGATAAGTTATAATTTCTTAATGCAACTTTGATAATGTCAATCACATGTATAATTTTATCACTAACTTACTTACTTAGTAAGTAATAACATTAAATATTCACTCACGCAAATAAATAAGCACTATTATTTTTGCAATTAAACCTATTTAATTAGACAGTTTGAAGTTAGTTTTGTATTTAATTTTAAAGTCCATGATTTCCTAATAGTAAATAGGTTTTTTTTTATAGTTCACTGTTTGTGTGGTGACTTCTTGATATAATATACTACTTGTTGTAACTCCACCTATGCTAATAGCATACACTGGTGGGGCACTAGTGAGAGTTTCCAGTGAGAACCATGTGGAGGTAGACCCTGTGGATAAAGTATATTGCTAGCAATAAGGCTGTTTGATCTTATTACTATATTCAATCTCTCTCACAGTCTTTAGATTTTTCTTTTTTTTTTAAATAGATTGTAATGAAATTGGCAACCCCGCCTGCACTAATTGTGTACACTGGTGGGTCACCAGTGAGGAATAATAAGTGAGAATGAAAGGGCACGTTAGTTAGCTTATCATGATGAATAAATCTGGAATCCAACATGATGGTTTTCAGGGGGACCATGGGGAGGTCAACCTGATAGGGTATATTGTTAGCAATCAGATTGGTAGTCTGCATTACTAACAATCCCTTCTCTCCATAGTCTTTAAGTTAGGTTCTCTTCTTTTAGGTATTTTTTTTTTCAAAGCAATAGTGGTTGTATAATATGGTTTAAGTGAGAGAAAGAGTGAGATATACCAGAAATAACTGGGTATAGATGGAGGTCTTAATATCTTACTCCTTGGGAAAAATATGAAATGAAAAAATATACAAACACCAGTTTAAATTTTAGGTTTTAATATCTCAGTGAGTTAATATTCACCAGAGGGAGACTGTACAAAAGTCGATTGCTTGGGTACCTCTGTCCCATCCGTGTTTCAACCATAAAGCGGTTGTGTCTGCATGGCTGTGTTTCGGTTTGAAGGGTAGGATATGGCGTGAATTTACAGGGTACAGAGGAATAATATCTGAGTCCTCAGAAATGGCAATGCATGGGGGGTATCATGGGCGAAAGAAACGGTATACTCTGTTATGTCCATGGTACTGCTCATGTCTATAGGCGACGGTTACCACTTTCCATCAGGTGGGCCGTCAGCTTGTTTGCCATTCTAAGTAGTATAAAAAAAAAAAGAGTATAAACCTGTCTATGAAAGGTTTGATATAGCAATATAATGAGTCCTATAAGGTACTAAATAATTTCTGTGAATTTCTAACAGTGTCCATTTAGTGTAATTATATTTATTTATCTCTAAGTTCGCACCTGTATATAGCTGTAATAATTCTTTAGGAAGAATCTCCACATAATATATTATTTACAATGATTTTATCTCTACTCATAATATGTGGACATCAAAGGGTGCATTTGAGTCCATTACAGAATTAACATTTATAATTCCCAAACATTTCTGTGGATATTATACGCAACAGGGTCGAAAGGTCGTTCTCATTAAATTCTTTTTATTTTTTCCACTAAAAAATGTACAACATTCGTCGTTTGTTGTTTTTCTGCCACATAATATAAACGGGGACAAACATACAAAAGCAACCAACAAACAGGGCTCTCGTTTAGGTGGACTCAAAGGGATCAAGTCTGCTCAACAGCACCGATCGTCAAAGGGCCTTATATTTGTGCGCGCCGTTTTATTTTTAGCATAACCTTTACATTGTATAAGTACAGTGACGTTTATGTTGAGCCCTCTTTTAGCCCTCGCTCATTAATGTTTCAGTGCGCCAGGGCGTCCTCAGGCGTCATTCACTTAGTTGTTCAAATGTGCCGTTGTTACAACCCATTGTATGATGGCCGTCGACCTGCTTGAGTAACTAATATAAAAAAAATCCAACTTTGTCTCTAATTTTTAAACGGTATCTACGTCAGGAAGTAGGTATGTTTCCGTAGTATTAGCAGTTGAGACTTGCATAATTGTGGAGTTCATATCTTGTCTGAATCAATTTAAAAGACATACTTTTCTATATTCTATCTGTTATTAGGTTAAATTATTTAACATCTACCCACATATTATGAATTATTCGTCATAAAACTAATATAGAACCAAAGGGAGAATAAGTCACTAATTGTTTCAGAATTGGCGTACTTACATATTATGTAATATTATGAAATAACAAATTGAGAATCGCTTCCATTTGTAGTCGCTTAAAAACAATAAGGAAGGAAGGAATGTCATTTTATAATAAAGAGCTGTTTGAAATTGAGCCTAATACACTTGTTATTCCGAAGTCCAGGGTGAAAAATGCTGAATGATATTTGCAGGGTTATTTTATGTTTCCCGGAAAGTTTTACCTGCGCACAGTCCCGCATATTTTTAACGTCCCTGTTGCATTGGGTTAAGTATGCTACAGGGATTGAAAATTTGCACATAGTATTTGAGGTTTAGTAGTTGTAATGTACCTACGCTCAGCAATGATGTTGCTTGTGATGGGTAGGCATTTTAAACGATATTTCATTGGTATTTAACCTAGTCTAACAATAAAAAATATTGTGTCAGTCAGTTCGTTTTTTAAAAAAGCATAGTTATAATATACTAAAAACGAAACCATATGCTATATAGACATAAGAATACTCGCAATTCTTTCTTTTTTCTTTAGGATATCCAATGCTCTTGTATAATTTTAATCAGCAGTATTATTTTTACCGCTTATAAATTACAGCGGTAAATATAATCATATTTTAATAGAAATATCATCAGCATTTTAACTTTTTCTTTTAAAAAAACGTCTTGTTCCTTATAGAGAGACCCAAGCTCAAATAATGGAAGATTTATCGAGGGTAAATATGGTTCATGTAGCAATATTATCGCTTTATAGGAATCTGCGGTTTTATGATCTATCGTAAAATCTTCGGTATGTTACCCAAGTACCTTACAGATAACGAGATTTGTTTGTTAAATGTGATGGAAGTATTTTTTATTCACACAACACGCCGTCTTGATAAATGTGCAAATTAAATACAAAAATACCAGACTAGTCTTTTAAAAATATCTTGCTTATTTACGGAAAGTAATCCTCTGTAATATATCTTCTGTTTGGTATATACATTAAATATTTCAGTTTTTTGAATAAAACAACACAAAAAAGTTAGTTTTACAGTTATTTAAACCATAGCTTAAAATTATCGCGTAGCATCCGCCAAGTTCAACACGGACACTGCACACCTGCTTTGCGGAACACCTGCACGGCAGATGGTGCAACCCGCATAGAGACCTATTAAAAGGATGTAGATAGTTTTTGTTACTGCTTAGACGAATTTAGAAATAGTTTTAGCGACCTTTTTCAAAGGCAATGATAATAATAACTAGATGTGTTCGTTAATTGGAGCCAGTCCAATATTTTATTAAACGGTTTATAGACGATTTCTAATTTCATATTATGTACGCGCTGTAGATTGCGTTAGGCAATTAGGTCTGGTATTGGGATCTTCATATGATGGGTCGTTGAGAAGGTTATCCCCTCCTTATGTGATATATACTACACGTGCAATGCTAAGTTGCTGCGGTTCACTGACCGCGTGCTATTACACGGCTATTCAATGGTAAGCATTGCGAATTTTGGGTTCAAATCATGGTTTTTATAATCATCGATTCTACGAATCGAAACCACAAGGAACTTCCCATTTTAATTGAGCGCTTCTATAATGTAATTTTGGTGTAAAGATGATGAAGCAAAATATTAACAGAGAAATAGAGGCTCTTTGAACTTGGTTCTTTGCGCGTTCGTTGCAAGAAACCTGTCCAGAAAATATACATTTCATGCCAAATAAGTCATAGAACTACGATGATATAAAAATGATATACTAGAATAATTATTTTAATATTAAAGAGAAAAGAGTTAAACAACACTTCGTGACATATTACCTTGTCTACAATTTTGTTGAATTGCGAATCTGAATATCCGGATGCATGCAGTGTTGATTCAGGTTAATTTCCGTGTGCCATAAAAAAACTGACCGTTGGACCAATTACCGTTATTTTAGCGTTAGCCACTTCGATTATTCTCAGTTGATGGCAAGACCGTCCTTTGTGTGTACAGTCACACATTTAAAAAATAAAACTTCTTTGAGCGTATTCTTTGGAAGTTACGACTTACTACCTCACGTTAATTTATATTTAATGACACTTCTTTGTTTAAATGTTTTGTCTTTTGAAGATAGCATAGATTTTTATTTGATGACTCTTAATTATTTCCATTTGACTGACTTGCATTATTTTTTAGTATACACTATTTAATGAGGACTACTTTTAGACATTTGAGTTGTTTGTAGTGATGTTTTGTGATTTAAAGTACATTGTATAAGACATTGTATAGTTGTGTTGTAATGTGTAATGATCGCTTATAATAATTACCATAACGTAGGCATAATTTTAGCTGACGTTATTGCTTGTTTAGTTCTTTTCTTTAGGTAATTTGAAATGTATTTCTTAAAATTAAAAATTGCCATGATAATTTTTTAAAATGTATCTTCTTTCATTCAACCATATTGTTCAGATTATAGGCTTTTAAGTGTAAGTGTCATCTAGTTTAATTAACACTTAACTAAAACATTGTGAGCATTTATTTTAACAAAAGACTATGAAGTCATTGGGAAAAGCCAACGAGCGATTGAGGTAGAAAGTGTCCGCTGAATCCACGAGATCTGTTTTGAAATCGTGACCGTGCGAATGGAGAAAGTACGGGTGGAACAAGGGATTTGTATTATATAATACAATTTATTGTATTATTGTTAGAAGAACGAGTTGAAGTTACAAAAATGACTTCATTTCAACCACGTGTTGGAGCGAAAACATTGCGTAAGGCTAACCTAATTCTTTTCGTCTTTCCTGTTCTACGATATACTCGTACTGTTGCCGTTGTGTAGTGAATAAAAATATCGCATAAGACCATACTTGGAGTTTCAAGAAATGAGTCATGGATATTCTCCTCGTGTCATAATTGATTATTCGTAAACTTCCGTTGTTCCCACATACCCTCGTTTGGTGTTGCGACAACCGGACATGGCGTAGCGTTTTATCTTAACGTGCTTGGTTTGCCGAATAGTTACTACGAAACAAACCACCCTTGATTCTCCGTAGTAGTCTGCATTTTGCTACCGCTAACTATGTATTACTTGTTGAATATTATTTACACGGCCACATTCTACCATCGTACAGCTCGCCACCGACATGGAGTTCACCCCCTTACTTTAGAGCCTAGACGGTCGCGTATAGCGCGGTTTCAGAGATGTTTCCTCCCACGAATGTTCAGGTTATGGAATGAGAAATGAGAAACCTCTTTAAGGTTTTTTAGGGTCGGCAATGCGTACTTAAGCCCCTGGCATTGCGACATTCATAGGCTACGGTAATCGCTTACTCTCAGATGGGCTTTATGCTTGTGTGCCACCATTGTGGCATTAAAAAGAAATAGACTACTTTAAATCTGTTTATCACAGCTAACAATCATGTCGTACAAAGTTATCGCACCAGACAAAGGCGAGACTGGCGGCGGAAGACATGTACGATAAAAATTACAGCGTTGCATGCAAATATAGATTGTTATTATCAAGGAAATGTGCTCAGTGTTCCCCTAATGGTGCTTCAACATCGAATAGGTACTATCGTTAATATCGTTTACTTCTTCAAAATGTAGGTATATTGTTTTATATTACGTTTTAATAGACTACTTCACTATGTTATATCTATGGTGTATGAACATCATTAAATTTAATGTGTCATGTGGGTCATCTGTCAGTCGGTAATTTTAGTCATTCCTAGTAATATTATAAAAAATTTATTACTATGAACTGTACCTACATTATTGTTTGAAAAATTTTTTTCAAAGTTTTGATCTCTTTTTTGTTTTTGATTTTGTTATTTATTAATTTCGGCAGAAACAAAATCTTTCATTATAGCTATACGAAATGTAAATTTTGTCCAACGTAAACCTACCAGCCTACTTATTGAGTATTCTCTCCACACAAATTTCATCCTTTTTTTTATTTTAACAGCATCCAGTAATTGTGGGTCGGCATCAGTTAGTATACGTGTCCAATCCTTGTACCGGGATGATGGCGGTGCGGGAGGGGTCCGTGGAGACGAGGGGCTTTGACCCCGTGCCCGTAATCACGGCCGCTCAGTCGGGCCTGACTACCTATCCCACATCGACTGGAATAAATGTTTTTTTTTTCTTTACCATATCGACTATTTTATACAACATAAAAAATTTAAAACTTGTTTGTGGAACTCAATCGATTTATTTTTGTAGTTCAGTATAATTTGGATTAATAAAAAAAATTGTGCCTGTATACCTTGCAATCTATTCGAAATGGATAATAGACGAATGCTGCATTTAGGGCGTGAATGAGTAATTTTATCGCAAAGTTTTTAAATGTCAGATTACCTGATAGTGTCCTAGTTCGCAGAGGAACTGATAAAATTATCGTTGGCGCAATCGATAAAGCTCTCGGAGTAGATTGGTTAGGTATCCATAGGTAATAGGTAATATTGAAATGTATATTACATGTATTACAACTACATCAATTCACTGGTTACATCATTTTATAGAATGTTGAGTGTAGACAAAGATGTTTTAATGTTTCAGTAATATAAATACCATTGATATTATGAGCTCACGCTAGTGTCAATGCATCGCCGGTAACCGGTTACGACCAGTCATGGTCGTAATTTACCACTAATCTTGACCCACAGCTGTCTTGGACCAGTTTTCGGTCTGCTCTGCGAGGTTTTGACCCGCGATAGTAATACTCACTGGGCCGGAAATTGTAAGCTGTAAGTTGTAGGTGGTAACGACCAAGATGATAATCGTGCATTCAATTTACTTTTATGACACTAGCTAAATGCTTGTTAGATGATGTTAATCTCATTCATGTTTTTTTTTATGATATTTAATCATTGAGTTTTTTAAAAACATCGTCGAAAATAGAACACGTACTATCAAATTATCTCTTTTTTAATCCGTAAGTGACGTTTGTGAAATGAATTGTTTTTACAAATTTAATAAAAATATATGAACGTGATGGGGTTTCATATTAAATGTTAATCTATGATAAATATTAGATTCGACTTTCTCTACGATAGGTAGCAATATATTTTAATTCGGAACAATTTTAAGTGTAACCTTGTATGTAAGTGTATATGTATAATATATCTCGGTTTTTGTACATCAGTGTTTTATATCCTGGTTTAAGCAGTGCGTCGTCCTTATTTGTTAATATCGGTATTAGAGATATATTAATAAATAGATAAGAATTCTATAATTTTACGTGATCGAAATATTAAGTAACTTATGGTTTTTGTTTATGCCAAATTTCATGACGATTAGCTAAGCTGTTTAGGTGTGAATAAAAAAAAAACAAACTCATTTTTATTATTATAATAGGGATTAGTAAGGATTAAAATGTCAATGACTTCATAATAATGCGTGATACGCATTATTTTAAAGTTCGAGCTAATGGTATTAATTGAAAGCGTTATCTCTACAAAATCTATACATAGTCGTGAATAACATTTCTGATTTAAATGGGGTCATTTGGAATCATTCATGTAGGTATTTTTCTTTATTGTTCATAGACTACAATACACAAGTTGTTACTGTAATATAATACTGTCTGCGCAATATATTCGTATTTGACCACGTCACATATGTACCTAATCCTTAGATTTTGTTTACGCCTGCCATAGATTAGATTGATACTTGTTACGCAGAAATTTTTCAAGATATATTTTAGTGGTGGAAATGGAGCATATTGCATATTATTATCCTTATTTATCTCTTATTAATTTATCTATACAAATAGTAAAACAAATTAGATCGGGTCTGTGTACGCGTGACGCAAAAACTTCCAGACGGATTTGGATTAAATTTGGTAAGATAAAACTTTTTTTCCTGAATCAACATATAAGTAAATCATTTTCTACTGCAGTAGAATATCTCACTCATTCCCATTGGAAAATAAGAGTGTGTGCCATAAAAAAAAAAAAAAAACTATTTCAATTGTGGCAAAACCAGATATTTTGATGACAAAACTAAACCATTGAACCAATTTGCAAGAATATCTTTTCGGATAAAAAAAATCAAATTTGTTTACAACTGACAGCTGATGAACATACAACTGAATTGAGAACCTCCTTTTTGAAGTCGGTTGAAAAAAATGACGTCGAACACAGCCCATGTTTGTTACTTGGTTCAACCAATCATTACAAAATTTTACTTGCACGTTTTTGATATATTTTTTTATACTACTGAAGTGGCACTTACTTACTTAGTCGGCTCTTACGACACCCACGGGAAAGGAAGGGGTGGCCTATTCTTTACTGAGACCACACAGCCAGATAACAAACACTTCTCCAAACCTAAATAAGGACACAGAATTCTGATTTTTACTTAGATTTCATTTAGTAGGCTAGCGAGTCTAATTTGAATCGATTCATCCGTTATCATTAAAAAAAAATAATTTTGACGTATTTTTTTTAATGTAATTTAATTAATTGATTAAATTATTGTTTCGTCTTTATTGTAGTTATAACGTCACTGATTGCTCATTAGCAGGATCCAATAAATTCATTGATTATCATAATGAATCATTGAAGGGGTTTTGCTAAAAAAATATTAGTCGCGTTTAATTTTAATGTATAGTTTCCTTAGTGGAGAAACGACTTTGAAATTAGTAATTGCGGTGCACTGATGTGTTTTCTGGTGACTATCAGGGATTAACCCCCTCCTTATTTATAAAAATGAAAACTTCCTACACACCTCGTCATAGTCGTAGAATACTGACGGATCTGACAAATACTACAAATAAAGATCCGTCAGTATTCTACGACTACGACGACCTATTTTATCTGTTACCCTGTTTTGTTACTTTCATTCAAATTAAGAATTTAGCATAAAAGAAAAAAGACAAAACAATAGCTAAAATCGGTAGGTATATAGGTTTATGAGAGCTTTGACGTTTTTAATAAGAGGGTAAAAGTATTTGACCCTGAATAATAAAATAGTGCAGGTATATTACGATGATAAAAAATTTTAATGAATATCACTCGGGATGGATACAGCCGGACGAGCCATATCGGTGAAAATAAAACTAAGGTGGCTCAATATTAGTTTTTTTTCCCGCCTGAGGATTTTATTGTATTATTAAAAAAAAGTTTGCATTTTTTGTCTCTATATTCTGTTGTCTGTAATTAATATTTTTTATTTTAAATATAAAATAATTTTAATTAAGTAGCAAAAGTGCAAAGAAGTATGTTAATCCGTTGATATCATATATAAATAACAAATATTTATTTTACCCTTTTCCTTTTTACAATGTAAGCTTATAATTATACAACTGTACTTAATTGTTCGTATTATCTTTGGACCAAAACTTAATCCTAATATTATGGTGATTATAACATTAATTACGCAGTGTCGTAGCTCTGAAGCTGTTGCGTAAGTAGGTAATTTTCAGTACCTTCATAATTAATTGCTTCTGAACGTAAGTGTACCCTCGATGAATGAAATATCGAACCAAAAATTTTATTTTTTTAAGGAAAATTTAGTTATAATATTAGTGATACTATTTTATAATACTTAATTGTTTTTTAAAAATAAAATTATCCTAAATAGTTGAGATTATTAATGCGTCTTTTGTGTACTGCGTAATTTATATGCCTACTTATATATCTTAGGCATATAAATTAAAGAAAAATATATTTGTATAACGTTTCACAATTAGTTTAGTCCTTTGATATTTTTAATCAACTTCAAAAGATCTATATTCGAGGATATTTTTTAAGTTTTAGGTATGTATTTCATACATAAACTCATCATTTTTACATTACTACATTGTTACAATTTTATACTGAACATTCGTTATGCGAGTTCAGTCCACACTTTTGATTAAAACAATGTATTTAAAAAAGAATTGTATTATAATAAGAATGACAAGATGCTATATTAAATTCAATACAAATATTGCGTTGTAAATGTTTATGCATTTATGGTTTCTGCACATAACACTGATCGTGTCTCAATCTTAAGTTAAACTGATTTTATACCATGCTTTAGTTTCTTTTTCTTTTGTTATAGTGCTGCGGACACTGCGGATTCGCCCATACTTGAGGAAACCGGCGAAAGTGGCTCAGAACAGAAACCCAAACCACCTGTCAAATATGGCGAATTAGTTATACTTGGGTGAGTGTTACAATTTTTTATATATATAAATAAATAGGCTTGGACAGTGGACAATGTTATAATTTTGCCCTAATTTTAGATCGATTAAGCACATATGAACATTGGTGTGTTAACTTCCCACTTTTTGAAGTCTTAAATAATTTAAACGTTACTGAACGTGTATCTCTAAGTAGCATAGTTAATACATGGAAATTATTAATAAATGGAAACAAGTATAAAAAAACCACAACAGTGATTAAGAATTATTAATTAAACAATCAATCGACCGCCATACGTTAATCATCTTAGGGCATTCCGCACTATAAAAAGGTAGAAACAAAATATAGATGTAGCAATATATATACAGTATATTATGTACATATACAAATTACAATTTTCAAAGACCAATTTATTAAATTTCTAAATTCGTTTCGCTTTATAACCTAATATTATTAGATAACGGTAAAGTGCGTTTTAACTATCAAACGATATTTCTGTCAAGTTCACGAAAATGTTAAAGTTAATGTCAATTGTTTAAAATAATTACATATAATAAATACACTACATGATAAATAAGAATAGTGTAATACATCATTTTGTATTGATAAACTGCGCTTAACGGTTTAAACTAAATGCCAATAAATTTCATAAAATGTATTTAAAAATTGTGAGACGCATCGTCGTTGACACATTTACCTTGAATAAGTTGACCTAATAACCTATTAACGATCTATTATATGATGGGTCAGTTACCGAGGATACTGATTGCACGTTCTCACTTCAGACACGAACGGGAAATGATGTTAGAGGCATGTTCGTGATTTTTATTTGCAATAACAGTGATGCATGGGCACTATGACACTTTCATGATGGTAACGTCTTTCTCTCTTTTGTATGAGTCAACTTGATAAAAAAAAAAAAAAATTTGTCCGCAATAATATCTACGAATTGTATTGGGCTTTCCAGTTGATTTAAATAGGTGATGCAACTGTATGTACTTTTGTGTGTATTTAGATCCTAAATTAGGTTAAAATGAGCTTAACTGATTCCACCTAAATTTAGGTTCGGAGTTTGCATTTTAGTACCGCGTTTAGTGTTAAAATGAGGTACTTGCGGTGTGTGCCTATATATATAGTATCGTATGCTGTGTACCAAATATTATCCATGTATTCAGACCTTTATGCGTGATTGAGATACAAACATAACATCTAAATGTTTATGTCTAAGATATTAGTGGAATCTGTTTGGTAATTTAATCGTAAAAATGAAATGAATTGAGATTTTTTTTGAAGTTTTTTTTTTTTTTTGTAATAAAAATAAACAATAAAGAAATGTATTGGTGTTCTTTTAATACATTAATAGTGTTTACACTTATTATAATATGCATAATTGACAGGTCCTTACCACGGTTATGGTAAACAATCGAGCACACCAATTTATCATTAAGAATTCATCGACTATGCATATTTAAAGACAATCGGAAAAATCTAAAGTTTTATGTAATCTTTTAATTATTTTGTTGCTATGTGGTAAAAATTTAACACAAGTAAACTCTTATTTTTTTTAGAATATTTCCCTGAAAAATAATATTCCCGTTACCTTATATAAAGTTACTATATTACACGGTTTTGTTATAGTAAAGCGTTTTTTTGGGAATGTAAGTACGCTGCGAACTGGAAATGAGGCATTCTAACACAATGTTATTCTAATATAGACGTATATTATAAATTAATTTCGAACATTTATTGAGCTAGTTTGCTTTTAGTTTCTATGTAGGCTAGGCAAGATAGGTACAAAGGCTTTTAAAGGATTTTTCAGAAGAGTCTTATAGTAAATTCATAACCGGTCGTATTGTAATCGTGGTAGGCTTGTAGAATATATATATGATGAATAGACTTTTGTTTTCTTCAAAATAAACCGATTTCAATTGTGACGAAATCAGTAATTTTGAATTCTGGTTTTGATAATTTGGCTTTTTTAAATATATATAGGTATATCTTTTAACTTCTGTTGTCTTTAGTTGAAAATGAAAAAAAATAATAATCTAGATAGGAACTTACATTTACTGCTAGTATTTATGTAAACTTTTAATTATTTTTATTACTTTCTCTTTTTTTAAAGTTAGCTAAAAATTATGAAACGCTGTATATTTTTAATACTACCGTATGGTAACGGTATAGAATAAGCCAACCTTTCCTTTCCCGTGGGTATTGTAAGTGGCGATTAATAGCCTGTTCCTCTTGGAACATCACCAAAGCCTAACTGCGGTTGCTAACTTACTAAGTAAGACTAAGTACTGTCAAAACCTCCTAATAAGGGGAAGCCATTGTTCAACAGTGGTCAGTAGACGGCTGATATGATGATGATAATAATACATTTTAATACGATAGATAAACTAAACATGTGAGCAACTAAATTACTATCCGACAAGGACACAAACAATAATAAACGTAAAATGAATAATTCACAAAAAGCAACTAACGATTGTTATGTTAATACAATTATATTGTTAGACCTGTTTGCAAATATAATCTTTATTTTACTGCTATTTAAGTTAGAAACCGTATTCACGATTGAGCTTAAACAAACATTTGTAGAGGTTAAACAATTATTTATTTTGATTTGTACTATACATATGTAAAATGTAAGTATTCGCGTACGGGTTGAAAGGATTACATAAGGATGTTATTATTTGAAGTTGATTTTGTAAAAGATATGAAACATTTGTTACATTGTTGATTCATAAATATAGTATTTTATGCAATCTATGGTGGAGGTTTATGTTCAGCAGTGGACAGCAGTCCAGTACTATAGAAATGTTTTAAAAAATTAATATAAGTTTTAAAAATTATTAAAAAATT
The DNA here is from genome assembly GCF_026898425.1 of Galleria mellonella. Taxonomy (NCBI): domain Eukaryota; kingdom Metazoa; phylum Arthropoda; class Insecta; order Lepidoptera; family Pyralidae; genus Galleria; species Galleria mellonella. The sequence goes on from NW_026442138.1 coordinate 8,916,145, forward strand.
TAATATTATTGTCTAATTCGGCCCTGTTCTTCGGTTGTTTTACGCAAACAACTATCAAGAATATTAAATTTTTAACTTATTGACAGATGTGTTATGTGAGAAGACTTCGTAGTAATTTTTTTTACGATGCTTGTAATGTTAAACAAGCTGGTGGCTTACTTAATGGAAAATAATACTGTGAGTATGCTGTGATGCCCATAATATTCCTCATGCGTTGCCATGCCTGAAGACTGACCCCCTTATTCATAAAAACGTCAACCCTCTCATAAACCTACTTTAGCTATAGAATTTGTAGACGGTTTTAGTTTCTATGAATAAGGTGGTAAGGTTTAATTCCATTTTCTAAATTATCAGAGTTTTCTTTAGTTCAAAAACTTTTATATAATTTCATGATTTGATTATTGACTGTCTTATAAACCTAGAGCTTTAAGATTGAAGGAATAGGATAAATGCTTTGTAGGAATTTTGTAAGTTATTACGAATATTGAACTCGAAGACAAACTTATTATATTTGATCATTAATTCTGTTCTCTACTTTGTCCGCGTGACCGGGATAAAAAGTAGCTATGGCCTTCTCCATACCAAATAATACTTGCTTCAACGTTAGAGATAGAAGTGTGCCAAGTTACATGATTGTTCTATGTATGTTAATACTCGCCATATACAGAGAGATTTATTGCTTTGTTGAATAAAAACAATAATCATAATCGATTTCGAAGATCGAACGACGAATCGTTACAATAATCAACCCGTCTATGTTTTTTTTAATGGATGATAATGGAATGGCAACCTCACCTGCGCTAACGGTATATGTTGGCGGGGCACCAGGTGAGAATGAAAAAGCAGGTCAGTTAGCCCATCGTGATGAATACATACAGAATTCAGCACGATGGTTTCCAGGAGGAACCACGTGGAGGTCGACCTGACAGGGTATATTGCTAGCAATGGGACTGGTAGTCCGCGTTACTAACAATCCCTTCCTCCCAACCCGTCTATGTGGGACTCAATGCGTCAAGAATTAACAAACAGAATTACGTACATATTGGTGAGGGTAATACAACACCCGTCAGCTCCGACACTAAAGAGATTTTCAGCAAAGAGGTCTCATCATCATCATCATCATTAACATCATTATCATCATATCAGTTTTTAACTGTCCACTGCTGAACATAAGCCTCCCCCTTGGTGGGTTTTTCTAGCAGTAGTCACGCTCGGCAGGCGGATTGGCAACCGCAGTTAAGTTTTAGAGATATCTGCCTATCTCGTGACCATTAAGTTCCCTTAGTCGCCTCTTACGACACACACAGGAAAGGAAGGGGTTGCCGGGACCACTCGGCCATGAATGAGGTCTAACAATGGGTACTCATTTCCAACAATATATACTATAGAGTTAATATCGACGCGATTTCCTCTGCAAATCATCACAGTCGAATTCGTCACGATGGCTCAGTTTACTTGTTCTATTCTATTTTCACCAAATAAAAAAAAAAACTCCCAGCTCTAATTCTCACGTCAATTAGGTTGATGGATAAACCAATGCTGTAAATCACTAAATTGTTATTGTTGTTTGCGGAACCCTAAAAATACCACGTTGCTCGGATACAAGGTTAAGTAAACACGTGCGGATTAGCGCATAGCATGCGATTACGCGTTCTTGGTTCCTCTACCAGATGCGTGACGTCACACCGCTTCCGTTCCGATTTATAATGCTCTCAAGTGTATAGTTGTATGCGCTAATCACTTACGCTCAATACATTTTTTAATAATTAAAACCTTGGAGTTCAGACAATTTTGGAATTGAACAGTCCAGAAATATTAATAATAGGATCTCGATAGCTTCGCGCGCAATATGAGCACATCTCCTTTATTTTTTTTTTATTAGCTTCAATGTGCCATATAGAATTCAGACTAAAACGCGGACGAAGTCGCGGATAGAAGCTAGTTTAGAATACAACTACAATATCTTGTATATATTACACGCTGGATCCATGGAAATAAAGATACCTTTGTTTAGTACGGTTAATTTATAATTAAACTGACTTCAAACACTGTTTCCTCAATTTCGACGATTCTTTTGCAATCCTTACGGTTTACTACCGTGTTGATCTCATACTAATTTTTACACGATTGAAATTTTTTTTTTTTATGTATAAAAACATTACTTTCTGTTATTTAATATGTTAATTTTGTTGTGTTTACCTGGGGCTATAAGAGTTGTTAAACGCTTATTTGCTATCGAAGATCAAATTATACATAAAATTTTCAAAAGTTAAATAGGCTTTTATAATGTTATTTACATTTATAATGAATAAACAAGTACAACAAATTTCGTGGCAAAACTAGTTACTTTGATTTGGAAACTAAACTACTGAACCGATTTTAATATTTTTTTTTTATGGGACCAAAATGAAAATATATCCTTTCACATAAAGAATTTTCTAAATAGATTTATAAATGAATAACCATTTTTACAATGTATTAAATTTTCATAAAAGGGTTTATTAATGTCATTACCATGTTTTTGTATCCATAATCTTTTCAATCTCTTATCGTGGGTATCTCTTTTAAGGATTACCTACGTTTTTGTCAAACATGTCTTTATTTGGATAGTTGTGTCTGTAAAGGGTTGTTGTGAAATATCTGATGTTAGCGGTTTTACATTAACTGTATAAATACTTACTTGTAAGGAACAAAGGAAATGTTCAATTTCTCTTCAAAAATAAATTTCGAGTATGTATATTTTAATGAAATGAAAAAATGCGTAGACGAAGTCGTGAATGATTTATAATTAAGTAAATAAAAATAATAAAAATATGTTAACTTGCCCACCAGATGGAAACTGGTAACCGTCGCCTATAGACATGAGCAGTACCATGGACATAACAGAGTGTATTGTTTCACCCATGATACATCACATGCATTGCCTTTCCTGAGGACTAAGATGTTATTAAAAGAATTAACTAAGTGGTTAACTATTAAAAAAAATCTGCAAATTTCGGTATAGAGTCTATGCCAATTTCGTATTTCGCTATAATTAATCCTATTAATATAATTAAGTAATTAAGAAAGTTTAACTTGTGTAAATATTAATAGTGTACTTAATATACTGATTGATGTGGGCAGAACCGCGAGTTACAGCTAGCTAATAAATATCTTTTGAATATAATGCCTGAGGGCTTTAGATCATGATACAAAATATGTAATCCGATTGACGGGGGAAATAATAGCACAGCCAAAACTTCGATCAATAACTACAATTTTGCAGATTCTTTTTTAAAATTCCCCTGAGAAAAGGAAATAATAGGATCCGCGCAGATGAACCCGCGAGTTACAGCTAGTAGTATTTATACTCACATCAAATATATAGTAGATTATATACAATAAGAACATTGTTATATTTGGTAAAAAATCGATTAGTCACATAAGTCGATTTCTCGTTTCCACGCAACTCGTAGCTAGAGGTCATGATCAAGTCTCCATCTCTGAGATGTAGTCACGTTCGCTCAATTTACTCCACATACGCCGCGGCCAGTCCAGTTGTTATTTTCGTTCTGCATATATTTATTTAGGTCAATCAACTCTAATCTCTTATTGCGACGATGACGGACTTTGATAAGGATAAGCCATTAACAGTCAGGGTTGCCAATGTTAATATATTTTTGCAAACATTATATTAAGTTTTTTTTTATTCAATATATTTTAGTTTATTACTTTCGTGGCCTACATGCACCATTATTTAAATGTGGCTGAAGCTTTAACATAATATAAATTAAAATATAAATTTCCAATAAATGCTCAGGTGATGCTAATAACGGTAACAAATCAAATAATTCCAAAGACGACAGTAGCGCACTCTGCTATATTGTATTCAAATATGCACGGCAATGTTCACCAAAAATTAGCAAAATACAAGTCAGCTTATGCTACTATTATTTATTCTTAGCTAAATGCCTCTATCTCCGTTTAGAATTATAGCCACAATAGCATATATTTTTAATTAGTGTACATAATATACGATTTGAATATATACAATAGATTTTATCTTATTGTTAACACTGCTAACAACTACATATCGAACAAAAGGGAATAATGATTCTAAAGTTTAATGGTGATATCTTCAACAGTACATACCATGTGAGTGACGTTTGTACAATAATCTCTGTAGTTATTTCAAAGTCCGATTTGTATAGTGCATAGATAAATTTGTCTTGACAATTAAGATGTTAACACACCGTACTGATTACCCAACATCGCGTCGTTTAGTATCTATTTATAATTAGTTCTCATTTAGGACGTCCGTTGTAAAATGATGTTGCCAGTTACTTTTATCACAAAATAATAGTTGTTTTTATTGTATTCGTTTATATAGTAGTTTTATAACAAGCGTTACGCAACTTATTTTACTTGCATTTATACGTCGGATCGCAGTTTACAGACAGTAAACAGTGGTGCGGAAGTAGTGCGTGCGACGAGGATGGTAGCCAAAAAATATGCGTAATTTAAACTGACGTTACTGTTTATTTTAGGTATTTTTAGGTATTTGTTTTTTAAAACAAATATTTGTTAAAGTGCCTGTCAAAGAACATAATAGGTTCAATACCAGGACGTGTTAAAAGTAATATTACATTTTTGTAGATCGTAAACCTAAGCTGTGTTAGTGTGGAAACGATTGAAAGCGTAGCATCATATCAGTTGGTAGCGATCATATTTAATGTCAAAATTTATACACTTTTTATATTAATATTAATGGGAAAATATGAATACACTAAGCGAGTAGTGTGGCAACCCTGTTTAGAAAGTGAAAATAAGTTAGTGTTGCACAAAATACGAATATAAAATCTCAGTAGAATTTGAAATCGGCATTTAAGGGGAAAAAATATACCACAAACCGCAATAAGTGGTGACGTTATGATTGCAATTTGCTATTTTTACCAAGAAAGAGGTTGGTCAATAAATCTTTGTCACTTTTTTTTTTTTTTTTTTTTTTTTTTACAACACAGGGGGCAAACGAGCATGCGGCTCACCTGATGGTAAGTGACTACCGCCGCCCATGATCACCCACAACACCAGCGGCATTGCAGGTGTGCTGCCGGCCTTTTAAAAAGGAATATACTCTTTTCTTGAAGGTTATGTTGTCGTATCGGTTCGGAAATACTGCTGCTGGAAGTTGATTCCAAAGAATGGTTGTGCGTGGAAGAAAGTGCCTTGAAAAACGCACGGTGGAAGACCGCCACTCGTCCAGATGATTGGGATGAAACTTTAGTTTGTGGCGGGTTGTACGGTGGTGAAAATCAGCAGCAGGTATCAATCCGAACAATTCCTCAGAACACTCCCCATGATAAATTCGGTAGAAGATGCACAGAGATGCAACATCTCTGCGCAGTTTCAATGGGTCAAGCCGGACAGTAAGGCGTTGACTATCGATAATTCGAGCCGCCCGACTTTGAATGCGGTCTAACGGAAGGAGTTGGTACTGTGGCGCTCCTGCCCACAGGTGAGAACAGTATTCCATATGCGGCCTGACTTGGGCTTTATATAATTTCAGGCGGTGTTCTGGCATGAAATATCGTCTCACCCTATTGAGCACTCCTAACTTTTTGGAAGCTATCTTAGCCTTCTCCTCCAGATGACCGCAAAACTGGACGTCGCAAGATATATCAACGCCCAGAATTCCTAGACTTGACTTTTTATCAAGGGAAGTGCCCTGAAAGTGAGGAGATACGACAAACGGCGTCTTTTTTGCGGTAAACGCGCAGACTTGTGTCTTTTTGGGGTTAAATTGAACAAGATTTTGTTCACCCCAGATCGAAACTTGATGGAGTGAAGTTTCGATTTCAGACACAAGTCTATTCCGGCACTCATCGGTATGTGCCCGCGAGATCTTTGCATGACCGGTATATAATGTATCTCCTGTACTGTCGTCCGCATAGCAATGAATATTACTTATCTGTAACATATCATTGATATGCAGAAGAAACAGAGTCGGAGATAGTACACAGCCTTGCGGGACACCAGCATTCAAAGGTTTTAAATCAGAGCATGCACCGTCGACTACGACCTTAATGCTACGTTCCTTGAGAAAACTGGCGACCCAAATGCACAGTCTCGCAGGCAACCCAAATGAAGGTAGCTTTGAAAGCAGCGCTCTATGCCACACCCGATCAAAGGCCTTCGCAATATCCAGACTAACTGCTAAGGCCTCTCCCTTACTCTCGATTGCCACTGCCCATCGGTGTGTTAAGTAAGCTAAAAGATCACCGGCCGAACGTCCCTGTCGAAAGCCGTACTGGCGATCACAGATCAGCTGGTGCTCTTCTAGGTACCGGAGCAGTTGACGGTTAATGATGGATTCCATAACCTTCGAGAATAAGGAAGTGATAGCTATGGGCCTATAGTTAGCTGGATCTGAGCGATCTCCCTTTTTAGGGATCGGATGCACCAGAGCAGTCTTCCAAAACTTTGGGACTATGCCCGATGAGTAGCTAAGCCGAAAAAGACGCGTAAGAACCGGAGCCAACTCTGGTGCGCACGTCCTAAGCACAATTGGAGGAATACCATCAGGCCCACTCGACTTATGGATTTCGAGGGAGAAAAGTGCTCTACGCACTGAGCTATGCGTGAATTTAATGTCAGGCATAGAGCTCCTACAACACGTGATGGTCGGTGGTGGTTTCTCCCCGTCATCCAATGTCGAGTTTGACGCAAAGATGGATCCAAGAAGATCGGCCTTTTCTTTAGCGTTCTGGGCCAACGAGTCATCCTCCCTGCGCAAAGGTGGAAAAGATGACTTACAGAAATTCCCTTGTGCAGCTTTGGCAAGAGACCAGAAAGCTCGAGTCCCAGAGGGCAAACTAGCCAATCTCTTGCCAATTCTACTAATATGCTCTGACTTCGCTGTGGCTATAACTCTTTTGAACACTTATTTTTAGTTTGATATGTAAGCGTTAACGTTTGACCACAGAGTAATATTTTTATTGCAGTATAGACTAATTTGTTGTTGCAAGTCGCCGTTTACTGTTCTCGTTCTTTTGTTTTCTATATTTCAGCAGTTACCACTTACCTTACTTACTTACCAGGGATAGAATTTGTATTAAATTCATCTACATGACTCATGTAGATAATTTTAATACAAATTCTACGTACTTACGTCTGTCCCATTTTGCCCTGTTTTATTGATAATATTTGAACCAAATAAAATAATTCTTTCAGCGCTATAAATATTCATCTTTACTTATATTATAAATCTTTACTAAAATTATAAATGTGAAAGTGAAATTGTTAGTTTGTTACGTTATAGCACCTTAATGGCTTTACCAATTAGTATGAAATTTAGTACATACTTACTATATGGGATGGAAAAGGATACAGGCTACATTTATACGGTCAGTAAACATATCCTGATCACGCGAAGTCACGGGTAAACATTAGTACTTAATAAAAAACTTAACTGATCCTAATTATATGTAAATCTTTTTCGTATGGTCCCGGCATAGAACAGGCCACCCCTTCCTTTCCTGTAAGTGTTGTAAGAGACGACTAAGGGAGAGCAAGGGAAAACATATTCAAAGTCTAAATACGGTTGCCAATACCCCCGCCAAGCGTGTCAACTACTGGCAAATTCCCTAGGGGGAGGCTTATGTTCAGGAGTGGACAGTTAAAAAAATATATATTATGTATATTTTGACTATTGAAATGATAGATTATGATTTAGTAAACTAGAATCTAGAATACTAGACAAACTTTTTTATCGCTACTTAAAAGCCACAGGTGTTTGTTTAGCTTTGAACGTCAAAATGGATCACTAACGTTGATTTACTTAATTGGTTAGGCTACGGAAGTCCGGACGACGCTCTAGCGACGCTAATGATAGAAGCGTGAAATTGCTTTTTCGCAACAGCAGAATAATTTATTAGCTACGTACTTTCCTAGATTTGATCGTAGAGTGATTGTTTCAGATTTCCAAATGCTGAAAGTCTTACAGTCTACTATAAATGTCTGTAATAATTATTATGTTGTTGCATTACATTACATCATTAACTTTAAAAGTATTTTAAAAATTCTTACTTAATTCTATCCTATGTTAAATTTTATTGAAAGTTTGTAAAGATGTTTTTCTTGTTTTAGTATTTGTCATTCAATCAGACTTAAACGCCGGATTGGATTCGATTGAAATTTGGTGCATAGATGGAACATACTAGTACATTGTATTTAAAACACGATATTTCTTATTCTAATTAATGCATGCGAAATAATAAGATATACGAGTACCTAACTACTGTTATAAACTTGATACTGATGAACAAACAAATATTTGTTAGGAGATGTTCAAGTATTACGTAACGCAATTTTTGTAAATTTTAACCCTCATTCCCATGTAACGCGCCATAATATTTTTCTGTACCCCTCTCCCCCTCCCTAAATCCAAACACCATCATAACATCCAAATGACCATTTTTACCGAAAAGTCACAACATTATCAAATATTGATAACGAAAACAAAATAAAAATGATGTATAATACAGTCGAGGGATTCCCCGTAAAACATAAATGAATAGGGTTGCCAATTTTGGACATTTTAATTCCCTAGGTTTTTATTTAATTAAATAAAGCAATGTTACGCAACGCATTGTTTAAACCTCCCTTCCGCCACTGTAACGCATTGTAACGTTTTGCAAGACCCTCCCTCTCTTCCAAATTATGTTACGTAATATTTCAACGCTACCTTTCCTATAAGTGACTAGAGGAATAAACCAAACGTCTCAAGATTGTTTTTTGCTAAAGATGGTTCTTTGGATTGATAGAATAGTCACACCGTCTGCGCTATCGGTATACACTGGCGGGGCATTAGTGAATGATAATAAGTGAGAACGAATACATGCCAGTTAGAATCGTGATGAATTCATCAGGAATTAGCCAAAATGGTCTCCAGGGGAAACCATGTAGATAGAGGTCGACATGGTGGAGTATATACTTCATTTAAATGTCTCTGATAAAGATTGTATACTCATCTATATTAAAGGTGTAAAATGGTAGGACCACGATGAAAATTAAGTTAGATCAGTTGACTCATAATACCGAATTCACTAAAAACAAACCGCAATGGTTTCCAGGGAGATCGCGTTAACGTTGACTTGATATGCTAATTCATTTGTGTTTAATACACTTTTCTATATAATGCGTATTGGAACTCACTCGTAATACTGAGTGTCAATACTTTACCAGTCACAATCCTCGAGGCAAAGTAATAATGCAAGACATTATTCAGTTACGTAAATTATATACATACTGTCGTGCATAATCTAGGGGGTGAGCTGATCAATCGATGATCGACGATTAAGATATTTCCAACCTTATTCAGACTAAATAGAATTACTTATATTTTGTTTGGAATATTATGGCTTTATTATGAATATAAAGATGTAAAGACAATAAGTAATGAAGCTTATTGCACACTTGTATGTATTTAAATATAGATTATAAAATCGATAAAGAATAGTAAGTACTCGTATATTCAAGCTTTACGTATGTTGGATCGATATGTTCTATAGAATAAATGGCGACCCAACTTGTGTGCAGTGCACCAAAGTGAAGGCTTCAGTAGTTACTACGCAGGCATACGCCATAGTGCTTTAATTCAATTACACTAAAATGCTTACATTTTAACCGGGTAGGGGAGATTAAACATTAGCTTGGCTTATTATCATGTAATGTAACGAATATAGTCTTGATTCTAAGTGCTGTGAAATCTTCTTATTCACAACCTACACACTCCGAATACCCAGATCAAAACGAATTTTTCTTGAGGCAGAAAAATGTGGACCCTGAATTAATCCCCGACTAAATCTTATTTATATGGCATGCAGCATTAGAGACTTGGTCATTACCTTTATTTATGTATTAATGATAGATACAAAAATAAAGTCTTACCAGTCCTAAATAGTATTCAAATAACAACTATCGAGTTTGTCCAGTGTTCCCTTTGATGAGAAATGGTAACCATTACCTATTTAAATGAACAGCAACTGCAGACATCACAAAATATACTGTCGGCCATGGTACCGCTCGTGCAAAAAGCGTAGCTATTATGTCTTTGTATCTAATAATTTCTTTGTCATATCCCCTATACCCTTTAAACGGATTAACTGCTTGACGATCGAATGACGTGTAAGAGACAGAGTTACATATATAGATTACTTTGTACAAAGCCTCTAGTTAAAATATCTATTTTCAACCGACTTCAAAAAAGGGAAGTTCTCAATTCGGTTGTATTATTTTTATTTTGTTTATTACCTCATAACTTCGTCAATTATAAACCGATTTTGAAGATTCTTTTTTTGTCTCAGAAATTTTCCAATATCGGTTCAGTTGTTTACTTTTTAAATCAAAATATTTATTGGTTCTATTGCAATGAAAGTCGTTTTTTTGTGGAACACAATCTTAAATTATTTATGATTTTATCAGGTTAATATATTATTCATCAAAATTATAGTTTATTAACTATGTCTGCAGTGCGATAACCTTTTATCGTATCTTTATGTCCTCTTAAGTGTTGTTTGAGCCTTATCGTTTGTTTCATTTACATATCGATGTGCTGATTTTGCACAAATAACAAAGGCAATACAAAGTTGTGTATTAAGGTGATTGAGCTGCATACATAAATACAGTACAGAAAGTGTTACAGTCTGATCTAACATATCAGCTTATTATTTGCTTAACAAACACTCGAATGTTTCCGTATCGCAGTATAGTACTTTCACCCAGTTTATCAGTTTTATTGTTCGAACATAATTTCTGTGAGGACCTGGCGTTATCTTCAATGTTTTAACCTGAACGACCTCGTAAATAATAAGGTTGTTAATTGATTACACATAGAGTCAAGAAATCGAGGCTCAAACGTTTGCTCTCTTAATGAAATTGGTTTGTTACACAAAAATATGTTTCCCAGAACAAATACAGGTCAGATGTCGAGGTAATGTTGTGAAAGTTACCCTTGGTAACTTGTTTATTAGTACAATATTTTTAGATATTAAATGACTTGAAATATTTTTCGGATTAAATTCCATTAATATTGATTAGTTATAGCTTCACTTCGTTATTTTTTTTTTAAGTTTACAATATGCGAAAGTAATATTTCTTGTTATAGGCACTGATAATAACTTGTATTTTGTCTTAAACTCTTACAGATACGTATAAACTAATGATAGAATTATGTCAAAATGGTGTGAATTCTCATTATGTCACATAATGTTACGACGTGTTATATAATACAGAGAGAACAAAGGTTGCACTTGTTCAGCTTCCCATGCGAGCCGCGGCACATTGTCCGTTTTCTTGCTACGACATTGTAATACCGCAGTAGTAATACTATCATGATGGTTTTTAACAACATTGTGAACTATCTAACAGTTCTCTTATTGTCTCTATTTTACGCATACACATTTCCATAACCGGCCGTCTAGACAAGTGATTGCTCAATTCATTAATAGCTGACGCTTGATGATTAAACATGTATAATGGCTCCAATGTATTGCGCCTTCCTCAAATCGTAACATATTTATACGAATGAATTCCAATCTGTGTAATAAAACTTAATGTTTTAAATGAATGAAATATTTCTAATTTTATTTCTGACTATACCATGTAATCAGCTTTACATAGGCACTGGATTTTTCTGATATGCTAAATATCTATGAGAAATCAATGCCGCAACGTGTTCAAACTTCATTGTCTGTATTGTTTCTCACGGAAGTAAGTCTTCCCATCAGCGATTATTATTGAATCTGTGCAATTAAATAGTAGTTGCAGACTAAACAATTTATATTTGCGTAATGCTGCAAGGAAAAATAAGAAAAAAATATGTACATGGTAAAATAGAAATTATTAAAATACTTTCAAAAAAGTGAACCAGTAAAACTAAACAGTTTTCTCAATTAAATTGGGGCGAAATTAATTGGGGCGAAATATGATAAATAATTTATAAAAATGGATAAAATATAGAAGCTGAAAATTTTTGTCGTTTTACAACTGCTGTTTATTTGGGATAAATATTCTCTTTCACTAGCAGTGCTTTAAAATGGGTGCTAATTATTTCATTTTTAGTGTTTAAATAGGAACATTAAATGTTTGTACGATCATCAGGATTTTGTTGTCTTCTGATTATATGTTTCACCACGAATCCTGTTAAATAATCATAAATGCGTACTGGTAGATAATACTACTAACATTAAGTTCGCAATTTGTATCATATTTTCCTATGGTTAATACAGTTAATTAAATAAAAATAAACAAATGTATGTATGCTATTTGCTTGAACTGAGTAAAATTAACAAGGTATCCTTCTATTTTATTCGGAGTGTCGCTGCTCTTATGACAACTATATTTTATACAGACCGAATGACTATATCTATAATATATATAGTCTATAACTATATATTAACATTATAATGAAATTTTAACAGATACAATGGAGCGTTGCCGTCAGGCGAGCGTGGTCGACGGCGCAGCAAGTTCGTACTGTACCGACGGCCCGTCGCCAACGGCGTCCGTCGCTCGAAGCACTATGTAGTGAAGACACCACACAGTAGCAAGGCAATACTCGATGCTAGCCAACACTCTATCTCGTATACGCTGAGCCGCAACCAAGCAGTCATCGTTGAGTACACAGAGGACCCCGACACAGATATGTTTCAGGTAAGATTAGATATATTTTCTTGTGGATGAAAGTGGAATAGTAACCCTCCCTGCACTCTGATTTACGTTGAAAGGGTCCACTTAAGCAAGAAAGTCTGGATGAATGAAAATGGAATGGTAACCCCGTCTGCGCTATCTAGATACGCTGGCGGGATGCTAATGAGAAACAATAGGACTAGGATAAAAGCAGATCAGTTAGCCCATTGTGACGAATTCAAGAAAAATATACCACTATAGTTTCCTGCAGGAAGTACGTGATGGTTAACTTAATAGGGCTTATATATTGCTAGAAATAAGGGTGTTTGACTCCATTACTAACAATCCTTTACCCCTTCAAGTAAGGAAGTCAGACTCGTTGGGATCATCGTGACAAATTTATTAGGAATTAATTTTCGAGATGAATCGGATTGAGATCGATCTGGGAGAGTACATTGCTAGCAATGCGGCCGCTGTTCTTACTACTAACAAGTTCTTCTCCCGATTTGACCTAATTGCAAGTAATTGCGACTGTCTACAGATCGTCGGAAAATTAACAGACCTTACATTCATGGTCTATCCTTTATCCGATCTCGACCTTCAATACCATTCCGCTTTTGAGCGGTTGACCTCGGAATTGTTTAAGCAAATGTTTCCCTTACACCTACTGTTCTAAACAATGTATACATTTGAATTTCACATGGTTTTCCGATTAATTAGTACACATCATAATAATGAATATTTTTCATGCAAGCTATAATTATTTTGTAAAATTAGAACACAAACCTACGTGACAAAATGCATGATGCTAGCAGGATTTATTCTCGTAGCGGTGGCAACCAACAGCATATAAGTACTCGGAAATATGGGTTTTCCAAGTTACTTGTGACGTTATGACCACTCGTTAGATATCCGTTTTAATAACGCGAAGTTTGTGTGTATTAGAATTCTAATAAATATTACGCATATTTTAGAGGGCCGTGATTGTTTAAGAAGACTTTGTTTGGTAATATTTTTTCTGGGTATTAAAGAGTGTTGCAACATTTTAAGATAGTGTGTATCTTTTAAGACCTTTGCAATCAAATCACTGAGCTTCTCTCTTTGAGAAATTTTATCAGGTGACAGACGTTTATTTGGACTATAAAGCATTTAAACAATGTGTTTTAATAATGCGATTACTAAATATAGTAGGTACACTTGTTTCATCATATTTTTTTTTAAAATAAGTGGTACAGGCCTACTCTGGCGAGTTATACAAAAATGCCAGTAATAAGTAGAATTGAATAATATTTATTTAAATAAACTTGATCACACAAGCATTTTTTAATATTCAAAGTTTTTATAATTCTACTAAGTACCGTTAGATTCGGAATTTTGTTATATAAGTAAGTAACTAGTTATTGTTTTACAATAACAATTTACAAATTTATCCGATTATCCGAGGATACAAATGACAGTCACAAATTTTTCGATGTAGTTTCGTATAAAAACTAGAAAATGTAGGCGCGTCAATAATTTGCTTATTTTCGTACGGTAATTTTTTGTAGCAAAACGTTGGTTTTGTGCCAAAGTGCCGCGAGATCATATGTCTCCTAATGGAATCGCCTGATACATAAAACTATGTAGATGTTTGTTTCACTGCTATTGTTTCTCGTTTGAATCAATTTGTTATGTTCGTGTAATTTTCAGAATTTGTGCTAACAAAAACGAACACAATATGTTGCTATTGCTTGGTTTGTTTATTTGCGATGTGTGCAATATGGCGCGTGTTTACGCGTTGTCGTCTGGTACTTACTGGCGTAGTCGTTAATATCTAATGTGACCATATGCCCTGTTTTGGCTGGGACAGCTTCATATTTTATCATGGTTTCTCCAAAGAAAGGTTCGACATGCAAAACTATCTCGTTTCCTAAAAAGCACAAAATAATTGTAACACAAATGGTGAAAATTGTAGCAATAGAAAGAATTTCTCTTTAGTGGGTTTAATGACTTGATGTTGACAAACCGTTATTTGCTAACTAAATATATCTACAAATATGACTAAAAGACTCCCTACTTCTTGATTCTTTACTTTTTATTCTATTAAAATTGCAATCATAATTATAATTAAAACGACATCTAAAGTATTTCTATAAAAAAAAATTATAATATCGGTTCACAGTTGGCAGACGATATCAAATACATACATTCACATTCTCAAACAATTAAAAATGTATGTAGTTGAATGAAGCCAAAGTGGGTTAAAATTTAAAATAACTTTTTCCTGTTGCCTATCGTAATTGTAACTATGTCCCGTTCTAAGAAAATATAAATGGTCACATTGTTCATATCTAATCGGCGCCCGGCGCACATGGGTTAGTGCCCCCCGTAGTGAGACAATGCGTTGGTCCTATGCCTACATCGTGGATCACGGAGGATGCAAGTGACAACGACCCTAATCTAAACACAATGCAAATAAACACCTAGTCATCTTAGATCAATAACATCTAGATGGTGTCTCTCTCTACAAACGATTCGACAATTAAAATGACGTGCTGGTAAAATTTTATTATCTTGTAATTGGTTACTTTTATCACACAAACCGTTGTTTTATTTATTTATAATTATTGTATTATCAATAGTTGTACAGTCAGAATGTCAACATTTAAACGTTTAGTACGAAGAAACCACGTGTAATCAGTTTGGGAACTGTTTTTTGGGATGTTTTTTGATACTCAACACTACATCTAGATATCTAGACGTACATGATCTAGCCAGGCAACCTAATAATGGATAATGTCGTAAGTAATAGCGTCATATCAGGTTTATCGTATCGTATTCGGAAACGCGTAGGATGAGCGATGACATGATTTATTTCTATTTAATGGGCGTGCTTAAGTAGGTTGGAAAATGTTTTACGCATCTACATCCTGTGCGTATCAAAAATATTAGATCCATTGGAAAATCTGTACTGTTACCATGAACTGTTATAACACATTTATTGTCAGCTATGAAATATTTAATTTATCCGCGTAAATCAGGATAAAAAGTATCCTATTTGCTTATCTAGACTACGGTTTATATCGTCATAGTCGTAGAATACTGACGGATCTGAAGAATATTACATATAAAGATCCGTCAGTATTCTACGACTATGACGATATGTATAATTTCTTTTAAAACCGTCCAGCCATACAGCATTAATACAATCTAACAAACTTTACATTTACAATATTAGACAGTATTGTATTTTGAATTTGTTCACTTCAATTAGTATAAAGTACTTTTTGTATTAAGCTCGGATATGATCTATTTGTATATTAAATTTTATTCAAATTGTTGAAGTATCCGTTTCCCAAGGCTTTGCCCTTGGAAATCAGTATATAAAGTATCTTGCGTGTTAAGTTTTGGATATAACTTATCTCTATACTAAATTTCATTCGAATCCATACAGTGGGTTTTGAGTGAACTAGTAACAAAAATCTATCCACGTGACTGCACATGTTTACAAATTTTATAAATATTTACAATAGTAGTGGAATAATATTAGTGAAATTCTTATCGTGTTTCTGTAGAAGGATGTTTATTTACATGCGTTGTCCGCATTTTCCGGAGCGCAGTTTCAGGACATTGTTCCTAAATGAATACACGCTTTAATTCCTATGGGGCACGGGGAGCAAGTTCGTTGCCGCCGCGGTCGTCGCACCGCTCCACATCCTGTTCATTGGTCGCCACTTCATTGTTGCCACTGCTAACCGCAAGTGCACCGACACACTGATATCATAAACACACATAAGCTGTTTTTTTTATACTTGCCCTGTTTAGTAAAAAAAGCTTTGTGCGTGTTTTTAGCGATATGATTGGGTATGAAATAAACAGGTAGAGTAAAAGAGTTTTTGTGTTAATTGATTGTATTATTGTATGTTTTAAATTTTTTTTATAAAATTTATATATGAAGAATTAAGACAATTGCTCTGCAATAAAAAGCTATATCAATCGTGAACACATACACCGATGAACTACTTACTAGATTTTTCATAGATAAAAATATTTGAATTTAGAATGTAAATTCGCGCGTTAATTAGATTTTGTTTCGTAACAAGCAGTTTTTTTTGTTCCGTAAAGTAAACTGTAGTGTCAATCGTCTCAAGGTTACGAATTGAAACCGTTATTTTGAAAGTACCTAGTTAAGGGATTTTTTTTTTAAATAACATCTAATGTATCTCTTTCTTATAAAAATTGTCATACTCGTATCAGTACAAAATAAAAACATGACTGCGTAGATTGTTTACGTTTACTAAGTTACCAAGTATAAAAAAAACGGATTATAAATATTTATTACGCTAGGACGGATGCGCACCCAATATAGTATTCGCGTCGTCATTGTTTATCGTGTTGACGAAATGTTGTTTTTAGGTTCCGTGGGTATGTAACGGAATTTGTGACTTTAGCATATCGTAGCCCTGTGTCAAATATGAAACTTTACAATTACGTTGTAATTTTTCATATCGGTCATATTTGTGGTTGTGTTTGTTTATCCATCTATATCTATACTAATATATAAAGAGGAAAGTTTTCTTTTGTAATGGATAAACTCAAAAACCACTCGTCCGATTTTCAAAATTCTTTCACCTATAGAAAGTTGCATTATCAGCGAGTAACTTAGGCTATATATTTTTTTTCAATAAATCTATCTACTCGCGTAACGCGTACGGCTGCTCACGTAATCCTGGAATGTGAGGCTGTGGCCCATCAACGTTTAGAAATCCTCGGAACGGTGAGGTCGCTCCGTGAGGCCTGTGAAGAACCCAGGAAGCTTCTGCGCTTCTGGGCGGAGCTAGGTTTGCTGTAGCCACGACTCATACGCACAACGGCCCAAATGAGAGGCTAAGCGCGGAAAATAGAGTCATTTTCACATTCACATTCTACTCGCGTAAAGTTAGACCGGAGCTCGAGTCTGTTCATATATCATAGCATTATACAAACTTACAGCTTATATTCCATGCATTTGAAACTATATACGTATTAATTTTTGGTATAAAAACAATAATTTAAATTAATCATGAAAGAAAAAACATGTAATTAATCGTTAGGCTTTATATTACAATACGTTTATTTACTATAATACTAAAAGCTAATAAAAATAAATTACGCAGTACTTAGAATCTATTGTTCAAATTTAATATATCCAGTATTCAATTGTAACTGCTGTCGGCCTCGAGGGCTATTGACCTTAAGATCTGGGCCGGTATTTAAATGTTATGAGCTCTCATATGTACATTGAATAGCGCATCTTACTTTGATGAATGGTCTACGCCTCCGCCCTCTTCTTCACCAACTAACACGACCCACTGACCGCGCAGTGTTACCATATATTTATGTCCATTATTATTTTAATGAAACTCCATTAATAGAATTAACTAATTTCCTAAAACGTTATTGTGTTTCGCTGGGCGTGTGGTACTTTTACGCAATATTAATTTAATTCCTCCACTTCTACGAATTTCAACGGTCTTCAAAAAGAAGGAGGTTCTCGGTTCGGTTGTATTTTTAATCGGCATTTTTTTTGTTTGTTACCTCATAACTCCGTCAGTTATAAGCCTTTTTAAAAAATAGTTTTTTTTTATCTGAAAGGTCAGGACATCAAAATCGGTTCAGTAGTTTAGTTTTTATATCAAAATAATTGGTATTGCCACAATTGAATTCGTTTTTTTGTAGAACACTCTTAGATTATTTCAATTATTCACTTTTGTAGAATTTATATTTTGTTGTGTTTATATGTCGTTTACACCTATCTTTCCTCACATGTCGATTGAATTGTGTGTGTTACGTCACTGATAACTATCTACCTAATATACAATAACTAAAACAAAACAAGAAAAACCAAAGCATTGTATTTCAATAAATATTTTAAGAATTTAAAAAAGTGTTTACGAAGCACCTAACTAAATTAACGACAGTAATCTATAAAGCAACGTGAATTTACAGGATACAGAGGAATAACATCCAAGTCCTCAGGAATGGCAACGCACCAAGGGCGAAACAGTATACTCTGTTATGTCCATGGTACTGCTCATGTCTATAGGTGACGATTACTACTTTTCATCAGGTGGGCCGTCAGCTTGTTTGCCATTCTAAGTTGTATAAAAAAAAAGTTACTTTCCTATTATTGATAAATATAAAAAAGTAAATTTAAAAATTTATAACATTAATGACAATGCCATAAGCCATCTTCAAGTTATTGTTTTAGTGCAGGGCTCATTCAATCTTTTCCATTCTCTGTTTCGGGCAGTTGAACTTATTGCTATTTTTTTATGAGTATACCGTTTTGCTGTTCTGCAGGTCTTCTGCATGTTCACGATCTCTGTTTACTTAAGGGCCACTTGGACTTGCCCATTGCCTTTTCAATTTTGTCATGTCGCTTTCAGCTACTTTACTATGTCTTCTGAATCTCTTATTTATTTTTCACTCTCTAAGAGTAACATCTAAAAGGTTTATCTTTATTGCCTTTTATACCATGGCTAATTTTGTAAATTCAGTTCCTGTTGTAACTAAAGTTCACTAAGTGATAGCCATAGCATTTTTCATTATTATGACAGAATAAACGGAAGTTGCTACTTTAGATTATCTGCATAATCATATTTGTACGAGGTTTGTCCGGAAAGTACGTATAAAAGTTTTTTAAAAATTTTATTTTACAATTATTCAGGTAAATCAATTTTATCCCCTTCAAAGTACTCCCCCTGTGACATAATGCACTTGTGCCAACGCCGTTTCCACTGTGAGAAGGCTCCTTGAAAGTCCTCTGGTTGTAGGTTTCTCAGCTGCCCCGTCGTAGCTTTTTTTATCTCATTTATGTCCCCCAAATGCCGCCCCCGAAGTACCAATTTGGTTTTTGGGAACAAGAAGAAGTCACACGGGGCCAAATCCGGCGAATAGGGGGGTGTTCGGTCACCGTAATGGAATTTTTACTCAAAAACTCACGGACAACAAGAGAGGTGTGGGCAGGGGCATTGTCGTGGTGAAGAATCCAACGCCCCTCTCGCGCCAATTCTGGACGAACTCGTGCCACACGAGCTTTGAGGCGTCTGAGCACATCGACGTAGAATTTTCCATCAACTGTCTGGCCTGGAGGGACGAATTCTTGATGGACAATCCCCCGAACATCGAAAAAAACAATCAACATTGTCTTGACCTTTTTAGCCACTTGTGGACGGTTGGTTCCTTCACAGCATCATCCCCATAAACTGTTCTGAGATCGGCAAAAATTTCACGGCCATTCTTGCCGAGTTTCGAGAGAAACTTGATTACGACGCGCTGCTCTTCAACGGAAGCGGGCTCCATGCCAACGGGGTTTCGTTAAGAGGTAACTTCACAGATGGCGTGACAAGCCAGTTCGCACCGCACGGCGGTCAGACCAGAACTGAAGCATTGTTAGGGACATAAGGAAGGGGTCCTGCGCTTACCTGGCCTCCCCACTCCTCTTTCTCGCATTCCAGAACACTTTTATACGAACTTTCCGGACAGACCTCGTATGACCTCGCTTATTTCCAGAATATCTATAAACATTATCGTGTTCTTGGAGAATGTTTCGATGTATTAAACAATTGAACAATAACATATTACCTATACTAACTACAGGAAATAATTATGAATCATGAATGTATAAGATAATAATAAGTTAGAATAAAAGTTCGTCCGCTTTAAAACCAAATTGTTAATTGAATATAAATGCATTATTTACTTAACTACAGGTTAGTATATTAATATTTACCAATTTTGTAATTTTTTATTGGGCTTATAACCTTTTAATGTATTTTAAAGTATATATTTATATATAATAGTAAATAAATTGTTGGAGAATATCCTGAAGTATCCTAAATTTTTTGGCAGTTGAACCTTGTTAGGTATTTGCTAATAACGTCTGCTTCTTACAATTTTTGCAATTTTAATGTTACATTTGAACCTTCATATATCGTACTCGGCTTCGTGTTTAAATTTTACAAATGTTTAGAACGTATGTATAAGGACTTATATAATTATATTATAGAAATAGTTTGGACATATTTTCAGTAGTGTTATGAACGTCTCAAGCCCAGCTGATTACTACATGAGATGCAGTCAATTGTAAAATAGCTTCAAATAGTGTCCTTTTAACTCCAATGACGTTTAATTGAATCCTTCTATATCTATTTTGAACCTACTGTCGGCACGAATGTAATGGAGTACGTCTTCTGAGGCATTCTGTATTGCAATGTGTTACGATGCACTGATTTGCTGTTTCCGCTTGACAGTAAATGTTTTATATAAACGATCCCATCGAGTTTTAACGACACTCCACCAAAATACATTATTTTATTGCTCCGAATCCAGTTGGAGAAAGTACGAAAAGAAATAATAAGTTCTGTTAATGACAGCTAAGAAAATAATAGCTCCCATTATCATTAAAAATAATATAGGATCAACTTTTAAAAAAAATTCGGTTCAGATTTGGTGTCAATATTGCGACAGATAAATTAGACGAGTTGAGAATTTCGTTTAGAAAAACACTTAAATGGGTTCAATAAGGTAGTACAACTATTTTATTTTGATGGGATTTTATAGAACGAATTTTTTATGATGAAGTTCGTGGGTCCATATTGTTAGCTACATTAGGGATACAGTTATACTCATAGATCTTCTTATCGGTTATATATTATTATAGTATACTAATAGCTTAGGTTACGTTAGTTTCTATATAAATTAAATTGCTATTTTATGATGATTTATATTAAATTTTAAATGGTGATTTGTTTCCTTAAAATTAATTATTAATAATTATCACCATAATGATTATGTATGTGGGTTTCATTTGAAACTTTCGTGACATATTATTGAAGTATTTACCATGTTTATCTTTGATTTTAAGCTAGTCATAATATAGGCAGAATTCCTATTTGAGTTTATAATGTTGGTTGTAGGTTTTGATCATAAATTTTAGTAAAACAATATTTGTGTAAATATGAAAAGGTAAATAGTACGATTACTTATAATGTTATATTATAATTATTAACAATCAAAAATTTTCAGCGTTGATGTAATTAATATTATAATAAAGTATTTTAGGTTCTGTGATTATATGAAAGCTTATTCTTATTTAAGGTTAATTTGCTTCTAAGTCTGTGCCAGGTTCAGAAGGTTACATTTAAATATGGCGCATAATGTGGGCAAAACAGTATACTCTGTTATGTCCATGGTACTGCTCATGTCTATAAGCGACATTTTCTATCAGGTGAATTCAGGTGGGACGTCAGTTTGTTTGCCATTTTATGTTACATAAAAAAATATTTAGTAAAAATAGGTAAGTTCGGTTTTGGAAAAACCTTAGTAGTGTTTTGGTCACAAAGTAGGTTTATAAATATAGGGTATCCAATCAACACGTTTAAAGTCACGAGTGGCATACGTTTTTTAATTTTTTTAATATAGTTAATACACTGTTGATATAGGTACATAGAATATAATGATTAGTTAATAAAAACATATGATATAAAAAAAATATTCAAATGTATTAAATACTTTGACCGTATAAAATACTAAGAAATCTGTAAAACATCACTTAAAAAAACAGTCTAAAGTCTTTTTGATCGATTAAAATCAATAAGCTAGTTTACTTATTTACACATTTGAGGTGCATATATTACGACGTAATTACGATAGAAGTACATATTTTAACTGTTTTTGTTTGTAAGTTCCTAAGTTCTGACTGTGACACAATTAAAAGTACATAAACTGAGCGGTATCAATGAAATGAAAACATTGCATCTCCCGTTGCGGGGTTAACGAGGCGGAGGATGACGTCACGGATGACCCGGCCCACATGTCAAAGAGGGTGGGCCGTGACGTCACGCGAGGGTGGGGTGGCACAGCATGAGACGGCGTGCTCGGGCCAAGGACGTCGCCGGGCCGACCGCTGCGCAACACCCGCAGCAATCGATACCGCCGACTTGACAACAAGGATTTGATTTGCAATGAAATGCCAACAACCACTTCTAATCAATTTTCTTCTGCTAAAAATAGCCATATCAATTCAATGGCAATCAAGACTTCTCCATGTTTAGTATATCATAATAAAAAAAAAATATGCTGATTTGAAATAAATAGAATTTATATTAGTTAATTTTTTGTTGGATATAAATTGTACATGCTGTATTTAAATTTCAGAAAGATTTCTTTTCCTTAAAATAGCAGTTTCCATTGATGAATGAATAGATGATGATCTATTCATCATCAGACGAGTTTTGTCAGGAATTTTCCGTCTTTGGTTAAATAAGTTAATTTTTTGTTGAATATTAATCTACATGCTATATTAAAATTTCTGACGGTTTTAATTTGATTTGTATTTTTCATAGAACGTGTGAATGTCACGTGGTTATTATTATCTGGACACGCTCGTGTAAAATCAATTTAGTTTATAACCATCATAATCATGATTCGTGACAGACGTTTTATGAGACGATAGGATATGGAATCGAATAGCATAGTGGAGCTGAATGTAACCGACCGATTTAACGATTATTTAAAAACATCAAAAATATGTACCTTTTGGAAATTTTAAAATGTTAGAGAAATGTTATCTTTCATAGCTTAACACGACTGAATACGACTCTTCTAAAATATTTAGTTCGAGTATGTTCCTTAGTTACACCATGTATGAAATACTACTCTTTAGAATAGATCTAATATTTAATTTTTACCAAAAGTTTTTTAATTAACATATTTATCTTATTGAATGGGTTTTGAGAACTAATGCATGCATGAGATGTGTTATCAAAATTATGTTATAGATATAAACATAGGATAGATATTAAATAATAATCTGAATAAGTAGACTATCAATCATTATCAAATAAGTATGTTAAAATAAGTAACAATGATCAAGTTGCTGACAATTAGATATACTAACTAAATATAATACTGATATTATAATGGTCAGATTATAATGGCAATGCGTTTAAGCGTAACGCAATAAATCATCTGAATTACAAAATACTGATAAACTTTGATCATGCTTGTGAGTGAACACAAGGCACAGATAGAAATATGTTTTCAACATGAAATTGGGCCATACAAAGTTCCGTAAATTGAACATCATAATATATGCATGTCTGTGTTCGTCTAGACTGTCTCCAACATACTCTTGGAAGCCAGATTATTAATCTAATTTCACTCTTTAGTATTAGATTTTTTTTTTGTCCATATTAAAAGCAAGAGTAGACCGCTCCGGTAACTCGGCTTTCGCTCGTTTATCTCAACCTTCAATGCGTGTAGCGAAACTGGTTACAATCCAGTCCCACGTCTCACTCTGTCACGTTTGAGACCACCACATGTTTGAATAAACACAACTTACACGTTTATTGTGTTTATTTATGTATGTGGTAGTGTTATATCCGTTCTACTGAGAACTTGTAATAAATTTAATTTCACGAGGACATTTAAAAACTCAACTAAAATGATTAAAGATTGTGTCCCACAAAAAAATATTGAAATCAAATGTGACAAAACTAGTTATTTTAATCGAAAAACTAACCTACTGAACCGATTTTGATAAAATTTCTATGAGACTAATCTGTAAGTATATCCATTCTAATAAAAAAAAATTTAAATCGAATTATAAGTGATGGAGTTATAAGGTAACAGACATAATGAAAATACAACCGAATTGAGAACCTCCTTTTTTAAGTCAGTTGATAATAATCTGCAGGACACCCTAATTCAATGCTCAAGCATATAATACAGCTTGACTTCCCCATTCTATGAAGTCCATAGAAAGTAGAGGTCTTTGGTAGTGAATGGTAATGTTTACGAAAAGAATATTTTTAAAATATAATATTATATTTTACTATAATTTTAGTTACCAAACAAACGGCATTGCGTATACAATAAATTGTAAATTTAAAATTCCATTTCAATTTAGATGAAATCAATTTTTATTTTTATCTGCGACGTAGTAGCGTAGGCGTAGTCTACTATTTTTTATCCGAAAAATACGTCAGCGGGTTCGCAATCTGTCACGTAGAGAAATAAATTGTATTCAGTGAAAGGGCTGTTTATCTGAGGAAAATCTTTGAATACGACATCAATTGATATTTTAGTGAGCTTTCCTACTATATATATATAATCATCTTATTATATAAATCGAATCAACTTTTTTACAATACATGTACTTATAGTCCTTTTTTTCTTATAAATATTGTAAATGTGAAAACGAATTTGTTTCTTACTTCTTGGTTTTCCAACGCCCCAACTAAAAGGTTATGAAATTTGGCATTCACATAGTTTTTGGCATGGAGAAAGATGTAGACTAGTTTTTGTTCTCTGTCACACATATGCTGTTACGGTTAGTCATTTTATAAATGTAATAGTGAGTTCGTTTGTTTATTACTATGTGACTTTTCAGCGGTTTAACAAATTGTCTTGATTTTGACATAGTATAGAATATGTAGTATACTTAGATTATATATGTAGATAGAGCCTCGAGTCTCAAAAACGGTTTAACTTTTTGTCAGCTAATTGTCAAATTAGCCGACTCTTTTTTTATCAGTATTTTATATATTTACGCATAAAATGTGTCTTGACGTATTATTTAATAAATAGAAAATGTGTTTTACGCATTAAAAATGTGCGGAATTTATAAGACAAAATAAATATAGAAGTTAGAAAGGAATCACGCAAAATTGTATGAAAAAGTTGATCCGTTTTTCTCGAAGCATTTCTATGGAGGCATTATCTATATAATCTAAGTTAGTATAATAGTATGGAGTATTCTCCGTGTCCTTATACAGGCTATATTTTATCCTGTCTGACCAATAAAGGTCATACCGCTAATGTCGTGGATACAACTAGTAACAGATGAAAAAAATTTATGTTTCCCGAAATACTGCGCTCTTTTAGTGCACTACCAAAATGTCATATTAAATTTGGCGTTGGTACAGCCCTGGCCGGCGTCCAGTAAATATGCTTTTACTGGTGAAAGTATGCCCTGTGATGCTTTGAAAATACATTAAGTCTGTTACAGAATTCGAATTCTACTTCTGAGCCCTGAGAGGAAGCTATTTTTAGACGTTTTCACTTTGTTAAATTAATGTTATCTCTGTTTCAATTTATTGTCTGCCTACTTTTCTGCTACGAGTAACTACTACTATTTAAAAAAATTCTGAAAAGAGATAACATACCATTAGCATCCCAATATTTCCAGGTTATGTTTAAATAATGAAAATATTAGCGTACTATTATCACATTAGCAGGGCGGCTTGGCATAAGGCTATTAGCGTATTTAAGATTACTTTTCAGGGGGCTGGCCCCTGAAAAAGGCTCATATATGCTCTAGGACATATCTGTAACGTTTTGTTAGCATGGGGGGGGGGCACCAGATAATTTTAGGGCGGGCACGGCCCAAACCCTTCTAAATACCTCTGTGATAGGCTTTATTTCGTGTTTTTTTTTTCTTGTATTGGTGTATTATTTATTTTATTTAATCGCCTACTGTGATCCTAAACATGAAAAGAAATAGTTCTATTCCGTCACCACACGAAAAGATAGGTTTATTTAAAATACATAATTCTATGTTGGTATGTAGTTATTATTATTTATCAATATATAGATACTGTTTCTACTTTTTATAGTTCTCAGTTCTATTCCCAAGTTCAGCACGTTTTTGAGAGTGAGAGATAACTTTATATCCTAGCTTTTATCCGTGACTTCAAACAAACTCATAATATTCAGTGTAATACGAGTATTATTTTGTTTTTCAGCTGACCTTTACGCAATTTCTCTTTAAGAAAAATTGGCTTTAAAATTAGTCTTAGAACATAAAACTTTATCGCAAAATAAAAGAGAAAACATGATGTTATCGCGCGTGCCGTTTAAATTAAGAATCGTTGACGCTGCCCCCTTCCACAGCTTTAAGATATTTTTTTGGGGAAATTTATTAGGAAAGTAAAATAGGTTAAAAGTTTGTATGTACTCGTAAATACGAGTTCTATTTATTATATATTATGTATCGGAAAAGATATAACAATCCGCAATCGTACCTATTCATGAAATTTAACGACTTTTCTCTAGGGACGTGGGGCGAAATATGAAAACATTTTTTGAATTCTTCGAAAGCACGTTTCTTGTGAAGGGCGCTTATACATTAAATTTACGATATGGTATGATATTGTCAAATCGGAAATGGAAAATTAAAAGTTTCTCTATAGAATTGCATACCGTTTGCTCTCCTATTATGATGCTGATGACGATAACACGACTACGATATCGGTATTGTATATATCGATACCGTACGTCGTACGTATTATAATATAGCACGGTATTGTATATATGCTATATTGTATATGTATATTACCATAGAGAGACTTTGTACAAAAGTCGCATAAAAATCCTGTAATAACTTATAAAAACGAACAAAGAATCAATTTTATGTTAACTATTATTCCTTAGATTATTTATCTATTTAATTAATTAATTTTTATTTATTTATTATGGGACTCCCAAAAGGAATAAGTTTTCAATTTTTCTTTTTTAATTTAAGAATAATTTATGTAAATTAAAATATTGCTCCTTGGCAAATGCACATTGGACAAATCATGTAGTATATTTGTGGACTTACTCGTAGTATACTTACATACGCTACTTATCGTTGATATAATTTTCGGTAACACACAACGACAATGTTTTTATGGTAGTCCGTTATTAATGTGACGAATTCACGATTAATGTAATTTTTCTTCCGGAGAAAAATTATAATAGTTATTTAAATAAAATTTTAATAGTCTGTAAAGAATTATTCTTATTCAACATTCAATCGCAGTCTATTGACTCTTATATTGATTATATTTAAACCTTTCTTAGCTTGGTTTATTACTTTGAAATGCGCAAAACTTTTATTATTAAACAGAGTAGGTATGGATGGTACGGAGACTTTTCCTTTTATCTTTTAATGAAGTTTTCAATTTCTAGTTCAAAGAATCTGTTTGCAATATCTATACTTATTACTTATATACTAAACATGAAAATTAGTTTATTTATAAAAATTATTTTAACGAAAAATAATTACACTAACCTACTATTATATTTTTAATAGAATATCTTTTTGTTTTAATTTTTTTTTTATTAAAAAAGAAAAAACGGTATGCCGAATTCAGGTTAGGAATAATTTTTTTTTTAATGCGTGATAATGAAATGGTAAACCCGTCTGCGCTGTCGGTATACGCTGGCGGAGCACCAGCGAGGGTGATAGGTGACGATGCAAGCACGTCCGTTAGCCCATCGTGACGAATCTCACTAGAATTAACCACGGTAGTTTTCAGGGGAACCACGTGGAACTTGACCTGATAGCACTCGAAAACTTGATAATACTCGATACTCGAAAAAAAGATATAAACTTAAAAAGATATAAACTTAAAAAGATATTAACTTTTTTCGAGTACCACAATTCTGCTGTTTACCACTATGTGTAAATACTTATGGGAATAGCCGTAAGTACACATAAAATATATCTAGCTTTACAAATTCAATTTATCAACATTCCGTTTCCATTATCAGATTTTCTCTCTATTGAAGCATTTGTAAACTAGAATAGTAGAATAAGAACTTAAAATCGTCATGTATTGGATACTAACTGGTTCTATCCTGTTAATTGTTCTAGGACCAAAAAGTTTTGCTCAAGTCGTCCTTATGTATTTTTATTAAAACGATTTTTTTTTAAATGAGTGCCAATGGAAGAATATTCACTATTTGCCACTTTTTTTCTCATTCTTCTTTGCGACTATCTTACGTCTGCTAAGTCACTAATTCTAAACTGAACTTCATAATTATTTTTGAATGTATTTATTAATGTATAATATGTACAATTTGTATTTTTTGTACAGTAGTATATATCTATTTGTTGTATTACTAGATCAGAAAACGAATAAGTGAAAATATTTTGAGATCTTTCAAACATTTTAACATTAGTAATGTGCATTTTGGACTCTCAGTACGTTACTTTAAGTGTCTTCGAGGTTAAGAGGACGGGACAAAGAGGATAGGGCCAGGGAGGGGATCGGTAGCGGCGAGACGGTTCATCGGACCACGAAGTTGCGTGGAGACGGGATCGTGGAGGGTTATTATTTTATGTCTAGACGATTGAGATCACTGTTAATCTCATTGAATCTATTATCGTTCTTATTCGTTTTAAAGATGGTGGAATTTTAATGGATATCAATGACTAAAGCTATTGAGTCCTCCTAACAAGCAAATGTAGGGATTCTAGAAATCTCAATCAATTTCTATAAGCGATTCTAAAAACATTTGTGTATATGTTACGCGGTATCGTAGCTAATTCTCAACCGATTTGAGATCGACATGTTTGGTCCAGAGTTAATTTTATTTCGATTGAGGATGCTGTTTTTTTATACGTATCAATATTTAAATATTATTATTCTATTCATGTCAAATTGTCAACCTTATTTTCAAATGTATAAGAAGTACTAATGTACTTTAAAATTAATTTGGTTTAATAAAGTTATAAATAATATGTATTGCAATGTAAATATCACTTTATCGTATAGCGTTGTAGGTTTAATAATTAGTTTAAAGAATCTTTATCATTGACGTCATGTTACTAAGACATAGTACTAAAATGTTGTATGCGTCTGCCTTAATTAAATAGGGTCGTAGGGTTTACTTTTGCATCAAAATAAATTTGTATATATTGGCAATATTGCCAATCATGTGTAAATGTATTTTTTTATGCATATTGGGGTTGGGTCCGATTACTACCAATACAATCGAACGGTCATAAAATTACGACCACTTCCGTCCTCGCACAATTTGAATTCTGTCCGCGATTTATTATTACCGGCGGAAAGTCGTTCTTAAGTTTATCTATAGATGATTGGATTGTATTTGTTTTTAATGTCGACGAGAGGCAATGATGCCAGATTGGATTTTTATCGTAATTTGGTATAAAAAAAATTATATCCAGGAGAAACTAGAGAAAAGGAATATACTCAGTGGAGGGAAATCTTGGATGAACAAGAAAAATAACATTACTTTTTATTTTAATACGTATGTGTAGTAAATATATAATTGTAGTATAGTCTTAAGGTTGGGTAAAATTAATAATTTCCGAATTGGGGAGGAATAAAATGGCGTATATGGCAGCCCTGGCGAGGGATTTTGGTCGTTAAAATATAATTCTCGTTAAAATGCGGCAAGCGTCATTCGTATTCACATGCTGACGGTTCCGTAAATTAATCTACAGGTCGAATCAACTACTCTAGACACGTCTATAGTACTCTATACTTTATAACAGGCATTTTTTAAGATTATCCCATTAGAGATTTTAGTCGTGATGATATTTCTTTTATTTTGGTATAATAAATAGTCATTTAAAATAATAAATAATAGTCATTTTCTATTGCAAATTGTATTCTCGTTTGTTATCTTTAAATTATTCATAAGTTAGTATATATCTTACTAAACTTAATTCAATTTAACATCAGAACAATTTGATGGTTACGAAACCAATAGATTTAGACAACAATAACAGTGTTACATAAATGAAAGTCTATTGTATTTAATTCCGTTCTATCAAAGTTAACATTGACCTTTAAATTTATTCACTTACCCTTTAGTAAATTTGTGTTTAATTCAACTACAGAATTATTTATTATTTTTATAGTCGATGGGGGTTTACTCCATTATTGGGTCCATATTAATTTTATAACTATTAAAATTGTTGTTTTTATATGTGCAATAGAAAACTGTCTTTTGCGAAGGAAAATTTAATAGTAAACGGGAAAGGATTGTTATTAATAAAGTCTTATGTCTTATTGTTATAAATATAGGGTATATTCAGATCGACTTCACGCAGTTCTCCCTAGATACCGTCACGGTTAATTATTAATGAATTCGTCACGATGGGCCAAGTGACATGCTTCATCCTTAATTATAATTATTTACTGGTTTATTATCAATTTATTATCAAATAACAAGATCAATTTTGTTAGTAAGAAACTTAAAATTTTGTTAGTAAAGAAGGTTAGAAGTTAGTAGAACCTATATCATTAGACCATACACTTGAGAGGCATCGGAATGGTTGTGTTATTAAAATACATAAAGGAAATTTTATTTTAGAATAACGCAGGAGCGGTAGGCACATTGCTGACATTAAAAATCTATATTAAATACAATATTTTTTTTTATAGACCATAAATGTTTTTATTACGGCCATAGACAAAAAACTTAGACTAAGAAAAGAATACGATTTGCATTGTCTTTTATTTCTTTCCATTTCTTGTGACTTTATGAATATAGTAGAAAGAGACAAAAGTCAACTAATTTTTATGAACAACGGTAACGAACCATACATACCGCAGGCGGGATCACTATTTCATTTTTACCTATTAAAATATTTTTTTAGGAATACACTAAAAATAACAATATAAGAATAATTGTACTAATAGCAGCGGTACTGTTGTCGGTTGTTCATACTAATACTAAATATTATTGAAGCAAGCAGGTTTGCCAGACTACGTACTCACGGTCAAACTACAAAATAGATGTTGATGAACTTGGTAGATAAGTTAGTTCTACTTCAAATAATTTAATGGCATCTGCCATTTCCATTACCGTTCCAAGTCCAGACCCGGTTCCGAAATGGCGGGGAAATGGCTTAAAATTTAAAAGAATTTATAAAAGATTGTAACCATTTTTTGCAACAGAATGTGTTTTGATATTTAGTAAAAGATATTTTCTTATTAGATTTCGAAATGACCAGACGCCAAAGTCTTTTTGTTAAAAATGAAACAATAAGCACAACCGTTTCTCCATAATATTAGATAAATTGTAAATATGAAAGTGGATTTGTTACTTCTTCGTGCCTGAATCGCTTAATAAATCGTCGTGTTTGGTATATGTGAAGTATTTAGGATAGAGAATGATATGTCATTCCTAGCCTGTGGACTTCTCTTTTCCCGGTCAATTATATCCAGGTCATTTGGACGAAGTTGCGAAAAAGTAATATTAAAATTTATAATGAAATAAAATAGCGATATGACTTACAGACATGTGTATTTACTTTAATAAGGTCGTTTAAAAGTGATAACACAATTTAATTGAATTAATAAAACGCTATAAAGAAATCAAATTTATCGTCAGATAACAGTGGCCACAACAAGCGACGGTGAGGATTGCGGTTTGTTGTCGATATAACAAAATGAAATGGTTGAATAAAACTATAATATATTCATGGCACGTCGCCTATTATAACAGGACCGTTAGAGCGATGCATTTGACCTCCTTTTAGCACAATTCACACTAGCCGACACTTGAGCGCTGTATACGAAGAGATAATCACGTTAATAGACTGAATTTAATCGAATAAGAATAATAAGGTTTGAAGGGTTGGGACATGGCAGCGAATTAACAGGGTACGGACACAGCTTTGTTTTTTGGATTAATAACGCGCAAGGAGTATCATGATAGTACCATGAGCATTGTAGTATATTTTCAATCCACTTCAAAAAGAAAAAGTTATGTTTGTTACCCCAGAACTCCGTCCGTTATAAACTGATTTGAAAAATTCTTTTTTTCTGTAAGGTCTATACTTACAGATTAGTCCCATAGAAATTTTATCAAAATCGGTTCAGTAGTTTAATTTTTAAATCAAAATAACTGGTTTTGTCACAATTGAAGTCGTTTTTTTATGAGGCAATCTTTAATTATTATTTCAGTAATGTTTGCGTCTATTCTATTATTAATTTTTTTATCAGGTGGGCTGTCATCTTCTTTGCCATGCTATATTCCATGAAAATTCTTTAAATATACTCAACGCCTCGTTAATGCATTGTTGGGCATATATTTATTTAACATACATTATACATATACATACATATGTTTATTAAACAATTGAGACAGTTTCTAGAAATACTAACATAAGCCAAGAAGTATCTACATTGGATCTTTTAATATCTTAAAGGGATTACGGGTTACAAGGGAATAAATCTGATTTACTAGACAGAATGGTATGTATAAGTTAACTAATCTATGAACTCGTTTAGTACTTAGTTTACCCATTATTCATCTATATCTTAGAATATTAAAGTTTCAAAATGTCTATGTCTTTTAATGCATAATTCTTTGTAATGACTAATGTTAGATTATATTCGTAATTAAAGTGGACGAGTGGCGCGTTTTATAGTAATTGCTTATTCAATTGAGACAATTTTTATTAGAAGACTATGTTAAAATGCATATTAGGAAATCTGTACATCATTTTTAAAATGCTAGTTGAATATTTACTAACCACATTTAATGGAATTAAACTTGAAACAGGTTATAAAATATTTTGAATATAATCACGCATTTTCCGCAAGGAACGGATTGTTACGATGAATTCGCAAACGACGCCATTTGGTGCGCCAACCCTTAAATTGGGTCATCTTCAGAACACATACACGCAAAGCGAACCGTATGTTTTTGATACAGGCATATTTTTTGTTCAAAATATCCGCTATTGTCCACCGTTAGCCATCTTGTACTTATACGCCATTGTTTGAAAATGACCGCGAGAATCGGGGTAAGCGGTATGACCATATGCAGTGTCATAATGTCTTTGGATATAGTAAACAATCGGGCACATTGTAAGAATCATACGTAGGTACCTACGACCTCACGTTACGCGGCAATGTGTGGGTTTTTCTAACTGCATGTATAATGTTATTGAACACGTGGGAACATATACTTGTTAATGAAAATAGCGGTGTTAAGAATACTGTGATTAACTCGCAATATCGAGGTAATTCGTATATTTTTTTTTGTGACAATTCAATGTCGCAGAGCTACATCGAGGTCATTCGAATTATCTGAAATAAAATACAAAATTTTCTTAAGAAAACATTCGAAAAAACCCATGAACAATAGTGCAGAGGTAAAGACTTATCTCTACCCAGAAGTGCATAAGATTTCTGGAATATTCTGACTTCGCGGTGCGACCTCACTGATTTGAATATTTGTGAACTTTGCTGGGCCACACATTTATGGATTACAGGAGAATCCGATTTATGGACGTTGAAATAGCCTCGGCACAAATATTTGGTTTATCATTGTCAGTGCTAATTTGGACTATCCTACGACTGTAACAGATTTGTGATGTTATACAAGAATTTCACGGCCTCAAAGTTGTGATTATTTAATGAGAAATTGGAAATATTGAAAACCTTTTGTTTTGAAGCATTTGTAACTACGAGCACCATTGTATATTTGAAAATTACATGGCAATAAAAGTCGTCTGTAGTAAAGTTTGATATTATTGATTAAATATTTATTAGGTAAAGCGATTCTCCAGTTTGTATATTAGTCATTCCTAATAGTGATGTTGGGGTGGACACCAAATAATTCTGGGATAGTCACGGCTCATCTCCGATCCTGCCTTAAAAAGGAATTTGGTTATATTACGCCGTTTTATTCGAAAATTAACTATATCTAAAAGTTTTTTTAATTGAATTCAACTCATGTGTACCCTGACGCGCGTCTACGAGTATGCGACAGCCAGCGGTAAACGTCATGTAGACAAAAGCACTGAAGCGAGTATGCGGTTTTCATTATTATGACGTGAACTGTTTGAAGTCAAGTTTATGTGTATAATAATCTAGCATCAACAGTAGCTGAGCATAACGGTAATAATAGGCTTTCCACCAGGTGGATTGTCAGCTTGTCATTGCAACTTGCATAAAAAACTTAGGCATCAGATTTCCCAAATTGTTTCCGCTCGAAACTCACTCAAGTAGAATAATCGTAATTTCAAATTTGGTTTACGCTTCATTGCTCGATTTGACAAATTAGGTTTTGCACCTGCCTACGTCTCGTACAAACCAGGTACGTTTCATAGATATTTTTTTAGTATTAGAACCACTAGAAATATTTCTAATCACAGAATGATACAAAAATATATAAAAGATAATTTTACTATAAGTAAAGAGATGAGTTTGAAATTTTTTTATGTTTTAGAAATTTGATAAAAATATGTGGAGAAAATTAATCAGGATACAAATAAATGGCGGTTTGTGGTCTCTGTTATGTTTATTAATCATTTAGTATGTATTTTTTTTTCTGATATTTACATATTGCACGCCTGACGTGACTTAAACAGAGTAAGATCGTATAACTGCTGACACAAAAGTCTCCAATTCTGCAGTGTCAGTAGTTTCTTTTACTATGTATTTCGAATTTTTTAACACTTGATATTCTATTCAGGTACCTATTTATAAAATAACATTATTTCGGCCCCTTATTGTACACAATCCTAGATATCAATTCTATATACACTGTATCAAATGCTTTCCACAAATTGCATGATCAGGCGATTTTCAATTATAATTCCTTTGTTTCCTTTGTAGTACAATAAATAATTCCATTCTGATCCCTGTAGCGTTGTTACAACCCATCCTATTACAGGACCACGGCTGCAATGTTCGGCAGGATACAAAATTACGAATTTGAGTATATCTAATTGTTTTTGTTATTATGAGATACAATATACGTATTTTGTTGTTTTGTTTATACAGCTTCTGTGTTGAATGGCAGTAATAACTTTACAATCATTGTAAATGACTGTTTGTATCCTATGTAGACAGTATGAGAAGGCTTGAAGAACTATAAAAGTATCTGTTGTGCTGTTATACAGCTTCTTGAGAACAGTAAGTACACAACTAGCATCAGTATAAGTATTCAATGGCATACTGTTATCTAATCGACTCAGTTATTTCAAGGTTATTGCTAAACGGGAATAATAAAGCCGTTTCAGTGATACGATGTTTGCTGACGTTTTGTTCGGGCTTTCCCCAAAGTTTTATAGCTCTAGCCATGTATTATATTATTAATTTTTTTTTCTTTAATAGTTGTTATATTATCAAACTTTTTTTTATGTAATTAGTATATTAAATCCTGAGATAGTATTCATGAAACTGTTTAGCAATTTACACAAACCGCATAGATGTGAAATAAAATCGTTCCTATTCAGTACGAAAGGTGCAAATTTAATATTTTTCTTATTTTATAAACATATGTATACACGTGTATATTTATGTTATATCTAGTAAATAGAGGTAGATAATGCAATTTGGACCTTTAGGATGAATAATTATTTCATTAATATTTGACTTTTGAATTGTTCATCATTATAATCATAATATCAGCGGTTAACCATCCACTGCTGAAAAAAAGCCTCAACGCTGGGGGGGGGGGGGCAATAATTGCCGCGCTAGGCAGGTGGGTTGGTAATTGTAGTTAGCCTTTGGTGATGTTTTAAGAAGAACGCTACTGCCCATCGCTCAACTATTAAATTTCCTTAGTCGCCTCTTACGATACCCACGGGATAGGCAGACCCTTTCGTTTTATGTCGGGACCACACGGCAATTGCGTCATTTAGTGATTATAAAACCTAAGGCATTTTGTAATAAAATCATTAATAATCAATTTGTAATAAAACATTCAAAAATCGTAAAGTATTAATGGGAGTATAAATTATAATAGTAGGTATTTTAATTATTTTATTAGTTTGTTCGTACGAAATTACAGATATGCCAAAAAAGTTTAATCGGTCGATGGAAGTCTTTGCTCAGTAGATGTTGAATGAATTATTTTTAAACAATTAGAATATTTGAGTATTAGTTCCTGCACACAAAGCTAGAATAAAAACTTAAGAATCCGCACCGATATTATAATAAAGGAATACATAATTTAATTGGACATTGCATACATTGCAATGCTTTTGTACTTTTACAGAATATAAATGGAAGTTCTTTTTTTTTTTACTTGTGGTTTGTAGTCCTGATGACATCATGACTATCCGCATTTCATGATTGTATAATGATGACCACCGTAGTAGGTAGCAATGAGTTAATATGTATGTATGTTTTTTTGTTATATTTTTTACTTGTATTTTTAGCAAACCTTTATCAAAATGTGAATACATTTTTAGATTAATTTTTATATTAATATGTATTTAGGGATCACCTTTTATTAACACGTATTAATTTATTTTACTTAGTTGTTCACATGTTATTGAAACTAGAGATGGATTTGGGTTCTTTTGTATAATTCTAATATGAAGCGGTTTTAAATCTTTTCACTCTTGTTCCACTTTTAGTTTATATGAGTACTACAAGAATAAAACGTGCTAGTGTACAAGTTATCAACATTTATTGTCCAGTTTGTGTCGTGTCCGTCGACATCGGCCTTTTCAATTCTCTACGCGACTTTCATATCATGTTGAAAATGAAATGTGCCCCCGCCAGGGAAGCGATATTGACAGTAGATGACACGGGGCTCGGCTCAATTTCCTTACATTGCCATCCATACGCCGTAATTTTATATTGCGTTATTCAAAACTACATTTTAACGTCACAATTTTAGAGTGTATTTTTGCTTGAAATATAGCAGCTTCGATTCATTTTCGATACTTGATATGGAGGACTAAATGAACATACTTTATTGATATGGGAGACTGCTATAGATTTCGGAAGGAGAGCACTGTCATTTCATTTTTATCACAAAAGTTGGTTACATTGATATGTCGTTTCTCTGATATAGATCAAATTTTATCTATCTGATGTGTCTATATTTTTACGTCTGTGTCATATCATATGCTATGAGTAAAAAATTTATGTTACTTTCATTAATGACCATTTCTTAAATATAAATGGAAAGATAATATGCATTTTATGATAATAATAAACCTTGGCCTAAGTAAATAAATATTATATAATGCTTGCTTGTTGCTATGGTAATATGACCGTGAATTTGATAGTTGATGCCATGGGTATTTTGTAAATATATTCAAAGTTCGTTGTCTATTTAATGTCACTTGACTATGTATATTGAATTCATTTGGGAAATATTTGACTGTCTAATAGTTTCGCCTACATCACGCCTACTACCTAAATTACAATGGGCTGTAGAATTTTTTGGGCCTCACATTATATACATTTGCATTTTGATAATGACTTTGTACTACAATTTGTTGTCTCCAGATAAATTTAGGCTGACCATTATAACGAAATATCACTGCACAAATTCTTTCTAGTTGCTTGGAGAATGCGTGCATAAAGATATAACGCTCCGTAAATATTAGCCCGCTTTTCACATTATACAAAAACCAGTGAAGAAAGTCTTTCAAAATCTATTATGTTCCCTACTAAAATTGTACGACAACTTGAAGCAATTGGATCGCGATAGTTCTTCGAAAAGTGGTAATCTGTCTTGGCATGCAAAAAGAAGTACACCGTTGCGTACCGAAAAATTAGAATTCAGTCCTTTCAATAATGACTCTGTTAGCTCTATGTCTCTTGTTTGTTTTTTGTGCCATTCTAAATAGCAGGAAGCAGATCAATAGATATTGTTTACCAGGTAAACGGCGCCAGTCGGCCCAAAGTATTTGTAACAAAACAGCTGTAAAAGGATATTGAATGTTGGCTTCACTGAACATTACCGTTTTTGCTTATGGTTTGTAGTTGTTTCCGAAAACCCCAATAAGACTCGAGAGTACAAGGAAAAGAGATATACAAAGTGGCTTTTACGACATAACTATTACATGACATGTAATGGCACTATCAAAGCCATGAACGTGTATACTAACAGAGAAAAAGATAGGTAGGCTAAAACTTATTTATATCAAATACATTTTGCTCCGCGAAAAAGTGTCATGACAAATGCGGTGTTGTGTGCCTATAAATAGAATTTGTTTCGCAATAATATTTTTTGCTCCACTAAGAAAAACGGCAACATCAATCAAAATAAAAGTGGGTTCCGAATTGACAATAACGCGTAACAGAATCATAAGAATACTGATGAATTGAAAATTGGAAGTAGCCAAAATTTTTCTGGAGTTTTTATCGCCCCAAAGACTGTTTCAGTATACTATAAAGTAAACAACGTCTCTATAAATTGTATCTAACTTAAATAAGTTATTAAGTGCTAGCGTGCTTCCTCGTTCCTATATTAGATTGCGCAGAAATCCGAGCATGATGATAGGGTATCGGGTGCAAGGAAATTGCCTTGCAGTAGCGGATTCAATGCCTTTCGCGCTCCGGCAACCACCTCCACGTGTTAACTGACACTTGTGGTTTTCAACTTTATAATGCACTTTAGTTGCTTTTGTGGAAGAAGCTTTGATTGTAACATCAGTGTAATACAATTAACATATATTCAAGTTTACGTCTACGTATTATCGACATTTAACTGCTATTATGTATTTTTTATACTTCTTATTGTAACAAACAAGCTCACATCTCATCTTTTGTAAAATAGGTAACCGTTTCCAATAAATACGGACAGCTTCATGACATTCACAAATTATTACATTGTGACGCTCAGTTTTTTTCGTATATTCACTTACAATGTCTATTGCTGTAATGAATGCACTTTCTTACCCTTCAAATTTGAACGTCACATCTTTTGTTGTCATGGTAGAAAATTACGACGGCAGCACCTATCCAAATGAAGTATAACATTTACAACCTTATTTTCACTATATTTTGGTGTATTGGGTACTATTTCTTCGTTTATATTTTTATTTCTTTGTGTAGTGTCAATGGTATTATCTGGAGTTGGTAAAGGTTCTTAGAACTACGTCCGCTTAAAATGCCATGACATTCTGTTATTATGAATCATCGTAATGAACACTCAATATGTGTCACTTCTCAAACTGTTGATTAATCATTTTAGTCCTAATATTGTATCGGATTTATCGTGCAGTGTGTAAGAAGATACTGCAAATGATTTTGCAATAGTCGACTTGTATGGCGATGTGTACAGATTTATAGTGTGGTAGTTGATTCTAATAAAAATATCATTTAAAGAACTACTTAAATTAATAATTTGTATTTTCCAATTAACTGGATTAACCGTAAAGAAATTTAAATTAATATTTTTCAATGATTTTAGGGTTGTATTGAAAAATTCATTTCGTACTCGGTGTTACTTTGTCTTGAACATCAACAATATATATGTAAAAATAGTCGTTTCTTTTTTTAGTTTATAGAATAAATCATAAATATTAATCATTTCGTAACACATATAATGTAAAGAACATTAGCACTCTGAATGGGTTATGTGAGTGGAACTATGAATGTTATGGTTCACTAGACCAAGACCTCTATGAAGGAATAAGACCAACGGAGCATGCAAGTTACATTGACCATTAAAGCCCATTTGAACGTTTGCAGTTATAAATATAAAATTTGAAGTATTATATCTACTTCAGGTGATTTCATTTGTGGTATGTTGATATCAAACGTAACTGCAATTACGTAGTACACTAAATAGTATACTTATATAACTTTATTAGCTAGTTTATTATTTATATTTAAAATAAAGTTAGCGGTTTAACAATGATTTAAAAACATCTAACAATATTGACTACATCAATGCAGTTAATGTTAGTCATGAATGGTAGATAATGTTAGTTTTTATTTACAATGTATAATCCTTCTATTCTTAAACCTAAGTACAAGCAATTATTATACAGGGAATAGAATAAATCAGTTTGATATATGTTGGATTCCAATATGTTATTGGCTACTTGTTACTTTTATAAAATTTTGATGATAATAATTTCTCGTAATTTGCTTATATTATTAAATTTATCAGAATTAAAACTATCCAGAGTTATTATGAGTTATCTTTGCTCTTCGAAATCTAAAAAAATATCTAAAACAAATTTCAATACAACAAATTTCGCACAAAACGTAATTAATAGCTTCTCGGAAACTATAAAAAACGTACGCATTCTTATCTCTTTACACGCGAAGTAATTACAATTGTTTTGGTTTATGCTAAACTTGTTTTAAGATAAGATTAGCCATGCTATAAAGGTACTAAGTCAGACATAACGGAAAGCGATAATTCAGACATAACCGCGAAGCGATAATATAATCTTCAACACCTTTAAGCTATCGCCTCGTCACGCTCTCTGGCCCAATTCTCTGGTTTCAACGGTTGAAAAAAAAATGATTACTCAATGGTTTCGACTGGTATTTTGTAACAGGTTTTTGATTGATGATGACAAAACACGGGCGTTTTAGGCGTCGAGTTTAGGATATCTTACTAAAGTTTAAATGAAATTTAGTTTATTATGTATTGTTGTTTTCTATTTCTCTAATATTTTTTCAATGTAAATTTGTTAAGAGCCTATAAATGGCTCTTTGCAATGTATATCTCTAAATTTTTTCTATTGATTGTATATTTTTGCTCTTTTCCTCTTTGTTATTTTAGTCTCTATCCACCTTTAGGTGCTTGTCATTCTTTACCTCATGAATAGTGGATTTTATTTTGTATAGAATCGAAATATTATCCTAATATGTCTGCAGTCGTACAATTTGTACTTTAATAACATACAGTTCAGGTCAATGAGAATACGAGTATAGTAGAATGCCATAAATAAGGAGGTCGGTAAAAGGCAACCCTCTAATCCTCTTGTCCTTTTGACCCCAACTACAGCTTTACAAACCATTACGAGGATGGTGTACAGGATTATATATATAAAAAATAACCTTCAAACTAATAATAAGTACGCAGTAAAGCCGTCCTTATTATAAGAAATACATTATATATTATTAATAAATTATGTTAATATTACGTCCTATTTTATTAAAAAAATTTTCTTCGTCTATATTCGTACGTACATGAATGTTTCAACAGTCTTATGTGCTTACATTAAAAAAAAATCAATGCTAGACACTGTCAACAATTAGCAAGCATTAACAAACTACCACTGTTTCTCAAAAATGCTATTGATTACTGCATTGTTTATAACTAGGCATGTAGACCTAGTGTACTAGTTTTCATAATCAGTTGTTTATCATAAACCATCCTTGAGTAAAGGTCATCTAATCGATTATACCCAATGTAGTTTCATAAGTAAATAATGGAGGTTGCAATGTATGGCATTTGGTTGACGCTGCATACATCGGCTGCGTCGAAGTTACTCGCGTGACGCAAGCGACGGCGCGCCGGCCGCTGCGTCACATTACCCAACAGAACGACGGCAATGCGGCTTCAATCACGCCAATCTACATTCTCATTTTTTTAGCAATTACCACAGCATTAGTAATTTGCAAACGAACATTCTTTCAGTCATTGACATTCGTATTCTAAAATCCATACCCATAAGTCAATAAGCAGAATGCTCAAGCGACATTCTATGTTTACCTTTGATATGGTTTGTAATTTAACTTTTATTGACAGATATAAGTTTCTCGTAGTTAAATTCTATATTTCATATTCGATGTATATCGAATTTCAATTACCCAATGTTTGTCTATGGTATTTTAGTTTTAAATCTATTTGGTATCGTCATATACATTTCGTTAGTAGAATAACTGTAAGCGTTCATTTGTAAAGTAATAAGAGCTGGGTTGGAAACAAGAACCCAAATATGCGGTTTTTTTTTCAAGAATGAATAAATATAATGAACTAATG
Source organism: Galleria mellonella (assembly GCF_026898425.1). NCBI lineage: Eukaryota > Metazoa > Arthropoda > Insecta > Lepidoptera > Pyralidae > Galleria > Galleria mellonella. The sequence continues at coordinate 8,958,292 of NW_026442138.1, forward strand.
GAATGTGTAGCTGCCAGACGGCAAATATTCATTGCTCCCGGGAGTAAGACAGGAGTGAGGAATTCGATAAAAGGAAATTTTCGTAAAAGTCAAATAAAAGTAGTCGCCTGTGTGGAACGTGTGCACAGGGGAAAACGAATAAGTTGGCTCCCAAAAATATTATACTTCTAAAATGAACTTCTATTTCTGGGTCATATTTTTATACGAAATGGAATAGCGAGCAAACTGACGGTTCTTTAGATATTGACATATTTTTAACATCAGTGGCGAGGATGCCCTGAGTAGTTCTGCATTGTATTTCTAAAGAAATAAAGCTAGGGTCCACCCGTATACAGTAAGTCATTTCACACATCAAACCGGCAGGAAACGTCCATGCAAGCGTAGTTGCTTGCACGATTCTTTTATTAGCTGTGCTATCCAACTTCCTAATTATCTGTTGTCTGGATATCTAGTGCATACCACAGATTACTAATGGTAGGAACTTTGAGACGTGGCTCTTTCCATCCCACTCTGTTATTGACAATTAGAGCGACGCGGGCGCGCAGCGGAACGCCTGACGTAAGGTAGCCTTCACACCCGTCGCCCGTGCATTGCTGATTGTTGCTGTGGAATTAACGATTGTAGTCAAGATGTATATTGAACATCTTTGAATATCTATCATTACGCCACAGCTTCCTTCCTTCCATACATCATGCTTCATTCTTTTTCGTAACTCGTCGCGTGTGAGCGTATCAATTCTACACACAATTTACATCTTTATTATCGGACAATCGATTCCCCTTTTTTAATGGACACCATTATATGTCCATTCAATTTACGACTCCCATTATCATCATCGTCATTAAGTTGTAATATTGTATTTAATGCATTCTTTAAAGAGCGATAAATGCGTTTAATTATGAGATTCTTTTCGTATATATTGGTTTACGATTTTTTTAATACTATAAAGATGACAAACAATATCGTCATAGTCGTAGAATACTGACGGATCTGACAAAGATTACATATATATATCCGTGAGTATTCTACGACTATGACAATATATTTAAGTAATAAATTACCAAATATATAGTAAAGAATTCCTTTTTTACCGCAATCTGTAGATAATGTTCTGTGACATAATGCGTCAATGAATGGAAACCACCTAGATATTTTCTTATCGACGAAAGTGATTGCAAATGCAAGTATTCTCAGAACAAAAACTTAAGTGCAAAAATATCTATAAGTAACTCAATAAATTGTTGTTATCATGATATAACACAATAACTTACAAGCACTTTATAAATCGACTATGTTATATCTATAAGATTTAAGAATTCCGTATCAAAGTAAAAAGCGGTTCCACAAATATCTACCACTAATTTTGTCACTAATGGGAAATAAACATGCATTTAAGCACTCATTAAAATGTTAACTCGAAGCATTAACATCACAAATTTTGCTGTGATGGCCGTGAGATCCCTAAGCGTTTGCTACTGTTGTTATTTTTTGTGGTGCTTAGACAAATTATACAAAATAGTCTTTAGAAGTGTAATTAACAGACTTAAAGGAGGATATTGCTCCTTTGATTTATTGTATTGCTATATCAAGTTCACAATAATTATCGAAATAGGTTCAGAATTGACGATGATATGGCATAATGAAAGAATACAATTTGATAACTTCTTCCTCTTTTTGAAGCCGCTAAGAGAATTTGAAGCAAAGACCATATGAAGTTATAAATTAGACGATATTTTTTGTGCATTTATGTTAACTGTTAACAGATTTAATGTTTTTTTTAAGATTTACTTTCATACTGATTCCACATCCAAAAGTTCTCACATTAACGGTCTTATTCATAAAAAAAAAATACAAATTAAAACAATACTGGTTTAACTACTGGAGCCATTTACTTTCTAATTGAGAATTTATCGCAAAAGACAAAGTACTTAAATGGTTAAAATAGGTTTATTGGATGTGTAACGTTTTTGTTGATAAGAGGGTTATCAATACTGATTTTTTTTTGGGGAATAATTTCAGTTATTGTTTCGTATTTTGTCCGCAGATTGGGAGATCATCAGAGCCTCCAATAGACTTTGTTGTGATGGACACGGTTGCTGGCGACAAAAGCGGTGACACAAAGGTGATGCAGAGCACGATATCGCGGTTCGCTTGTCGGATCATAGCGGACCGTAACGACGTCAACAACTGTCGCATATACGCCGCAGGGTTCGACTCGTCCAGGAATATATTTCTAGGTGTAAGTATTTGATAGTATGCAACCTTTAATAGTTGAAAATTAGTGGTTTGATTTTCTACATCTGTCAATTCTCTCAATCTAAGGTCTTTTGTGGGCCTCCAGCTGATGACTGACTGATTACTGAATATATTTTATTAGTTTTTATAACAAATCGTTGACTGCGTAAGCTGTATGGTTATGGAATAGTTTACCAATTTTTATATGAAATATACAATGTCTACAGAGTTTTAAAACAAAAATTAAGGATTTTTATGTGTGCAAATTGTCATATTATTAAGTTGATTTATCCTATCTATTTACCTTCATGACCTGATCCTTTACGGTTTAGACAATGAGAACCGAATGCCAAATGCTTATCTTTACAAGTAAAAAATATCAAGAAACTCATAATGAATTTTTGTTTCATCATACTTGGGTTAAACCAGAGTGTTTAAGAAAAGTTGTAAAATCCCACTTATCTTTATATAGTAATATTTAAAACATTTATTGATTTTAATGCACTCGCTGTTGCCGTCTTTAATAATATGCTTGTATTAACTAGATATCTGTTTTATCTATTGTATTTAATAATAATAATATTAATTCACAAATAACGTTATAAGAACAAATAATATAGTTTCTTATTATCAGTATTACACATTACAGATTATATATATTGTTACCCTTTTATTCATAAAGACTTAGACGCTCTACAAACTTATTTTAATTATTGGAGTGTTTTGTCACTGACTTTCAGATTGAGATATTAGTGTAGAAGAAAAAAACAAAATACTTTTATAATTAAATAGGTTAGGTTTATGAGAGGTTTGATCTATCTATTATAAATAGGGGGGGGGGGGGGTTATAATATTATGTATTTTAATAAAAGTAATTTTAATGCATGAAAATTGAATTATTTTTTCGTTTATACTGTTGTTTTACTCTGGCGGAATAAGCTGGATCAAGATGAAGTTAAGTCACTTGATCCACTGTGCTGAATTCACCGATAATATAGCCAAGGGAGACCGCGTGGAAGTCGACCTGACTGAGCTACTGGTATTTTCTTTTCCTCTGCCCCTTTGTGTTAGTAATTTTCCCAATTATTAAGAGTCAGCTATAATTAAAATGAACCTTGTTCTCAAACAAGTAATTTAGTTGTCTAAAACGAATTTTTAATATCTATAATATAGAAACAATTGAAAAATCATTATAATTATATAGCGAAGCAATTTCTTATTGTATTTCGGTCGCGCTGCAATGAATGGCTACAATTAGGTAAATACGTACTTTGCATTTTTATTCTGTGAATACTTACTTGTAGAAGTGTACAATACATTACTGTTTTAGATGTAACGGCAACTATCAGTATATAGATTAAATCGTATCATTAGCACCCCTTGACCGAGTTAAGTTTACTAGGGAAACTAAGCGTTTTGTTTAAAGAAATGTAACTCGAAAAATGATACAAAATTTAGACTATTTTATACAAATACGACGCGTCCAGCTGTTAAATTAGTATAGAACGATATTGTTTTTTAAATAAAATAAAAATATTTTTACACAAGTAAACTTAATTATTTTTAATTGTAATTTTTTATGAATCTACCGCCCAGTTCGGAATGTAATTTTAGATGAGAAAAACGGGCAAGAAACTCAACTGTTAAAAACAACTGAAAAGTTTTGTAAAAAAGTTTTTTAACAAAAGTTTACAGCTTTGTGCGATTTTTATATCTTGCCTGTTTTGCTTACACAAGTTAATACTAATTTAATGGAAACACATTACAGGAGAAAGCAACAAAATGGACAGAGAACCACGAAATCGACGGCTTGACGACTAACGGTGTCCTGATCATGCATCCACGTGGCGACTTTTGCGGCGGCAGTGCAACGAGTGAGCCATGGCGCGAGACCTCCGTAGGCGGCGCAGTATTCTCTTTACGTGAAAGTCGTTCAGCACAACAGAAGGTACGGTCATCTACTTCCTTGTATTGGTTTCTAACTTTCATGAAATTGGTGGTTAAAAAACATACGGCCTATCTGATGGTTAACGGTAACCATAATTAATGATGTATGTAACATTAAGAGTGTCACATCTGCGTTGTTGACCAATGAGAAATGTTATAACGTATTTTTCAAAGAAGCCCATATATTAGGAAAATTTCGGTAGTAAGCTCATTTCTTAATCTTAGTGTTCGAAGCAGAAAATTTCTCTAAAACGGTACTGTGAGTATCCATTTAGATTTCAGGGAGATGTCATCTCAACCAATTTCCCAGAACACTATCCGTTGTCAACTCTTATAATAACAAGCTGATGATTCTAATGATAAACATGGTCGCGCCATAGGCACGAACATGTACTATGGACATCACAATTTAAATTAATTTAATGTATTAAATAGAATGTAATCCATTGAGGAAATTATGAAATAACAATAATATTATGCAGTACCTAAGATAATAATAACATGCTAAGACAATAATGGAAGGCAAAAACAACACCAAATAATAAGGAAACGCCTGAAGGGAGATGACTGATATTAGTTTATTACTAGGAAATTGCGTAACCAAGTTACACAATATTCAACCACCATGAATATTAGGGAGTAGTTATAACAGGCGTTCGGGGATGTGCTTCCGATGCGCCGCGTTTCCGTCTCACGAACGTTATGAAAACCTAGGCGCTTGATATTGTTTAATTCAACAAATAATTTAATTAATTGTATAGAATTTCATATAACTTCCGTAATAGAGAGCGTAGGGCATCTCGTCCCGGGGGCTTATCTATATTTTTTTATGCAACTTAGAATGGCAAACAAGCTGACGGCTTACCTAATGGAAAATGGTAATCGTCGCCTATAGACATGAGCAGTATTGTGGATATAACAGAGTATATTGTTTCGCCCATGCGTTGCCATTCCTGAGGACTCAGATGTTATTCCTCTGTACCCTGTAAATTCACGTCATATCCCACCCTTCAAACCGAAACACAGCCATGCAAACACAACTGCTTCATGGTAGAGACATGAATGGGAACATTTATTTTAACATTTATTGTCACTTATTGTATTTTCGTATTTTGAAATAATATAAATATTATATTTTATATTTTCTAGGGTCTGCCATGTCAATCGGAGACTAACGTGTTGAGAGACGGGACTATGATCGATTTGTGTGGAGCAACATTGCTCTGGAGAAGTGCAGAAGGACTGAAAAATTCACCGGTAATATATTTTTTATTATGCAAAGTGAAATAAAAGGCATTAGCGTCTTTTTAAAATTATTAATAGCGTTCGTATCGAATATTACTAAAGTATTAACTTACTTCGGGATTGGTTGTCCATTTCTAAAAACAACTTATCAATATTTCTAATTTTAAAGTGTGCTTTAATAGTGAAACATGAAATGATATGCTTATTAAACTGCCACAGAAAACTCGGGAGTTTTATGGCAAAAAGTATTCGAAACTTTTTGATGCAAATTATGAAGTAACTTAGTCTGTGATTGATTTCCAAACATTAATTTTCATAAATTTCTCTTAATTCTAAATCCATCTGAGTTTCAAATTCAAGTCTTTTCAAATTGTGAATAGAACAATATATGATTCAAACGATTTCTAACATGTATTTTCTATCTCAGACGAAGCGTGTCCTGGAGACATTGGTCGACGAACTGAACGCGGGCCGGCCGCAGTGCCCGGTCGGGCTGAACACACTGGTGATACCACGCCGATTATCCACCACCGCCAACGAGCGCTCGCAGGATCTCAACCAGCCCTACGTCTATCTTAACTGCGGACACGTACAAGGTATATTTTGTTGAATAGGTCTTGGCGCCATTTATTCAAATTTTATAATAAGCGTTGAGGTATTAAAACACTATAAATATGACAGTCGGTTACTGAGAAAATGGAGTCAATTTCTGAGGCGCTATTTCGTTGATGTTTAACCTAATGTTTTAATTCGATAGTTTCACGAAATTACTAAAGTGAATTTATAATAATTTTGACTTATCTATTACAAATTTAGTTCATATTCATCCTTAGAATCAAGATTTTGCTGTGATGTCAAATTAAAATTTTAATTTTAGACATAAATTTAGAGAAATTGCGCCTCAGAATTGACCCCGATGTTTATAAAACATTGAGTGGCGGCAGTATGTATGTATGTACTAATTTGTTATATAGTCAATAACTAGCAAGAAACTTATATATCAGTCGCTTTCATAATCTAATTTCAAATATAATAACATTCGGTTTTATATAATACTAACAACCCGTCCCGTCTTCGCAGTTTTTTTTTTAATATAGTTGCTATTATTCACTGATAATCTAGCGTAATATAGGTGAAAGAATTTATAAAATTAGGAATATTTTGAGTTATGCCGTCTTTCCTTTCCCGTGGTTGTCGTAAGAGGCGACTAAGGAGGACGAGGGTTAAGCATCATCACCCTTTTAAAACACCTCCAAATCCTAACTGCGGTTCCCAATACATCTTGGCAAAACCCTCCAAGAGAGAGACTTATGTTCAGCAGCGGACAGTTAAAGGCTGATACGATGATGATGATTTTGAATTTATTTACAAAAAACAAAATTAAATGTTTCCTGTTTATGATATTATATATATATATATTTATGTATGTATGATGTATGATGATGTCGAACATTGTTTATTATACAGGCGAGCACTCTTGGGGAGCGGAGGGCACGGAAGCCGGAGCTCGGCGGTGCCCTATGTGCCTGACGGCCGGGCCCGTGGTCCGCGTCTGTATGGGCATCGAGCCAGCCTTCTACGTCGACGCCGGCCCGCCCACCTATGCCTTCAACCCGTGCGGGCACATGGCGTCTGAGAGGACCGTCAAGTTAGTATATTCATGTCATATACGGAGATACATGCCGCTAGTGAGAAAGAGATATATACACAGAGATACAGCGAGAGGCAATGACGCATTTAGTTTTCATAACTATCAGAGGGGAGACTGTACAAAAGTCGTTTCCTTGGGCACCTCTGTCCCATTCGTGTTTCTACCATGATGCAGTTGTGTTTCGGTTTGAAGGGTGGGATATGGCAGTGAATTTACAGAATACAGAGGAATAACACTTGGGTTCTCAGGAATGGTAACCCATGGAGGGGTATCATGGGCGAAACAGTATACTCTGTTATATTCATGCTACTGCTCATGTCTATAGGCGACAGTTAGCACATTCCATCAGGTGAGCCGTCAGCTTGTATGTCATTCACAGTTGCATAAAAAAAACCATCAGTTCCTCTTGTATTTACGCGCGTCATATAGAATTAATACATATAATAAAATCTTAACTGGTCGCTGTCTGTACATGGAAGATATATAAGAAAAACTATTATAGGGAGGCTTTATGAACGCAACAGAACCCAAAACAATGATTATTAGAATTTTTTGTGTTGCTATCTCTGTTTGTCTGCACGCTAATCTCAGAAACGGCTCAACCGATTTGAATACAGTTTTGACTAATGTATTACGGTTTGCTCTACTTAACCTCTAGTGTTTTATTTCAATCGGTTCATAAATAAAAATGTTATATCAAACTAAAGAGTCACAAATGTTATAAAAAGCATACAGGATACTTTATATACTCATTCACGCGATTTAAGCCGCGGGATACTGCTAGTTGTAAATAATAATAGTAATAATATAAATCTTGTATTAACAATTATTTGTATGTATGCACTGTTACATATTTCTCGGATTCTTGCTAATTATTGTATGTTGAAAGTAGGCTTCAACGTACAAGAATTAGAACAATGAAGTTGTATATACAGATGGAAAATTATCAAGTTTAACAAAATAGAAAGGAAAAATATTGTAGTTTAAACTAAAAAAATACAATTAATAAAGTTGAACAGTGTGTATTTGTAAAGTGTGCGGATGAATTAAATAGTTATTAATGTATCCACACGTATCTAGATACTGGGCGACGGTGGATATCCCTCACGGAACGAACGGGTTCCACGCCATTTGTCCGTTCTGCGCGGCGCCGCTAGAGGGCACGCCCGGTTACGTGCGGCTCATATTCCAGGACAACCTTGACTGAATTTTCTCACTGGTCACGGCACCATGTACGCAGCAGGTATACAGAATTGTATTCTAAATTTATATTATTAAGATCTATTATTGTATTTATTTAATAGCAACGACTGCGCCGGAGGAAGTTATTTTTGTTTTTTAACAGACTTCAAAAAAAGATGGGGTTGTTAATTTAATTGTAATATTTTATTTTTGTTTTGGTTACCATGGATATCCATTATTTGTAAATCTATTTGAAAGATTTTTTTTTATTTGTAAGGATATATCTTTACATTGTTTCCATAGAAATTTTATCAAATTGGTTTTGTCACGTTCTTTTGTGGAACAAAACTTTAAATTTATCTTATATTGACTGCTACTACGCCGTGTGGTCCCGGCGTATAATGGGCCATCTCCAACTTTCCTGTGGGTGTCGTAAGTGGCAACTAAGGGAACTTAATGGTCTAGGAATGGATAACCCAAAGCGTAATTGCAGTTGCCAAATCGGCCTGCCAGGCGTGGCAACTACTGTTTACCCCCTTATAAGGGTGGTATATGTTCAGCAGTGGATAGTTAACGACCGATATGATTACTGCTACTAATAAGAGACGATATTGAATTTTAACATTAGACAATTTTTATCCCGTGAAGTGAATTTATTTGATCTAGCCTATGGGAAAGATATTGCTGTAGCGCGGAATGTTATATTGGGTATAGTTCTTACATGAATGAGTTGGCCTTTTTTCAAAAAACTTCGGAGGCTCCTTCAATAACAGTCAATCATTCTCTTTGTAGTAATAAAGCACATTTTCTTCTCCGGAGGCCATAATCTCCAGGTCGCTGGATTTAAGCCGACATACGGGATGGTAGGTGTATGTTGACGTCGAAATTTATTCAATGTTTGTGTTGCAGGAACGCCATCTGCCGACGTACACGAGTGCAACAAACGGATGTCCCCGCACGTAGGCCATAGATGCTATTAACGACGAGACTTCCGACGTGTCAGACTCAGCCGGTTATGTTGATCCTCAATTGTTTGAGAATATTATCATGCCGCCAACAAGGTCCATACATTTGTAATCATTTCACATTATGAAATAAATAAATAAAATATGAATCTCACCGTTTACCGTCACCGATGCACACGCGACCACCATTGAATTGATTAAAATGCGCTAAACGTGAACACAGCTTGGAAATGGAATGATAATAATTACGTTACTATATAATATTGTTTGCGCGAACTCATATGTAATGCAGGCCGTATACGGTTTACGAAATACAGTAGAGCGTCTATTATCCGAACTAATTGGGCGACATGGATGTTTGGGTAAACAGTTTATTCGAATAATCGAACTAAGTAATTTTATTTATCAATAATAACAACATACATATTTTACTCTTATTATTTGAATTATAAGTGGCATGTTTACGCGTGCCGCTAAGTAACAGTTCGGTTAAGCAGTTGTTCGGATGACCGACGTTCGAATAATGGACGTTCTACTGTATAAAAAATAAATTGTACAGTGTGTCCAACACATACACACGACTATCCACTTTTCTACGACTTTAACTGTACTGGTAAATGAGGTGAAAGATAAATTTCAATTACTGTTATTGACAGACTTTGCAGTTTAATAGTAAAGTGTATAATTCATCCAATTATTTTTATCTGCTTCCTAATACTGTGGATGTATTGATTATTTTCGACAATTACCAATTTGGTTTTATGACGATCAATTGAGTATATTTTTTTTAAAGACTCGGTTTGTTCCATATTGACAGTTGAATAGTTTTTGGTACAAAAACAATTTCGTTACCAAATTAACTATACGAAATATTTGTGCTTCTTGATTTTTTTTTTATTGTATAAAAAATAACAGTTTAACAATTCGATGTCTGTCGATGCTACTGCGGAACAAAATTTTATGACTATATTACTTGTGGTACCATACTAATGCGAATTGTACAGTGCGATAGTAATAGTGGTTTGTCATAACGTGTGTGGCCTGCATTACGTTCATAAATCGATGTGTTTACGGTGTTTTGTATATTTAAATAATAAGATTATTGTAATGACTTCGAATAACAGAGGACATGTATTTATTTGATAAGAGTCAATGTAAGATATGACGACAAGGAAATAAATGAAAATAATAAAAAAAAAAAACAAATAAAATAAAAAGGTATTTATCGCTTTGTATAATACGTCGCTACATTAAGTTATTGACAACGTTGTAATTGTAAAAGAAGTTAAGTTTATTTTTAAAATTCACATCTTATCAATATTGTAACGGGCTTTACGTTATTTTTTACTTCTATTTGTTAATGGTATTTTGTGTCATATCTCCCTAACAATAATGACGTTTTTGCATAAATTATTTAAATTGAGATGATTGGATTATTATCAGATAGTATAAATACGTTCCTGTAATTGATGCGAACGGTGTTTTTGTGTGTTTGGAATATTCATCAAGTAATTAATGTAAATATATTCATTACATCATTTCCTATGAATTGTATTATTGTTAAGTAATTTATGTTGGGTTTATGTAGTGTGAAATGCTTGTTAATTGTAAGGAAGCCTTTTAGTAATAGAGCCAGGTCATTGTAGATCAATAATAATTTTTGGTTCCACTCACAGTGTGTTATTCTAGATTGTCAGTCCAGAATGTTCGACGGGTATCGCCACGCGTGATAGAATGCCATGTATATTGTATACAAACAATAATAATAAGCAGTTTGTTTTAATTAGATCATAATTAGATTCCAAGGTTCTATTGTATGGACTATCTTTGGGATGTATAATGTTTTTGACTATAAGGAAAGGTCCAGCTGTACGAAATATTGTTTACCCTTTGTTTGCACAGTCAGCATCAAATATATCTAAGGGTGCATACTCACCTAGATCATTCACATGTAATATAAGAACGAGCATTAATTACATTAGTGAGAAAACGTTAAGACGTAATATTGTAATGTGCGAATGTGCTCTTGTAATGTAACATTGTACATAACAAAAATATACGCAATCTAATGTAACATTTAAATATTTAAAATACATAAGAGAACAAGCTGTTGATTGATTCATCTCTAAAAATTGTACTGTATTATTATGCTTCGTCAATATTGTTAAAAATTGATTAAATGATTATATATAAGTATGTCTTACGTCTTATTTTTATTATTTGACGCTGACTAAACTACATTTTTACAACTAGAGCACTATAGTAATGTTTTTGCACATACAGCATAAAAAATAATATCTAAATTCAAATTTACTTGTGTTAGTTGCAGCAGCTGGAATGTTGACGATGATGTGTCAGAATTGTATTATATTTCGATTTATTTCGTAATGTAATGTTTGCACTGAAACTTAATTAACTACTCAGCGTTACTCCATGAAAATCCAGACCCTTTCAATATAATTAGATGCAACGCAACCCTTATAAATTCTACTTATTTTATGGCGTTACAAATCAAATGTTAATAAAGAGATCGCAATTTGAAGCTCGCATGCACAATCGGTAATAAGACTACAAATTCTATTAGAAGCGAGCTGCCTTAGGAGGATGTTAATATGATTCATTTGAATTGGATATAAATAAATGAACCCGCTTTTGAAATCTGGTTTTGAGGAGGAATCAGATACGTGATACCATCATAATATAAAAAAAAATAGTTGGAAATTATTACATTATAAATACTTACATAGAATTATAGACGGTCTATTTCGATACTGTACTCTCATAACTTGTACTCTCATAACTGTTGTTAAAAAAGGAGTTTGGTTTAAAATAATGAAAAGTTTGTGCAATTAAGGATCATGGCTAGCTACGTGATTGTCATTGCATGATATTGACGATTGATTTACAATATAATCTGTGATGTGAATATTGTTCATATCTATAGTAACGACTACTAACTAATCCTATGTTTATTTTCTTATAAATATTCAATATGTAACAATTATTAAATTGTTGTTAATACTTCCGAACATTAAAATATATTTTTAATTGCCATGTACGATGTAATAATGTAACCTGAACTTCTCTGTTCCTCTATCAATTTATAATGAAAATATTTAGCAGCACATTCAAGTCCCAACTATGAGCTCGTTGTAAAAATAATATAAGTTAGAAATTAGCAATCATTAGCTTATGGAGTAATGGAAGTTTTTGTACAATATGAATTTCACTAGTTAGTGATATCACGTGTTATGGGCTTTCAAATCGACCCGTGTGAAATTTGTTTCAATCGATCTTGATTGCTAAATTGAGCATGCTTAGGTAATTTTAAATTCGTTGGATGGAAAAAAAATTAAAGAGTCTATGTAAGTGATAATGTCGGTGTAGGAATGTTATCAGCGGAATGCGTTTTATATTTTAATAGTAGCTGCGTTACGTAGACGTGATGGGCAAATTAATGACTTGTGTACTTCCAGTCCAGTTGTTTTCGATCTTTTTCTTGTAATTTAGTGTCCCTATTTTTCTGTTACAATTTAACAGAAACCTACAGTCGGCTTCATAAAGATTTAACTTTTATAATTTAAACTTGAAACAATTAATTGAACATATTTCTTTATATAATTAATTATGTAAGAAAATACAATAAATATGTTGTTAATATAATATTGACAATTCTTAATGGTCATATGTTCTGATGAAGTAAATACATACAATTGAAATTATCTCCCACATGATGTTTTTGATCATTCTTGGTTGTAAACTTTACATGAAGCTGACTGTATAAAGAAATCCAAGGAAACGCTTTGAACTGTATTGACATGCGGCAATAGGTATTCAGCAACTGCAGTGTGGCATCAACTCGGCATCAATGTGTTTTAAAAAATAATTACATTGCACTAGTTTATATTTAGCATTATTTTCATTAGAGTGAGGAAGTTCATGAATGTAGTAACGCTTTTGATGATGGTTCTGCACTTCAGGATTTGTGTTGTCACGACAAAATATATAGTATTGTCTACTGACGTATTTATTTGGTAATGCAATGATAATAAGGGCGATATCTAATGTATGGTTGAGACTAAAAAATAAATTACTCTCTTGTACATGTTGTATATTATGTGAATATGTTTGCTTTATAACATGATTATATAAGCACCAAATTGCACTTTAAAAACTGATAAGCATAATAATTAAATTTGTAACAACTGATGCCAGACCGATAAGATTTAATTGAATTGATTGTCTCCTCTGTTTAACTCGCTCTATCATGTATTTACTATGCTTTTTCTCTTTTGCATTGCCTATTTAATATTTAATTCTCATTAATGATAGCTGTGTATCATACTCGTGATAAATTAATGCATAATATTGTTTAAGGTAGTGCTTTTAATATAACACAAATTTCTATTAAAGTGAACAAAATTATCTTTATATTGGTTGTAATGTGTATATTATTGTAATGATCATGTAATAATCATTGATAATGTGTTTGCAGTAAAAGCACACCTGTTAGTATTCAAGATAAATTTGTTCATGTTTATTTAATTCAATAAACTACCTAAAACCCTGAAGTGCACAATTGTTCAACTTGTTCTAACATTTATTAGTGGTAATAAGAACTGAATGCGCTAGCCTTAATTTAATTTATTATAAGTGCTAGAATAATAAAATTGCTCTTTTGAGTTAGAAAATTGACATGCTGTTTTATTTAATTCGTCTGTGGTTCGTAGAGAGCTGATCAATGATAAAAATATGTGTACACATACCGTTGATTGAAACCCCAATATAGATAGAAATAAATACTGTGATACTAGCCAGATTGTAGATAGATGTTTCTATCAGCATATGCATGAGAAAGGTCAACACGCCAGACGTTGGTGTTTAGTTCTGTCTCATGTATGCAGTAGCGATAACATATCTATAAATAGGTTCGTTTGTGACCTATGTAGAGGGAAGCGAAATTTTGTCAATATCCTCTGTTAAAGTCGAACAACAAAAATTACGAAATTATTGGTATATTTATAATTTCAACTAATATTAAGATTTTAATATGTAATATTTTAATTAAGAAGATCCTTGGCTCTTCTGAACCGCCGTGTTGTGCGGACGCGCGGGCGGCCGCTCGTGCCGCTGTCAAGAGCCGTCCTTTAGTTTTCCATTCTCGTTCACTTTGTTGGTGATGCGCTCCATCACCTCGTGGTTGTATGTGGAGTGCAGCATGAGACCCAGTACACCAGCCCTGATAATTAAATTCCAGTTAATAAAACTATGTATATATTACGGTTACTACTATTTTATGCTATGATATTTCAATATACTAACGATTATAATTTCAAAAAGGTAGTCAGATGTGTTATATGGATTGTTTATGTGGTGGATATAATATCCAATTAATATATTTTTGTTTTTATCTTACAAATATAATTAAATTATAACTAGACGAAATCTGTACATGGGAAATATTTAAGAAAAAAAAATGATATGAATGGTCTTAATAAGTTCAGTAGATACTAAAACAATATTGTTTAGAAAATTGTCTATTTGCTTGTTCTGGTAGCATGCAAAAAACTCGTGTAAATCGCATCCAATTTACTGCAGTAAAATGGATGCGATTTACACAGCTGTATTTATGAAGGTCTAAATTAAAACTTGGTGTATATTTTATCTTGATATACCATCTAGAAGTAGTTTTTTTAATTGCTTTGCCTATTTTTGAAATCTACACGTACGGAGTGGCGGCCAAAAAATTATATATATTTTACCGACTACATTACAATCAAATGTAGCAACAAAAAGCCACTTTTTGTCCTTTAGTTAAGTCTATTAACTATAACAGGAGAAATAGAAACCTCACATAAATTTTTATATCAAACAGATTCATACATAATCACAATCAATTTGGTTGTTATTTGAACCAAAGATTAAATACAGTATAATGTCTCTCTTTTTACATATATTACCTAGATGCCATAGCAAGCCTGATGCTTCTCTCTTGTTCCACAAGGTCTTCCAGCCGTAGCCACTGTCTAACCCGCTCCATATCGATCTCAGCGCGTCGCAACTTCTCCCACTGGTAATGCTTCAAACACGATTTTTTGGGGGCACGACAGAATTCGCCCGTGGGCTCAAATACGTTCCGTACTAGTGGGCACCCACAGACATCTGTGTCGTTCACTTTGGGGTCTTTGAAATGTTCTGGACACATTACCTGGAAAATGTGAAGGTGCAGATATATTTATTTACGCACATAGTAAATCGTAAATAAGCTGATGGCTTGATGAAAGTAGACCTTGTAAGTCATGATTTACCTAAATAATGGACATTATTATAATAACTGATGTAAGTGATTGTTAAAAAACCTTTTAACAATCACTTATTTAATATAATATAATATTTAATTTAATATAATATTTATGTATTAATAATGAATGGGCCATGCCTTTCTTTCCCGTGGGTATCGTAAGAGGCGACTAAGGATCGAGGGATGGGCAGCATTTCCTTTTTAAATATCACCAAAGCCTATCTGTGGTTGCTAACCCACGTGCCAATATTTACCACTGGTAACCCCCCCCCCTCTTATGGGGGAGGAATGTGTTTAGCAGTAGACAGTTTACAGCTGATGCTTATTGTTCATCTCCCGTTTAGTTAAGAGTGTTGATATAATATGTATTTGCAGACAACTATATGGTACTTTTTGGGTTACTTTTAGAAACAGTTCAACCATTTGGATAATTGCAATTTTGCAATTTTAGATAATCATAGATAATTTTTTTTATTAACAATATCTAGTTTATAAATCAACGTAAATGAAGACGAACTTACTCTAAGCCGTTTACAGTATGTTCCATTAACAGGATTGTAGTAATCACAGAATGTGCTCTGTCCATCAATGCGGGTCCTATGCCGACTGCCGAACGACGCCTGCGCTTCGTATTTCATAAAACACTTCTCCATGTGCTTGACGGCTGTACGCGAGTGGATCTCGTGGCCGCAGGTGATGCAGTACATGGAGGTCTCGTCGTCCGCTTCCTGGTAAGAAATAAGATTTATTAATAATTTATGATAGTGTTTCACAAGATAAAAGATTTCAAATTGTTATTTTAACCTAAAAACTAAACTACTGAACTGACTTCGAGAAAATTTCTAGGGTGGTCCCATATCTATAAGTATATCATATATATATATATATATATATATATATATATATATATATATATATATATATATATATAAAAAATTTATTTGCATGAAATTTAGTAAGTACACATTTATTTATTTGGCACAGATAGGGGTTATAGGCTAAAGTATTTTAAAATAAAGGATCTTGAATGACTTTGACAAATTTGTATTATTTATATTGCTATATGCTGTATATAATAGTGATATTAGTGTGTGTTACCTTATCGTCGGTTTGGGTGATGGTGGCGCCACGAGCCCGCGCGACCAATGCATCGAGCTCGTGATGCTGCCGGTCGAGGGCGCGGAGGGCGGCTTGCCCGCGTGCCATACTCGAGCGGACCCCTTCCAGTGCCTTACGGTTCTTCTGCTCCGCCACACAACTTGATAATGACCATTCTTGAATACGTTGAGGGAGCACCTATGAACAATTAGTAGTTAATTCAATTAAACATCCACTTCTGACTACAAACATCCCACATGGACAGACCATTTGAGGATATTAGCTTCTACCGGGAAGCAGTTGTTTTTGCATGGTTGTGTTTCGGTTTGAAGGGTGGGATATGGCGTGAATTTACAGGGTACAGAGGAATAACATCTGAGTTCTCAGGAATGGCAACGCATGGGGGTATCATGGGCGAAACAGTATACTCTGTTATGTCCATGGTACTGCTCATGTCTATATGCGACGGTTACCACTTTCCATCAGGTGGGCCGTCAGCTTGTTTGTCATTCTAAGTTGTATAAAAAAAAAAGGATATGAATGAATATGAGACTGAATCACAGTACAGTAGTTTAATAGTATAAAATCTTTATATTATATATTAAATAATAAACTAGCAGTCATCTAGAGGAGTTGTATATTAAAATTACTAAAACACAAATGCAAAATTATGTAACATATATACGAGGTTTGTCCGGAAAGTACGTATAAAAGTTTTTTAAAAATTTTATTTTACAATTATTCAGGTAAATCAATTTTATCCCCTTCAAAGTACTCCCCCTGTGACATAATGCACTTGTGCCAACGCCGTTTCCACTGTGAGAAGGCTCCTTGAAAGTCCTCTGGTTGTAGGTTTCTCAGCTGCCCCGTCGTAGCTTTTTTTATCTCATTTATGTCCCCCAAATGCCGCCCCCGAAGTACCAATTTGGTTTTTGGGAACAAGAAGAAGTCACACGGGGCCAAATCCGGCGAATAGGGGGGGTGTTCGGTCACCGTAATGGAATTTTTACTCAAAAACTCACGGAACGATCTTGGCGCAAATTTTTTTCATTTGAAGTTCGTTTCTTAGAATTTCGTGGACCACGGTTTTGCCCAAATTAAGCTCTTCAGCCACCTGTCTGACCGTTAAACGACGGTCCCCATTAACACAAGTTCGAATTCTTTCCACGTTTTCGTCGGAATGTGAAGTGGAAGGACGTCCTGAACGTGGGTCATCTTGAACGCTTTCTCGGCCCTCTCTGAATCTTTTTAGCCACTTGTGGACGGTTGGTTCCTTCACAGCATCATCCCCATAAACTGTTCTGAGATCGGCAAAAATTTCACGGCCATTCTTGCCGAGTTTCGAGAGAAACTTGATTACGACGCGCTGCTCTTCAACGGAAGCGGGCTCCATGCCGACGGGGTTTCGTTAAGAGGTAACTTCACAGATGGCGTGACAAGCCAGTTCGCACCGCACGGCGGTCAGACCAGAACTGAAGCATTGTTAGGGACATAAGGAAGGGGTCCTGCGCTTACCTGGCCTCCCCACTCCTCTTTCTCGCATTCCAGAACACTTTTATACGAACTTTCCGGACAGACCTCGTATTTTCAACAGCAGTCAGGTTTTAGAGACGTTTTAAGAGCTGCTGTCCATTTCTCGCCCTCTTAGTCGGCTTTTATGGGGTGGTAACTACTGGCAAAACCCCCCAAGGGGGTGAGGCTTATGTTCAACAGTGGACAGTTAAATACTGATATAATGACGATGATGATATATTTTCAAAAAGTTGAATTTAATAGGTAAGCGTGTTTTGGGTTAGCACACACGTTACCTCTAGTTAACATCAGTGTTGCAAACTGCCTTGGTTTGTAACCACTATTAACAGGCAAACCTATTTTGTAGTATTGTAAAGCTAATATAAATAGGCAACCTGATATATCCTGGCGGTGGCGAGCCTCATGCCGCACTGCGTGGAGCAGTACTTGGAGCCGTACTGGGCGGCACGTGTACACTGCGGCCCGTAGCATTGGCGCGGCTCCGCGGTCTGCAAGTGAGATATCGACTCCTCTGGCTCATAGGTCTCCCGCTCGTGGTGTTTCTTCTTTATTCTTGTACTGTTTATAGAAAAAGGTATTTTTTCATTAACAATATCTTGGTATCACTTTTTTTAATAAACAAGAGATTTGAAAGTATGAGGGGTACCATTGACAATAGTGTTTTCTGTGATATCCTTGTCTATAGAAGATAGTTAACATTTTCCATCAGGTGAGTCATCAGTTTTTGCCATCATATGTTGAATAAAAAATTACTTTATATATTTTGCAGACAATTCTTATATTCACCATTTCACAGAGCATATTGAAATCTAATAGTAATAATTATCGAGACACATTTTTACCTCGACTGTCTAGATGTTTTCTTGCTCTTGACACATATACGCTGTTTGCACTTCAACTTCAACTTATTGCTGCCACCATATTTGTACATGTCCTCGCAAGCATCACAGCTGTAGAGTTAATAATAATAAAGTTTTATATTTTATTATAATTATTTATATTCATTTGATATTGCAAATGTGTATGGGGCCATTTTAATTAAGCATTGCTAACTCTTGTAACAAGAAGTTAGCCCCTGGTTATCACATAATACAGCATATAAGCTGATTAACGAGTTGTCACAAGGAACTAACTGATTTGACTTCTTTCTCACTTGCTCATTATTTTCTATTGGTCAGTATTTTCATTGACTTATGTGAATGTGAAAGGGACTCCATTTTCCGCACTTAGCCTCTCATTTGGGCCATTGTGCGTATGAGCGTTTCATTGACTTAAAAAAAACTATAAAAATAACTGTGGAAAAAATCTCTCTGAAAATGATATTATTTAACCCTAATTAATATCAGAGTAATACGACTTGAAATTCCAGCATAGAATGGGTAATCCTTTCCTATCCTTTGGGTGTCGTAAAAAGCGACAAAGGGAACTTAACAGTTGATATTTGATTAATGATGAATATTTATTTATTTAACACATTATTGCACTAATATTAGTTTATACGGGACTTGTTGAAGAATTTTCAATAAGCATAGTGTAGTACAAAAGCTAGTTTAATTGCTAAGCAATCTCTTCCAGACCTTTGGGTAAAAGGAATCAAAGAATGAATGGGTAGGTGGTGTTAAAAATATAAATTTTACTTTAAACATATGCAAATTAGCACAGTTATATCCATACATAAATATGTTAAATGTTTTTTTTAGTGTTAATATTATCAGTATATATATATATATACTAAAATTAAACTTATATAATGTAAAATGCGTTTTATTTTACTCATCACCAGAGTCATTTTAGTCAGAATAATAATTTTTTTATTAAATTTAATAATCAAATCATTATTTATCTAAGCCATTGATTGCCCACAGCAATAATAGATCACCTTCATAGTGTGTTAATACAAATTGATACTGTAGTTTTCAGAAAATAACTTCTTAACTTTTTACCTGCTGTATTTTTAATATATAATTTAAATATATCAATTATTATTACTTACTGTCCACAATCATGTGTTTGTCGGCAGCCTTCACATTCACCACAACCATCCTTAGTGCTACCTCTTTTTGATGATTTGTTCTCGGAATGGTCCTTCTCCTTCCGTTTCTTTTTCCGATCATCTCGACCTGATTTAATTCATACAAATATAACAGTTTTATCCACATTAAACTCTAATAACAATACTACGCATTATTTTGTAATTTAAATGTTACAATTTTTTTATCAAATTTGTCAATAATTTAAATATATAACCCATTAATATTTTACAATTAGTGCTAAAAATACCAACATATTATTTTAATAAATGTAGTCATTCAACAAAATTTTATTGCCCTTATTTCAATTATTTGGGATCTACTAGCACTGTCCAAAATTTACGATTTATTTATGGGAATTTTAAGGTCTAGGTTGGGATTTCATTTTAGGGTTTTTAGACTGCAGTAGATCATTGATTATTTGAGCTATCATGCTAATGTATTAATTTCATCTTCTTGCAACATAATTTATAGTCTTACTTGACTCTGTCTCATTTTCTCTTTTTTGTGGCCTGAACCTTGTCTTGAGGCTGGGGTCCTCTTCTCTGCATCGGTCACAGAAGTAGGTCTTGATGTATTTTGCCTCTCTTTCTGATATGTTGATACAGTCACCATGGTACCACTCCTCACATGCATCACATGCTCTGTAGCAATATTGATTAGAAGTTCTTTGAAATGGAAGTAACTGGGCTGTTCCAAAATAACACAATATTATATTAAAACACTGTTTCAACATAGAAGATTGTTCTAGAGCAAAGGAAAGCTTACATCTCTTTCTAACAAGTAAAATCCACATGCTAGATATGAGAAGAGTATGTTCTGTGATTAGTCAGGCAGTCAGTTATGAAACTAGAACAGTTATGTTTTCAATGGAACAGTTCAGAGATCTTAAAACCTGTTGTTTAGCTATTCTGATATATAATATTTATTACTTCACCTCTAATATTGCTTTTCAAAGGAAACACATATGTGTGAAAATATATTTTTAAACATTTATTTCTACAAATTAAACTCTACATTAAATAATACCTCTAGTTATCTTTAAGTGTTAATAGACTACAGTGACCATTTATCTGCAGATAGGCTGTATGCTTATATGCCACGATTGTGTTACAAAAAGAGATATAACTTAAAATTCTAATCAAACCGATTTAAAAATTAACATTCTAGTGATACAGGGAATACTTTTAAAATAGTCTTTACAAATATCTGATACTTTATGAATAAATATTTTTATATAAATATTATCGTAACTTTACATGCATAGTCCAATGCGATTAGGTCAGAATCTAATACAAAATATAATTTACCCATTCTGTAAAATATTAAGTATAATATTATAACTTGTAATGTACTGTGTGCAAGACCTTACATCATAAATCGCGAACTATCGGACGATCTGCATATGCAATATGCTTGACCAGCCTGATTCAGTAGCGTGGTTATCTTTGATTGCCTCTCTGGCAGGTCAAACTGTTTAGCTATGTCAGCTTTCTGCAAAAAATAATCAAATTGGCGTTAATTAAGTGATTAATATAGAGGTAAACAAATTCTGAATGTCTATAAACTTACACTTTGCTTATACTTTTTGTCACTCATTTTTGTATGTTTGTAAAGTGATTAATTGAAAAATAATTTACACGAATTTTAATTTAAACATACAATTATGAATTCAAATTAATGATTACAAAAATAATTAGAAATTTGGAATACAAATTATTAAAGGATGTAAGAAATGATAGAAGGTATAAGCACTTTAGCACTAAAAGAGTCGGCACTAGCTTTAATTAACAAAACTACAACTCATTTATGCAACAATCCAGAAATTACAAGACAAAGAAATAAATTACATTCATAATTGTACTATTCATATTTACAATACAATTTTGTTTTAATTATTTTGATATCGGTAAAAGTTATAAAAAAATTTGGGTAGTTTATAGTGTATAATTTTTAATTTTAAGGAACTGATTACATAGACTATTCAAATAGTCTTTTATTCGTAGTGATGCTGACCTGAGAGCAATCGTTCAACAACAGAAAATTTTGGTCTTTGCTTTGATAATAAATAGAATTTGAATGAAACATACATACATATAGTGTTTTGTTCATTTTATTTATGATGGTACACAATATATTAGAAAAACAAAAAAAAAAAATACAAAATTAACTTAGTGCGTGACACTATTTACTATTCGTGACAAAAAAAAATTAAGTATTGCTGTTGCTATAGCAACCTTTTTGTTTATTGTCAGATGTTCTAGGTTATAAAATTTTAACATCGCAGTTTTTCTGCACTTAATTATTTTATAATATAATGGAGGATCTAGAAACTCCGCAAATAATTACTCATATTGAAAATAATTTAAATCATTCTTTATTTGACTGTAAGTGGGTACCCTGTTCAGCAAAATTTGTTGTTATTGGATCATTACCAAAGGGCAGTGGAACAATTGAATTGTTTGAGATAAATTCGGGTGAAGCTAAGAAAATAAAAGAAATTGAAAGACCTAATTCATTCAAATGTGGGACGTTTGGAGCCAGTAATGATGTGGAAAGGAAATTGGCTACAGGAGACTTCAAAGGAACTTTAGAAATATGGTTTGTAGTCAGATAAATAAGTCCAAACAGGCTCTTGTAGTAGAAGAAGTACCAGAAGGAGACTTTCTTGTTTTGTTGACAAAAATCGTTTGCCAGTCGTCAGTCGGTACCCAAACCTATCTCCCATTCGTGTTTTTACCGTGAAGCAGTCGTTTGCATGGCTGTGTTTCGGTTTCAAGGGTGGAATGACAGTGAATTTACAGGGTACAGAGGAATAACACCTATGTCCTCAGAAATGGCAATGAATGGGGGTAGTATGGGCGAAACAGTTATGTTAGTTAGTACATAGCACTGTTCATGTCTATAGGCAAAAGTTATCACTTTCCACCAAGTGGGCCAATAGCTTGTTTGCCATTCTGTGTTGCATAATATGTTCACACAATGTATTTTACATAATATTACTAGGACAAAATATAAGGAGGGTACCTTATATGTATATTTTTTTTTGATGGGTGAAAATGGAATGGTAACTCCGCCTGTGCTAACTGGATATACTGGCGAAGCACCAGTGAAGGGTGATAGATGAGAATGAAAACAGGCCAGTTAGCCCATCATGATGAATTCATCAGGAATCAACCATGATAGTTTCCAGGGGGAACCGCGAGGAGGTCAACATGTTTGGGTATATTTCTAGCAATGGGATTGTCTCCATTCAGGTATGTTAGGTACCCATATGAAATATTGAGAAATTTTGAAGAAATTTTCAATTTTTACATGGAAAAATACTAACTTTTGATATAATATTATTAATCAAATAAACTTCTAATAATTAAAATTTGTTTTACATGTCAGGATTTTTTAAAATAAATCTGTATCTTTGTGTTTTGTTAAGTAATTGAAAAATCCTGACATTTCTAAATTCTGGCAAATGCCAGAGCTGGAAATGAGTTCACTGTGAGTTGATATGGTCAATTCATTTAAATATAATTTGCTGTTCTTCATTTTTGCCATTATCATCATTATTCATTACCTGTCCACTGTTATACATAGGCCTTCTTCATAAAGAGAGATTTGCCAGTAGTTTCCACACTTGGTAGGTGTCTTGGTAACCATAGTTATGTTTATGGTGACATATTGAGAAGGACTCTGCTGTGCATTCCTTTACTCACCTCTTACAACATGGGAAAGAAAGAAGTGGCCACATTCTATGCTGGGATCACATAGTTCTTTATTATAAAGAGTGATAAATATTCATTTAAATCTGCTAACATATTTCAAAAAGTCATGACTTGTAGTACATATATTGATTATATATTTGTATATTTTTTTAAAAACTTAAATTTTTCTTTTTCAGGGATTTGGAGAAGAGTTGTCAAGTTTACATTACAAAAGAGCATACAGATATTATTAACTCAATAGATGGCATGGGTGGGAATACAATGAACTGTGGGGCACCAGAAATTGTTACTGGAAGCCGGGATGGTAAGGACTCATAATATAGTTTATAATGAAAAACAACCTGTTGATTTATATAACAGAAAGTATTTATTCTTAATAGACAAGAACACCATTGATAAAGATATATAGTTTGATATGTTCTCATTGTATGAGAATTGAAGTGTCATGTATTTAGGCTTGCATGTAAAGAATAGCACCTAATTTAATAAAAGCACTAAAATTAAATTATGAAATAATATTTTCCCTAAAATAGCAATCTTCTGGTTGCGTCTATTAACGTTTCCAGCGATGATTTCTTATCCTTAGGCACTGTAAAGGTATGGGATCCCCGCCAAAGAGGAAAACCAGTAGCAAACATGCAACCTATGAAAGGCGAGACGAAGCGTGATTGCTGGACGGTTGCCTTCGGAAACTCGTTCAGTGATACAGAGAGAATTGTCATGGCTGGGTACGACAATGGAGATCTGAAAATGTTCGACCTTCGAACAATGTCGCTCAGATGGGAATGCAACTTGAAGAATGGGGTAAGAAATTCATTGGCGTCGTTCTGGAATGGGAAACAAGCTAATAGTCAAGCTGGAAAGTGGTAACCATTACTTACAAACAATGCCACGAACATCACGGAATATACTGTGACGTCCACACAATACGTATGTGGTTTAAATGATATATTTTATCTGTTATTCACTCGTAGAATATCCAGATCGGAGATAATTGGTCTCATCAAGTATTGAAACTGTTCTGATTTCGATTTACGCACACTCATTTACGGAACACAACATGCTTACCACTATGCCACGAATGTTGTCTTAGTTAAATAAACCTATTATCAAATAAGGAATTCTAGTATACTTATCTACTCACTTTTTACAGGTATGTTCCGTTGAGTTTGATCGCAAAGATATTCCAATGAACAAGATAGTTGCAACTACTTTGGAAGGCAAGTTCCATGTGTTTGATGTGAGGACACAAAACCCCAGGAAAGGATTTGCACAGGTACCTGCGTGAGCGTTCATCAGATTAACCTATGACTTTCATTATTTTTAAGATTCGATATCGAAATAATAAAAGTATCAAGGCTTATTATGCAGCTTCTAATGGAGAATAAGTTAATGGACCACTTGATTGAAAGTGGTTACCTATATACATGAATAAACACATAGACATCATAGAGAATATTCTGTGACGTAATGGTTGTAGTTAGGGGGGAGGGGGGCATTGAGGGTAATGCCCTACCTTAAATGTCCCAATGCCATACTTTAAAAGGAATGGCTTTAAAAAGAAAATAAGGTAGATTAGTTTTTTCGAAGTTACTTAATTATGCCTTGCCTATCAAAAAGTTCTAGTTAGTAAGGCAAAAGCTACTAGCTATGACTCTGTGTGACGCCCATGATACCTTTCATGCGTTTCCATTCCTGAGGACTGAATGTTCTTGTGACTTGTTTTTGGTAGTAATAATACTTTAAAATTTATTGATTAAATAAGTACGGAATTTTTGATGCGAACATCCAACTCGCTCTTGACCAGGTATCGGTTTCAGGTCCTCGACAACTCATCGAAAAGCGGCACGATCTGGGTGGCCCGCCACCTACCCCAGAACCGGGATCTATTCGTAACATGCGCTGGCAATGGACAGGTGTCTCTATGGAAATAGTAAGTACTTTGCCTACAGATGCAGAAGGGACTTTTTTACATTAATCAGTAAATAATTAAGTAGGTAGATATATTTATTATTTAACAATCCTTAGGTACTATAATATTATAAATTTGGAAGTGAGTTTGTTTGTTTGTTATCTTTTAACACCTTTACGGTTTAACCAATTACCATGAAATTTGGTATACATGTACTATAAGGGGTGGAGAAGTGAGAAAGATATAGGCTACTTTTTATCTCGGTCAGTAAACATATCCAGATCACGTAGACGAAGTCGCGGGTAAAAGCTAGTGATTTTATAAATGTATTCTATTAGTTCCAAACGACTGAATAATTTCTTATGCGTGGATTTTGGAAGTATGCACCCATTTCTAGATGGCGTATCATGATAAAATGTACAAAGTTTTAAGTAAGACTTTTAGGAATACAACTATAAAACAACAATTTGGTGCAGTGGTATTTGATGTGACACCGGAGCAAAAATATATGTAGACAACATTTTTAAAAAATATTTTTTTATTTATGAAGTGTCATATCAATTTTTTTTTCTATGTACAGACATGCTTTAATTACGATTTACTAATATTAGCGGCTCGGTACGTATTTCGCTACGTATAAAGTGAAATAATAAAAAAATGATAATTTTAACATCAAATTCATTTATTCAAACAAAAAAATATTTTATTAATTAGCTAGCTATTTTAATTGTACTGTCGACACTGAAAAAGTTTCAATTTCATAGCACAATCCCCATCTTAAAAAAAGTTTGAATTTGACACAAAAATCCCCAATAACAAAATGATCCGCCATTTATTGAATTCATTAGTTACAAAAGATGTGATAAATGAAGAACCGCTCGACCGATTTTGTGCAAACTTCATATAAACCATCTACTAAATAGTACGAACAAGGCCTAAACATTTGGTTTGGATAGGTGAGCCCGTTCTTGAGTTATAAAATTACAACGAAAACTGGCATTTTTTTTATACAACTTAGAATGGCAAACAAGCTATATAGCTAAATTAGTAAGATTAACGCATTATATTGTGGTTAAATTAAATGCTGGACAAAGGCAGCAAGTATAAGTTTATTTATTTGTATCCATAAATATCAAAATAAGGCGACTAAGGAAACAACGCTTACGAGCTTATTCCCGATTTGACGGGGTTTTTAATATATATGTTGCGCAATATCTTTCCGATTCTGATGATTATTTTTTCAATTGATAGTGTATAACGTTGTTCTCATACTAATTTTGTCTGTATTTTTGGTAAAAATCATGAATAACTTCCAGTCAATATCCCGAGCAAAGAGTAAGAACGGATGACAAGGGCGTCGCTAGCGGTGTTCCGGGCAAGCTGCAGCGACTCCAGCGGATGGTGATCAGCTCGCAGCCGATCAACGCGCTGGACTGGAATCGCGACCACACGGGTCTAGCCATCGCCACTGCTTACGACCAGTGCATCAGAGTGCTCATTACCACTAAGTTGAATTTGCACTAGCCTATTTAAGTTTCATTCATTAAATTATATATACTTTTATATAAATCTGTAATGATGTTTTATTTTCTAATTTAATATTAGTACTAGTACAGTATAAGCTAAGAGGATAAGTAATATGGTAGTTTTTTTTTATTAATAGATGATAATGAAATGGTGACCCCGCCTGTGCTATCGGTATACATTGGCGGGACACCACAGAAGGATGATAGATGAGTATGAAAGCAGGTCAGTTAGCCCATCGTGATGAATGTAAGAAGTTTTAATCACAATGGTTTCAAGGGGGAACCGGGTGGAGGTCGATTTGACAGGGCTTGCTAGCAGTGGGGCCATTAGTCGAGATTACTAACAATCTCTTTCCCTCCAGTAATATGGTAGGTATATATAAATACAAAATAATGTTGACAATGTTTTAAAAGTAAACAAAAGAAACTCATTGAAAATGATTTCTCTGAGCCTGGGAAATGTATTATTACATTTGCCATTCATATTTATCATAATCATGTGGTGCTCTGGCATTGAATGAGGCACCTCTTTCTTTCCCGTAGGTGTCATAAGAGGCGACTAAGGGAACTTAAAGGTCAGGAATGGACAGCAGTGCTCCTCTCAAAACATAACTAAATCCTAACTGCGGTTGCCAATTCGTCTGCTAAGGCGTAGCAGCTACTGACAAAACTCCCCCTTTATAGGAGAGGCTTATGTTCAGCAGGGGACAGTTCATAGAGCACATTTCTAGGATCGTGATGTTGATGATTTAACACATGACATTGATGTTATTTTTTCTTTAATAGTTCTATATTCCATTTTTGAAACAAGATTATTATTATAATATTGTTTGCTACGTATAAAACTCTGGTTAATTCTTTTAACGGCCATAGATAGATATAATGATATCTATCTAGTAGTATAAAACCTCAGATTATAAATAGAATCTACGCCAATATTATATTACGCATAGACATAGTATGATGAACTACGTAGTCTAAGATACGACAATTTATTTGTATTCCTGTTTACGTAGGTATATTATTACGAATAGATATTTTTTAATGGGTGAAAATGAAATAGAGACTCCGCCAGCGCTATCAGTATATATTGGCGAGGTATTAGTAAGAGGTGAGGATGAAGCAGGTCAGTTGGCCCATCGTGACGAATTCAACAATTATTAATCACGATCGTTTCCATGTGGAACCGCGTAGAGGTCGACCTGATAGAATACATTGCTAGCAATGGGGCAGTTAGATCTCATTATTAACAATTCCTTTTACTTCCAAAACGATGATATATGTAAATATGTAAGTGTTAAAAGATAACTACAAATAAAAGATGCAGGCAAGAACTCATAATAATCTCTTATACATCAAGTTAATTGGACAGCTACGTTAAAAAATTAAAAAAATATTCTTTATTATTTACTTAATAAAATGAATTTGCTTTTTTATTTATTTTATGATCATATAAGAGTAGTCACTTTTACTACCGATTATCATAAAATCTAAATAATGTTGAACTGTTTTATCCCTCGATCACTTACCCTAACTTAAGGTGCCCTTGCGCGTTAGTCGGAGGGTGACCAAACTGCGCGAATTTTCTACGGTTCTGTTTAATTAAAATCATATTAGTATGTTTGATATTAGATGCGATTTCTCGCTCGTGTAGTTTAGAAGTGATTATATTATATGTTATATAAACATCCTATTTTTTACTTAATAAAGATTTGAATGTTTAGATGTTTTTATTCAATTATCTATGCCTAAATAGCTGAATATATTTGAATGAAATTTGGCACATAGATAGATCATATTCAAGATTAATACAATTTTTTTTATTCTGATTTATAAGTTAAAACTTCAGGATATATACATTTTATATAATCTGGGATATTTTATTTCATAAACATATATTACCTACTAATATATACATGGCGGGGAAAGGGATTGTTAGTAATGAGGTTTAATAAACCCATTGCTAGCAATACACCCAATCAGGTCGACCTCCACGCAGTTCCCCTGGAAACCATAGTGGTTAATTTTTGTTAAATTGGTCACTATGGGTAACTGACCTGCCTTCACCCTCACTTATCGTCCTTCACTGTTACCCCGCCAGCGTATACCGATAGCGCAGGGGGGGTTACTATTCCATCTTCATCCATAAAAAAAAAAATATATATATATATATACACGTGGCCTGTTCTACAGCTATTGAGTGTAATGTTTGTAACCCATTTTCGATCTTTTCTTCAAGTTAAGTAATGGGAAACTGTAGCAGCATCGTTTACAGTTGTTTGTATGAAGTGTAAGGTAGCTATATAAACAAAGAAATTGTAGTATTAGAATTTAACTGAAGACAAAAGCTGTATAGGCTGAGACCTTTTGCCTTTTTCAGTGACAGAAAAACGGAACCAAAAAAAGTGTTTACACTGATCTTTGCTCAGGCCTGTAACACTTGAAATAAAACACTTTTTGTATGAAATATAGATTTCATACGATTCCATAGATAACCAGCGTTTCTAGAAATATTTTCTAAAAGTAAATAGGTCTTTTATGGTACCTACAAATATCAATGTTTTGGATACATACTTCTATAATAATAGTCATAACTTTATTGCATAACCATGGTTGTAACAAAGTCAGCACTGGAAATTACAATAATAGTAGGTACGAATTCATTTGTACATTTGGATCAGCTTAAACATCTGTGTCTGAACTAGGTTATAAAACCTGTATTTCAGACGACAGCGCTCAATTCTCATTAGATACTATAATATCAGTTCAGCAAAGTTTTTAGTGCTACATATAGAATGTTGATTTTATATAAAGTTAATTCATATAATTATAACTATTAGTAGTAATGAAAATTGTAAAAAAATTTGCTTTCTGAGTGTAGAGTGTAATTTGAATGTATGTATGTAGGAGGTGCGTAAGTTTATTTGTAGATATGTATACTGTAATATCTTATATATAAAATTCTCGTGTCACGGTGTTTGTTACCAAACTCCTCCGAAACGGCTTTACCGATTTTTATGAAATTTTGTGTACATATTTGGTAGGTCTGAGAATCGGCCAACATCTACTTTTCATACCCCTCAATGATAAGGGTGACCCTCCCCAAAATTTTTTTTTTATTTTTTTAACAAATTTTTCCATTTTTATTTTATTATGATTTAGCATTGGAAAATACATACAACTTCAAATTTTCACCGTTTTACGATCAACCCCTGTCTTTTAATCGCGATTTTTATATTTCGCAATAATTGGTAAAACAACGTTGACGGGGTCAACTAGTTATACTATAATAATATGCGTATGTGTGTATACATTGTATTGTAGGACTACATGTACATGTATTGTAGAATATTATAGTCAATGAATATTTATCTATTTTATTGTGTTGATATTACTTCTACGTAAATAGTCAATAAAAAAATAATTAACTTATGTAATAAGTAATGATCACTATAATTAGTCTGTGGGTAGGTACTGATGACGCAGAGTTCATTAAACAAATGTTTCATACTTGTGATTGAGAAATAGCCTAATATTTCAGAATTTCATAGCGCAACGGTGATTCATATAGTTTCGAGTCGATTGTCCTGGTGTAATCTAGTTCGATGTTTTTATAATGTATGAAAATTTGCGCATGTGCTTGTTTTCTTAAAGTATAGAAACTACCTATGTATATAATTTAAAAAAAAATGCATCACAAAGAAGTTGCATCTTGCATGTTTAGTGTTTAATGTAATAAATACAGGCAGACCTCAATACCTTTACGATAAATTATCGTGGGCGCAAGAGCATAGTATATATAATTTAAGAGTAGCTTCTATACGTTTAAAGGTACCACGACATAGAACTGCAAGTTTTCAGAGGGGTTTCAAATATGCAGCTTCCAAGATCTGGAATGACCTCCCGCCTCCCATACGAAATTTAAAAACAATTTATACTTTTAAAAAATATGCTAAGAACTATTATTTAAATCTACAAAAAGCATGTAACTCCTTGTGATTGCATAACATTGCTGCTTCATTGTATAATATTGTGTTGTTGTATGTATACATATATGTATACATATATGTATGTTTGCTGACGTCGTTCGTAATGTCACGTATGGGCACCACAGAATATCAGCGCTGTAGCAATTAAATTGCTGCAGCACATGCTGAGTGGTGACCACGTTGGCAATAATAAATGTAGTTTTTTTTTTTAATTCATAATTTATCTTACTTTTTGATGTTATCAATAAATGTTTTCTTTCTTTTTCTTTCTAATGATTTTATACAATTTTTACCATCAGCTAATTTAATACGGTTCCCTCAGCAATTAGAAAACAATGTATCGTCTATAGTGAATTAGTTATCATATCAAAACATATTTTGTCATTTCCCCTCAAGTTGGACCACGTGCGGCGGCGACCATTCTTCCTCCGATTTAATATCGCACCCCTTCTATAATTGAAGCGTGTAATTCAGTTGACATGTTTTGCTAAATCTCATAATTTGACACAGCTCTACACCCCTTGGGAAGTCAAGTTGATCTCTAAAATTTTTTTTTCCATTTTCCAGATAAGTAAGTTTATATCGTAAGTACACTAAGTAAGTTTATATCGTTTTTAAATTCCAAATAATTTATTATACATATGTACGTTTTATTTAATTTTTGAAACGTAAGTCTATATCTCTCATTACAAGCTATTGTTTATTTTGGGATTCTGTATAAAAAAGGTACCAAGCGCTTTTGGCGAGACTATCCGTCCGTTCCGTTTCCAGGGGGGAGCATGTGGAGAACAATCTGGTATATTGCTAGAAATGGGGCCACTATTCCCTGTAACTAACAATACCTTTCCCCCTGGCTGTCTTATAATAAAAAATTTGAAATTTGGTAGTTAGATATCTTGTTTCTGTGATTATCCTCATCGATCAACATTTTAATAAACGCGATCGGATTTACCCCATTTGCCCTAAATTCGCGTCAAAATGACAAGTGTTCTATTGTCCAGTTAGTCCCGGGGACAATATGCCGAATTGCCGACTGTGACGAATTTGCCATCTGTGTCTGGTCACGCCTCGGTTTTGATGCGATAATGTGATCAATAACAGATTAATTCGTATGGAATTACGTATTGTGCAATGCAGGTGCATTGTTATGGGATAATTTATCTGTTTAGAATAAATTCTTGTTTAATGTGTTTGCTGTGCCTTAATGGTTATATTTCGGTTTAAAGACTAGGATATAGTAGTAAAATTACAGGGTATGGAGACATAATACCCTAGTTCTCTGGAATAGCAACACGTGAGATGTACCATGGTTATCATAGAGTATTTTGTGATGCCTATGACTATTCATGTCTATAGGCGATGCCTATTACTTTTCGCCATCGGCTTGTTTTACTTTCTAAGAATTATAAAAAATATACGTATTGATTATAAGTGATTGTTATCACAGAATTACTTAGAGTGTTCCCCTAAGAAAAAAATTATTGACTAAAAGGCAAAACGATCTATTTTTTTTATATACTTTGACGTAGCAAGACTTAAGTACTCGTTCAGCTGTTCATTAAATTTTCACATTTATAATATTAGCAGGATGTAACAGGATAAGTAGGATAAATATTGTTTGAATACCTTTGTAATTATATATATTTAAATACAATATAAATATATTTGTACCATATATATAGATCTCTAAAAGCATTAGGATCCTTGGTATCTCTTATGACGTACAGCTCTCTGGCCACCTCGAAGATAAGGTGAAGCTGGCATCCAAGAAACTCGGTATACTTAATAAAGTGAAGCAATACTTCACGCCGGATTAATTATTAAATCTCTATAAATTGCAAATTCGGCTACACATGGAGTATTGTTGTCATTTATGAGCAGGAGCACCTAGATACCAGCTTGAACTCTTCGACTCAGTGCAACGATAACGATGATCCCAGGCTTACAAGCGGTAATAAACTCTTAAATCTTAGGAGACATTTTGCCTTGTTCTGCGTCTTTTACCGCCTGTACAACGGACTGTGCTCAGAGAAATTGTTCAATATGATGTCCCATGGCCACTTTCTATCATCGTATAACTCGCTATCGACAGGGAGTTCATCTCATAACTTACAGTTTAAGTGGTCGCGTACGGCGCGGTTTCAGAGATGTTTCCTTACATGAACGCTTAGGTTATGGAATGAGCTCCCTGTCGAGGATTTTTCTAAAGATTACAGCGTGGAGTTCAAGAAAAAAGGACTAAAGAAGTTTCTTCAGGGTTGGTAACGTGTGTATAATGCCCTGGTATCATAGGCTACGGTAATCGTTTAGCACTAGGTGGGCCGTATGCTTCTTGCCACCTCAGTGGTATAAAAAATCACAAAGTTTGAAGTTAAAGTTCTTCAAACGTTGATGACTTATGGTAGAAGAGCATCAAACGCAGTATAAGAAAATCCATGCAGAGGATGTAGGTATTCTTGACCATTTCTCATGGTAATGTATAGGTGAGGTCCATGCTTACCAGTGAACAATTAGTACCTGAAAGAATCAATAGTTTAAGTTTTTTTTTATACAACTTAGAATGGCAAACAAGCTGACGGTCCACCTGATGGAAAGTGGTAACCGTCGCCTATAGACATGAGCAGTACCATGGACATAACAGAGTATACTGTTTCGCTCATGATACACCTCATGCGTTGCCATTCTTGGGGACTCAGGTATTATTCCTCTGTACCCAGTAAATTCGCGCCATATCCCACCCTTCAAACCGAAACACAGCCATGCAAACACAGTTGCTTCACGGTTGAAACACGACTGGAACAGAGGTACCCAAGCAATCGACTTTTGTACAGTCTCCCTCTGGTAACTTAAGTAGGTATATATTCAAAATTTTTGCGACGGGCGTTTTAGTAAACTAATTGAATGTAATTTTATAATAATTTTCCAGCGATTTAATATAATTAATATCATATATCGTAGTATATGTATATCTAGAGATCTGGTTGGAAGTATACGTAAGTTAGAAAAGCTAGAATTCAGAAATCTAAGCCCCGCCCTTTGCAACCGCTGCATCCAATTACATTCAAGTATCCTATTTCACCCTTACACTGGCCAATCACAAGTGGAAAATCTGGCGTTGCTATGGTTAAGGGTGGCTTTTCCATTGTCCTGTAAGATTATAGACCTTAAGATTATAGTATGAAGATTGAATTTTGAATTGGGTTTAAAAAATTAATAAGTTCTCCCAGACCATATTTCAGAAAATATGATGGTGAAATATTTTGATTTAGTCCAATTTCACAAGCGGTAGGTTTCAGTTGTTCCTGCAGTGTCATTCAGCGTATTTGTTCTAGATCTTTCAGTTCGGTGGTGATCAGTGTGTTGTGCAGAGTTTCGATTAGTGGTGTGGCTTAAAATATCAAGATTCATTTCCCTCTAATGTCCTACGGCAGCGAGACGCCGCACGTCTGGAGCAGTTCAGCAGTACGTGGGTTTTATAATAATTATATAAAAAAAGTATAAGTTTTTTAACAGGGAATTGCAGTTTACTCTTTTGCAATTTTGTCAAATTTTATTAAGAGAGGGACTGATTGAAAATTAGCGCTGTGCAGCTGTACCTACACATTGCACTGGGACACTCACAATATCAGCTGAGCCTAGAGCCGAGTTATATGTGTAATATTTTTGTATTTTCTTTTGTAATTGCGTTTTTCTGGTAATACTTTCTA
Organism: Galleria mellonella; assembly: GCF_026898425.1. Taxonomy (NCBI): domain Eukaryota; kingdom Metazoa; phylum Arthropoda; class Insecta; order Lepidoptera; family Pyralidae; genus Galleria; species Galleria mellonella. Next base: position 8,993,332 of record NW_026442138.1, read on the forward strand.
TTCTATTCTAAGTTTAATGTAATCAAGTTACAAAAAACTGACTTGCAAAAAAAATCGCATGTTGATGATAGTACGATGACGTTTCGTACTTTTTCTCACAATAGTATAAAAGGATTATACATATAATAATTTTATATTATTGTCACATAGCACTTAATTTTTTACTTAATTTTTTATTGTACTTACATAAAAATAGAAAATCAGATATACATATAGTTAATATGCTTTAGTAATCAAAACCATATATATATATAGTTTCAGAATTTTCAAAGATATCGCATAATATATAATATATATAAAAATTACTTAGCATGGAAGTATACTTAACAATATAGTTTCTAAAAATGGTAACATCATGGGCGTAGTTAGTTTTCGAGTTGGTATTTAAAAATACTGTTTTAAAATTAGATTATAAAGCATGAGTACGTTATACCACGTCTATGGTTTTAAACCTTTATTAAACTTAGTAGTTAACAGAGTTGTTATTGGATTATATGAGAGACAAAGGTAACAAGTTCTCGGTTTATCACGGAAATTGTATTGTTAGAATAATATCTTTTCTCTTTAATTTCTGTCTGTTAACTAAAGAAATGATGTTCAAATTTCCCATTCTGTCAATAGTTTGATTATGAGAATTTTAAAAAAGATATGTCGTGTGTTTAAATAGATAAACTAGTAGATATATCGCGCAGACAATATATCCCTTTACTTTATAATCAATGGATATTTATCCAATGCAAGTAGAAGTTTATGAAGATTTTGTTCCTTCATTTCTGATTGTGAGGAAATGGTTGACGAAATTAAATTGTTGTTGTACAACTATTGAAGATGATCTGTGTAACGGTTCGCCAAAAACTGACACCACCAATATATATAATGAGATATAAACTATAAAGGCGATCTACCATATCTACGAGTATATCCATTATATTTCTTTTCTGAAGCATTGATAAGACCATAGCATAAGAATAAGAACTATAGATTATTTATTCTTATGACTTTAGACTAGCTAGGTAACTACTAACCATGTTGCTATTTTGATATTCTCTGAAGGCAACAGTTGTCACTTCCTTTCATTACTTCGTTTGTCATTGCCTTTTCATGCTGCATAAAAAAATAAGCTTAGGGACATAGAGGACTTAGAGACCAGAGGGAGACTTTGTACAAAAGTCGATTGCTTGGGTACCTCTGTTCCATTCGTGTTTCAACCGTGAAGCAGTTGTGTTTGCATGGCTGTTTCGGTTTGAAGGGTGGGATATGGCGTGAATTTATTGGGTACAGAGGAATAACACCTGAGTCCTCAGAATGGCAACGCATGGGGGGTATCATGGGCGAAACAGTGTACTCTGATATATCCATGGTACTGCTGTTTTTTACTGTTTTTTTTTATACAACTTAGAATGGCAAACAAGCTGACGGCCCACCTGATGGTAAGCGGTTACCGTAGCCTATGAACGCCTGCAATACCAGAGGTATTACGCGCGCGTTGCCGACCCTGAAGAAACCTCTTTACCCCCTTTTGAAGAACCCCATGCTGTAGTCTCTCGGGAAAACCTCGGCAGGGAGCTCATTCCATAACCTGAGTGTTCGTGGGAGAAAGCATCTCTGAAACCGCGTTGTACGCGACCATTTAGGCTGTAAGGTATGAGGGTGAACTCCCTGTCGATGGCGAGTCGTACGATGATAGAAAGTGGCCGTAGGCATCATATTGAATAATTCCTCTGAGCACAATCCGTTGTATAAGCGGTAGAACACGCAGAGTAACTAACCTGCCCTTTCATCCTCACCTATCATCTCTCACTGGTGCCCTGCCAGTGTATACCGATAGCGCAGGCGGGGTTACCATTCCATCATCATCCATTAAATAAAAAGTTATCTATACATTTGAAGTCGAGGTGGATAGTTAGTCTAGAATAAAGTTTAGACAACCGTATGTTTCATTGTCTTGTCCTTGTTGTGAAAGAAGATTCGGATGAGTATAATTATTTCGATAGATAAAATGCAGAAGAGACTTTATGGTGCAGGGCAGTGAGGTGTCTCCATACGGGCCGCTGTGGGACGCGCCGCCTGCCCCAGTGCCGTACCCCGACATCCTGGCCTTCCCGCCTGCCGACCTTGGTAAGGATATTCTTTATATATTATACTAGCTAGATGCCCGCTACTTTACTATCTAGAAGTAGCAAATTCAATGAAATACACTACTTTTAGATGGCGTATCAAGATGAAACATATACCAGATATTAATGTTAGACTTTCCTCCACTAACTAGTTTTATGGATTTCAACAAAGTTACATTTAATTTAGTCTTATTCATATCTTAAGTGCGAAAGTTTGTAAGAATGGGATGTAATGAGGTTTGTTACTTTGTCACGCAAAAATTATTGAATGGATTTAAATGAAATTTGGTACACGATTAGGCTTTATATCTTAGCTTAGAATGTAGTATGTTTCATGTACTAATTCACGGTGGCGAAGCTGAACTAATAGTATCAATTTAATATAATAACTTTATTTCCTTAAATAAAATTAGACTGTAGTACAATATAACTATGACCCCACACTAGGCAAAGCCTGTCTCGTGGAAGTCAAAGCTAGAAATTTAACAATTATAGTGCGGCGAACAGGGTTAATTTGAATATGTGACATTGAATGTGAGTTTGGACATGCATAGGTGTTTGTATGGGTGTGTGTGTGTGTGTGCGTGCGTGCTTGTGTATGTGTGTGTGCGTGTGCGTAAGTTAGTGCGTAAACATTTGGGTATTGGTGTGGTCTTTAATTTAATATAAAATCTATAAATAATTAAGATTGTGTTCCACATTAAGAATCTAATTCAATTGTGACAAAAGCAGTTATTTTTATTTAAAAACTAAAGTACTGAACTGATTTTGATAAAATTTCTATGAGACGACTCTATTAGTATATCCTTTCAGATAATAATAGAATTTTCCAGATCGGTTTTACAACTGACGGAGCTATGAGGTAGTAAACATAAAAAATATAACTGTACTTAAAATCGCCTTTTTAAAGTCGGTTGAAAATATATGAATGTCCAGTATGGTCGGCGGCGGGTTGCGGCGGCCGTGCCGGCGCTCGAGCGACGCCCGTCGGGAAGAAGCCGCGGCGCCGCGTCGCCTCCGTAGCGCAGCGGCGCGCCGCCAACATTCGGGAGAGGAGACGTATGTTCAATTTGAACGAGGCATTCGATAAGTTGCGGCGAAAGGTACTTAACAGCTGTTATAAATTAACTTTTATCTGCGACTTTGCGTGACCGGGACATGTTTACTGACCGGGATAAATGGCCTATGGCCTATGACCTACATGTATGCACCAAATTTCATATTTTTTGGTTAAGCCATTAAGATGCTAAGAGTTTATAAATAAACAAACGCACTTTCACATTTGTAAGTATGTAAGAATTTCGATTGTTTCTTGGGTTTGATCAGTTTCATGAATTTTAATTAAACAAGGTTTTGGTTTGCAAGTGAAATGTAAACGATAGCGGTATGTAAAATTAAGTTATAAAACTAAAAAAATATTAAAAATTTGTCTCCCCTTACTAACTAGGTGCTGGATGCGTTAACGGATGGAAGACTAAAACTCAAAAAGGGATTGACTGATTTGTTTTTGGAAAGGTGGTTTAAAAGAAAAAAAAGATGTAAAAATTAAAAGTTTAGCCGAAAATCGAAAAATTATTAAGGCAATTTTGTATGGGAATCGTTATTTCGTATTACTTTTAATAGATGACGTTGTAGGTGATACGAAGTTCAGCGGATCATATAGTTCATAATAAAAATCCTTAACTTCATGTGTGAATTCTTTCACGACAGCTATAACCTTACTACACTCTGCACCCAATCATAAATTTCTGCTGTATTATAAAATATTATTGTTATTCTTGTAATTTTGTTTTCTATATGCAAAATGATATAAAGAAAACAAATTTTATTACTTTTTAGGTGCCAACATTCGCTTACGAAAAACGCCTCTCTCGTATCGAGACACTTAGACTGGCCATCACATATATCAGCTTCATGTGTGAACTCCTCCACGGATCACCACAACCTCATCACAACCCACACCACGCGCTTCACCCACCCAGGCATGTGTTTGATGCTGAAGTGCCATGGTGTGCTTGAATCAACATGGGCGTTGAAGAGAAAAAATAAGGAGAACTAAAGAAAAAAAAAATACCAACACTATTAAAACTTTTTATAGCGCAAAAGAAAAGCAAACTAGTCTGTTTTCCAGAGTTTATTTTGTTTTTTTTTTGTTTGCGTAGGATTTGTTTTTTAATATTAAATATTTTAAGGAATCCTAAAATAAGAAAAGCGTAGAAAAATATTTAAGCATGTGACTATCATACAAAAATAGATATTTTACACATGCTCGATGATATTACTACACATATACTGATGATGTAGTCCATCGAACTACTTAAATATTGAATTCTGTCTTGTGACAGAATGTTTGAACATTTTCGAAATGCTTCTTTGTCGGAATTACTAATTGTTAAAATATATTATGCTATATTTTTGTAGATTCCTCGTATAGGTCATGAAGAGTCAGAAGGCTCCGCGCTGCATACTTTCTATATTGCATTTTTATTACCATTCGCTTAGGGGAGTATTCTGATAATAGTATGTATGAGGGACTATTTTTTTTTAAATGGGTGATAATGGAATGGTTAGTAATGGAGATTAAGACACTTATTGCTAGCAACATACCCAGCTAGGTCGACCTCAGCGCGGTGCTCCTTGGAAACTATCATGGTTAATTCCTTGTGAATTCGTCATGTTTTCATTCTCGTCGATCACCCTTTACTGGTGCTCCGCCAGCGTATCCCGTTAGCGCATTCGGGGTTACCATTCCATTTTCACCTCATGGTGACGAATTCCACTAGAATTAACTACGATGGTTTCCAGGGGGAACCGCGTGGAGGTAGACCTGGTAGGGTGTATTGTTAGCAATGGGTAAGTTAATCACAATCCCTTTCCCCCAGTATGAGGGACTATTTATTGTTCTTCTTTTTTAACAAGGAACAGAAAATCAGTTTTTCTGGAAGATTCCCTTAGAAGAATGCCAAAGCTAACATGCAGTTTATAAGTTGGCCCTCTAGATCATCTAGAATGAGATAGTGTGGTCTGATGTCTCATTACAATTTACGGATTTGCTTGTGAAAACGATACCTACCAATAATGGATTCGTTAGCTGCTTGTCTAGAGAATCTGCATTTCTTTGTATAGATACAAGATTTAGAAATTAGTAGGTTAATTTTTGACGTATTCTCTCATTGAATAAATGCATGGTACCGTTATGTCATTTGACATCTATGCAATGTGATTTTCGATTGAATTCCGATACAATTACGTCAAAAGTTAATTTGCTGAATTGAATTGGCATTTATGAATAAGTAAGTGATTAATTAATAGCCACTTACAAAATGTCTTCCATTACATTTAAAATTAGTAATTACTGTTGATTACTGTACTTAATATAATAAATTTAATAATAATTATTTGATATTATTAGAATAAGTATGTACCTATTTAATTTATTTGTAAAGTTATTTATAGAAGAAATATAAAATTTTATTCTATAAGAATCGACTTCTTTCTTGACAAAATTATTTGATTCGATATGGGAGTGGACTCTTTTAACAAAAAAGAAATACAAATAAATTCGGAAGTAGTAAAGAAGATATGATGAAACATATACACAAAAAAATAGTAAAAAATATGATTGAATTGAAGAAATCTTCCTCTGTCAACGTCTAGAAAGATCGATAGGTGTATTAGTTTGGGGCTCAATAGAATTTTTTCTATATATGTTTATTTGTATATCAATTATTTATTTAAATATTTTGAATTTAGAATTGCCATTAAATACTGGAGATAGGTAACTCGAGATAGATTTTACAGTATGTTATTAATTGATCATTAAAGTAAATTATCTATGGATTTGATACACGATTGGTTTTATTATTCTTTATAAATGTAATTCGCACAGTAGCCTCTTTGGTATGATTTTTATATTTCACAAAAACCAATATAATGAAGTGCAAAAGATTGTTCGAACGTGCTGATCTCTAGATCTACCGATCGGATTTGATAAAATCTTTGGCATTTGATAGCTAATTTTTTGGAAAAATCTTTGCAATTAACAGTTTCCAAGTATTCTTAACATAACGAATACTGTAGGTATTTATCAAAGTGCACTGTAATTAATTTAATATTCCTTCCATTAATAATGATACCTAATATGTACTAGTCGGAATTTTATCTCATATATCAATCGATAGATATGCTTCACAATAAAAATCGAATCCAACTTTGTGACTTGTGATAATTTTATTTACATAGTTATTAAGATAGTTATTTATCAACTCTAAGATATTACACTAGTGGGCTGATTTTTTATTCAATCAGATTTAAGATATTGGATATGAATATTTTTGTAAGTGTAATGTATGTGTTAACTCTCCATTATTGGACATAGGCTCCATAAATAAGCATAAATTTTTTACAGTAGTTGCTGAGTCTGGCAAGTGGGTTGGCAACCGCTGTTAGGCTCTGGTGTTCTTTAAAAAGGGATGCTGCTGCCCATTCCTCTATTATTAAGTTAACCCTTAGTCAACGCCCACAAGAAAGGAAGTGGTGTCCCATTCTACGCCGGGATCACATGAAATGTGTGCCGATTAGATGAATCTAATTAGAAACATCTTCGTTTAGTTATTTTCAAACAACTAAACTAAATTTAAAAACATCATTCGTGTTTTCTACTCGTGTTTCTACCGCGAGTCAGCTCTGCTTGTATGGCTGTGTTTCTTTTTGAAAACACTCAACTAAACCAAACTTTAAACCTAAACCTAACCAATAGCAACGCATAATCTGTATCATGGGAATTACTGTGTTTCTGCGATGTTCATGATGCTGAGCCGTACGCCTGCTTGTTTTTATTTTCATAAAAAAATTGATATTATATGATTTTGATTTGATGCTAATCTCAAAAGTCACTTTGCACAGCTACTTAAAAAAGATAATATGGAATCCTAATGGGAATTATTTCATGTTTTTTCATCACCCGTATTCTACAAGGAAGACTTGATGCTTCACAAAAAACTTCCTCAACTTGAAAAAAAATTGTTCCTTTTTCCCTAAGAATGAGGTGATTCGTATGTACTTTGGAATTTTTTTAATGGATGATAAAGGAACGGTAACTCCGCCTGTGCCACGCTAGCGTATACGCTAGCGTGGCACCAATGAGATAATGAAAAGGCAGGTCAGTTAGCCCATTGTGATGAATACGCCTGGAATTCAGCACTATGATTTCGAGGGACCACGTGGAGGTCGAGCTGACAGGGGCGGTTAGATCCCATACTAACAATCTCTTTCCGCCTTGTACTTTGGTCTTAGGCACTAGACTTTAGGTATCTTTCATCTTACTAATATAATAAAATCGTATCTGAACGATTTTTGTTTGTACAAGCTATCTAAGGAAAATGTATATGGGGGTATTAATATAAGCTATAGAAACGACAACACTTTTTTTTAGAATTTATCTCTGTTTGTATTATTGTTAGATACAATGTATCAAATTGGATGCTGTTTTCACAGTTGTGTTCTAAAAAACTAAAAAACTAACTTAAAAAATGGTATATGATAATATGTATTGAGATGCCATCTAAAAGTGGTTTATTTATTTATTTCTTCTTCTTCTGGTTTTAAAATCCAAGCGTACAAAGTAGCGGCCAGAAAGCTAGTATAAAATAAAGCATCACCGTTATAATACGAGCAATCATTTACTGATAAACCACAATAATTTTATCTTTATTGTTAATTAGAAGTTAACTATCGTAATAGGGTATGTGGTTCGAATCCGTTATAGATATTATTTGATATTTCTTAATAGATATACAATCATATATTCTAACGGTAATTCCGGTATAGTTTTTAAAGAATTTATTTTGCTTTTGGAATTTAGACAGTATTGTTGACCTCGCTAGCCCCTTAAAAAGGCATCTTAAGTGGTCTCAGACATGTCTTTATGTTTTTTTTTATACCACTGAGGTGGCAAACAAGCATACGGCCCACCTGATGGTAAGTGGTTACCGTAGCTTATGAACACCTGCCAGGTATTACGTGTGCGTTGCCGACCCTAAAGAAACCTCTTTACCCCCCTTTTGAAGAACCCCATGCTGTAGTCTCTTGGGAAAATTTCGGTTTGGGTGTGCAGTTAAAAGTTCTACTTGTATTCTAGAGAGGGCGCTAGACTATTCTGGGGTGGGCACGAGTAACCAGGATTCCTTTGAATATACCTAAGCCTATAAATAGATTTTTTATTGTTTGAAAATGGATTGTGAAATCGACGTGTACTATTAATATACCAGTTAATGAGGATAGGTGAAGCTGAAGTCAGATCAATTAGTCCCTTGTGACAAATTAATAAGAAATTAACCACGATGTCTATAGGCGACGGTTACCACTTTCCACCAGGTGGGCCGTTAGCTTGTATGCCATTATAATTTGCATAAAAAAAAAAACGATCTCGTCAAGATGGGACCGTATGGATGTCGATTTAACAGGGAGAAATGGGACTACTAGTTCCTATTATTAAAAATCTCCACGCCCCTCCAGCAGGATGATTGTAGTGTTAGTGACAAATTTACATTGCGTCAGAAATGCCCTAGCTACTTCGTCATCAGTTAAATCGATCAGGATTTTGGACAATTACATAATTTATTTTAATTACGCACGAAATCACTATCATTAGTGTGCAATTAAGTAACGAACCTCTGTTATAAAGGTAAGCTACTGTGAAAATTTTAGTCAGTTTAACGTTTGAAATATACGGAGTGACATGTGTGATAATTTATCATAATAATTATTTGTGAAGTTCAGAAATAAGTTAATATCAGTGCAAGATGAGGTGGTTCATATTTCATGTAAGAATACGATTTTTATTTGTAAATTTTTCGTGTTTTTTTCATATCACTCGGACTCGATAAATGCATGTGATTTGTTAAGAAAAATTTAAGTATTGACATACGTATTATATTACTTATTTCAAATATAATATTAATATAAATATATAATATAAATTACAAATTTTATCATTAAAAATTTTAGAGAATTACATCTACGTAATAATCAGTAAAGCACTCGTCCTTACTACCTATCCGTAGCATGTGTCTACGTACACTTTGTTTTATTCTCTTCCACGTGTAGATTGTTATTTTAAGTGTATTTGTACAATTATGTATTTATTTATTGAACTCACTATAAAAAAAAGTGACACTCTATAGATAGATATTTTCGTGTTGGTATGCCTAGAATTAATGAAAATATGCGCGTATAATAATTTAAAACATAGCTGTAACTGAGATTGGCGAAAATTTATTATTAAATTATTTATTCATTATTTTTATAATATGAATATGAATAATTATAAACTATAAAATATATTATATAATACTAATTATAACTACAGTATGAATAGATACACATCAATACTTAAATAATAATAATAATACAGAAATAACGTGAAACAATTTCATTGATTGAATAACATTGTAATAAACTTATTAACTTTTTCTAAAGTAAAAAAAGGTTAGCCTCCTCTCTCCTACATGCTGTGTCGAACAGGGTTCATAAATTAAGTTGTTATAATATCTACCAACCACATTATAGAATGCAATAAGAAATTAATAAATAAATTGTTATTACCATTTTGCTTTTCAACAATCAGTTGTTTGCTCTACAAAGAGAAACTGTCGCCCAATCATTGGAAATTGGAAACAAATTGAAAACTTAAACGTGTATCATCTAAAAAAAGTTGTTTAAGATAAAAGAATCTCTTTGTTTTGGCAGTATTATTGTTGTTATTATTATTCTTATTGTTTCAAACAAGCTGAAGGCGTACCTGATGGAAAGTGGTATCTGTCGTCTATAGACATAAACAGTACCATGGCCATCACACAGTATACTTTGTCGCCCATGATACCTCTCATGCGTTGCCATTACCACAGATAATGCCATTACTAAGGTGGTATGACTCAGATGTTATGCATCTGTACTCTGTAATTTCACTGTCATATTCTTCAAACCGAAATGCATAGCCATGCAAATACAATTGCTTCGCGGAAGAATGAATGAATGGGGCAAAGGTACTCAAGCAAACGACTTTTGACAGTCCCTCTGGTAGAAAAAATATAGAATTTTGGTAGTAGTTATTATTTGAGAGAGAGAGAGTGTTAATGATATAATATATATTTTTATATTAAAATGTGAGAAATAGGTGGGCGAATCAGCTTTTTTCTATTAATTTTCATAATAATAAAAAAGTTGTAGGTATGTGTTGTTTCGAGTACTGATTCAGAAAACAATTTCGCGATTAGCGTAATTTCTGTCTTTTTTCTCGATCAAATCTCGACAAGATATTGTTAATATGGTAGAATTTGGAAATTTGATATGGGATTTAGATTTTTTACTGTGGCAAAAAGGGTCCATTCAGGGCATGTCATACAACATAATGTTGTATGACATGCCCTGCGTGCTTACTGATTTACTAGCACACTAAATTACATCAAAATTTGTCCAGTAATTTTTGCTTAACGTGTGCGCAGACATTTAGGTGTATTTACTTGCCATTTTTTATATAAATCGTATTTAAATGTTTTGATGAAAAAAATATTATATATTTTTCTATGTTAACCATATTTTTACTTATATCACATTAATTTGTTTCAGTGTATTTTACTTGGATGTACTGCCATCATATTAGCGAAAACTGAAAGTACCAGACCGAAAAGAGATTTGGCCTTTTTAAAAGGATTATATAAATCAATATTTGGATTCGAAAGTCCGAAGAATACGTTATCTTCAGTACATTTAGGAGAAGGGGAAAATTATAAAATCTACCGAGTTCCTGAATTCAAAAAGCCAGGATGTTTGAAATCAGATACTGCATTTGATAAACCATTTCTTGGAGCAGATGCGGTGTCTACTATTGTTGGGTCATATTTAGGTACAAAAACTGATAATGAGACATTATCAGCACTAGAAGGCATAAAAAATCTAATGCAATCAGGAATACTTGAGACCAAAGGAGAAGCTGTACAGAAAATAATGGCAACTGGCGTTTTGCCTCCTAATATGCGATTAACTCCACCTACACCTTGTTCCAAATTTTTACATAGTAGTGATGGTTATAATACTGGGGTCTTTTCACTGTTAATGAAAATATGTCAATACGTAGCAAACAAACACAAACACGGTTATATTTATCCAGTTGTTGTATCAAAACCAATAACTTTTATACCAGGATCGAAGTTAGTACACGTTCCAGGGCCAAATGTTGTACATATCGTTAACCCTGTATTAGTTCCTGCTATTGCACAAACACCATCATCGCCCAAGTATTCGTATAAACTAATTCACAGGGATGGTCAGATAACAACATATACAGCACAAGATGATCAGAATGTAACGGTGACGAATACCTATGGCTCATTATCTTCATTACCGGAAAGCTATGAAATATCTGAAAATACAAATAAAAAAGGTCCTGTACCAGTCACGTCTGTTAAAGTTCATAATTTTCCAACTACTGTGGAAGTTATTTCATCAAATGTACAAGAATCTTATAATAATGTAGTACCTTCTGCATCTACTGCAAATAATTACCCTTATAAACAAATACACAAAGATAGCTCTACAACAACTTTAATGGGTCAATCCGGTATAGGAATATCTGAACTTAAAACATCTCCAGTTATACCTGAAGTAATTTCAGATAGAATTCGACAAGTTGCAACGGCAACTATGGTTGGAAGAAGACCAAATCACGTGATATATGCTGGAGATAATATGGTTACAACACATTTTTTAAACCAACCCAATGTCAATGTGATTGATAATAACCCTAGACATAATGCTGTATCTTTAATACAATCTAGTAAAAGTCATCAAGATCATAATAATAGTTATGTACCTAATAATTTAGGAATAGGAACGATGGAAATAAACAAAGGAATTACTTCAACTATGCAAGTAGCTAAAAATATACATAACAATAATAATGAAAACGGTGGATTGTATTCATATAAAATGATTCATAAAGATGGCTCAGTGACCACTTATTCTGGATCTGGGGTATCAGAAGAAAAAGCTGGTTTCGGGACTACAAATATAAAGGACGATCAAGTAAAACCAATTGAAGGTATATATCAAATACCGGCAAGTCTTATATCTAAAAATGAAAATGTTAATGCAAATATTCACGATGATAGGACCTTTTACGGTAATAGTGGATCATACCTTTATAAAATTATTCACAAAGATGGTTCAGTGACAAACTATGTAGGAAATGCACTTACAAGTGACAGGACAAACGAAATAAATATATTGAATATTACACCTAAGCCTTATATGAATATGGCGATGGTTAATGTGCATCCTGAAAATATTGAGGAGATACATACTACTGAAGACCAAAACAACAGTACGGAAGATTTTGGCACATTTTCTTATAAACCTGTGCATAAAGATGGAACTGTGACAAATTACATAGAAAGTGGGACGGTAGTAAAAAGCAATGGAGAAATTCCATTTTCAACAGCATCTCATGACGAAGTAAACAAAGAAGTTTCTTCAACTGCGCAAGTACATATGAATATACATAATCTTGGCATCTTTCCGGCTCTTAAGATTGATAATACTGCTAATGAAAATGGTGGATTGTATTCTTATAAAATGATTCATAAAGATGGCTCAGTGACCACTTATTCTGGATCTGGGACATCAGAAGAAAAAGGAGGTTTCGAGACTACAAATATAAAGGACGATCAAGTGAAACCAGTTGAAGGTATACATCGAATACCAGTATATCCTAAACCTGAAAATGCTAATAAAAATATTCATGGTGAAATGACTCTACAAAGTAATACAGGATTATACCCTTATAAAACTATCCACGAAGATGGTCCCATAACAAATTATTCAGGAAATGAACTACTAAGTGACAAGACAAATGAAATAAACATATTGAATATTACATCTAAGCCTTATATGAACATGGTGATGGTTAATACGCATCCTGTAAACATTAAAGAACCATATACTACTGAACACCAAAATAATAATAATAATGGAGATTTTGATACATTTTCTTATAAAACTGTGCACAGAGATGGAACTGTGACAACTTATGCAGGTAATAAAACGGTAGAAAAAACGAACAGTGAAATTCCGTTTTCAACAATGTCTCATGATAAGCATGTTGCAGGGCATTCACCATTCTATGTACAACAAATAAATAATGATAAAGTACAAAAAGTGCTAAATTTGGATAAGAATTTTTACAATAATGAACAGCCTAGTCCATTTTCATATAAAAACACGTTTAAGGATGGATCTGTAATGAGTTATTCAGAAAATGGACAAGCGGTAAAAATTAATAAAGGAAACCTAACTGTAAATAATAACAGGGACAATATTTATAATGTTGAATCTTTGGGTGCAAATTTAGACAGTAATAGAAATACAGGTGGTTTTTATTCATATAAAGTAGTGCATAGCGATGGTTCAGTGACTAGTTTTCCTGGAATAGACGAAATTGGTGATAGAATATCATCAGTTTCTGATTATCAAAGATATTATGTCAATAATCAAATAACTAATTTCAAAGAAAATAACCCAGAAATTAATTCAGTGTCAGAAAATAAACAGAAAAGTGAAATAACAATAAATGTGGAACCAATAAACACAACGGAACAAGATATTGAAAAAGGTCATCCATATTTTTACAAAGCTGGACAGAGTGACGGTTCTATGGCCAAATACACAGGATTTGCAAAGAAAAGGGTGTCATCAATAATGGGTTCACAGGCTAGTAATATGACAAAAGTGTCACAGTTACACATGAATTTTTATAATAATGAAAATCCTAGTCTCTTTTCAGATAAAAATATTTATAATGATGAGTCTGTACCGAGTTACTCAGAAAAAGTACAACTGGAAAAAATAAATAATGGAAACTCAATCGTAAATGACTACAACATAGATACTAATGTTAATAGTAATGCAAATAGAGATGGATTTTATTCATACAAAGTAGTGCATAGCGATGGTTCAGTGACAAGTTTTCCCGGAGCTGAAGAAATTGGTGATAGAATCTCTTCATTTTCCGATTATCAAGGATATTATGACAATAATCAAATTGTTAATTTCAAAGAAAATAATCCAGAAAGTGATCAAGTATCAGAAAATAAACGAAAAAGCGAAATTGCAAAGAAAAGGGTATCATCAATAATGGGTTTAAGTATAGACAAAAGTTTTAATGATACTGTACTTTATCAAACGTTAAAAAAAATCACTAGTAACGAAATGGATAATCCAGCAGTTAAAGTGAGTACTGGATCATATTCTTTTAAGTTAGTCCACAAAGATGGTCCAGCATCAAATTTTTCTAATAATAGAGAGATGAATAATAGAATCTGCACAGAGGTCAATAATGAGACAGTTGTAAATGGGGTAGAATGCAATCCACATTTAAATCAAGGTGTTGTAAATAGCACAGATGTATCATCAGAAGTAAGCAAACAAAGTTCTGTTTTATTTCCTCAACCAGTAAATTCTAGGTATGTTTATAAACAAATAAAGCCCAATTCACCACAGCAGTTTACAGTGAATGTAACTGACGTTAGTCATAGCGATATGAAAGTCAGTGTAGATGATTCTTTAAGTAAACATCCAATTGTTGTTGCTGACGATTCTGAAACATATTCTTACACACAGAAACGAGAAGATGGCTCTTCGTTGAATATTAAACAAATTGGAAAAAAAGATGTGAAAGTAAATATCAAGCAAGTCAATCGTAACAGAGGAGATATACCAGATGCATTCAATTGATCCTAAAATTATAAGTCGGTATTAAATAAATGTACAGATAAATAATTTTAAGTATTTATTGTTAAATTATACTTAACTTATGTAGAAACTATACTGTAAGCTTATAATATTAATAAACATGTTCTTTATTATTAATTAAGTCTCTTCATTTAAAACATAAACTTGGCAAATGTTTCTTTAAACAACAGCACCCAACAGTAGACAAGAGGAAACGATATCGCATAAAATTTTATACAACATTCAACAATAGATTAGGTATAATGATATTATTTATTATTATTTTTACATTTACTGAATTTTTACAGAATGTAAAGTATAATTTCATTTCATCATTGATATTAAATATCGGTGTGAAATTTTAATAATTTAAATGATAAAATCTTTTTAGACCATTTAACATATATAGGTGTCCGTTTCTCCTTTAAAATTTTGCTAATGTACATAATATAAATTGGTATTTTCCATGGTTATCACTACCTAGGTAGGTAGAGAAATTGATAATAATTAGACAATTGACATTCGGTAGCTAAGCATGCTTATTTCCCTTTAAAACTAGAAAAAATGAACGCTTTATTCATTCAAAAAAATAACGAATTTCTATCAAGAAGTCATTACTTATTTAAAATTGTATTTACGTTAGAAATTAAATAGTTTAATTTAGTGAAATGCGAATTTTCAACAGTAACTTTTAATTTGTACAAAGATTTAATATGAATTAAAATGTTTGAGTCATTTATTATAATCGATATTTTAATTAAATACGTGTACGGAAATGCATCTTGTGAATGTCAGTTTATCACTTGTAAAGACAACAACAATAACACCAAATAAGAATTGTGTTGAAACAAGTTGTAATAATAACAAATAAGAATGAATTAAATATTATGTATAAAAACATACAGTTCTAATTCAATAATTTCACAAAACAATATTTGAAGACCCGCAAAATAAACCTTGAGAACGAATAGGTAAGTTAATTTAAATTTACAGAAACTATAAACTGCTATAGAAACCATTATTACAGCTTAGAAGTTCTGATTATAAATAGTAGATGGCGCTATTCGTATTTTATTTCATATTCGAGTACATACTGAAAATAAGTTTGAGGTACCTACTCAGTAAGTAATGGATGTCGTCTCTATAATTTACATAAATTCGTCCGTTCATTATCCTTTTTGTAATTGACATTCGATGTACAAAAAAGAAAAATTAAACAAGTACAAACTTATATGAATCAATTTTCTATTGAGAAATGGCTTATTTTTTCCTCTGCTTGAGTGGATGCTGTGATATTCTATATTATTTCATCGCAACTGGGTAATATTTAAATAACAATATGTGAGAGAATCACATAAAACAATTATTCAGTTCAAACGGCACTCTCCCTATGTAATGTAAGCGTGACATCAGGAGGAGGGGCGTCCCACTGTTCCCAAATAGCTGGTGGTTTCCGACGGCGGTCAATAGCTGGCGCCACTTCGTCTAACACTGACCCGTCGGAGTATCCGTTACTGCAAGAACGAAGGCTGCACGATGCGCGCACTTTGTTCTCTGGAAAAATATTAAGATGTCGTTGCATGAACTCTTCTGTTCACCTTAATTCTTAGTTATACTTTTTTACATATACAATTTTATAGATAATTTCAATGTAGTAAAAATAGTTTTACATTATTAGTTTACACTGGCGGCAGTGAGGCATGATAAGTAAGGACATAAGGTGAGGATGAAATCAAACTAGTTGAAATAATTACGATGATTAGCAATAGGGAGTTCCTGTTCTCATTAGAATTTCGTCTATCACAATTGCTAGGTTCTCTCTATTAATTTTAAATTATTATTTTGATGTTTTATTATTTAAATTATTTTAGTTGTAGTTTCTGATGGTAATCACAACTTTAACGAGAAGTGTATATTCTGTAACTCTAAAAGAACTTATGGAGTGAATTTCTATCTGAAAAATTTATTTCGATTACTAGCTTTATCCTTTATTTGCTCACGTAAATTAGTAAATAAAGGATCTTATGTATTAAGTTAGGATATGTTACCCACATGTTTATCAAATTTCATTACAATCCGTTCAGAAGTTTTTGCGTGATTGAGTAACGAACATCTATCCGTCTATCCTTATAAACTTTAGTATTTAAAATATTAATAGGATTTTGAACAAGACTCTTACTGTATGCAATATTAACCTGCCATAGTATCGATGTAGTTCCTGGTGAGATCATCCAACTGTACCACTTGTATGACAGGAGGCGGCTTGCCGCGCGGCCTCCTGATCAATCTCACCACCAGCACCGTCGACACCACAAACGAGATGACTAACACTACTGCGCCCAGGGATATGCCCACATCTTTTTCTAGTATAACTGGAAATGATAAAATGGATCTCTTTACACAGAGTGAAAAAGAATGGAAATAATAGTCTAGCCAATATATCAATTACTCAATAATTTTCCTATGGAAAAATATTCTAAATAATTTTATAAAAATCGCGTAGGTTTGTGATTACTTGAAATTTAGGAAATGTTGTTTATATCATAAGTGACCCCAAGGGCTATGATTTAGGAACACTTACCAAAATCATTAAAAATACATTCAATGATTTCGGATTTATTGCCAATGATTTTACTATTGTTATTGAAAGCCGTGTAGATCCCGGCATAAAATAGGTTACCCATTCTTTTCTCGTGAGTGTCGTAAGAGGCAACTAAGGGAGCTTATGGTCGAGAGATGGGCAGCAGTAAACCCTTCTTATATTTTGATGGAGGTTATGTTAAGTAGTTAACGGCTGATACAATACAATACAATTATTATTGACAGACGGTTTTTTTAAGGCTAAAAAACCTGTGACACTGCTACCTTTCCATGATTTTTTGTGCTTACCCCTTTTTAAAGTTCGCTGCTAATTTCTATCAATGATAGGATGGTGGAGGATTTTTTTGTAGAATGTTGATGATATTTCCTCTTTTTTATTATTTATATTATTACAGTTTCGAGAATTTTTAAGCTTTTACTCATTTAAATTGCAAAATAGTGTTGAAATGAAATTTATTGCCTGAAACATTGTAGATAAGATGCTGCATTTGTCAAGTTTACAAGATGTCCATTATGTTTCGCCACATCAAATGGCATGCAAATATTGTAATATGCAAATATAGTGTTGTCATTGGAAATTATGGAGAAAACGCTAATCACCTAATAGATACTGCAAACACGAAGATAACTAAAGTAACCTACAATACAAGAGACATATGTAACCTTTTATTTCCATGAGCGGTATGAGGTTCAGTTTGAGAAGTATTATGCATATTGCTAGTTTGTCTATAGTATTTGTGTTTATGGTGTAGAGTATGGTAGTATCTGTAGTTTACCAAGTGAGTTAGGCAAGTTGTCAGGTTAGGAACAGCTTTAATTTGGTAATAATGTTATCATTTTTATATAAGTTGTTAACTGTCCACTGCTGAACATAAGTCTCCTCTATAAAGGGGGTATTGCCAGTAGTTGTCATGCTTGGCAGTTGGATTGACAATCGCAGTTGGGCTTTGGCGATGTTTTAAAAGGGACGCTGTTGCCCATCCCTCGACCATTACGTTCCTTTAGACGCCTGTTACGACATATATGCGAAAGGAAGAAATGACCCATTTTATGCCGGGACTACACAGGAATAATGATATGTTTATTGTAAATAGGAGTCCATGAACAAGAAATTTTAATAAAATACTCACAATGCCACCACGGAGGTTCTGCTGCTAGCAGTAGATTCTCTGTAGGCCTGAGCAGAAGTGGAGCTGAACATCCATATCTGTTACATGCTGCCGCGCCAGCTTCATCAGCAGATTTAAGGACGCCTAGGGCTCCACGCACCAGCCATGTGGGTGCTATGCTTCCAGGGGCACCTTCTACTCCACCTTGGGCTAATGCCTGCCGTGTCCCAAATCCTATAGAACCCCGACGCTCCAGATATAGAGAGGAATTGGAGGTCGACATGCGCCATACTGATATCTCGTAGTACGTTGCGTTTTCCACTAGAAATTGAAAGCGAATTTAAAAATAATAAAAGAAGTACGAGATACATTTAATAGGAATATTATGCACGTTACATCTTTTATTTATAGTGATTCGTTGTAATCCGCTATATTTGAGTCGATGAACGTAGAAAGAGATTGTCTTTTGTAACGAAATATGTAGTCGAAAAAATCTGTATCTGCAGATGACAACAATAGTAAGATATCTTTTTAGAAACATACCAGGTATGCACCTCATTTGGAATTCTCCATATTCAAAAGCTAAGTCACACTGGTTGGGCTGCGGAGGCCGAAGTGACTCCAGACTGAAGATCCTTTCGCAGACCTCGTATTGAGACGCTATACCGTTACCGGCCTCGCAACTCGCTTTCATTGTCCCTGAAAATACATTGAATATTTTATTTATTTACAAGCCAAACGTCTTTCATATGGGGGGAAAGGGATTGTTAGTAATGGAGAATGAGAATCCCATTGCTAGTAATATAGTCAACCAGGTCGACCTCCTCACGGTTCTCCCTGGAAATTATCATGGTTAATTCCTGATGAATTTATCATGATGGGCTAACTGACCTGTTTTCATTCTCATCTAACACTTTTCACTGGTGCACCGCCAGCGTACTCCGTTAGCGCAGGCGGGGTTACCATACCATTTTCACCCATAAAAAAAAGAACGTCTTTCATAGTAACATTCTCTTGCAAGATTGTCATTTGAATATATGTATGTTGGTTCCTGATGTTCTTGAATACTCCATTAGACAGTAAAACTATCTGATCATTAAGGTTAGCATAGGTCTTCAGATACTTGTATTTTCCACTGTTTTATCAACTTTCTATTTGACATTCTTTGTACACTAACTCAGCATGGTCTTTCTCAATTTTACGCCAACACCTTTTTTCTAACCAATTTATTTTTCGCTATTGTAAATAGCGCTCTGTTACGAAAGTAAATGATAAAATATATTGTAATAGTATATACCAGAGAGTGGTTCATTGATCTGGGATAGAGGCAGTATAGGTGACCCGGTGGTCAAATGCTGTACATCCAAGCCGGCCGGTTGCACGTGCCAGAAGTATGTATCCGGGGAAGGTAGACCATGAACGTTGCATTTTATAGTTTCTTTGACGAGACTAATGCCTGGTCCTATACATTCTGGCGGATCTGTAAATTTATTAGTGCATTCAGTTGGTAATTTATTTAAGAAAAACAAAATTTATAGTTAGTGGCTACAGGTGGTTCAGGACTTATAGCAGTCTTTGAGGGAAGCCATGTTTATCAATGAAGAATTAATAGCTGAAATGATGATGACATAAATGGATATAGATATTCGGGTGGACAATATTGTAAGGCCTAAAAATGTCTTCAGAAAGAAGTTTCTAATATTACCTGCTGGGCACCATATATAAGGTAAACACGTGGTGATCTTAAGTTTTAAGTTTAAAAAAGCTACTAATGATAAACTGATCCAGATACTTACAGTAAACGGTGATGGTGAGCGGTTCAGCCCTGGTCTCGCCCACGTTGTTGCTAGCAGCGCAAGAGTACACCCCGGAGTGCCTTCGGGACGCCTCCTCCACCAGCAATTTGTGAGAGTAGACATTACTACCCCATATATATCCGGGAACAATTTCACTATCCTGTAAGTAAATATTTTGAATATCTTTAATGCTACTAATAGTATAAAGGTGAGCCATCTGGTGTAGGGGGGAAAGGGATTGTTAGTAATGGAGACTGAGAATCCCATTGCTAGTAATATACCTAACCAGGTCGACCTTCACGTGGTTCCCCCTGGAAACCATCGTAAACAATTCTTGTTGAATTCGTCACGATGGGCTAACTGACCTGCTTTATCCTTATCTATCATCCCTCACTGGTGCCCCGCCAGCGTTAGCGCAGGCGGGGTTACCATACCATTTTCACCCATCAAAAAAAAAAGCCCTCTGGTGTACTTACACCAGAATTATTGAGTTTTATGGCTATTTTTTTATAAACGAAGATGAAAGGATCTTTGAAGTAAATTACTAAACGATTTACATGACCTTTAAGTGAAGGACTTAAGTATTTATAACCAAATATATATATATATATATATATATATATATATATATATATATATATATATATATGTATAACGGGAAGTTTATGAATTTACTGAGTGTGTCTGTGTTCTGCAGGGGGAAGACGGCGCTTTGCGTCATAATGTCTCATATCGCTTGCATATACCCAAATGATACAGAAAAATTTTGTGATTTCGCTAGATATTCCAGAGTTGAATAGTGATAATACGAGTAGTAAACGAAGCAAGGACAAATAGTAGAATTTTTATAATAATATAATAATAAAAAAAAAAATTACAAAGTATACTTACATTATGATACCATATAAATTTATTTACGGGTGGGTTTGCTTGGACTTCGCATTCTAAATGCAATGGATCCAATTCAGCTACATCACTTAGGTCCCCATCTCCTAATTTGGCAATTTCTACTATGGGGCTATCTGTAATAAATAAAATAGTTTGTCATTAATACATAAATTAAGATATTTTTCACAAAAAAAAACTTTATTTTATTTGAAGAAAACGTTATATTCATAAAAAAATATTCTCGAATTGAGAACCTAATTCATTTTTAGTACTACATGAGATATTGTATTGTTTATTTTTAGAATTATTTTTAAAAGAATTTTTTTAATATTTATTATAATATTGTAAAGGCAATAAAGAGATCCTTCATATCCATCCAAAAAGAATATTTTAAAATAATAATTTGGATTATACTTTGCTAACATGATATATTGGCTTATCTATAAGTTACAAGATCTTAATTGTAACATTTGACTTACAGGTAACATTAAGTTTGATGACGTCAGCTTTGGAGCCCCGGCTTGGCGCCATCGCAGTGTTGGTGGCTACGCATGCAAGGGTCGCACCATTCTCCGCCACAGACGGGATCAGCTCCAGGTAAGATATCGAAGTACGTGTCAAGTTGTTCCAACTCTATAATATAATAAATAAAAAGTTATTACCTTAAACTAAAATCTACGGCAATACAGGGTTTAAAAGTCTGAGTATTTTCGAAAAAAATAATGACCGAGTTTGGAAATAAGCAATAGAACATAAAAAAAATATTTCTTTTAAAATTCATGTTATTAGATCGTTTTTAAAATATGTACTATGGTTTTACAAATTTATTATCAGCATCATGCGGTAACGCATGGGCTATAGACATGAAAAAAATTTTGTCTATAACTAGTCTGGCCATAAATACTGTTACATAAAAACTTTTCTTTTTTCAACTTTTTAATTATTTTGAATTTGGGACACATTTATTATTTTAAATGATTCGAATGATTTCGCGCCATTTCACGTATTTTTTCGTTTTCATTATCAAATTACAATATGAAATGGGGTGTTAAGTAGGATTGTAGTGATCTCCTTGCACAAAGTCGGTCATATTCCAGACAATTCAAAAGCTTGGTATCAGCCGTATGTTTGTACATTGTATTATCAACAAATACAACAACACTTCCTCTGTCGAAGACCAGAAAAGATCGGGGCGGCCGCGTGCTGCTAAAACTACAAAGGCTGTTAATGCTGTTAAAGCCAGAATTCGTCGATACCCCTTTAGGAAGCTAAAAATCTTATCGCGAGAAACAAAGATTCCCGCTAGGACTCTGTCGCATATTATAAAATATAATATCATTGATATACAGGACATGCCTTAAATAATTTTTTCAATTAAAGAAAGTGGATTGATCAGTCAGATCAGTCCGGTCCGATTATGGTCAGTTTTAGAGGACATGGCGGACATGGCCTGCTCTAAACGACACGGCGACATTGAGTCTCTTAAAAAATTTTTGGTGTAAGCAGTGGCGAAATTTCCCTTGGAATTAGTGCGTAAATCCATAGATTCGTTTATATATATATATATATATATATATATATATATATATATATATATATATATATATATATATATATATATATATAGATAGATAGATAGATAGATAGATAGATAGATAGATAAATAAATAAATAAAAAACAATTGCTGAATATATGTAAGCGCATAACTTCAGAACGGCTGTACCTAATTATTTTTTATTTTGTTTGTAATTGTCAGAACAAGCTTTGCATGAAAAAAATGTTAGAAAAATTGTTTGGGAAAGTGAAAAATTTGAGTTTAATACACCCATGCGATGTTGTCACGGGCAACTATTTTAATACAATTTCCAGATTCACGCGGCGTAGGCTTTAACAGAGCAAATAGTTTTCTTTAATTAATTCAATGATCAAAGCATTGGTCGTATAAAAGCGGTGCCCACGTACCTACTAAAATTGGATGTGAACTAATCAATTTAATTTGCTTATATTCGGGTTGTTAACACGAATGTTACGTGTAACATGATTGAGAGTGCTTTCAATATATTGTAAGCTGATTTAATTTATTGAAGGAAGACGTAACGTTTTTTAATAAAATATTAAGAGGAGTAAAGTATAGGTAACTAGAAAATAAAAAGTGATTTTATTTAATATTATACAACTCTATTACTTATTACGATATAAACCAATCTAATTTCAGTCATTTAAAAAGAAAGACAGCCATTGTCCTATTTCATTTAATCCTAAATCCCTTAATTGAAAAAATTGCAAAATCGTTTAAACTATTATAAGCGTTGTACCTATCAATGATCTGAATTTAATGTTTATTTATCTAGAGAAATATTCCATGTAAATTGCTTAAAAAACAGCATAACTTGGTAATAACTGAAACTATGGTAATTAGTACATATTATTTTCATTATAATTTCAGCCGTTAACCGTCTACTACTGAACGTATTTTTTTTTATACAACAGAATGGCAGACAAGCTGACGGTCCACCTGATGGAAAGTGGTAACCGTCGCCTACAGACATGAGCAGTACCATGGACATAACAGAGTATACTGTTTCGCCCATGATACCCCTCATGCGTTGCCATTCTTGAGGACTCAGGTGTTATTCCTCTGTACCCAGTAATTTCACGCCATATCCCACCCTTCAAACCGATACACAGCCATGCAAACACAGCTGCTTCACGGTTGAAACACGAATGGGACAGAGGTACCCAAGCAATCGACTTTTGTACAATGTCTCTCTCTTCCCCATATGGAGTTTTTGCCAGTAGTTTCGACGCTTAGCAGGCGGGTTGGCAACCATATTTAGGCTTTTAAATATGTTTCAAGAGAGACGTTGCTGCCCATCCCTCTACCAATAAGTTCCTTTAGTCACACGCCCACAGAAAAGGAAGAGATAGTCTATTTTATGCCGGGATTACACGGACAAATTTGGTACATGTGACTGATAAATCGTACCTGATTACTATGTTTGGTGAGGTGTTGGCGGTCCAACCACCACTCCAAGATGGGCTGCGGGTAGGACCCGTGGACGGTGCACTGTGCAACAGCTGGTCTACCGGACCGGAGCGTGTGTCCTATCACACCTTCCACCCACTGGATTGACACGTTTTGTACTGAAACTGTATGTATTATCATTTGTAAAATTGATAGATTTTTATGTGATTCATTATGGAATGTCCTTACAATGTCAAAATCGAAGTGAAGTAATGATGATATTAATTTTTTTTAACCAACTGAGAATTTCAAACAAGCTAACGGCCTACCTGATGGAAAGTGGTAACTGTCGCCTATAGACATGAGCAGTACCATGGACATAACAGAGTATACTGTTTCGCCCATGATACCCTCCATGCGTTGCCATTCCTGAGGACTCAGGTGTTATTCCTCCGTACCCAGTAAATTCACGCCATATCCCATCAAACCGAAACATAGCCATGTAAACACAACTGCTTTACGGTTGAAACATGAATGGGATAGAGGTACCCAAGCAATCGACTTTTGTACAAAGTCTCCCTCTGGTACATATTTAATCTAAGATTATAATCCGATAGAAGAACCGACTACAATCGTGGTAAACTAGTTACTTCGATTTAAAAAACAAACTAGTGAATCGATTAAAATGATTGATAAAATAAAACCGATTGATAAAATTTCTATGGGACCAATCTGTAAGTATATCCTTTTAGATAAAAACAAAGAATTTTCCAAATCGGTTTATATTTGAAGGTATTATGAGGTAACAAATATTAAAATTATAGAATCGACTTGAGAGCCTTCGTGTTTTTGAAGTCTTTTGAAAATGAAAGTTTGACTGATTAGCAAGAACCTTTGTATATTTTCATAATGAAGATTTATATGTTAATTTTGTTGGAATTAGCTGTTAGATGGCTCTGCAATATTATTGCTAACAATATACCCTATCAGGTCGACCTCTACATGGTTACACCTGGAAACCATCGTGGTTAATTATTGTGGAATTTGTCACGTTAGGTCAACTGACCTTAGCTTTTTCTTTACCTATTATCACTCACTGTCATAGGTGCCTCGTCAGTGTAAACAGATAAAGCAGGCGGGTACACAATTTCATAAAAAAAAAAGAAAGCTCACTAATTATCATGAAATTCTTACATGTTTGGAATAGACAAGGAAATCATAGACATATTTTATCTTTTATTTTTACATCGACACTTGCTTTTTAACTACTAATTTCTGAATATAATTATGGCAACTTTCCTTCGCAAATTCTGGGTAGTGTTCGTTTATTAATTTGAAAAAATAAGGAACTCCAGTGGAAAATTGTGGGATATTAATTTTTCAATTTGTTTTTACAGCACCATTTCACCGGTTTATAATTTTAATTAGAACCCCGAAATGGAGAGTAAAGGGATTTAATATTTTAGAGTTCCGCTTCAACAGGTAAAAACAAAAGAACTCGCGTTTACGTTTTAGAATAGGATGGTTTATCCGTGTGGTGTGACGGGGTTTTTTTAACCTCTTTTTAGGGAAGATAGAATATAACGTATGTAATCGTACAATTACAAGGGTAGGCAACGCGCGCGTGACATCGTTGGTGTTACAGGCATCCATAAGCTAACATATAACACCGTTTATCATTAGCCGAGCCGTATGCCTGTTTGCAATCATAGTTGTATTAAAAAAAAAACAAAATTATCTTACTAAGTCTATAATTTTGTAAGAACGACTAAGAGAAGAAAACACACTGGAGCAAGAGAAGGAAAATTGGGGAAAAATAATATCAAGCCGTTTAGACATAGTTATAGTAGGCAATATCGTCTTCTTATGGGAAGATGCCTTCCATGTTCAACAAATTAAATGTTAGGTAAGATAAGAATATTATATATACAGCTATTCGCAGAGTACTGTTTCCTTCTATTGCATTTTGTGAATTTCTTTACATTGCATTTATGACCGTTGTGTGATTTTCCACTTGTTACACACTCCTTTAGCGTTCTAATCATACTTAGAAATTTAATCTTTATTAATATTCAAAGTGTGAAAATGAGTTTGTTTCTTTGTTTGTTACATTTTGACGCCTTAATGGCTTAAACAATCAGTATGAAATTTGATATAGAAGTACTATATGAGATATAAAAGGACATAGGTATATTTTATCATGGTCAATGAACATATTATTCCTAATAAGCAGACAAAGTCGTGGGTAATAACCAAAGACAAACTACAAGGTAAAAGACGTAATAAAATTCGGTAATGTTTAAGCTATTCATGATATTATCATTCTATAGATGGCGATCACCACTTTCATTATCACATAAAAAAACCTATAAACACCTAATATATCATATGGGGGAAGGGATTGTTAGCAATGGAGTTTGACAGTCCCATTGCTAGCAATATGCCCTATTAGGTCGACCTCCACGTGGTTCACCCTGGAAACCATCGTGAACAATTCTTGTTGAATTCGTCATGATGGGCTAACTGACCTACTTCATCCTCATTTATCATCCATCACTGGTACCCCGCTAGTGTATACCGATAGCACAGGCGGGGTAACCGTTCCATTATCACTCATTAAAACAAAAAAATATCATATATGCTACCAGGTTGAGCGCTACGCGGTTTCTCTGTAAAATATCGTGATTAATTCTTATATCGTTTGTCACGATGGGCCGACTGACCTGTTTTTATTCTCACCTTTCATCTCTCGCTAGAGTCACGCTAGCGATATTGGTAGTGCAAGGGTAACTAATAGTATAGTATATTATCTGTGCTAATAGTAACCCTACAAATGGAACAATAACTTACTATTTAATTTCCATCTATATAAAAAGTCTGTTATATGTCCTATTTTGAAATTACATTTAATTTTTTTAAATTACAAAGGTGGCAAACAAGCGTATAGTCCTTATATGACCATTTAGGTTAAAACGTGTGAGGATGAATTCCCTGTCGATGGCGAGAGGTGCGGTGATAAAAGGTAGGTATGGGCATGATTTAAAACAATTTCTTAGAACACAATGCGTTATACAAGCGGTAGAGCACACAATGGGAGGCAAAGTCTCGCCTTAGATTTAAGGGCTCGATAAAATTTTCCATTTCGGCTGTTTGCTTACATGTAACTGTAATTATGTAACGCGATCGAATTGATAAATCGATAGATTGAGACGAAATGTATATGCTTTCGTAATTATTAGCAATTTGTATGCAGGGTTCAATACTGTCGTAATCTGTTTTGATGTGAATGTGACATAATGAATTCGTCATTTAGTGGACAGAACATGAGATTACTAATATTATAAACTAGTAACTAATAAATCCTTTAATTTATTATAATTATCAAGAACAAGTAATTAAAAAATATAAATTATTTAAAGATAAAAAAATTCTAGATTTTCTATTTATTTTCTATTTTTTCTGCTTTCTCTATTTTCTTTATTTTTTCTAATTTCTATAAATTTATATAGTTATATTCTGCAGCTTCGCCCGCGTGAATCATTGTATAAAATATTACACGTTTTAGATTTTTATATATCCGTGCACCAAATTTCAATCATAACCGTTCAGTAGTTTTTGTGTGAAAGAATAAAAACACATCCATCCATCCCTAAGGATGGATGGATGTGTTTTTATTGTAATTATTTGTGTCTAAACACTTCACATTAATAGTAAAAAGATGTGGGCTTAATCTTCATGTATATAGACAGTAAATTAAAATGCTAATATACAATGGTATATTTATTTATACTAAATGTAGTATAAATAAATATAATGTACAATAATTTGAATCGCTATTTGATACCCGCTGAAACGACTGATTGAATTTAAATGTTCGGTCCACAAATAGATTATATTATATATCGTAGATTACAATATGTATTTTAAATACTAATAAATAATATAGAACGACAAAACAATGTGATTTATATTGAAAATAATCTTTATTTAAATAGGCATATACAAAAGCTCTTTTAAATTGAATATTTTTTTTGCGATTCTACCGGTAGTGAATAACAGGATAACGGCCGTGCTCACATCAGAAATGTACGGTGTTCACTCGAGGATTCTAGAGAATCTTCACAAAAACATATACGAGAGTACATACTCATGACTTTTTTAATGAATTATGCCTCCTTTGGAAAATAATCCTAAATAAGCTAATATTCTTTACTATACTAGTAGTATAAACCTATTATATTTTAAAATACAAGAATATAAATTTTCTATTTATATTTGAGTACCGTTGCATTAAATTTATTAAGCTGCTTGCATTTATGCACTGCAGACGTTCCTCTGTAAATCAGCCAAGCGGTGATACTAACGCAGAAGTTTCATAGAATAGAATGGGAATACTTTGACGACGAGTAACATCGTGTTTATTTGCATTTGTTATAAAATGTGTTACTAAAGATGCTCTCTTTCTGTTAAAAATATCATTTGTTTTGTCTTGGATTTAAAACTTTTTCTAGTTTTAAGACAATCTGTTACCTATATAATAAAAATATTACAGATAGATATTGTAATAATGTTTTTTTTTTTTTAAATAATTGGTACAGTGGTGAATTATAGTATATAGACCGTCTGATGGTAAATGATTACCGTAGCCTACGGACGGTTGCCTGCTTGCAACACCAATGTGCGCTCTGAGAAAACGTTTTTGAAGAAACTCATGCTGTAGTCCAAATACTGCGTTAATTTTGTTGAGTTCTTTATGTAATATAAATAACGATGTTTATATATTTTGGAAATCTGCAAGTATTTATTAACTTTATATGCTGACTGTATCATGCTTTTTTGCCAGCATAGATAATAGGTTATCTTTTTCTTAATTTTCAGTCCTTTCTTTTCGGGCGAGGTAATTAATGAAAATAATTCTTACCATATATCTCAATATGTACAGAGGCCTCTAACGGTGGTGCCAGATCAGTGTTGGAAGCTTTGCAGTAGAGCTCTGCTGGCGTGTCTCGATTGAGAGGTAGATATAGCACGTTCTCTTTCACACTGGGAATGTCGCTTGCACCGTCAGAAGCGTCCACTAGGGTGCTGCCAGAGTACCAGCTGATATGAGGTGGTGGACGGCCTGGGAACAAAAAAAAACGGTTTATTATTGTAACTATAAGCAATTTGAAGTATTTAAGATAAAACAGTAAAAGTTAAGTGTTTTAATCACCAGAAGGCGACTTAATTTTAAACTGTTTTAACATATTTTAAATTCAGGGTCGGGACTTAATGTCCTGATGTGTGATGATGTGGTGCAATCAAAGTTGATAGGTCGGCAATAAAAATCAGGTATGTAGGCACTGTTTAAGTCCCGGTTGTGAATTTAAAATATTTGTACAAAGTTGTCTACATGACACTTTTGCCTCAAGTATTTTTGTTGCCAAGTAAATAGTAATAAAAGTGCTTGTATGATTGTTTTAAGTGCAAGATATGGTAAAGAAATTACTGGGTAAGTGTAATAAGGCACAATATTCTTAGGAATGGCAACATATTATGATATATATTAAAAAATATATTACTATTACTATAGATTTATTAAATTTATTCTATATATTTCTTTAAGTAATTTTTGGAGGTGTATGTGCTACTGAAATACACACTACAAAGTGACAAAGGTAATTACAATGAAAGTAAAGGCCATTTTTTTGTAGTTCGGTCATAATTGTACCAATTAATGTAGAATAATAACGTTAAATTAATAACAAGACTTTGACAACTGACGTGTGTTTGAATCAAGGTCGAGTAATTTCATGTAATTTATTGTATTTTATAGTGGTTTTCTAGTCAGATTAAAAAATAATATATTGTGTGTCAATGTAAATTCTTGGTGACGATAAAGACTATTAAAAATCTAAAATTTATGTGACCATCGGTAACAAGAGACAGAAATCTAACCACGTTTAATACTTTAGTAGTAGTACAAATAATATAAAGTTATTTAGTAGTACCTACATATATACGGAGCGGGAATTATAAAAAGTACTGTTTAATTATATGATTAATTTGGCTGTAACATGTGTGTATGAGAGTGCGACGGTGCGTGCGTGCGTGCGTGTTAACTTGCATACGTGCGTGCATGTATATATGCAATATAGTTATAAATAATTATATATGCCAATAAATAAATAGCATATTTTACTAAACAAAACGTTATCTTGCGGAAATTCATGTTTTATTTGACTAGAATTATTTTTTTTTTACTGTCAACACTCGAAGATTGAGCACTAACATTAAAACCAGAAATTCAACAATCTTTCAAATTAGCCATCAATCTTTGATTGCATAGTGCGAGAACATAATGATGTTCACGCAAGTTTTGCGACATCGTTTCACGTCTAAACACGGCATCTTTAGGCAATTTTTTTTTAATATATTAGTAAGCATATATGTTAGCATGATGGATATTAGGTATAAGAAATAATTTATATAAATTCAATATGAGAGCTTCATCAAACCAATACACTGCTTGACACTTTGGTAAGTACTATGTATAAGTAACGCTGTATCTGGTTTTGTAAAATAAATAAATTTAAAATAGAGAATGTTAGGAATAGAGATGTAAAAGCCTCATTGTTAGTAATATACCCTATCAGGTCGACTTACACGTGTAATGCAGGCGCCATTCCATTTTTCCCATAAAAAACTGACCTATTGCTAGTAATAATCCTATTTGGTTGACCTGCACGCTGTTCTCCTTGGAAACCATCGTGGTTAGGATAGTTAATAAGTGACATGATGATGATAATGATGATTAATAAAATGCTGATATATAAATATATAAAACTTATGATAAACACATGAGTAGTCATGAGTACAGTACTCGAGATCTATATTCGAATACCGTATATTCGAATTCTGTATATTGAACTCGAACTCGAGTCAGTCTGACTCGGAACATCACTAGTTCGTAGCCAGCTTTGTCATTTCCTCAAACTATCAAAATTCATAGTAACTGATTGCGAGCCATTTCCGCGTCCTTTGTCACAAGTGGACTGACTTGTCGATAAAAGCTTTCGGCGGTTTGCGACCGGTAGATAGGAAAGAAATTTATAAATGAGAAATTGAAAATAAATTTAACTGGAAAACAGAAGTTATGTACGATTTTTAGCTTTAGAATATACTCGTATATTCGTGTTCGTTGTTTGGTAAGTAGGTTGATAATAATTTGACTATATTTTCCGTATGGGTATATGATATTTTTTCATGGTAAAATTTTGTTTTAATTTCTCTACAGTCTTCATATAATAAATTGACCAAAAAAAAAACCATTCCGATAACTTACGCTATCCTGATGCGTTAGAAAAAAAAAATAGATTACTTATAGATGACGTATCAAAAAATATACAAAAAAAATATAAGTTCGACGTTTAGCAATACAATTGTATAAACTTAATAAAATTTTTTGGTGTAGTTATTTTTGCGTGATGTCGAAACATAAAACACGACATAAAAATTCCAAATAATAATTTCTAAATAAGTTTTGGCTTCTATTTTTATGCATCTCTTACAAACATTAGTAGAGTATATTATGTTATATATATATATATATATATGTATATATATATATATATATATATATATATATATATATATATATATATATATATATATATATATATATAGGGTGAAATGAATATCGTTAGCATCTTTTTGAGAGAGGGTTGAAAATTATTAGTGGAACCAAAGAAAAATGGATCATAAACATAAAAAAAATATTGAACCTTCCATATGTTACTAAGACAGCACGTCTAATGATGGCGTGAGCATGGGAAAGTGAGATGAGTATGGGAAAATTTTATATCATTTTTGAATTATTGATGCACGAAATTTCCGTTAAATTTCTTTTTTAGCAAGGGTAGATTTTTTTATTGTTAGGGAGGCAAACGAGCAAACGGTTCACCTGATGTCATTTTATGTTACTAGCTGTACATAAAAATAACACAAAAAGATAATAATATTCACATCATTACGCGCCGTTTTACTGATACTAGATGAGAGGCTCAAATTTTTTTTATTCGCGAAATTTATTTTCAGATGTAATATATAATGTATATAATAAATATAATATAATATGTAATAAATAGTATAAGTATATTCTTATTTTTCTGTACAGTTAACGACATGAAATTAATATATAAGAAAACTTTACAGGATTCAAAATTAGAACTTGTTTTCCTTTTACAAAGATAAAGTTTACAAAGTTCAGCCACGGTAGCCTGCACATGTGTCTACTTCGGCTACTCTGGACAAATAATACCTTTTCATACGAGTACTTGTATATATTTTACTTAGTTACGTAGATGGTTGGACCCAGAAGTCTCCGTTTACTTTGTGTTAATTAATTTTTAAATTTGACCGCGAAGCCGTGTTGTTTTCGGGTTACAACTGTATACAATTAATGTTGGTATTTATATACCTGTAATTATTTAATTTTAGGAGTATAATAAGATAAAGATGAATTACAATAATGAAATTTACGCATTAAAATAATAAAATTAAAGCGTTAATGTGCAATTACGCTTTATGTTTTTACGTACATAAATTATTTATTTTATAACAAAAATTAACACATTAGAAGAATAATCTTGAAGATTATACATTAATACGGACCACATTTTACTGATTCCAGTAATATATTATAAAATGGTTTTGCTTTTAGGGTTATGGCTCCAGGGAATCATTCATTCTGGTAATACAAGCAGCTAACGTAGAAAAATAAACATCTAAATCTAATTATCTTAGATTAAGGTCACTTTTGTTAAATAAAGTAGTAGATTTAAATATTGTTGCTTGAAAAATATTAGTTTTGCCCGTGACTTTGCTCACGTGAATTATTCTGGTTTTCTGTGTTATTTTTAAAGGCTTCTATTGACTACTAGTATGATAAATTTCATGACATTTGGTTGAACCACTAATGTGCCAAATGATGATGATTATTATAATCATATCAGCCACTGCTGAACGTTGGCCCCAAAAGGGATTTTGGGGGCTTTTAACAAAACCTACCATGCTTAGTGCCAACCAACCTTCCTAGGTGAACAACCTTAGCTAGGCTTTGGTGATGTTTTAAGAGAGACGCTGCTGCCTAACCCCCGACCATAAAATTCCCATATATGCCTCTTACGACACTGACGGGAAAGGAAGGTGCCAACAGATAACAAACAATCTCGTTTTATAATATTATAATAAAATGAGACCTAACTGATTCCATAGACGTTGTTTTATCCCCTATCGGGCCAAACTTTTTTTTTTTGAGATAAAAGCTATTCTGCCTTTCAAGTTGGAGCAAACAATACATATATACAAATTTTGACCAATATCGGTTTAGCTGTTCGGAGATTAGCGTGGATGTGTATATTAATATAAAATTTTTATATATTAAGATTTAGTATAGTCATGTCCGCGATTTTGTATACGTAATCGAGACAAATTGATTGTCCAAGATAAAAAGTAGCCAGACATAAATTTATATAATAAACAAGTATAAAAACATTTATAGGTATACTCGTAATTCCATTCTAGATATTTTATTGTATATATTTGTTTACTTTATAATAAACAAGCCTATTTATTTGTTTATTTACAGTTGAAAGACATTGCTTCTCTTTGAGATCCTATCATGGAAGTGCTTTGAAATTGGAGTTGTTTAAATTAACGTGAACCGGTAATTTCAACATCGTATCATTCGTCATACATTAAAATTCAACTGATACGATCTTAATTTTTGTGGTCTACAATATTTTTTACTTTTTTTTTGATGGTTGAAAATGGAATGGTAACCCCGCCTGCGCTAACGGGATACGATGGCGGAGCACCAGTGAAGGGTGATAGATGAGAATGAAAACAGGCCAGTTAGTCCATCATGATGTATTCATCAGGAATTAACCATGATAGTTTCCAGGGAGAACCGCGAGGAGGTCGACCTGGTTGGGTATATTGCTAGCAATGGGATTCTTAGACTCCATTACTAACAATCCCTTTCTTCCCGGTCTACAATATTAAAGCTTGTCCAAATATTTTACACAATATTAAATTTATTTAATGTATGTATGGAAAAACAACTGCTGCAATGTTTTCGGTAAGGTTAGAGTATTTTTAAAAGCTCGGGAACGTATCGTGTTTTTGGGTGTTATTGAATTCCTATGGGTGAGGTGATCACTTACTGTCAGGTGAATCGCGGGTTTGTTGCTTCCCTCCATTTCCATAAAAATACTCGGCGTGTGCGAATTGAATTCGCTTAAAAAGTTTCCTACCAATGTCTTTTACTTTCATTTTTGAAAATTTTCCCTCGGTCCAATATTTATACCAACCATGTATACCTTAATTTTTATTAGATGTAATATGTAAAGTAAAAGCTGAATTAGAATAATACTTAATTTAAGTTGACGTTTTTAATGATAATTCTATAAACTCTGACTACATTCTGCAAAAATGTACACTTCGCTAGCTAAATTCCGTATTTATTGTCTGCGTAAATTAGTATATAAAAGATCCTATGTTTTAAATTAGGATCTAACTCATATCCTATAATGCATGCCTCAAATTTCATTTAATTCCGTTTAGTACTTTTTGAGTGAAAAATAATAAACATCCATCCGTACATACCAGTGCATCTTCATAACTACATTACTTCATTTATTATTTAGGTATTAACTATAACTAATTTTTTTTTTACTATGCAGGGGGCAAGCGAGCATGCGGCTCATATATATATATATATATATATATATATATATATATATATATAATTATAACACAAATTTTTTTTATACAACTTAGAATGGCAAACAAGCTGACGGCCCACCTGATGGAAAGTGGTAACCGTCGCCTATAGACATGAGCAGTACCATGGACATAACAGAGTATACTGTTTCGCTCATGATACTCTCCATGCGTTGCCATTCCTGAGGACTCAGGTGTTAATCCTCTGTACATATCCATATCCCACTCTTCAAACCGAAACACAGTCGTGCAAACATAGCTGCTTCACGGTTGAAACTCGAATGGAACAGAGGTACCCAAGCAATCGATTTTTGTACAAAGTCTCCCTCTAGTAAATTTTGTACAAAAGTCGATTGCTTGAGTACTTTTACAATTACTTTACATTTAATTAAAGGCTTCTAGTGATAGATAATCTGTTTTGTCTGTTTTTAGATATTGAGTTGCGCGACGAATACAACGTAACGTGATGTAATATTCTATAGACTTTGGTAATGGAAATTTTCTATACAATATTATTATTTATATTATCAAAGAAAGACATTTTTAAAGATAAACGTAGGTTAGGTACTTTTATTGCTCTGCCGTGTAGTCCCGGTATAGAATCCTTTCTTTTCTCGTGGGTGTCGTAAGAGGCGATTAAGGGAATTTAATAATCGAAGGATTGGCAGCAGCGTCCCTGTTAAAATATCACCAAAGCCTAACTGCGGTTGGCAACCCGCCTGCCAAGCGTGGCAACTATTGGCAAAACTTTCCTTATGGGGAAGGCTCGTGTCCAGCAGTGGACAAATAATGGGTGATATGATGATGATGCTCTGACTCTGTATCAACTTTTAGATTCCTTTGTTCTACCACCAAAGACTTTGTACAAAACTCATCTGCATGGGTACAACTGTCTTTATATTTCTGTTGCTAAGCAGCTGTGTTCTGGAAGATAGGTAATGGTAGTGAAATTACAGGATGCAGAGCAAAATTATTTCTGAGGAATGGCAACGTTTGTGGTGTACTGTAGTCATTATAGTAAGTTGATGTTTATTTCTACTTGTATAGTTGACGGAAAGTGGCAATTTTCTACCAGGCAGGCATTTAGCCTGTTTGTCATTCTGCGTTATATAAAAAATACACTTTTATTTTACTACCATTTAGCTATCCGCATTAGTATATATACAGTTATAGTTAACACAAAAATAAATTAGTATTTCATATTAGCTTTAATAGGCAAATTTTTTATACATTTGGCTACATAGATAAATATATAATTTATTTGCCTTACAGCACACAAATAAGAACAGACCTAATAATAGACATACACAAAAAAAAAGAGATAAAATCATATATATTAAAAAAAGTTAAATACATAAAAAAGTAACACAATTTTTACCTTTTGTGCGTGTGTTATAGTGACACAAAATGGTCACAACTCAGTTTATTGCTTTGTGAGGGCAAACATTTTTTGAGGAAAAGAGTAAAACACAGGACATCAATCCTGTTGTGGCCAAAAGCCAGCCGCGAAATTCTTTAACAAAAACAATATATGGATAAAATAGTGTGTGTCCATTACATTCACAACTATTTAATATTTTATTCTAAATAAATTAATAACAGATACTATTAGAAGAGAGATATAGAATAGTCAGAGGTCATTCTCAGTCAGATACCAGCACTCAAGCGATAAATATTTCCGCTACACACCTATGACGTATGCCAATTTTTTGTTTAATAATTAAATAAATTTAAGCTTTTTATATAAAATTTGTTTAGTTTTAGACAATCGTATCGGTGGTGGTATATTATTTCAGCATTTCGCAGCCTGGTAGCGGAAACATCCCTCAAAAGCCACTGTTATACATTATTGTAATTTTTATTGGGATTTCTATATTACTCGCTAATAATGTGGCTTTCTATAGGAAAAGAATTTTAAAATCCGTTGATTAGTTCTTGAGTTTATCTATTATAGACTAACAAATAAACGATTAAATATTTCCTCCATATAATATTAGTATAGATTCGAAGAATTCATAAAAGAGGGTATTTATAGCCATTTTTTTGTAAAGGGGTTTATGCTATATGTATTACTAGCAAATACTTTAAAGAAAATGACGCAATGAAAAGAAAAAAAAAATTAAAGGCATAAATTAGGCATACACTTCGATTTAATTTAATAATTGTGATTCTAAGTTTTGCTGTTTACGAAGTAATTTACGTAGTTAGAATTGCGAGATGGGAGATCCTTGAATATATCATTATACTTACGAGAATTCACGTGAAGTTATTTATTCATCTACTTCATATTCTAAGAAACATATTCTGCGAATATTATTATTAGTTAGGGGTTAATTTATGTTATTACGCAGGAATCACTTAATTACGAAAGAAAAAGGTTGCATTTGTATGTTCCGGAGTGATCTAATTAAAGGACGAAAGTAATGAGTAGAGTAACATAAGACGTCTCAGGTTTATACATAGTGTATATTTCTTTGAGAGCCATTATCGTTTTTGTCTGAGCATTAAGAACCTATTTCCATCAAATTTACTGTATACAATTAGGGAACATTCGATTTAAAAATATATATAATTATTATTGAATTATTAAGCATGACGCAATAATGTGAAGGCAAATATTTAAAAATTTTATTAGCATAAGTAAAATTTGGCAGTATCCCATCGTTTGTGTAACTGGAAATACAGTTGATTTAGATACTGAAGAGATGCGGGGTCAAAACTTATCTGATTGAATTTCTGGGAACCGTAGTGGTTAATTCTTGGTGAATTCTTGATTGGCCAACGGAGCTGACTTCATCCTCACCTAAATGGTATTCCGCAAGCGTAAACTAATAACGCAGGCTTTGTTATATTTTCATATATTAAAAAAAATTGAATTATTATTAAAATAATATATCAGATTATATAATAATCATATTAATATAGTGAATGCGAAAATTTTTAACGATGGATGGATAAATCTGTTACATTTTTACGTAATGATTACATACGTAAAAAAATTTATGGATTATAATGAGATTGGGTACACGGGTAGATTATACCTTAATTTTGCATATACTTAGGTATTGATTCATACGGGCAGAGTTGCGAGATACAGCTAGTACTGTTATAACAATTAATAAATATTAAAGGTTAGTTTCAAATATACTTGATGAAATGACGGCAAATTGGATGAAGGCAAAACCCGAGAACTTGCCATTGATTGCCTCATCTAGAATTATAGTCGTGAGCTTAAATTTATATTTGTATTGTTGCTCCGTGGGCGAACTACGCGTACGCGCTAGTTTCTAATATTAGTTGAATTACATGGAAGAGGACCACGTGAAAGAAATGATAAATTATTTTTTGATACGTGTACATATGTCTGTGACATTATTATTAATTTTCTTTTTCGGTGAATAACACCAAAATGTGTGTATCTATAAAAATCCATAGTATGTGTCTATAAAAATCATGTTGTTCAATGGTGAATTATTCATCTTTTTAAAATAACAACACCCAGTACACATAATTCACAATTGAAGTGTCTGTTTTATTGCGGAGCGAAGTCCACTAGCAAAATGTAATGTTTGGAACGGTTCAAATACAAATAAAGTTTTAATTAAACTTCAGCAATAGTAGTGTCCAGTTAAATAAATAATGTATACCTCCTATGACGAGACAGCTGAGCACTAAAGTGTCCTCTTCGTGGTAAGGGCCAATTCTGTCCTCCACTTTATTGCCCACTTCGTCCAAGAAAAACGGCTTACTTGGGAGCACTGAAACACAAAGAAAAACATTTTTATTAAGGTCTGTTACAGTTTTACTATTACACTATCTGTAATTGCATTTCTGGCGCTTCTGATATATTATGCACAACTTTTAGTTTTCACAATACTTTATTTCAAGAAAGTTGTATAGCAAAAGTTGAATCCAAAATAAGTCTTCCTTTTTCTTCTTTTTTCTACTCAGACTTTTTACTCTTGTTCTCCTAAAAATTTTATTGAATGCAATGATGGTCGGTTGAATCGTCATACTTGTCAACGATACTATCTACTTATAAGCTTAAGAACAATTGGGACTGGTCCTGCTCGTACAAGTACTGATTTACTTTATTACTTATCTCTAATTGTAAGTTTACATTTTTTTTTTGATATTTGGTACATTGTATTTTTAACTTGCAATATTTTAGTTTCGTTCAAGGGGCTGAATGGTGAAGTTTCTTGTCGATTTTTCTTGGTAGATTCTACATTTTGAATTGGGCAATAGAGTTAAAAAAAATGACAATTCAACACTGTTTAATTAAGACAATCTTAATGAAATAAACCGTATTTCTATTTTATTCAACTAGGAATTATAATTATAACCTTATATTAATTGTAAATCTAATAGCTTATGTATTACCATGGGAATATGGTTCTTATTGTATTTCTATGGTATTAGAGACATTACATGATAAGATTAAACGATTTAAGAGGGTTCATTTGGGAATACACTTCCTAACCTATTAACATTTACTGTTGAGCGTTTCTTCATAAGAAATATATATATATATATATATATATATATATATATATATATATATGTAGATATTAATAAGTATTATTAGTTCAGCTTGGTATTGGCTTTTATTTTGAATTTACTTGTCTTGTTACTGGTGGCTTGTGCTCACTGATTTGTACCACAGTAAACTTACATTGCAAATTGTTTTCTAGGTCGTCATCAGCTTGCTAGATGTATTTTTTTTACTTAGATTTCAAATATTTCTTTCTCAAATCTATACGATTCCCTCCAGTTTTACCCAATCTCAAACTTACTACGGGCCACTACGACTAGATATTAATTAATAACTACTAATAACTATTACGCGTACGACGAAAAAAACGCCGTTATTTTCACTGATTTTCGTTATGATATACAATATGTTATTTATAGTTATGGCTACTACCTTAATTGGTAAACTGTCAAAAAGTTACCAAATTTCTTCATTTATTTAACAATTTTTCCATCACTCTCATTTCATTTTTTTTATCCCAAATTGCGAAAAGTTTACCAAATCTGGCAACGCTGTCTGTTGTACATGTACAGACTTTGGCAATAAAACTTTTCTAAATCTATTATCTACTCAGACACGTGTTATCTTACGGAAGTCTATGGAGTACTCGGAGATTTACTACCTTATTCGAGTCACACACGAACTAATGGTAACGGAATTATACAAAATAATTCTAATCAAATAACTAGCTTTTCTAAATCATCTAAAATCTAAATATTTATGAGTTTATCTATGTCGA
This sequence comes from Galleria mellonella, assembly GCF_026898425.1. Taxonomy (NCBI): domain Eukaryota; kingdom Metazoa; phylum Arthropoda; class Insecta; order Lepidoptera; family Pyralidae; genus Galleria; species Galleria mellonella. The sequence continues at coordinate 9,033,632 of NW_026442138.1, forward strand.
ATTATAATCCATATTAAAAAATGTTTAATTTCACTGTTAGAATTCTTATTTAAAATATTAATGATTGAGATATTAATGATTTCCATTTCATCTTTTATTAAATAGAATAAATGCAGTAATAAAATTACAGATTTTGATAAATCCTTCAGAACCATTGATATCAGTATATTTACTGATCTGTGTTTAGAACAGTTAAATCCGATAATTTCCGGAGAAGATTATCAGGATAAAGTTGAACGGAGAGCTCGCCGTCTTTATAGGCACGAGTAATATTGGTCAAGATAAAATACAACGATAACTTTGGTGAAGTTGCCATTATTTCTCGATTTGTAATGAATACATATTTATAATCATTGCTTATAGAGACGTATTACAGCTAGACTTGCCTAATAGGCAGGAAGTGCTGAATATTAATCGATATTTTAATTCAGGCAATAAAATAATCTAATTTATAAATGACATAATAAATAATATGTTATAATTGTTCAATTATAAATGTCGAAGATATTATCGATTGAATAATCGTCTAATAATACGAAAAATATATTATTAAAAATTATTCGATTATAATTGACTAAATTACTATCGATTAATCAAAATGTTCGTATTATCGAACATAGTATATAATTTATTATAATAAATTAATCTATAGTAACGTTTTGTATATATATCGATATTATCAATAATCTTGCTAGACTATTTATAGAAATAAAGTGAAACTCCACGTTGATAGTAATGATAATAGTGTCACTATCTGTCGATTTAGAGCAATCGATATGAAAAAGTGAACACAGTCGATTTATCAGTAATCGATTACATCTTTTATTATAACTGCATGAATACCATTCTGTTTATTTTAATATGCACGTAGATTTTTCGTCTACCAGCATTAGAGATAAAACGTTATTATTTTTATAGTTAATGCGCGGTGATACGGATGTGTTTGTTTTAAAAGGTGTTCGAATCTTAGGTTTGAATATCAATAACGTCCGGTCACTATAAAGAGGTATAAGAGCTTTGATTTTTTTTTACAAAGAGAACAATAACATATTCGATCGACTTTAAAAAGGTAAAAGTTCTCAATCTGTGTTTTTATCTTTATTAGCGACGTTTTCGCCAATTTTCAAGTGATGTCAATTTCCATGTTGATTTAATATTACTTTTGACATTAGGTATATTACGCGTCGTTTCTTTTCTTCTAGAGAAATTTTAATTTAGTAAGTGACATTTAAAACTACTCATGTTGATTATATTAACACACAACAACTTTGATTAAAAATGTAAAATATTTATTTTTAAAACAGTCGGGAACTAATACCATTTCCATAGACGTTATTCTTACAAAAGATAACAGTCGTTATCATTTTTTTACTAGATTAGCCCGACTAGCTTTAATCCACAAATTTGTTCGCCAGAATCAGTGTATAAAGTATTCTATTTATAAATCTAAGATTGGGTCTGTCTGTATAGCGAATTTCAATCAAATCTGTTCAACAACGTGACTGAGTATCAAATAACCACATTTTCAAGGAACGAGAGGTTTTATAAATATAGGTAAAAATTCTTGATAATATAAATATCTATCTATGTCTACATATAATATATATGCCTATGTATCATATGAAACCTGCTCGACGAATTTCAATGAAGTCAGGCGACATATTCATTATGGATTATTCAATATTCATGTACTAAAATTTTGATCTCAGGCATAGATTCATTTAACTCTTATGTAGCAAAGAATATTAATTATAATAATGAATTCTGGGATTCTGGGAAAATTATTTAACAGATGGATTATTTCATGGTTTTTGTAATATATTAAAATAATATCAATATTTGAGATAGATCATAATAGTATTTAGATGAAGGGTCGACTGTTAAAAACGTCCAAAAAAAAAAAACAGTCAATATTTTTTTTATATTGAGTATTATTTTAATACGTTCAAATAATACACACTATATATATATATATATATATATATATATATATATATATATATATATAAAAAACATTGGCGTCCTATGTCTGAAATTATAATATTAATAATTTAATAAATATAATAAAATAACATGTTTTTTCTATATATATATATATATATTTAAAACATTTAAAGGTGATATAACCTATTTAGATTTTATTTATTAATTGGAACAATAAAAAAAAAAAACATTAATTTAAAACTGATTTAGGCATGAGAGTCGTAGGTTGTTTTTTTATATCACAGAGACGTACCACCAGCGTATAGCGTGTTTGCCACAAGCGTACTGTCCGTCTGATGGTAAACGGTCATTGTAGTCAATGGACGCCTACACTAAGACACTGTCTCTAATTATCCTATTTTGAGACAGTTAGTGTGATGGTGTGGCATTTATAATTATCCTGAGTAATTTTGAACGAACGAAATTTTCATTGGTTAGAGATTGTGACAATTCTCCGCAGTGTGTTCCAACAAACCCACATTGCCCTTTGTCATTGTCAGTTATTTTAGGAACAATTTTTATTTTTAACATAATTTACCCTTTATTTGAACTATACATGACATTAAAACCATTTGTTTTAATACTTATAAATACGAACTTACTGCTGCGAACAAAATTTTTTTAGATACCGTGATTGCAATATCAATTCTATTATTTTTTAATCATCAAACAACTCATTATTATATTAAAAAAAAAAAAAAAACTTACATCCAATTACAGGAATATTGTAAAACCTAATTGTAAAATATATTCTGAATAATTATAATTGTATGTAATTAATAAAATACATAAAGAAAATTTCTTTTTTTATTTATTACAGTGGGGGAGCGATAGTTTAGTACATTCTCGTCATTTACAGATATATATTAAGTCCAATATTTTTTTTATAGACCATAAATGTTGCCATAGACAAAATAAACGTGGGCTAAGAAATCATATGATTTGCGTTGTCTTCTGTCTCTTTCCATTTCATGTGAACTTTAGAACACAATAGAAAAAGACAGAAGACAGCTATATTTTTATGAGCAGTTGTTAATTAGTTAACTAATGCAAACTCAAGTAGTTATTATTCTATAACAATCCTACTCTTCTGTATTTTAAATGTGAAATTTAGATAAGATGTTTGTTAGTCAATCACGTTGAAATGTCTGAACAGATTTCAATGAAATTTTCTATAAATATGGATAACTATAATAATTTTAACGTAACACATAACTTAATACTTATTATAATACACGCGTAAAAAGCGACAGTTCACAGGCAGTTTTAAATGTCGTTCATAAACACCAAATATGTATGATTACTTTTAGAAAAGTACGTATGACTTCGTACGACTGACTACATTTCCATGAAACATATAAATTAGAGAACGCACAACAGGAAGGAATATAATACACAAGGTCCCCAAGGGTTGCAGAAACTCAGTTTCGTGTTACCCCAAAAGGCTTCATTATTGGTCTCGCATAAAATTCTCTCGTGGGAAAGTGTTATCTATTTACTGTACCATTCATTATACATGGACTATTATAAGTCAACATATTTATTTATTTATTCGTGTCTTTAGTGAGCATTATTATTTATCACGCTATTTATTTACTCATTTCTTTAATTCGTTATATGAGTAGTATCACACTTGTTTTTAAAAGGAAATTTTATTAACATTTTAAGGTTAATAGAGAAATTAGCATTCTTTTATGAAAGTACTCTGCTAGTATAATAATGTTTTTTTAATACTGTACTGGGTTGACTGGAAGAGATCTCTGTCAGAGATAAGTCCATCCTTGCTCACCGCATTTATAAATACATTATTTTATATGTAACTTACAAGTGCAATATAGAATATATATTATTTTTTTCCCAAAATAAAGGTTTTATTTTTATTTTTATCGCGTCTCTTGTTGCGAGTTTGATTGAGACGACGAGGTTGGTAGAGATATATATTTTAACTGGCCTGTAACTGACGCTCAACTGAGAATTAAGCAAGAGATAACCGAGAAATAAAAAAAATATTTTATATATTAAATACAAATATAGGAAATTAATGGTGGGCCGATACTTTAACCTAGTACGTGAAGTGCTAAAATAACAATTATGAATTATTAAAGTCCTTAATAAACAAACTATTTCCTTATTGCACTGTACGCATAAACATAGATATCACTCTCCATATTCGATATCTCCATATTCGAAACCTCAAAATAATGATAGGGACAATAACGGGTCATTGTCCATTAAACAAACATTTATACACAATAGGAGCCACAGACAGCCCTCTATGTCGAGGCTGTTTCGACGCTGAAGAAACGGCTGCTCACGTAATCCTGGAATGTGAGGCTGTGGCCCATCAACGTTTAGAAATCCTCGGAACGGTGAGGTCGCTCCGTGAGGCCTGTGAAGAACCCAGGAAGCTTCTGCGCTTCTGGGCGGAGCTAGGTTGGCTGTACTAGCCACGACTCACACGCACAACGGCCCAAATGAGAGGCTAAGTGCGGAAAACAGAGTCTTTCTCACATTCACATTCACATACCTCTAATATTAAGGTAGCACGTCCAACTATTAAACTAGTATGAGAGACAAATTTTTTTGTAATTTTTCGACAAAAATTTCTTTAGAAAAAATATTCAGTTATATTTTGATTTCGACGTTGGTTACACAGTCACACGTACATATTATAATCCAAAGGTTCATAACATTTTCGGTTTATAACCTTTCTTTCCGAGTTTTCAGATTAACGAAAAATGTTGTTAACTCGGTATGAAAATTACCTCGCGAACATTACGTCGCTCAAGTAATACGTGATGCGATCTGAATAATTCAACTGTTTGCGATGTCACGTGTGAATTGGGCGAAGCCTTTTCGGCGGGCTCGCAGTATTTCGGAAAAACGGTCTAGTGTGTACTAGCATGGGAATAAAAAATGTCGGTAGAAGTAACACTAATGCTCCTTTTTTGTGAGCGTACCGATGCCGACAAAATGTATAAATTTCCCCTTACTTACTTTAAATTGACAACCTCCAACTCATAATTCCTACTCATTCTTCCTCTTTCTACTCCAAATCCTTTTCTGTGCAAGCAGTTCGTTTGTGGAACTCACTCCCTACTTCTATACGGTGCGCTCAATCGATGCCCATTTTTAAAAACTTATGGTAGTTAAAGCCCACTACCTATTCTTATAATCACTTAGTCCTACGTATTTCCAGTTTTATGTATGTTATATATATGTGTGTTAGTGTGGTATATTTGTATGTATTTGTGCGTATATATGTATATATATATAATATATATTTATATATGTATGTATATATATATGTATATATTTGGATGTATGTGTTTATTTATGTATGTGTATATGACTATCCTGTCACAAATATTATTTTTTACAGATCTATTTTTTTTTAACGCGCCACCTACCTATTTATGCTTTAATTCCTTCTACCCAATGGTTGTCTTGAAGAGATTGCTTAGCAATAAGACCGTCTTTTGTACTATACGTATTGAAAATTGTTCAACAAATCCTGTTATGTTGGTGCAATAAAGTGTTAAATAAATAAAATAAAGAAAAAATAAATACTGCTGTCACAATTTATATTCGTTTAATAAATGACTTTCTTATATGTAATTAATAAAAAGCAGTCCGTAATCGTATTAAAAAAACGGAAAAATATATATGTTATTAGGTATGACCTTGTATAGACAAAGGTAGAGTAGGGCGACCTCCTATTAGCAGAGTAGGGCGACTCCTATTACTACCCTCCGACGATACATACAATTTAATAAATTTGTGTAATATGCGGTTCATACCCATAAGGGGGTGTTCAAGTATTATGTAACGCAATTTTTGAAGATTTTTGACCCTCTCTCCCTCCATGTATCCCGCCGTAACATCCAAGTGACCATTTTACCTAAAAGCCATAACACTAATGAATACTGACAATAAAAACAATAAAAATGACGGTTTAATACATTCGAGGGATTCCTCGTAAAACATAAACGACAAGGGTTGACAGCTTTTTTATTTGATTTTTATTATTTCAACCGTTAACTGTCCACTGCTGGACGTAAGCTTTCTCTATAAAGTTTTGCCAGTAGTTGCCACGCTTAGCAGGCGGATTGGCAATCGCAGTTAAGCTTTTAAAGATGTTTAACGCTGCTGTCCATCCCTCGCCCTTCGTTAGTCACCTCTTATGACACCCACAGGAAAGGAAGAAGTGGCCCATTCTATGCCAGGGCACACACGGCAACGGTTGAGAGCTTGGGAGATTTTAATTCACTAGTTTTTATTGAATTAAAAAAAAAAAATGTTACGTAACGCGTTCTACGAATGTCTGCCCTATTCTTGTAATGTATCGGACCGTTTTACAAGAACCCTGAAAACTATGGTCCATCTTGTAGCTTACAATTAAATATGCTTTTTGCGTGACTTACAACCATGGTGACTAAAGGAGTTCAGTTCTCAAGGTCCGTGCAACAAACGTGGTATTTTTATGGGATTAGCGGGTGTGCCACTTCTACCTAGTCCTTATTTTTATGGTACTAGTATTGAGACGGAAAGTTTACTAGAAGAATCGCTTCTAGCGGCCTACTTGTCTATTTCCCGATGGAGCACAACGATAAAAGATTTTCTTTCTGTATTTAGTTAGGGAATTTTGTACATAAAATAATGATGTCACTTCTATCGTACCTTGTTCCGTATATACAACAACACGATTTTGATAAAAGACTTACTTAGAACTTTTCAATATTCTTGTTTATTTCTCAATTGTTATTCTAATTTGTTATTCAAAATTTTTGTTTTCTTTTTTGTATTCAATCTCGAATGGCAAACGAGTTTAAGGATCACCAGATGGAATGTGATAACCGTCATTTATAGATATGAACAGCATTATGGCTATCAAAAATATTTTGTGGTGCCCATGGTAGCTATGCGTATGTGTTGCAATTTCTATGGACTAAGATGTTATATCTTTGTATCTTTTAACTTAAATGCCATATTTCATCTTTCAAACTGAAACAGCTATGCGAAAATTACTTTGCGGCATAAACACGAGTGGGACAATATGAAATGTCTCTGTCCCCAAGCGGACGACTTTTATACAAAGCCTACGTCTGGTACTTAGATACTTATAAATTATAACGTAGTAGTACAATGTTTTTATATATAAATAATGTATAAGTACTTACCTATTTACGCAATACACGTAGCTAACAACATATTCTGTTAAAGAAACTTTTTGGTACTTAATTTCTTTTAAATTGTTTCAGTAAGAAAATATACAAAGAAACAAGTTATCTATTCTATGAGTGTAATTTTTATAACTAAACAAATACATATAGACATTTGCTATAATGATATTTATATAATATGATAAGGTAATATAATATAATATAATGTAAATAAATATAATAATAAATAAATATAATAACTCGAAAATATTAAGTATAGGTAGTATGTGAGGGTACATAAGTATTACATTATCTACACAATTATATAATTTGTACTTTTTTTATTAAATAGCATTGATATTGAATAGAATGTAATTTATTTTAATTGATTGATTGTTTAACATACTATTATGATTTTATTAATGTTAATCTAATGAATAATTGACATAATATTGAGATAGTTTAGCATAATAACTTGTATCTAAGTATCAATGAATTTGCATGTTTTAGACTATAAGGCGAACATTTGTACTTCATTATAAAAATCAAGATCTTTAAAAATCAATGTTCTGGTAACTAAACCTATCTATCTACAAGAATTTGTGTGTATACATGTATATATAACAGGATTTACATGGCGCACGTTTCAATTAAACTATTATGTAGGTACTTACAATAAATTGTACATTAGATAGAATGTACAAGTGTGTACGTAAGGGCATGCTGATCTCGTATCGTGTACCTCCTACTTAGAAATTGTATGTTTCGCCTGTTCAACGTTCAAATAACAAGAGTCTCATGTAACATAGGCTTTATTTTATTTCGTTTCACATTTCTTCGTACGAAACCTTTTGCACAGTTTCTAAAATCTGGTACATACAGTGAAATATATTTGATACTCCTCCGAGGATTTACATTTATAAACATTACGTTTTGTTACTCAAAGCAAGTAGCAGGCTTGTATACGATTTTACTATTCAGTATTGCAATATTGTATCAATATTGCAAATTCACAAAATAATATTTACAAGCATAGAGTTACTTAATGATCTTGTGACGTCGTGAAAGATTATTTCAAAATAGGTTGAATTCTAGCACATGTATATGGAACAACTGATAAATGTATATAATATAAATTTTTACAATTGTTATCAGTACTTTTTTAGTTTTTTTTTCGGCCATTATTAAAGTTACTTTAGACAGTTTCAATATCATTAACAAATGCTATAATATAGAAAATGGTTTATGAAGGAAAAGTGAGATCGTTTTGATTTCACGCTGTATATTTATTTTGATGTTTACATCCGTTATATTTACATCATCAACGATTCCAAATTGATTTTAATAGTTATTTTTAAATGAAGGTAATAAATTGAGTTTCTTTTATATTACGTTTAGGACGTAATTTTCTTGCATTAAATGTTTTAATTAATAAAAAATACTGTTGTAGTTCGTTTGTCATACATAAATATAAATTTATTAAAAATAAAAAAAGCCCTAACACAAAAACCTATAAAAGGAACTAATTATCTTGAAACGTCTAAACAGATCTTCATAAATCATAGCTAAGCATCATCTCGATGACGTCAGCTTTCACACAAAAAAAATCGTATTATAATTGGTCCTTTCGTTTAGGAGCTACGATGCCACAAACAGACACACAGACACGTCAAACTTATAACACTCCTCTTTTTTCATAGAAGCTATTTATTATCCCCTACTAAACATATTAGGACTAATAAATATATGTAATATACATGTAAGTATATAATATATAATTGTCTTATATATATAATTATATGTACGCACAACGGCCTAAATAAGAGGCTAAGCGCGAAAAAGAGAGTCCAATTTACATTACATTTCATTATATAATATATCAATAATTTCCGTAAACATTTAGTTAGTTCTATACAAACGAAAACGTCATACCTCAAATTGCTATGACGTTATATGAGAATGTAAAGGAGATTTAAAAAGCGATTTATTTGCATTCCTCTTGCAGTCACATGTAGTTTATGTTCAGTTTTGATGTAAAAAATATGCAAACTGCGGACCATTGCACTTAAATCACTAATGGTTTGTAACTAATTAAACTGTAGTTTAGATGCAAGCTATTTACGGCGGCAGTAGTAGGTAGTTGTAGTTTCAGAGAAATATGGGCATTTCGATTAAGTATTATGTGTATTAATATGTTTGAGGATTAAACTTCGATCGCCGCACAATACAAACAGTTGTATTAATAAATATTTAGGTATCTATTTACGTTTCTCCATATTATATAAGTGTATTGGTATATAATTTGTTACCTCCCAAACCCCATCAGGGGGAGGTTATGTTCATCAGTGGATAATTAATGATTGATATAATGATGATGATGATATAATTTACTGTTTGTGTTGTGAGTGTTTGATGGACTATCATTATTTAAAATACTCATAGTATTACTTTATAAATACGCTATTACATTCTACAATAAAATGGTAAAACTATGTATAAATGTTTTAAATACAATATCTAAATATATAACTGATTATTAAAATTCTTACACCGAAAGAAAGTTACTTATCACCGAGTAATATGGGCTGTGTTTTATTAAGAAAACCGTGCGGAGTAGGCATTAGTAGTTAGCAAACTCGCTAGATGGAGTGACGACTTAAAATGCATTGCAGGAAGTCAGTGGATGCATTTAGCTCAGGACCGTTCTTTATGAGAGCCTATGGGAGAGGCTTATATCCAGCAATGGACGGATAGTGGCTGAAATGATGATGCTGATGATAAAATGACACTCGTATATAACAATTATTTAATGGTCGAGGGATGGGCAGGAGTGTCCCTCTAAAAACATCACCAAAGCCTAACTGCGATTGGTAACACATCTGCCGAGCGTGACAATTATTGGTAAAAACATCTTATGGGGAAGGTCTATGTTATGATGATGCCATTGATATTACAAGACCTATATAGCTCTTGTAATATCATGTATATATATATATATATATATATATATATATATATATATATATATAATGTCCACGTTTATACAAAGAACGTTCCCCTTCATTCTATTTCTATATAGTTTGGACTTTAATAGTTCAGTCCTTCCTGTAAGTAGGAGACAAAATATCCCGCTACCTACATCTGCGTCGTCGATTGACATTTTGCGGACGTTTTTCAATGGTAGGCACTTAGTTTTTCCTCGTACTCAGGCATTCAGCTGACGTGACCAGTTGAGCCCAGTTCTAATGGTTCTTTAAATATACATAAAATATTTAATTTTTTGTTATTACGTACTTCAAGATAAATCTTTTACACAGAGAATACTAAAATAGCTTTCAGTTCAAATGGATTATAAAGAACATTCAATTTTTTTAGTTAAAGAAATCTTTGTAAGAATATTTTTTCTATACTTATTAATCATAATTTTCTTTTTAATTTCTTTCCAGTATATAAATACATATTTGTATAAAATACTAAGTAATTGATAGAGGGTCAGGTGGTTTACATGGTTAATACGTAAAGTCTAATCTCATGGATTAGACAAGACAAGTGGGTTAAAGGTTTTTTGCCTTTTTTTAGTCTGCATTCTAAAACGACGGAACGGACCTTGGATGATGTTAAATTGAGATAATTAAAATGGCGGAAGAAACATAAACTCGGGACTGGTTTATGTTTGGTAAATATTTATATACCTAATGTTTATAATGAAATCTCTAATACTATGCTATACTATGCCATTCTAGTTAGGCTAATACTTTTCTTGTGGATATAGGTCGATGCCCATCTGTGGGACATTAATGGATGCTTATATAGATGAAATTCAAGGCCATTAACAACTGTAAATTAAGCAAAGATTCCTTGAATCTAAACCTTTTGTTTGAGTAACATGAATTTAAATACAATAATTTAATTGGATATGATTATATCCTACAAAAAAATCTACGTCAATTGCGACAAAACCAGTAATTTTAAAAACTAAACGACTGAACCAATTTTGATAAAATTTCTCTCGGACCAATCCGTAATCCTATCAGATAAAAAATATTTTTAAAATTAGTTTAAAATTGATAGAGTTATGAAGAAATAATCATAAAAAAATACAGCCGAATTGAGAACCTCTTTAACACATGAAATACGTCTTCCAGTTAAGTTTGTACAGTATATTATAAATTTTACTCGTTTTTCATTTTAAAATATGTTTTTTTCGTTTGAACAGCCCCTCAAAGGAAAGGTAAGGGAAATGATTTCAGCCTGATGAAAGAATATCTATATGTATATTTAAATAAGTAAATAAATACCTGTAATAGTCAAATTGACTCCAATGTTCCTAGTTTGTGAGTTGAGGAAGTCAACGCGACAGTGGTACAAGTCTTCGTCGTCCTCCGTGAGGGCTGATATTGTAAGGGCCGTGGGTTGGCTTACTACGTCCGCTCTTATTCGGCCGCTTCTGTTGAAGCCCTCGTTCGACCATTCGATTTCTACACGTGTGTCGAAACTGCAAATGAAAGTATATCATAGAAAAGGGTGGAAAAGATGAAAGGAAAATATATCGCAATTTTAGTGGAATATAGTCACAACAGATTTACTTATAAAGAGATATTACTTTGAAGTAAATCTTAAGCGTAAATAAAGCCGTAAGCTTTAAAATTCAATAAGTTAGACTGTATATTGATTTTGTTACAGTTTCATATACACAAGCTTATTTTGAATTACTTAAAAAATGTAAACAAATGGTAAATGTAAATAAAAAAAATGTAAAATTGCGCTAAATTGTAACTTTGTAATATAAGTATATGAAAATTCCGTGCTACAATGCTTGATATTTACACGTTAGTCTCCCTAACCGGTCGACCAATTTTAAAGAAGTTTTGTACATGTGTATTGTTTGCTTCAATTTACAAGATAAGATTTTTGGACCCCAGTAAGAGAAAACAACTTTTAACGCGTTAGAAAGTATTTTATAATAATTATATTATCATGAATATTGATTATTTACATTTAAATTAGCAGGTTATCAAAAAGAAAACATTCCTTTTTTAAAGCAACTTACTAAAGAGCGAGATTCGAAACTCGGTTGTATTTTATGCCTGTATAATTAGATAGATAGATATTCTTTATTGTTTCCTCCAAAAGATTACAATAGTAAACTTATTATAAATATAAATAATTACAAGAAATAATCATAATGAGAAAACAATGGGCGACCTTATCGCTAAGAGCGATCTTTTCCAGGCAACCAACCTTAGCAATATATTAATTCTGATTGACTTTATTAATTCTTTTGCAATCGACAGGGTTTATTATTATGTTAATTAATTGTGTAATGTATATGTTAATTTCTAGACAGAAGCATTTGTTTCTTTGTAGAATGAAATCTTGTTTTTTGCGGAGTTTAATATACATGTAGTTATTAGTTTTGTAATGAGAACAGGGAAATTGTTAGTCAATAATATTAATTTTCAGGAATTAAGTAGCAATTTGTTTTTAATGAAAACCTGCTTATCAAACTGACTGAAATTTATAGGGATTGAGAGATTAGTGGTGTACTATCGAGACTTGATTCTAAAGGTAATAATTTTAAATTTGTCTGATGAAAAATGTTGTTATCAAATGTAATTAATCCGAGAGATGGCAGTAAATTTGTCCCTCATTTATATTCAAATATGATCAGTGATATATAAGTGTCTCGAGTTTAATGAGTAACCCTGTTAATTTAGGTATATAAAGTAAATCTAGTCCTTTCTAAATTAATTAGTCCCTCTTATGTTGTAACTAGTTTTTACTCGCGACATCGTCTGTAATATGTTAAATAATTGGGTTAAAATATCTTGTTCTTTAAAACCCATTAGGATACCAAGAGCCAACAAACTCACTTTTATATTTATAATATTAGTAAGGATTAAATAAAATTCAGTATTTCCTCCACTGAAAAAAAAGAAAGGACTCTTAAAAGGCTTGATAGTTTTTATAAATGAGGTATCGTTTATCTTCATTGTAAAGATGCTGTAGGCTACATGGTTGTAAAATAAATATGGCGCCCGTAAACTGTCAGATTTGACAATTTATAACCGCCATATTTATTTCACAATCAGATATTATGGTAAAGTTATTGGATATTATTTTCTAATGATAGTGTTATAATAAGGAGGAAATAAATATTATTATTTTATCCATGTCAGGGCTAAATGTCCTTCTAGTCAGACAAGGATCAATGAAGTGACCAACATTATCTGGGTAACGCCTATCCTGACGAAGTGACGAAGATTGGTATCCAAGTCTCATCGAGCGACTTTTTGCTAATTAATCGAATGAGAACATTGACCAATTTTCATTTGTAACCTAATTTCGTTTTCTTTACTTTAATAATTTTATAATTTATCTGGTGGCTCTGGATATTTACGTGCAAATAGTAAAAGGTTCAAATTATATACATGGTTCATGGTTTCATAGTTTTCAAATAAAATATTTTATTTTAATATTTATTCTTTATTGCACAATAAAAATTTGTATAAGTGGCGAGCTTAATGCCATATGGCATTCTCTACCAGCTAACAATTAGGTAAAAACAAAAAGCGTATGAAGGACAGGTGTGGTGAAAAATATAAGACATAATTATAGTAACAAATATGATCAATATCTACTAGTAAAATTTATAGCTTTAATAATAAAGATAAAATTGAAATTACTAGCGTTTTAAATAATGTCCTACTAGTGGATCTGTAAATTTCTCCAAAGATATATGGGTTTAAAAACTCTATATTTTATTGTCAATTTTTAACATATGTTTCTTAGAAAAAAATATCTTTAGTTTAGTTTCTTATTCTATATGTATTGAAGAAATTTACATTGATTTTTTATACGTAACAGGAATTCCTAATTACAAATTATATCTGGCAACTCCAGTGAAATAATAGGTACACAAATAACTTGAAATCAACTATAAAACTCACAAAAAGTTTCTATTTCCATTATATTCATAAAGATTACTTTTGGAATTTTATGTTTTGTATTCAATTAATGGGAATTCAGAGAGAGATGATAGATAAATAACCACGCAATCTAACCATTTTTTGTATTTAACTGAACAATGTGGTTAAAAGTTTAACATCAATCGATAATTTGTTAACAATAGCTTTATCTATCTATATCTCCAGGTATATTGTATTAAATAGATTTACTGTTTTAATAAAATCGGATATAAATTCATTTCAAATACGATTAGTGTAGTGGGTATCTTTTTTCTAAATGATTTACTAGTTCCGAAGCAATTTTTGTAAAATTTTTAATGGTAATAGGTCAGTTGGACAATACCTGACTTTATTTCTAACTTAGATTAATGTTTGGATTATATATTGGATTATAATGCCGCTTTCTCGATCTGATCTCGGTCTGGTAAAATATTATTATGTAAGAAACAATCTGTGTATTCATATCTACCTATCTGTGCAGCCTAGTTCCATTGCACTCATGTTCAATCTAGAAGTCTTTCTACTTACCAAATCGAGATCGAGCTGAGACCGATTGTTATAGTGTGAATTAAGCCTTATAGATAGTAATCTTCTGAAGAGCACGTAAAGTCATTGTCAGGCAAGTCACTTAACACCAGTGGGTACCAGTAGTGTCATATGGAAACACATCCTATGTAGTGTATGTGTAATGAGGAAATGATTGTTAGTTATGGGGATTAGTTGCCCCATTTCAATACACCCTGTCAGGACGAACTACTCCTGATTCCTTTAGAAATGATCGTGCTTAATTAAGCAGTGCAGTGAATTCACCTGAAATTTCAGGTGAATTCACCACGATGGAGCGATTGTCCTGCCTCTTTATCCTCACCTATCATCCCTCATTGGTACTTTATCAGTGTATACCGTTAGCGCACGCGGAGTTATTATTACATTAATCATCAATTAAAAAAAAATAGTAGTGTATTATTTTTTTCAATAGATAGGGTTTACTTTTATGTTCTATATCTAAGTTTAACAGGGGAATATACAACCCTTATCTCGAACCTGATTTTTATGTGCTCTATATTATTTTATTGTGGGTAAAATTAGTAGTTTTCAGTTAATTTCAGTTGACAAGTATGAGGAACTTTAACCCTCAAATTACAAGTTTGTATCTAATACGTGAGCAGTGAAATATTTCAAACCAAAGTTTGGCATTGATTTAATTATTGAAAAGTCTAAGGATCATATATATTAATTATTCGCGTTTAACATTAATCAACTTAGTTCTCTGAATACATAAAAGTATTTATACAATTATTCAAAGTGAAGCTCTTTTGAAGTGAACACATTTCTCTGAACGTATTCGGAACTCGGATTTTTTCTAAGAAAATATACCTAATTAAAATATCAAAAATTTATCGGTTCCGGTAATTTTTGTTATCGAATATTGTTGCTGGCGGCTTGGCAAGCAATCTTTTTTTTATATATAATTCAATTTGATATTTGTTTTAACATTTGTTTTTTCGAAAGCAATTTTCAATATGGCAAGTACATTAGGTCTTTCAAAACTAAAGTGAATAGGCATTATTTGAGTTTGCGTGTATATCATACCTTGAATATCATCATCACTTAAAATCAGATGAGATTGTGGTCAAATGCACTCAAATTTAATAATGTAAATGTATTTTAGTCGAGTATGCTTGTCTAGCTTCGGGATTCGGGATCATCAGTAAGGCTTGCGCTCGCATTACGGCCGCTTATGATTAAGGGTTCCACATTTCAATTAAATTACATAGAAGTTAATCCAGTTATGCAAACAGGTAAAATATAATGTGTATTTACGAAACTTTTAGAAATAAAATACAATATTTAGGCAAAAAGCTAGTTTTCTTTCAAGAAACCTTATGATACCTATAAATATATTATTTAAATGTATAAATATCGCGCTTAACTAATTTTAGTTACATAATAGATATACGATAAAACACTTTGAATACATTAATAATAATGTTAAGAAACTAGCATGATGAATATAACACTCTCAATAGTTACGCAAAATTATTTATTAATATCTCTTATTCTTAAGTTCAAGGTGAATCTCTTTTTATATTTACTCATAATCGTAATGTATGATATATTTAGAACTAATTAGTGAAATATATACTCCGCATAAAAGATAGGCTCTCGACAGTCTGCTATCGGAGGATTCTTGGATACTCTGGTCATGTTGCTCGACGACAGTCCGACAATCTGGACAAACTAATGGTTGTAGGCAAGATAGAGGGAAAAAGACCACGCGGACGATCGCCTAGTCGATGGTTGGACCAAGTAACCGCCGTTACGGGACTGTCAATTGCAGTTGCCCTGCGAGAAGACCGTGCAAAATGGAATAACATCATAAGAGAGGCAATAGACACCTTTCAAGGACCTTCAGTAATGAAGAGGACGAAGAGAGAGAGAGAGAGAGAGAGAGTGAAATATATAGGAATGTAGTCAAGGAATTTATATATTATATAAATTTCAACGCTGCAAAAGGAGGTGTCATATTTTACAGTTATATAGAATAAAAAGATATCTTTTTGTTCAAGAATTAATTTCAGCCGTTAACAGTACACTGCTGAACATAAGTCTTCCTTATGAGGGGAGTATTGCCAGTAGTTGCTACGCTTGGCAGGCTGGTTGGCAACCGCAGTTAGGCTTTTAGAGATGATTTAAGAAGGACGCTGCTGCCAATCCCTCTGCCATTAAGTTCCCTTAGTTGCCTTTTCCGACAACCACAGAAACGGAAGGGTTAGCCTATTCTATGCTGGGCTACATCAAATAAAATATCTATTGAATTGTATAATTGTAATTATTTTCTATCGACTAATTTCAATATAAATAATTACAATACAGCATAACTTACGATAGTTATAATTCAAGAATTGTTCTATGTGTAGAAAAAGATTTCAAAAATAAATAATTTAAGAGATATGTTATCTCTTGTATCTATATTATATCTATGTATTTTTTTTCTATTCCAGAATAATATCTAAGCAAAATAATTTAGTTTCTAATTTTTCTTTCCACATCTACTTCTCTCGTTACAGTATGTGAAATAATTATATATATATGTATATACAAGTATTTTCTCTCTCATTACATTGGGTTGGCTGGAAGAGATCTCTTTTAGATAAGCCCTCCCTTGCTAACAAGTTGTTAAACTAATCGTTGTATCTTTTTTGTTTCAAGTGCAATAAAGAATATATATATTTTAATGTATGCATATTAGCACTAGGTATGTGTCATTGAGTGTTTTTTTTTCGCCAAATAGATCGCTACCGCTTTCTTTCTTTTCTATTCTTTTTTTTTCAAATAAATAAAAAATAAATAGCAGTAATAAAAGCAAAGCCTTATACTGTGAGAATATATTGATGTTATAGCAATAACTAACGACCACCATGGATGTTACAGTAACCCTCATGCGTTAGCATTTTTAAGGACTAGGGTTCCCCATACCCTACATTTTCACTATCATTATGACATAAATGAAAACCACGCCAAAGCCATGTAAGCATGGCTGCTACACGCGGAAACATAAATGTGACAAAAATACCCATGCAGAAGATTTTTGTTCAAATTTTGCTATTGCTAAAGAATCAATATTTGATGCATAATATGTATCAAATACATCAATGTGTATTTAATACATTTTTCAAGTTGGAGGAGGGGAAGGGGGGGGGGGAGGCTGACCGCCTAAAAAGCGTATATGTACTCTATTTGAGAGTAAATATGCGCTTTTTTACCATAGCATATCCATGTTTTTTCGAAGTTTGGTTTTAGCCTTTGGTAAATACCAGACAATTCTGAGATCCGGACCTCCTCTAAATACGCCCATGATATTACGAACACAGACAGCACAAACAAAAACCCACTTGGAGTTTATTCGTCACTGTCTAAACACAATCGACCGCATAGTTACTAAATCACCGACTAGTGAACTAACATATCAAGGAGATGTAAATTAATAAGTCTTACCTAAAAATAGGTACGTTGTCCTTGTACCATACGAGCAACGTAAATTGTTCATCAGAAGTGTCGGCCGACGAGTTACAGTGTAAGGTAGTGTTGCCGCCGTCCAAGGCCTCTTGTTGGGATACTGGCCCTGTGATAAGATATATCCGTTACAGTGACTTAAGTTAAATTAACTTTTACATTTATTTATTACTAGTTTGGTTTTCCACAAGTAGATAGAATTTTTGAGAGTAATATGTAGCTTATGTCACTAGCTGATAATGTAGCTTTTTACAGAAGAATTACAAAAGAATTTGACAATTGGTTGAGTAGGTAGTTTATAGACTTTACACGTTAAAAAAAAAAAGAAACAAACAAGTAAATCTTTTCTCTTTGTAATATTAGTAAAGATTAAAGCAGATTTTTTTTTTCTGTATAAGTTACTAGCTAAACAAAAATGTCACTAATTACATAGAAAATATGATTCATTATAATGTTTCACATTATTAACCACTTTGGATGGTCATTAGAATATAGTTTTTGACAGCATACATTTAAATTTGTATTATTTATATAAAAATTGAGATTATAATATAATTTATATGTAATAGTCAATTCTATTAATACATTATAAATGCGACAGTTTGTAACGATGGATGTATGGGTTTTTGTTACTCTTTCACGCAAAAACTACTGAATGGATTTGAATGAAATTTGGTACACGGGTAGGTCATAAATTAACATACAGAGTACTTTGTGTATTGGATCAGGCGGGCGAAGTTGCGGGATACAGCTAGTAAAGAAATATATTAATAAAATACTACTACTAAATATTGACTAAGATAATTTTGAATCAACTTTGCTGCTTTAATCCATGTGAAGTAGATTGTATCTACGTAGTATGTTTAAGTACACACACAGTGTAATGGAAAGGGTAAAACAATTCGAAATCCAGCGAGTTTGTATTAAGTATTCATGAACGTGAAGAAATAATCAATCACTTGAAGTTTACTTAGGGACGTGTTACTTGGCATTATATAGGTATCAATTGTCGATACAAAAGTACGTTCCTAAGTAGATAGGAATTAGTCGGTGATTACTGGGGAAGTATATTATATACAAAATACTAATTTGTTATTAGTTCTATGAGAATAAAACATGTGGTTTCTTGCTTTGTAGCTATCGGTTTTTGTCAATTATAATTAGATTTTATTACACAAAAAAAAGCAATAAAATCCAAATAGGGTATGAGAACCTGCACTTTTTTAGGTCTGTTAAAATGCTTGCTAAACTAAACAGTATGGTCAAATATCAAAAATGTCTCATAATTACGAATACATTATATTAACTTCTTTAAATACGTTTTTCCCGTGTGACTTCGACAAAAAATAGGCTACTGTTTTCTTTTCCGTGGAAATCGTAAGAGGCGCCTTGGAAAGGGCGAGGGATGAGCAGCAGCATCTCTCTTAAAACATCTCTAAAGATTAAATGCATTTAGCAATTCGCTTGCCAAGCATGGCAACTACTGGTAAAACTCACCTATGGGAAAGCTTATGATCAGCACTGGATAGTTAAAAGCTGATATGATGATGATGGTGATGAACTACGCATAAGTTTTTTTAATTCGAGTGTTGGTAAGACACTAGTTTATCCATTATACTCGTATGTTACTGTATGCATTATATAAATTAGATTGATATTTTCAGTAGAACTGACTGAAAATATAAACAAAGAATAAATTGATTACATAAACAGATTGTTGATGTCCTATAGCTGTATAATTTATTTAATTTAATTTGGATCGTATTTCTGTTATAATTTCAACAAAACTTAATTACTTGTACATTTTCATTTCATTATATTCTATAAAAACTAACTATATTTGTTCTTTTCAGTGAAATAGGTGAAGAATAAAGTTGACGTGAGACATTCATTGACCCTTCTCCCTCCTTATAAATGAGATTTTCCCAGACCCTTCCCCCCATTTTAAGCTCGTATAATTAATGGGCGCCCCCTATGAGAAACTGAGGATAGCGGTGTAATATTCAATATAATGTAATGAAAGAAGTAATGGACGCTTTTATGTTTTATCATAGCACGCACGATTTTATCGTTACAGAATAATTAGAATGCAAAATTAATGTAATTGTGTGAAGACGCTTTTAATTTTACATTATCTTTGATGAATGTTTTCAAAATTGTTCTCTTTGTTTTGTAGGGGTGTTCTCTAGTAATCTAACCGGTTTTAGAGTAAGGGCATATGAGTATGTCGCTCCGGCTTCCCGAGCCGCTGCAGTTTCTGACCAGTATCTCTTCAGCATCTGCAATGTCCCTCTTTTCCTTTCCCCCATAAATCTTTCAGTCTTTTTTACAAACTTCCTTTATTTACTCTTTTTTCGGCAGTCCTTTCCTTCATACCGCAGGTGATAGATGCCATCAAAAAATGCATTCTCATTTTTGTAATATTACTAATATAGATTTGGATTTTACAATTAAAATAAGTACATATTTATACTAGTTATATTCTTTAAATTCGCCCGTGGTTATATTCAAATGATATCGTATTTCCAGATATTACCGCATTTAGACAAAACTTTTTCAGTTTATTATATTTATTTAATATTAACGTACCGTCAACGCCAGGTATGAATGTGTAGACACGTGTATAGATCAGCAGCAATAGGTAAAGCGCCGGAGTGACGCGCATCCTACGGCCCATCCATGCTCCCGTGCGCCGTTCTCATTGGTCAACGAGAGCGCACCGAGTCTCATCTAGTACTAGTTGAGAGACCCCGTAGCTCACACCGCTCGCCATATGTAGGCATTCAATACCTGGAACAAATTATCATAATTGAAGATGTTTTATATTGAACCTAAACATTGTACAATATCTCAAAAAACTAAGATAATTACGACGATTATCGTAATTACAAAACAAAGTTATTTTCATGAGTAGTTTTTCCGGACAAACATATTTTTAGTTTTATTTTACGTTTGTTATAACAGATTACATGTCACATGTTAAAAACAGCAATAAGGTAGTATTTTTTTTTGCCTTTTAAAGCAATAAGGAAAATCTAATTATAAAAGTAATTTATTTGCTTTTAGAGGATATTTAGTTTCAGTATATAAACAATTTCTTAAACAATAAAGGATACAGACATGATACCGTTGATTTTAGATATATTTCATAAAACATGATTATAAATTTTAAATTAAAGTAACATAACTAAAAAAATCCCATATGTTTAATACTTATTTAGTAGTTATTGTCATTAAATTCGTATGTCATAGTTCCAATTTAGATCAATAAAATTAACGTCATAGTACCCTTTTTGCGAACCATTCTATTTAATGGTATTATTAATAGCAAAGGGTCTTTGAAGCCTTTCTGAAGCGCCCAGGTACTACTACGGTACCAGGTGCATCGCAAATAAGTATGGGAGGGTCCCTGTCTCATTGAAGTCGATTTCAAAGCGCCGCAATCTATTTCACTAGGCCCCCGTTAATAAGCTACTATGTTCGAATTTGTATTGCAATTATTAAATTTTGGATCTCTTTTGTGCTAATAAATAAACCTAATTTGTAATTAAAGTCCTGTTAAATTCGAATAAGTTTTGGATTTGCTTTTTTAGATAACGATGTATAGAGAATTTATATGCTCTAAAAACATCAGTTTTCGTTGTTATCTAGCAACATAAATATATCCATGTGACATTGTTATAGTATTCGGTAAACATTTTCACTAATTTAATCTAATTTCACAGCTACTGTTGTGACGCGTAGTCAGTTCTGAACTGTAATATCATAGATATTTATGTCTATTCCTGTCTTGCCACTTAAACTTGTTGAGGATTAGGTACTTAATGATACACGAGGGGTGAAATTGCGAATCTATTCGTAAACTTACGAAGGTTGTCTGATTTGATAAGGTCTTATAAAATTAATAGCGAGTTGGTAACTTAGTTTACACGGATCAAAGTAATTAGGTATTGAAATGTGGTTTTTTACCTTATCGTAAACTAAAGTTTCTTTTGTTTTAAAGGAATTTTATAAGTATGCGTCAGCAATAAATATCAAATTAGATTATATATATATATATATATATATATATATATATATATATATATATATATATATATATATATATATATATATATATATATATATATATATATATATATATATATATATATATATATATCTAATATCCTATGTGATAAGTTAGGACATACCTTACCCGTGTACCAAATTTCACTCAATTCTGTTTAGTAGTTTTAGCGCCAAGTAGTAACAAATATCCATCCATCCATCCTTACAAACTTTCGCATTTTTAATATTGTGACATCGTGCGGGATATGTCGCTTGATCAGGATTCTCCATACGTCCATTCTCCATATAGTACGTGTATGCCAATTTTTATAGTAAGTGGTTAAGCCGTTAAGACGTTAAAAGGTAACAAACAAACTCACTTTCACATTTATAATAATAATCTGTATTTCAATAAGCTGTGTCTCGTAGTATCTCCCGAAACAGTATTTTCCGTTTTCGTAGCAATTTGTAACCGAAAATCCCCTTTCTAGCGTTCACTTATGACGTTTAAGATGTACTATGTGTAAAACTTCATATTTAGTTTTTTAGTAATTCATCTGAGAAATTTTTTATAAAGATAGTTGAAAATATATATACATAGACAATGCTTTAGACCGACAGAATGTTAATAACAGAACAAAAGTTTCCTTTTCGATACAGATCTTTAAAAAATGTAAATCGAGGAATTATATCTGTGAATAATGAGTGCATGTTAAAACATTAAGATTATTGATTCAGAAGTCACGAAACTCGATGTAAAATTTTGTGCATTGTGTGTAAAATAATAATTTACATAATATCGAGTAAGCAGATCAACGGCATTGTGGTTGAGATATAATGTTATATTATTAATGGGATTTATGCATACAATAGTTGTGTATCGCGATGAGAGTTACGAAACTAGTTCAGCTGACGCGGGTGAAGGTGAAGATCGTTTGAGAGGACAAGCGTTCCGATCATAGACGTAGATTATAAATAGGCACTGTAGCTATACTTTTGCGGCGGAAAAGGGGTTAGCAATTAAGTTTGATAGCCCCATTGTTAGTAATATGCCTTATTAGGTCGACCTTCACGTGGTTCCCCCTGGAAACCATCGTGACAATTCTTGTTAAATTCGTCACGATGGGTTAACTAACCTGCTTCATCCTCATCTATCCATCAATCATCAACCAATCTATTATTACCCATTAAAAAGAACTATACTTTTGCGTGCCATGTATATTGTACCAGATTTCATTTTTATGATATCTTGACTGTTAAATATCCTACTAATAATATGCCCATAAGCCGGCTCCTGATAGCCGGGACCGCACGGCAAATATAAAAAAAAGGGCCACCCCTTCCTTTCCCGTGGGTGTCTTAAGAGACGACTAAGACAATTTAATGGTTTAGGAATGGGCAACAGCTTCCCTTTTAAACATAAGCAAAGTCTAATTGCGGTTGCCAACTCGCCTGTTAAGTATGGAAATTACTGGCAAAAATTCCTTTACGGGAAAGGTTTCATAAGGAGGGTTTTGCAAGTAATCTAAGATTTTTTTTTTATAAACACAGTGGGCAAACGAGCATGCGGCTCACCTGATGGTAAGTGACTATCGTCGCCCATGATCACCCACAACACCAGCGGCATTGCAGGTGTGCTGCCGGCCTTTTAAAAAGGAATATACTCTTTTCTTGAAGGTTATGTTGTCGTATCGGTTCGGAAATACTGCTGCTGGAAGTTGATTCCAAAGAATGGTTGTGCGTGGAAGAAAGTGCCTTGAAAAACGCACGTACTAAACACATTGTCGTCTACTGTAATTAGAGGAAGAGATTTCAAATCTGTAATATATATATTATTAGAGATGATTGTATTTTTGTCTTTGTTGTTTATTACGAATATACCATCATATATTTTATAATATACCACCATACTTTGATCATTTGCGATAGACTCAATTCAAAGTTGTTTTGACAAAGGCACTCTTCTGTTCATTGACATATAATAAGAGCCCTCTATAAAGACAAAGACGGTATAGTCTTTAAATGTGGACAATTGATGACGGAAATGGTTGCGTCAACATGTCTTCATACTATGTCGTCTTTTTAAATACTTATTCATTCTACAAAAAAATATAGATATTACTCTCTGTATTTTATTAAGAAGAAATAATTACGTCATGGAAATACCATTCTATAGCCTCAAGGCGCAGTTCAGGTAGAAGATCGATAACTCATTTATTCGAAGGAACGGGCAGTCTTCAGTATAAGGATAAAGTTTCTAGTACATCCTCGTGGGATGAGGTAGTATAATTCTTTTGAATACTTCGGCCAATATGGCTTTTCCGAGTGTCTTGTACCTAGTTAGTCAGTCATAACCTATGGCATTATTCTGCTGCACAAAAGGCCGCCAATTGCTTTCAACCCTCATGACTGATGGGTAAGATATACTAGTCTTTATGGACTCGGTCAAGTTCATTTCTTTATCATATACGAGGTCTTGTGCAACTTCAATCTTGCATCCTTAGACAAAATTTATACGAGTATATTTGGACCTACCTATCGCTTGGTATACGACATATGTCCTGCCCAGTCCCACTTCAAAGTTGCCGATTTTCATGCTGCGTTAGTAATTTTTGTACAAGAGAGATGATAAGTATCAGAGTAATTATAATTTTTTATTTTATTTTTTCTCTTTTTAGCAATCGCACTATTTGGATAGGCTACCAGCTACACCTAATTATGGTTCATTTACGTAAACCAGGCTATAAAATTATTGAATAGTCCTAACCGTATTATGATTATTTTAATTTTAGCATAAGAAATCGTAAAAGAATATTGACGAGCTGGGATAGTATGGACAATCATTGAGGAAAGAATTGCTTAATTTTCGACGTTCGCATTCATAAACCATGCTGTTCTTGGATAAACTATTTATTAAATAAAAATTCTCTCCCAAGCAAAATGTCAATTCCAAGTTGACATTTACATGAAATTGGTGTCGAAAAATTCTGGATGTTCAACAAAAATATACAAAGATTGCGTTGTTTTCCAATTTAGTGCATAATTATAATAATGCATAGTTATTATAATACAATTATAATACTTTTAACAATATAAAAAAAATATTATGAAAAAATAA
Source organism: Galleria mellonella (assembly GCF_026898425.1). NCBI lineage: Eukaryota > Metazoa > Arthropoda > Insecta > Lepidoptera > Pyralidae > Galleria > Galleria mellonella. Next base: position 9,058,930 of record NW_026442138.1, read on the forward strand.
TGTGAGCAATCACATTTGCACCAAATTGATTCCTATATATTCCAGTATTGTATTCCTAAAGGTTTAACTTTAAATCTGCTGTATGTTTTATCTTAATACGTCATCTACAAGTAGTTACCTACTTCCATTATCCGAGTACGAAGTCGCAGCGAAAGCTAGTCTAGTTTTTGTGTTTCTACAGTAAGCAGAATATTATGGTATTTTTGGTTTAGTATATTGGGGTGCATGCGACATCTATCTGAATTATGTCTGTGGCCCCGATTAAGTAATTTAATGAACGCGTAAACCGTTTGGAATACTGAGTGAATTTAAACGAATATACAGTAATGAAAAAGGGCATCTCAGTTAGAATAACGTTGATCTCGCATTTCAAAGTTTTAAATTAGGTATAAGTAGATTAGCTTCGTGTTCTCTTAACTTTAACATTATGTATTTTACTTTACTTTCGTATTTCCCATCAGTCGCAAGATAATCAAATTAGTTGAGTGAGGTCAGTATCATAATAATTGTAATAATATAGTGTTTATCAATAAGATTGTACGAGTATAATTAAGTTTTGTGCATTTGCCATGCCACTACAAAAAACTAAAAACAAAAACATTGTTTCCGTAAACATGTCTAAAATCTTCTGATTAAAATACATCGTCATGCGCTAAAGGGTTTCGTAATTGATTCACATTCTTATATAAAATTTTAATATAAAATAGACCTTAATTAAAATTAGAAAAAATAAATAAAAATAAGTTGTTAAAGATTAGAGGCGAATCTCCCAAACTAGGCATACATAAAATTTTAAAAACATTCCAGCAAATTTGTTAATTAGTATTGTTTTATAGTGTGAAGAAATTTGATTGAATATGTTATATTTTTATGCCACTGTTTAGTCTCCAATTGTGACATCTTGGGTTCTTTTGTATAGTATTATGTACTGCAGTTATATTTTACCAAAGATGACACATTTGAACGACTAAACAAATTTGCAATTATTTGTTATATTATTCAATATTAGGATGTCGTAAGAAGCAACTAAGTGGATCAAGTACAATTTACCAAGAGAAGGAAAGTTTGAAATAATTCCTGTACCAGTAGTGTAGTAGTAGAGTAACAGTGTAGTGAAGTAACAGTAGGTTAGTCCTTATTACATAGGGAGATAATTGTGCCCACTGTTGTTTGTTACGGTTTATAAGAGACGGGAATTAATGCGACCATTTAGATAAACTATAATAATTTACCTGGATTATCTCGACGTTTCGACTAGGTTACACCGGCCGTAGCCACGAGTAGACCGATGTAGCGCTGTCATGTCTCCACTTCTGAGACAGTAGCATTTTTTCCCCTCATTGTACACATATCACACAAATTGTGCCCTTATATTATAAATGATCATTTTACCTAAATAATCGCGTTAATTTCAATCTCGTATAAACCATAAATGATGCAATGAGAAAGTCTAAAAATTAATAATGGGACATTATCGGCGAATAGTAAAAGCTAGTTTCGATTTTATTTTTAATGCATATATTTCAAATTATTGAAGGAATGATAACATATTAAGTGATTAAATAAAGAGGATAGCTTCACAACAAAATATTTTTAACAATATCAATAGTTGCTATAAGTATTTATAGAATTATGTCATACTTAATAATATCCTACATGTGAAAGTTCGTAAATACGAGTATATTTGGGTATTTGTTATTTAGTAAATTATGTTTGCCGTTGCCATGTGCTACCGGCGCAGAAGGAGTTACACTTTCCTTTCCCGTGAGTATCGTAAGAGGCGACTAAAGGAATTTAATGGTCGAAGATTGGGCAGCAGCGTCCCTCTTAAAATATCACCACAGTCTAGCTGCGGTTGCTAACCCGCCTGTCAAACGTGGCAACCACTGGCATAACGCTTCCATAGGGAAAAGCCTAAGTTTAGCAGTAGACTGTTAATGACTGACATCATGATGATGATCAAATTATTTATAAACGCTTAAATGGATTTAAGTAAATAAATAATAACCTAGATTAATATATAGGATAATTTATATATTTATTTATATATTCCCACAGGCAAAGTAACGGGATATAATAGATAACCAATCTCGCAAAACGATAACATCTAATAAAAAAAAATTCGACATTTTTAATTGCTTTAGACCGCTTTTAACGTCACGCCATTTGATGAGATGTGAGAAAAGTTTTTTCATTTGAACTTTCAGATTTGTATATATTTTATTGATGTGTGGAGTGATTCGTTGAAAATCAATCAGTTTGTTTACCATTCCATATATATATATATATATATATATATATATATATATATATATATATATATATATATATATATATATATATATATATATATATATATATATATATATATATATATATATATATATATATATATATATATAACTCAGATATCAATTTTTGTTTTTGTGTATTAATACCTTTTTACAAATATCGACAATAAATAGAAAAATTCAATCAAAATTTATTCGAACCTGAAATTGTTTGCATATTTTTTCCTTTATGATTTACTCCCATATAAGATATATAGATAAATAGTTAAACAATATATTATAAGATATTTAATTACAACTATTTGGTCGTGGAACCCTATTAAGACTCAATGACATCAATAAAATTAATTCCCAGACCTAGAATCATCAAGTCATTAAAACTAAATGTGAGGTTCCCTTAATTAATGTTACTTGTCCGTATGTAACAGAAGTTGTATATTTTACATGTTAAATTGATATATTACTCTGACATCATCCCACTTGAGTCATTAGAGGTATATTTTTTGAGTTCTAATAGGTGTGAGATGTGTAGGCGGTATTTGTTTATTGAGAAATCTGCAGAAGTATAATTAGAGATTGTAACATTAGCTTACAATCTGTAATATTTATTTCTGACCAGAAAATTGCACAACTTGGACGTAATTATATATAATTATCACAGTAATATAGATTTGTCTGTGTTTCACTCACTGAATATGAAAACATTTGTATATTTAAGCGACTTTCAAAGGAAGGAAAACATAAAATCAGACGGACTGGTTTCTCAGTTCATCTGAGTTCGCAATTACGTTGTTAGTTCTGAATTGTTTACGGCAATTATCAATTAACTTTTTGAAAGGAAGAGGTTCTGAATTCGGTTCTATTTTTTTTATGTTTGTTACTTTAGAACTCCGTTATTTATAAATAGGTTGGGTTTTTTTTTATCTGGAAGGATATATTTTCAAACTCTTTTTTCGTGTGGTCCTGACATAGAATAGACCACCCCTTTCTTTGTTGTGGGTGTCGTAGGAGGCGACTAAGGAAGATTAATCGAGAGATAGGCAGCAGCGTCTCTCTTTAAACAACTTCAAAACCTAACTGCGGTTGCCAACCCACCTGCCTTGTGCTGTCTTCCAAACGTGGGAATTACTAGCAACATCCCCTTTATGGGGGAGGTCTATGTTTGGCGGCGGACAGTTACTGGCTGATATGACGATAATATACTTTCAAACAGGCCTCATTGAAATTTTATGAAAATAAGTTCAGTAGTTAGTTTATTAAATAAAAAATTATGCTTATAAAAAAGTTTTCTCATTATTGAAATTGTAAATTATTTTTATCAATCAGTAGAAGCAGAGTTTAATTTAGCGGTTTTTTAAGATTCGCTTTTACTCGCGACTTCATCCGAGTGACCGGGTTATGTTGACCTGGATAAAAAGTAGCCTACATCTTTCTCCATTCCATATAGTACGTGTATACCAAATTTCATAATGATTGGTTAAGCCGTTAAGACACTATAAGGTAATAAAGTCTCTTTTAAATTTGTAATATTAGTAAAGTTGATTGTATATTAATTTTATTAAGTATGAAACTGACCTTTTTTGTAGAGCAAAGCAAAGCGTTTAGTGTCTAATATTGTACCTATCTAATACTTTCATCTATGAATGTAAACACTAGATAAAAATGAATGAATGTATGCAGACATATTTATTCGTTAAATAAATTCGTCTGGATTTATTCGTCCATTCCTTGTCCTTTTTTGAAGGTCACTCAAATTCGACCACTTATCTCTAGACTAGCTTGTCGTTTTTTAAACTAAACGAAACTATACAATTCATTTATGTAAATTTCTGAGTGAAAAGTTGAAGTTTCATAGAATGGAACATTGGTATTTTATTTCTGTTTTTATTAGAATTAATGTAGATAAAAAGCAAACCTATGTTTGTCTAGACAAAATTATATCTAGCAAACACAACATATGACTAAAAAACGTTTATTTTACACGTAATGTTAACTTAATAAAATATGTTGTTTCTGTGTTAATAAAGGAAAATGAACTTTGCTTTTAATTTGATCAGTGCCAAGACGAACAAGTTACGCTTGTAAATTGTGAATTTCCTTTGACCTGCAGGTATTTTGGATGAGCAATTACTCGATCACAGTAATAGTTATTACGCTTTGATCGTCATAAAATTATCGAATTTTATAACAATATTAAATAATATTTGATTGTTTTCTGAAAACAAGATAGAATTTGTACAAAAGTTGTTTAAATATTAATAAAAGGTAAAAATGAACCAAAAAAACAATACAAATATTAAATAATAATGAAAAAAAAAATGAAAATGAAAAACAAAATCATTTTTTAATTTGTCATATTAAACCGTATTATACTTTCATGTGAAACAATATCGATTAATTAATTCATAAGTGTCAATTACTAGCCAGAAGTGTACAAAAGTCAACGAATTCACATCCAAGTAATTATTTTATAATCATTATTCAGTGTGCTCACTGGTCAAGGTAATGTTACATACACTTATGTTGGAATAATCTATAGCAAATCGATCGCATGACACTGCAGTTTGTATGCTAAGTTCATTTGTAAGTTCACTAAATGTTTACATATTATTTTAGTTTGTTCGATATTATGAATACTATCAATAGTTTTTGTCTTTCATATACATATATTATGTTACGAGTACACGCCGTATCACGTAGTTATCTAATAAAGCGAGTATAGAATGGGAAATTTCCAAGCTTCCGAAAAATAAAGAGCGTGTGTAAGATTGTGGATAAATGTTAATAAGATGCGATTTAGGTATTTAGAGGTGGACAAATGCCAAGGGTGGCAAAAATGAGGGTCAGAATATTTCTATGGCAAAGTTGAGAGTGGCAAATATTTGCCTGAAGCGTCGAAATTGCTGGATGCTTATAGCTAATATTTAATTTAATTAATTACTAAGTAATTTTTAATCATTCGGAGACGAGCGTTTTTGACTAACTTCACATTTTATTAAATAACATTTTTATGATTTTCTCCTGTGTGATAGCTCTGTGCCACGACCTCTTTTACTCACTCCGCCATTATTTGGTATTTTTACGAAAGTCGTTTGCTTGGGTACCTCTGTCCCATTCGCGTTTCTACCATGAAGCAGTTATGTCTATACTATATACAGTCGTTACTCTGTTATGACCATGGTACTATTCATGTCTATAGGCAACGATTATTAGCTTGTTTGCCACTCTTAATTGCATAAAAAATACATTTGGTTATAAGTTGCTGTTGTAGAAAGATTTAACATTCCGTTCCTGTTTGCAGGCATCTTTGTATCTTATTATTAGGCGGGGCGTGTCGCGTGACGTATTACTTTTTGTCTCAATCAAACGGACCACGAAATAGGTATCGTATAGCATTTTCATAATTGAACGGAAATGCCAACTGCCAAGGCTTGGGTCACGGGAGGCTCACTTGATTTGCGGTTTTACGTTCTATTCAAGTGGTCAGTCTCGAAATGGACGGTACTGTAATAACACGGCCATTATTGTTAGTCACATAAGGATCAAAATTGAATGAGTCTCGAAATGTAGCTAAACGTCAAAGATGTTTTGTTGTACCCGGATGTTCGTAGATTGGTTGTTTTGTTTGTTAAAGGCGCAAGTAAAACGTTTTGATGGAAAGAAATTCATTAATTTTCACAGAAAGAACAAGTAGTGATTCATATGAAGATCTTGGTCGTTTTATACTGATCACCTCAGTTTCCAATGGTCTCGGGTTCAAGGCCTGCTTTGTATAACCAGTTGGGTTTATAATTGTATTGATCTGGGTATTTCCTGTATACGTATAATTTGTATGTATTTATAAAAAAAATAAGGATCTTACCTGTCTACTAGCTGCTACAGCGTCAACTGGTAAGATCACTGGCCCTAGCATGGCGTTCAAGTTCCTCCCGATTTGAAACTTTACAATCTCTCAATAAATTATTATGTAGGTATGATTTTCATAGGGAGATTACCAGAGGGAGACTTTGTACAAAAGTCGATTGCTTGGGTACCTCTGTCCCATTCGTGTTTCAACCGTGAAGCAGCTGTGTTTGCATGGCTGTGTTTCGGATTGAAGGGTGGGATATGGCGTGAACTTTCTGGGTACAGAGGAATAACACCTGAGTCCTCAGGAATGATAACGCATGGGGGGTATCATGGGCGACACAGTATACTCTGTTATGTCCATGGTACTGCTCATGTCTATAGGCGACGGTTACCACTTTCCATCAGGCGGGCCGTCAGCTTGTTTGCCATTCTAAGTTGTATAAAAAAAAATCATACTTTTATATCAGTTTGCAGTTGTGTATTGCCGACTGATTAATCTGTAAATAAATTGTATACCCGAGTAGTGCATATATTGTGGATGCATAAAGTATGCAACAGGTGACCCAGTATACGCCTAAAGCTATTCAGTTTTATAGCATACTTGTATTAATAAATTGTAAAATTAAGTTACTGTTGGTACATATTTATAAATAAAAAATATACAATGAAAAGATTGTCTGGAAGAGATCGCTTTTATAGCGATAAGGTCGCCCATTGTTTTCTTATGGCGATTGTTTCTTGTAATTGTTTATATTTATAATAAGTTTACTATTGTAATCTTTTGAAGGAAACAATAAAGAGTCTATCTATCTATATTCTAAGAAAAATTTTCACATACATATGTATATATAACGCATATTTCCATTTTAATCATCATCATCATCATCTCAGTCATTATCTGTCCATATCTGAATATAGGCCTCCCTATACTGTATGACTATCATAAGGAATGGTCTTGAGCCACCTGCATTCACTGACTCTCTGCAATGTACTTGAGGTTGTCTCTCCATCTATTTGCCGTCCTATAATGCGTTTCCATTTTAATGCAATTGATAAATATACCCATTTAAGACATTATTTGAAATTGATTAGATTCGTAATGTAGATAACAGAGTTCTCATTAATAATTTCCATATTCATCTCTAAGTAATGGTTTATTTTATTTGATTTAAAGTTCCCGTAATTGACTAATAATGCTTATAATATGAATGGAATAATTGAAATTACGTATATAAGGACATGAATATACGACAAATTAGGCAATTAAATTAGTCCTTTAATCAAAATTAATTTCATTTCTCATATGGAGTACCTATTAAATTATGAGACACTTATATTTAAATTTCTAATTATAGAGGCTCGTTTTAATACAAAAATATTTTTTATTAAATTTTGTATTATTTATCTCTCTTCAGGATCGGCAACGTGCCCGTAATCCCGTGCCAAGTCATTATAATTATTATAGAAATAAAGATATCTAATATTGATACTGTCACTATAAATGTTGCCAGGTAACTAATTGATCAGATGACAATTTATAACAAAGTTGTTGAATAGGTATTTCTATAGGCATTAACGAAAATAACTGACTTGCTTTTTCATGAGGCCTCACAACTTTTTGTATTGGAAGAATAGATAACTAGAAGAACTGCGGGACTTGGCATTTTTTTTATCTTATGTTTTTGGTGGGATTCATTATACAGCATATACATTACTTACTAATATATTTATAGTGTTATATTATCTGTATAATGTTTTAATATTTATTATTTTGTACATTAAATTATGAGAACTTGTAACTGTCGTAATCGACGAAGCGTTAAGGCAGGGGAATCAAAGTGGATATTTTACGAAAGACTTGAGCAGTATGCACTTTGCCCAGCTCAAAGGAGCTTTCAGTTAATTTGCTCAGATTATTTTTTCAAAACTGAAATTAAAAATAATGTGGTAGTTAGAAGGTCAACTAGTTAGTTAAAAAGTTATTGTTTACAATTTTATTGATTGTCTTGTTTACGATCAAATTCCATTTAATGTATTTTTGTAGTACAGACGTTGTAGTCAAGAATTCAATTAAAATGTAATAATTCATACCTAAACAAACTCTTTAATTTTTTTTATCAGAAGAGGAACGTTTCTAACTTTTTTAGTAGAGTTTAGGTCATTTTATCATGCATATTCACTTAAGTATTCTTTTCCTATATTGTAATAATCTTATTACGTTATTTAATACAGAATCTGTTTTGGGCGTTTACTACTCAATCACTGCTATACGAATTTGAATATTTAATAATACAATAGTATTTATCCTAATGCATGAGGGTAAAGTCGTGCTTTTAGCTAATAAGTTATCCATATAATTTTATTATCCATAACATGGATTTGAAAATCTTATTAATGTTATAAACGTAAAGTTTGTAAGGATGAATGGATGCTTGTTACTCTTTCACGCAAAAAAACTATTGAACGGATTTGAATGAAATTTGGTACACAGGTAAGTTATATTTTAACTTAGCACATAGGATTACGACTATAGATACTTTTTGTACTGATTCACGCGAGCAAAGTCGCAGGATACAGCTAGTATGATAATAATGGAAATTAAATTAACAAATACATAAACCCACTTATTTGAAAACCCCATCCAATCCTTTTCGTTCATTAAATGTTTCTGCAGTTTGCTGATTACATTTATATGCACCGCACAGTAAAGTCCCTGTTTAATTTTAATACTATTTAAATTGCACATTTTTACTGAATATCATTTACCAATGGAATTGCTACAATGGAAATTATTGCAAGAATATAATTTAAAAAAACCAAGAATCGTTTTAACATTATTATTTGTTTTTCAACGATCGGTTGGTCGGGAAATGATTTTACAGGTATTCAAGTATATAATGTATCAAAATTTATAAAGCTCCTTACCAGTACGTATTGCGTCATACTTCGACCCTAATAAGAACTTAGTCATAAAACTATTTTACTGTTTCTCTTACCATTACATCATAGAAATTCAATATACTGTATGTAGGGCCAATATTTTTTTTATAAATTTAAATTACTACAACGTATGCAAACACATAAATCATATTGATATCAACTTTTAGAATCATAAAACTTCATCCTTAATACACAACACGAAGAGGTCAAAGAACAAATATATCTATCCCAACAGGGGACAGTTCCATTAAAGATATTTTCCAAAGATCTTTATCCCTAATAGAACATTGTAGATGTCTTTTACGATAACCAAATCGATGACCGTAATTACACACGGGCCTCATTTTTGTTTTTGGATTGTGTAAAAACATTTGTTATACCTAATCAGTTCCATGATCGGCCTGAATATCACCAATTATTATCAAGTTAGGCATACCTTTGATAGGTATTCTGAGGTCAGCGTACAAATTGAATGCTATTTAAAACCCAGTTAGTAATATCGCTGTTTCATCATCATCATCTATCAATTTAAAAGGCCCAGAGGGGATTCCGACTGTTTCGAAGTTTCTCGTTTATTATCTAACATAAATCATTAGTACACGTCGATGTTCCTGCATTTTAATTTGCGTAATTGTGTCCATTACCATCTGTTGTGATAAAGAAAGTTAGTTTTGTCAATTTTAAAGCATTTAGTGAATTAGTGTGCCAAATGAAGTGTAAAGTTTAGAAATTAAATATAAGTTTTATTATCTGCGCTGCGTTTGCCATCTATATATGGTATGTTAAAATAATAAATATTTATACATTTATCTATCTAAATTATTTGTGGGCCTACAAGCTATATCTTAATCTTTGTCATCACTTTCCATCGGGTAAGATCGTAATCAATCGCAGGACCCTTCAACAGTAAAAAAGAAATTAATAAAATTGTCTCATAGAAAACCAAGCAATTTTACATTAGGCAGATTAAGGAAAAAGTTGGAGTTGTATCGTATCAAAATTAGTGATGTGCCGAGTCAGTCTTTTGGTGTTCGAGTATTTTGGAAGTTATTAAAAAAGGAATCGAATCCTGATTCGAACCTGGGGACTTTAACAAGTACTCAAGTAATTGTATGGATATTCGAATAAATCATTGTATTTGAGCATATTTCAATAAAGATGTCAAATATTCAATCAATTAATATTTTTGCATTTGGTAGTTAAAGAAAAAATTTATAAATTGATGAAACCGACACAATATTTACGTTTAACATGGGATTAGTATTCAAGTACCGCAAGTAATCGAACCCTGTATTCGAGTATCGTGTATCCAAAATATGTATATAGGGTATTCAAGTACTTGAGTACTTAGTAAGTATTCAAGTTAGTACCTACTCGAGTCAGCCCGACTCGGCACTTCACTAATAAAAATGTAAAGGAATTTGCCGAAAACAGTGAGTAAGTTGTGAGTGGTAAGTGCTTTATCGACAACCGAGAGGATTATGCCATTTAAGTAATGAATAAATAAAAAGATAAGTCAATGAAAAAACACGGAATAATACTAGGCATGAATAAGACGCAATAATTATTTATTTCGAGACAATATCTACGTATATTTTTATCTCGACTTTATGTCCATTGTATGTTTATATTCCGATGTCTCTATGTATAATAGGAAGAAGAAGGGATTTTTAACAATGAGAACTAGCAGTCTCATTGCTATCGATGTATCTTACCACGTCGACCTCCGCGTGGTTCCCCTGGAAACCATCGTGGTTAATCTTGATGTAATCGTCACGTTGGGCCAACTGATCTGCTTTTATTCTCACCCATCATTCTTATCTTTTATATCAGATGGACCATTCCATTATTATCCATTAAAAAAACGATAACTGATATAATATTCCTGTCAATCAAATTATATAATAACCCTGGTTACCCACCCTGTACCAAGATCAGCAATGCACTGCCGTTAATTGACGGAAAAAATAAGCATAGGACAGAGGATCTTTGTACAAAGATTTCCTCTGATAACGAATGAAAATAATCAGTTCATCGGTGGTTCAATATGTACTTGAGACAGCGCTTTAGTTATGTTCATTAAAATAATCGAAATAAGTTCTATTAATATTATAAATGCGAAAGTTTGTGATGAGAGATGGGTGGATAGATGTTTGTTACTCTTTCATGTAATAACTATTGAACGGATTTAAATGAAATTTGGTACACGAGTAGATTTAGAACATAGGATATTTTGTGTACTGATTCACGCGGGCGAAACCGCGGAATACAGCTAACAGTATATTAGTAACCATAGAAAGTTTATTTTATTTATTTAACACTTTATTGCACCAACATAACAGGATTTGTTGAACAATTTTCAATGAGTATAGTGTAGTATAAAAGGCGGTCTTATTGCTAAGTAATCTCTTCCAGGTAACCTTTAGGTAGAAAAAATTAAAGCATAAATAGGTAAGTGGCGCGTTAAAAAAACTGATCTGTAAAAATAGTAAATATCTGTGACAGCATAGTCATATACACATACATAAATAAACATATATATCCAAATATATACATACACATACATATATAAATATATATACATACATACACAATACAATAAATATTACAAGTTTATTAAATTCCCGTTATTTATGTATATAAATGTAGTATATTCTAAAAAAAAGGTGACCTTTGAAGGTCACAGCTGTAAATTCTGATTTATGATAGAACAATCGATGGTGTGTCGAAGCATCAAATTTATATATAAACAACGGAGAAAAGTATGTTTCCTTACGCAAACTAACGTTTGTATAAGGAAACGAAGTGTTAGCTTGCTTCCTGTAAGGAAATGAACTCATATTTTTTTCCATTACGCTACAAAATACGCGAAAAAATATGACGTCGTTAATATATATTGTTACGAATGTTTAATTCTTTAGATGATTTGTAATTTTAATTTTTTTTTCTTTTAATTCGTTTTGTATTACAGAAAGGTAAGCTTCCTGCTGTAACACGGTTTGATTACGGTCTAGCGACTTCATAGATCTCGAATAATATACACAGAACTGTGACATATGGAGTAAAAACAACTTCTTTTGATGTTAGTCTGTAATGCCTTTCACAGTTTCGAACATTATGCGAGAGAAAAGATACTGAAGGCTTTCGTAACACTGAAAGGAACTTTACCGAGCGGCTGTCGGGGAATTTATGTCACAGAAATACAAAAGTAAACTAGTGGTTTTCTTTTTTGTTATATTAATTTTTATCATTTGTGTAATCTATTAATTGTACTCATAATTTCATTTGTATATTCGGGATAAAAATAGCCTTTGTCCTTCTCCGTGTCAAGTGCTACACGTGTGCAAAATGACAATTGGTTGAGCTGTTAAGGCGACTAGAGGTAACAAATTAATTTTCACATTTATAATATTGATAAAAAAATTAGTAAGGACTCAATACAATTACTTTGTGCAGTAGGTAACTGGAAAAAAATATGACAAATCTCACGAACAAATAGAAGTAATCCCAAAACTTCATCTAAGATTTATTCTATAAATAGACGATATAGCTTCGGACGTGGTTCGACTACGAACATCACAAAATATACGGAAGAGAGCAAACATTGTTCGGTAAATATCGTAAAAGCATTAAAATGAAGTTGTTTCATTCTGTATTATAAGAAAATAGCTAGACAAGAAACGCTCAACCGCATTCAAATCGGACAATGAAGTAAGCCCCTCTTATAATGGGCTAAGTTAGGAAAATAATATCGCCGGTGGGGGCTTAATGAGATCAAGCGTTAAGTGTGCTTTTGTTATTATCACTAGTTATACATTGTGGATTTGCTCGCGTGAATTAAGAAAAATAGTCCAAGTGTAAATAAAGGCTATGGCCAATTTGTGTACTATATTTCATCTAAATTCAATCAGTTGGTAAATTGTAATTTAATAACAAACACCTTTGACAATTATAATACGAGCGTGTTTTAAAAGGATTGTTAGTAATGAGTTAAATACATCCTATCAGGTCGACCTCTACGTGGTTCCTCTTGGAAATCATCGTGGTTAATTCTAGTCGAATTTTTCACGATGAGCCAATAGACTTGCCTTCGTCCTCATTTATCATTTGTCATAGATAGATAGATAGATAGGTGCCCTGCCAGCATATACCGATAACGCAGCATGGATTATCATTCCATTTTAATTCATTAAAAAAAACTGTAATCAAGTTTATTACAATATGTTTGCTGACTAATTTAAGATTTTGTTAAAAAAAAAAACATTAATCGATTATGAAAAGAATTTGACGATTTTTGGATACGATATCGGTATTTATCACACATTAATTTTATTTAGTTATAAATATCAATTGATCGTCTAGGCTTTCGGGTAGCTAGATGCGTAAGTACCTGCGTGTTACCTTTTTCGGGCGTAAATCAATTACATCAACCTAATGGACGCATTGTTGTGTTTTTAATACAATCAATAAGTACAAAAGGTTGGAAGACAAGAAAGAGAAGAGGAAAAAAATGACATGGACAGCACAGTATATGTTCATATTAAATAATTGTATTGTAACTTCTGTCGTGTACTATGGAGAAATAATACATTTTATAATTCCTCTTTCTTAGGGTGTTGTAAAAAAAAAATAAAACAAAAGCACAATAAAACAATACAAGAAAAGAGAAATGTTTGAAATGGAATACTCCTTCTTTATACCAAACCCTGGTGGTTTGGTATAAAGGAGTATTTTATATTAGTAGTTAGCGTAGTAATAGTCGAATCTAAAATTCTTCAAACTTTCAGCATATTGTGATATATCTATGGTAACTTTAGGCATATACATATATACATACATATATAAATATATATATTCTTATTCTTAGTCACGTTTACTAGAGGTAGAAGTATTGGTAAAAAATATAGTCTTGAATAATATCTTTCACGATTCTTTGATTAAAACGAACCTTAGATTTTAGGGTAGATTGATTAAAAGGCTGAGTTATCCTGATTTAATTTTAAGCTTTTATAACGTGCCTCTGTGAATATTTGTAATGAAATATTGTGTCCTTTATTTTCGTTGTTTTATTCGACTCTCTTTCAAAAGTTGTTAACTTTTAGACGAAATGAGATAACGACTTGAAATTCTCACATTCAACATATAAATCTTTAAAGTTCAAGCCACTTCTCTGAAAGAGGGTATATCGCTTGCGAACAGTGGAAAATAACTTCAAATATACTGCTACTAATCGTGTGAGAATTGCACCCTCTAGTATCAAGAGTTGTAAACTGTCTTCATAAATTCCTTACGAAGAGTTTTGACTTGTAGTAGATGATGGTTCTTGTAAATTAATAAATAAAAAAAAAATGCCTCCTGTTGTGAATCTAAATAAAGATATGTGTTATTAATACCAAGTATATACATTTAGTACCTATACATATATTACGTATAAACATAGTACTATATTTGGAATGTTTTTGTACTGAGATCTCGCTTTTGCAAGGACCTCAATCGTCAAGCAGAACATGACAATTGACAATCTACCGCTGTCCCATCTTCTTTACTTTATTGTCGTTTTAGGGGAAGAAAGTAGCATCATTTCTAGTATTCTTCAATTTATGTTCCTTAAGTACCTGGGGGGAAAGGGAATGTTAGCAATGGAGTTTAACAGCCCCATTGCTTGCAATATACCCTATTAGGTCGACCTCCACGTGGTTCCCCCTGGAAACCATCGTGAACAATTCTTGTTGAATTCGTTACGATGGGCTAAGTGATCTGCTTCATCTTCACCTATCATCCTTCATTGGAGCCCCGCCGGTGTATACCGATAGCGCGGGTGGGGTTACCATTACATTATCACCCACTACAAAAACCCTTAAGTACCTATAAATTTTATAACCATCAATGGATTTTAGCTTACATACCTTTTTCATTGACGATTATATTTATATGAAAACGAATATGAAAGATTTTAAATTTTGTATTTCTAATTTTATTTCTATCTGTTCTAGGATATCTCGCTGGGAGCCCCGTTGAAATTCCGAGAACTCTATGCGGTTTCTATCCATGTAGGTCAAACCTGTGTATTGGACCTGACTTTAGATAATACGATACGGTATTAGCTACTGTATTTTAAAATAGTGTACTTTGTTTTGTCTACAAAACATAGACTTTAGTTAAAAAGTATATGGGCCAACACAGGAGTCAACGTGTTCGATTAAAAAAATAAAATTATCAAAATTAGTTTAATTTTATTTCAGCTTCTTATAATTCTACTCGTATTATAGATATTTGTGTATTAAATACGACTAGATTGTTTTTTGTTTTATACAACTTAGAATAGCAAACAAGCTGACGGGTGGAAAGTGGTAACGGTCGCCTATATACATGAGCAGTACCATGGACATAACAGAGTATACTGTTTCGCTCATGATACCCCTCATGCGTTACCATTCTTGAGGACTAAGGTGTTATTCCTCTATACCCTGTAAATATACTGCCATATCCCATCCTTCAAACCGGAACACAGCCATGCAAACATGACTGATTTACGGTTGAAACACTAATGGGACAGACGTACTCAAGCAAACGACTTTTGTAGTCTCCCTCTGGTAAAAGTAAGTGGTAGTTTATGAAGTTCATCATTTATAGAGATGAATTCCAAATTCCTGTGCTGCATAATCTTCAGCAACAATATGGCAACCATATGGATATTCATCTATCTTTAAAATTTTTATAGACCTTTAATACCCAACGAAAAAAATTATTATGAAGTCATTTTCGTTATAATGGTAATAAGTCATGTTAATGAATTGCGATATTTGGCTAATATGGGCTATTTTACTGAATTTGGTGTAATTTTGCGAAAGTTTAAATTACTGGTTTGTGGATTAGAATTTAATTACACTACAGTTTAATTTCACTACAATTAATAATTCGTAGTCTGAACACCAAACGGTCAACCCTAGGTTCCGAGCAGCAATTTATTAATAACTCGAAGATGCCTCATTTAGAGGTGAAACACGTGTTGCAACATGTGCGTAGACTGAATAACGGTCAGAGATTGATGAATAATAGGGAAGACCTTCGAACTTTTTCTAATAACAATAGTTAATTCTCAAATATTGGCAGTCGCCAGCATATCAATGATAGCGGAATGAAACGAAATAATGTTAATGAATATGAGCTAGTATAAATTGTGTAGAGAGTTCTGAATTGAATTGTGAAAATTCACACCTCTGTTATCGGTCATCAATAAGATGTAAATAATATTGGTTTAATATTAAAAAATCTAAGCAAATAATGTTCTGTCTTAATAATCAGAGTATGAATAAAGGATAAGGATATCACGGTAGCACTAAAAACAAACAAAAAGTATGTTATCTATTCGATCGACCTTACCGAAAGAAATGAAAGAAAGAGAAGGTAAACCATTACACAGGCCTTTGTTTAATGTAATTTTATGTATTCATATTTTAATGTATTTAATTTACAATAAAATGGAAATTTTTGGACTTCTTTTCATTTTTACTGTTCAGAAAATTTCAAAATTAAAGGTTTAC
Source organism: Galleria mellonella (assembly GCF_026898425.1). Classification (NCBI taxonomy): domain Eukaryota; kingdom Metazoa; phylum Arthropoda; class Insecta; order Lepidoptera; family Pyralidae; genus Galleria; species Galleria mellonella. The sequence goes on from NW_026442138.1 coordinate 9,075,554, forward strand.
TTTATTTTCTCATAAGGTTTCATATATATTTTAACCAGTTATGAAACCCTAAAAGATCAGTTGTTGTCGTGACAACGAGCCAAAGCAATCATTAAACATTGATGAGTTGTTAACGCCTGTTTCGTTTTCCTTAACAATGACTACTTGATTATTTGGTATTTAACTACTGAGAGTCAATTAATGTTGACAACATAAATATTTCGGTAAAATATTGATGATCATCATCAATAACATCATTATTATAGTAGTAGTGATATAGTAATAGCGGTCCAAGTACCTATTTAGTAAGTATTTTGTAAATGGTAAACAGTTTTAGCAGGTTGTATCGTATTAATTACTTCAACATGATGATGATATTAGCTGTTAATTGTCCATAAGGGGAGTTTTGCCAGCAGTTACTATGCTTGGCAGGTGTATTGGTAGGTGCAGTTAGGCTTTTAGTGAGAGACGTTTAGTGAGGGACTCTGCTGCCCATCATTCAACTATTGAGTTCCCTTGGTCCTATCTTACGACATCCACGGGAAAGGAAGAGGTGGCCTATTCTATGCCGGGACCACACGGCCGAATTAATTGTTTATTCGAGAGTAATAACAACCACCACGTGAGCGGCATGTACTGATTAACCGAAATATAAATAAGCGCATTTTATTTTTCATTCTAAATAATATGTTCGCGGAATTGTATGATGTTTGGTGCTTAGAGAAAATGAAAAAAAGTGTTAAAGAAATAATATAATAATAATATTCTTATTTTGTATATATAGTTATATTGTAATAAATAATAAATAAAGTGTAAATAAATAAATAAAATAAAAAGTATTAGAAAGATTCTTATAATTATGCATTATGTTCAAGTGCTTTATTATGCGTCAAGCATTAATGCTTGTGGAAGTCAATTATAAAACCCAATTTTGAAGTTGCGGAAAGGAATTTTGTGAATACGATGAAACGATAAATTCAATCGAAATTATCCCTTAAACGTATAAAAAGATCAAACAGTCGAAATCGGACCTTTAGTCTAACCGAACTGTGAGGAATCCAAACTTTTTAAATTGTACAATTTTGATTGAATTTTTTTATTTATATTTATTGGTAGATAGAAAAATGAGCTAATGGAAAGTGATAATTATTGTCTATGATCTGTTCAAAAGGAGAATTCGTGTAAAAGTCGTCTGCTTCGTTATATCTGTCCCTTTCTGAAATAGTTGCGCTTGCATGGTTATTTATGTTTCGGTTTTAAGTATGGGATATGACGGTGATTTTACAAGGTACGAAGGTATAATACTATAGTCCTCAAGAATGGCATGGGTATCACAGAGTGTTGTGTGACGTCCGGGATGCTGTTCATGTCTATGGGCAAACAGTTATCGTTTTCTGTCTTTTCAGGTGAGCTGTTACCTTATTTGCCATCTTAAATTTCATAAAAAATTTAACATCTGGAACACAAAGGAGGTTGGCTGCTAGTATACTGTCGGCCATTCAAAAATCTGTAAAAACGCGATTGGATGAACTTTGTTGCCTTTATGGTGACAGATTTATTTATTTTTATTTATTTATTTACACTTTATTGCACCAAGTAAAAAGAGAAATAACAAATACAGTAAATATTAATGAGAAGTGATACAAAAGGCGGCCTTATCGCTAAGCAATCTCTTCCAGACAACCTTTGGGTAGAGGACATAGAGAAAAAGACAAAGAGTAGGTGGCGCACTATTATATAAATATTATCATATAGATACATACCTACATATATACACATACATATATAATATATACACAATTAAATATATACATAACATACACATACTTAACAGCACACATACAACAGAAAAAAAAATGACGAAGAAAAACGAAGAGAGAACACAGGAAAATAGTACTAAAGTGAGAGGTAGTAAGATTTAACAGAGGTTTTGAAGCTAGTAAGAGTTTGAGCGCACCGAATAGAGGTAGGTAGTGAGTTCCATAGACGAACTGCCTGTACAGTAAAGGATTTAGAATAAAAGGAAGAAGAATGAGTGGGAAATTCAAGTCGGAGGTTATTGACACTGCGTAAAGTATGATCATTAGCCTCACTGAGAAACAAGAATCGGTCTTTTAGATAATCAGGAGCAGCAGGATTAAAAAGGATTGTGTAAAGAAGAGACAGGATATGCAGATTACGACGAAAACGGATAGGGAGCCACTTGAGTTGAGTACGAAATTGAGAAATGTGATCATATTTGCGAAGACCAAATATGAAGCGGATACATAAATTTTGGAGACGCTCAAGCTTGTTTAATTGCTCTTCGGTGAGGTCTAAATAACATGAGTCGGCATAATCAAGAATGGGTAGGAGTAAGGTGTGTGCGAGCGCAATTTTGGTGTTAACTGGGAGGAAATTACGTAGTCTATTTAAGGCAAAAGTTGCAGCAAACATTTTTTTACTGACCTCCGAGATTTGTGGAGACCATGACAAAGTGTTATCAAAAATAATGCCAAGATTTTTTACTTTTTTCTGGTAATCTATCATAACCCCATCAAAAACCACAGGCGGAAGACTGGTCGAGGAAATTTTGGAAGTAAGTATGATTTTATTTTATAAATGGCTTTACAGATTTGCCCTAAAACATTATGCTCAGATAGAATATATCTTAGATTAAGACCTGGAATAAATGTCATCTTAAATCATACAGTAAAAGACACCGTATATAGCTAGTATTGAATAACGTAATAACAAATAGTATCAAAGCATTCACGTATCACTGCTTTCGTTTATTCCATTCAATATTTCTTGATAGCAATCGCGTGTCGTTGCTTTTGTATGTGATCACTATTCAAGACTTCTTGATATTCAAGCAACCCGTTGTCAGTGACTACCGTTGTATATTGGATTGTTGCTCAAAGGAATTTTGATACGTAGATACAGTACATATCTTTGTAAACTATTCATAATAAGAAAAGGGAATTAATCATTTAAGTTTACGTTAGCGGTCGTGACGTGGAAAGACGGAACTGTCTGACGGTTGTAAACCCGATCGTAAACAATGTGCTTTATAGTCGACCGCCGTTGGATAACTTATAGGAGTAATTTCATTAATCAACCTATTTGGAATAATAAAACATTTTTGAGGGTCGAAATGATGGACACACAACACAGAATAAATTAAGAGGCACAAATCTATTGTATTACTGCCCAGAGGGCATTTGTTTTGGGCATCGAAAATCACTTCAGTTCATTGTTGTTGCGGGAGTTTGTTTTGCGATGAAATATTGACGTTATCTACGTATTTCACACAAATTCAGTGTTTTCAATGTTATTGTAATAAATAACATGATAAATACTGACAGCAAAGCCTGTATAGGAGGTCGCGTAGATTCTCTTTGGTATATTTACGATCAATTAGATTTATCAGCATCAGATACAATAAATATATGTAACAGCATTGAGAGATAACTTAATAATTATGTTAGGGTCTTGACTATAGCGGCCAAGCCAATAATCTATTATTACGAATACTAGAAATTAGTGGTGATCGTGCTTGCATCAGCAATCTTTGGTTCTGTGTTGATTACACGGTTAAGGTTTTGCGATAGAGAGAAATGGCGTCTCTTTAAATGACAGAGTTACAATATAAAGTTACTTGTTTGTAATATGTATGTCAAGTAGAAACGCAATAGTAATGAAGTCATTTAAAATTACGACTTGTCCCAAAAGTTGCGTAGTTGAAATTTAGATTTTTTTTTTGTATATGGTATAATATTATTACAGGAAAATAAATGTACCTGCAGTACTTTATCAATCTCATTATCATATTGGAAAATTATATTTAATTCTAAATATTGTCTTACTTTTTTGTTTGTTATATCGTTATTATATAAGCCATTTCGTCCATATAGTACCGGCATAGAATAAGCCACCCTTTCCTTTCCTATGGGTGGCGTAAGAAGCGACTATGGGAAGGCAAGCGATGGACAGCAGCGTTCCTCTTAAAACATCTCTAAAGCCTAATTGCGGTCAAGCCAATCTGCCTGCCAAGCATGGCAACTACTGGCAAAACCCCCCAAGACATGTTCAGCAGTGGATCATTAAGGGCTGATATGATGACGATGATATAAGCCATTTAAGGATTACTGTTGAATAGAAAGTACCTCATAGCTTGCCATGAGGAACTCAGTCATTCTTTGTAAAACAATGGCCTTCAATTCACTTCTGTCGTTTAGTAGAAGACTCTACAATACATATATGCCTATATGGAATCCTCACTCAAGAACTAGTTATAACATACTAGCTTCTACTTGCGACTTCGTCAGGATGAGCGGGATATGTTCATTAAACTGGGTAAAAGTCTATAATCTTCTCCATGCTATATAGTACGTATATAACAAATTTTATAATAATTGATTATGCCGTTAAGGTGTTATATGTTTTTTTTACAACACAGGGGCAAATGAGCATGCAGAATCCCAGGTGTATTCATCACGATGGGCTAACTGTCCTGCTTTTTCATTTACACCTATCAACAACCCTCTTTGGTGCTTCGTTAGTATACATACCGTAAGCGCGTACGGGGTTGCTATTCCAAAATCAAAACTCTTATTAAAAGAGGAAACATATTTTTTTTTGTTTGTAATAGATACATTCAATAAATACTTGACCGATTTGAAAAATATTTTCACCCATAGAAAGCTGTATTAGTAGTATTTTATAAAAAAAAAAAGGAACCATGTGAAGCTGGTGTAGGTAAATCCATAAAAGTTTTTAGCATTAATATAGAAATAATCTGGCTGTGGAATGAGTATTCTGACTAGGTTTTCCTAAGGACTAGAATATAGGATTCTTCAAAAAGGATAGTTATACAGTATTGCAGGCGTCAGTAGGCTACAATGACCGTTTACCATCAGACGGGTAGTATGCTTGTTTGCCACCATCTTAGTATAAAAAAATTGTAGAACATAGAACTTTTAATACAATAATTCAAATAATACTAGATATAGAACATAAATAGAATATGTTTAGTCTCGTATCTCGTCATTGAATTTAATTATGCTGACAAATAATAACATTATTTGAATATCATATTCATAATTTCATTTATAAGTTTAGTGTGGGAGACGTAAAATAATACGTAGGTTTTCAGTTAAAACAATGGCTGGATTATGTAAATTAACGGCGGCGGTGCGTTTATTTGGCAGAGGGCAGTCAGGAATATAGTGAAGGACATTAGGGACCCCGGAAAAATGTAGGGTTTATCAGGAAAAAATAATACCCGAAAAGCCGAAGATTTGTCACCGTATTAGCTATATATAATACTAGTCGGGCCTGCGACTTCGCATGCGTGACTGAAATAAAAAGTAGCCTATGCCCTTCTCCATTCCAAACATTGCGTGTATGCCTTGTCACGATTCATTGAATAATTAAAACAACAAATAAACAAACTCACTTTCATATTTACAGTATTACTAGCTCTATCCAGATTTGTCAGCGTAGATTAAGATAAAATTATACTATTCATGGATTTGTGTGTATAATTTTTTTTTTTTAAATCAATTCAATCGTTAGAGCGTGATTGAGTAATAAATATCAAAAAGTAAATGTAAAGATAAAAATTAGAAGACGTTAAGAACTCTCGCATTTTTAATATTAGTAGGATGCTGAAGAATGGAAGATTAAAACATATTACGCCGCTTCCAAATAATTGGGATAAGGATAAGAAGATACTAGCTGTGACTGACATTTAACTGACATTTCTATCGCGTGACCACAAAAAAAGTAGCCTATATCTTTCTCCGGCTTAAAATTACGTTTATGCTAAACTTCCTAACGATTGGTAGAGCTTTTAAAGCGTCAAATAACAAACTCGTTTTCAATTTTTAAAGTTAATAAAGCTATCACCAATTTATTTAATTTAAAAATAAATTTTAAACTTATCTAAGGAATTTTTCAAACCAGGCACGTTTGGTTCTTCACATTGCTCTGGTGGCGACATTGATGTATTGTGAGTTGGGCGAAGCAGGAAAAGCGTGTAAGAATAAAAAAGGGTAAAAAGGGGTTTTCGTGTAAGAATAAAGAATTTTTTTCCACTAAAAAGGGGTAAAGGGACCTTTGGTGCGTTACGAGTGGGATAATAGAGTTTTTTTTTTATATGACTTGGAATGGTAAACAAACTTGGTTCAATCGATGGAAAGTGGTAATCGTTGCTTTCACTATATGAACAATACTATGAACGTAATACAGTACTCTCTGATAAACATAGTACACATTATGTGTTGTCAATCGTTAGAACTGTAACGTAGGTTTTAGATGAGGAATAGTATAATAATGTTATATAATATAATAATATAATAAATAACATAGTTTCAAGTATAATTACTTAGTGACTTAAGCAAATTTACAGTCAAACGCTTTGCTAATTAAAGATCGTCTTTGTCTTCCTTCCAGGTTTATTGTTTAATAAAACTTTTTCTGTGTAAAGAAAAACGGTAGATTTATTCGCTTCAAAATAAATATAAGATCAATATAGATATGACGTATATTAAGATATGTTTTTATGATTTTAGAATGTATTAAGCAAATTAATTGTTTAATACATTTTAGAATTGGCAAAAATAAAACCCCAGGTATATGACCATAACATAATCCATCCAAGATTAAATAGATGAATGTATGTGATTATATTTTAATAAGTAAAATGTAAGAATTGTTATTTAAACACAGACGCCACGTAAGATATTGTCGATATTCATTCCATGCGAAACATTTCATATTCAGATTTCTATACAGAAATAATACAACGGTTCAAACATCCATTTTTCTCTTACGTTTTATGTCTCGCATTTTGTAAAATACCGACTGTCATGTGAAACAAATCGATAGCTTTGAATATAAAGCTAACTTTAAACTAAAGTTATAGCTCTATACTATCGGGTTCCTACCATTACGACTATTAAAGCATTTTTTTAATGCAAATAGTTATGCATGTAATAAATGTAATGTTTAATATAATTATGTATATAAATGTTTAAGCAGTATTAAAATAAAAAAAAGAATATAAGTATATTTATGGATATAATAGATTATAAGCAGAACAAACTAAAATTTAATTACCATATTTAGTAATCTTGGCTGGTTTTTATATTCTTGTTATTGGAACAAATTCTCATTTTATAAGTACATTAAATACTTTGTAATATTGCATTAAATAAACACACCAACATTGTTAATTTAATATAGAAAATATATAAAACATAATTATTATATTGTAGTCTTTTGCCATCTTCATACTTCTTACGTACGTTACGTCTTATATACTTAGAACATCGTACATGCGAATTGCAGAAGTAGAAAAAGCAATAAAATAGATAATTTATATCTATTTATTGTATATAACCTTCTTTGGTATTAATCGGTTATATTAACAGTCTTAACTATTTTTATATTAAGATTAAATATACACCAGATTTTAAGTGAGATATTCAGGAATTTAGCTGAAAAAACCGCATTCAATTTGGTGCATCAGTTTTCGCGTAATGTCGGAATAAACGTACAGACCAACAAAATTTCTAAAAAATATTGCTTTTGCTTCTGTTGCTCTTATTAAGACTATTCATATTAATTTTTCCTAAGATATCGGTCATGTATAGACATTGTCTAGTTACAATTTTATTATATTATTAAGATGATCTGCTAGAGTAGGGACTCTCAGAGTTATGTGAATCAAGCCCCAAGCAAGGTTTGCAACTGTTATGATATTTGTCCCATGTGCCTTATCACGCAGATAGTACGCATCCCTCTATGGGTCACTGTGCCTTCCTTGCAATACGCGTCCCCTATTTTGAAAACCTCTGTGACTAGTCACGTATATGAAAGACGGTCCCTTACGTTATAAAGGATGACTTATGTCCAAACACTAATGCCGAATATAAATTTGATTGACGAATTAAAATCCGAAAGCTTAAAATTCCGCGTACTTAATAAGCGTATGTTTATTGTGACATAAGGATCAAATATTTAATATTTAATAGACTGAACAATGATTTTCAATAGCGAGCCGAAAAATAGAGACAGAATAATCTTTGAGAGAAGATCAGAAATAAGATAATGGCTTAATATTACCACATGTATAGATCGGGGTAAATGTATCGTACCTATCAGACTATAAATTTCTTGGAAATCTTAGCTATCGATGAGCCACTAGGCAGTGTCGGACTTAAGGGGATCCCGGGGGCGTCGTGGTATCTAAAGGGCGAAGTTAAGAACCGTATCAAATTCAAGTTTGGAATGCACTTTTATTTCGTTGTCAGGTGAGCCGACGGTCACTGTAAACTTTTTGCTTGAAGGCATCTCAGTAAAAGACGATGCTTTTTCGTTTTTTCGCCATCACAGACGGGGGACGGTTATGCCGTCAAAAACTTGCACAGGGGCGGAAGATAAGCTAAGACCGGCCCTGTCATTAGGTATCGGAAGGATAAGAACTTATTCAGCTCGACCCAAAAACGTCGAACTCCGTTATTTAACTGTTTCTCTCACAGTGCGGAAAACCGATATTAAACGGAATCGATTTTCCCTAAAAACCGTTTGTTTTGCACTTGAAATAGGTTCGCTAGCTAATTTAGTTGGTGATCTGAAGAGGGCTTAGATAAGCCTGTAAGTCCATTGATATGGAACACGGCTCTGGATAAGAGGTCTGGCGTACTTGTTAAACGTTTAAAGTAAGTATTAGGTATAAAAGGCACTAAAGTGAGCAGTGGCGAATGGATTTCAAATTCTATTTATTCATTAAACGATGCTATGTTTTGTATTGGGTTTTAGATTTACAGAGACAATAGTTTTTAATTATACTTATAGGTAATATCATCTTGGCTAAAGATTATATTTTATATTATTTAGAAGAAAAGAAACTAAGAAAAAAAATCTACTCATTCAAAAATGTTTACAAACTAATATCGGTTTGTAAAAATTTTTAGACGAGTATATGATTGTTACTTAACCACGCTTAATCGGATAAATGGATTTGAATGAAATTTGGCAATACACAGATATTATAAGAAAAGATAGATCGGTAGAGACACCCAATAGTATTTAATCTTTATTACAATTTTTTCTTGGTTAGTTACAAGTTATAAATAAAGAAGATAATAGTTCATTTTTATTCACGCAGGCAAGCGGGACGTTACCTCTTATTCTGTAATAAAATCAAAAATAAACAACGAAGCAAAGCTTAGAAGCAGAAAAATATGTGCTAGGTAGAAAATATTTTTAATAAATAGTAACTCTCCGCCACGATGTAGTAGCTCTAACAATATTTAAGTAGGACCTTTTTATTGTGTATGGAAAACGGAGATAGTGTTCTATTGCACTAAAATATACTGAAAAAAATAAGTTGTTGTCACAACTAAGGCATCATTTTTTTGTAAATCAATGCAGTGCCAAAAATTGCAGTCATAAAACTCATGCACGTGGTAAAATCAGCAAGAATGTTAATAAATGTAAAAATCTTTACACATTTTCACTTTTTTAATATTAGGTAGGAGAAAGACTGTAGATTCCTTCAAAATAGCTTAGTATTAAGATACTAGTCTTATAAATATTTATATTTGGCAAAGTGCTAAAAGAGGAATGGGTTGCGGGCGAGCCCTTACACCGTTGCAAATTGCCTGTGTCGCCGGGGGCCACTCGTTAAAAATGTTTACTCACTCCATACTGTAGTGCTATTCTGTAAAGTCAAATTCAAATTTCACTAGTGTTTCCGCGAGTGAATTACATTCAGTATTCAGTAAACAAGTAAGATCGATGACAGTCCCATTTTGTAAAGATGGTAGAGTAGTGAACTGGGGTAAGGCGCTACCTTCTTTAGGAAGTCACTTTAGTTTTCAAAACTCATTTAACTTCACTTGTCATTGCTAAAGTTTACAGAGTGTGAAAATGAGATGGAGAGAGTATTTAATGAAGTGACAGTGAAGACTGTTGCGGAATGTAGTGAGAAATTTTACAGAATAGCAACTCTGTTCGATTTGCATATTTTCGCCAAATTGGCTGTCACTTTAACAACCTAAATAGAATGTTGCCTAAATAGAAGGGGTACTTGCCGCATCGTGACATTTTGCTTTCTGCGTAACGATGACTTAACATTTTTGACCAATAGGCCTTGATGAGTCATGTGCCAGCATTTAATGTGGCAGTGGGGTCGACTCTGATGGCCCTATCTTTAAAATTGAAATTTCGAATTGATAGTGTAATAAAGAGGACGTTATGGCCTCGTAGCCCAGTGGTATACTACTTCGAATTATAGATGGTAAAGGTCATGGATTTGAATTTGGCTGACATTAAGAATTTTGTGTCAATTTAAATTTCTTAGTAAATTTCTGGTGATAGAAATACTGATAACAATTAAATCATGTTAGATTCTATTGTTCAACGAAATATCGTCACCTTTATGGTAAACTTACGAAACTGAAAAAGATACATTTCACAAGGGAACGTTTTGAAACATTAGAATGCAAATAACTTTTGATAGAAGACTACTGTAAAAGATTATGCTAACATTTTAGTTTTAAAAATCCTGTTTTTTATTGAATACTCTTAATTAATTATTATTATATTACAAGTATCAGAAATAAATGCATATTCGTTACTTTGCACCTTCATACATGAGAGTTCCTAGGTATTGAGTTATACAACAGCAAATCTACGAAAGTGGCAGTTTCGTAAGTTGTCAAAGAAAATCATTTATTTTAATATCTGGCAAACTAACGAAAGTGCCACTTTCGTAAATATACCAAGGTATAAATCACGTGTTTTGGAGAGAACTTCAGTTTAAATAACAACGTTATAGCAATCATTCATGTAAAATAACTAAATTAGGATTGAAAAATTGATAAAATAATCATTGAAATTTTCAAATTAAAGTGTTTATTATAGAAAATACTATAAAAATATGCTAAGTAAGTTTACTTTGGGTATATCACAAAAATATAGAGATTCGAGCTATTCGATTTCTTAAGCCGTTAGAGATAGAAATTTGAAAATAAGCCACAATAAGTAGTATGACGCAAAATGTAGATTTTTAAAGAAATGTCAAATTTGAAGAAAACTGCAGATTCGTAATTTTGCCATAGAGGTGACGATATGCCAAGTGATAAATGTTACGTTCACCACAACGGCAATGGTCAACGAGTGCCTATGAATATCCTATTACAGATTAAGTCGTGAATACATTTTTCTATACAAAATATAATCAGTATTATATTACCAAACTTCAAAGCGTAGCAACTACTGGTAATCATGGGGATGGCTTATTATTAAATGTCCAGCAGTGGACAGTTATTAGTCGAAATAATAATCATTATTATTATATGCCCTGCTAAATTTCATGTAGTTGTGACTCAAATCTATCAAAAAATTTGTTCAGGCGGATCCTTAGAATAATGGTTTCGTCGTAATATCTAATTGATAATTGTTTTAGACATAGAGATAGAAAGTGCCGGCAAAACCCTAGGTTGTGGTTAGTGTCTATTATATTATTATTAAGATCTACATAGTAAATATTGATTAACTGGAATAAAATGTAGCCAATGTCCTTCTCTATTCTAAACACTAGATACGTGTATGCTAAATGTCATGATGTTGAGCCGTTAAGGCGAAAGGTAATAAATAAAGAATCAAACTCACTTCTCAATTCGGTTGTATTTTTAATCATTATCACATCAGACCTTAACCATCCACTGCTGAACATCCCCCTTGGGGGGTTTTGTCAGTAGTTGCCACGTTTGCCAAGCGGATTGGCAACTGCAGTTAAATGTTAGAGATGTTTTAAGAGGGATGCTGCTGCCCATCACTCGCCGATCCTTAGTCAGCCTTTTACGACACTCACGGAAAAGGAAGAGGTGGCCTATTCTATGCCGGGGTTACAGGATATTTCTTTTATGTTTGTCACCTAATAACTCCATCAGTTCTAAATCGATTTGAAAAAATCTTTTTTTATGTGAAAGAATAAATATACAGATTGGTCCCATAGAAATTTTATAAAAATTGACTCCGTAGTTAAGTTTTTAAATCGTAATAAATGGTTTTGTCACAAATGAAGTCGGTTTTATATGGGTCACAACCTTTAATTACATAATACTGGTAGGGAGTAATTTGGACACACAGCGGCTCATTATTAGAAGTTTGTGTTATATATTTATTAATAGTTTTTTTTTGGTTTTTGTAACTTTTTAATAAAGTATGCCGTCACATAAAACATAATTACTTTATAGTAACGTTACAACCGTAAATTATGTCACTACGTCACTTCTGTGACTTGACGTAGTAGTCTAACTAGCTCGTAAATTTTAATTTTGTTTCTCTTTACTGTATTTTAATTGTAGAGAAAATTCGTATCTAAATATTGATTAGTACTGTTTTTTTTTTTAATTTTCTAACATGAATTTACATATTTTACAACTTTTTAATGGACTGTCAGGTCGTTTACTGTTCAAGTTGCGTATTTTTTTCAATAACATTTACTTGTTATTTATTATTTTTTGCCTATTTATATAATAAAATAAATGTAAATAGTTAATGAATAGTACACACTTTATTAGAAATACTAAATTTTAATTTGGGAACCATCGGTGTTACTTACTATATTATCATATAATATGTAGGTATTGCCATGTGATTCCGGCATAGAATGGGCCACACTTTCTTTTTCTGTAGGTGTCGTAGGAGGCGACTAAGGGAACTTAATCATCAAGGGATGGTCATCAGCGTCCCTCTTAAAACATCACCAAATGTCAAACTGCTTTAAAATTTCCCCAATGGCGAATTGCTATAAGGAAATTTCTATAAATCAACATTTACAAAATTTTATTAAAATCGGATTCGAAGATTAGTGAGAACAAATACGGGATTTTTGTATGTATATACAAATGTTTTATTTACCCAGTCAATTATCTAGTTTTTGATGTCTTTTGATATAGAATTCATAATTGCTAGTCTCTGGTATTACTTATTTATAAGTCTCTACTAAAATTAGATAAAAAGCGTGTGTTCAGCGTCTCCACTTTTTAAAATCATTCTGAAGTATTCAACTTCCAATGTCATTTTGCCCGACAATTGCTATACGAGTATTTACGATATCGACAGTAACAGAGTTATTATTTTGTGGTATAGTTCTAATTACGTATCGCTGAACTTTTTTGTCGGTTAGAATATTCCATATATTCTATAGCAAGAATACAAGAAATCTATTGATTAATTTTTGATGCTACTTCTTTGATTACACTCTTAAGTGGTAAGTAGTTAAGGGTTAAAATAAGAATGAAAACTGACAAGTTGCTATCATAAATTGTGGAAAAGTACATATGTTTTTTTAAAAAAAACAATATATTATTTCTAAAAATATTAACTGTAAAATAAATCTTTGACTTTATTTTAATGATCGTCATATTTATTTTGTCGTCATGTCGTCTAAAGTACTGTCACATTTATGACAATATCCCACTTATAAGAATTCATAAAAGATTTTTAGAGTATATATAAGATATGATATATATACATACAAGATTTGGTTTCTAAAACATTTATCCTTCTTTTTACGGCAGTTGGGTAAATAGTGGAGGGCCGACCTTTTCGATCTTAAGCTTAAAGGGGTAGCCAAACATTTTCTGAGGAGGTACGTTTGCGTTATTTCTTGGCAAGAATTATGGTCTGCGCTTGACATCCAGATAATTAATTGGTACAAATTTATTGTTTTCCCTATTCACAGATTTATAAAGAAGAATTTAAGACAAATTTTCTCAGACCGAGTCAGAAATATGTTTTAGTTGTTTTCAATAGAACGAGCAAGAGGTTCAGTTAATAACGTCAATTTAATAAGTCGTGAGGATCTGTATAATAATGAGTTTTATATGAACAAAGCCGCAGCCAAATACAGAAAGTTCTTTGAATATTTATATTGTACATTCAACCTTTTTTTAAAGGAAAAAGGAAAGAATTCGCATTCTTATTTTGAAATTAATTTTTATCAAATAGCTTCTTTTTCATTTGTTTTGTTTTCGTTTTTTTTTTATGAAACATAACCGTTGCGTTGGTCACAACGTTAAGCTGCTTGTTGCTAAAGCCGATTATTTATTAAAGAGAAAATCGTTAACTTTATGCCTTATTCGCCATTTTGATATTTATAATATTATGAGATAAGATAATTTGAGTTTATAGATATTAAACGAGAGGACATTCATGAATTTCTTCTAAATTCAGTTGGAAATGAGTGCATTGTGAGATAATTTTTTTGTGGTATATAAGAAAGAAAATCTTTTGAATATTTATAAAATTATGTTAGATGAAGTCGAAGTCATTTAAAGAAGTATTCTACTATTGAAAAACATTATCTATTTTACCTATAATAAGTATAAGTGTTATAAATTAAAAATATTAATTGAAGACGAACTTTTTGGTTTTAATTAGACTTATAAATTAAGAACCTTCAAGAGAATAAATTGGTCGAAACCACATAATTTTAGGTATCTATACAATACGTTACATACATTACTGAGCCCGCTCTCAGCTGTTTATGTTGAAAAATTTTATTTTCCGGGAGCTCTATCTAACGAGATTTGAACCATACGTATTTTAGATTTCTTTTTCTTTTAGGATTCCCAAATTATTTATCTATAAATGTTCAGTGTTTTATATAATCTAAAGAATATAAATAATGTCTTCATACAAATGCTTCACCAAAAACAAACTCATAAACTTTGTTATTCATGTGTAGGTTTTTTTATGCAACTTAGAATGGCAAACAAGTTGACGGCCTACCTGATGGAATAGTAATCGTGGTAATCGTGGCCTATAGACATAAGCAGTACCATGGACATAATAGAGTATACTGTTTCGCCCATAGTACCCCCATTCCTGAGGACTCAGGTGTTATTCCTCTGTGCCCTGTAAATTCACTGCCATATCCCAACCTTTAAACCGAAACACAGTTATACAAACACAACTGCTTTACGGGTGAAACACGAATGGGACATAGGTGCCCAAGGAAACGACTTTTACACAAAGTCTACAAAAGTCTCCCTGTGGTCAAACAAGTGTCAGTGATTATTTCAATAAAGGTTACCATTTTCAACCGACTAAAGGAAATAGGGTCTTAATTCCATTGTTTTTATCTATCTTTGTTAGCTCATAACTCTGTCAGTTCTAAATCGAAGTAGGAAATTTTTAGATAGATTTTTTAGATAAAATCTAAAAATATATACTTATAGTATATATTTTATATAAAAATATATACTTATAGTATATATATCTGAATATACTTACAGATCGATCCCATAGAAATACTATCAAAATCGGTTACGTAGTTTAGTTTTGAAATGAAAATAACCGGTTTTGCTACAGTTGAAGATGTCTTTTTTTGGGAATACAAACTTTAATTAATAATAATAAATCATTAATTCATTGCTAAAACGTCTCATTAAAAGAATAATGTGCATTCTTTTAAGGAGGTATTTTAATAGTGAAATTGAATATGTTGGAAAAACATGTATTGAAAAACGATAAAAAATATACGTTTTTCATGCTAACACTAGATGCCCAATGAAAGGATTAAAACTTTTTATAATTTTTTGAGATATTGGTACTTAGTTGTTCGACTTTTTGGGAGAAAAGAACACTGGTAAAACATTTTCTTAAAACTATGCTTATATTATTTTTTAATTAATTAATTCATTCATTCAAGTAGTCTGGTGTTGTAAGCGTTTATAAAGTAGCGGTTTGCCATAAGGCGTGTCGTATGCGTTTAAATAAAAGTAATATAAAGTACAACATTTGATTGCATGACCGTTCCTCTTAATGTACGAATTATGTGGTACTTAATTTTTTTGCAATAAAAAGTGATGGTATCGAATGAAGGCGTATTAGAACCGTGAATTATTTCAAATTACTTTAATTATTGACTACTAATAAAGTTGGCTTGAAAACTATAAAATATAAGCTTCGCATGTAACAAACTTATGAAATTATTGGAGAGTGGATGGAAATTACGGAAATGTCTTGGTACTTATTAAATTATTACTTAAAGTAATAGGAAAACCCGATTATAAATTTAATATTCATGTAATATTTAAGTGTATAAGGATGAAGTAAAATTTTGTGTCAATAATAATTTATTTGTAATTTTATGAATTTAATACTTTTACTTAGTTGCACCGACAAGAGGAAACTCTTAAATGAAAGGAAAAAAAATGTGTTTCGGTTTTATCTGTGTTGTTTGTTGCACTAATATAGCAATAAAAGAATCTGTATCTAAATCGAAAGAAACATCCACACATTTTTGCAAATTTCCATAATTATAATAGTAGATGAAAAAACAAACGGTAGTAGAAGGATTGTATTAGGTGACCTGAACTATTGTGCTCGCGTGCATTTAAACTTAGTAAACAAAGTAGTCGTATTTTAACAACCTATCAAGTTAATTGAACTAAAGAACTAACACATGCAAATTCTATACGCCGTTTTTCAACGTACCTTAAAAAGAAAAGTAAATAGAAAAAAAAAGTATTATAATAAAAACGTAACGCAATTTTCTACTTTCAAAGTTTTAAAGTCACTTTTATAAAATACTGTGTAAATTTTCTTTAATATGATTACCAATTCTTTAAATTATGTTAATAAAATAAATAAATTTTAATACTTGTCTTGCAGGATTTGTATTTTAATAGACATTTTCATTTCTTTTTTCAACAAGGACTTGTTTTAAAATTATGTTTTACAATCATGCTACTATTATAGTTTCGAACGTATGTGAGGATGTCTAGATTGATGTTTATTACTCTTTAATGCAAAAACTACTAAACGGATTTGAATGTAATTTGGTACATGCATAGGTTATAATTATCATAATTTAATATAATTATTATATACTGATTCGTGTGGGAAAAACCGCGTAATATAGCTAGTAATATATAAAAAAGTGATATAATAGTGAGCTTACAAAGTACAGTTTTATTTAACAAATATAAGTTTTAATTTTAAAGTTAATATAAATGTACCTATTTATATTAAAAGAGATTTAGCAAAAAATATATTTAGTGTAAATTAAATGAACCCATACTGATAGATTTTATTTTGTCCGCACTTTAATAAAATAAACGGGAATGTATTCGATAGGTAGATAACTTGTAAATGTCTTTAGAAGACGAAGATTTTTCTAATTAAGTTTATACAAGTTATTTTTAAGTTAAATAAAAAGTAACCATTTGACATAAATATTCTTAATTAACTTCTGAAGATTCTTAGATCTTTTCTAATTTAGAAAAATACTTTTCAATCGACTTCAAAGAGAAGGAGGTTCTCATTTCGGTTTTAATTTTTCGTCAACTTTGTTACGTTATAAATCCGTTAGTTATAAAGGGATTAGGATTTTTTTCTTTGAAAGAATATAGGTACTTACAGGCTGTTCAATTAAAACCAATTAAATTGGTTTTGGTGCAATTGAAGTAAGTTTTTTTTGTGATATACAATCTTAAATTATGATAAGTAAAAGATTATTATATATATATATATATATATATATATACACAATTATTTTACACACAATCACAGGACAGGTAGGTAAGAAAAGACAAAAATAAAAGCAACATTAAAAGACATGTAGTAAGATTTACGAGTAGTTAGGTTCTTGAAGATGCATCATTATGCATCTTCAAAAACTGCATAATGTTACTTTTCTCTTGCCGTAAGTTAATCAATGATATTATTTCGTTTGTTACCACACAATTACACGACAAGAGGGTTAATGTTTGTTGCGTGTGTACCTGTGTTAGTGTTACAAGGCCAATGGAAGGACATTGGCCCTTATTGCTTACGATTATATAAATTAACTGGCGACAATTCGCGGTCTCGTCCACATTTTTTACTTTTATATTTAAATCTATAATTTCAATTTGATTAATATCAGCATAATTATTTTTAACATCGGTTTGAATTAATTTTCTAATAGCTGGCATTAGTCCGTAAATTCGAAATATTTAAATGGTTTTAAAGCAATCGTTTAGACCAATTTAAGAGCGAATCGAGATAAAAAAAAATTATCTTCAAGAATAAAATTGTGAAAATCACATCTAATTTGGTGTAGTAATGTTGAGGTTATTTATTTTAACATGCAAACAGACAGTTACGGATCAATTCATAAAATGGAATAATTTTGTTTTAATACAAATTGCTACACTGGTGAATCATATTCTAAATTACCCTCGTAATTTGGAATATGGTTCATCAATAAATTACTTACACTCTAATCCCCTTGTTCATAATAACTACTACAAACCTATTACACTCTTTTGTCCCTTTCATTCAAACTGAGAATCTAGGACAAAAGAAAGAGACGAAACAGTTCTGTAACTAAAATATATTTATTAGAAGTTTGACCTTTTTATGACTAAGTGGCTTAATTTTTGGTCTGACAAAGAATGCAGATTATCATTATATCATCATTTCAGGCAATAACTATCTACTGCTGAATAAAACCTTTCCCTATAAGGGAAGTTTTGCCAATAGTTGCCACACTTGGCAGATAAGTTGGCAACCGCAGTTAGACGTAACATTCAATTGACCCACATTTCGCCGAGTATATTTTTTTAATGGGTGAAAATAAAATGGTCATTCCGTCTGCACTATCGGTATACTCTGGCACGGCACCTATGAGAGATGATATGTGAGAATCAATGCAGATTGGTCGGTTCCTAATGGATGATATTGGAATGGCAACCCCGCATAAGCTATCGGCGGGGCACCAATGAAAGACGACAGGTGAGGATGAAAGCAGGTTGGTTAGCTCATCCTGTCGAATTCAACTAGAATTAACCATGACGGTTCCCAGGGAAAATCACGTGGAAGTTGACCTGATAAGACTGTTAGCAATAGGGCTGTTAGACTTCATACTAACAATCCCTTTTTCCCCCGCCGAGCATATTAACATCCAGTATTTAATAGGCAAGTTAGTATAACAGTTAAAACAACTAATAGAATTTGAATAATTAATACATAAAATGTGTTAATAATTACTTCTTACGTGCGAATATTATTATAAAAATTACTTACAAGTCTCAGTACACGCGAGAGAAGTGTTCGAGCGTAGCTGTGAACAAAAAAATAAACTGTGTAAAAATGTGTTAATCCAATAAGGGAAATGTGAGTTCGTTATTAATATATAGTGAAATATGCTGTTCTTTACAGGTATCCATTACCAGGAAACAAGTCTGCTATACGAGACAGTGTTTAATGGATGCACTTAAGGGACTTTTCTGTTTTGTGGCTTGTGTAAATTAAAATGCTCATATTCTTCGGACTACATTCATATAATAATGTGTATATCATACGTTCATCTAGTTAAAACATCAATATAGCTGGCTTTTTTATGCAGCAAAAAAGTGCTTGTCACAAGCCAGCTAGATCTAAATCAATCAAGACATATAATAAAATCGTAACTGGTTGCTATCTGTACATGGAAGATATATAAAAAAAACTATTATATGGGCTTTATGGATGCAATAGAACCCAAAACAATGATTTTTAGAATTTTTCTCTGTTCGTCTGTACATTCGTGCACGATAATCTCGGAAACGGCTTAGTCGATTTAAATGCGGTTTTCACTAATGCGTTGCAGTTTGCTCCATTTAACATTTAGTGTTTATGTTATTTCAATTTCACACATTTCACAAATAAAAAAGTTATATTAATCTAAGAATCACATATAAAATGCTATAAATTAACCAATCAGATGAATTGGTTGAAATTTTATGAAGATAGGTTTATATTATATTTTAACTCATAGGATTTTTTATACTTATATCGATTTAAGCGGGCAGTGCTGCGGGAAACAGTGTATACATATAAATCTAATTATGCATACGTAGAAAAAGAATGTACAGATACTATCATTAATCTATGTACAGATATACAATTTTGAGTTCTAAATTTAAACATATATTTTTGTTTAAATATAATGCGAATGCGATACATGCTCTTTATCTATATGTTTCTATATATGTTTAATTATTATTTAAACACATATCGGTTGGGGGCCTGGTGATCTGTATTACAGGTCTTAACCTATTACAGACACCAGCTCCTCACAGCAGAGTTCCATATTATTTTAATTTTATTTTATCCTAAATACCTATGTGTAAATTTAAGTTGTTTGTGAGGAGACATAAATAAATATATTATTATACACGAAGTCGCTGTATATTTTTGCAGAGCAAAATGAACTTTAATACAAGTATTTAGCTTTAATAGTTCATTATAAAAGAAATTCTTTTCTAATTAGAGTTTACATGCATCTCAATGTAGGTTAAACGTAAAATAATGTAAGATTTGGTTCTAGGAAAAAAAAAAACACTGATTTCAATTGTAGCAAAACCAGTAATTTTGATTTAAAAACTAAACTACTCAATCGATTTTGATAAAGTTTCTATGGAATCAATCTGAAAGTATATCCTTTCAGATTAAAAAAAAAATATTCCAAATCGGTTTACAACTGACAGAGTTCTGAGGTAACAAACATAAAAAATACAACCGAATTGGGAAGCTTCTCTTTTTTTGAAGTCGGTTATGTATTTATTTCCTCGCATAGTAACTATAAAGAGATACCGTTTTTGTTTTACTCGTATAAACAATTTTCTTAGTTAAGTGTACCTATGAATATTTTATGTGTTCCGACCGATCCTTAAGTAGCACAATTTATATTATACTGACATTTCCTGTGTTTTATAGACTTTCAAAATGTCTCTGTTGTTTTGTCTCCTTATAAATCTCCTTATATAGTCGTGTATCAGTTATCAAAACGCCGTAAAGAGGAAGGGGGAAGGGATATATTTATTTATTTATTCATTAGTACATGTATGTGCACATGGCGGACGTAATGCTAAAAGCATTCGCTCCCAGTCAAACTTTAGGGAAGTGTCACAATACTCGAATGCGGTACTAGTAATAATTAATTGAATTGTTAGTAATGGTGACTATTGCTAGCGATATCAAATATATTCAGGACTTTTTTTAATGGAAAACAATGGAATGGCAACTCCATCTTTTTTTTTTAACAAGGAGGCATTTCTCCTTCATGCAGATCTACATACCTTGGGGGAGATATGTGGGTACTGCCGGACTTCTACCGGCTAAAACCCCCCAGTGTCATCTGTTCTGTCATGTCATCTGTCAGTGCTGCGGGACTCCTTCCGTACGCCGCCGCGGATGGCAACCCCACCTGCGCTAACGGTATACGCTTGTGTGGCAACAGTGACGGATGATAGGTGAGAATAAAAAGGCAAGTCAGTCAGCTCACCGTGATATATACATCTGGAATTTAGCATGATGGTTTCCAGGGGGGACCACGTGGAGGTCGACCTGACAGGATTTATTGCTAGCAATGGAATTGGTAGTCCGCATTACTAACAATCCCTTTCCCTCCCGATACATTTTGGTCAGGTTCACCTCCCCGCGGTACCGGAAATCATCGTGCTGAATTCTCGTTGATTCATCACGATTGGCTAATTGACCTGCCTTTCGGTTCTCACCTATTATCCCTCACTAGTGGCCAGTCAGTGTATACTGTTAGTGCAGGCGGGGTTACCATTCTATTATCATTTGTTAAAGAAAGTCTTAAAAATAAAAATACAAAGCTCTCTATATTATCAGCATTTTCTATGCAACTTAGTAAAAAAGCCAACGACTTACTGATGGAAAGCACAAAATAGAATGTGATCCGACATTCTTTTCACATGTCTGAATCAACGTAACATATGTTTTTTCACTTTGACAATTTATATTAACAGAAATAAATTTATTATTTTTAAATAATATATTTTATAATTATATGTTTAATCTAATTGAAATGACTCGTCTTTTTTTATTATAATACAACGTATGTACGAGTAGTAGACAACCTTAGAAAACTAATTTGTTAAAAATACACAAAAAATTTAAAAGAAACCATTAAGATATTAAAAGAACAGATTTAATTTGATTACAAGCCTATACCTATTCGACTTTTTTATCGTACCAAAATTAAAACTTTATGGTAAGATGTTTCGCGAATATTTTAAGAGCGGATCCACAATATAATACAAGTTTGGGTTCGCATTCTTGCTTCGATTTGGTATAATATGAATCATCATCATCGTATCAGTTTTCCATTGATCAGGAAAAACAGGACAGGAAAAAATAGTACGTTTTTGCTCTATTATTGTTCCTAATATGATAAATAATAAAGAGACTGTTTGTTTTGTTTCTTACCTTAGCGTCACTGTATTTTGTATATATATGGTGTTTGAGATTGAGGAGATTATTTATTCTCTATTTTATATTTTTGTGTATAAATAAAATACAGCTGAAGCTAGAAATACATAAATAGTCATTAAATTTAATATTTACGAGTATAATAAATTGTTTTTCAAGATTTTTATTTCAATTTATTTTATTAGAAAAAAAAAAGACAAGAGTAAGTATATTAAGCATTTTGATCATTAGTTTAGCACGCTCATTGTAGATCCACAGTCAGGGTTACCAGATGTAATTTTCATTTCTACCTAAAAATCAAATATTGTTTCTCTAAATAATATTTGATTTCTCTGGTGTTACCATGTCAGTATTAAGTGCTGGATTGTAACAAACTATATGTAACACTGTTGATGTACCAATAAATAAATAATATACACGTTTTTTTTCATTTTTTCCAACCATAAAATTGTGTTGGTTTTCATTGCTAGTTATTTTGTTTACTTTGTAAACAACGTAAACGACAAAAAAATATTGTAGATCCACGTGAATCCATATTTGGTTTACAAATATTAAACCTATCAAAAAATTACTTAAATTTCTTCACACTCATCTAATATTTTTACAAAAATTTCACAGACGAATTCATTTATCCAAAACTTTGCAAAAATGAAAATTTATGTCCAAAATCACAAAAAAATAAATAAATACTCAATCTAACAACGCTGCCCACATACACCTTCAATTACGGGGTGAAAGTTTTTCTTATAATAAGGATGACTGTTTATATTAGCAGGTATCGATTTGCTATAATAATGTTCCGTTAACGAACTGTCAATGATTCTACGAATTATTGGGATGTAGATTGATATTCGTTATTCTCTTAGTTATTTCATTGTTTAATGAATTTTAGTCATTTCACCTAATACAAAAATTAAGTCCGAGCCAGAACAATTTATTTTAATAGGATGAAACTAGAATTGTGTCCTTGCCTGGGTTATCGGTATATACTGGCACGGCACCAACGAGGGACCGATAGATGACAATGAAGTCAGATCCGTCTGCGTCAACGTGATTAATTTACCAGAATTTATAAACTATGATAGTTTCCTGGCGGGGCAGAGATCAACCTAACAATGTGTATAGAGTATGTACTGAGCTAGCAATTCAACCATTAATCTCTATTATTAACAGCCCCCCCCCCTCTCAGTAACAATTCATTATGGACTCACTACTGTTAATGGTGTGCTATTGTACAGTATGTTAATTATGTAATCCATTCTTTAAAATTGATGATTTTTCTAGAAAAACAAAAATCTTTTTTGAGACACTATTTACTTATAATAATAATAGTTTTAAGGAATGGGTTTTATTTATTTAAACTTTAATGCGCAATGAAACTATGTACATTTGGCGGACTCAACACCGGACGTTGATCTCTACCAGTCAATCATTGGGCAAACCGAGAAATAAGTAGACGGTGCATTATTGAATAGAGGAAAAAGAAGACAATACTTGATATATTCATATAACATAAACATATAATTAGACTAATATAAACATACACATAATATAATAAATAAATACATACATAAATAAATGCATGAATATAGAATAGGTACTATAAAAAACAACTGCATTAGAAGAGCAAATGAAACTATCTGTGGCTCAAACGAAGTAACCAGCAAGATTAAGCTTAAAGGGAAAGTAAGTAAAAAATAAAATAAAAGGGAATCAAGTTTTGTTGGTTTTGGGTTTTGTTGATTAACAACTGTATATATGTATATGCACGTACATCATGGCCAAGTAGCTTAGTATAGCGTTTCGTTATAAGTTTTCGTTCTCTTGCATTAATATCCACTATATTAGTATTATTATTATTATATAATATCCGCCATATTCTATTAGTTTATTATATTAAATTTTAGTTTCTAAATAAAATATACTTTAATGATATAACTAAAAAAGAATATCCTAAATATGGATGTGGGATAACCAGTTCGCTAGACAAAGGTGTGGTAAATAATAAAGTCTCAATATATATATATATGTATATATATATATATATATATATATATATATATATATATATTCAATTATAATTCATATATATATTCAAAGTAATAACTACACCTTTTGAGATTTATTATATGTATAGTTTATGCTGTATGGTTCAGCAAAAAATAAATTATGCAAAATAAATTTAGACGAATCGATGAATCCTATTATTAAATGAATTTGTAAACTTTGATATCAAAATGTCTAAAGTTATGAGCATCGATTTAATAAAAACAATGAATTATTTATTAACTTGATGTTAAGGAATATTTTTTAGATTATAACTATCAGAAGTTTCCCGTGGATGTTGTAAAAGGCGACTAGAGGAGGGCGAGGGATGGGCAGCAGCGTCCCTCTTAAAACATCTCTAAACCTAACTGCGGTTGCTAATCCGCCTGCCAAGCATAGCAAATACTGGCAAAACTGTAGGGAGATCCAATCCCTCAAGGGGGAAGAGGCTTATGTTTTGCAGTGTAGAGATAAAAGCTGATATGATGATGATGATGAAGTTAGAAGTGAGATTTTTAAAATATTACCAGAGGGAGACTTTGTACAAAAATCGTTTGCTTGGGCACTTCTGTCCCATTCGTGTTTCAACCGTGAAGCAGTTGTGTTTGCATGGCTGTGTTAGGTTTAAAGGGTGGGATATGTCGTTGAATTTACAGGGTACAGAAGAATAACACCTGAGTCCTTAGGAATGGCAACGCATGGGGGGTATCATGAGCGAAACAGTGTACTTTGTTATGTCCATGGTACTGCTCATGTCTATGACTGACGGTTATTACTTTCCATCAGGTGGACCGTCAGCTTGTTTTCCATTCTAAGTTGCATAAAAAAAATATTAAATTTTGTATTTGTTAAGTATCTACTAGTCGTAGTATGTTATATTGTAGGTGTTATCTTATTAGTTTAAACTAACATTGTAAAGAGGAAAAATTTCATTTGGAATGGATAAACTCACAAAATAAATCAAATCACAGGTGGGCCGTCAGCTTGTTTGCCATTCTAAGTAGTATAAAAAAAAAAAATCTTTCTTAGGAGATTTTTTTTATAGGTAGAAAGATACATTGTCAACAAGTATTATAATATCACTGTATTATACTTTTATAAAGAATTGAGATTTCCATCTATTTACCCGAGCGAAGCTACGACGGGTTACTAGTCCGTATTAATATTATAAATTCGAAAGTTAGTTTACCTCTAGGCACCGTAAATGCTTCACCAATTCTAATAAAATTTACGTACGTGTAATATTGGGAATTTAGAAGGACACAGTTTACTCAACCATAATATCGGTCACGAGGATGAAATCGCAGGTAAATATTAGTATATAAAATTTATATTAATTGAAATAGGTACCGTGTCGTCATTGTTTTATATTACAACCTGTTGTGCTAAGCCTAACGTTATGACTCATTAACATATTATTATTGTAGGATCATCAAAACTCACTCGAATAAAACGAAGTTCTAAGAACTACCTATTTGGAGTTGCCAGTTGAAAATGCATGGCGTATTTTACCAGCTAAATGAAAGATAGCCATCTGTATAAACTCATGGGCATCACCATGAGTTTATACGTTTATATTTATTTAATACACACATGAATAATTTCCATTATTTACTTTCTGAACTCTTTGTGTAAATTTTAATTGGCAGTTTAGCCGACATTATTTTGAAATTGTAATTATGAAAATGTAAATAACGCTTCCACTTTCCATTAGGTGAGCTATCAGCTTGTTTGTTGTTTTTAGTCGCAAAAAAGTTATGCACTACCATAATGTACTATTAAGGACAATGTCGTAGACTTTCATAATTTACCACAGTATACACGTACACGAAACAGTGCGATTTTATCATTTTGGAAATAAGAATTAAATTTCTCTGCAAGTATATTGTATAGTTATATTTAATCGAAAATTAAAATTTAATAATAAATATATCTCACAGAGATTATACTGATAATTTTAACAATGGGTTCAAAAAAATTGCAAAAATGTTGATGGTCTATTTCGGTGTCTTTTATTTTTTATGGCACGACCTGCATAGTATGTAAAAATATATTGAGACTCCTTACCGTTCCCGTTTCCTAACCTGCATGAATTTTGTTACAATTATCAAATCTGTACATTTTTATATATGTTTATAGTTAGGTATCAGTCAAATACGATACATAATTAATACGTAATGGAGTATATAAAACAGACATTGATTACTTTGCAGAATTGTTATTTTTACAGCGTTACGTTGCTTGTATAGGTTTGGCAACACTCTAGGGGGTCTCGTTTTCAAGGTATGGGACTTTAAAAAACACTGGTCTACATGTTGGAAAATAATAACACTCATCCGTGGATATAAACAGTGTCTCACAGGATACACTGACATCAATAGTACTCGGTATTTGGTAATTCTACAGGACAAAGATGTTATTATCACATCCTTTATAGTGTAATTATTAGATAAGCAATTATCCTTATCTAGTGATTACATTGGCATATCTTAACATTTAAACCTAAATATATCTGTGTAAATATAAATGCTTGTCGTCAGGAACACAAGTAAAAAAAGGTTATGCTAACGACCTTGAAGGCTTATAAAAATCTTTCTTTGATAGAGCTAAATTCCGGAATTACTCAAATCCAACGGGACTCCCGACGGAATTGAATATTCGTGATAAAAAGATTAATTTTAGGCGGATGAAGTAGGAAACACAGTAAAAATAATATTTTACATTATACTCAACCATGGTGCTAGCCTTTGGCGATATAACATTGTAATAGAATTTCCACTTGTAACTAAAAAGCTGAAGTAAATACTAACATTTCTTTCATTTCATTTCTTTGGAAGATCAAAAAATTTACTTCAATTTTACCAATTATGATATGATACAATTTGTATATATATATATATATATATATATATATATATATATATATATATATATATATATATATATATATATATATAACTAAATTGAGAACCTCCTATTTGAAGTCGGTTGAAAATAGAAAGTTTTAATCACGTCTGCCATTCTATCCTACCGTCTTTGTATTATAGCTTTATAACTTCTGCAGTTCAAGTGATCTAGGTATAAAATAAATAAATAACAATTTCTTAAAGTTTGATCTTTGTATAAACTCTCATAAAGAGCTATTATATAACTAGAGCACTTTTAACAACAGTTTTAGACATGTTTCTCTATAGAAACGTAAAATTTTGAGATAAAAAAGTTTTCATCGGATCTCGATCGGCTTTCATAAAAAATTTATTGCAAATAAAGTTTTTGTTATATAATATAATAAAGATATTATTATTATGGTAACTCAAAGGCTCTCTAATCAAATATGATTTAATATAAATACCTATAGCTATATGTAGATAGCTAAATATTAATGTGACAACCAAACGGATAGAATATTTTTTGTACTCCTTATGATAGTGAAAATGTATTAAAAGCAAACGGTTTAATTGAATATATTATCTACAATAGTTATTAATGCTATTTTAATCCTTTGTTTAAATGAAAGTTAAAACGCAAAGATGCATTGATTTCATGCTAAATTGTCCGGATTAAATTTAATGGACGTTCAGTAAATAATCATCTATCGAACCTTATTAGTATAAAAATTGTCTCATTATTTGGGGTTGCAGTAGTGTAATATTTAGTGTTGATTACTTAAAAAGTTGGAATAAACTTATAGAGACTTTATAATACAAAATATAATGAAAATCACTGATCAAGTCTTTACATTGTGGATGGCAGGAATATATCTGAAATTTTCTTTTGAGGTATAGATACCAAATACACAGAGCATGAAATTATTTGCCGTATTTAATTTTAATTGAAAGATAGAAATTTTAAATTTGACGGTAGATATTTTTTAGACGACTTCCAAAACGGAGCTGTTTTTAAATACGGTTGTTTTTTTTATATTTATTATCTCATAACTACGTCATTTCTAAACTGATTTCGAAAATTCTTTATCTGAAAGGATATAATGTTTGGTCCCACAGAAATTTTATTAGTTTAGTTTTTAAATCAAAATAACTTTGATACGATTGAAGCCAGTGTTCTTTTTTTGAAAATCAATATCTTAAATTTTTTGTGTGTATATTATGCAAATTGTTTGCGAAATTTAAACCGATATTCATAATTGGTTTTGTTGAGTTACGCCATCTTATAAGATTACTTTTGTCCCGATTGAAGTAACTTTTGGAATAAAATCTTATTCTTTTATCCTCTTATCCAAATAAAGACAAGAACAATGATATATCTATAAATTAATAATTATATTCTCCTAAAATCTGCTTATTCAATATATAATTGGATAAATATTCAAAATTTGTTTTAGTTTTGAACAAAAGAGGCTGTCAAGTTTTGTAAATGTATTGTTTATCCAATCTAAGCATTTATTTACCTTTGATAAGTAACTTTCTTGAGTAACGGAATTAAGCTTTATGAAAAGGCATATTTTACAATTTACTTTCATTGGACGTCGACATAAAATACAATAAAGCGACAGCGTTCCAACCGTGGATTATCCAGCTGCGAGAAACAAATGTCTTACTCGAAACTCTGGATGGATCCGGACGAAAAAAAGCGCTCCTATAAAAACCACATGTGCGTCATCTCGGTATGTTCGGTTAAATCGTTAATTCCCCACTTTCATATCTGAATGTGATATCGCGAAATTTTTGTGCTATCAATTCACATAAATGTACTTATTGTGAACAAGCAGCATATATTATAATTTTTAAGGTACTTCTAAAAGACAGAGATTTTTAAAATGTTTGTATTTTTTGTGGTTATTGAATCTTATTTACCTAAGCCGCCATTTCTGAACCATATGAAAAGGAACGCTCAAAATGATTTCAACCCATATTTCTTCTTGTTCCAGCCTGAGATGGATGTGGATTCTTGATTTATAATGATTTTTAATCTGACTCCAAGTTTTTTGAGTAATTTTCACCCTTTAAATACAGTAAGTAACAGGTGAGTGATAGGAAGTTGCTAGTAGTCGATCGCGATCTGTTAGTGATGTGCCTGGACACTTCCTTTATTGTATATTTGTAAGAAGTAACAACTATGGATCTATGCTTTAGATTCTAAAGTATTATAAAAAATATGATAATAATATGTGACGTAATTCTAAAGATCAATTACACCATCTACCAAAGTTAATTTTTATTAAATTTCCCGCGCAAATATTGATTGAATTTTTTTATGGAATTATAAAATTTATACTATAATATGCTATATAAAATATGGATGTAAATATACTAGTAACATATTTAAATATTTGTAAAAGTAGCTGTGCTGTATCTTGTGAATTCGTTCGTGGTCGTATTACGATATTGAAAAACCCAATCTAACCTTCTATAAGAAATGAGCTATTAAATGCAAAAAGAATTATTCAAATCCGACTGGTATTTTTAAAGATTAGCGTATTCAAACAAATGAATTCTTCCGCGTTATATATTAGTATAGTATATTTTCACAAATGCTCTAAGAAATTTATACACAGAAAATACCTAAAAGACAATTGAATTAAGTTACCATTTCCCGGTATTCAATTTATATTATAGTTCGTTCACAATTCAAAGTTTATAAGCTAGAAATTAAGTCTTATGGCCCGAACGAGTTGAATATTTTGAAGTATTAATTCCAACTGAGTCATCACGTTCAACTCTTTAATTTATTACAGCGGTTGCCTGCGGCCTCATTCGCGTTCTATTGTGACCCACTGTCCCCATGGAATCTTATTTGACTGGAATAAAATATGGCCTACGTTTGTATAGTTGATGTCTATATTTTTTATGCTAAGGCATTGCCGGAGAGTTGAGTTGATTGCCGAGTGAATTAAATTATAAAAAACACGGGCCCAAGTTGGTAAGAAATGATTAGTCAAGATGCAGTCTGTCTGTTTATTAATTTTTGTTTGTAGTAAAATTATGGAAAAATACTGAATAAAACAAAATAAAGACAAAATGAACTAATTGAATTTTTATTATTCTTTAAACAGCCAACTAGACGTCATTATATTTTTTGTTTTATAAAATCTCAAAATTAAGCTTTAATTCGTCTTTTGAACAGTCTGTTTGTGTTTGTGTAATGTCCTCTGATTATTTTATATGAATTGGAAAGGTAAACCAGGTGAACGGAGTTAAACGGAGAACTACATATACTACCAAGGACACAATAAAGTACATTGTAACTTCAATATTGGATACGGTAATATTCCTAAGGACAAGACATGTTTCCACACTTAACAATTTTGTACCTATATCCAGCTCTTCACTGTCATATTTGGAGACTCATAGTCAAGCGAGCATAACTACTTACATATACGCAGAAATACCATTGAGGCAGATACATTTAAATTTGAATTTGGAATTAAAAAGTTCAAAATGGGGTCTGAGTTTGATCTACTCTAACCGCAGTCTCTTCCGAGCTAAAATCTAAATTCGTCTTGACCATATTCCGTTCTGAAATGATAAATGTTCTATTTTTCATTTTAGACATGGTCCACTAAAATACTATGACAACGATAATCCTAAATGTCAGAGCTATTATAGAGACGGTACCTGCAAAGGTAAGGACTTGTTCATATTTCATCGCGAATAACCCAATGTAACACGGTGGAGCCTACCGCTGTCTCTCAGATTAATTGTACTAAACTTGCCCGTCTTTTACTCGTACACCATCATATAGACTAAGGGATCAATAAGCCCACTGATATTGCCGACTAAAAGATCAAATTGGTGTATACTTTCTCATCAATACTTGAAAGTCGATCGCTAATAAGCATGATGTCTTCGATATTTTAGCAGTTTATGGATGAAGACCTATGTTTAGCAGTAGATAGATAATGACTGAGACGATGATTATGGGTTGATAAAAATAATGATATTGTATATCACGATTGCTACGAAACGGGAAGTGCAACGACTTGTTCGTTGTTTATCACACAAATAGTGATTAAGTAGCAATACATGGAACTAATACATATATCATGTCTTTAACTGTCTACTGCTAAACATAATCCTCCTCCTTGGGGGGTTGCCTGTAGTTGCCATACTTAGCAGGTGATATTTTAAGAGGGACACTGCTGCCCATCCCTTGCTCTCCCTTAGTCGCCTTTTAGGAAACAAATAAAAGACTACCTATCTTAGAGTCAGTTCAATTTATAATACAAGAAAATATTCTAGTCCTTATAAATGGAAAATGAAATGAAGAAGCGTTGGTTTTATCCCGTGGTAAATCTCTCAGTTTCTCGTACCTGCTTTGGAATGAGAAAATATTACGTCCGTATAAACATTTCAATTATATTTCTTCCATATTGGATATTCTCTAGACCGTCTGGTATTTTCCATGTTAATCTTCACGTTATTTTACTAACGATGAGGTCAACTATTTTTAGATTAGCTTGTTAATTGGCATACTATGTATTGAATAACATTTTTTGTTTTTCATTGTGGCGGATTACCATTTCCTATGGTTCACGTAGACACTGGAAAAGGTATCGAGTAGTAAGTTATCGATTATGTGTACGCATATGCGTAAAATTTTTAAAACATGTTTGGAATTTTGCCTCTCAATCACTTTTAATGGGCTGAATGATTAAAAATTAAATTTACTATGCAAGTAAACTATATTTTATTGCATACCTGAAAAAATTATCCTAATTCACGTATTTGTAAAAGTTTGTAATATATTAGGATGTTTGTTACTTGATCATGTTTAAAAAGTAGAACAGATTTGACCGAAATTTAATACATAAATACACAGACCGACTAACAAATGCATAGAGAACACTTTTTGTGGCAATTTATGTGATTTATTACAGTATTGAGCGACTCTTAAGAAATAGAAAGAAAACTATTATTAATTAATATTCAGAATATTTTTTTTAATGGTTGAAGATGGAATGGTGCACTCGTTAATGCTAACGGTATACAATGGCAAAATACCAGTGGAGGAACAAACGATGAGCATTTTTTTTACAACACAGGGGACAAACGAGCATGCGGCTCACCTGATGGTAAGTGGTTACCGCCGCCCATGATCACCCACAACACCAGCGGCATTGCAGGTGTGCATGAAACTACGATGGTATCCAAAGGAAATGTGTAGTAGGCATAGTTACTATTGGTACATTTAATGTCTTATCATTTAGTGACTTTTTTTTCAATGGTATTATCATTGACAAATTATAAAATGTCACAGTCGATTCTATTTGCTATTAAAAGTGAGATATGAATTATGATTTTATGATAAGAGCGAGCGTATAGATAGACATTTTAACTGAGTGTGATAAAGTCTATTCTCTCGCTACGTCCCAATCGGCCGTCTGATGCCATTTCTCTTCACTGCTAACCGAGCCCAGCCGATGACTTACGAATAAATTCGAACACAGTAACAATCTGCGATTTCACTGTAGTGTGATTTGTAGCACTCTGTGAAGCGACGTAGCTGGAGTGACGTATGATTTGGCGTATCATATGAAATTCGCTTGTGATGTCTGAAATATTCCAGTGCACGGAGGTCGATCTGATGGAGTAAATTGCTAGCAATACAATCATTAGTCCGCGTTACTGACAATCCCTTCCCCTTATTATACAGTAATAGCTGCCAATGAGGCCAATATTTAACATATAATATACAATGACTGGTTTATTCCCACAGCATACTCTGTAACTCTGTGTAACATACATCATGTATCATCTTGGTTGTGAGTTATACCATTTTATGAGTATTATTCGTACAGAGTAGTGGTTTCCTGCGGCTTTGTACGCTGCATGCATACTCGTTTGCGTTATAAAAATTTTAAAAACCTTTCTTACCAGATGCTTCTACCACATATTCGCTGTGGCTTGCGCCATTGCATACGTCGTAAAATACGTCGTATAAATGCTCTTTTGCAGGATGTTTGGTCTATAATTATTTAATGTATAAATGGTATTAGATCTGTCCCAAGTAAATTGGCATTCAAACATAAATTCCGTTTTTTTTTTTTATTTAGAATCTCTAGAATCGTAACTAATTTTAGACGCTTTGCTTTGTCTGTTGCTGGTATTTCCCTTATATCTGAGTGGGTTTCCGTCCGACTTTATTATATAATATTATATTTGTATACATGTATGTATAATGTAGGTAATATGAGTATTATATGTTTGCCATTTTTAAATTACTGTTTTAATATTGTTCATTATGTTGCATCGTCAATTATACTTTCTGTTATTTCAGTCTACGGTCAACTGGTAGATAACGCAATATGATGTTAAATCTGCCATTTACACTATCTACATCTTTTAAAGTTTAATAAACAATCAATTATTTTTTACCTGTTCGTAAAACAAAAAAAATTAAACAGGTATACTAGGTGTTGCAATTTTGAGTCCTATTCTGATTAAAATTAGAATTAGTACGCAGGTTCAGTACGAACAGTTTCAAATGTACGCTCATTATTTATGTACGATTGTTCGTTTCCTTATTATAAAATTACAAATACATTACACGCAAGGCTTCAACACCCCACAGTCAGAGTTTGAACATGTTTTTTGTAAAAAGTTGAAAACAGTCGTTTAACTGAGTTGGAAGTTGTTTGGCGGTTTGTAATATATAACAGCATGAATAGCCGCGAACTGCAATTAATCTATCCGTACTAAGGGCCTAGACGGGCGAACGATTTGAATTTTAAATGAATTTACCGAATGCATGAGAAAAAACGAGATAAATGTGCGGCCTTCATCGTTAAATGTTGTCAATAAAGTAACAAATGGTTAGTATTTTTTTTTTAAATGCTACAACACTGAAACTAAAAACACTGGACATCTAGTTTTCAAGGTAGGATATTTTATATTATAAGGAATCAGACTACGAACGTCTGAGGACATAATCCTATTTCTTAAAAAAAACACTTTCTTTTTAAACTTCATCTTGCTGGTTATTCTATTTGAGTAATTGATGGCTATTTACTCTTCTATTACAATTAATTATCTTATATAGTAATATTTTATGTATTTATTTATGTATGTGTTTATTATTTATTTAATTTAATATATTGTATTTATTTTAATATTTTACGTGTATGTTTATATTAGTATAATTATGTTTATATTATATGAATAAATCAAGTATTGTCTTCTTTTTCCTCTATTCAATAATACACCGCCTACTTATTTTTCGGTTTGCCCATTGGGTGACTTGTAAAGAACAACGTCCGGTGCTGAGTCCGCCAAATGTACATAGAATTTTACTGTGCATTAAGTTTTAAATAAATAAATAATCCAGTTTGACTAGATACTACTATTTTTTCATTTGCTATCTATGCTTTGCTGCATTTTCGTTCTCACTAGTGGATATTAGATAGGGGACTTCCCATGTTGGGGTAGAAGATGCTTACGCTTGGGTCATAGAAGATCTAACAATTAGTCCATTACCCTAAGGCTGGCTTGAAAACATTGTTTTCAGTAATAAGATTGCCTTACAATACTTATACAAGTGTATCGTTATATTTATTGTCTTGTTGCCTATTATTCCCTATATTGCATAACGCAAATTGAGTATACTCATTCATTCATTTATATCTATCTATCTATCCATTTAAGAGCTGCGCTCTTGTCGGTGGAGCTCTTGCCACTCACTACGATTTTCAGTAAGTCTCTTCACCTCTTCATACGACACGACACCAACTCCTTCCTTGATCTGCTTGATGTAACTATGTCTCGGTCTCCCTCTCCCCCTTCTTCCTTCTATATACGTAATCCATTTATATACGTAATCGTATTTCGTGGACTGGAAATACCACCAGTTTAGGAGAGCCGGAGAGTGTCGGAATGTATACGAGTAATGAAGGATGGTCTTATCTTTGATTACTATGCAGTACCTCTTATATCTACTTTGAAACATATTATTTTTTCAGTTTGCACAATAAAGTAACTTATGGTTTAGTGTGGTAATATAAGCGGGGAGAAATGGTACCATAGTATGTACTATGCGCATGTTATGTAATCTGTGCTATGACAAATATTATCTATTCTTTGCTGTTATTACTTTTCATCATGGTGATCGTCAGCTTGTTTGTCATTCTAAGTAGTATAAAAAAGTTTTTAAATCTAAATAAGTACTCCAAGTTTTTATTTATAAATATTTTTACTGAAAATAAAATACAAATGTTTCCAAGCTTTTATTATACTTTTAAAAATCTGGGACACAATTTAGATGGGACACAGGACACAGTTTATAGATGGCAGGTTCTAAGGATGATCAGTTAAATCAATTAATAGTTACAACAAAGTTAGTGCTTTAGAGCGTTAAACTTTGTTGCACTAAGCACACAGCACGTTATTTTATATCCGTCGTTAAACATTAAATTTAATTTAGTTGAAATCATTTAACTGAACATCTACTAGACTTTAGTACCAAGCATGTTCATTATTTAAATATTAAGTACTTACGTATTTTATACACAAGCTTTTATTAGATGATATAAGAAGTAGAAAAGATTTTTTTTCTGAGTTGTGTAAGTAAACGTTTCGGGTATTTAGAAGTCACTCATTTACAAGTCTGGATTTAATATCTGTTCGAAAATCCTATATATATTTTTAATAAATTATTCTGACTACGTCATCAGGGATTACAAACATGAGTATATTAATTTTATTTCTATTTTATTTTAAACGAAATAATTAATGGAGAAGGCAGTAAAATCCCACGGAACATCTGAGGTTATAGAATGAGTTACTAATTTAGATAAATGGGCTTTATATAGAGTGAGGCGAGAAACCCTCTAGACAATTGTTTTAAATCTAAACAACACGACACAAAGGACAAAAGTTGTAAGATTTTTCCTTTCATGAAAATTATAAGTTTATTATTAGCTGTGAGAATTACATGAATACTGTTTATAAGGTTATAAAATATGTACATACTATTACAAAATCATCTCGATAAATGATATTAAATATACAATTTATAAAGTACCGTGGGAGCGAAGAATGAAAAGCAGGGGTGTACCGTCAGCGACTAGCCGAACGCCAGAACTTAATTTTGTAACTTTATCTCTGACATAGAGATAAATTTGTTACAATATTTTATCTTTGGTGCAGAATACGAGTGAGTCGGTGTCCAGAGAGTCCGGTTCGATTAGTTAGTCTGCGAATCAAAACTATTTTTCGTAGAGCGGACTTGAATTTAATATTCAGACCAACTATTTCGTATGTGTTTTAACTACTAGTTAATCGATTGTCTTATGCGTCCAGGTGGTAATATTTGTAGGTATATGTGTAATTTTGTAGTTGAGTTGACTTTACAGGTCATGGATCAACTAACTAATTATTTTGTACTAACTCTTACCCGCATCATTATCTGCGTGATATGTTTACTGGCCGGGATAAAAAGTAGCCTATATTCTACTGCATCCCATATACCACATTTAATAGTAGTTAAGGCGCCATATAAACTCTCTTACAGATTTATAATATTAATAAGAATTATATATAAATAGAAATACAGAAATTGTACTAAAAATGTATGGAAAGTTAAGTCAATGTATGCAAGTGGCTCTGTATTCCTCTACTTTCAGATGAATCAGTACCTATCTGATACTACTTATGTGTTACAATTTCTTTTGTAAATAGGGATATCAATTTTAGATGACTTCCTTCTTGACTTATTAATTTTGAAATTGCATGAAGTATAATCCAGGAGGGATTATATTTTGTTATTCCCTTATTCCATCTTGATATCTGTTTCAGAATATATATGTATGTATATACCTAAATATATTTTTTATATAATTTTTGTATTTTAAAAACAAAACTTTTTTAAAATATTCAAATGTATTCCTTTTTTCTCATATAAATTATTTAACAATGTTTCGTCGAAAATCTCCCAACGTTTTTCTATACATTCTAATTTAGCTTTTAAATAGTGTTCATTCGTTCTTACCTTTGATGTTTTATAAATATTAGTTATAGTTTTTTCTTTAATAAAGTAATATTTTGTTTGAGGTACTAGTAAAGTTTACATTCTAGTATTTTATAGGGCCGTAGTTAGACCCAAGTTTTAAGGTAGGGCAAAAGAATTTTTGGTTGGGCATAAGCCACTTAATTATAGCTTATGCCCTTTTATGACTTTATATATTTTATGATTTCGAAAAAAGCGAATCTGTCTAATTTTCTTGGAGCCTCTCATTTTAAGGTAAACATTGGACCTCTTAAGGTAAAGCATTTGACTGACTGACTCACCCATATATCAGTGCACAAACGAAACCGTTAAATCTTGAAATTTTGAAGATATGTCCTTTTTAAAGCGTAAGTGAACAATAAGAAAGACATTAGAAAATTTAAGAGGATAAAATGGGAGTTAAATGTGTGTATGGAATGTTGTCAATTTAGAAGTTAGACACGTGAAAATTTAGATGACTTTTTGTTTTCAAAAAAACAAAAAATAATATGTTTAATAGCCTTTGATGAATTCACTCCTAAAGGAATGCTATAGAGAATGAGAATTCGTATGGGAGTTCTATTATAATTGAAACCAAAAGTACGAAAATTTAGTGTTAAGCTTCTAATTAGAAATAAATAAAATAGGTACATTTTCTTTTCAGGAAATTTTACCTCTCTCGAATACCACACACGAGCGAAGCCTCGGGAAAAAGCTAGTTGTTTAATAAGCATATATAAGTTGGTTCGACTCGACAGTCGAACTAGTATGTGTGTGGCCGCCTTTATTTGTCTTTGGTTATTAAATTTCAGAGAGTAGCTTATTGCTCTGTGTAAATTAATTTTATTTCTTACATTTAAATTATTTTAGAAGTGCACAAGAAAATCAATTATTTTGCATTTCACTAATGCTCAAACAAAATAAAGTCTACAAACACACCCTGTTTCAATTAATTTGACAATAGTCTAGTACACTTTTTGCATACACGACTTATTCCACTTTGAGCATCTTGTTTGTGCTTTAAATCCTCGAATCTTTTCTAGTACAAGCTGGTGCGGTTGAAAGGACCACTAATTGTAAAATCTAATACTTAACTAAATAACTAAATTATACAAAGTACTTAATTTACTAAAACAGTGAGTAAGATACTAATACAATATAGATTTCCCTGTTGGAAATAAAATACTTTTTTTTTTTAATTACACTTCAAAGTAACTGCAATTGCCAATTCGCCTGCTAAGTGTGGCAACTACTGGTAAACCCCCTTCTCCTCTATAGGGGTAAGACCTATGTTCAGCAGTGGGCAGTTAATGGTTAAAACTGAACTGAACAATCAATATATTCTCTGCTAAATATACGAAGAGTTATTGAACTCGTAACACTGTCATATATTCCGATATGGGTTAAAAGGTTACTGAGACGGTAGGGTAGTTGGACTAGTCGACCGTCATATACGTTACATTGTCTGATCCCAAGGGCATTATAAATATTACTGTAATTAATCACACAATCTCTAAAGGTAAATTTATATTGGGTCAGTTGCATCAGTATCAATGTGTAAAACTGAAGGAAGGGGGAGGGATTGTTAATTAAGGGGTGTAACAGGTGTGCATAGGTTGATCGTGAGTGGTTAACTTCCAAACATGCAGATAACTTTTGCATACAGCCTTCTTCTTGTAAATCTTTATTATTGGAGCTAGTGGCTTCATATGCAAAGCCAAAAAGAAGTTTTATAATATTAAAATTAGTGTCGAAATTACTTAATTCAATAGGGGTGATTGTGTAAAGACACATGGGTTTCTCTATTGCAAACAGTTTTATTTTAATTGTGTTTAAAAGGTGAAATATTACAGATCCGAATATAAAAATAAGCCATGTTCTTCTTCATTCAAAAACTATCTAGTAAACCAAATTTCATTATGTTTAGATGAGTTGGGAGGCAACAAATAAAATAATTTTATATTATTAGTAAAGTTCGCGGTGTCGACCCCAACATAGAATAGACTATCCCATCCTTTCCCGTGGGTGTCGTAAAAGGTAACTAAGAAGGGCGAGGGCAGCAGCATTCCTATTAAAATATCTCCAAAGTCTAACTGCGGTTGCCAATCCACCTGCCAAGCCTGGCAACTATTGACCAAACCCCCAAAGGAGAGGCCTATGTTCAGAAGTGGACAGTTAAAAGCTCATATGATGATTGGAAAGGATATCAGAAATAATATTCTTCAATATGGAGTATACATTAAAATACGAGATTTCCATTAAGAAAGAACCCTTACTCGTACATTAATAGGTATCTTTACGCAAGAGATGAAAATTTATATGGGAATTTCGCAATATTTTGTAGCTGGAGACGTGAAAATGGATATCTGAACGACCTTTTATATGTAAATGAAAACGACGGAAGCCGACCTACGATAAGTATGAGATCTATATAAAATCTAATAATAGCATAAAATGTGCAAGTTTGTAAAAATCTTTACATGTTCTTGTTTTTTTTTTTTATAAATTTTAATGGAATATGGCATACAGAGGAATATAATATCTCAAGTTAAAAGAAAGAATAATATTATATATATACTTTAATCTTAATTTATACACATAATTCAATCTTGTTTATTTCACTTTTGCATTTGTTTGCATAAAATTTAATAAACCAACTAAAAATATTTAGTTAATTTATAAATTATGTGGGACCTAGAATTATTATCATTATCATTATTTTACAGCTATTATTACTTTTTTAAATTTTTGCTAACATTAATTTAATATTACAGGTTGAACAATTTTACCTCCCGATAGATATATCCGACAAGAGAATACTCTACTCTCAATCTAGGTCGAGTATGTTGCCTGTAACAACACTGAAGGAATATCATTACACGGGATTTTTCTCTAATTCTTTCGCTATTTAAGCTAATAAACATTAGAACCCTTTGACATTAGATCTGCCCCAACTAAATTGGCATTCCAGCATAAATTACAATCTTTTTATTTAGAATCCATAGAATCGTAATATATTTTAGACACTGCTTTGTATGATGCTGATCTTTCCCTAGTATCTAAGCAGATTTTCTGATATTATTTGTTATTTTATAAAATATTTATATGTATATAAGTATAATTGTCACAATATTGTACACCGCTCTACCCGCTGACATTGATGCTCCTTTCCACTTTAGGTTTGCTGGAAGAGAACTCTATTACAGTTAAGCTCGCCTTTGTTGATTACCTCTGTCATATTTTTATAAAAAACTGGTGTGTACAATAAGGAATTAAAAATAAATAATAAATAAATAAATATAATGTAATATATATATATATATATATATATATATATATATATATATATATATATATATATATATATATATATATATATAATTTTTATTCGTGTCTACGGTCGAGTGGTAGAGAACGCCATATTATGTTAAATCCGCCATTTACACTTTCTAAGTGTATAAAAGTATAATAAGTAAATAAATAAATATCAACAGATATGAAAAATACTGTTTATGTGTTAATAAGATTTAAAATCGATTGTATTTGTTACATGAATAACAAAAAAAATGTGAGCTAATGTTGATGATTCTTTAGTTTCTCGTAAATTCTTTCAGTGAAAAATCACCATACCAATATCGTTAACATTTAGGTTGGTTTGTTTCTGGAATAACATCAGATTATTTCAAGAATTAGATCGATTTCTTATAGATAAGAATTGGCAACACTAATAAGAATGTACTTTAACGGTAAACCGCTTTTCTTGTCTTAATCCGAGCCACGGTATTGACATCCGACGATTCTCGACGCAATCTCTAAGATTACACGTCGTGATAAGCGGATCATCAATCGTGAATGCAATTTGATAGGTCACAGTCAAGTTAGATTGTGTTTCGTGATTTTAAAGATTTGAGATTCTCTATGCAAAAAAAAATGGAGAGATTTAGAGAGTAGATTTTTTTATATATTGCCCAGAATAGCAAACAAACTGATGTACTACCTGTATGGTAAATGTTGCATCATGAATGCATCAAGCATCATATTTTGCTACCCATCAAGTGTAGCTATTGTCTAAGACAAATATCTCTATCAATGTATTTATTTATTTATTATTCTCTTGATCATGTTTCAAGAGAATAATAAATAAATAAATAAATTATACAAGGTGTTACATACAAAATGCATAAGTATATGTTTAGCTACGTATATGTACACATAGGAATGTAAATGTTGATTCTTTAATACCATTTTTATTTACATTATTATATTATTTCAATATGTGACGGTTAATTTAATAATTTATTTGCTCCATTATATTAATTAACATTTTAAAAATAGCAGTATATACAATATTCAATATACTAGTCAATCGATTATTCTATCATTTCATTTCATTACACGTATATTATTTTTTTATTGCTATTGCATTTCACTGCTGCATTTACCTTCTATACTAAAGCACTTTCATACAAGTATAGCTCCTCGATAATAGAAACATGATCGAAACACGATTTTGTAGTGTTTCAACAGAATTTAATGAAAAGGTATTGTTGAAATTACCACAAAAAAGAACTTAAACAAACAAGTCATAATTTTACATTTTTATTCAATCGATTTTTTATTTTAATGTAATAATAACTAACGGTTCAACTTACATACAATTTGGTCAAGGGAGCTCGATTGGTTTTGGGACCATTCGGGACCCTCAATCTTGAGCTGATGCGACACCAGCGCAAAACTGGCCTGATTAGATTCTATAAAAACGTACAGACAAACATACATGTTTATAGTTTCTGTGGTAAACCCACACAGTGTTCTATGGCCTTCTATGAAAATCCCTTGAAATTATGCAGAACTTAGTAAACGAAGCCTTATCAGTAATTTAAATTCGATCTCACTAACATCCGGATGTAATAGTAAAACCTGATGAACGGCTTCCAACATAAACTGGTCTGTTTGCACAGTGCAGTACTAATTAATGAGTCCAATTAGTCCAGAAACTCGGACCTTAGAACTTTCGTAGCTATGTTCTATTTCTATTGTTATCGTAGAAACATAGATTTTGTTTTTTTTAACAAGTACATTTTGCTCAACAAAAATTTGTCTACCTACACTATATAAAAAATATACATATATATATATATATATATATATATATATATATATATATATATATATATATATATAAAACATTTATAATATATTTAAATAGACATTGATAAAAATTATTGATTACCACAAAAGGCAGCTTGCTGATGATCCAATGGTAATATGAATTAAAAGTCGATTGAGTAATTGACTGAATTAGGCACGAGTAATATCGGTACCGCTGCAATATCCATATATTGGGTTCCTCTGCACAACGATGGCGGAAAAAAGGCCAACACTCATTTCGATATCACCCATAGCAGTGGGATATCGGTTTCGATCAGATCTTTTATTTCGTTATTATATACAGGATAAATGATATTTAATAGATCTATTATTAAATAAGTATATAGATATTGTAACCGCAGTACATAGATATTGCTATATGGTATATTACCCACTCTAAAATTAAAATTTTTCGATTTATTACTAATTTCATTTAGAGAATGTTTCTGTGATAATTTCAACAAAATTTGTTTATTTTTTCATTCATCATCATCATATCAGCTTTTAACTGTCCACTGCTGAACACAAGCCTCCCCCTAGGGGAGATTTGCCATTAGTTGCCATGGTTAGCAGGCGGTAGTATGTCTGTTTATTCGTAACATATTCATAAAATAAGCTGCTTAGTTTCCGACTAGATGACTCTGTGTTATGTCCAACGGTATTTAGTTATTTATAAACGTTGTTCCATTTTATTTTCAAGTAATGTAATGATTAGGTATAACCGATTATTACAAGGACTTCAAGGTAACCATTTCGTTTGCAAATTATTAATAGCTGTACGTGAAATAATATAATGGCTTAACATAACGTCGTAGTTATAGTTAGGGACAACTTGAAACGCGAATTGACAATTATGTAAGTATATATAAGAATTCCCTTGTATATTGTTATGAATATAAAATAGAGTAATATGAATATGAAATGGGTTCTGGCAGTTATTTGTTTTATACCACAAATAGGTGCTAAAACTGTTAATGAGGTTAGTTTTAATAAGCTGAAAGTACATAATGTTTACATGGTTTTTGGTAAAATAAATAGAATGTAGAAGTAGAACGCTTCGAATTAATATAAATTAACCTGTAGTGTTTAAATAGATAGAGATTATCTTATAGAGGAGTACTCTCCAAAATTGGTATATATACATGTCATAGATTAAGAATAGTA
This sequence comes from Galleria mellonella, assembly GCF_026898425.1. Lineage (NCBI taxonomy): Eukaryota > Metazoa > Arthropoda > Insecta > Lepidoptera > Pyralidae > Galleria > Galleria mellonella. The sequence goes on from NW_026442138.1 coordinate 9,119,108, forward strand.
CTTGCTTTCATAAATGTACGTGACGAGTTGTAAAAAAAAGTATACTTTGTTAAATAAATGCATAATCGACCCGTCTATAAGTAATCCAATAACAGTATGAATAAAAAATCGATAATTTAATTACAAATCGAAATATTCAATTGTACACGTATTTATTGTTATAAATTTCACATAGTGTTTCTATAATAATTTCTGTCTCTCTCTCTCTCTCTGTCTAGCCTTTAACGGTCTAGTCTTAAATGTAGTTAAATATATATAACACATAACAGCAATGGTATAAATTCTATTTAAAATCAAGCTTGTTCTAAGAATGTTGATATTATATATAGTAAAGAAAATATTTAAATATAAAAAACAAGTCTCATGTTATACCATTATTAAATCCCCTCGTATCTTGAGAGGAAAAAGGTGTAAATTAGTTAATAACAATAATTCATAACAATTATGTAGAATTTATTGTGAAAATAACATGATTTGCAGTCATTTTAGTATCATTAAAACTATGACATGCATGTGACCTAGTGCCCGCTTGTCACGTACGATTATAAATAAAACGGTATTATATGATTAATGTCCATAATCAGCGAACTTACTATGTTTAATAAAAAAATAAACAAGTATAGCTACATGAATGTTTTTATTTATCAGACATTTGACATGAAATACAAAATTATTATAACATTAAAAATTACAAAAAGAAGTTTACCTAAGCCTTGTAATTTCCTTATGTTTTCTAGTTAATTTAGTCTGCTATTCCCCATAAAATATCTTAATAAACTTATTCGATATTGTAGAAATTCTATAGAAAGATATAAAACAGTAATAGTATTTTTTAAATATCGGACGTAAAAATATGTTATGTTCACATATAGATATTTATAGTACATATATTAATAAGTATATACTTAAAGAAGAGTACATATAAGGTTTTATTTTCCGTATGGTCCGAATATTTCCGAATAGCCCACTCATTCCTTTCTCGTGGGTATTGTAAGACAGCAGCAAAGACAGCAGCAGCTAAGGGAAGGCGAGGGATGGACAACAGCGTCCTTTGTAAAACATTTCCAAAGCCTAACTGAGATTGCCAATTCGCCTGCCAATCATGGCAACTACTGGCAAAACCCACCAAGAGGGAAGCTTATGTTCAACAGTGGACAATTAAAAGCTAATAAGATGATAATATGGCTTTAACGAATTTTATTGTATAAAATTAAAACGTTATTGGTTTATACTGGCGAATTATCAATGAGGGATGATAGTTTAGAATGAAGTCAGGTAATTGGCACACTGTAATGGATTCACTAGAAATTAATCGCGATGGTTTCCAAGAGGGACTGCGTGGAGGTCGACCAGATAGACTATTATGTATATTGTTAGCAATAAAACCGCTAGTCATTGTTACAATTCTCTCCCATTTGTACCTATGTGGATTAAGGTACGGCTCAGTGACTACCAACTATTTGTCTATACAATGAACACCTTAACAACATTCATTGTATGAGATTGCGGGCTGAATTGCTTCCGTTAATGGCAATGTTAATTATTTACGTAGTTTGATATTGTTTGAGCCTATTAATTCATTTAGAACTGCAGAGAAGACGTTTATAAATATTTACCAAAGCACAGTGAAGCGCGAGAGGGTAATGTGTGAACGGGTGAGGTAATGTTTATTTTATGCATGAATCTATTTAAACAGATGTCATTTTCTCCTATCATACCTACTATATTATAAATGTGAAAGTTTATAATAAACATGTCTGGATGTTTATTACTCTGTTACGGTTCGGTTGAACGGATTTGAATATTGTACATAGATGACTACATATTATTAAACTCATATGACTTATCATATGAATAAATAATCATTTAGAAGTAACATCTACACTAGTATTACTCTATCTAGGTATAATTATGTCTGTAGGTCTAATCTTAAATTTAGTATCAATATCGATTCTTAATGTAGTCTATTGCCAATGACAATTTTGTACATCTTGAAATGCAGTAATTATGAATTGGCTTTGTGGAAATAGAATCGATTTCACAATGGCGATTTATATATTAGCAGACCAAACGTTTTGTTCTCTTCTGCTACTTAACTGGTTTATTTTAGAGGAGGGAGGGGAAGGGATTGATAGTAATTTGGACTACCAGTCTTATTGCTAGCAATACGTTCTGGCAGGTAACTCTGCGTGAGCCCCCTGGAAACTATCGCGCTGAATTCCAGGTGTATTCATCACGACGGGCCCACTGACCTGCCTTTTCATTCTTACTTATCATTTCTCATTGGTTCCCCAGCAGCGTATACCGCTAGCGCAGGCAAGGTTACCATTACATTATCATCCATTAAAAAAAAGTAGGTCTATTTTTTCTTATCGTGATAAAAATTATCGTATTTCAATTTGGAATGAAAGATACACATTTCCAAATATTTAAATAGGTCGAGTGATTTCGGTGATTGGAGTGAACGAACATCATAACGTAATATTTGTATATATTAAGTGCTCAATTTAAACAAAATTAAATTTACATATTGACCAGACTTATTAATAAGAGAGTATTCTTTTTAATTTACGTGGGAATCGAATCGAAAATATCATAAAGCGTACTTCACATTCAACAAGTTATTTAATTAACAAATTACTGTATTTTAAAGAAATCTGAATTTTTAAGTTAGAAAGAAACATTATCAGCAATTTCTCTTCATTAGAATTTTGATATCCTAGTTTTTTAGCTTTTTTTTACCATTTAAGTTGCATATTTAAAGGGCAAAAAAGCTGGACTATTAGTTAGTTAGCGATTCAAGTTGCTTAAAAATTATGAAAATTGTGAAATAGGAAACCTGATGAAAATAACAAGCAAGGCAAGACGAAGTATCTAGATACACCTCGGTAAATTAATAAGGTAATTATCATCATCTCAGCTATTATCCGTCCACTGCGAGACATAGGCCTCCCTCACAGTTGAGGAGTTTTGCCAGTAGTTGCCACGCTTGGCAGCCTGATTGGCAATAGCAGTTAGGCCTTTAGTAATGTTTTAAGAGGGACGTTGTTGCCCATCTTTCGGCCATAAGTTCCCTTAGTCGCCTCTTAAGACACCCACTGGAAAAAGGTGGCCCATTCTATGTTAGGACCTACACATAGGTAATTGTAAATGATTATATTTTACCTAAACGAACGCCTTAATTTCCGTCTCTTATAAATCGTAAATCAGACAAAGCGAACGTCTGAAATTTAATATAGTCGTAGCATATTTTATATTTTCATTTCGACTTGAGTATTATCTTAAACCTTTAAATCTGTTTTAAGCTTTTGGATAAATGTAGACAGTGAAATATTTTGCGCTATCATAGTGAAAAGCATGAAATATACCGGGTTCACTATCAGCCTTACAGAATTTGTGATTAATAGTTTAGTAGCTGAAAACTTTGCGATATCCAATGTTATGTGTTACAGTTAATAATTTAGAAAAGTTTAGAGAAAAATATAGTAAATACTAAATAAAGGATTTTGTTATTTAACTATGTTTTTTGATGCAAATTAGAATAGCAAACTGACGGCTCACCTGATGAAAAGTAGTAACTACTGCCTATAAATATGAACAGTACATGTATATAATAGAGTAAACTGCATTCATGCGTTGCAATTACTGAGGATTAAGGTGTTATGCCTCTGTACCCTGTAATTTCATCGTCATATCCTACCCTTAAAACCGAAACACAGCTATGCAAACAAAACTGCATCATGACACAAACACGATTGGGGCAGAGTTACCCAAGCAGACGAGTTTTGTGCGAAGTTTGAATTTGGTAAAATAATGTTTGTCGTATGATATTTTGAAAGCTCGACAATTTTGTGAAAGATATAATTAAACTTTTAGAATTACAAGTTACTTCAATATATACGTTTCATTAACTTTTTTCATATTCATCAAATAATAACAACTTTGAGATTATGTGGACGTGGATTATGTTTTTGATCATTATGCCGCCACTATACCTTTTAACATTACAATTTGCATAAAAAAGTATTCTATTCTTGATGATTCATTCACCTCAATTAGTTTTGAATCAGGTATCTAATGAGAAAAGTCGTATATGTTTAAAAAACTATAAGTATATATATAAACTAAATACTCATCATCAACATGATATCAACTGTTTATCTATCCATTGCTGAACATAGGCCTCACCCATAGAGTGCCATAAGGAACGGTACTGTGTCACCTGCACCCATTGAATCACTGCAATGGATTTGAGATCATCGCTCCAGCTAATGGGGGGTCTTTTTTTTTTGATGGGTGAAAATGTCATGGTAACGGGATACGCTGGCGGAGCACCAGTGAAGGGTGATAGATGAGAATGAAAACAGGTCAGTTAGCCTATCATGATGAATTCATCAGGAATTAACCATGATAGTTTCCAGGGGGAACCGCGAGGAGGTCGACCTGGTTGGGTATATTGCTAGCCATGGGATTCTCAATCTTCATTACTAACAATTCCTTTCCCCCCGCTAATGGGGTGTCATCCTACACTGCATTTACCTTACGGAATTGCCACTCAAAAACTTTATCGTTTATAGATATAAAAATACAAGATTCACGTATCATAGAAAAGTTATAATTAAAACTGCCCCTAATTAAATTTTTTTAACTATGTAATTGTTTTATGATGAGGGAATGAAGTGACATAGGTATCAACTATAATGAAAATTGTAAGTCTAAACTTTTTATTTTTACTCAATTTAGAGAGACCACTTTCACACTATAGTTAAATAAGGTTATAATTTGGTTTATTAATATTTTCTTTTTTTTTATGTTTGATAAGCGATTCGACTTGCATTTGCATGAATAGATAGACAGAAAATCTCAAAAATAGCTTGATGTTATTCGCTGATAACATAGCTTTCTATAGGTGAAAGATTTTTTAAAATCATGTATTTTGTTTTTGTTTATCTGTTACAAATAATAAAATCAAATCTTCTCTCTTTATAATATTAGTTTAGATTATGTATCTTGTATTTTATGTATATCAATAGGACCAATATCACAAACAGATGAAAGCTTATGTTAAATATATAATGTAAAGGGAATAACAATCCAAATATCCAATGATAATATATATTCATGAAACTGAACAACTTTCTACATGGGTCCAAATATGAAAACAATTTATGATCCTTTTATATGATCACGCGGTTCCTACGAAGGATATTTTTTGTATTTCGACTTCTGATCTATATCCTTACGTTAGTTAAGCTGGATTCACTAACGTAAGGATATATGTTCATTGTTAAGCTAGATACCTTTTTTCGTATTTTGAAGCTTTGTCAATTAGTACACTCAAATAACACACTCAACTAAAACAATATAAATTAGGTAATTTTTTTTTAATGGGTGAAAATGGAATGGGAACCCCGCCTACGCTAATGGGATACGCTGGCGGAGCACTAGTGAAAGGTGATAGATGAGAATGAAAACAGGCCAGTTAGCCTATCATGATGAATTCATCAGGAATTAACCATGATAGTTTCCAGGGGGGAACCGCGAGGAGGTCGACCTGGTTGAGTACATTGCTAGCAATGGGATTCTAAGTCTCCGTTACTAACAATCCCTTTCCCCCCATATAAATTAGATTAAAATTTCTTTTCTCATACCACTATATTGATGAAACACCACAATAGGTCCTTATAAAATTAATAAATGATCGCTTTCAGTAAATGATAATGATTAAAAAAGGCCTCTTTTAAAGATTAAACAGGTCTTTGTCATATACCGCAGTACCAAGAATGGTACTTACATTCTTTTTTTTGTTGGACTATTTATTGTTTGCTTGTGAACTGTTATTAATGTCCTCATTATTATTAATGAGGACGTTAGTAACAGCTAGTGATAGACCTTATATATATATATCTCTCTCTCTTCAGTCGTACACTCTTGACAGAGTGGTCGTGGTTTTTACAATGACAGTGGATCGTTGATGAGGCTCTCCTTCGCGATTGAGGTCCTTGCAATACTAATTACCAATATATTCCATCAGGTCTATGTCTTTCCAGAAATTTTTAGAAATTAATCATTTTCAAGGAAGGTGATTAATTTCTGCTAAATTCAGCACTATGGGTCAATTGGCCTGCCTTCATACTCACCTTTCATTATATTCCAGTTATACCCTAGAATAAATAAAGCTGGCAAGATTCTCATTCCAATTTAATTTATTAAGAAAATATGCCGGAATGTTTCGAGCGCTGGTCCTCATCTTAAAGATTATTTACAATTATTATTTAGCATATATTTAACCAGTGCGTGTTGCCAATGATGGCTTATGGAACCGAAACATGCGATTGCCTGTATGAAACAGCTCATAAATTACTCTGTGGGCTATGGAGAGGACTATGCTCGGAGTTTCTTTGCGTGATAGAATCCGAAACGAGGATATTCGCAAAAGAATCAAAGCAACGGACATAGTCCGAAGGATAAGCAAATTGAAGTGTCAATGAACTGGTTACATTACTCGAAGAACCGACTACAGATGGGGAAGAAAAGTTCTTAAGTGGTTACCTCGTACGGGCAAACGCAGTATAGGACGACTCCCCACTAGATGGAGTGACGACCTCAAGTGCATTGTAGGAAGTCAGTGGATGCAGCTGGCTCAAGATCGTTCCTTAAGGCAGTCTATGGGGGAGGCCTATGTCCAGCAGTGGACAGACAATGGCCGAGATAATGATCACGTGACTAAGTCTATATTTTATTTGTGACTAGATAAAATACATATAATACCTAACTCTACATCAATTATGCCTTCTAAATGTCTGTATGTACCTACTTAAAAATAGACAAGCAGTAACGAATAGCAGTACTTAACACAAATTGCGGTTAGGGGCTAAAAGATCCAGTAGGTAACCTTCTTTATTATTCAAACATTGTTTAGGATAGAATGCCCATTTCGCTATCATCATATACAAGTATGTAGCAAGAGGCTATCTAGTATTTGTAATTTTGTCGGAAATATGTAAAACAATGCCAGTAACATGAAATGTAATATGAAGGTTTCAATAAAAATATACTTTGAAATTTCTCGAAGAAAGACCTTTATCTATAACAAAACGGGACGTTATGTTGAAACGTTCCCTCATGTTTCATTTATGTTTGCAGAGACGAAGGCAAAGAAAGAAACGTATTTTGTCATGCCAAAGATAGATCCATACCCGCTAAAGGCGTTCGAGTTTGGTTTCCGTCATACGAAATAGTTTTTGATTTTTTTTTAGTTCGTATAGATCTACTATTTAATATTAAACTTATCAAAAGAAAGTTCTTAATATGACTGTTATTTTTTTCTGTTACTATAAAATTATGTACATTGGTAATTTTTAAGCTTAACTCTATATTATATCGTAAAATTTACCTAACAATATTATATAATTTTTAGGATAAATCCTAAGATTTATCATCATGAGAAGAAAAAAGATAATTTTTTGGGCTTTCATCTAACCAAACCTAATCTAATCAACCTTTCTGATCACGAATATGAGCACTACGTTCTAAACAAGTCTTCTAAGATTTACCAATGTATAGATTTATGTATGGACTTTTCCAAAATCATACGTGATTTCTTAGCCAAATTAATTTGTATATGGTTAAATTCCCAAACTATCGTAAACTAAAAGAGATCTTTTTTTTCTCATTTAAGAGTTTCCTCTCGTTGGTGCAATTAATTCAAGCATTTTTTTCCCGCCAGCTCTATTTTATATTTTCTTGTTTGAACTCCCTATACGACCTAGTGTTTCTAGGTGTCATGTTAAGTTATTCCTCGGTCTTCCCAAAAAGAGATTTATTTAGTATTTTTTTTTATCTTTTTTATTTAGAGGCTTTTATCCTATAAGGATATGTCAGCCTCATCATACCCTAATTTTATAAAATACCTCACATACTTAAAACATTGATACATAAATAAATAATACATAGTATTATTTATTATTATTAGCTGTCGACGTCAAAAGTAATTAATTAGTAAAATAATGTACAATATAATGTGTTTATACTGATATGAGAACTGTTGTAGTGTCTTCAAAAGGATTAAATTGACAGCTGTCATTAGTTTCAAAATAATCCGATTTGTTTTGTCAATAATTAGTAATCCTTAAATTATTTATTAATAATTAGTGTTGTTGTTTGCATTTTACAGTACTTTATAGAGTACTCGTAAAAAATATTGGATTAATATATTGTTACGAAAAGAATTTAAATTTATAAGTCCTTTCTGCATGTTTTACTTTTGATCTTACAAAATATACAATTTTAATAAAGTACATTCAGGCCGAATTAAATTGGTCATAATGGCCAATACTTAAGGGTTTCAATTAAAGAAAGAAAAAAAAGGTTTATTGACAAACAATTTTATTTACGAAACAAAATAAAAAGGAAAAACAATAATAATATATTGTAACAATTGCCAACGTGGGCAGCACTCAGCAATATACTATATAGCAGTTTATTTACTGGTACAGCGTTGTTATTCTGGGCAAGCCACACAGTGACTTCACAGACCACAACGGTGTACTTTACAGTGTTAAACCAATAATCAAATACTATATAAGTAACAAAAAGATAAGTAAATATTAATATATAAAAGTGGAATAGCTTGCAAACCAATGAATTAAATATATCAACAGCAACGATCAAATCTCTATTTCTAAATAGAATAAAACAAAGTAGCATCGGTCTGTTTCTATGGTTACTTCTAAACCATTCAACTAATTTTAAAACGGATTTTTCTGTTATAGATATTTTTACGGAAGGTTTATATATACAATATTAATATATTACATTATAATTTTAAACAAACTTTTGTGTAAGTGAATAATTCTACACGTGCGAATCCGGTGCGAAATGCTAGTAAATATTACAAGAATATAAGGAACCAAGGATTTGTACAAGATTCAAGGAGTTGTACGGACGAAATCATTTGATGTGGTGAGGTTCTAGATACCTTAATTAGTTATAATCGCTTCACAGAGATCAGATCGGCTGAGCTCTCTGCCAAAACATAGTAATCCAAAGCCTTGGCAACTTCTAATGAACTCTGGCAGTCTCAAGTAATATTCTGAACGGGGTTGATAGCTTTGGCACTGGTTTATCACATTGCATTACCTATTAACGGTTGCGGGTTCGAGCCCTGCACAATATAAACTTATGTTTGTTAATTCAATCTATGTTAAGTTTTATCTGCAAGTTTGTCCAAGTGATGGAATATATTAATTAAGCCGAAATAAAACTAGGTCATTTAGCCCATCGTAATTAATTACATAAGAAATAACCACGATGGTTTCTAGGTGAACTGCGTGGAAATCCACCTGATTTATTGCTAGTAATGGGGCTGTTCTCTATTACTATAAATCCCTTCTTCTTACAGTTATGATATTAGTATAGATATTTTATATTATAGTTTTCATATTTTTCTTAGCGACACCGGTAATAGAAACTGATTTTATCTGGGAGAGATAACCTCTCTAAGTTTGCAATGCGTACGTGTAACCCTCATATTAAAAATGTCCTTATGCCGCAGAATACCTAATAGTAATTTTGCTGCGGCAACTGTTTACACGCGGACCTTACCTATACTCGTATATACGCTTTGCCGCCATCTTTGTAATATATATCGAAATACAATGTATATCGAGCTTTTTTTTTTTGATGGGTGAAAATAGTATGGTAGCCCCGCCTGCGCTAACGGGATACGCTGGCGGAGCACCAGTGAAGGGTGATAGATGAGAATGAAAACAGGCCAGTTAGCCCATCATGATGAATTCATCAGGAATTAACCATGAAAGTTTCCAGGGGGAACCGCGAGGAAGTCGACCTGGTTGGGTATATTGCTAGCAATGGGATTCTCATTCTCCATTACTAACAATCCCTTTCCCCGTATCGTTTGCATTATGCTCTGTCCGGTCTACTTCTACACGGTTCCCACTGGAAATTATCTTGGTTAATTCTTCTTGAATTTGTCACGATGAGCCAACTAGCCTGCTTTCAACCTAAACCATTACAACCAGTATTTCGCCAGCATTGGCCGATACCGCAAGCCCAATTATCATTCCATTATTTATGCATGGAAAATATCGATACCCCTACGATATCTATATATTGGGTATTTTCTATGCATAAATAAAGGAATGATAATTCAGCTTGCGGTATCGGCATACACTGGCGAAATACTGGTTGTAATAGTTAAGGTTGAAAGCAGGTTAGTTGGCTCATCGTGACAAATTCAACAAGAATTGTTCACGATAGTTTCCAGGGGGAACCACGTGGAGGTCGACCTGATAGAGCATATTGCTAGCAATGGGGCTGTCAAACTCCATTGCTAACAATCCCTTTCCCCCCAAACGATAGGGATTGGAATCCCCATCACTAACTTTCTCCTAGTCAGAGACATTCGTAGTATTTTCCTTCATCAGAGATTAAACTAAATTATTATGTAAGGGGCAGGTTGGCAAACATTGCAACAGTGAATTCAGACCATTATTTTAAACTGAAAACCAAAGTAAAATGTCAAAACTTTTTCTAGTTTTTCATTTAAAATCATGTCACCTATGATATTATGTCATAATATATATAAATACCAAAAAACAGCAATGTAATACACGTATTAAAATCCTATCGCGACGCGCAGAATCAGCTGTGTGAAGTCAACGTACGAAATTACCTACGAAGCGTCATTGACCGCGCTATACCTACGTATCACGCGTCGTGTAGATCGTAAAATTTCAAATACATTGCGCGGCATCAAAAATAAGAATCGATAATTATATGGCTGTGGTGCAGTTCCGGTGGGAAAATAATCTGCCATCTGATTCAAACGATTCATCTGAATCAGCTGTTTTCGTTTTAGCCTACCTGTCCCTTACACTCGATATATAGTTTACAATAGCGTGAATTTTTTATGCAACTTAGAATAACAAAAAAGTTGACGACTTCTGTTACACCATAATCAGCTTATGCAATTTTCACAACAGGTAGTACCAAATGTCTACGTCTAATAATACTCAAATATAATAACACAAATTATATTCCAATATTGTAATAGAATTCACGTGAGAACAATAAGAATGCATATGAAATTTTTCTGTCGTAAATATACGTAATCACACAATCATTAACATAATAGGCAGTTTTTAAAGAAAATTTCGAGTATATACACAAAATTCATGGTAATGCCACATTTTCATGTTAACATGAAAATATACCTTGTTCAATAGTATTAAGGTTTACATTTAAATGAAACTAGAAATTTGATATGTCAAATCTAATGAATCCCAATAAACGAACTTATATAATAACAGCTTATTATTCTTATATTATAGTTAGAAAACTGTTTAATTTCATATCGATTCGGGTGCTCTTTTTTGTTCGATGATGGGGTCTTATACTTAAAAGGAACACAGGAAATATAGATTAAATAGCAAGTAATCACAATTTTTCTATAAGAGTAGGCACTATCATTATATTTATAATACTGGAAAATGAGTCTATGTAACAATATAGAAATATGAAAACAATAAAATACGAGAAAATTAATATTTATTCCGTATTTCTAAAATAAGAACAGCAGGAATAAAATCAAAACTTTTCATCAGATTTCACACTTTAAAAGAGAATGCTATTTTTCGTTGTAAATACAAATTAACTTTGCTAAATCTTTAAGTAATTATTTTTAAGCTCTTCAAAGAGGAGGCTCTAATGAATTACTACATTATAGAAGATTGTTCGAAATTTGATGATACATTTATGAATGTAGGTATGTTACGCGATATGTTCTGCAATTCTGAATCAATGTTGATAATATTTTGAAATGGGTAGTAAACCTTATTGATTTCCAAATGTAATCGTATTGATCATACATATGTTTCGATTAGACTAGTTATATTTCAATCGACTTCAAAAAAAGGAGGTATATATTTTTTTGTTACCTCGTAGCTCCGCCAATTAAATATCTGAAAATATACTATCATATATATCATATATACTATATATATCTACTTACATCGATCGGTCTCATAGAAATTTTATCAAAATCGGTTCTGTGGTTTAGTTTTAAACTAAAATATCTAGACTTAAAAATTATAATAAACGATTTTGCCACATATATATGAAGTTGTTCTTTTTTGTAGATTGTGTATCTTAAATATTGTGGACATACATAGTTGTGTAGTCTTACATGTATTTAAATTCTTACTTTATCAAACATAGCAAATATACAAGTGTTCATATAGGAATATTTTAAAATAATTATTAAGAAGAACTAATTAGTCAAATGTATTTGTAAATTTATATATGTGAGATAATGGTGAAGATGTAATGCCAGACGCAGAATATTACAAATTAAACTGGAAACCGGTTCAAATCATCGAAGTGATTATAAACTGTATAAATTATAAAAATGATACGTTTATTTATCTAGTTCAGTCTAGGTAATGATTTACAAAATCGCAGTATAGTCCAGTATAATAAAATTGTACCTGACTACTAACGATGTCTGTACATGGAAACAAAAAAATTGATGTAAAGGGTTTTAAAGGGAATAGTTGAAGCCAAAATAATAATTTTTTTATTATTTTTTAGAGATTTTGTCTGAAATTTTCTGTCTGTCTCTCTGTAAGTTTGTTTCAGTATTACCCAAAAACTACTAAACCAAATTGAATACAGTTTTATTTATTGTATTACTGAAGGTCTATCTTAAAAATTGCCATGTGTTTTATTTTGATACGACATCTTAAAGTGCCCTATTTTATTAGATTCCCTATTTCTAAAATAAGCGCCTACGAAGAAACGGTCAAAAAGCTAGTTACTAAATAAATTAAGTGTTAAATTTTTTTATTGAGTTAGTCATTTGGAAAGGGTGGATGCAAGAAGAATTACGAAAGAGTCATATCGAGCGTGAATGAGTGTAGGTAGAGGCCGCTCTATATGGACGTAAATCGACCAAATACAAGTAGGTGGGGTGCTAAAAAGGGCTAAGTTAAAGGTACTCGTAACTGGCTATTTTGTATGAATAGAATGATCAATTTGAAGGAGTCAAAAGAGGTCTCTTTGAATGGGAGCAATGGACGACAGGTGCGATGTAAATCTATGTATGCTGGATGTAAAGCCGACATATATAATTACAATACAGTATGACTCACGACAGTTATTATTCAATATTATTACAGGCATTATTATGGAAATCAATAGCGTTCTTTTAAAGTAATATACTGCAAGTGAAACTGAACATTTTATACAAAGGAAAATAGGTCAAAAAAGAAAAAAAAATTGAGCGAGGTACAGCTATTCAATTAGTGCGAGACTTACATTTTTTATTATTTTCAACCCATGTTTCTTTGGAAAAAATTACCAGTTTTATTAGTAAAACATTCCCTCAAAGGATACTAAAGGCTTAAATTTCGGTCACACAGCGGGGCATCAGTGAAAGATGATAGGTGAGGATGAAAGTGCACCAGTTAGCATTTCGTGATGAATTCCACAAGTATTAACCACTTCCAGGGGGAACTACATGGAAGTCTAGCTGGTAGGTACTGATAATTCCTTTCTCTCAAGATATGTAGGTATGTTAGACATTTTACCAACGTGTAGGCAGATAGGTATCGTAGCCAAGTTTTATTCAATTTTACTAAAACGTAATAATGTAAGGGAGGGTAAATTTGTTTCTAGAATGTCTATCACAAAGTCGAAGGGTTCGGATTTTCCGCATAGTCTAGCCGTTTCGTTTTAGGTGGCTGTCCCTTGTGCGTACAACCATAAATTCTCATAGCCTCTCTTAAAAGCAAAGTATGTTGAACTAAAACTTCCTAATCTGCGTAGTTTTGGGCAAACACTATAGGTGTTTATTGTTTCCAAATGGAGAACTTGAATGTGTGTATTGATTGATTTTAGCCGATATAGCAGGAGTGATTTGTAGTTTGTTTGATTTTTTTTTTTTTAATAGTAGGGAGGCAAACGAGTAGATGGTCGAATTGATGGAAAACGGTTATCATTAACTAAGAATACTGCAACACGAGTAGAGTTGCTTGTGCGGTGCCGGCCTTTTAAATGTTCGTAAGCACGTTTTCTGACATATTGTTTGTTTGTGTTACTTTGAATTCAATATGACTTTGGATAAAGACAAATTAAATGTCATATTTTTAATACTACTATACAAACAAGCATACAACCCGCCTGACTATCTGATTATAAATAGTTACTTTAGTTTAAAGACAGCTGCATAGCATAGAAAGTCATGTGCGAGTTGGCAACTCTTAAGAGTACGTTCTTTTGGAACTTTAGAATTCCATGCCGAAGAAAAAAAACAAAATATTATCAAAGAAAAATCAGTTTAATAGATTTCAGATTAAACAAATTAAATATTGGTCTTATCCAAGCTGTATTATTTCAGTATGTATTAGCATTTTCTTAATATCTCTGTAAATCGCAGACATCAAAAGAAAAAGAAATCATATTAATATTACAGAAAGAGACTGTGATGAGGTGATAAATGATGACGACCCTGATTTTAGTAGAGAAAATATATTGTATAGCAAACAAGCATAGAAAAGGGCAATGGTAAAAAAATACGAACTCGAAATTATGAATTATAACATTTTAAAAGTAAATCTGTATATAAAAGTAAGCGATCAAATGGAAGGAGTTTCCATCGACCTATCGCCAAGATTAGATAGGTAGTACAAGTAAATAAAAGTTAATTTGTCACATTTGTTCAGACTACGATCATCATCATTATTTCAGTCATTATCTGTACACTGCTGAATATGGGTTTCCCCCAAAGACAGCCATAAGAAATGGCCTGATCCTGATCCTGAGTCAGCTGTATCCATTAACTCCTTGCAATGCATCTGAGGTCGTCACTCCATCTAGTGGGGAGTAGTCCTGCACTGCGTTTGCCCGTACGGGTTCACCACTCAAGAACCTTTCTTCCCCATCAATTGTCGGTTCTTCAAGCTATGTGACCAGGCCATCGCCACTTTAGCTTGCTTATCGGATATCCTCGTTTTGGATTCATACTACGATACGGTCAATATACTTAATGTAAAAGCTCTTACAAATTAAATTAACAAAAAGTTTTATTACCTACAAGAAAATGTATTCCATCAATAATGAAAACGTGAGCATTATCCAATCCAAATATAAAAAGCAAACTTCTCCATTTACGCTCGCATCCCAACTGGAGCCATAACTTTGTGTTATATGTAATTTACTCGAATGACATATATGGTTGTGATGTGTCGAGTTGTTTTTTTGGCATTCGAGTATTTTGGTATATGTTAAAAGAAGAATTCAACTAATAATTATACTTAAGTCTTAGGACTCGAACAAGTGTTCGAGGAATTGGTTAAATAACTTTAAAAAGAATGGTGTTCTCAATTCGATTATACATTTTTTCTTTAGTATTCGAATACCTCGAATAATTTTCTGATGAGTAAAAATGGCCAGACATTTAAAAATGTTTACTTTGATAATTATAGCTAAAAAAACGGCAAAACATAAAATTCTTCAATAAACACATGAATGTCGTAATAAATGTCGTATATAAGTACTCGAAGTCCGTACTCGAACGTGGTGTATTCGAATTCTATATTTGAGTACTCAATATACAGAATTACTTGAGTACCTGAGTACCTATTAGGTATTCGAGTTAGTATTCGAGTGAGCCTGATATGACACATCACTATTATACAGTTAGTGGAGAAGAATTGAATTTGAATTATCCATTTAAAATTTAGTTATGCTCAATCGATTTTTTATAACTCAATTTCCGTGTAAAGATTCTTTTAGTGCTTACAATCGAAAGATTTATGTGTACAGTCATGTTATTAATCTCACCTTCGCATCGTCCGCCGCGGCCTGATCAAAGCGGCTATGGCGTTCGGATCACTTAGAAATTTCTAATTAATTCATCAAACACTTCGTATTAAATAAACATTATTGCTTTGGTCTTAGTAGTATTGGCCTTTCGACATTTACTTACAGGTGAAGTGGACCACACGTGTATACACTTTAATTACCCATTACTTAATATTATAGTTAAAATTAATGGAAATATCATTTTCACCTTGTGTCCACACTATCGATATAACATTCAGGTGATCGTTTTAATTGTAATTAATTATTTACAACATTAATATAGTAATTATAGTCTACGTATAGAACGTAGCTTGGTGTGTTCAAATAATTTGATGACTGTTGATTACTTAGTTAATATCTTTTCTAATGTAATGTATAAATGTAAAATACAAGCTTTGCCTGCAACTTTGTATGAGTGAATTTTGCGGTAAAATATACAAGTACCTATATTAAATTTTTAGTTCGACCTTTTGAAATACAACTGTAAAAATAGTATCTAATTTGATGATTATATTTATTGATAGATTTTGCATGATATCAAAACAAACATACAGACATACAAACAAAAATTCAAAAACTTATTGTTTTGACCTCTAATGAAAAATAAATAATAAAATAATAATAAGACGACCTTAATAAGAATTATGGCTCGCTTATTTTTTTTTAGTATACAGATATAAACTAGTTAAAGTTTTATTATACGAGTAAGTATTAATTTTATTATGATTACCTACAAAATATAGGATATAATTTTTGAAAAGTGCGTCTGTGTTTGTTTGTCTATATAAAGCATGATGTATAGCCTTCTGCATTCTAAACACTACGTGTGTGGTAAATTTTGTAATAACTAGGGGTAACACAAACTCATTTTTACATTTATATATAAATATAAATCAATTAGCGAATGTATGCAAGCGTATTATATCAGAGGTTCTCAGTTCGATTTTTTTTTATGTTTCTTACCTCATACCTCTGTCAGTTATAAATCGATTTGAAAAAACCTTTTTTGTGTAAAAGCATATACTTACAAATATGTGTCGCATAGAAATTTAATCAAAATGGGTTCAGTAGTTTAGTTCTTAAATCAAAATAACTGGCTTTACCTCACTTGAAGTCGGCTTTTTTGAAACACAATCTTAAATTAGTGTTGTGTTTTATCAGAATAAAACTTGTTCGATAGAAAATATTTGAAAAATTGTATGTAAAAAAAAATACGTTAAAAATCTCCATGTAAAAAATTTATTGAGTTTGTGAGAGGGAAAATTTGATCTCATTTTTTTCATAAGTATACACGTGTAAAGCCGGGACAGACACTTAGTTTATAAAGATTTTTCTTAAAATATATATTGGACACATAATAAATTTATAGAAAACAACTGCATATTTGCTTAAATACCTATCCACGTACACCTGAGCTCAGCCACAGAAAAAGGCATTATTGTTTTATCTACGGCTCAACACCCTTTATTCCATTTCGTTGGATGGCTACCATAATTAATCTCATATTCTCGTATAGAAAATTTTATATCCGTGAAAACATTCATGTATTTTATCATGTTTTTAATCTATATCAAAAGGGGAAATTCGAATTTATTTTTGTATGTTATGATTCAGTGAAGATAACATACATATGTGTGTGTATGTGTATGTGTAATTTTCACTAATTCATCACCAATTGATGATGCTCTTTCGAGTCCATATTTTGATTTTTGTCAATATGATATAATTTCTCTTTTTACCACAACTGGATTCCTTCTCAATTTGTTGAATTAATTTAATCAGATCTAGAAGTGTATTCAGTTCCACTTCTGAGTTCAGTTTTTTATGGTTTCATGTACTTGATTATTTAATTTAAAAAGTGACTTCGACATTCATACCATAGTGTTGATACGAGTATTATTAGTATAACTGTTTGATTGTTTGTTTGTTTACTGATAGTAATATGGTGTCTATAAATAAATATTATCTACATATTCATCTCACAGCAATTTGTGTATAGCATTACCTCCTTTACCATAAAGTAGGTTAATTAAACTAGACATAATTATTTTACCTCTTTCTTTCGCACTAGCCATACAGACATGACAATGACACTTTCTTGCATACATATTCACTGTCATTCTATTTCGATCGCTCCCCTCTCACACCCCTTGTTTCATAATTTTTATTTTTATATTTTTTTCTATATACACAACACATACACACATACACTTTATAAAACAAAATTAAAGCTAAGTGAACCAACCTAATCCATAAGGTGGTTAAATTGTAAAATTTTTTTTAAGTCCGTACATCAAAAGTAAGAACGATAAACATTTAGAAAAGTATTTTTTATGATATTCATTAAGGTTGCGCGATACGTGTTACTTGAAAAAATTTTTTATACACGCTCCAAAAATTAGTAAGTTCAAGCTTTAAATTTTTTTATTTCAATACCATCATTTTTATCAAATACTAAAAATTTAGGTTTTTTATCCCAAAATTTTTATATATTTAATATATATATATATATATATATATATATATATATATATATATATATAAATTAATTAATTATACATTAACAAAATATATACATATATATATACACACATACACAAATCGTAGTTTCATTTGAATCATAAAAATTTATTCACAATTAGCTAAATAATATATACAAAAAAATTCAGCTGTATCGTAACTATTTTGAATTCTATTAAAAATAACTTCAGTACCAAACTCGAATTGCCTTAATGTCGTAAATCGATTGCCTTATTTTTAAACTAGAACAAACCTATTAGCTAATGCGATATCAGACAATGGTTCAGACAGCGTCTAGATTTTTTGCACTAAGCTTACTTACACACCGGCAAAATGGCGAGTCGGAGTTTTTATTTTATGTCTAAATAAGGTTTTATTTTGAATAACTGTGAGTTTATACATGAGATTTAGGCATATTTTTGTTTTATATTAGGATTTGGTAAATAATTATAATGTTGATGTGTCTTATTTTCGACACCAAATATAAACAATAAAACAGATGATTACTCATATCGCGTCGCGTCTCTTTGTTTCTTCGCTTTTTTATACCGATTTGATACGGATTTTACTGACATTTAAATATTTTTTTTGCAAATAGTTTGAAGTTACAAATTATGAGATCGTTAAAAACTATTAAACACCAATATATAAATAAAATCGCCGTGTGGTCCCGGCATAGAATAGACCCCTTCCTCTTCCGTGGGTGTCGTAAAAGTTGATTAAAGGAGGGTGAGGGATGGGCAGCAGCGTCTCTCTTAAAAGATCTATAAAAGCCTAATTGCGGTTGCTAACCCGCCTGCCAAGCATGGTAACTACTGGCAAAATTCTCCTTATGGGGAAAGCTTATGTCCAGTACTGGACAGTTAACGGCTGAAATAATAAAAAAAATATATAAATATAAATATAATTTTATTTGTTTATTGAATGGATTGTTATTTTTATAATACATATGTTCGTTCACCTATTAAATACTACGTATAAGAAAAAAAGAGTCAGATCATAAGGTATTTTCAAAAGGGTTTGGTGCGGAAGGTTTGATAACAATTCTGTAATAGCTTTTACAATATCAATGTAAGTAGAAAAAAGTTACTTAAGGCTTATATGGATTGTGGAGTAAGCGTTGTCTATTTCACTTTATGTCTGTGTTAGACAACTTGGAGGTATATAATTTAGCACAAAATTGTTCAATACATAAATTTTACAGTCATTTATTGACGTCACTGTCAATAAGTAACTTAACTAAGAACAAATTGAAATTTAAAACAAAAATAATTATGAATAGATTTAATATACATAAAATTTTAGTAATGAGAAGTTTTGTTTAAGTAATTATTATAGACATAAATAAATAATACAAAAAATTAAACCACAAACATGGTTTTGTTACAAATTAATATAGAATAAATTCTTTCAAATATATAAATAATTAAACAATATATTATCATTACTTTAATTGTCAGTAAGTTGGTTTAAGGTAACTCAGTATCTTTATCACTCACACGATACAATACCACAGATAATACAAACACTTTTTTTTCCAACTGCCGCTACCGTGTTATATTACGAATTCTTGAAATTCTGCCAGCCTTATTCCGCAAATTCTGCGCAATGTTCGCATTTCGACCGCATTTATTTCACCTAGTATTCTTTTTCTACACATCCAAGTCTCATAACCAATACGTATGTACTTTTTCCATGCTGCAAAAGAAACTACACTAACTACTTTACTAGTTACTTGTAAAACGCAAAGTTTTACTTCTTATCTAGAAAGAGCGAGTGTTATAAAACGTTGTATTAAGTATCTTATTAACGTAATAAAAATGTAACTAGACGACGTCTATGGTAAATGTAGAAGTTATTTAAAAAACAAATATGGTCCAACTAACAGCAGTATTTTCTAGAAATTTTGTCTGTTCGTCTGTCTATGTTTGTTCCGGCATCATGTAAAAACGAAATTGGATTCGGTGCTCACAAGTGAGTTCCTGAAAGGCTAACTTAAAGTTTAATACGCCATCTAGAAGTGGTCTGGGGACTACCATGAAATGAAATTTCGAATTTTGAGATTCAGTTTTTTGTTTTTGTTCATAACCAAATCGACCCAGTAAATGGAGCTTAACATGCCGTTTTTCATAAATCATACCATAAAAAACCAAAGGAATTTCATTTTAGCATTTATAATATTTTTAATGGTATGTGTCATGTAATTTTAATATCAAATTTATGTTTCGTTCGGACCCGAAATTTCGGAAAACATTTCATGGTAGTCCCTCTGTTTAGTTGATTTTTCTACTATTGAGGTCTGGGAGAAACGGATTGTTAGTAATAGGGTCTAACTGACCCATTGCCAGCAATACACCCTATCAGGTCGACCTTCACGTGGTTCCCCCTGGAAACCATCGTGTTCTATTTCAAGTGAATCCATCAAGATAGGCTAACTGACCTACCTTTTCATTCTCACCTATCATCCCACACTGGTGCTTCGTCAGCGTATACTATTAGCGCGGGTGCGGTCACCATTCCATTATCATTCATTAAAAAAAAAGACTATGAGTATGATGTCATGGATAAAAGCTAGTTTTTAAATTAATTTTAAATAGGTAACAAACTACTAGGTATATTAATAGCGATATTCGTATCTAGTGGAATTCGTCACGATTAGCTAACTGACCTGCTTTCATCCTCACCTATCACTTCTCACTGGTGTTCCGCCAGCGTATATCGATAGCGCAAGCCGGGTAACCATTATTACCCATTAAACAAAAACTACTGAGATCCACACGTATGACGTAGCGTGCAAAAATTAAATGACAATACAGTAATTTTTTTTATATAACTTAGAATGGCTAACAAGCTGACGGCCCATCTGATGGAAAGTGGTGACCGTCGCCTATAGACATGAGCAGTACCATGGACATAACAGAATATACTGTTTCGCTCATAATACTCTCCATACGTTGCCATTCCTGAGGACTCAGGTGGTATTCCTCTCTACCCTGAAAAATCACGCCATATCCCACCCTTAAAACCGAAACACAGCCATGCAAACACAATAAAAATGCAAATAAATGAAAAGATGATTTGAAGGATAAAATAAGTCTAATATGAGATTAATAAAATATAAAATATGTAGAAGAGTGCCCCATTTTTATAAAGAGATAAGACAGTTTTATTTAGGTAATTAAGTCAGCACATTTCTTAGGATACAAAATACAAATGTGTTATATTGTACATATTTTATTGTGATATTAAACCTTTCTCCAGTAATGTGTCATCAAAAACTTTTTTTTTTTAAATCAAATTGCCATTATAAAATATTAGTATATATTATACCACGTTTATCAAATCATATTTATTACATATTTCAAGTTTATTACATATTTGTAGTCACGTTGTATACAAAATCGTAATATTATTAATGGTATAAAAGCAGTAATGGTTGACTACAAATGGTTATGAATTTTACACAACAATAAAGAGTCTAAATCATCCACCCACAAATATTCACCTCCGTTTGATTCCTACTACATATGCGTTATAGCATGTGTAACTATTGTTAGAACAATGTAAACAAACATAAAAGTATACGGTAGAAATTTTTTCTCACCTGACATATTTAATAAACAATCTTGGCATGTCTTTTTTCGTAATAACAGTGTCTAAAAAGGTTTTGCGTTAGATAGATAGATACTCTTGTTTCCTTCAAAAGATTACAAGAATAAACTTACTACGGATAAAAACAATTACAAGAAATAATCATAGTGTGAAAACAATGGGCGATCTTATTGTTAAAAGCGATCTCTTCCAGGCAACCTTTGGATGGAGAGGAGTAATTATAAACAGTTTGATCGGAGTCGCGATGAAAATTCTATCATTTCTAAATATGGAGATGTAATACATATAATAATGTAAATATACATCCCCACTCATTATTTTATCATTATATGTATACATACATACACAAACATACACACATGCATATAAATACCTACACAAATACATAAAAATATATAACTATTGCTCACATGTATACATAAAACACAAATTTTTTAGATATCTGAATAGGTATGCTAACCAGGCAAATAAACAAATTAAAAAGATGACAACTTGCTCAAATAAAAATCTGTAAGTTTTGTTTTAAAACTTAGCAAACATTTTATATTTCGTATAGAAACTTGTAAACTATTATATAGCTGTACAGCTTACACTATTATGATTATGAGTTAGGTTATGTATATATATTATTTTTATGTGACAATTAGTCATTATAAGTATGTATCATCCATATCATTAGTGTTATAAAAAGTAACTATATTATGTCCATCATACTTTTAAATAATTGATTTGATAAAAACATTGGTCGGGAATAAAAAGTTGTCGTCGGTATAGGTACCTAATATATAATTAATTTCAGTTTCAATTATTTGAATAAATTTATTTATTTGACTTTATATTTATAAATAAATATAAAAATAAAGTATTTATCTTATAGATAGAGCTTAAATTAATCTGAATTATAAAAGTACTTTTAGTATAAAGTCACCAAAAAAAATTTATATATGTCTATGGATTTCTTACACAATAGGTACTATGAGGTAGTATGAAAATACCATAATATAAGAGAAAAACTAAAATGAAACATATAGTAACACTATGAGTAATTGTGACAAAATTATACTCGAATAGAAGCAGATTATCACAAAGCATAATCGTTTATTTGACTTAAAATCAGGGCTTCAATTCGGACGCTTTTTTTTTAAGTACGTTTGTTCCGTTGTAGAACAGGTTAAGGTCGGAGACCATGCTGTCTAGTCTTCAATACGATAAATTGTCTGGAATTCGGACGCTTTTATTAATAACTTGTAAAAATAAAATTAAAGTAAGGGTGTTACTATAAATAAAATTATTTAAGTAATTAAAAAAAAACTATATTTTATTTCACCATCTCTTTGTAATATTCGAAGCAGATAAATATTATTTTGAGATAATAATCTTAATTTAAAGTTAAGGCATAATTTTTATTAATATTAACTTAATTATGAAATATAACTTCATATAAATTTTATGACAATTATAAAAGTATTATTACAAAAGTTTAATATATTAGGTACATGTTTTTTAGCTTGTATAATCCATCTACAATTTAGCTGGATTTTTTATACTGTAGTCATAAGTTACGCATATTGAGTTTTTTACCGCCATTTTGTATCGAGCAAAGACATAAATATCTTACTGATTTGGCTAAAACCTCTTAAAATTTTTAGATAAAGGACTGGTTTTTAAATATCAAATATATTCAAATTAGAGCCTTTAGTTATTGCGTGTTTGTAGCACCCGGTCATTGCCCTTGGCAAAAACTTTTTTATTTTTTAATAGAGTTGTAGAAAACGAAGTGATTAATAACGTGATAAGTGTGTAAACTATGTAATTACTGGCATGTAAAACTAATGTAAGTTATTAAGGTTTCTTTGGTCATAGTAAATTCCCTTATTTTATATTATACTATAGCTGACCCAGCAAATGTTCTTTTGTACCTTATCGACACCTACTGGATAAAATTTCATAAAATTGGTAAAGTAGTTTCGGAAATTAATGTGACAAAATTGTAACAGAGGGTTTTTTATATTAAGGTAGGTACTTTGGTATCCTTACAATAAGTAATATATCTAATTAAAAAAATAATGATATAACTTAAAATAAGCATAATTTTGAATAAATCACTAATAATTAATGAAAGAAAAAAATGAAAAATAATAGAAAAATAAAAAATGGAATATTTAGAATGTTAAAGATACTCACTGTTAAT
This sequence comes from Galleria mellonella, assembly GCF_026898425.1. Lineage (NCBI taxonomy): Eukaryota > Metazoa > Arthropoda > Insecta > Lepidoptera > Pyralidae > Galleria > Galleria mellonella. The sequence goes on from NW_026442138.1 coordinate 9,143,316, forward strand.
TTATTTTCCTGTTACAACACCATGAAGATTATATTGTCACTATCCTTTTTTTTTATTATTTATACCATCATAAACGTAAAATTTATTTTAATACAACAATAACTTGAAAACAGATTTCACACGTGGAATAGAATAAAAATTACATTCATAACACAAAATTTGAATTTCGAACGCGCGACTCGAGTATGTTCGGAAACACGAACTGGGCGTAACGACGTGCGTTCTACAGACCAAGCGAGCTTTAACTGCCTTAACTTGTTCATTCCTACCGTAGAACCAGTTGACTGCGCAGGATGAGAGAAAATAGAATTACAAAAAAAAAAAATTATTCCGTATGTAACTGTGTGTTTACGCTTCAAATTTATTAATTAACGACTTCCATGACGTGGTGGTGGGTAGGTTATTTTGCATAAATCAGGTATTTGGTTTGATTCTCATTCAGGATAACTTAGGAAACTTTTTAAATTAGCATATTGGGTTGAACGCCCAAATGTTATTGTTTGGTTTCTTATAACACTAGACTAACTCAGATACAGTTTGAAAACCAGAGCTAGCCAATTAGAGTATTTGTAGCACTAAATTATTACTACATCGTAGTGTTTTTAAACATCACCTACTACAATGTATGTAAATAGTAATTATAATATGTCATTAACCCTGCTGTAACATGGACATATGACCAAAGGGAGACTTTGTAAAATCGTTTGCTTGGGTACCTCTGTCTCATTCGTGTTTGTACCGTGAAGCAATTGGGGGGAAAGGGATTGTTAGTCTAGCTAGGGTCTAACTGACTCATTGCTAGTAATACACCCTATTAAGTCGACCTCCATGCGGTCCCCCCTATAAACCATCGTGGTTAATTCTAATGGAATTCCTCACGATGTGCTAACTGACCTACTTTCATCGTCACCTAACATCCCTTACTGGTACCTCGTCAGCGTATACCGATAGCGCAGGCAGGTTACCATTACTTTATCACCCATTAAAAAAATCCGTGAAGCAGTTGTGTTGACATGGCTGTGTTTCAATTTGAAGGGTGGGAATTTACTAGTGAAAAGGAATTTATTGGGTACGGAGGCATAACACATTAGTTGTCAGCAATGGTAATGCATGGGAGGTATCATGGGCGAAACAGTATACACTGTTATGTCCATGGTACTGCTCATGTCTATAGGCGATGGTTAGCACTTTCCATCAGGTTGGTCGTCAGCTTGTTTGCTAATCTATGTTGCATAAAAAAAAATATAAAATTCTTCATTACTTAACTGCAAAGCATTTTTTATATACAAGTTTTTAAGGAAGTGCTTTATTAACTTTTTTTTATTATTATCTTTTAGCTATTAAACGTGTACTTGGCCGATTTTTACAGTATTTTCACAGTCTTGATAGTTTGACCATTGTTCACAAAATTACATCGACCTTAACCGCATTGTTTCGACTGCAATTTGACTGTTCCTAATGACCTGGTATTATATCGTCATAGTATAATTAGTATTATACAGTTTTTATATACTGTACCTCCCTAGCTCATTATGGTTGTTTATATATTTTAGGGGTCCATATAAAAATGTCTTTGTCTATCCGTTCGTTCCTTTGTCACAGTGCTATATCTCAGGAACTATTTATGCTATTGATTAGAAATTTGGAATCTTTGTAAGTATTGATGACATTTTTTTTTTCAATTAGGTAATTAGTTTTAGTCGTGACTTCATTTACCTGATATAATATGTATAGATATGTATTTAATTAACGTAATAAACTAACCCTTTTTCACATTAATTTCTGATGTTAGTAAAGATATTAGATTTTTTTTTATTTATTTATTCATTAAAATAATTTTAACATTTAAATAAGAGCTTTTTTTATTTTAAAGAAGTCCTTCTAGTAGCCCGTAACCTGGATGTGTTGAGACACTTTAAAAGTACGGGTTATCAGTAATTTTTTTACGGATGAAGGTGGAGCTTTTTTTAATGGATGATAATGGAATGTTTACTCTGCCTGCGCTATCGGTATACACTGGCGGGGTACTAGTGAGGGATGATAGATAATGATAAAACCGGTCAGTTGGCCCATCGTGACGAATTCAACAATAAATCAACATAACAGTTTCCAAGGGGAACTGCGTGGAGGTCAACCTTATAAAGTTTATTTATTTATTTCTTATTGTATTCTATAATATAATTAGTAGATAACATTTCAATTATGGACCCTGTTAACTGTTGTAAAGTATATTGTTAGTGATGGGATTGCTAATCTTCATTTTTAACAATACTTTTTCCTCCATATGAAGCTGGAGTGGCGCCTGTACTAAGACAATAGCGGGGTACCAGTGGAGGATAAAACAACTTTATTTATTGGAAGAAAATGGAATGGCAGCCCCGGTTTCGCCATCGGCATAAAATGGCAGGGCACCAGTGAGTAATAATAGGCAAGGATGAAAACAGGTCAGTTAATTCATCGTGACAAATCTAGGAATTAAATACTATGGTTTCCAAGGTGGTCGTGTGGAGGTCGTCCTGATAGGGTATATTGCTAAAAAGAAATTATACTCCATTACTAACAGGCCCTTTTCTCCTGGATGTAAGGATTAGGTTGAGGTCAGATCAGTAAACCCACCGTGAAGAATTCGCTAAGAATTAACCACAATGGTATCCAAGGAGGAACACGTGGAGGTCGATTTGATAGTATATATTGCTGCTGGCAATGAGGGCTAGTGGGCAGTAGTAAGCTAAGTGCTTAAAACTTTTTAGTTTCTTAGATTCTACTTATCTGGACCTCTCGTAATTTAATTGACCATTGTGCATTGTACGCATAGAAACTTCTTAAATGGAACTGTATTGTAGTGACTAACTCCAATTAACAAGAGGAAGACTGTACAAAATTCTTTGCATCGGCACCTCTGTCCCACTCATTTTTCTGCCGTGAAGCTGCTTTGGTAGTTGTGGCCAGGTTGTTATTCCAAAGGTGCTCGTTTCATTTATCTTAGCCAGGCTGTAATTCCAAAAGTGCTCGGTATGGGATCTTTTCCCCCGATAAAAGTGGAATTAAAGTGTCATGGGACAGGAGATGGTCTTACCGTCAGCTGATGCAGTTGAATGTGATAACTGTAATGGGACTGTTATGGGTTTGTCGGGTTATTGTGTACGTGACTTGAGTATTGATCTGGTACGGACAATTCCACGAGGTTTACTAGTATATATATATATATATATATATATATATATATATATATATATATATATATATATATATATATATATATATATATATATATATATATATATATATATATATATATATATATATATATATATATATATATATATATATATATATATACACTCACTCACACACACACGCACGCACGCATGCACGCACGCACACATGCACGCACGCACGCACGCTCGCACGCACGCACGCACGCACGCACGCACGCACGCACGCACGCACGCATAAATAACAATAATATATCACTTCCTATAAATAATAATAATAATCATCTCAGCTCATCGTGCACTGTTGAACAGAAAGTGAAATTGAAAAAAAAAATAGATCACAGGCCTCCCCCATAGACTGCCATAAAGATATAAAATAAAATAAACAGGTAAAACATTGTATTGTAAATATAATAAATATAATAAATATGACATATTGTAAATATTACGCTTCCACTATTGAAAAAAATTTAGATATTTTTATATTCCAATCATGTTCAAATAAAAACACGAAAAAAAATAGGGAGAACTAACAAAATGGAAATAAACATGGAACATTTTGTATTGTAAAAACTTGGCAATTTTGCACATGCCAATCAGGCTTTGCTTTTTTCAACCAGTTTTACATAACAGCAGTAAAAATGCAATCACTCTTCTAACATATATATTTTCAATTGAGTTCAAAAAAAGGTGGTTCTCAGTTATTTTTTTATATTTGAGTTACGAGGTAACACCTTATAACTTCGTCAGTTATAAACCGATTTGGAAAATTACTTTTTTTTTATCTGAATGGATGTACTTTCAAATTAGTCCCATAGAAATTTTATCGAAATTAGTTTAGTAGTTTAATATATATATATATATATATATATATATATATATATATATATATATATATATATATATATATATATATATATATATTATAGAGACAGACTTTGAAACAAAAAAACATTGATTAAAATCAATTCTGAACAAACATGTTTTATTTGTAAACATTTTTATATGTATGTCACTCGATCACGCTTGAGTGGCTAAGCAGCACGCTGATTGCCCTCGCAAACGGTTCGCGATAGCCGAAAATTGCATTTAATGTTTATTGAAAATCTTTGTTTTTGGACAAGTTTTGTTGATACTTACAACTTATTAGCTCTACAGAGCCATACAGGAGCTACAATTATTATTATAAATTAGGTTTGCGCATTGTTACTGAATCGTAGTTGTCAGAGAAAATTACATTCAACCTTTGTATTTTTAGGAAACTATCGTTTCATTAGCTCATCATCATCATCATTAATAAGAATAAGAATGCTTTCTTTCTATATTTTTTTAGAGTCAGTAATTTTCTTTTTTATGCAACTTAGAATGACAAACAAGCTGACAGCACACCCGATGGAAAGTGGTAACCGTCGCCCATAGACATGAGCAGTATCATGGACGTAACAGAGTATACTATGCCATTCCTGAGGACTCAGGTGTTATTCCTCTGTGCCCTGTAAATTCACTGCCATATCCCACCCTTTAAACTGAAACACAGTCATGCAAACACAACTGCATCACGGTAGAAACACGAATGGGACAGAGGTACCCAAACAAATGAATTTTATACAGAGTCTCCCTCTGGTGAAGTAATGTTTGTACTCTCACAATAATCGTTATATTCACTGTAGTTTATGTAAATTACAAATTGTTTGAATTCATTATTATGATTACAAAATTGTTGCGATCATGCAACGTGTTGCGATCGATACTGTGTTTATTTTAATTCTTCAATTATTTAATTCAATTGCACTTACTAACGCCTTGTTTGGAATATGATATACATTGACGTGAAAGATAGACGGACAGACAAACTCACTCAGTAAGGAAGATTAAAATGAATATTAACTAAATAATTCCTCGACACCAATCAACAAGATGTAAGCACCTAATAAAAATAAGGCTCGCCACGATTTAATTAACGAAAGGCAAATGACAAAATTGTAGGTACTCGCCAATTTCCCGCCAAAAGACATTAAATTAATTAAATATCTGTAAATAGAGCCAAAGGTGTCAGTGAAGGGCGTATCTAAAATGGCGGAACATCGAAAATTGTCGGTTAATTGCCACTCGCAGTTTGATCGTAAAATTTGAGCAAGATGGTATGGTTGCAACATCTGTACGTTTGCGATTACGTAGATATACTCATATATTTAGTAATTTTTGGACATTAGCAACCCTAAGTTTGGTGACTGTCTTTTTTTTAATATTTATGTATTATTTAGTTATTTGTTTTATTAATTTTTTCTTTAATTGCTATTATTCTTCTTTGGCTAATGAGTACAAGGTTTGATAGCAATAATACTCAGCATTTATTGGCTTTATAAAATGATTTGTTCCATACTAAGTTTCGTAACAACAAATAAATATAACATAATACAGTAAATAAAAAAAAAATCTTATTAACAGATTCTTTATTTCTTTAGTATCTGATACGTGATTTTTATTTTTAGTTGATCGTATGTAAAACTAAGAGAGTAATTATACTATAGAATATATTAGAAAAGAAATAGCGTAAATCATAAATTCAAAAACTATAAATAAAATGTTGAGCTTTTCATACTAATTCAACAATTGTATACGCCGATGTAGTATGAGACTAAATTTTTTCCACTCAAATTAAAAAAAAAATTGAGTCCTAGATCCTTTTATAGGAGTATTTTAGAAATTGAGACTAAAATACTCCTATAAAAGGATGCTAATATATATAATGCTATATATACATATATATAATGGACTCATATAAAATGCCAGTAAAATGGACTGTTCTATACTAGAATATTAGATGATATATATAAAATAAATGTCTTAACCACTCATTTGCTAACATAAGTAAAATATAACTAATAAACTTAACGTTTATGTTGTCTGAATATATAAATTATTAAATATATAAAAGATCGATATTACCACATGACGGCAGAGAAACGGGAGGGGTTTTAATATATTGAACTATATTAAAGATGCGACGTAAAAATGTCACGCAAGACACGACGTCAGCCGTCGAATTGTTTACTCTCTCCCTCATATCATGTACGAAGCTCAGTTACAAAACAAATTTTTAAAGGCATCGATATATAGAAAACCCATTTTTCACATTCCCACAAAAAAAGTACACTTAAAATTTTACTTATAGAATTTAAAGAAATAAGTAGTTATAATAGTTTTTTTTTAATAGATGATAATGGAACGGTGACTCCGCCTGCGATAACGGTTTACGCTGGCGGGGCACTAGTGAAGGATCATATAATAGGTGAGAATGAAAAGGCAGGTCAGTTAGGCCATCTTGATGAATGCACCTGAAATTCAGCACGATGGTTTCAAGGGGAGTCACCACGTGGAGGTCAACCTAACAAGGTATACATATAGCTGGCAATAAGACTGGTAGTCCGCATTACTAACAATCCTTTCCCCCCTCGAAAAGGTAGGTCAGTTAGCCCATCATAATGAATACATCTGGAATTTAACACGATGGTTTCTAAGGGGGACCACGTGGAGATCGACCTGACAGGTTATATTGCTAGCAATAAGACTGGTAGTCTGCAGTACTAACAATCCCTTCTCCCCGTATATAGATAGATACTGTTAATTGATCCCTATAAGTTACAGTAGTAAACTTATAAAAAAATACAAAACATATATACCTATTAATATATAATCGTATTACTGTAGGTACAGATACAGAATTTTAATTATTTTTTTTTTAGTTTTGGATAATGTAAAGATTTTTTGATGTAAAATTTGTAAGAATACTTTAGGGGCTTATTACATTAAAAACTTGCCTAAAGATTTAGACGACGTCATTAAAACTGCTTTATTTAGTCAGTGCTTTAAGTGCTAATTTGCAGGACAGCTGAATTTAATTTGTAAAGTTAACAAAATAAATCCTTAGCACGTTTGTCTACAAACATCACTGGATAGCTAAAAATGTGTACAAAAATTAACTCAATGCTCTCTATTTTCTCTGCTGTTTTATAGTGTTTGAGCATATAAGTGTCTAAGTATTTTTATATATCAATGTACAGGAACCTAAATAGACGCTCTGGGGATCTTGTTATAAATATACGGAATAAATTATTATGGAACAATACTGAAAATAGGTTAATAAAAAAAAAAACCTTAAAATAAGTCCCCGAAAATATCGCGTACCATAAATAAAAAATATCCCACCTTTTCTGAAGTCACTTAATAATGATTTCATGTCAAGTATTACGCTTCATTACGATTTTACTTTGTGTATTTCTAACGTAAAAGACATAAGAAATAAAAAATAAGACATGTGGAACAAAAAGGAAACATTTGTCACGGATGTGCAATAATTTAATTCAGTAGACGTGAACAGTAAAAACAAAAGAACAATTTTATTGGTGATAAAAGGGCAATATTTTCATATAAATAACCAATATTGTATTATTGTGATGGCATCCATGCTGTTCAATATCACGAAGGCGCGGCGATATTTATGGCAATGTAATTTATTTGTGGAAACAATAATGGTTTCTTGTCGGTATGTCTCATTGTCACCCTAATTAGAGGTTGTTGATGAGTTTACATGGAATTAAAGTAACAAATTTAAACATTTCTTTTTAATTTAGCAACTTCAACAATTACAATTTTTTAATTTTATTTTTGCATTCTAACAATTACACTTAGTTTTCTAAGTTTTGAAGTATTTGTATGTTTATATATATGTTCTCTATTCTTAAACTCACAATTATAGTATCTATTGAAGTGAAATTTTATTTCCGATATTCATTGATATTTTAAAATGGAAAAAAAAATTCGCGATGAGTGTCTACCGAAGCGATTATTTAAATTAACTGGCATTGGTTTCGGTACAGAAGGTTTATTTTAAATATCGGCCACATCGAAATATTTTCAATTAAGTACCTACTGTTTGTGAGAGAAATACATGAAATTAAATAACCAGATTTTTTTTTTTATAAAATTTGATACGTAGTATATATTAATATAATTCTTAAGTTAATATTTGGAATGTTATTTTAATTCATGAGGCATAGTTGCGAATTAGAATTAGTAGAATTAAAAAAAAATGTTATTAAAGCAGTTGTTATTGGCTTAAAAACTGTTTTCAATATTATACTTCTATATACATTTACTGAAATGTGTTATTTAAAAATAAAAACAAATCATAAATTTAATGAAGACAAAAAAATATATAATATATAAGTTAAGTAAACACGCCTGATGTCTGTTCCATTCTCTGAATAGTATAAATATCTATGATGACAGGCAATAAGACAAAAGAGGGGTGGTCCGTAAATGAATGAAGTGCTTCCGAAATACTCGCTCCGGGACTACCTATTGGAAATGTAGGACGATTGGGGAAGATAAACTGATGAAACCAGGCCAACGGAGTTTTAGGGAGCTGTTTTAAGAATTTATGTTTTTCTAAAGTGAAGATAACGTCTATTAAACGAGCCGTTTTATTGTGGCCCTTTGAGATCGGCATTGTTGACTTCGCGCAACGTTAAAGTGCTAAGGAGTATGCAGTTACGATCTTGTTATAGCGCTAACTAATTCCTTTAGGTCTACTCTTGAATTTAAACTCAGTATCGATTATAATGCAGTATAATTTTAGAATATAACAATAGAAGTTGGGTTAGAATTGGTATCTAGTTTGTATGAACATATTGCACTAATATAGATTTGTTAAATTGACATCAGGACGACTAAAGAAACAGATATATAGTTTCAGTTTCTCTAACGAGAATGAAATTTATCATTTTTGCACGGACATATACAAACCAATTTGCTCTTGTACTGCGCTGGGCGATGTAGTTGGGAATTAGGCTGTTAACTATTGATAAGAAGTTATGTGAGGATATATGTATATTGAAAACAATTCCATTTTTAAATTAAATGAGTTTTTGTATCCGCCAATAAACTGGTAAATAGTTCCGTGATTTCTCGATTTCTCTAATGGTAAAACTGTGTAATTTTTATTGTTAAATAAATAAATAAAACAAAATACAATCAAATAGGCAACTCCTCCAAATCAGCACAATATTCTGCACGTTTCGACTCCATTTATTTTGTTTTCACGTACCTCATATTCACTACCATGTAACAGCGTAATCTATGGAGTTATAAATCATCTGCATTTTTGTCTAATGAAAATGTTTTGGTTTGGCTTGTTTACTGTTTTTGCTGAAGCTTTTCAAATTAAATCTTTCTCGTAAAATAAGGTCATTTTAATGACATTCTAAAATCTTAAACATACCTTTCAAGAAGCGGTAGTTATTAATTATTAGGTTACATTAAAATACTTAGTAATTTCGCTTTCATTAGACATTCGACATTCGACTTAACATCACGTACATCAAATAATACCAGAACACTTGCCTCTTAACAGCTAAACTTATACTCGACCCAGAAAATGCTTTACGAGTACTAAGCGCTTGCGTAACTTTATAAAGGGCACCTTCAAATCACACACTTGGTATACGCTAGAAAATCGTTACAAAATAGATAAATAGTTTTTATCCATAAGTATATAGTATAATTTGGTATGTGATAGATATATATTCTTTATTGTACACAAACATAATATTAAAAATAATTTTAAACATAATGTACAAAGGCGAGCTTATCTCTAATAAGAGATTTCTTGCAGCAAACCTTTTCAAGTGAATTAAATGTTGTTTAAAGTAAAATATGTATATATATTTATTTACATTTAAAGTTCTTGTTTATATTTTTTTATAACATAGGGGTAAACGAGAATGCGCTTCACTTGATGGTAAGTGATTACCGCCACTTATGAACACTTACAATACCAGAGGCATTGTAGTTGTGCTGCCGGTATTTTAAAAAGGAATATGTACTTTTATTTAAGGTTACGATGTCGTATCGATTCGGATATACTGCTGCTGGAAGTTGATTGCAATGCTTGAAAAACGCACGACGGAGGACCACCACTCATCCAGAGGGTTGGGATGGAACTTTAGTATGTAGTGGGTTGTAAGGTGGTGAAAGCAGTACCAGATATTAATTCAAAACAAGCAGCTAAATACATAGCTAAACCTAAACTGATATATTAAGTGCTACAAGAAATTGTTTGTTTCCCAAATAAAATAGAAACAAAATTTCTGTTACAGTGACACAATGTATATAATGGTTTACCATAAAACTTATGAATTGTGTTGTAAAAAATTCCTCCTAGTTTCTTTTTATTCGTGATTAAAAGGAAATTCGGTGACTATACGCGACTGTTTGTTATCTCCGCTTCCCGCAGTAATATTCTAAAATTATTTGTGGCACGTGTGTACTGTAAGTTTCGTTAAAACAGGAACCTTTGTGTAAAATTTAAAGACTAGATTCGGGATAGAGTTATGCTTTACAAAAGAGTATACTTAACACAAAGGATGGGAAATCCTATTTCAAAATACGAAAAGCATTTTGTTTTTATTAGGAAAACAAATGAGCTGCCATACTACCAAATGGGACATGTCAAGGGGGGAAGGGATTATTAGTAATAAGGACTGCCAGTCCCATTCCTAGCATTATACCCTGTCCGGTCGACGTCCTCGCGGTCCCCCATGGAAACCATCGTGCTGAATTCCAGGTGTACTTATCACGATGAGCTAACTGACTTGTCTTTTCATTCATACCTGCCATCTCTTACTAGTGCCCTGTCAGTATATACCTTAGCGCAGACGAAGTAACCATTCTATTATCATTTATTAAAAAAAATTGAGACATGACACTTGTGCATAAAGGGTTTGCTATATCATCGCCGGGCTTTAAGAAACTATGTGCGTAAGAAATTATGATAATGATGAATATGATAATATGGTATAATGACAAATAAATATCAATTACCTGATAATCAAGTTAGTATAGTTTGTGAAAAACAAACAGGCAACGTACATGTGGGGGACAACTACAGAAAAGTCCATTATATAGTTTAGTCCGACCAGGAATGGAAAACAAGACCTCATTTAAGCTAAGTTACGAACTCGCCACTGCGCCATGAAAGTCGTCGTGAAACAATAAATTATAACGTTGTTTTGATGACCCTAAACTATGGTCTCTAGAAAAAACTATGACAGGTTACTCATAAATGATTAAACTTGAGTGTTTGCAGAAAGAAATTCCTTCTACACTGTGAGAATTAATTCCCTGTTGACGCAATAATAGAAAATAGTTTTATGCCATTTTTAATACATCAGAAATGTCATATAACTTCCCTTTCTTTTCCCCTGGGTGTTGTAAGAGGCGACTAAGGGAACTTAATCGTTAGACAATGGGTAGCAGCGTCCGTTCTAAAATTAAACTAACTAAATCAAAGTAAATTGCGGTTGTCAATTCATCTGCCAAGCATGGTAACTACTGGCAAAGCCCCTCCAATAGGAGGAGGCTTATGTTCAGCAATGGACAGTTAATGGCTGGCATGATGATATCATTAACTGGAAAAATAAATCACATCTTTAAAATTGTACAAACAATTTATATTGTTTATTGTATCTACCGATGTTCATCTTTCAAGATATAACTGGGTCAATTATACTACCAATTAATTGCACTGCACGTCTGAGACAATGAATTCTTCAATTTATTTATAAACCATTTTGCTAGTTTGGCGCCAACCAATAGCTATTAATTGGCTTACACTCCTATCATTAATTTATTGAATATGCCCCACATTATGGTTAGTGATGGGTAGATTCAGACTCATTGGAATACAGTATTAAGTAGTTAATAACCTTATAAACAATCACATTTAAAATATTTATTTCGAATACACATTACTGGAATAACAATTTGAACTGTTCAATATTCTTTCAGAATTACTATCTATGGTAATGTAATTGATACATAGATTAATATGTAGTTGATATAATGTAAATATTGTGAAGATTATATGAATATTATTAATAATATTAATCATATACTATAATTTTTTTATACAACTTAGAATGATAAACAAGCTGACGGCTCACCTAATAGAAAGTGGTAACCGTCAATTTAGACATGAGCAATATGGACGTAATAAAGTATATTCATTCGCCCATGATACCTCCCCATGCGTTGCCATTCTTGAAGACTCAGGTGTTATTCCTCTGTACCCAGTAAATTTACTGCCATATCACACCCTTGAAACCAAAACACAACCATGTAAACACAACTGTTTCACGGTAGTAACACGAATGGGACAGAGGTGTCCAAGCAAATGACTTTTGTACAAAGTCTGTCAAATTATATATACAATTATATTTTAGATATACTAAGTAGGTTAAATACACACCTAAGTAACAAAATATAAGATCTTGGGCTTAATTCGAAATTTACTCAAGTCATTGAAATACTCAAATACAGTAATGGAGTTAGACACTCATATACCGAAATAAGCCAACTTGGTATAGATCATTCATTACGGTGTCTGTTTCTCTTTCATATTAGTTGATTATTAAAGTATAATTGTATGTATAGTAAGTTATAATTGTTTGAAACTCTATAAAATTTATCATCATTATTAGCAGTCTATTGCAGGACCCATTAAACAATGAATCTATAGCCAGTCGCAGTCATAATAACCATTGTTATAGTCTACTTCAATATAAAACACTTTGGTTGAAATTATTTCAGAAACACCCACTAAATGAAAGTAATAAATACTAATAGACATCCGATAGTCGGTGTCTAAAATATGGACCTCTTCTGTACATTTCTTTTTATTAATTTAATTTTCTTTTCTTAAATTTATCATTTTTTTCTATTGTTTCTGTGTTTTCTTTGTCTTTTTAATATATTGCAGCTGTCCAAGTTATCTATTTTTTTCAATATGTGTCTTTACATAACTTCTTATCAATGGTTAACAGTCCATCCCACAACTACATCGCCCATTGCGATGCGAGGGCGAGTTAGTTTGGATGAGTTGATGTAAAAATGATAAAGGACATGCCAGAACCAAAATGGCATAATTCTCGTACGTACTAAAATCTTATATGAAAGTTTGATAAAAACAGTAATAAGAAAAGAAGTATTTGGTACCTATTCAGTTCTGTCTGCCTACCCTATATTGGACTTGGCATTCATTGGTATTATTAATAGATAGATATCTAAACAAGCCATAGAATTTGGAAACATTGATCACAAGTTTTTGAAATAAGAAAGTCTGGTCAGGGGCGAGTTGAAATACACACTGAGGATTCCGTACATAAATATGTAAATATGAAATAAGATGACCTTTATTGTATTTAATTATTTATACCTAACGCCTAATGTCTATTTCATATGAGAAATAGTTATTATTATTAATACTACAACTCGTAAATTATTATTTTCGATTATAATTGTGGTTAAAAACTGGACCGCACTTATTTATTGATTGTAAAATAAAATGTTTATGAATTGTAATTATTTCATATTTTTGTTCCAGAATCTTTGAAGATATGATAAAGGAATTGGTTTTTATCTCACATCATCATCACAACAAAAAATATATATCATAAACATACCATAAATGAAAATCAGTTTTAACATGTACATACGAACCCCATCCAAGTGACATCCCACTTAGACTAGTAGGTTTATTTTCAAATTTTGAGTACATATTTTGAATTCTCTAGCAAAAAAAAACAAAAGTATTTTTTTAATTATTTACATGTAAAACTATTCCATATTTTAAATGGATAGCTTTAGTAGTTGCCGAGATATAGCTTTGTGACAGACCGATGGACCGACGAACGGACAAAGTCACACCATAAGAGTTCCTTCGTACCTTTATTGTATGGAACCCTAAAACCAACAATTTGACTAGGCCAATACGAGTAGATCAGATAAGGACTTCACTAACTTTCTATTCACCAGCATAAAAGCATAAAATATTGGGATTATAAATAATAGGTAGTCTCTACTTCCATAGAATACAAGCATAGTTTTGTAATCAAATTCATTGAGAAAACAAAAAATGTTGCAATACTGTAAGACAAACAAAATTAGTGGTAAACCAGTTGACCCGATGTTGATTTAGAAGAAATAAAAATAGAAACGAGTCATTGCGTACCTTTTTTATGTAATCGAAACAAAACAATTGAAGGCTTTGGCAATTTGCAACGTTTCCAGCGTTGCACAATAAAAAATAGTCCTTGTGGTTTTTACATCTTAATTGTTATTTGTATATTCATTATATAGTTCGTGTAATTTACTGTAATCAAATTTATTACTCCTACTGACCAAGAATATTTCATCACTATTACGCACAATCCATTATCGTCCCACTATTGGGCACGAGTCTGTTCCATAAAAGGCGATATTAACTCACTATTACCGCAATGTTATTATTTAATAATGCTGTGCGCGTCATACGGTTTAAGTAGCCTATTATAGGATTTTATTTCTTTTCTTGCGCTTCTGAAAGTACTTTATACTTACGTTCTCTAAATCGGCTCTTACGTCTTTCTGGATATGAATATGAAATATATTTAATCCGATTGAAAGTAATAAAAAAATACAGACATGGTACTCGTATGTACTCAAGAAGAATATAACTCGAACCAATTTGAAAAATTTTGTTACTAAAATTGGCCTCATAGAGAATCGAACCTGCGATTTCATTGAGTAAAGCAACTTGCTTTTCACTGAGCCACAGAGGTCGTCATAAAAGTTACAATATTTTTTTAATTTTGACTGAGTATTCCAATAGTTTTGTAGTTTGCTATTTAATCACGCCTAAATGGCTGAAGGAATTTAAATGTAAACGGATAGACTGTTTAATTAGTACAAAAAGTACTTCTTATGAGAGGGAATTTATCTAAGAGATTATATTTGAAACAATATAATCTGTTAAATAATTACATAAGCCGATACAGCCAATAGGATTAGCAGGCTGAAGTTGCAATAGGTTGTTCACATCTATCGGAAAACCGACGTTTGCCTATTTTTTTTAATAACAGTTTAATTCACATGAAAAGGTATGCTGGAATAGATCTTTTATTTTTAAGCTCGCCTTTGTACATTAAGTTTAAAATAAATGTTTTTATCACTATGTTTGTGTACAATAAAGTGTAAAAATTGTTCATGTAACGTGTTCTGCTCCTAAAACAAATGGCAAATAAAATTATTGTTTTTGTTAGTTGTTGTATATCGAGAAAGAATGAGACAACGAACATTGTATTGCCCACAGTTGTGATAATATATCTATTAACAGATTCGTCGTTTTTAAATTACAAGTATGTAGGAGGGGCTGGAATGAATTCTACGTCAGATCCAGTGTGGGTTCCAGTTGCACAAACATGCTGAGAATAATTGGATTCGTAAAACCTAATACCATAAATATGGCGTATTTTGGAGGTATTTGTTCTGCAATGAATGGTAGTAGGTTTATAAAGTACTATACGAGTATATGTTTAATTAAAACTTATCCAATGGTAATGAAATTACTAGTATTCAGAGGTCCTGGTCTGGAGGAATTAGAAGGGATGAATGGTATCAAGCATATATATTGTATTTTATGAGGTCTTTGGAACCGTTCGTGTTTATGCTAGATACTACTTGCTATCAGATGGATTCCTAGTTTTATTTTTTAATACTTCGTTTTTATCATCATATCAGCCGTCAATTTTTCTCTGCTGAATATTAGCCTACCCGTATTGAGAGATTGTGCTATTAGTTGCTACGCTCAGCAATTCGCCCGGTTGGCAACCGCACTTAGGGTCGTGGTGTTTAAAAAAGAACGCTGCTGCCCATCTCTCGATCGGTAAGTTCCTTTTGCCGCCTCTTACGACACCCACGGGAATGGAAGGGGTGGTCCATTTTATATCGGAACCACACGGCAATTTTTAATACATATCATATAAATAAGATATGCTTATAGATATTATGTGATAATTATTTCTTAGCATCAATCAATGTTTTTTTTCTTATTGTTAGGGAGGCAAACGAGCAGACCGTCCACTTGATGGAAAGTGGCTACCGTCGCTCATGAACATCTGCATTACGAGAAGAGCTGCTTGTACGTCGGCCTTTTAAATGTTTGCAGCGGCCATATGGACACTGCAAACAAATGATGGATGTTTGAGCAGCCGACAATTTGAAAACAAACCTTTGAAGCGTGGTGGAAGCGAAGTGAGTACTTACTCACTCGATATGGAATTAATGTCTTAATTAAGACGATGACATTGTGTTTTAGAAATGTTTAAGCTGTGTAAAAAAAAATGTAAACAAGAAATCCTTATGTTTGGAGCGGTTATGTCAATTAAGATTAAAATATACTACTAATAATTTGGAAGCTAAATATGCTTATGAAGTTTTAAATATACAGTCATATTCTTAAACATTTCTCTTATTTAGATATTAAATCGTTGTATCATTATAACTTATCTGTCTTAGTACGAAGGTTTATTTTCGCATGCATCGACATTGTAACACTTTTGAGGTAGTCAATTCATTACGTGGGACTCAATAATACACTTGCTTGCACAGAATATCCACTCGAAGTAACTTCTTCCTCACCATTAATTATCATTTGCTTGAGCTATTTATTCAGCCAGCTGATCATTATTATCTATTATGTTGCAAATAACAGCATAAGACTATAATAAAATTCCACATTCAAAGTCTTACATTATATTTGTAACTATATCCATCAACAACTTTGCGCGTAGTGATCCCATCTATAATACCCAGGTAAGGGGAGAGAGATTGTTAGTAATGCGGACTGCCAGTCCCATTGGGTATATAGGGTATATCCCTAAGAATATACCCTGTCTGGTTAACCTCCCTGCGGTTCTATCTGGAAACCATCATGCTGATTTTCATGTGTATTCATCACTGTCATTCTCAGTTACCATTCCTCACCGGTACCCCGCCAACGTATATCATTAGCGCAGGCGGGATTGCCATTCCATTATCGTCCATTAAATAACACACCGGTATGGATTGTTATGACGGGGACTAGCGAAGTATTCAAAATTTTTTGTACTTGATATGTATCTTTTGTGAATATTGTAATATTTTCAAAATGGTCACTATTATAATATGGTAGATTATGTATATTTTCGACCCTTTTAATATCAGTATCAAATGAAATGGATTTGAAGATTAGAAAACGATTAAGTAATGTTACATTAAGTTCAATATGGCCGCCACTTCAAGGTGACAGATTACATTATAAAAGATTTTTTTCTTAAGAATGTTTTTAAAGATATTTTTTTATACGTACATACCTGTAGCATGTTTTTTCTTTATTCTAATTATATAAATGACGGCTATACCACACAATTTATATACATATAATGCAGCAGGTGCAATAAAATCCTCACCAAAAACCAATTAATATGCGCATGACTGCGTAGTAAGCATTCCCCAATCAAAAAACAGGTGCGAGCTTTCAAAGTCATTCGTTAATTAGTTCATTATCATAAAAAAAGTCTAATATAAATGTATAAAATATATCCCGTTAAGTTTGTAAATGAGTTACTGTTTATATTATTCACTAGGTTTTGCCTGTTATGTCATACTTGTGGATTTCAAAAGTAGCTAAACCAATGAAATGGACTACTTCTGTATGAAGTATTAAGATAAGTCATACATCAGTTTATAAGTTAGACCTTCAGGAATATAACTGTAAAAATTGTATCCAATTTAGTGTAGTAGTTTTTGCGTGATACCAGTAAATAGATAGCATAGACACAGCATATAAACAGACAAAATTTGTAAAAATTATTGTGTTGACTTCTATTGATCTTATTAAGACCCTTCACATAAATTCTTCTTAAATATCAATAATATATAAACATCAATTATTTTTATAATAGAATTTGATTAAATAAGTAAGATAATAAAAATGTTCGGTGATAAGAAGATAAAATCGTTGAAGTGTGAGAATTAACTTATAATGATGGGTTTGATAGATTTGAACATAAGTATAACACCAATAATGAATTCCATTTATATATATATATATATATATATATATATATATATATATATATATATATATATATATATAATATTATATATAAATATAAATAACATATATATCATGAATTATTTCATTGGTATGAATTTACCCAGTTTACGATTTGCACTGAGTAATTCCAAACAAAAGAAACTAAATTTGATTTAAATAAAATTACAATAGAATCAACACGACAGCAACCCTCACTGAAAAAACAATCACAAAATAAATTATTCTCAGATTAAGGAAAATATTACACAGATACAATATTCACTAATATATAATAATATAAAACATAATACATACACAATTAAAATATTCTAATTGGGTATTTTGTTGAAGCGTGTTAAATATGAAAGCGAACTCTGAGTTACAAAATTTTATTTTATAACTATTTTACTGAACTACTTATTTTGCGGAAATCCATAACACTGATTATTTGATTAGAATTATATTGTTTAATTTCGCTACCATTAGTATGTGTGCGACTGCCAACATTTGAAGATTGACCACCATTACTATTACCAGAAGTTCCACAACCTTCCATATTAGCCATCAATCTCCAACTGCCATTTTGTCCACGCACATTTAGCGACACGTGTTTCACCTCTAAACGAGACATCTGCATCCTTATCCTATCATAATTGCTTAATAAATCAGTATGAAAATTCAATATATATCGGAAATGAAGAAGAATGGAAGTGGAAAACATTACGCCGACCCCAAATAATAATTGGGATAAGGGTAGGAAGATGATGATTGGGAATGAAGAAGGACATAGGCAACTTTTAGCTCTGTTAATCAATTAATTCCAGTTGAATGGACGAAGTCGTAACTAAAAAGTACCTAGTAAATAATAAATTTTAATATCCAACTAAATCCAGTGATGATAAATATCGTTAATAAACCTTGTATATCCAAAAGACGGTGTGTAGGCTTGCCCCTTGTCACTGGATAGCGACAAGGGGTGACAAATATGCTCGGCAAAATGTAGGTTGGTCGAGTGTTACATTAATACAATGGAACCCTGTACCTTTGTCTACCTTATGTGTGGTTATATCTATGTGTATTTATACCAATTATGTATTTAATCAAGAATAAAATATACCAACCCATATACGTTTATTGCGATTGTAGGGCGCAATTAGAAGTAATCTTTATATTAATTTTAAATCTATATATTAATACCTCATACCTTACAGCCTAAATGGACGCGTACAACGCGGTTTCAGAGATGTTTTCTCCCAGAAACACTCAGGTTATGGAATGAGCTTCCTGCCGAGGTTTTCCCAAGAGACTATAGCATGGGATTCTTCAAAAAGGGGGGGGGGGGGGTAAAGAGGTTTCTTCAGGGTCGGCAACGCGCGTGTAATACCTCTGGTATTGCAGGCGTTCATAGGCTACGGTAACCGCTTACCATCAGGTGGGCCGTATGCTTGTTTGCCACCTCAGTGGTATAAAAAAAATGTGAAGCAAAAACTTGGTACCTCTTTTTACAAAAATTAACACAGTTAAAAACTACTAAATCTAAAAACTTAAAATTTGGAACATAGGTTTATTTTACAATGCAAGGATCCGCTAAGGAAAGATTTTGAAAATTTCAACTTAAAAGCGAAACACAACACCACGCGTGCAAAACCCCACGGCTATGCACTTAATAACTATTACAATAATTAAAATTATAAATAACTAGCTATTAACCACTTAATAGCTAGTTATTTATCATTTTTTATTTTCTTTTCATTTCGTCTGATTTTCTGTGCCTTTGGAACGTGTCATTGCTAATTCTGATATTATTTTAATAATTACTTTTGCAATACATAGGATTTACTTATCTCATGTTAATTTTGTTTAAAGTGAACTAGGATTTATGTAAAATAAAATCTATTAATGAATGAATTAAACATTATTCCGCCCTTTATGAATAAAATATGGAAGTGGATATTCACGTAGCTAACTTAGCTATTTTAGTAACAGGTGTTTGTAAAAGATAATGTAATATAAATCAGACTTCTCATTACACATTAATGCTAAATTAGTCTGTATCTATCTGTTTAAACTGTTATCGACTTTATCTACTTCGTCACCTTCGTACCTTTATGCTGAATGTAAACAAAAGATATACGAAATAATTCTCGATTGTCAAGTTTCGTTTTAATTAAGAAACTTCTATCTAAAAGGAGGAAGTTATCAATTCGTCTTTATATGTAACTTTCTGGAAGATTTTTAATTTGTATAATATTTTTACTATTAAAAATACTTATAATTAATTTTCTTAATATTAACTTATAGGGTTTGGAGACATAACATTATAGTCATCAAGACCAGTAACGCATGAGGAATACCTTGGATACCACAGCAGGTTGTGTGACGACCATCGTATTGATTATGTCTATAGACGATGGTTACCGTTTTCTATCAGGTTAACCGTCACCTTTTTTCAATTATAAATTTTATAAAAAAAAAAGCGACGTGGCCAAATTCTGAACTGATTTACACAATACTTTATATAATCGATAAGGCATAGTCGCGTGTTGATTTCATTTTAATTATGTGATGATTGTCGATTAATTATTGCAAAATTAATTACCATTTATACATCATTTATATTACATTACTCTTTTCCATCCAAAGGTTGCCTGGAAGAGATCGAACGATCGATAGTGATAAGGCCGCCTATTGTTTTCTTAGTGTAAAATTTTCTTGTAATTGTTTTTATTTATAATAAGTTTACTATATAATAGTATAGTCTTATAGAGGAGTAAATAAAGAGTATCTATCTATATACCAAAGTAAAATTTGTAGAGACACGATTCCGGGTTCTTTTAAATACATTTAATCTAATGCATTTACGAAATCTTTCGTCGTTTGTCGATGTATTTTGTAATAATTGAAATCGTAAGTCTATCGCTTTGCATAAAATTTGATCTCGGGTTTAAGTCGTAGTTAGGCCAATTTAAAAAACGAACTTTTCTAAATTGGCTTGGGTCTTATTATTTTGGATTCTGCATCTAGATATATTAAGTTATTTAATACTAGTAAGAAAATTACAATAATCTGATCATATTTATTAGTATACAGACGTATGGTCATAATAATGTATATAAAGAATTAGTACATTAAAATAAAATTAAATTGTCAAGTTTCGTTATAACGTTAAAGAAGAAATTGAAAGAAATTACAAATGTTCGGAGCTATTAATAAAATATAGGGTAAGCCGACTCTCACAAAGGGACGCGCGTACATTAATTTATGACAGTTAATGGACATAACAACGCATTAAATGGACATAACAATCCATTACTGGAACGAACGAGCCATTCAAGAACAATGACACATTCCACGAACTTACAACAATAGCGATCCGTCTGAATGACGAATATTATCAAGCCAAACTGGCAGAAATTGAAGTTTGGTGTACTATGTTAATACTAAAGATTGTTGGCAGTTGGTGAGACTTTGAATTCATATTGGTATAATGCATATTTTATAACACCTATATTTTGTATTGCAAATAAACGGTTAGGTACTTCTGTTGTGACAAAATTAATATTGATCGGAGTAACATTGATTAGTAAGTTTCATAAAGTAAAATGAATACCGCAGCGATAGCCAACTTAGATTATACGTATAATGGCTTGATATTTCATACATACATTATCTGAAATTAGAGCATATAGAATTGTGGTTTTAAGAGATTTTGATTTTTGCCTGTCTATACAACAAACAGTATTTAGAATTAACTAGTAGATCTACTTAATTTTGTTCCTGTAAACAAATTATAAACTCATGGCTCACCTGTTAGTTACCACCTATATACATTCTATAGACTTGAATGATACCAAGGAGATACCAAACTCACAGATAATATAATACTTTACTAGTCCGAAATACATTAATGCTCATGGGATTCTCACGAGGTGTCATTATTTTAGCATTGTTTTCTAGTTAACATAAACACAAAAAGAAAATTGTTCAACATTCAAATATGTAAAATTTCGATAATACACTATACATATGTTATGCTATTTCTAAGGTTTAAGCCTCCGTACCCTGTAATTTCACTGCAGTATCTCACCTTTCAAATCTTACTCCATTTTCACACGGATTGACTGACATGAGGGAGATATTATATTTAGATGTCAAAATAAAACATGAAAAAGACATATTCCTAGAGATTGTCGCACCTGTATATTGTATTACAATTTATCTCTCTCCGAGGGCAACATACAAGGAAATGTGGAAATTTCCGGAAGCCCTTAGCAAGTAGTTTATGTCTGCTGTTCGCATTTCAGTCCCCAAAATCCGAGTAGAAGGAAATGATATAAAGTAAATCAATAGAAGATTGTTTACAGTATTTTGGATCTGATTTATATGGATCGAAGAAAATATTACAAGAACACATATTATATATTTTGAGCTTCCTATACTGTCACGACGCGTGCAGCTGTTCAGTGTGAGAGACTTTTCATTTCATTTCAAGCTCAATTCGGTTTTATTTTTCTTTTTTTTTTTCTATATTTGTTATCTCATATCCCCGTCAGTTGCAAGCCCATTCGGAAAATTCTTTTTTATCTGAAAGGCTATACTTACAGATTGGTGTTATAGAAATTTTATCAAAATCGATTTATTAGTTTTTAAATCAAAATTACTGGTCTTGGTACAACTAAAGGCGGTTCTTTTACGGGACATAATCTTGAATTATTATGTTTAATTGATTTTGAAGTTTTGATTTACGAATTTTTTTGTCCTTTGCTTATTTTTATGCAACTTAAACAAGCTGACGGCCCAATTGATGGAAAACTGTGGTAACCGTCGCCTGTAGACATATGCAGTACCATGGACATAATAGAGTATACTGTTTCGTCCATGATACTACCATGCGTTTCCAATCCTGAGGACTCAGGTGTTATTCTTTTGTACCCTGTAAATTCACTGCCATATCCCACCGTTCAAACCGAAACACAGCCATGCAAACACAACTGTTTCACGGTAGAAACACGAATGGGACAGAGGAATCTACTGTATAGCAAGGGTAGATTTTTAATTTTACGTATAACCAACGACTTTGATTTTACCCTGAATAAATGTATTTTACCGTGTAGTCCCGGTATATAATAGGCTACCCCTTCCTTTCCCGTGAGTGTCGTAAGAGGTGTTTAAGGAAATTTATCGAGGGATAGGCAGCACCGTCCATTTTAAAACACCACCACAGCCTAACTATGGTTGCCAATCCATCTGCCAAACGTGACAACTACTGGCAAAACCTATGAGGCCTATGTTTAGCGGTGGACAGTTAACCGATGATATAATGATGATGTCATGTGTTTCAAATAAAAATAAATAAATCGATTGATTGATTATAAACTAGATTTATCAAGCAACTTAAAGGGTAAGGGTAAACGACAAGCTAATATCAACTTTTATATAGCGAACAGGTCGTTAATAAATTAATAATTAACAGGTATAGTTATGGAGTAATAATCATCCAAATATCTTAACAAACTTTCATTTATTTTCGTGTCTAGACTCATAACAGGGTATTGGGTTAGAAAACTTATGTAACGGCACTCACTGATATTAAAACGTAAAGTTATAATAGGCACATTCGCTTCTAAATAATATATGTCTGGATAATAATATACAACGAGACTTTGAGTTGAGTGCGTAATGGAAATCGCCCAACAACATTGTTTCTATATATCAACCTAATGAACGTTACAATAAACTTGATACATTTGTATGTAAATTTATTATTATCATCATTCTTATTATATCAGTCGTTAACTGTCCACTGCTGGACAATAAAAAGGGTTTTGCTCATAGTTGCTACGCTTGGCGGGCGGGTTGGCAACCGCAGTTAGGCTTTAGTGATGTTTTAAGAGGGATGCTGCTGACCATCCCTCAACTATTAAGTTTCCTTTGTCACCTCTTAGAATACCCATTGGAAAAAGATTGGTGGCCTATTCTATGTCGGGGCCACACGGCAAAACTTTTTATGAAAATACTGGTATGAGATTTGTTTATTTATTTACTCTTTATTGAACCAAAAACATAAAAATAAACAATGACATATAAACAATTCAACTGAAACACAGTAGCATGAAGTACAGATTAAAATAAACATATACTTGTAAAGGTACAAAAAGCAATCTTATCGTTAGGGCAATCTCTTACAGACAACCATTGTTGTTGTTGAGATGTTTGATTGTCATTGTAGACAGAGTTCTCAGTACACTGGTTCGCCAATTTTCTTGTGTGTACTTTTGTACTTCTCAAGGTAGATAATTAATTATATAATCTGTTTCTTTTTATACAACTAAGAATAGTAAACAGGCTAACGGCCCACCTGATGGAAAGTTGTAACTGTCAACTATAGATATGAACAGCACCATGGGTATTACAGAATATACTGTGAAACTCACGATACCATTCATGTTGTCATTTATGAGAACTAGGGTGTTATGTCTCATCATCATTATCACAACCATTATCTGTCCACTGCTGAACATAGACCTCCCATAGACTGCCATAAGGAATAGTCCTGAGCCACCTGCATCTACTGACACCCTGCAATGCATTTGAGATCGTCACTCCATCTGTGTGAGAGTCGTCCTACTCTGCGTTCGTCCGTACGGAATCGCGACTTCAGAACGTTGTTCTCTATTGGTTCTTCGAACTTAATGATCAGCCCATTGCTACTTCAGCTTGGTTCTTTTGCGGATATCCTCGTTTCAGATTCTGTATACGTACTCTGTAATTTCACTATCAGAAATCAAATATTAAATACTGATTGATTGAATATTTAGATTTATGACGACACTGGTCCAATGGTCGAGGGTTTTATCCCCGCACAATACAAATATTTATATTTGTATTGTGCGGGGATATAATATAAGATTGTTTGAATTAATCTGTTTTTTTCTTCGTTTATATACATTAATCTTATTTTATAAATTAATTTTATTCTTCGTTTATATACATTTTCATTAACTGCTATTTAAACAGACTACAGATAACCTCATTTCGGATTCTATCAGGCAGCCAAACTTCGAGCAAAGCCCTCTCTACGCCATAATTCCCTGAGCAACTTGGAACTTCCGCATACGGCTAACAGCATAAGACCTTGCTTCGGTTTCATAACTACTGATTACTTACGGTACTTATGTTGCAAAAATCGTAATTTGTTTTACTACATCTACTTACTCGTAAGTAGGTATACTACTTATATTAATACTAGCTGTATCCTTTGGCATCACCCGCGTGAATCAACACATAATATATCCTATGTACTAAGTATATAACCTACTTGTGTACTAAATTACACTCAAATCCGTTGGGTAGTTTTTGCGTGAAAGCGTACAAATATCCATCCATTCTATTGTTACACATTTAAAACCTTCGTTATTATTATATTAATAGAACTTACGAATGTACAAGTAATAATTATTTACTTAGTGACTAGATACTAACTATAGGTTATTTTGCAGAAGTCGATATCACTGGTTATTTGATTAGAATTATTTTGTTTAATTCCGCTACCATTAGCATGATCGTGATTGCCAACACTCGCAAATTGACCACCACTATTGCTACCACAATTTCCACAACCTTCCATATTAGTCATAAACAAAATAATTCTAATCAATCAATAACCAGTAATAAGTATTTATAATTTCAGTATATTTCGTAATAAATTTCAACTTGTCAAGTTTATTAAATATTTATTAGTAACATTATACTAGTTTGTGTTGCAATAATGATGTTTATAAAATAAATATAAGAAGATTCTGTCACACAATCACAGTAATTACTTCAAACTAGAATACTCGTATGTAATATGAGAATTCAGATAATGAGCAAGTGGGAGCAAAATGTAGAGTACTCAGACCGAGAAGAATAAAGTTAGTTTTCTAAACATAACGTGATTCCAACCATTTCTTTGGTGTTACTGTCTCAGCCATTATCTGTCCGCTGATGAATATTGTGCTCCCCCATAAACTGCTATAACGAAAGGTCCTGAGTCACCTGCATTCACTGACACCCTGCCAATCATTTGAGGTCGTCACAGCATCTAGTGGAGGGTCGTCCTACACTGCTTTTGCCCGTACGGAGTCGCCATTCAAGAACCTTTCTATCTCATCGGCTGTCGGTTCTTCGAGCTATGTGACCAGTCCATTGCCATTTCAGCTTGCTTATCATTCGGGCTATGTCGGTTACTTTGGATCTTTTGTGAATATCCTCGTTTCGGATTCTATCATGCAAAGAAACTCCGACCTTAGCTCTCCCCATAGTCCTCTCTCTTTCCACAGCATAGCCTCTCCATAGTAATTTTAAACTTTTGCATATGGGCATAGGATCATGTTTCGGTTCCATAAATCGTCATCGGCAACACGCACTGGTTAAAGACCTTCGTCGTCAAACTTTGAGGTATTTAGGATGAAAAGATGTGGCGTAGTTTTTAGAACATTACCCAGCCGAGTTAGATACGTCAATTGACCTCTCGGTGGAAGTTGGACTTACCTAACCAGATAAGTTGTCCCAGGTTCTCAATCGTAACCAATATAGGTGTGAAATGGTCGTTAGATATAATTTTAACCCATGCTCATCTTAAAACCTACATGTTAAGAAGCATCATTGAGTTCATTGAGCGTAGTATTTAAATTCTCTAGGAATTTTGCCATGATTACTATGTCATCACCGAATCTAAGGTGAGTGATGTATTCTCCCTTGATGTTTATACCATATCTTTTCTAGTACCGCCCATGTTTCGACCGAATTTAGTTACTACATAGATAGCTTGGACAGTTTCCACTAGTTTATCGTTAATATCGTCCGCTGCTTCACAGTTCACCAGGCTATTTAAGTAGAACTTAATAAAAATGTAAGCTCATTCCGTTGTAATTATCATAGGAATACTCTCTAAATGGAATCAAATAATTCTATTAATTAATTTTTTTATTTCCATACTAGTAATAATAGTAATTAGAGATCACAGACTGTCTTTTGATCGGTCCAATTATTCATTTGTTAAAATTTTCATTAAGTTTCAATGAAACAGACTGTAGCTATACTATAACAAGTTTATGTTAAATTTATAATAACGGGTTGTCTATTTTTGTCCAGGAGTTTGTTGTTTGCTGGACTTCAATTACGTGATACTGCATACTTTATCACTCTCTAGAGTCTCGAGAAAAGTGGTATTTACAAAAAATATATTTTTAATAGTTTATGTACTTATCCTTATTAATATTACAGATGTGAAAATTTTTATATGGTTTTAAAGTAATTAAATATGCTAGTATAAAATTTGTATATTTTATATAATTTAATCTTTTATTGAAATGGTTGTTGTATCTATACCATACAAGATTCATGTTGCAGGTGACAGCTATATACACGTACGTATATATAGTAGAAAAGGACGGGGGCTACTTCAACCATTTTCAGTTTTCTAAAGAATCAAATAATCAAAAATTTGTATAAAGTAGAATCATAAAGAAAATAATAACAGACATAATAAGATTATTAGAAAAAAAAACCATAATATCATCTGAATGGAGTTTAACACATGATCATGAGAAAAAAATCCATAGTTTCTACCTTTAAAATAACACAATTTTTGTATCGAATCAGATAACCGTGCATATTTCGGCCCTTACCAACGAAATTCTGATTATTTACGAACTGAGAATCGAGGTCGGATCATAAGATCCCTGAAAATGAGTATTGGATTTCAAGAACCCAAAACTCATTTTCACCGTATATTTCTTTTTATGCATAATTAACTCCGGACGCAAGAAAAGGTTTTATAAAATTGTTAAGGCCGTATATTTTGTTGCTTTTGCCCAACAACTGTAATTTGATCTTTATTTAAAGAAATCCTATTAATATAATAAATGCGAAAGATTGAACGATGGATAGATGGATAAATGGATGTTTGTTGTTCTCTCATGTAAAAACTAACTGGATTTGAATGAAATTTAGCACACGGATCCTAACTTAGTATATAGGATACTTTATGTATGAATTCACGTGGGCGAAGCCGCGGGATACAGCTAGTTCAATATTACAGAAAGCTAACGCAGGGATTAATGTATTTATTGGAATTGAATTTAAATACTTTTTTTGGAATTGAATTTAAATAGGTTTCTTTTTTTAAATACTTTTATGTAACACTTATATGAAAGATTAGCGGCCTATCGAACAATTTATTACAATACTACTGCTGTATTTATCTACTTACTAATTTTTATTCACAACTAAGTCTAAAAA
This sequence comes from Galleria mellonella, assembly GCF_026898425.1. Taxonomy (NCBI): domain Eukaryota; kingdom Metazoa; phylum Arthropoda; class Insecta; order Lepidoptera; family Pyralidae; genus Galleria; species Galleria mellonella. The sequence continues at coordinate 9,171,771 of NW_026442138.1, forward strand.
GTAGCCTAATTTTATTGCACTATTCTTAAATATAACAAATACAGTAAATTTTAATAAGAAGTGATACAAAAGATGCTATCACTAAGCAATTTCTTCCAGTTAATTTTTGGATAGAGGACATTAAATATGAAATGGCAGCTCCGTCTGCGCTGTCGGTATATGCTGGCGGGGCACCAGTGAATGTATAATAGGTGTAGATGAAATCAGGCAGTTCAGTCGTCAGCCCATCGTAATGAGTTCAGAAATTAATCAATGTATTTTTCAGGGGGACTGGGTGGGTTTATACCTGACCTGATAGGATATATTGCTAGCAATGAGGTTGTTAGACCCCATTACTAACAATCCCTTTCCTCCCGGATAAAATGATTTTTAATGGATGGCAATGGAATGGCAACTCCTCCCGCGCTGACAGTATACGCTTTCGGGGCATTAGTGATAGATGACTGGTGAGGATGAAGGCAGGTTAGTTAACCCATCGTGATGAATACTTCCGGAATTCAGCACGATGGTTTTCAGGAAGGTGATTACGTGAAGGTTGACCAGACTAGTAATGTACTCTTATTAGTAATGAGACTGGTAGTGCGCATTACTAACAATCCCTAAAAGACAAAGGTTAGGCGGCGCTCTATCATGTGGACACTAATACATGCAAACATATATTCATATACATATAGAGAGACGCTGCTGCCAATCCTTCGACCATTAAATTCCCTTAACTAAACAATCTCTTCATACTCATCTTTTTTGAAGTCGGTTGAAAAGATGGATCCCTCGATACGTAATCGTGCATGTCATTGTGTGCAGTCATATTCGGGTTTGAAATAATTGACGGCCATTAGACCCGGCCCGGCTACTTCGGAACCAGTTTTACCATCTGCTTTTGTCAAGATAATCTAACGTAATCAATGGACGTGTATGATGTACGCTTAGTTATTGTGATACTGTTCCGTTATCATATTTTGTTATCCAAACAACAAATAATGAGCATAATACTGTGATCATTACGATATAAGTAACTAAGAGGGTGATATAATCGCGTTTACGTTTGTCTAGGGGTAAATAATATATATACAACTTAGAATGGCAAACAAGCTGACGGCCCACCTGATGGAAAGTGGTAACCGTCGCCTATAGACATGAGCAGTACCATGGACATAACTGAGTATACTGTTTCGCCCATGATACCCCCCATGCGTCGCCATTCCTAAGGACTCAGGTGTTATTGCTTTGTACCCAGTAAATTCACGCCATATCCCACCTTTCAAACCGAAATAATATATTATTTAGTAATATGTTGTTTAGTTATTATTTAGTTACTACATCTATATACTGGTCTAATAATGAATATATTAAAAGTCTGTTATACAAAAAATAATATTGATTAGCATACTTTTAACATCGTCGAAAATAGATATCCGACTGATATGGGCGATATCGAAATGGGTGACGATCGTTTTTCCGCCATCAAAGTCCAGAGGAACCCAATATATAGATATCGGATCGGCATCCATATAATCCATGCCTAAATTTATCAACAAGTATCCAAATGCAGAAACGTTAAATAGTAATAATTAAGATACATAGAAATAACATAACCATAAATATTAGAAATAGAAGGGTATCGCAAACAGATTGCAGCAAAAGAGATCTTCTCGGTTTTATAATCTTCCTGTAGTCTTCAAAATTGTAATTAATTAAAAAAAAATCGAAATAATATTGCTACTAGCTCTTACTCACGGCTTCGTCCCCATGACCGGCATGTGATTACTAACCCAGATAAAAAGTAGCATATGATCTTTCCATTCCGCATAGTATGTGTATACTAAAATTCATAGTGATTGATTAAACTAAAAGACAAACAAACACACTCATTTTAATATTTAAAGTATTAGTTAAGAATTATAAGTAAATAGAATAAAAAGGAATAATAAGAAGTGTCGTCATAAAAATTCCTGACTTAATAGTAATAGAAATTAATTGTTACTTTTATTATTTTAGATTGAAAATATTTTTAATTTACCCATTAGATTAAAAATATTTCCATTAAAAAGAATAAGAAAATGGAAATATATGGCTAATGATTTTGAATTTACCATAAAATTATGATTTGGACAGGTGTGAGAAGGAACCGCTAAATTTACAAAACGACTGAGCGCATTTAGAATCTTTTAATTGAATTAAATCTACTTAAAAACCTTTCCTTTAGTTCGAGTAAAGTCTGAATCGTCATAAAGCGTAAGAAGGCTCATGGAATTTAGTACTTTATTATTAAAATCGGTTCAGTTTTATTATTATTAAAGTTACAACGACGGAAGTTGGTGCCCGCGGCGGGTGAGCACAGGTGTTCCTTGGTAATCTACTATCTATATAAAATAAAAAGTCGCCAGCGCCCAAAAGCAGCTTGATGTCCGCTCTATTAATTTTTTCACTGATGACCACCTAGCACGTTGGACTGTGGATATAACTGTTTATTTGTATGTTCTTGTAGGACTCTCGAATACAGTAATAATTATAATGAACTACAATGCGAGTAATTGAGTATTTATTTTTTATAAAAGAAATCTCTTAAAGACAAAAAAAGGAGATTTATTTATAAGTACTTATATATTAATATATATAGATATACAAGTATATTCAGAAATAACGCAATTGCAACAAGTGTATTCAATCAGATCATCGTCATTATTTCCTTCTACTGCTAGACATAAGCCTTCCCCATAGACTGCCATAAAGAACAGTACTGAGCTACCTACATCCACTGACTCCCTGTAATGCATTTCGGGTCGTCACTCCATCTAGTAGGGGGAGTCGTCCTAAACTGCGTTTGCCCGTACAAGGTCGCCACTCAAGAACCGTTTTTCCCCATCGGTTGTCGGTTTTTCGAGTTATGTGATCAGTCCATTGTTGATCACATATTCAATCAGATATTGATCATTTATTACATAATTACAGTAACGTATTTGTGATTTTAACCTTTTTGAGAATATTTTCGAGAATGTTCACTTTGAAATAGTATCTTTACCTACAATTGTAAATTACAATGAAACAGTTATATAACGGAATGGAATAGTTATAACTATGTTATTCTAAAATGTCATCAAAATATTTCACATTAACATTGTCAATCTCGCCGAAAGTTTTCCGTAAAAAGATTTCGTATAAAACCAAGTTTGGCACTTCACAGCATAAGAATGCAGGGTTGCCAGGTGCGAATTTAAATTTTTACCCAAACATCAAATATTTTTTATTCAAATCGATATGATTTTCAGGATTTTGACCTTATCACAAATATCGTTTTTCACTACGTTTTACCATATGCCACAAAATAATTGAAAAAAGCCTTGTTACTACTTTTCTTACTACTTCATTATGTAACTTAGAAAATACAGAATTTACGAATACTAAAAGTATTACTCAACATAAAAAAAATATCCAAACTTCTCCAAACTTATTTCACTTTTCTCAAAAATTTTTCCAGAAATTTAATTTCTAAAAAACTTTTACCAAAAATAGCGAAAATAATACCTAATCTGGCAACGCTGTTTATGTGGTACTAGTATTTTAATATATATAAATCCCATGTCAGGATGTTCATTTATGTTAATCTCTGAAACCGCTCAATCGATGTTGTAAATGTACACTGACCCAATTTGAGAGATAAGATAATTTTGATCTGAATAAGATCAAATGGACCCGATATTTGGCTGCGGGGGGCGAAACTACGTTTAAGATAAAATTAACAAATTGTCATTAAAATCGATTGAGCGGTTTCGAAAATTAGGATGAACATAGTGATACGGAATTTTTATATATTAAAATTACATATCGTAATGTTTCTATAAGATTTCACTTCTGTTTGTTTTTGGATCAAGTAGAGCTCTAGTCATGCTAATGATAGACGTCCAATTGCCTGACTGTATTTTTTTAAATGACTTCATCACGAGTAAGTATACATGCCACATCATATATGTATGTATACCTATTTGTGCCGCGCCCAAAGAGTGCAGCCATTCCTTTACAAAGGTCTATTTAGAGGAGACTCGTTTCATTACATTTATTAGTGTGTAAGTAATTACATGCGTACATAATTTAACAAAGTAATGAAGTGTTTTCATATTACTTATATGTAAACATAATTATGTAACACATTACATATGCGTACAATTTAGTACTTGGTTAATCAAATTATATTATAAAATTATTTGATTAACGAAGTACTTAAGAAGTTCCTACGTTATAACGTGACATATTACGTACATGCATAGGAACGAATTAAAGATTTTGTTCCACAAAATTTCGATTTTTTTTTAAATATTTGCATTTATTAATAACGCATTTCGATTTACAAAATAAAAAAATAATAATCAATGTTGATGCACTATTGGTAAATGAAAATGATGATACAGCCAATAACTGCCCACTGCTGAACATAAGTCTCCCTTTTGGAAGGTTTTGCCAGTAGATACCACGCTATAATATATAATAGACGACTAAAAATAATTTTAAAAATTAAGAATAAACAGCTGTTGATTAAGTTTCTTCACAATGTTGATAGAACAATACCCAACCTAAACTAGATAGCTACGCTTTTGTTTCGTCTATTTTCAATTACCTGCCGAAATTTAATTCCTGCCGGTTCGAAACTAACAATTTGGTTTCTCTTTAGTGTATCGCCAAATTTGTCCATGTAGGTACGTTAGAATTATTACAATAGGTTTTACAGATGAGGAGCACTTTACCAACGGCATACGAAACTACGTGTCACCCGCAGACGTCAACGTACTGGTTTCTATAGAGGAATATTTATTAACATGAGTTTTAGTACTTAGTAAATATATTTTTGCTAACACTGGAACTCATGTTTCCCATTCTCTTATGTAGTCACCAGATAATTACGGAGGTCAATTTGGACTATCCATCTATCTATGCCTGATATTAGTTATATAGAAACCACAAGCTTTGTTCCCTTTGTCGCCTCTGACTATATCCTAGGGATGAAAAAATGATAATACATTATTTGCAACATAATTACTGATAAATTAGTTTTATTTTGTCATCACCAACAATATTACCTCATTCATTCATTCGTAAAAACTAAAATTTCCTACAAATCTATTTTAACTATAATACAGTTTGTCACTTTCATTCAAACTGAGAATATAGCATAAAAGAAAGAGAAAAAACAGCTCGATAGGTTTGAGGTTTTTATAAATAAAAAAAAAAACATTTTTAATGACCTATTTTTTTTATTGGCCTACATATTGCATTGTTATAATCTCGTAATTATTATTTATTAACTTTTGTCCACAACTTCGTAACGTGTGATTTTTGGTAGTAAAAAAAAAACAACGAAGTAGACCCCTTCTCGTTCGCGTATCAAAATAAAACACACAAAACTTAAAATAAAACCTACAGGAATATAACTGTTAAAACTGCATACAATTTAGTACTGTACTTTTTACATGTATATAAATATTTTATTATAATAAAAACAAAATTGATCACCACACGCTGTAGATATTTGTTATAGTAAAAAAAAAAAAATAATAAAAATACACAAATACAACTTGTTTGAATTTGTTCAGGAATTTCATTCATATTGTGTGATCTATGACGCTGTAGCGAAGATAACATAGTGAAATGGAAATAAGAATATATAACGCTGTATTATATTCCTTGATAGAAGGTAAAGAAAGGAGTATTGAAGTTGAATATAGATCGGATATGAAAGGATGAAGAATATTGAGTGTGTGCTTTATGGAATTTGAAACTAATATTGGGATATTGGTATTAAAGAAGGTAAGTTTAAGACTTAACTTTTCAATAAAAATTTTGCAACTTCAACTCTTCAACTGTACCATGAGTTAATGCAACTTTGTATGAAAGTAATAAAATATTATTCCGTATAATACCGCTCGTCGTATAACAAGTAGATTTGATCTTTTTGAGGGGGAAAATAGAACAGCGAGAGTATTTTGACTAGCACCCACTGAGAAAGTTAACGTCAATCACTACGTTATTTCTAGCACCGATGAAGAACGCGATGTTTTGTAGATACATCAAATTTAAAATATTTGAATTAAGACAATTTTGTGTCTACAATTAGACTTTTGTTCCACAAAAACAATTGCAGTCTCAGGCATTACAAAATTATAAACTAATATTTAAAGTATTATAGTGAATTATTTTTTTTTATTTATTCTTTATTGACCACATTACAAAAAAAAATATGGTACAAAAGGTGGACTTAATACTATATAGCATTCTCTCCCAGTCAACCTTTGGCAATGTATTTATTTGTTTGTTTATGATTTGTTTATTTGTGAATGTATTTGTTTGTTTATTTGTTGCCACTTTAACGGCCCAACCGATCATAATGAAATTTGGTACACACGTACTATTTAGATAAAAAAAGTCATAGTCATAGTCATATCGTCTGTTCACACGGACGATATTTTGGAAATAAACAAACAAACAGCTGTAGCATCAGAAAATAAAAAGTGTATAATATATAATAATATAATAAAATAATAAACACAGTAGGAATATAGGTAATGTACTGCTCCGATATCTATACATTGGCTTCTTCTGAACATTGATAGTGGAAAGAAAGGTCATCACCCATTTCGATATCTCTCATAGATAGATAGATAAAAAGATAGATGCTCTTTAGTGTTTCCACAGAAAATTACAGTAGTAAACTAATTAAAACTTATTATAGATACAAATAATTACAAGGTACTATCATATTAAGAAAACAATGGACGGTCTTATCGCTTAAAGTGATCTCTTCCAATAAACCTTTGAATGGAGAGGAGTAGTTATAGAAGATTGATGGAAGGCACAATAAGAGTTTTGTTAATTTTAAATACATATGAAGATGTAATATATTGGATAACCGATGTTAATTATATATCCATTATTGGCCAATATATAAATATTATAACCACTGTATGTAGATATTGTTATACATTTATTTTTCACTCCTAAAACACAATTTTATACTCGGCCAAAAAGCTTTTCTAACTAACGTTCGTGTTTCGAGAGGCCCACTGCAGTTAGGGAAGGCCGAACTCTGCAAACGTTGAAGTGGACATTTTGACCCAAAATATATTTAGAATTTTTAACAGTTTGATGTGAGCATTTGTCAAATAGATATGCATCGCTGTCGCCGTGTAGATGGATAGATATGCAAACAACTTGCAAGCTTACAAACTTGGTTAAATACTAATTTATTTATCAGCTAGTTTTTACTGCGACTTCATCAGCGCCTGTATTCATCAAGGATGAACACAGGCACTCGGAGGTATTCATCCTTGGTCTCTATTCAATATTGTGTGCAATGATATTTTATTCTATCCTTACGAATTTTATAAAGGTCAATGTGAGTTTGTTTATTTGTTACTCTCGCGCCTTAGCGGCTTAACAAATCACTACGAAATTTGACATACATGAACTATACGGAATGAAGAAGGGTATAGGCATCCCCGTCGCGCTGATGAAGTCGCAGTAAAAACTAGCTGATCAATAAATTAGTATTTAGCACCATTTCCCCGCGATTCATCCATGGCCAATGCTGAAGAAGTTGACTTGAAAGGCAACACAGTCAGTGACAGTAAACAGTAGATGAGGAAGACAACGATGCCCGCCGTTCATACCCAAAGAGTTTCGAATACCGTTTTTCTTATCTGTGTCAGTGCTACCAGCAGTATAATGTTGATTAAAAACAATAGAAGCTAAAACATTATTTTTTACAAATTGTGTCTCTTTATCTGTGTGTATGTTTGTTTCGGTGTAACGCAGAAACTACTATATAAAATTGGATGACGTTTCCCCAGTTGAATTTTGATAGTATGACTTAAAAACTAGTATATGCTTTATCTTGATACGCCATTTATAAATGGTTTATTTAATTGATTTTTTATTTTTCAAATCCGAGCATACAAATTAGCGGACTGAAAGCTAGTAATAGTATAAAGTAAGGAAAGCAGGCGCAAAATTACATTCAAATACGTTCAACTGAATATAGAAAAATTACAAAAAAATCATACGTTATACTTATATAAGAAATAAACCCAATCACTCAGAATATCCACTTTGTCGGTGATCTCTTTCATTTCACCCGACGTATTTGGAAGGATATATCCGCTTATAAGTATTAGGTACAACTTGTTGATATTTATAAGGGAGAAGACATGATATAGGTAAGTATTTATTTACGTAATATTACTTACTTATATAAGGTCAATCAATCTAGTAGTTAAGCCGTAAAAAAGAGCAATATCTTTTTTTTTTACGTTATCCTTAATATTAGTCAATAATCAATCGAATCTGATGATTATTTTTACAATCAATAGCGTTTACACTCATGTTGGTTTAATACTAAATTTCAGAGGGAAAAGGGATTGTTAGTGATGGAGACTGAGAATCCCATTGCTAGCAATATACCCAACCAGGTCGACCTCCTCGTGGTTCCCCCTGGAAACTATCATGGTTAATTCCTGATGAATTCATCATGATGGGCTAACTGGCCTGTTTTCATTCTCATCTATCACCCTTCACTGGTGCTCCGCCAGCGTATCCCGTTAGCGCAGGTGGGGTTACCATTCTATTTTCACCCATAAAAAAAAACTAAATTTCATTAAATAATAATTTAACGAAATCATTAAATGGATTTCAATATATGTTCTATAAATACACTACGTATTTATATTGCAAACACAAGTTATTCAGTATCATTATAATAAATAACCCATTAAAGTACCACTGATGGGAACTAGAACTAGTTGTCGGTAGTAGAATGCGGCAGCTTTGCCCAGATGAGTTAAGATTAAAAACATCCTATATAAGTAGGTATGAGCTACTGGACTATCCGTATATCAAATTTCATTCCAATTCGTTTAGCTATTAATTAATAAACGAATAATAAATAATATTTAAACAACTTTACCAACAATTTCGATATAACATTTATTAGTGGGATTAAATAAAAAATAATATTTTTTTATTTAATCCCACTAATAAATTTGAATTATTTTTAATTATTTTCATACTTATAATAAACTACTCACAATAAGATCAAATTACGTCTTTTTATTTCCTCAGACTGTTACGAACATTAAAGAAAATAGCTAAATCACCCTTCGTCTTCTTAAATAAATATAAAGAACAGCATTTGATTTTTATTCAAATAAATAGATAGAAAGTTTTAAAAAAAGTTTCATAGCAATCGGTTGATTACATCCATTAACAATCTGAATTCTCAGTATACTGTGTGAGCCAACAAATAACGTAATAATGACATTAGAAGTGAATAATGGACCCCAAACGAGTCGTGAGATGCATATAACGAGAATACAGGTTCTTGTTGGGCAGGTCCCAATTACACTTCACCTGTGGTCGCAGCCGCCAATACATTATATCAATTGGTAACACGTAAATATATCTGTCTCTAGTGAGAAACGATGTAAGTCAAGTTATGCCCTTTTTCTTTTTTATTCCAAATAAGCAATGAATTTATAGAATACAGAGGCATAACACCTTAGTCCTCAATATTGGCAAAGCATGGGGCTATCATGGGCGTAACAGACGGGCAAATGGACGCAACTCTGTTATGTCCATAGTACTACTTAATGTTTATAGGTGATGGTTACCACATTTCATCAGGTGGGCCGTCAACTTGTTTGCTATTCTAAGTTACATAAAAAAAGCAAACATTTATCTTTCTAACGATACAAGAAACCTAAAGATATTATTCTTTATAAATAACGAAAATACAGAACTTATAAAAAGCCACAATTATTTAAATATTTTCAATTATAAAACGATTATATTTTATAAAAAAAAATAGTACCAAAAACAACAACTCACTTAGTCTCAAACGACAAATACGTTTTTTTTTTTTTATTTTCTTTATATTGGGTTCAATCGAAATTTATGTTCATTTACACGATTAAGCAACGACTATTTTATTATGTCAGAAAACCTTATTAAAAACGTTTCTGTTAGATCCTTTTATATGAAATGGTTTCCCTTCAGTATTAGACATTTTCGTAAATCTAATTAGGCCTATTATCACGTGGTGACTGCAGGAACTGTATATATACATATGTAACGGGAAATTAATGAACTCACAGTATTTTTGTCGTATCCGGCAATTGTTTCGACTTCATCCTAAAGTCTTCTTCAGGGGTATTTAGCAGTTTGTGTCAGTGTCTCTCCTCACACTTACATATGAACTCGCATAGTTCGTGTCGTCGTTGCAGCGGGCGGGGGTGCTTTCCTAAAAAGTAGCAGTTTTGAGTTATAACCTTTCTAACTAGAGGCACAAATAAATATAAATCATTTATACAGTAACTATGTATCGGTCCAATATGTAAACATTGAACGGCACACAATGGACTTGCTCGGGACGTCGTTTACGCAGCAATTTTTTGTATTTTTGTAAGGGACATTTTACATGTCAAACCAAAGGTATAGACTGTCTGTCTATGAACCAATATGAACTGAATATTATACCATCAGTCAAATTCAGAATCATATTTTTTTAATATCAATGTTGTCTTTCATACTCCGGGTCATGTTCATGTTAAAATAAGTTTTTAATTTTTTTTGTCATATTTCGACTTATTTATTTTTTCATTGAGACAAATTTTCATTTTCACTGATAAAACACTCCTGTAACAACTTTAACTTGGATTTCATTCTTTCATTTTCATGTAGGTATATATTTTAGCTTGTAAACATTTAATCACATAATATGTAGTCTAGACTAGAGATTATCAATATTCTAAGAGTTTTTGTCACTATGCTCATTAATTTTGGTTAATAAACAATGAACGCTTCGTAATATCTCTCCTATATATAATTTATGAGATATTTAATGAGCACAGGAATAATTTTACAGCGGCGTACGGCAGCCACTAATTTGTTGACAAAACTAATTGACAGGCGCTGTTCCAATAGAGTCAATATTTTTACATACTTACTAGTGATGTGCCGATCGGATCGTTAAAAATATGTATTTGTAGATATGGATACAAATACGGATCATTAGTGTCAAAATACGGATTTTTACTTTTTAACGTAATGTTTAAGGTGCAATATTGGTAACTTTATTTTCACACCCTTAGAGGTGAAATAGGAGCCTTGCAAGGTAGGTGATCATAATGTTCAAATATTTAATTTTTACAATATAAATATACCAAATATGTAATTTTAAAAGACAGAAATTGAATTGAATGGAATATAATAGTATTTTATTGCTGCCTCTTTTATTTACACATTAGGTACTTAGAAATTAATATACGCAATGAAATTAAATAAAATTAAAGATAAAATCCGTCCATAAATAACAAATATATATATGGATATCGGCGCAGATCTTTTTTTTTCTCCGCAAATACTAATACGAATAAATAAAATAAAAATATTAGGCACATCACTAAAGTTGATGTTACTCAGTATGATGACATGGCTAGTATTTCGATGGGAAATTAAATTTAAAAACGACCCTTTGCTCTTACATTCAAGAATCATAATTGAATTAAACTTATTTAAACATATTAAAAAAAATTAACTAGTAGCTGGATATGGTAAAATTTTCACTTAAGTATGCATATTTATAATCAGTATAAGAACTCGTATGTTGATATTGTTAATTGGATTTCAATATTTATATAAATATGGATTACTAAGTAAAGATAATGTAGGTACATGTTTACGAATGAGTATCTGACAACCTTTAAATTGTAGGTATAAAACAATAATAATATTATATATATTATGATAGATGTTATTCTAAAAATATATAATATATATCTAAAAACAATTAATTGTTTGTTGTTCACTAACAACAATTTATATTGTTGTCAGAGTAGTATAAACAGTGCACTATGTCCTTATTCACCGAAATGTTACGTCTATTCGAAATGTTATATTGTTTAGTTGTGTCAGTAAAGCATATAGAATTGACAAACAAATATGTAATTATAATTACTTAGAAACTTTTGATTTAGAAGCGTCAACATCATATGCAGCGTTAACTGTCTGCTGTAAGGAAGGTTTTGCCAGTACTTGCCACGATTAGCAGATAGATTAGCAACCGCAATTGGGCTTTGGTGAGGTTTTCGGATTAGAATATTTGTAACAAATAAAAAGAATTTACAATAACAAAAGTATGGGAATTACCGTCTGGTTATAAATTAATAAACATGATAATAAGCTGGTAAACCGTAAAAATATTGTTATAGTAAAATATTGTTAATATTTATAACTCATACGCAACAGGAAACTATTTACGCTAAGCTCTACTTAGCCTCTTTATGAGTTTATAATTCTTGGAAAGTTAGAGGCGCAAGCTGAAAACTAGTGCTATGGTATGCATAACCACAGCTAATACTCGGCTTTTGTCTATCTAATTTGTGTTATACATAGTAAACTATAAATAATAATTAAATGATCAAACGAACTTACCTAAAGTGAAGTTCGATCAAAATTATCTTGACTTCGTTGAAGAGATTTATCTATGACCATGTAGTAGCCTCGCTACGCTGCAACCCTTCGCACAAGCATTCAGAGGGTAGGAATAAAAACATAATAATGACATTGCTGTCACTCTCCTATGCCGACACATTCCGACCCAGCCTCATTCTATTTAGAGCATAAGGTAGTAACTGCTAGCAACATTGATATTAATTTGGGTTTTATAAGCAGAGGTGGGAGGGACCTTAAATCTCTTCAACGAAGTCAAGATAATTTTGATCGAACTTCACTTTAGGTAAGTTCGTTTGATCATTTAATTATCTTGACTTCGTTTTCGAGATTTATCTATGACCATGTAGATGTTCAGAGGTTTTTATCAATGTTGCAAAAGAATTAAATAAATTAAAAATAAATAAAAAGTAAAAAACAAAATTTAATCAGTGTGTACATTTCTTTATTATATCCTAAATAAACTGAAAATATGGTTATTATTATCTAATTAATCAATAAGTTAGAAGTGGTATCAATAATTGGCCTATTATAGAAATTGGCAAATACTGCTGATTGGTCAGACCAACCAGCAACCTTACGAATGACATCGACACTTAGGCCTGCACGTGAAGCGGCAGAGGTAGAAGCGTGCCTTGTACTGTGGGCACCAAATATGGAAGTATCAATGCCACTCTCTTGAAGAGTTAGTTTTATCCAACGCCCTAACGTCTGAGATGAGACGGCTTTATATGGTTTCCTACTAGTTAAAATTAAATGGTCCACATCATTAGGTCTTACAAAAGAAGTTGATGCTACATAAAACTTAAGTGTGGCAGCTGGGCAAATACTAGGTCTAGAATTAAAAAACGGTAGATTCAATACCGGTTGGCGACGACCAATACCTGAAGTTTTAATTAAATCTGATATAGCTATAACTATGCGGTCATTGTAATAAGTAATGTTTGAAATTTTTATCAATGACAATGTTTGCGTTCTTTGCCCAGTTGCCAAAGCTAACAGCATCACTAGTTTTTTGCTTAACATTTCTAAATTAATCGAATCGTTTGAGAGATTGGCCAAATGATTAAGTACAATGTTAGTATCCCACGTAACAATATAACGGGGGAAAACGGGTTTCAATTTGAAAATACCCTTGAAAAACGTTTTATCTTTTCATTATGACCAATATTATTACTAGAAATTAAGGAAATAGCAGATCTATGATTATTTAAGGTTCCGTAGAATGACCCTGATTGGAAACATTCTGTCAAAAAAATTAGCAGGGAACTGAGATTAACTTCATAAAAATCACAATGATTCTGATTACAATATTCCCACCATTTTCTTAGACTGGAATTATACTGCGATATAGTATTCCGAGACAAGGAAGAGATCATAACATCTACAGCTGCTTTTGGTACTCCCTGCTTGGAAAATCCTTCCCGGATAACACGCTCGCTACCAAGAAAAGTTGACCATGTAGCGGGTGAACTGAACTGAAAGTAGAGATAAGGAGATATTTATTAGGTCTAAAAGTTACAGATTTCGTTACAGATAATGATTTAAAAAGGGGGTACCAAGGCTGTGATGGCCATTGTGGTACAACCACTATGCCTGTAGCTCTATCATGTATAATTTTGTTTAGTACCTTTAATATTATAGCGAAAGGAGGAAATGCATAGAAGAAATAAGTAGACCAGTCCAAAGTAAAAGCGTCAATATTATAAGCATCGGGATCTCTTTTCCACGATATGTACTTAGGGCATTTAGTATTAACACGAGATGCAAAAAGGTCTATATCTGGTTTACCAAATGTATATACTATTTCTGAAAATGCATACGACGCTAATTCCCATTCAGTATCAATATTTAGGTTCCTCGATTCTCTATCGGCTTCAGTATTTAATGTAGATTTAATATATGAAGCAAAAATGAATATTCTCCTTTCCTCGCACCATTTCCATATTATATTTGCAATATGATTTAAATGCGGGTATTGAACTCCGCCCATCCTATTAATGTACGAGATCGCTGTTGTATTGTCGACACGCAAAATAATATCACAATCTTTTTTTGTGTTAGCGAATGATTTCAGTCCGAGATAAACGGCTAGTAATTCTAAATAATTTATGTGGTTAGTACGCTCAATGCGAGACCACAAACCACCAGCCTTCTCATTGTGACAGGCGGCACCCCATCCTGTCAATGAAGCGTCAGTAAATAGTTCCATTTCATATTTATGTTGTCTAATACGATTACTAGCTATTAGAATATGATTTTTCCACCATATCAAATCATCGTGCAATTTATTTGGAATAGCCATAAAAGCATTGTAATTATCTGCATTACGCTGAAGTGCCATATATTTAGCTCTTTCTAGTGACTTCGTATGTAGCCATCCATAGGAAATGGCAGGACATGCAGCAGTAAGGGAACCGAGAACTCGCGCAAATTCTCGAATGCGTATAGATTTAGTAGTGAGTAACATCTCTAAATTTTTGAGTATACTATTTCTTTTTCGATCGGGTAATTGCAAAGTCATCGACTTGGAATCGAGAACAAATCCTAGGAAAGTACACGAAGTACTTGTTTTCAAACTACTCTTTTTATAATTTATTACAAAACCTAAGCTTGTAAGGCATTCTTTAGTATTACTTATATTATTCAAACAAATCGCTTCCGAGTCTCCTAGTAAAAGTATATCATCCAAATAGCGTACTGATTTAAAACCACGAGCTCTTAAGTGAGTCATAACGGGCTGTAAAATTTTTGTAAATATGTAAGGCGCAGAACATAATCCAAACGGGAGTGCAGTGAATTCGTATTCCTTCAAAATAAAATCGTAAATATTTTTTATGGCTAGCATGGATTGGGACTAAAAAATAAGCATCCTGCAAATCAATATTGGCCATAAAAGACCCTTCAGTTATTAGTTTTGTCGCCGTCCTAATATCTTCCATCTTAAAATGTTCGACACGAACATATTTATTTAATTTTTTAAGGTTCAATATAAACCTCATGCTACCGTCACTCTTTGGCACTAAAAATATGTCAGATAAATATTGTCCCTTAACAGGATTGCATTTTTGTATGGCCCCTAATTTTATCAAATGTTGAATTTGTTTTTTAAGTGCAATTCGTTCATTAGAACAAAAAATACGTTTTGGATATTCACTTGGACTCTGTTCTGGTATAGTAATAAATGGAATTGAATATCCTTGAATAGAATTTAAAATAAAGTTATCGCTTGTAATTGAACGCCAAGCGTGTAAAAAATATTTCAAGCGACCTGCATATACCTGAGATTCTGTATTTAATTCCGCGACCGATCGGCTGCTGGTCGCGGCTTGTAGACTGGTTGGCGCCGCGCTGGCGGCGGCGGCGGTGGTTGCGGACGGCGACTGTGTGGCGCCGGTGCGGCGACTACACGTCGCCGATTCGCATATGAAGTTTTGTGCCCACCGGCTCGTTGTTGCGAGTTGGTTTGACTGGCGCACTGACGTGGTCGAGCCGATGGGCCCCTGAAGTTTAAACCAGAGCTGGAAGAAGAGGCTGTAGCTTGAATTAATTGACTAGTCTTCTTAATTCCTCGAGATTCCTTCACTACTTCAGATAAACTCTCTCCGAATAAGAAAGTATCTCTCTTCCGGTTTTTAAAAGTATCGGCCAAAGATTTGTCTACTAATGGAATGATGACTGACCGACGGGTGTCTGTTTCTGCGTAGTGGGAGTCTGCGATAAGTTTTCCCGTATCGCTCAATATGCGAATAACTTCGGATATAACAGGGTCTTTCTTTAAAAGAGCCGTCATGGCCTTTCCTAGGGCTGATAGTGCACGTCCGAGCTGATCTTGTTTACAAATCAAACGTTTATCGCGGAGACGGCAAGGCTCAGGAAGCATAGCATGGACCTCTGGGTTTAGAGTGGGTGCCTTTAAGAACGGCAAATTTTTAGGAAACAGATATTTCTTTATAAGTTCTTCTCTATTTTCCTTTCTTAAGCCCTCTATTAAAATTTTTGGGAACCTTGTTGCTATATCTTTATATATTTCATCACCATATTCAGTAATTTCCGATTCATTTTCTCCTAAGGCTTGTAATAATTCCGAGTCAATGCATTCTGCGACTTCCTCATTATTCTCAGTTACAGTTAAGGGTACTTCCTTAGGAGGAAGGTCTTGGTACGAGTCAAGATCCGAGAAAATTTCTTGCTGTTCGCTTGAAATATTACCCACATTAAACAATTCAGTTTCTCCAGGTACCGGATGTTCTGGAAACGAATGTTACGTATTAATCCTCAAATTCACTAGGATTTCTTTTAATTTAAATAACAAACACGTCTCCTTCACTAACAATGATATTAAGTAATATTCATTGTAATAATTTATTTATAATAAACTCAATAACGAATTTTTAGTCAAGGAAAAAATAAAATAAAACAATATGTGGGTAAGTTCGATCGTGCAAAATATGCCAACGATCATAATTGATCCCGAAGAATACAACGGGATTAAAAAAATTATATCTCGAAGAATTCAACGAGAAATAAATTTGTGATAATAATCACCTTCGATATGTACATCATCTTCATCGCTGGAGTAAACAATACGCTTAGTGCTGGAGTAAACAATACGCTTAGCTTAGTACGACACTGTGTTTTAAGAAGCTTCGCTTCATATTTCTTCATTTTTCTTGACCAACGTTCCTCTTTCGATTCTTCGCGTTTGCGTTTAGGCATTTTTTTTTTTTTTTAGTTTTTTTTTTTTTTTTTTAGTTTATATATTTATAAGCTTGTGCAGTCGGCGCGAGCGCACGGACAAGAATGAGGCTGGGTCGGAATGTGTCGGCATAGGAGAGTGACAGCAATGTCATTATTATGTTTTTATTCCTACCCTCTGAATGCTTGTGCGAAGGGTTGCAGCGTAGCGAGGCTACTACATGGTCATAGATAAATCTCGGAAACGAAGTCAAGATAATAAACAATAAGCTTATAAAAATTTTGTAGGTAATTTGAATAGAATTATTTTGTTTAATTCCGCTACTGTTACTATAATGTGTGACTGCTAACGCTCGGAGATCGACCACTACATTTACCATCAGAAGTTCCACAACCTTGCATATTAGCCATCGATCTCCGATTGCCATTTTGTTCACACACGTTTTGCGATACGTGTTAAACCTTTAAACGAGGCATCTTCAGATAAATTGTTATAATTCTAATCATATAATCATGGGGGGAAGGGATTGTTAGCAATGGAGTTTGATAGCCCCATTGTTAGCAATTTGCCCTATTAGGTCGACCTCCACTTGGTTCCCCCTAGAAACCATCGTGAACAATTCTTATTGAATTCGTCACGATGTGCTAACTGACCTGCTTCATCCTCACCTATCATCCTTCACTGGTGCCCCGCCGGTGTATACCGTTAGCGCGGGTGGGGTTACCATTCCATTATCACCCATTAAAAATCAAATAACCAGTGATATGGATTTTCGCAAGATAACACCTACTTCAATAAAATATTAAGAAACATCTATTTATCCATCTATTTAAAAAAAATTGCTCATTGATAACAGTAGTAGGATGTAGTGTATCTATGAAGCATCTCGTATGTTCACGACTCAAATCACTTTTTTTGAGCAATATATATTTGTTTCAAAATCAATTGACTAAAATGATTGATAAAATGATAATATTAACAAACTAATAATCTTAAAAAAGTAATTATATGAAGATGAATGACATCAACCCATCAAGATGGAGTAGGGGTCGGTTGTTATAGATTGTCGTGGGTCGGGTCATGACCGGCAACCAATTGATATTCGGTGCGGTGTCTTGGAGCAGTAATACAATCTCTTTAGCGAAAATATGTATGTAAATACAATATAGGCAAAGATAATTTTGTTCTTCAGTAAACTGTGAGCGATACCTAAATATGATATAAAAATTCTAGTAGTATAAATTATTTTGACCTGCAGTTATTAAATTACATATTATATATTCTACGATGAATTTATTTAATTTTAACTTTTAGATTTACATACCATACGTTTTTTTGGTTTTATCTTATACCTATTTAAAAAAAAGTAAATTATCCTTTGGCAAGTAATGCATATCTTATTATTGCAAGTGACACTCATTTCTCTTAAACTCGATACCGATTTTCACGATTGTTTTATTAGTTTAACTTTCAGACGCAATGATCTTATGTTATTTTATAAAAAATAAAACCAAAGCTTTAGTAATTAGTCCTTTACATGTAAATGGAATTATTGCATCTCTGAAAATTATCAAAGATATTGAAGCTTAGGTTATAAAGTATATAGATTGAAAATATAAAAAAAAAAAAAAACAGAATGTTAGAGTGAGAGAGACCATAAGATATTAAGTTGCACAATATACCTGATTATAAGAAATACATGAATGCTTGTTATTTTTGCAATTTTAAATTCATATAAATTCAAATCAGTCATGCACACATTTACACAATACGCACACTAGTGTATTTTCTTGTCTCGTTTTTGTAATTGCACTGCCAGTTTGTCAATATGTAGTAATTTTTTTTAACGAATGAAAATTAAATAGTGGCCCCGCTTGCGCTATAGGTATACACTGGCACAGCACCAGCACGATGATAGGTAAAGATGAATCAGGTCAATTGGCCTGTCATAACGAATCCATTATTTTAATTAGACGTGATGGTTTCCGTGAGTCGACCTGTTATGGCATATTGCTAGCAATAGAATAGTGCTTTTTTATGGATGATAATGGAATGGTAACCCCGCCTATGTTATCGGTATACGGTGACGGGGCACCAGTGAGGGACGTTAGGTGAGAATGAAAGCAGATCAGTTAGCCCATCGTGATGAACTCCATAAGAATTAACCATGATGGTTTCCAGAGGGAACCGCGTGGAGGTCGATCTGACGGGGTATATTGCTAGCAATAGGGCTGTTAAGACCCCATTACTAGCAATGGCATAGTTAGAACCCATTACTAACAATCCTTTTCCCTCAAAGTACCTACGTATTAATTTACCAATCAAGTACCAAGGTCAATAAGGCAATGGTTCGCAATACTTTAAATCAATAGCAATGAGATGGTTAGCCCAAGGGAAATCATTTACTTTTGGGTTTATATAAATTAAACAGACAATAATCAAATAAAGAATCAAAAATTAATTTATTTACAAATGCGAATATGAATTATTTGTTGCGAATCTAAAACTACCAGAGGGAGATTTTGTACAAAAGTCGATTGCTTGGGTACCTCTGTCCCATTCGTGTTTCAACCGTGAAGCAGTTGTGTTTGCATGGCTGTGTTTCAGTTTGAGGGGTGGGATATGGCGTGAATTTACTGGGTACAGAGGAATAATACTTGAGTCCTCAGGAATGGAAACGCATAGGGGTATCATGGGCGAAACAGTATACTCTGTTATGTCCATGGTACTGCTCATGTCTATAGGCGACGGTTACCACTTTCCATCAGGTGGGCCGTCAGCTTGTTTGCCATTCTAAGTTGTATAAAAAAAATTGAGAAATAACTTCTCTAACATCATCATTACTACACCGCCATCACCGGCTTTATTGAAACCGTGTATTTACGTGCTCACCTCTTATATGTTTTAGTGCTTGTATATAGCTTTCGCCTGCAACTTTGTATGCGTGATAATAAAATATACTTTCTTAGATTGAATTCTAGATAATAACCTATTAAACAACAACATCAACAACAATCTAATAAATAATAAACAACAGAAACCTTATTTATTTATTTTTTAAATTGATGATAATGGAATGATTACTCCACCTGCGCTAACGGTATACATTGGCGGGGCACCAGTGAGGGGTGATAGGTGAGAATGAAGGCAGGTCAGTTAGCCCATCGTGATGAATACAGCAGAAATTCAGCACGATGGTTTCCAGGGGGGACCACTTGGAGGCTGACCTTATAAGGCATATTTCTAGCAATGGAACTAATAATCCGCATTACTAACAATCTCTTCCCCCCACCTTATCTATTTTCATACAGTAGTTTTTTCATAATACTGGAACAAACGTGTGTTTATCGATTTACATGTAAAAAAACTGGATCAATTAAAATGCAATTTTTGCATTATATTGAGCTAAATATTAGCCTATATATATGTTACAGAAAATTTAACAATCACCCCCTTAAAGAGAGTAATTAGATATTATCCCTTAATATGCGTAAAATATTGTACAATGCAAACGAAACTGCGGGCACAGCTAATATTATAGTATGACGTAATCAACAAAGAGTCCACTGAGAGATACCAGATAAAGTTCCATTCATGCGGAAAGCAGTGGATCTGTTCTTGACTGAATCAATCCACATCGTGCAAACAAACAAATCGATTCTCGATTCGTAATCGGATTGCATTGTGTGAATAATTCTCTTTTGATTAGTATTGTGTTATATTTAGATCACTATACATGCCTCGAGAAAATGAGCGTGATTTCGTAGTTTCTCTAGCAATTTCACGAAATCTCCAATACCGTTACCGTATTGTTAGTAACACGATCTACCCGTGGTCCTCCCTGGAAACTATCGTGCTAAACTCCAGGTGTACTCATCAAGATTAGCTAATTGAATTGCCTTTTCATTCTCACCTATTGTACCTCACTGGTGCACCGCAAGCGTATACTTTAATTCAATTATCATCCATTAAAAAACGACAAATGCTCCGATTCAAACAAACCTTTTTCGCTTCCTTCACATTCATCAACATATTCCTACAAGCTAGTATAAGAGTACTTTTAATGTACTTTTTACAATTTAAAAGTAAATATAAAGTATTTGTACCTATAGTAAATACAAGTTACAGGATACCAGGGTATAATATTACCACGGGCATCACAGTGGATACTGTGATGTCCATGCTGCTGTTCATGTCCTCTTACCAGTTTCTGTCATTTAGGCCATCAATTTGCATAAAAGGAAACATTTAGTAAAGTCCGACTTGAATAGTTTTAATATAGATTGAGTGTACTTGCGTCGTCAAACCCATCTATGTGGGGGAAAAGGAATTGTTAGTAATGGAGACTGAGAATCCTATTGCTAGCAATATACCCAACCAGGTCGACCTCCTCGCAGTTCTCCCTGGAAGCTATCATGGTTAATTCCTGATGAATTCATCATAATGGGCTAACTGGCTTGTTTTCATTCTCATCTATCACCCTTCACTGGTGTTCCACCAGCGTATCTCGTTAGCGCAAGTGGGGTTACCATACCATTTTCACCCATCAAAAAAAACCCATCTATGTGTAGCAAAAATGTCTACCACCAGTAAATATTCCATATAGACGTACCATACTATGACAATAACATGTTCCCAAAGGCTCGGGACAATGATGCCTTGATTGCTGTCATTACATTTTATGACATCGTTCGTATGGGCAAAGGAAGTGTTTTATTTTAATCACCGACCTATTTAATTTTTGTTTTAATATTACATGTAATAGCCGCTGTAGAGCGAAGAATTTTTAACTGGAATTCTCTTCCTTTTCATATCCTATATTCAATATTAGAAAGTGTTTAATATTGCATTATTTCATTTATTATAAACGTTAATAGACTTCAACAATTAGTCGATTCTTAATTAGTCTTTATTTAGTATGTTATGTAATATTTGTGCCATTAATTATTATATCAGCCGTTAACCGACTACTGTTAAACATAGGTCTCCTCTTTGGGGAGTTATCTTCGTCATTACTAAACCAATTTTAATAATTTTCTAACAATTGTTAGGGTTTACTCTGGCGGTAATCCCATATTAATTTTGTTATCATAAAATGCTGTTTTTGATTATCAAAATAATTGGAGGACCTATTAAGAGGGGGACCAACTCATCTAGACAAGGTACAAACGCATCTATTAACGGAATGATTTCGGTCAGCGTTTGCATAAGAATGAGACAATGCACGGCGCTATCTCATTCTAGCACTTGGACTCGAGCGATAACGATTCTATCAATAGATTCTATTTCACTTTGTTCAGAGGAGCTGGCACCTTTTATAATTTCTATATGTCTACTCTCAGTTCTCAGACATGTCTTTAGATGTATCTAAGAGCTCCGCTCATATTCAAAGTTGGGCACTGGACAATTTTGTGGGCACGCGGTTCATGATTAATTTAACCTCATTTTTAAAAATAATGAAAAAAATAATTATATTAATTAAAATCGACTATTTTATTGTACTTGTTTTAAATTATAAACGTGAAAACTCATGATAAAATATGTTGCAATAAATTAAATGTATGTGCCCGAATTTAATCAAATAATCCGCTTGGGAAAGTGCTAGATTATGCGCACTAATTTGACAATTCTGTTAAATTGTTAAACATATCTCTTCAAAGGATTTAAATATTACCCAGAATAATATGAGATAAACAAGTGTAAATTGTATTCACTACTCGAAGATTCGTATATTGTCGCTACAGGATATATGGACAGATAATGGCTGAGACGACGATATATGAAATAGAGCAAGACAGCAATATCGGGCATGTTATTCTTTCTTATAAATGCGGTAATTAAAACGTATCAACAAATACATTTGCCACTGGAATAGGGAACTGAATTTTTGTAAAACATTACTGTTGTGGATACTAGTAGCCTAGGACCGTCACTTATGGCAGTCTATGAAGAAGGCTTATGTTCAGCACTGAATTGGTGATGGTTGACATGATATTAATGACTGCTGTTGGTAAAATTATGCTTAATGCTAATAACCTTTATAGTGCAGTGGTTGCCTACCATTTGCTATGCATAAATTAGGTCCAATTCAATTCATTTAAGATTTTTATTCTGAATTGGCTCCTTTCTTGATTATATCTCCAGATGTACGTTTTTTTTGATGGGTGAAAATGGAATAGTAACTGAGCCTGCGCTAATGGGATTCGCTGGCGGAGCACCAGTGAAGGGTGATCGATGAGAATGAAAACAGGGCAGTTAGCCCATCATGATGAATTCATCAGGAATTAACCATAATAGTTTCCAGGAGATACAGTGAGGAGGTCGACCTGGTTGGGTATATTACTAGCAATGAAATTTTTAGTCTCCACTACTAACAATCCCTCCCCCCCCCCTGATGTACGTTGATCGGTGCCTCAAAACAGAGGGTACCCTAAGAAGCATGCGATTGGTTTGATTGTGTATTTATTATAACACTTATAATGCGTCTGCCAATTAACGAAATAAAAGCTTTTATCTTTCAAGAGAATACGATGGTATATTACAATAGGTCATTATTATTTTAAATTACAATTAGCGATGACAAGTTCCGATACTCTGAATTTAATTATTAGGTTCCGTGTCGACCATCCGCCATTGTAATTACACGAAAAAGGGTGCCTCGAAATCCTCCGATCTTCAAAGTATTTTTTATCGTAAACGCCACAGTGATGGGTTTTGTTAATTATCTTAATTATTTATGGATGAGCCACGCCTTGTATTTATGGTTAAGTTGCACTTAATTATAATTATATTCTATCTGATATTATAACACGTAAGTGATTATGTTTCCAGTTTTTATAGTTAAATTAAAATATTCTCCTATTTAAGTTATAAAGTCTATATTTATTTATTTACTAAATGCACGAAACACCTTAAAAAAACATTTAATAGTATTAATAGAAAGAAAGTGTATCATGATACACATCATTAATAAGAAATCTTATATTTGAACATTAGTATAACATTATTCGCCGTGTGGTCCCGGCATAGAATAGGCCACCCCTTCCTTTCCTGTGGGTGTCGTAAGAGACGACTAAGGGAAGGCGAGGGGTGGGCTGCAGCGTCCCTCTTAAAACATGGCGTGAATTCACTGGGTACAGAGGAATAACATCTGAGTCCCCAGGAATGGCAACGCATGGGGGTATCATGGGCGAAACAGTATACTCTGTTATGTCCATGGTACTGCTCATATCTATAGGCGACGGTTACCACTTTCCATCAGGTGGGCTGTCAGCTTGTTTGCCATTCTAAGTTGTATAAAAAAAAAACATTTCTAGAAGCCTAACTTCGGTTGTCAACGTGCCTGCTAAGCGTGGCAACTACTGGCAAAACTCCCCTTATGGGGAAGGCTTATGTTCAGCAGTGGACAGTTAACGGCTGAAATAATATAATAATAACATTATTCAAGCATCATATGTACTGCTAAACACCAGCCTCTCCTTGGGAGGTTTTGCCAGTAGTCGCCATGGTTGGCAGGCGGATGGTCCCAGCATAGAATAAGCTACCCCTCCGTTTTCCGTGGGGGTCGTAAGAGACGACTAAAGGAACTTAATGTTCGAAGGATGGCAGCAGCGTCCCTTTTAAAACATCATTAAAAGCTTAATTGCAGTTACCAATATTATTGAATAGAAATATTAAAATAATAATAATAAATAATAATAATAAATAATAATAATAATAAATAATAATAATAAATGATAATAATAAATAATAATAATAATAAATAAATTCTTTAATCAAGGCAACCAGGGCCCACAAAATTTTAACAATATTAGTTTGTACCAGATATAAATTATTAAATCAAATTTTGACACTTATAATAAATAACATTATCTTAACCTACTTTTTTTGTATGTTAGCCAGCATGTGACAACAAAAGACAAATTACTAGCGCTAAATATTAATTATCGCCTTGCCTTTTCACATTTATTTGTACGAGTATGTACTACTACTGTACTGTACTGAGTACTGTACTGTACTCAACTAGCACCAAGTAATGCGGCTAAAATATTATCTAGACTACCTTTCAAATACTTATTACAAATACAAACGTACATATAAAAATGTTTTTAAGTATATATCTGTATTAGTTATCTTAATCTTCGCTTAGTTTGGTGCTAGATAGTACTATCGAGTGTTAAAAATTTTAAAATTGTAGTTTCTAAAAACAGAATTTATTTGTGGCAAAGGTTATTTTAATTTAAAAACTACACCACTGAACTGATTTTGATAAAATTTTCTATGAAGCCAATCTATAATTATCTATAAGTATATCCTTTTAGTTAAAAAAATCCAAATTGGTTTATAACTGACGGAGTTATGAGGTAACAAATATATAAAGTATTATATATAATTTTATATATTAAATATATATCATATATAATATATAAAAATCCCTCTTTCTGATGTCGATAGTATTTTATATAGATATTTCATTAACTCATAAAAAATTAACATTACTTATAATCTGGAACATACAGCAGGTATGCAGATGAGTTTAAGATACATCATCTCAAAGTTACGAGTTTGAGCGACGGACCCAAGAGACTTCCCAATGAATATCACAACGGAATGATAAAAAGGCAATTAAGATAACTGTCACGAGTTTATGTCCCCCTGACTTTCCAGCGTTACATTTTCTATGCTAATACTCGTACTTTAAAACTAATATTGGGTTTGTTATTCTCATGTTGAACTGTTAAAATTTCTTTCAAATATGCCATAGATCGTAAGATACGATTATGTTAACTGGCCATTCGATACAAGACTTTCTAAACGATACCGTTTTGGTGTTATGTGTATAGGTATTTAGAATGATTACAAACTCATTTAATTTAAAATTATGTTTTACAAAAAAAACGACATTAATTGAGACAAATCAGTTTTTTATTCAAAGACTTTTTAAATCAGATTTGAAAAATCTATTACTGAACCGATTTTGGCAAAATTTTTACCGGTAAACAGATTGGTTTGATATATTCGGTTTCGTTAGGTATAATTTGATTGTATTTTTCAACTTTGTTAACCTCATAACTTGGTCAGTTATATTTTTTTTTACAACTCAAAATGGCAAACAAGCTGACGGCCCACCTGATGGACAGTGATAATCGTCGCCTATAGACATGAGCAGTACCATGGACATAACAAAGTATACTGTTTCGCACATGATACCCCCCATGCGTTGCCATTCCTGAGGACTCAGAAGTTATTCCTCTGTACCCTGTAATTCACGCCATATCCCACCCTTCAAACCGATACACAGCCATGCAAACACAACTGCTTCACGGTAGAAACACGAATGCGACAGAGATACCCAAGCAATCGACTTTTGTACAGTCTCCCTCTGGTAAATCGATCGAATCGATTTAGTAAATACATCTTTTATTTGAAAGTATATATTCCTAGATCATGGTCTATAAAAGTTTTATCAAAATCAGTTTAAAAGTTTAGTTTTTATAATAAAATTACTGATTTTTCCAACAATTAAAGTCGGTCTCTAATATGAATGAACACAATCTTATATTATTTATCTGCCGAGCACCGGACTTACTCTGGCACAGATGTTGATCTGAGGAAGTAAATAAAATAACGAATTTAATATAGTAAAACTTAAGTATGGTCGAATAAAACGAGTAGTCTATGTACTTTATAGATTGCCCGCTATCTATAATCTCACGATCGTAATGATAACACAGTTGCAAAACAGGAAATACTACGTATATTCTTAACTAGCTGTATCTCGCGGCTTCACTTGCTTGAATCAGTATATAAAGTATAATATATACTAAGTTAGAATATAAACTACACATGTACCAAATTTCATTCAAATCTGTTTAGTAGTTTTTGCTGAAAACTGATACAAACATAAATCCATTCGTCTATCTATCCACCGTTATAATCTTTCACATTTTAATATTAATAGAATACGTAACCAGTTGTCAAGAGCAATACACTTAGGGGAACAGAATGCTAAATAAATAAATAAATTCACGTTAAAAAAAGTCCATGTTTACTCTATGAATTTATTACAAAGAGTAGTCATCACCTTTTATATTTTATATATTTCTGTATCTATGTATATTTTAATAAACAATAACATTAAATGATTATAAATATATAAGGCTACTAGTATTAAGTCCGCCTTTTGTACCATATTTTATTTTGTTAATAAAGTTATTTTAATAAATACTCGTATATAAATAAAGTATTGAAGCCTCGTTTACAGATGTACCTACACATAAAACAAACTCATTCAGTAAAGCAGATGATTTTGGTTTGCGCAAAATAACTGGCTAAATTAAATTAATCTGTTTAACATCTCATTACTGAGTAAAGGTTAGCGTTATTATATAATTAAATATTAAATGATTCATGTAATGATGGGTATCTACTCATCATAATCGCCTTATTAAATGCGAGCTGGAGGTTATATTGACCAACAAATTGATATTACGCGTAATATTTTATTTTAAAAATATTAAAAGGCTTTACAAGCAGTACTATTTAATTTTATTTTGATATTTTAATCATAAATTGTATATTGGATTATCTTATGTATTAATCCTGGTGATTTTTTTATACTACTAAGGTGGCACACAAGCATACGGCCCACCTGATGGTAAGCGCTTACCGTAACCTATGCAATAAATTTCATTTATTTTCGCCAACATTAATCAATTTATTTAATAAATTCTTACTTTTTAATTTTTTATTTATTTATTTATTTATAGCAACAAACAGTCATTTACAAAAATAATTAACACAACATACATTACAGTTTTAGAACAATAGACCTTACAGTGCCAATAACAGTATTTTAAAAACATAGAGATACCATTTATGAAGTTCCAAGGAAACACACACGAAAATTTTGCAACAAATCTAAGATACTAATATATATACATAAGTATCAAAGATGAAGAAGAAGAAAGAAGAAGCACCAATTTAATTTCAACAACACTTTAAAATAAATACAACTAGTAGTATTAATATCTTTTTATGACTGTAACTAACTATTAAACTAACGAACTAATAATTAACAACGAAACTCTTAACATCAGAAAGAGACAAATTCACAAGAATAATAGCAGTTAATACTCTAACCTTGTTTCATTCACTTTGTTTCCCATGTATCTATACTTCACACTGAGATCCACATTTTCCGTTTATCTTTTAAGTTACCTACTGTTGTGTTAGTATTACATGTTTATTTGCTACACAAATAGCAGTATAAAATAAATTCGCCTCTGGAAACACATGCTCATTGTAACTATAGGTCCCGAGAGATAGGTAAAACCGTCATTCAAAAGATACCGGACCACCTACGTGTAAATACAACGTGCAAAGACCGAGCGGCGGTCATTTGCTAAAACAAGATAGTTATTCGCACGCGGTTATAGTGATCTGTCAAATTAATATGAACTTTAAAATTAAGTGCGTTAATTTAATTTTATTAGATGTCAATAAATATAAAAGTTCACCAATTGGAGGCTGTTTATAGGCAATATTAATCGGAAAGCCATAAAGTGGTGCCGTCGGTTGGACTGTAAAGTTATATTTAATGTCAATATTCATTTTAGTTGCGAAATTAGCTGCATTTATCGCCGTGTATCGCTTTTTTTGTGAGGGTTAACACTTTATTTGTATTGTTACATTAATTAGCTGTTTTTCTGACACACACAGATGAACATGTACATACATACCAGAGGGAGACTTTGTACAAAAGTCGATTGCCCCATTCGTGTTTCAACTGTGAAGCAGTTGTGTTTGCATGGCTATGTTTCGGTTTGAAGGGTGGGATATGGCGTGAATTTACTGGGTACAGAGGAATAACATCTGAGTCCTCAGGAATAGTAACGCATGGGGGGTATTATGGGCGAAACAGTATACTCTATTATGTCCATGGTACTGCTTATGTCTATAGGCGACGGTTACCACTTTTCATCGGGTAGGCGGTCAGCTTGTTTACCATTCTAAGTTGTATAAAAAAAAAACATGTGAAGTACGAAAAGATGTAAAAAAATATATACAAGTAGTTTTATTAATATAGAAATATAATCTTCCATTCTAAAAGAAGTTGAATTATGTTAAAGACTGATTAATTATTTATGCTAATGTCTAATAGACATGTCAACGCGCAATTTTTTCGGTGGTCTATTACTAAGACTAATTAAAATATAAATTATGGGCTAACTTAGGCTTTTAAGAATTCTCACGATAATGGAAAGTAACTATATAAATATAGTGATCTATTCTCGCTTCTTACATGTAGCTATAGCTAATAATATTGTCGAGTGAAGATATAGCAGCTAGTTTATAATACCTTTCAATGATTAAAAAGTGAAATTTTACTTTTAAAATTGATATCAATGATATGAATTTTGAACAATTAAATTATTTTATAATAATAATAAATAATCTTTATTTCACTCTTTGTTACAATATAATTTGAAGTCCCTAACTCCCGAGGTAGGTATGAAAAAACCTGTGTTTCAGGAGTTAGTGCCCTCTTCCATATGTTGTTGTTTAACATTTTTAGTGAAAAAAAAATATTACAGTTGCTATTGATACAATCACGTCACTACTAGTATAGGAAAAACTTTAATACCTATCTATGTTACTATTGTGACGTCACTAATAATCCAACAGAATATTATTTGTTTGTAATCTCGCTTCCGTCTCTACTAGTGGCCGACAAATAATAAATACCTATTTCGCAACTGTTTGCGAAACACAGTTGCGATGTCGGTTGAAAGGGTTAAACTAATAAATGGTTAATATGACACGACTTGTACACACTGTACAGATAAACTATCGTATTTTAAAATAAAACGAAGTGTTGTGACCAATTTCGAAAGTAGGTGTGATCATTTAATTATTCTGGAAACTTGTTCTTTTTAATGACATTTGTGTATGTCTATACGTCCATGTAGTTTTAAAATTCGACTTAAACGGAAATAGCTCCATTTGTAGTAACCAGAGCCGTCTTAGGTCATGCAAGGGCTCTGGGTTAATAGGTAGGGCCCTTTTAGAAAGTAAAAAAATAAATTCTTCCGATTTTTAATGAAAGTTTTTAAATTAAATTAAATCATGAATTAAAAACTATAAATACATATATATAACTAATTATAAAATTTTGCGGCAATTATAATTAGTACATGTAAATATTTAGTAATATTACGAATGTGAGAGTGAGTTTTTTTATTTTTTTACCTATTTAATTAGAATAAAAAATAAACAAAGAAAATAAATGCTAATGCATGTAATTTGCATGCCCGTAGTTAATATTTGGAATGGAGACGTACAGGATTATTTTTATCTCGGTCACAATATTCCGGACAAAGTCGCGGGCAAATACTACTTATTAATTTTGTTTCCAAAATATTACCTACTCCATTGTTTACAAAATTAGTATGCGACCAACGAGGAATTAATAAACTCTTTTAATTAAAAATAGAAAAAGAATTGGGAGCCTCCTTCCTTTAAGGTGTTTTTATTTCGAGCTTTTTTTAGAAACTTATTTAATTAGCAATTTAGTTATATTAGTTAGATTGATTAGGTCAATTATTGCAAGTTGAATTATAACTAATTCTTTTCAACCGATATTGCAGTAATTTTGCATACATTTTTATTTCTGGTGACAATAATATACTTAATATTATGATATTTTCAAAATGGCTGCCACCACAAGATGGCGGATGGTGTATATTTGTCAACCATATGGGTATCAAATAAAATTGCTTGAAGAGTAAGTAACGATAAAATGGAAGTGGCCACAACTACAAGATGATGGATTACAATATGAAAACATGTTTTTAAAAATTGCTTTTAAACAGATTTCTTATGTAAATAATGAAACCGTATTTTATGGCTCTTAGCAATCACGTGGCCCTGGATGTGGACCCATACGTCCCTGGGAAGTACGGGACTGGTACTACTAACCTATTCTGTGGTTAGTTTTATCTTCGATCTCTGCAATATATTTACTTTACTATGTATACCTTGTTTTATAAAACTAAATGTATTGCTTGTAGAACCAATGTACTCTTATACTGTGTTCATAGGTATATTGTATATGGATTTAAAAAAATTGGAAAATTTGGATTTTACCATAGACATAGATAAATTGTCGTATGCTAGCTTTTACCGGAATAAAAAGTAGCCTATATTTTTCTCTATGTAG
The DNA here is from genome assembly GCF_026898425.1 of Galleria mellonella. Classification (NCBI taxonomy): domain Eukaryota; kingdom Metazoa; phylum Arthropoda; class Insecta; order Lepidoptera; family Pyralidae; genus Galleria; species Galleria mellonella. The sequence goes on from NW_026442138.1 coordinate 9,203,183, forward strand.
TATGTGTATGCCAAATTTCATAGTGATAGGCGAATGAATATATATACTATTAAGAGTGAAGCTGTATAAGGTAATAAACAAACAAACTTACTTTCATATTTATAATATTAATTACTAAAAAATATGATTAAAATAATGTAAAATAGTGACTACAATGGTCGATAAGAGAATAAACCCCGCCCATATCGAAAATTTTTTTCATCACAAAAAATAATAGGCAGTCTGTTCTACATATTGTGTTATTAGAGAAAAAAAAAGTAATGAAAACACTGAAAAGGGACATATAAAGTCACAGAATATGCTTTTAGAATATTAGTAAGTATATTATCGTATAAAGACATACACACGTTACACCGTATGTCTCAAGAGTTACAGTTTTATTCTACGGACCTATGTAACGACATTTTAATGGCTCCTGCTGTTTCAAGTTTTTTTAATGATGGTCGGTTTATTTTTGTTTTATTTCAAAAGCACTTTAAAAGCGGCCTAAACAAACTTTGCCAGTACGATTTCTGTTATCAGAATGTTGGTAATAACACGGTTTTAGCAAAACATCTATTATTTGGATTCGAAGCTTAATTAACATAATTATACAGTGAGGTAGTATAATAACGTACCTCTTACCGTCTAGAAAGTTTCAGTGTTGAAATTTTTAACCGACTTCAAAGAGTGGAGTATCTAATTATTAAAACAAAATTGTAACTAGATAAAGTTAAGGGGGAAAGGGATTGTTAGTAATGGAGTTTGACAGCCCCATTGCTAGCAATATGCCTTATTATGTCGACCTCATCGTGGTTCCCCCTGGAAACCATCGTGAACAATTCTTGTTGAATTCATCACGATGGGCTAATTGACCTACTTCATCCTCACCTATCATCCTTCACTGGTGCCCCGCCGGTGTATATCGATAGCGCGGGTTACCATTCCATTATCATCCATTAAAAAAAAAAGTTAGATAAAGTTTGTATATAGGTTGTCACCTATGTTGTTAGTGGATTGTTATTATTTATTTCGGTATGACGTAAAAACTTCTCAACAAATACATGGTTTTTGGATTAAAATATAAATTGTACTCACGAGAATTTTAATAATAAAAACGAAATTGGCTTAAACCAGCTACCAAAGCTATGTTGCTTTCCACAGTTATTTTTTACATTTATTTCTCGACAAGTTTTTTGCACACTATTTCATGCGTGTAGATTGTAGAAGTAGGGAAACCAATGTAATAGCCCACTTCTAGATTGTGTATTAAGCTAAAACATATACTAGTTTCAACTGTGAATTACGTGAAAACCGCATCTAATTTGGTGTAGTATTTTTGGGTGATATCGAAATAAACATGCAGATAGATAGATGGCAGGCCAGTCAAACAGAGAAAGTAAATTTCTAAGAATTATTGTAATATTGTTTTAGCCTCAATTGTTCTAATTAAGATCCCCATATAGTTTTTTTTTCTTAAATATCACCCATTTACAAACACCATTTAGTTATAATTTTAATATGTTAATAAGATATATTTAATTTGCACTCATCTATTATATTAAATTAATACGTTATAATCAGTAGCACTTTAAGCATCGTTAATATGGCATCCCACTGACTCAAATTTGCGGCCTTAGTTATTCATGTTTTGATAAATATATGTTTTATGCCATAGTGACAAATGTTGAGAGATAGCATTTAATATAACTTTTATTTATAAAATTACCTTTATTACCTTTTATTTTATTAATTATTATTTTATTTTTATTATTATTATTTAATTTATTATTATTAATTATTATTAATTTTATTTTTAAATTTATTATTTTATTTTATTACTTTTTTTACTTTTATTTTCCATTGTTTCGGCCTACCCTAATGGGAGACAGGCGTGACAGATATGTATGTATGTATGTATGTTATAAAAAATTTCATGTACCTAGTTCCCATGCACTTATATTAATTTATAAAAAAGCAAAACTATTTTAATATTATGTAAATAAGTACATAGTATTAGTAATAAATGACTAATGTAGTATGATATAAATCATTGCCTTGTATTTTTTTTATATGTGATTATTAATCTTAAGCTAGTGATAGTAAATTTTTAACAGATGATTTATATGTAAAGTGAAAAATAAAAAAAATGTCTTTAATGAAACATTACTTAAAATTAATAAATAACTCATACTATTCACTGTTGAATTATTCAGAATTTTAATTTATGTTCACAAATTATAATATTAATTTATGAATGTTTAAATAACTCTGATAGGTGAATATTTAAATAAATATGTACAATCGACGAATAGTCCATGATTGTTGGCGTTATAGCGTCATGATGACTTATTATACAAGTGTCATACGAGTACAAATGCGTGACACTCACGAAAACGGTATATACTCGTATACATTAAAAGATCAATATCGTATTATCGAGAGGAAAGGAATTGTTACCAATGGAGTTTGACAGCCCCATTGCTAACAATATGCCTTATTAGGTCGACCTCCACGTGGTTCCCCCTGGAAACCATCGTGAACAATTCTTGTTGAATTCGTCACGATGGGTTAATTGACCTACTTCATCCACACCTATCATCCTTCACTGGTGCCCCGCCGGTGTATATCGATAGCGCGGGTTACCATTTCATTATCATCCATTAAAAAAAAATATCGTATTATCTAATATACCCATATATCTAATATATATATATATATATATATATATATATATATATATATATATATATATATATATATATATATATGATATTAATATATATATACACATATATTAATATCATATATATATTAATATATATACACATTGCAGGTGCAATGGCTCTGGTGTTGTGGGTAATCATGGGCAACGGTAGTCACTTATTACATTAAAAAAGCTATTTTTTTTTAACAAATAGGCAAACGAGCATGCTTTTCACCTGATGGTAAGTGACTACCGCTGCACATGAGTACTCGCAATACCAGAGGCATTGCAGGTGTGCTGACGGCCTTTTAAAAAGGAATATGATCTTTTCTTGAAGGTTAACACGTCGTATAAGTTCAAAAATCTGTCCATGATGATTAATTGAACCGTTAAGGCTCCAAGAGGTAAGAAATGAATAAACAAACTTACTCTCACATTTATCATATTAAATGAGGATAAGGATTCGTCCAAAGTATTAATGTCTTATTTATGATTTTATAATAATAATTATCATTTTAATAATAAAAACAACGTATTTAATACTGTTTTATAGCATAATGTTTTATTCTCAATTTGCTAAGATTTCAGGATTGGCTTTGACAGAAACGTAGATACTGATAGGTAGTAATTTATTCTTTCATTTGGAAAGGTCTTTCTTGGGTTCGGCTTTGAATGACAGAAGGATAGATATGGATTTGGGTTGAGTTTGCAAGTTCCAAGCCTAACAGCCTGCCACGGACATTCTCTTCTTAGATTTAATTCCCTTTCAGTATTTACCTATACGCTGTAGTAGATTGTGATTGTATTAGGTACATTTTGTTTTATATTTATTTATATATTCTTTATTGCACTTGAACAATACATATAGCGATTAGTTTAACAACTTGTTAGCAAGGGAGAGCTTATCTCTGAAAGAGATCTCTTCCAGCCAACGTAGTGTTGTTTTGATTAAAGTACTTTATTTATGGAATTAAAAGGTAATGGCAGCACAATAATATAAATATATAATTATAATTTCTGCACATGATTATAGATAAGGATGAAATCAGGTCAGGTGGCCCAGGAGGAATTCCAGGAATTAACCCCGGCGGTTTATTCCTGAGGGGACCACGCGCGACCTGACAGAGTTTATTGCTAGCAACGGAGCTATTATATCTTATTACTAACTCTTCTCTCCCAGGGTTGGATATTAACACTGCAGCAAGAAATTGGAATTATTGGTATCCAGTTAAATAGAACTGAAATTTTTCTCCCAAAACACATGACTGAAAGATATCTTTAGAAAACTTGAATATCTGTTCTATACTAACTCGGTGCGTTCAGCTGTGAAGTTTTTTATGTAAGAGAATTGAGTTATAATAAATTAAATTAAATTTCAAGGGTCATCAATGCGCGCGTGACATCCCTATCGTTACAGACGTCCATAGACTACGATAACTCTGTTTACCATCAGCCGGGTCGTATTCTTGTTTGCCACCATAGTAGTACAAAGAAAAAAAATTATATAAATTTACACCAAGTATAGGCATTATGTTTAAATCGATTTGAACGTAAGTTGTAGAATGTATTAAAGCATATTTGCTCTCACTGTGGAAACTTAAACACAATTATTAGATAATTAAAATTAATTTCTACACAAAAAGCAGCAAAACCAGTTATTTTTATTTTAAAACTAAACTACGGACCCAATTTTGATGAAATTCTTGTGGAACTAATGTTTAAGTTTGTTTGAAGAATATGGCGTTAATTTACAGGGTACAGAGAAACAACACCTGAGTTCTCAGGAATGGCAACGCATGGGGGGTATCATGGGCGAAACAGTACACTCTGTTAAATCCATGGTACTGCTCATGTCTATAGGCGACGGTTACCACTTTCCATGAGGTGGGCCGTCAGCTTGTTTGCCATTCTAAGTTGCATAAAAAAAATCCTTTTATATAATATAAAAAAAATCAAATTAATTTACAACTGAGGGAGTTATGAGGTAACAAAAATAAAATAAAAATACAATCGAATTGAGAACCTCTTTCCTTTTGAAGTAGGTTGAAAATAAATACAGACAATAGAGTAGTTCCCATGTACTGTGATCGATAGTGTCAACAATAACCCTACGCTGTGGACCCACGTGTCTCGAAACAATAAGGGCACTTGGAATCCATATGAAATGTCATACATATAGGCACTTGAAGATAATTTATGAGTAGCACTTGAATGGTTGTTAGTCGACCCATATTTTGAAGCTTTCAGACGGTATACGTATTAATAAACTTTAACTAGCTACCGCATACCGCATGGCTTTGTTGACTTACTTTCAATGATAGGCAGGACTATAGGTGACACCAAAATATTTGATATCATTTTAAAATAGTGTTGACCGTTCTTAAAAGGTTAGACTCATAACCAAACGATAAATATTTTTTAAATTATTCGTTTCGTAAGTTGAAAACCAGATATGTATGAAGAGTCAAACGTTTCTTTAGGAAAAACTAATACTTTATGTATAATTTGCTAAAGCATTGGATAGGTTATAAAGGTGTTAATGATTCATTATTCTGTTTATTATTACTAGTGGTTCTGCGGTTTTCCCTGCGTGTATCAGCATATAAATCCTATGTTTTTTTTGATAGGTGAAAGTGGAATGGTAACTCCGCCTGCGCTAACGGGATACGCTGGCGGAGCACCAGTGAAGGGTGATTGATGAGAATGAAAACAGGTCAGTTAGCCCATCATGATGAATTCATCAGAAATTAACCATGATAGTTTCTAGGGGGAACCGCGTGGAGGTCGACCTGGTTGGGTATATTGCTAGCAATGGGATTTTTAGTCTCCATTACTAACAATCCCTTTGCCCCCTAATCCTATGTGTTAGGTTAGGATATAACCTACTTGTGTACAAAATTTTATTCCAATCCACATTACTCTTTAAGCGTGATTGAGTAACAAACATTACAAACTTTCATATTTATAATATGAGTAAGGTTTTTTTTTAATGGATGATAATAGAATGGTAACCCCACCCGCACTATCGGTATACACCAGCGGGGCACTAGTGAAGGATGATAGATGAGGATGAAGTAGGTCAGTTAGCTCATCGTGACGAATTCAACAGGAATTGTTCACGATGGTTTCCAGGTGGAACCACGTGGAGGTTGACCTGATAAGACATATTGCTAGCAATGGGGCTGTCAAACCCCATTGCTAACAATCCCTTTCCCCCCCTATGAGTAAGGTTTAAATATGCCATGGGAAGAGGACCACTTTTTTCATGACATTCAAGGTTGTATAACTCCATTACTTTTACCTACTGGGATAAGCAGGAGTGATGGAACATAAGAGACGAGCTGGACCAGTATACCATACCATACCAGCCGTTAACTGTTTACTGCCAACCAAAGGCCTCTCCCTATTGAGGAGGTTTTTACCCTACCCTATAAAGAGAGTTTTGTCAGTAGTTGTCACGCTTGGCAAGCGGGTTGGCGACTACAATTAGGTTTTATTAATGTTCTAAGAAGAACGCTGCTGCCCACCCCTCGACCAATAAGTTCCCTTAGTCGCCTCTTAAGACACTTATAGGAAAAGAAGGGGTGGCCCATTCTATGCCGGAACCACACGGCGACCAGTATGTATTATTATCAAACCAGACATTACGAATGCTTTAATTTTTATATTTTTAAGATACAATTAGAACCTCTTACTTACGTATGAACTATACAATTATCCGTAATATCTGTGTTTCTGCGTGAACTTGGTTACTATAAGTTATGAAACATACGACAGTAACTGCAATTAATAACAAAACTCTTGACAAACGTTCACATTTTGGCCTATCTGCACCCACGAATACCGCAAAATACTCGAAATGTCGGGATAACTAATTATATATGTAACTTTAGAAAATAGGGTGATGGGATATTTATGTCACAGGGATTAGTGTTTCCATTGCTAGCAATGTATTTTGTCAAGTAATGGTAAAAATGAAACGATGACCAATATGAGACATTTTATTGATTCTGATTTACAGATTGAGGAGAAATCTTTTGAAAACGAAAAAAAACTGTACAAGCTTTTTTAAAAGTTAAATTAAGAAAAAAGATATAACTAAAAGATGAAAAGACTTTATTTCATCTTAAAATAACCAAAAACATTAAGAGAGAGAGAAAGAGAGAGAGAGAGAGAGAGAGAGAGAATATGCTTTATTTAAACAACACATACATATTTAATACTGAGTGCAAAAAACGACCTTATTGCTAAAAGCAATCTTTTCAAGGCAAAGTCTAAACATAGATAATATGATAATGTCTAGGTAATGGATTTCCATTACCTAGACATATATTGTTATCCTATATTAGTAAAACACTACTTGTATCATCAAGTTTTATATTTATATAAAATGTACTTTTTAAACGACTTCAATTAAGGAGAAGGTTTTAAATTGGCATGTATTTTTTATGTTTTTTATCTTATAACTCCATCATTTATAAACCGATTTGGAAAATTCCTTTTACATTCGAAAGGATATATTTTTAAGTAGTTCTAATAGAAGTTTTGTCAATTTATATTTCACTGGGTTTGCCACGATTGAAATCAGACGAACAACAAGACAAACAAGGTAGGTTTTTGATTCGGTTGTGTTTTTTTTACCTCATAACTCCGTTATTTATAAGCAGATTTGAAAAATTCATTATTATCTGAAAGGACTTTCAGACAAATCTCATAGAAAATTTATCAAAATCCATTGAATGGTTTTTAAATTAAAATAAATGGTTTTTCCACTGGTCATTCAAGTAAATGTTTTTTGTTAAATAAAATCTTAAGTACACAGGCACGTCAGTTTGATTCAACATCGCTGTGACTGATCGGTTTGCGTTATAAAATCATTAATGACAGGTCAATCGGTTGAATACGCTTGACCGAGATCCGTGAACCCGAAATATGAATATCGGGCTCAATCTCTGAATTTTTAAAATTCAAATTTGGATCATTAATAAAAATGATTGTCGCTTGCTTCGTGCTTCGAGGAGCACGTAAATTGAAGTCGTCCAGTGAGCTTAGAGGCCTTTATATGCAAAGGCGGCCTTAAAACTTTTGACGCCAGATGGAGTCACGATGATTAGTATTCTATTGCTCATAAACTAAGTGTAGAAAATATGGCAATTAATTGTGTTTAGCAGTTGTGTTTGCATGGGTGTGGTTTGAACGGTGGGATATGGCGTGAATTTACTGGGTACAGAGGAATAACACCTGAGTCCTCAGGAATGGCAACGTATGGGGGATATCATGGGCGAAACAGTATACTGTTAAGACCATCATACTGCTCATGTCTATAGGCGACGGTTACCACTTTACATCGGGTGGGCCGTCAGCTTGTTTGCCATTCTAAGTTGCATAAAAAAAATCGTTTAGATTTATTCAGTTGATAATATGGCAATTATGTTAATATAGCACGATCTAATTTTATATTACTTGTGATACCTACATGTTGAAATCAAAATAATTAGGTAATAAAACAGCAGAATTTCCTCAAAGAAATATGGTTGAAGAAGTATGAACAAAAATTTTGAGCTTCCATATTAACTTGACAGCTGGAGGCGTTGTAATATGAGAGGTTCAACGTTTTTTGTCATTTTTCGACCTTTTACGAACTGATAACTCAGTCTGACAAAAAGATATTAATGACTACAATATTACTCTGTATTTTCAAATAGATGTCACAATACTTACATAGTTGGTGTTAAAGTATTTAGTTATATATATATATATATATATATATATATATATATATATATATATATATATATATATATATATATATATATATATAAGTTTAGTGTATATATATATATACACTAAACTTATAAAGAAGAAAGATTCGTATTTTTGTATGTTTGTTTTATGTGTGTTTTTTAAAAATGATTTCACCCTTAGAATGCCATTATCCCTGAGTAACATAAGTTATGTATAATATATAATTACATTATTTTCTATCTAACCATGTAAAGCCGAAGCAGTTTGCTTGTGAACAATAAAAAAATACCTGTTTCACTTACTCTATAATATACTTACATGAATAAATATTTATTTTACGAGTTACAAGCGCGTCAATACTTTACTAATAGCATTAGATAATATAAATCATAAAACACATATTATTTGTATAAAAAAAATATGATTATCTATGTATGCAGTGTCTACTCAAACTGTATACAACAATTTCGTGATCTATGATTCTGTCAACATCTACCATGACAATGATTTATTATTGTCCATGAATAATTTAAAAAACATAGTTCATGGCCTAACGCCCAAGTTACGATGATGGGAAATATTGTATGAATTGAGAAAATAATAGACATATATTATCTTTTCATTAACTTAAAAGCCAGAGGTATATGTACCTAAGCCTACTTGGGTACTTCTGTCCCATTTGTATTTCTGCCGTCAAGAAGCTGTGCTTGAATGGCTGAATTTCGTTTTGAACGATAAAATATGACAATTCAATTATAGAATACTAAGATATCCTAGTTCATAAGAAATAGCAATATACTCGTATGAAGAATGCCATGGGTATCGCAGTATTCTGTAAGATGCTTTTAATAAGTCTATGGGCGACGCATACTACTTTCCATAAGGTCCATGAACTTAACAAAGTGTACTAAGTCGTTCATGATACCCTTCATGCGCTGCTGTTCCCGAGGACTAATTTTGTAATTTCATTGCCATATCCCACTTTTCAAATCGAAACACAGCCATGCAAACATAACTACTTCAGGGCAGAAACACGAATGGGACTGAGGTACCCAAACAAATGACTTTTATACAACGCCTCCCTTTGCTACCACTACTATATTGAAATTAGTACTACTAAATTGTGTCTACTCTATTTAAATCAAGTTCACGTTTCTACGCATAAAGATGACCTGCGGTGTCTATGAATTTCCGGGCTGTCAAAAGATAACGAACGAGTGTATGTATGAGAGATCTATACATTTATGTTACGTTTAAGTTCATGATCGATACTTAAAATGATGCGATTACATGAGTTAGTTTGTGACTGTTGATTGACATGTTTTATTTTATTTTCAATTTTATTGACAATTTTAATGTATGACTGTAAAATAATTAATGTTATGTAATTAATCGTATTGTATGCCCGATGTATGGGTCGGCTGTTTTCCTTTAAGACGTTAATAACATCTTACGAAAAATTGTAATGTACAGCTCACAATAAATATTTATTCTATTCTATTCTATTCTATTCTACAGGTAAATAGTACTTGCTTATTTGATTTTTATTGCCGACGTTTCGATAAACTGTACGTTTACTGCATCACGTCATGGTCACAGCAGGACTGTAGTGAACGGCGTCTTCATCTGTAAATTACGCCAAAAATAAAAATTGATTACTGCGAAATAATATTTTACAATTGTTAATTTTGAATCTTGAATAATCTGTTTCTTCCAAATTAGGTAGACACATAGGCCAATTCAAGAATTACCATGTGCCTGCATCGTTTGATCTAATATTGTCAATAATTAACAGAATTCCAATAATCCATTAGCAACTTAACATAGGTATGTTAATGATTATTTCGGATATTCGTAATAAAACTTCAATAAGAAAGATCGATTCGTGTGGGATTTTCTATTATTTTCTGACTAATGCATTATTATAGACCTACGTATATTTGAGATATACATTCATACTTTTAAATGTAAATAATAAGATACTGGTGAATAAGTAGTTCATTTAAAGTACTAAATGGCAACGCATGGGGGGTATTATGGGCGAAACAGTATACTCTGTTATGTTCATGGTACTGCTCATGTCTATAGGCGACGGTTACCACTTTCCATCAAATGGCCTACTTGATGGAAAGTGGTAACCGTCAGCTTGTTTGCCATTCTAAGTTGTATAAAAAAATTTTGGTTAATTAATTAAAATTATTTTGTTTAATTCTGCTACCATTAGTATGTGTGCTAATATTAATATTTGAGAATTGATTACTATTATTAATAATTTAGAGTGTAGACTGAATAATGGCCAGAGACTGATGATTAATAGAAAAGATCGTAGCACTTTTACTTACAATAGGCAGTCCTCAAATGTTGACATAATCCGACTGTCATAGTATTTTTTTTTTAACACAGGAGACGAACGAGCATGCGGCTCACTTGATAATAAGTGACTACCGCCACCTACGAGCATTCTCAACACTGGAGAATTGCAGGTAGCTACCGGCCTTTTAAATAGGAATATGGTAGTGGCTAATTGTCAAATTAGCTGACTCGTTTGTTTTTTATCAGTATTCTATATACTTACGCATAAAATATACCTTGACGTATTATTTAATAAATAAAATGAGTGTTTACGCATAAAAAATATGCAGAAATTATAAGATAAAATAAATATAGAAGTTATAAAGGAATCAGTCATAACTATTGATTACGCGAAATTGTATGAAAAAATTTACCCTATTTTTCTCGAAGAATTTCTATGAAGACACTATCTATGTATATAATCTAAAGGTAGTGGATTTAAAGAAAATAATAATTCTAATCAATTGACACTGATATGGGATTCTAAAAAATAACACCTAATTCGGAAAAATAAAATAATATTTATTATAAATATAAATGTTTATCTTACTACATTTAAGCTATCGTGTTTAGTGGGTACAAAAAAAGAGAGCAAAAAGCCACAATACACATATGGCTAATAACAATTCGAATAAACCATCCGTATGATTTGGGAGCTACATTGACATAAGAATAAAGAATACTATATCAATAGAAAACAGATAAAGTAACCTAAAAAACTAAAAAAATAACTACCATACTCATAAAACAAAGATTAAATGCTGTAATTATCCTTGAAATATCAATGTCTACATATCATACCTTATATAGAAAAAAAATCACCAAAATGTAACGTCTGCAGATAAATTGGAATTGCATCTACTTCACTTTGTGATGAAAGCCAAGAAAATATTGTAAAGTAATTGAATTTTACTTTGTAAGATGTCGCCGTTATTTTGTTAGACAATCTTTGTTGGAGTATTCAGTTTTTGATATCATCTTAAGTCTTTGATATCTCGCAATTTACTGTCTTGGGGGTAGAGTCCTTTCTTCTTGGTGTCGTAAGTTACATTAATTTGTAGTTTAGTACTGTGTTCAAGATTATGTTATTATCAATTCCAGAAGAGAAATTCCAAATTAAAATAATATGAACAAAATTACTAGATTTATTTTGCTTAGTGAATAAAATATTGTTGAATATAAGTGTTGTACTTTTACTTTAGAGACTTTGTTTATCGAAAAACCAATCTATCACATTTGGAATGTTAATAACAATTAAAAAATATAACGTGCAATTAAAATACTGTTTCTCATTTCTCAACGACCCTCAGTTTACAATGCTTTCTGTTAGTTTGTTTAGATACCATAAATCGTGAGTAAATTATATATGATGTAATCGCAGCGGAGATCTCTCGTTATTAGTGGTTGATTATTAGAGACCACGATGTAACTTCGGTGTTTTTAATTGGAATATATAAGCACTGTAGTAATCTTATTTTTTAATGAACAAACGTGCTAGTTTATGTGTGTCCGTAGGGTTTTTCGAAATACGTGATCTTAAACAATACTAACAGTTGTGTCTTATGCGATTTTCTTGGGTAGACACCATTTTTTTATATCATCATCATTTCAGCTACCATCCGTCCACCGCTGGACATAGACCTCTTCTATAGACTGCCATAACGAACGGTCCTGAGCCACCTGCATCCACTGACTCCCTGCAATGTATTTGCGATCGTCACTCCATCTAGTTAGGGATCGTCCTACACTGCATTTTCCCGTACGGGGTCGCTATTCAAGAACCTTTTTTTCCCATCGGTTGTCGGTTCTTAGAGATATGTGACCAGCCCATTGGCACGTCAGTTTGCTTATCCTTTTTTATATAACTAAGGTAAATTATATTTCCAGTTGAAACTAGAAAGTTGTATTTGTCTAGAAATGAACGAACAAGTTCGTAGTTCTGTGATGTCTATGTTATTCCTCGTGCCTATAATCTTAGCTAGCATTAAAATTACATAATGCGTATGAGACATAACATAGAGATCACAGAACTACGAACTGTAGAACTAAGTGTGTGAACTAAGAACTGTGTGTGTTCATACTCCACTATTCAAACCCAACCATAGCTGTCTGGGGGGAAAGGGATTGTTAGTAATGGAGACTAAAAATCCCATTGCTAGCAATATACCCAACCAGGTCGACCTGCTCGCGGTTCCCCTGGAAACTATCATGGTTAATTCCTGATGAATTCATCATGATGGGCTAACTGACCTGTTTTCATTCTCATCGATTACCCTTCACTGGTGCTCCGCCAGCGTATCCCGTTAGCGCAGGCGGGGTGGGGTTACCATTCCATTTTCACCCATAAAAAAAACCATAGCTGTCTAATAAGCTGTGTTCTATGTTTGTCTATTTGCATTGCTTGATACATAAATAAGGCCAATAATATAAAATTAATAAAAAAAAATATTATCAAAACTAGCCGTGCTTCAATCAAAATAAACTCGTATCAATTTAAAATTCTGACGAACTCTTAGGAAAAACACCATATTAATACGAATTACGATGATAGGTTCGTTCCCTACCTTTAATTTGAATATACCGATACATACTTCTATATATAATTACAAAGTATAATTGTATAATAATATAGGCATTTATTGTTAACGATGACAATTAATGAATGCCTCTGATAACCCCATTAAGGATTATAACAAATATTTTTATTATCATATCAGTCTAACTATCCACTGCTGAACATAAGCCTTTTCCAGAAAGCGAAATTTTTCGTAGTTGCTGCGCTTGGCAGGCGCAGGCGTTTGGCAGCCGCAGATAGAGTTTTAGTGACGTTTTTAGAGGGACGCTGCTGTCCATCCCTCTACAGTTAAGTTCCCTTAGTCGCCTCTTACGACACCCACAGGAAAGGAATTAGTGGCCAATTCTATGTCGGGACCTACAATATTTAGAATGGGCCACCCCAAGATTTCTTCTATCTGTATGTATAATATGTAGATAGATAGATAGATAAATAAATAATTTATTTGCATTACTTACAGCACACAAACAGCAAAAGACACAAATGCAAAGTGAAAAAAGATACATGTACAAAAAATTAAAAAAAAAACAAAATCATAATCAGAATGCATAAAATTAGTAAAATTTTTTTTTTGCCACAGTAATACAAAATGGTCACAACTCAGCTTTTTGCTTTGCCCTAAAAAGAGCAAAACACTGATATTACGTTGTGGCCAAAAGTGAGCCGCAAAATGCCACTGAAAAAAAAAGAATAAAAAAAAAGAAAGAAATATAGATCATGTAGTAATAATACTCATAGAGGTATTATACCTACTATCTACCTACTTTAATATAGGAAACTGTAATAATAGATGTCGAAATAAGTACAGATACGAGAGCGTACAGAAAACAGCTATGATATATACCGTGAATTAAATATTTGCATACAATCATTATTACTAGCATATTTCAAAACATGACGGACAGTTCACGACAATGTTATGGGTGACTCTATTAATCCTCAGGTAACCTTGTTAACTGATTTAGTAGTTGCTTAATATTACAACGTGTGGGTATTTCAATTAATCTGCTATTAAGGTTAACCGTTTATTAATGGCAGGATAAAATTTATTTTATTGAGTGCTAAAATTCGCGTAACTTTTCCATCTATGTCTTTAAAGTAGCCATTAGTCAATTTAGCATCATAATCATCAACATATCAGCTGTTATTTGTCCATTGTTTAATATAGGCCTCCCCTATAAACTGCCATAAGGAACGGTCTTGAGCCTGCATTCATAGACTTCCTGCAATTATTAGTCAATTACGTACTTGTTGATTTACCAAAGGGAAACTTTATACAAAAGTCATCTACTTGAGTACCTTTGTCCCACACATGTTTTTGCATGAAAAAGCTGCGCTTATATTATTGTGTTTCAGTTTCAAGGGCAGTGAAATTACGAGATACGGAGATATAACACCATAGTCCTTAGGAATGACAACGCATGAAATGTATCATGAGCACCATAGCGCTATGTCTATATATGCCATCACGTCTATAGGCGACGGGTATGATTTTCGATCAGCCGTCAGCTTATTTGCCATTCTAAGTATCGTAAAAGAAGTCTATAAAGCAGTTTTTCCACAAGTACTGCGTCTGAAGAAGTAGTTGAAGTAGCAATAGTAATTAATACTGTAAGCGTTACATACTAATATATCTCCTAAATGTTAAATATGGTATTCTTTGATATCAAAAGTCTGTATGTCGCCTTAGTTGTACTCAAACTTTCGTACGATCGTCGTATATACCATGCAAATCACGAGGCAAATGACAATTGTTCTTATTTCTATATACTTATGATCGAAATTAGTTCATTAGACTAAAAAATTTAAATGTTTAAGCTGAGTTTCGAACTTGTAATCCCTAAAGCATAGTCAAGCTAGCTGAGACGCTGTCATCGCTATACTGATGCTTTTAATTTTTTTTTTAACAAATTAATTTAAGTAATTATGTAAAAATATCTCGGTCGCCGAGTGTATCGTCATAAAATAAACCTCCCCTTTCTTTCCTGAGGGATGAGCAGCAGCGTCCGTTTTAAAACATCTCTAAAAGAGTAACTGCAGTTGCCAACTTGCCTGCCAAGCGTGGCAACTACTGGCAAAACTGTCTATATGAAGAAGGCTTATGTTCAGCAGTGGACAGTTAACGGCTGAAATATATATATATATATATATATATATATATATATATATATATATATATATATATATATATATATATATATATATATATATATATATATATATATATATATATATATATATATATAGGTTTATAACGAATTTTCTAATATGGAATTACCAGGATTAAAAATTCCAATCATCTTAACTAACAATACAACTCACGACTCCAAGTTCTCGAACCAATATAAACAACGCCAAATATCTTATTTCTAGTTATTAACAAAACTAAACTAAAATATTACTGTTCTAACTGATTGTGAGTTGAAACTTCACAGAAGTGAACTGAAACGAACTCGAAGTTAGCTTGTTCGAAAACATAATTTCTAACTGAACAATTTCCAAACTTATCAAAGGTGGCAGACTCCGCCAGTATACGCGACCAATTTCATACTATATGCACCAAGTCATGCATAGCATATACAATTTTATTATATATAATTTATGCTGCGTCCGCATCAGACGTACATATATTGAGCCGTCTATTGTGAGCTGCGAGCGTCACTCAATGCATGCAAGAATGGCACGACTATATACATATAATTGAGATTAAACGTAGTATGTAGCTATATGGGTAGCATTATACAATTTCTACTAACGTAAAATACGTACGATATCAGAGGGCCTACCATGAAATGTTTTCCGAAATTTCGGAGCCAAACGAAACACAAATTTAATGTTAAAATTACATAATACAAGCCGTTTGGAAATATTAAAAATGTTAAAATATTGTTTCTTTGGACTTTTATGATAGAATGTATGACGAACGAAATGTTAAATTCCATTTAATGGTCCGATTTTGGTATAAATAAAACGAAATTGAGTCCGAATTCATTTCATTTCATGATAGACCCACTGGTTTTATTTTTTATAGGATGAAAATGGAATAACATCACCTGCATCGGTATACGCGGGCGCGATACTTGTGATTTTTGTTTTATATAAATGAGAATGGCAAACAAGCTGAGGGCCCACCTGATGGAAAGTGGTAACCGTCGCCTATAGACATGAAAAGTACCATGGACATAACAAAGTATACTGTTTCGCCTGTGATACCTCCCATGCGTTGCCATTCCTGAGGACTCAAGTGTTATTCCTCTATACCCTGTAAATTCAAATGAATGATGATTGGTAATGATGAAGTCAGTTGGCTTAACATGACTAATGTACTCGTACCAGGAATTAACCTCGGTAGTTTCTAGGTGTAACCGCATGGAGATCGATCTTACGTTCCTAACAATAACCCACCCCTCAACCCTCTAGCGTTTTTTTTAACGTGTGAAAATAGAATGGTCACTCTGCCTGCACCATCGGTATATGATGGCAGACACCAGTAAGAGATGATAGGTGAGAATGAAAGCAGGTCAGTCAGCGTAACGTGAAGAGTGCCACAAAAATGAACCACGATAGTTTCCTTGGGGAACCGCAAGGAGGTCGACTTAATATGGTTCATTGCTAGCAATGAGGTTGCTAATTCCCATTACTGACAATCTCTCCCCCCATTTCTGATGGTGGAACTGACTTCTTGTTTCTTCTTCTGTTTTCTTATTCTACATTCTTCGTTCCTTTATCATACTCGTATTCCTTTCGCCAAGCATCTATGCTTGCCTGGCTCTGTCTTGGTTTACAGTGTAATATATGACAGTAAAGTTACTGAATATTTGGGCATAACACATTACTCCTCGGAATTATCAAACCCATGAGCTAAACAAAGTATTTCGTTATGTCCATGGTGCTTTTCGTGTTTATAGACAAATGGTCACTTTCCATCAGGTGAACTGTTTGTTATTTAAAGATAACAATCTTAATACGACTATATAAAAGTCCTATGTCACGATCTTTGTTCACAGTAATCTCCGGAACCGCTCAACCGATTTCGATAAAATTCTGCAAACGTGTATTGTTTACTCCCACATGAGAGATAGGATATTTTTATCCGGTTATTAAAAATATACCCGCTAGATGGCAGTAAGAAGCAAAAACTACATTTCACGGGTCATAGTCGTAATATAAAACAAATAAAATTTTAAACTAATACACAAAATTGTGACAATATATTGGAGTTAATACAGACAGGGTGAAATTTATCATACCACTACCAGTATCGCCTCAAATAAAATTACAGCCATAAATCACTTGTTCCACGCGATAGAGATAACAACAAATCATTACAATAATACACATCGACAATAATTCTCCATTATTTATCGTGTCTCGGAATAAATAGCATGGAGAAAATATATCAAGCGAGAACGACCATATAGATTTTATTGAAAGTTGTACCAATCGCTATATGCATTTATTGCTATGTACCATTTTGCTCGCTACTTTGTACGCGGGAATTAGAGAAGTAAAAAAGCTAATCAATCAAAGCGACCACTTAGGAGATATCAAGATAAAATATACACCAATTTTAAAGTTATTCCTTTAAGAACACAACTACGGAAATTGTATCTAATTTAATGTATGTAATTGTTTTTGCGTGATATCAGAAAAAACATAGACATTTTTTTTTAATTGTTGGTTTGGCATCTATTGGTCTTATTAATCCAGTTACAATTTTATTATATTAAATTTGTACGAATTGAAATTTTTACTAATCGTTAATACAAGTATGTGTATGTTATGTATATATATGTAAGAATTGTTAAAATAACCAATCGCGAATTCTAATAATATCTGTTTCAATTTATGAGAGAGAGAAAAAGAAATAATCTCTCTCTTTTTAACAATAATATTATTATTCCCTGATATAGAATTTTATCAATTACTAATAAAATTGTAATACGATATTTTGTACAAACTTTGGTATTTAATCTATAATTGCTACTTAGTAAGAACTGAGACTTAAAATTATTATTTTATATAAAAAAATTTGACGTCTTCATGTCAATGTATCACATTAGTACGCGTATAGTAAAATTGACGTCACTTTTTACCATAATCCTGCGCGAAAAATATCCAGTTTCAATGGTAGATCATTTTCTTAGAAGGACGCAAATAATTTCGGTTCACCTTGTAGTACCTAAATCAGTATCATTCATAGAACAGATGATCTAATAAGCATGTATCATAATCATCAAGTCATCACAACAAATTAGTTATGACGTCATAATCGATACATTACAGGATATGATCAATAAGGTACTCGTATATTAGAAAAAGGCGTAATCGATTTGATCGATCCAAGGTCAATCACGTTGAATTCGAACAGCTCACCAAGAGTTGACCAAAAGTTTTAATATTATTTACAAAGATTTTTAATGAAATTACTAATATTGAAATCATAGAAGAAAACACGAATAGCTTTAAAAATAGAATTTAGGACATTTATTGGGATTTGAATAAAATTTGATATATAAGTTTTTCTGTGTGTAAAATGTTAGTTCATAGAATGTATTATTCATGTCTATAGATGATGGTTACCATTTTTTATTTTACGTCAAGAATATTTTCTATTTTCATATCTTAGGACATGTTTTATTCTAATTCGCCAGGGAGGAGTCGCGGATTAAAGTTAGTTTAATATAATACAAGCAGAAAGTAGGAAAATAAATCAATATTAAGTTAAGAAGAGACGTTAATATAAAGTTGACACGCATAACATGAATAAAATATTAACTGTGGACGTTCTGTCGTAATTTATTTCTCTAGTAAGTGAGCAATCAGTAGATAATCATAGCATCCAGTTGTTTGCAGCTGCATTTGCACCTTTATTGCACTGTGTCAAGGTTACCACATATATTATTTTCTAAAATAACATTTCTCTCTTGTACTACTGTTGCCCGCTCATTATTTCCTATGCTACTGTGTTCGGTTGACTGTAAGAAATCTCTTTTAGAGGCAAATTCATTTTTGTTCACATTTTCTCTATTATCATTTTATTTCTGTATATTTTAAGAATCCTTTCTAGTCTTTACTAACTTTATTTATACGTTATCTTTTGGCGCTTTAACAATTCAATCAATTGTTATGAGATTTAGTATATACATAGTTACATTAATTGACATTGTTATTGTATGTTTTAGTGCAATCAAGAATATTAATAATATCTCGGTTGGAGGACATAGACATTTTTTTAGTTAATTGTCCCGGTCAATCAACGTATCCCTGTCACGCGGAAAAAGTCCTAGATAAAAACGTGTATAGAATATATTTTTTTTTTAATTAAAGAGTTTTTACTATTATTAAACTTGTACGAGGGTACCGTCTCCTAAAGTCAGAAGTTTTAGCGGCTTTCGTTGTACATACAGAAACCGAGTATTGCTTTTATGTACCCTTTAAACCACACACGCAAATGAAGATTGTCACTTCCTTTGTGGTTCGGCAGAAGGGAAGATTCTTAAGTTATTCAAAACACATACCAATCGAAGTTAGAAAATTCATTTCCTTAATTGACACATTCGTAAATAGAATTCGAGGTCTTATCTATGTAAATCCATTTGCCAAAGATACCACTACATTAATTATAACTAATTATGTATATTATTTGCACACCTGTATATCCCCTGGTGTCCGGTGCTTATGGGAGGTGGTTATCACTTGCTCGTTTGCCATTATTTATTATAAAAAAAAACTAGTTATGAAAAAAACAGCCATATTTTATGGACATCTCAGGTAACGTGACTATTTTCTGTGTAATTAGTGCGTAGAAAATAATTTTAGTTTTACAACAATACACAATACAGATATAACACAATTACTATTACACAATATAGATATAATTTGCTAATTTATAAATAAATAATTTGCTAATTTCGCCACATACCTTCATTTTTTACATTAAAAAAAATATTTCTTTTTCTATTGACCATTTTAATATGTTATGGGCTGTATATAATTTATTACTATATCTAGATATAAGAGTATATATTTTCCAATACATTTTTATTTAATATGTTGCACATTTGCTAATTAAATTTATTAACCTTAATAATATTATAGGTGTGAGAATTTTTTTTTACCATATAACTAATATGTACCTATATTTTATTTATTAAATACCTACTTATTTTTATACTTCGAGGTTTAAGTATGAATGAATTAAATGATTCTGTTACTACTTGATACGACCAATGGTCATGATATTTGGCACACATATACTATTTGGCATAGAGAAGGACAATGGTTGGATTTGAATAAATCATACATTTGAATGCAACACTGCCATGCACCGTGACTCATTGTGACAGGGTAAATCAAAAGGATGATATAATAATAAATAATAAATAGATTTATTTTCTCTTCACAATTTATCACAGTGAGATACAATGAGACATGCTTATATTAAAGTAATCAAATTATAAATATAATTGTGAGAGACTGGTGCCTGAGATAGGTATAAGAATACCTGTATTACAGGTCACCAGGGCCAGGATATATAACATGTTTACTAAAGAACATGAGTTAGTTAATGGCAAAGAAATTCAACCATATTAATCACGGCGTGTTCAGTTGTTAAGCTAGTACGAGAGATAAAATTTTTTTATTTTATTTTTTAATACACAAAATTTCTGATATAATATTTTCCATACAATATACATTGGTGCATTACCAGCATATACTGAAAGTGAAGGTGAGGTTACCATTACATTTAAATCTATTAAAAAATTTATATCAGGAAAGTGGCAAACAAGCTCACAGTTCGTTTAATGATAAACAGTCTGTGTAACCTATGGACGCCAGCAATACTAGGGAGGGGAAGGTCGCCTACGATCGTTAAGAAACTTTAATACAACACCCTTTTTGAAGAATCCCCATTTTTTCTCTATAAAAAACCTCGGCAGGGAGCTCACTTCACAATCTGAGTTTTTTTTTGGTGTTTAAGGTGTTTTGTTTAGGGATCCCGTCTTCTCTATTGAATACGAATGACGGGTTGACTTTTAAGATGGGTTCACTGTGTTAATAACACTGTGGCAATAAAATTATGAGGTGGGCATAGTTTAAGAATGGACAGCCAAGGACTAGTAATAAGTGCTAGTAATATGGATATGTGGTCGTCCTCCGAACGGACAATAGCCTGAGAAAAGTAATTTAAAACCGCATTGTGCACGTCCGTTTCTATTTCTAGGTTCTAGCATATGAGGATGAATTCCGTGTCGATGGCGAACAGTGTGATAATAAAAAATGGCTGTGGACATAATTTTGAACAATTCCTTAAAACACAATCCGTTGTACAAGCAGTAGAACACACAAAAGTCTCACCTTAGACTTAAGAGTTTGATATTTTTTTTTATATACAACTTAGAATGGCAAACAAGCTGACGGCCCACCTGATGGAAAGTGGTAACCGTCGCCTATAGACATGAGCAGTATTATGGACATAACAGAGTATACTGTTTATTCCATGACGCATGGGGGGTTCCATGCGTTGCCATTCCTGAGGACTCAGGTGTTATTCCTCTGTATTCTGTAAATTCACGCCATATCCCATCCTTCAAACCGAAACACAGCCATGAAAAACACAACTGCTTCACGGTTGAAACACGAATGGGACAGAGGTACCCAAGCAATCGACTTTTGTACAAAGTCTCCCCCTGTGATATTCTATAGTATAAGTAGATTTTTAGTTTTTTTTTTTTTTATAGTGAATGACTCTGAATTTAGCCTCTATATGAACATCATGAGAGTGACGTCACATATCTGTGTATGTGCCCATGGTAGCCTTCAAGCGTCACTTACCAAATATTTAGAGCGGATACCTAATGAGCTGAGTCATGGAAAAATGAAGATTATTAAACCTAACCTAACTTATTAGCACATGATAAATTATCTAACGAAATATTCTATAATGCTTAAGAGATTTTGATTGATTATCCTACAGATATTATAATTGTGAAAATTTGTTAAGATATTTGAATATTTGTTACTAAATTAAACTACTAATTTGTTACTAGTATATGGTAACATCGCCTGTGTGAGGGAAAAGGGATTGCTAGTAATGGGGTTTAACATCCCCATAGCAATATACCTAATCAAGTCGATCCTCACGTGGTTTCGCCTAGAAATTATTCATTATATCTTTGAATTCGCCATAACGGTTAATTCTCTAAGTTCATCATGATGGACTAACTGTATAATCCTTACCTGTCATCTTTCACTGATGCCCCGCCAGCGTATACCGATAACGCAGGCGGGCTTACCATTTCTTTATCACCCATTAATAGAAAACACTGCCTGCGATATCACTACAGCGGTGTACCAGAGAGGGATGAAGGTGAGGACAATAATAGATAATCAACTGAACCTTGGTCTATTGTGATGATTTCATCAGGAATTAACCATGATATTTTTTATTAGTTACACTTCTAGCGTCAAATATTTACTGTCTTTTTCTTTTCTCCTCTACCAAAGATTGTCTGAAAGAGATTGCTTTAGCGATAAGATCGCTTTTTGTACTTCATATGTACCATATTTATCTTTATTTTATTATTTAAGCGGTGTGATAAAGAGTAAATAAATAAATATTTTTAATGGAATCGCGTGATAAGTATGAGATTACTTTCCGCGGGTCTTAAGCAAGAATGGATTTAAATTTTTTATATAAGAATTTAGACAAACATTACAATACCGGCGGAAGTGACCTCTGATCTCTCTGTTTAAGCATTATCTATTTTTTAAAAATAGCTTTAATAATCGTATATTTAAAAATGTGATTTCATTGAAACATCATTTTATCATTTAGATACTATTAATTACCAAACGTGACAATTCAGGCGGAATCATAGTATTTTACGACTGTCAACTGACTTTTATCTTCAGTACACGGTTAGTTCATTTCGTCTTTATGAGAAGCCGCGGATGGGATATTAAGAAATCATTGTAAATAGCTAATCACTAAAACAATCGGTCAGTTAAATTATTTCCAACCTTATTCTAACGGCATTAAAGATGGTTACGGCTTAACTTTATGAAATCAATAAAAACATTGTTAAAGTTTGAAAGTAACCGATTATATGAATTAACAAGGTGGTTAAAGTTATTTTATATCACTTGGAGTCGTTTGAAGCGTAACTAATGGGATGGTAGATGAGTTTACTATAAACAGATGTACTTATATCATCCAATATAATGAAATCGTTTTAAGGGATTCATCTAAAGAAAGTCAAAAGAGTTCCTTTAAAGTTGAAAAGGATCTGCCATGGAATAATTGAGTCGGGTCATTTAGGTACAACGGTTATAGGTAATAACGTTACCTAAGTTAAAGACGGTTATTTTATTAAAATTTATATTAGTTAAAGCATGGATTCACAAACGAAATATATTCTCAAATATATAATAAAATTAAGTTTTTTTATAAAAATTAAGATATCCTCAAAGAAGAGGAAGAATTGATAAAAGAGTGTAACTTTTAGGATAATATTAGAATAGAGCAGAAAGACTATTTTTCGTTTCTACCTTATATTAAGGTATGTGTAAATTAAAGATCTTTAATAGTGCAATTATGTATAATAGAGCTTCTAATATTGCATAAAAATATCGATATTTTAAAATAATTCGAATCGACAAGTTTCATATCGGACCATGAGAAAATTCATGTTGAAAGATCGATGTCAATTATTTATTTACTGTATATCTACACTTATCATTATATTTTAACTGGTATTAACCTAATACAATAGTGAAACTATATATCTTTGTAAATCCATTACATATTGTGTACGTGTTTTTATTATTATATATAAGAAAAACACGTAGATAACGAGATAATATCAATATATTAAAAACGGATCGATTCAAAAATAAAAGCCCAAGTATTGTAATGTTCAATAAAATCCAATAGATATATAAAATTTCAATTATTAAAATTTTCAGAGTACAATTATGAGTTTATATGTATTATTCAGTTAGGAAGTTTGTGAATAGGTCGGCATAACTTAAGTTCCTGAACGTTGTAAAGGTTATAAATATTTTTGCGGCTAAGCATCCGGGTACACAACAATCCTGCATTGTCGATTCGCCACAGTACATCACTAAAACGTTGGTTTCGCGTGGACAAGGAATGTCTTGACAAGGGCCTTGTTTCGTCTATGTTACACTGTGCATGTCGTTTAGTGACCTTTTACTGTACTTTGTTAAAGTCACACACATTTAAAAATAAATTTGAACTTATAGTAGAAATAAATACAGTATACCCACTGTACTTTAGTTCCAGATCTAATATGTTTGCAATAATTTCCTTTTAATTTTTATGAGAATATAATAAAACAAAAACAAAGCTATAATCTCTAATGGGGTAGTCAAAACGATTTGTCAACTGCTGCTATTGTGGTGAACGCGATGAACGCTATTTTGCTTATTATATTAAAATCCAACGTGAGCGTGAGAACCGACAGCAGTCACTCGGATTCATTTGTTTTCTTATCGTTATTTTCCACAATTCACTTTGAAGCTCACCTCAGAAGATCGTGAATCGAAGTTGTATGAATGACTCTTTATTCAAATATTACTCACATGTCAAGAACGATTTTTATGTCTTAAATAAAGTACTAAGTTTTATGCACTTGAACACATTCATCTGTGTAGTCAAACAGTGAGTTGAAGGGAAATAAACGTCACTCGACCCTGCCAGCCAGACGAGGCTTGTCATGAGGAATAACTTATGAATTCCTGTTGTATTCTTAACTACGTGCTTACTGAAAACAATGAGCCGAATGGCTCCGTATTGCACTGCTTTAGTCTGAAACAATGTAACTGTCTGAAAAAAGCATTGTTAGGAATTTTTACAGCATATAAAATAAGCGTACAAAACAAATTTCAGAATCTTGGAGTCAGAGTAATGTGGAATACAAAAGGAATTAATTTATATTAGTCGATTCTATATATTTATAAAGAAATATCTAAACTGAGCAGTTACCTAGTAGTTTTTTTAATTCACTGTATTGTAATGTTGTGTAAGACTGCGCGGTCCAGGCTTAGAATGAGCCATCTCTTCCTTTCCCATGGACGTGGTTTTTTGACTAAGAATACTTAATGATTGATAGATAGGTAGCAGCTTCCCTCTTAAAGTGTCAGCAAATCCTAACTGCAGTTATTAACTTGCCTGTCGAGCATGGTAACTACTAGCAAAACCATCCAAGGAGAAGCCTATGGACATTTAGCAGTGGACAGTTAACGACTAATATGGTTATCTTGATGATAATAATGGTTTTTTTTTATACAACTTAGAATGGCAAACAAGCTGACGGCCCACCTGATGGAAAGTGGTAACCGTCGCCTATAGACATGAGCAGTACCATGGACATAACAGAGTATACTGTTTCGCCCATGATACCC
Source organism: Galleria mellonella (assembly GCF_026898425.1). NCBI lineage: Eukaryota > Metazoa > Arthropoda > Insecta > Lepidoptera > Pyralidae > Galleria > Galleria mellonella. The sequence continues at coordinate 9,228,973 of NW_026442138.1, forward strand.
CTCAATCGTTGCCATTTCTGAGGACTCAGACGTTATTCCTCTGTACCCAATAAATTCACGCCATATCCCACCCTTCAAACCGAAACACAGCCATGTAAACACAGCTGTTTCATGGTAGAAACACGAATGGGACAGAGGTACCCAAGCAATCGACTTTTGTACAAAGTCTCCCTCTGGTGTAAAATTTTATTTTACGCTAGCTGTATACTACAGCTCAACCTGCATCAATTAATTGCGATCCTGCAATGAATAAAATTTGTGTACCAAATTACAAATCCTTTCGTTAATTAAGCATCGTTCAATAAGAAACTTCTCAAACATTCCCATTTATAATATCAGTAGGCACGTCTGAAATGACAGAGTCCTACAAAGTAGTTCAGTAAACCGAATAATATTTTTATTGTGCGCAATAAATATCTTCATAGACGTACGCTCCTTCGTATGCCTAACATAAAATGCGTAAAATTTATTCTCCCGCCCAACAATCGCCCAACATATTGTATTGGCCAATTGTTGTTATTTATTCAGTATGGACCATCTGAGTCGCAATGAATCATATCGACAGTTTGAACGTAAAATATGTAGGTGTTTTGTATGAACGGAATACGTTAAAAGTCAATTCAAGAATATATTTTAGTAAAAGGAATGTGAATACAAGTTTTTGCAGTGTAGTATTTATATTATTTTTATTATAACATGTATTAAAATTCAATTTTTGATATTTAAAAATATACGACTATTCGTATCTATATATAGTATCTATATACTGTAAAAATAAAATTAAGTAATAGCGATAATAAAGTAGTAATATAGTGTACGAGTATATTGCAGGCCTAGTGTTACAGGCATCCATAGACTACAATGACCGTTTACCATCAGACTGCATGCTTGTTTGCCATCTTTGTGGTATAAAAAAAGTCATTAATTAAAGCACAATTAATATTTTGAACAGAATAATAAAAATGTTAAGTATCTAAAAATATTCATTTACGAGTATATTTAAAAAATGCGCTCTTGTATGAAAATCTGCATTATACTTATTATTCATATACTGTAATTATTTACTATTTAATTGGTGTGTAATCGCACAAGGATCGTACAAACACCAAAGTTATTATCTATTCTTTAATTGTTATGTACTGGTAATGCAATAATTATAGATATAAATTTGTTCAAGAATGATAGCAGATATGCTAGGTATTCCAAGAAATAATTTATTATTATTATTATATATGTAATAACTACAAGAAGAATAATGCACCACAGAATGCTTTTAAAACAATATCTGGATGTATATATTATGAAGACGTATCACTATTTGAGTATACTCGTAGATGGTACACGAAATAATAACATAAAATGTATATTTATAAAGTGCAGACGTTACCTTTTACGTAGTTCAAGATTTACATAAAGCATTGAAGTTATTAAGTTAAGCTATTAAAAAACTATTCGAGAACTTCGCATCTTATAGTGAACTTTATAAATCAAAGTGAATGACTATGTTACTATACGTATCTACTATTTAACTACTTTGTAGACAGTGGCATTAAATGTGAAAAAATATCCAAAAAATGGTCAGCCAAATTCTTGTCGCTACGTAATAAATACGTTAATTAATGTTGTCATAGATAATAATTTAACGTTAATTGAGAAAGGAATAGAAACGTTCATTAAATCATTACATAAATAATTAATGAAATATTGTACCCAACAAACAAAATTCGACTTCAAATTGTGATAAAAGCAGTTATTTTAGTCTAAAAATTAAATTACTAATTTTGATAAAATTTCTATACAACTAATTTATAAGTTTGTACTTTCACATAAAGAAAAATACAAACGTATTGCTAACCACCTTCTCTTTGAAGTCGATTGGAAATAAAAGCACTGACTAATTTGAATCAGCTGTTATGAATAATTACTGGATATAGTGAATAATTTATCACATTGTCTAGACAGTTTAGTCGTATAAAGACCATTCATTATGTACAATAGCTATTTAATCACTATGGCTATAATATATTTAAATAAAATAACAATTTATATGATATAAGTAATTTATTACAACATTAGGTAATGCTATTTTGTGTCTATTGAAAATACACTAATAAAAAAAAGGCACGGCTGTTTTCCAAATATTTCTGGGGGCACACTATCTAGATATTATTTATCTATATACTCGTTATAGTCACCAGAGGGAGACTTTGTACAAAAGTCGTTTGCTTGGGCACCTCTGTCCCATTCGTGTTTTTACCGTGAAGTAGTTGTGTTTTGCATGTTTCAATTTAAAGGATGGGATATGGCAGTGAATTTACAGGGTACAGAGGAATAACACAGTCTTCAGGAATGGCAACGCATGAGAGTATCATGGGCAGCTCATGTCTATAGGCGACGGTTACCATTTTACAACAAGTGGACCGTCAGCTTGTTTGCTATTCTAAGTTATATAAAAAAATAGTCAGCCAACATATTCCGATCACATAAAAGAAGTCGAGGGTAAAAGTAAGAAGTAACATAACACAGTTTTGAATATCATTTCTGTAAGTTTTAAAATAAATTAAAAGAAAATAATATTATATTTTTGTATCCTCTAAAAAAACTTCCTTTGGTTAACATTTTCGGCATCATTATTTAGTAATAAATTGCTCTTATTTTTTGACAGGAGTAATGTAATAATGCAATAGACAAGACCGTGTCGGGTAACCTACTCGTATTCGGGCAGTCGTATTTCTCTAACTTTTTTTTATTTCATAAAATTCCGCTTCGCACAAGTAAATAGATAGAAATATAAATTCGTATTTTATATTTTCGTATTTTGATATCTTGGAATACATTTTTTTTTTTGTTCATAAGAATCTTTATTTTTTTTTAAATAATATATAATTCTATATTAGTCGATATAATAATGTAGCTTTTATAAAAAGATGAGAAGAATATTTAAAATATGTTAAGTACTTTCTGAGTTTATCCTTTACAAACAATCAATACTTTCCCCTTTATATATATATATATCGTATTTACATAAATAAAACTGTCAAGATATTTATTATTTATACCACATCGTGTCGGATTTCAATAATTAAGATGTTGTTTACATTCTTCTTATTGTAAATATATATACATATGTATATATCAACCTATTGATTTGAGTATAAATTAGATCGATATAGTAAGCTATCCTTAAAAGATAGACATATGCCATTGGACTTTTTTGTAGACCTATAAAAGAGAAGTGATCCTAACATAGATTGTTTTGTTATATGTATCTCAAATGAATCAGGCAGCGTTTTCGATGAAAGCTCTTAGATGGCTGGATTTTTTCTGAAATCTTTCATAATCATCATCATATTGCAACCAATTAACACAAAACCTTAACTAATTATAAACCTTTCTCAAGAATTACTCTATTAAGAAATGAAAACCGTATAAAAGTCAGTTAAGTAGTTTTTGAGATCATCGCTCACATATATACAGACGGACATGCAAGAGGACTATAATACTAAAAAGACAACTGAACAAATTTGGCTAAATTATAAGACCCGTTTTAGCATTTCGACAACAGATCCCTGAAAATTGATGACAGTAATCAAATATTCCCAATAAAAAATAAGTTAATTAAATTTTAGAATCTCTATTATATGAAATAATATAACATTCAAGATAGGTGATAGGGGGGGGGGGGATTTTTAGTAATTACCAATCTCATTGTTAGTTCTTGTCAGGTCGATCTCCGTGTGATCCCCCTAGAAACCTTCGTGTTGAATTCCAGCTGTATTCATCATGAGGTGCTAACTATTGCTTTTTCAGTCTCACTCATCCCTCACTGGTGGCCTGCCAGCGTATATAGTTAGCAAAGGCGGGATTATCATCCTGTTATAATCCACAAAAAACTACCGTGTTTCGGTTTGGTTGAATATGGAAGAGAAATTTGAAGATACGAAGGTATAACAATTTAATCCTCAAGAATGCTAACGCAGAAGAGATTCTATGGAGTTATTTTTGGTACTGCTATGACAACGATTACCACTTTCCATAAAGTATACCATACGCATGTGTGCTAATCATCATAAAAAAGACACTTCATTTATAATCATACAGAATCCGGTTAGGTACATGTTAAACAAAAAAACCACTAACAACTAATTTCGTATTTTTTACTAATTAAAATTAAAATACTTTATGAAGGGGAAATGTCAATCATAAATCACGGTACATTGAACTTCTTAATAGGCCAAATACATATTGAGAGAATCGAACATACTCGTACGTTCTAAGGTATCATACCGCGTCCAATACTCAAAGGATTTCACAAATCAACATAACACGTTAAAATATATCCAATGGTGTCTTAAAATTGATTAAGGTACGATGAGACTGACGTGCTTAAAAGGACAAAAGTCCCTAAATAAATAATATAAAAAAAATATACCACGCTGTATTTACTACCACAGATTATTATTGGTATATGTCACTATCAACGATATTTTTGTTTTGCATGGTCTTAAAATTTTTCATTAATAATGAAAATTAATTTTTTTTTATTTATTTTTGTTCTCGTAATATCCTGCTATAACGAAATATTTAATTTTAATTCAGAATACTTTTAGACGTAACTTAAGGAAGAGACTTTGTTCATATCAGTATTTTAAAGTATCCAAATTTGTATTTAGAATATTTAAAATCGACGAATGTCCATAATCAAATTTTTTATATCTATTTTTAGGAAAGGATTTTAAAAAATATTATTTCATTAGCTCACATCTAGTGCGCAAAGAATATATATTTAGCGCAGATATGATTTTCAGATCACTATTAGTTCTTTTTGTAAATAAGCGTTATGTTAGTTCCTTTCAGTTTTTCCTATTCACTTTGTGAATTTAATAAATAAATCGTAAATGAAATTAATTTCACGAAAGTGTTTTTTTTTTTCTTTTTGGTATGTGTTAGGAAATTAGAGATTGACACGTAAAATTGTTGATAAAATTCTGCGTTAAAGCTAGTTTTATACCATTAGTTTCGCAACGTACAGCCGGCTTTACTACGTAATAGTGTTATTAGATTTCCTCTGATATTATGTGCTGCTAATAGCTCCTACCTGACTAAAGACTGAAATTTGAATAAGAAACATTAGAGCTAAAAATAAACACTACAATTATTTTAATACCTATATTAATGATCAATGTTGACCTAATCTAGATTTTACAACCAAACGATGCACATATGTGCATCGTTTAATGAATAATGGATCACACACTCAGGATTTTGAAAGTCCGTAACATCCGACATAATTGTGACACGTAGTTAGAAACATTTTGTTTGCAACGGGCTTTAAATTACATTTTTTTTTTCTTTACGAACGAGTTGTTTTTATTGTCATTAAATAATGACAAAAACTTCAGTTAATAAATTATCTTTAAAATTAATTGTTGATTCATAGTTCAAGTGTTATTAACTATAATTATTTAGTACTCATATCTTCGATGAAATTTTTTATCAGAAACTTCCAATTTTCACTTTATTTTTTAATTTAAAAAATAAATTAATAATGTATCATCATAGCCTATTGTCAAATCTATGGAATTAGACTCTTTCTTGTGGAAGTATAAGAGATTGTGCCCCATTATAAGAAAATATTTGAAAGTTATTAAAAAAGAAATTGATCGACTTTTATGTAGCATGTATCATGGCCAATGAAAGAAGCAGGTAAACTATACAAAACTTAATTGCAATACATAAATTAATACATACTCGTCTCGTACAGTACACATGTATTAGACATGTAAAAAAAATTTACCGTATAATAAGCAGCGTTTCCGAGGCACCGTTAGTGTTACCAACTTAAAAATAAACTTCACGTTTAACCAAAGATGTCCATATTGTGGACATAGGGATTTTTATCATCTACTCTGGCTGCATAACGGACAAAAGCTTATATGTACAGAAGGCACTAGACAATTGTATTCCTCAAGCCCTTCTAAGAAGGTGGGTATAAACTCGCACAGCGTGGATTGTTCCAGTCAGTTGCTGTGACTTCCCATCGTCCAAGAAAGTGAGGGCGTGTTTATGGTGTCACAAATCATTTTGCTACATGTGCGGACGACGGTGGTAAAACATAAGTACATGCGTTAGAATATGTGGATTAAGGAGGAATGACCACAGATAAAAAATGTTTTAATTTTTTTTTTTTGAAGTAATCTCTTTTTGCATAAGCGGATATAATAATCAGTTTCTTGATATAAAGTTTTATATAATTTTCTAATATCTCGAATATTTAATTTAAGTTAGTTTAAGGACACCAGCTTTTACCTGCAACTTCGATAAAAGTTGCCTGTATTTTTTAGTAGTATTTGTATACCAAAATTTTTAAAGTTCACCCGTTAAAACAAACAAACAAACTCACTTTCATTCCGAGTTATCCTTACCCAAAAATTTGATTTGTTTTTTTATTATTCCTTAATTATTACGGCGAGTAGTGTAAGGATTTGTAAATTTTGGTTTTATAGCTATATTTACATATTGCTTTTTAATATTTTCTTGCATTATTTTTGTCTACTTACTACTGCCTATGTTACTGTGTTAGGTTGACGTGTACGACGAAAAATTCACTTTGATTAGGCATTGGTAATATCGCCCTAATATCTGTATATTGAGTTCCTGGACATTGGTGACTGGAAAAGGCCATTCCAGGCAATATCGTATTGTTCCCAAATATAATCTTTACTATATTTTTGAGCAAAATAAAAATTATTGTAATAATATCATTGTTTTTTTTTATTAATAATCGATTATATTAGAGGAAAGTGACCAAATATGGGATAGTATCCCTAATATGGAATATCAGCATTTCTCTCAAACGGTAACTCACACACCCAATAAACAGTGATTGTCTCTCTCTTTCTATCCCTATTCGCGCGTACAAAGTGGAGCGTCTCAGTCGAGCGAGCTCTTTCGTCGTTGTGACAGTGTTTTGTTTTGTCGCTACCGCATAACTTTCTAAGATATGTAAACAAATACGTATTTTTCATACAAAACGGGCACACAGTATTATTTTGATAGCTTCTAGAGATCGTTTAGATGTTTTTTTGTAAGTTTTAGCGGGGTATTTAATTGTATTACTTGCTTAAACATAAAAGTATGAATGTCAGTTTGAAGTTATTGGAAAATCCAAATATGGACAGATCATTGTATCTAATTATGGACTATTCCATAATTGGCTCCCTTAAGTATCAACTGATTTGATGATTTTGTTAATTATAAATTTTTCATGTTTTATCAGAATGGCGGGTGTCAATAAAATAAAGCGAAAAGAATGGAGTTCAGAGCATATGACGGAAGCTATAAAATTAGTAAGAGAGAAAAAAATGGGTTATTTGAGAGCTGCAAAACACTTTGATGTGCCTAGATCTACCTTGTTTCGATTATGCCAGAAAAACGAATTACCCCCAGAAGAAGCTGCCACTACTGCACTTGGAAGGAAAACTGTCTTAGGGACAACCCTTGAAAATCTTTTGGTAGACTACATTTTGACGATGGACAGCAAATTTCATGGCTTGACGAGAAATGATGTTCGAAGAATGGCGTACATGTTAGCAAGACGTAATCAGCTGGAAAATTCATTTGGTAAAACTGGAATGGCTGGAAAAAAATGGCTTAAACTATTTTTAAAACGCCATAAGAAAAAGCTATCAGTGAGAAGACCAACTGGCACGTCTTTTGCAAGAGCATTTGGATTCAGCAAAGAAAAAATGGACTCATTCTTTGATCTCCTCGAAGGCGTCTATGTTCAAGGAAACTATCGTCCAAATCGCATATATAATGTTGATGAATCTGCCATTGCCAATTTAAGAACACCTGATGGATGTGTGCCTTTAACTGAAGCTTTCACATCTAGACAAGATACAAATACTGAACCTGTACCCTCAACTTCCGGACTTTCTGGTAGTAGTTTAGGATTAGTGTCTCCATATGAAATCAATCCAGTACCAAACAAGAAAAGGAAACCTTCTAATCGAGGAAGAAAAGCATCTGTTGCATCAGTCATCACGTCTTCACCTTACAAGAATGATCTGATAGACAAAAACAAAAAAAAAAGAAGAAAAAGAAAACAAATTGGCAAAGAATAAGAATAAAAAACAGAATGAAAAGAAATTAAAAGGAAAAAAGGTAAAAGAGAAGATTAAGCCTAAGTCAGATTCAGGTGATGAGGAGATGGTGTTGCCTGATACAGACAGTGGGCCTGATGCCTTGATAGGATATACCGCTCCAGACTCTGAAGATTCGGAGTGTATTTTCTGTGGTACGCTGTTTTCGAATGATACTCATGGGGAAACATGGATCAAGTGCCTCATGTGTGGGCTCTGGGCACATACTGATTGCGCGGGGCCAGAGTCTGATACCTGGATTTGTGATTTTTGCAAATAATTTATGTTCTTTTCTATGTTGTACCAAAGTTTTCAAAGAGTTTCATATAAGTTAAGGTTAAGTTTGATAATTTTTATAGTATTCCATATTTGGGGTACCTATTCCATATTTAGGTACCTTCATCATTATTTAGTTCTTGAAAAAGTTTCGTACTTAAAACTAATTAATATAAACAAAAATTGTTACATAATAAAAAGTAAATATATGATTGTTAATAATTACCATATAAAGTTTTTTATTTACAACATTTGTGCAAATTATGCGTAAAAAACAAAATGGTATTCCATATTTGGTCACTTTCCTCTATACTAATGAATGTGGAAGAAGCGAAAGAGGTTTGTTTAAATCGAAGCATTTGGCGTTCTATTGTTTCTGCCTACCCTAATGGGAGACAGGCGTGACAGATATGTATGTATGTATGTATATTATACTAACTTTTATCCGCAACTTCGTTTGCATGACCGAAATATGTTTATTGGTCAGGACAATAAGTAGCCTATATCTTTCTTCATACAATGCAGTATGTGTATACCAAATTTCAAATTGGTAAGTCAAGCCATTAAGGAGCAATTACGTAACAAACAAATTCACTTTCACATTTATAATTTCAGTTAGGGTTACCTTTATTATAATTATAAAATATAATCAATTATTTGTTTATTTATTGTATTAATTCAACTGTCATTTAAGGTAATCGATAACCAATGGTTATTAAGAAACACCAGTGGCAAGTCTACCTTAATATATATTCCATATACTGCTATTAAGTCCATTTCCGAACTCTTATGGCTATAGAATATTAATTATACAAGTTAAAAATTAGGCGCCCATGATGTTTTATAATTTAATGGCGCATATTTCAATAGAAATGTAGCATCGCGTTGCACATAATTTATGACAACCTTTAAGAGAAATTTTTCGAAGTTTCTTTAGAAGAAGCTGTTTTTTAAAGTAAAAGCAAAATTATGTACTACAGCTTTATTACTAATATTATATATAAATGGATAACAATTAATTTATTTAACCATAAAAACATTAAAACGAAGAACCATCCAAACATTTTCACAAATTTTCGTATTTAAATGGTTATTCATTAAGCAATAGGATTAATAAATAGAATCTTCTTACTTCTCACTAATATAATAAAATTTTAATTAGACGATGTCTGTACATAAAAGATATTTGTTTTGTTTTGGCATCACGCCGAGGTTTTCCCAAGAGACTACAGCATGGGGTCCTTCAAAAGGGGGGATAAAGAGGTTTCTTCAGGGTTTTTTTATACAACTTAGAATGGCAAAGAAGCTGACGACCCACCTGATGTAAAGTGGTAACCGTCGCCTATAGACATGAGCAGTACCATGGACATAACAGAGTATACTGTTTCGCCCATGATATTCCCCATGCGTTGCCATTCCTGAGGACTCAGGTGTTATTCCTCTGTATCCAGTAAATTCACGCCATATCCCACCCTTCAAACCGAAACACAGCCATGCAAACACAACTGTTTCACGGTTGAAACACGAATGGGACAGAGGTACTCAAGCAATCGACTTTTGTACAAAGTCTCTCTGGTTGGCAAAGCGCGCGTAATACCTCTGGTATTGCAGGCATTTATAGGCTACGGTAATCGCTTACCATGAGGTGGGCCATATGCTTGTTTACCACCTCAGTGGTATAAAAAAAACGCTAAAACAACTCCACAAAATTAGATGCGGTTTTTACAGTTGCATTTTTTAAAGTCAAACTTACAAACTGGTGCATGTTTAATTGCATCTTGATACACCATCTAGAAATAGTCATTTTCAGTTAGTTTTCCTTCTTCCGAAATCCACACCTAAGAACTAGTTAAGCAAGTTACTTGCTACATAAGAAAAAATGCGTAATCAGAGATTAATAAACGTTCTACTGACATTTACAACCGAACATGTTTTTTCTTTATTATTATCATTCTTTACTGCATTTACATATAATTCTACGTGAATAACGTAATTCTATTATGTAGTAGAGTTGCCGGCACAGCACTGTTTTAGATCAAAATGTATGCCACCGTTAGTAGGTGCATATATTTAGACGTGTTTGAAATACTATTTAAACAGAATGTTCTTCATGCAAACATTAAACAGTAGTGTTACGAAAGTATGTGGATGTGTACATAAAACAAAACATTATTGCATCACAAGTCAAAGAGTGATTATTAAAATATTTGCATAATACCTGTTAACTGTGGCTTTAATAGCCTGAATTAAACTAACATCAGAGGGAAACTTTGTACAAAAGTCGTTTGCTTGGACACCTCTGTCCCATTCGTGTTACTACCGTGAAACAGTTGTGTTTGCATGGCTGTGTTTCGGTTTGAAAGGTGGAATATAGCAGTGAATTTACAGGGTACAGAGGAATAACACCTTACTACTTAGGAATGGCAACGCATGGGGGTATCATGGGCGAACCAGTATATATACTCTGTTATGTCCATAGTACTGCTTATGTCTATAGGCGACGGTTACCACTTTCCATCAGGTGGGCTGTCAGTATTCTAAGTTGCATAAAAAAAAATTGTGGTGGCGCCCGCGTATATTGCAAATGTATATTAGTTCCGAGCCTAATCATCTTCCTAAAGGTTACAATTCGTCATTGTCGCTTGCAATTAGTACAGTCGCCAACATAGTAATTATTAATTTTTAAGTGTGATTTCCACTATGTAATTATCTACTGTTGATTAACCGGAACAAAAAAAGCATATATCCTTCTCTTTTCCAAACACTATATGAATGCTAAATTTTGTAATGGTGGGTGGATTCGTTTAATCAAAAACATAACAATCAAAAAAGGTCACTTTCATGTTTTATAACTAGCTTTTACCCGCCACTTCGTTGGCGTGATCGGGATATGTTATATATGTATATTCACTTACTTTGAATTAAAACTAGCTTACATACGTCCTTCTATATTACATACTAACGGCCCGTCCCGGCGTCGCACGGGTGGACATTTTTAACATTTCCCTTCACTACTTTGCTTCTATTGATCGTAGCGTGATAAAAAGTATACTATAACCTGCCCAGGAGTATGAAGAATAATTTTACAAGTTTCGTTAAAATCCGTCTAGTAGTTTTTGTTTCTATAATGAACATATAGACAGACAGACAAAAGTTTTATTGATTGCATTTTTGGCATCAGTATCGATCACTAATCACCCCCTGATAGTTATTTTGGAAATATATTTCATGTATAGAACTAACCTCTCTACAGATTTATTATAAGTATAGATAGTACGTATATACGAGTATCCAATTTCAGGATATTTAGTGAATCTGTTAAGATGATAAAAGTAACAAACAAATAAAACCCCATCACATTTATAATAGTAGTCAGGACAAGTTACTACTTCTTCTTATTATTAAATTTTACGAAATTCGACGTTAAATATTTATAGTCCAAGAAAATACGTGAGCTGAACTGCAAAAATGGGGAATAGCTTTTAGATGCGTGGACAAATCTCAAATTCGCTTTACTAACTTTCACTTCCACCGGGATTTTGTGAACTTTTTCACTAAGTTTTTTGGATTAATTAGACCCAGCTGAATACGATTCTGATACGATTCCCGGTTTCATCTCTTCTGCCCCTTTCCCTTCTTCGCCTTAAAATATGTCCTATAATTATGTCTATAATACTCCGTATTTTTGTTTTTAATATTTTTTTAAGATAAAAGTAAATAGTCAAAGGCAATTTTTTTTATACCACAAAAGTGTCAAATAAGCATACAGTCCGTCTGATGGTAAACGATTACTGTGAACGCCTATGGATGCCTGCAAATTAATTCCCGTGATGTATTTAACTTTTCATGTAACTTTGCGTTCTCCAAAAATTATATGAAAAAGCACTTGGTAAGCTGGCTTGGTAAGAAGGCTAACTGTTGAGGGAAAGTACTTCTACATTTCTGTTGTTCATCAGAGATTTTAGTAACCTAATATCAAGATATATGCGTATAAAGAAAACAAGGTTGACTGTAAGAGATCCCTTTATGAGATAAGTCCGCCATTGTATATTAAATCATTTATCAGTGCTCAATTTGAATTATGTACAATAAAGATTTTACAGTACAATACAATACAAAACTGAATAGCTAAAATCCACATGTAAATCAAATTTTCTCATTATACATAATACATCCCATTTACTGCACACCATACTCCCAATATAAAGTAGTCAACCCATCTGTTGATAGTGGCAACACTAATGCGTATATGGATTTAAAAGAGAAAAGACCTAATAGCTATTTCAATATAAGTACAATTGATGATAAAATTCAAATTTCCATAGAACAATTAAAATTACAGTCAGGGAAAGCTACGTGCAAACATACCATTTAGCATTCATTGTGAATCGGCAATATCGAGGGTATGCTTGAATAAACAAACAGAAATAACTACTAATTACAAAGCCTTATAATATCGACCTGGTTTTAATTCAGTGTGCCTGTTACTTTTTTTTTATTGAATTTTAATTAGTATATGAAATATTAACTATTCTACAAAAGTAATCCTAAATTTTAATTGTAAAACTAGCTGGATTCACTTACGTATACTTTAGGCAAGAACGCTGGACACTTTTTGAGACCGTCCAAGACCCTTAACCATGAGCGGCCATAGGGCATTTTCAATTAAAATACATGTCAATCCATTTCGTTTTTTCGTTTAAATATAATGTGTCAAAACTTTTAATTACAAAAGTAATCTTGTTTTTATTAAATTTATAAATTACACTTTCTTGCATTTGCACTTTAATTTTTTATTGGCACAGTTTAATAGAATTTTTTTATTTTCCTGCCATAAAACTCGCAAATATCAGACGTCAATTATGATGTCACGACTTTGTAACATGTGTCAAGCGAATGGCATTTCTACTTTATTTTGACAGAAGAAAAATGATATTTATTTAAAAGTGACGTCCAGAGATATTTAATAAGGTCTGTGGTGACGTCATTCGTTCTGATTAGTGCTTCATCTATCATGGCGAATAGCTCTTTTCACGTTTTATTAAAAGAATTACCTAATTAATATCATGGTTCTAAATTAAAAATTAAGAAAATTTATTAGAATACATAAAATACTTCTTGTTATTATGATTTCTTTCTAGTTTTTGTCCTTTCATAGCTACTCATCTTTTTATTATGTGTGAAATAATCGTATAATGATTAATATACTTTTATATTTATGTAAATATATGAATAATATTACAATATGTTATAATACATATTGTAATATTATTCATATATTTACATACATTTAATGTACATACATCTGATATAATACATGTTTTCTAATAATAATGTATTTTATATATTTATTTATGTAATATATACTATTATAAGTACTTAGATGTAAGGTGTGCATATGACTATTTTTTTTTATACAACTTAGAATGGCAAACAAGCTGACGGCCCACCTGATGGAAAGTGGTAACCGTCGCCTATAGACATGAGCAGTACCATGGATATAACAGAGTATACTGTTTCGCCCATGATACCCCCCATGCGTTGCCATTCCTGAGGACTCAGGTGTTATTCCTCTGTACTGCACCTCTATACTCGTATATATATATATATATATTTTATCATAAGACTTTTTATTAGTTACACTTCTTCCGTCTTCCTCAAGGCTGTCTAAAAGAGATTGTTTTAGCGATAAGGCTCCCTTTTGTGCCATAAAGAATAAGAATATTTTAAATCCATTCTTAAGTGACTATCAAGTAAAAGATTATCAATTTATCTATCTGTATATAGATATATATTTAAAGTATCAAAGTCACCAGTTCCGAACCGACCTTTTTTTGCAATAGATTTACTCCTACCTGTTAATGAAGGACCTAAAACCTTTATTAATTCTGTAACGATCAAAGCCGACGTTTGCCTTTTGCACAGCAAAATATATTCACAATTGACCGTTCTAAATTTAAAAATTTTAAATCTAAAGTGTCTACTGAATATTTCGTCGTCGTTCAGTAAGATTAATAACCAATATTAATTTTATTCCAATTTTTTTAAAGCACAATGAACTTTATATATATAAAGTTATTATTTTTTTTTTTTTTGGTACTATTCTATCACTTCACATCATTGTTATATCAGTCATTATCTGTCCATAGATTACCACAAAGAACGCTCCTAAGCCTGCATCCACTGACTCCCTGCAATGCATTCGAGTTCGTTCCATTCCATCATTTCACTTACCTAGAACTAATGTGATGTAAATGCGAACACACGAGTAATTCAGGTAAGTGGTAAGGCCCTAAATTAAATACTTATACCCGCCTATTTGTACCGTATTTCACCCAATTCAATATTGATTATAGAACCTACAAGTAACCGCAATGGCGTTTTGCGGTATTGAACGTATGAATGTGTAATTAGTTACATATTGAAATATTCCAGAGGATCTAAGTTCAATTGCTGTTACGTATCTACCTATGTTATAGCTGAAATTGCCGGAATATTATGTACAGCAATAATCATTATGCAAATATTTATACACTAGCCGTATCCCGCGGCTTCTCTTGTGGTATTATCATTATGTTTAATAACTTATAATCAAGCTGTATAATTTATAAGCAAGCTACTGCACGTATTTTTTTTACAACACGAAGCAATCGAGCATGCGGTTCACCTGATGGTAAGTGACTACCGCCACCCATAATCACCTACAACAGCAACGGCATTGCAGGTGTGCTACTGGCCTTTTAAAAAGGAATATATAGAGAAGAGAAAGGGGTTGTTGGTAACGGTGTGTAATAGTCACATTGCTAGCAAAATACCCTAACAGGTCGACTTCCACGCGGTTCCCCCTGCTAACTACCATGATTAATTATGGCTAAATTAGTCATGGTGAGGCAACTGACCTGCTTTATTGTTACCTATTATCCCTCACTGGTCCGCGTAAACGAATCGTGCGGGCGGTGTTATTACTTCATTTACACCCATTAAAAATTTTTTTAGAGATCAGCGTCTTCGAAAATTAGTACAAATAAACATGTTACTACGTTAAAAATAATTGTAATTAGGATTTACCATAGAATTTCTATGTTGTCAACGAGTTTACATACCTAAGACCGCTTGTTAGACAGAACAACTCCAACTTTAATTAAAAGGTCAGTAAATGAATTAAACTCTGTTTTCTCGAAGTTAGCCTACTCTTAGGTTTATTTTATTCTCTTACCATATTTATTCACCTTAAATATCTCACCCCTAGATTGAAGTTTTAAAACGGTGTGTATTGACAATATTACTACTAATATTGCTCGTGGGACGATATCTCCCTATGATGTCAAGAGTTTTTAGGCCGCCTTCGTTACTCGCGAAACCACAGAACGGGTGAAAATCTAGATTTTTCTAGATATTAGAGATAGATGTAATATCTAGAATGTTCGTCTGTTTGTCTGTGTATTTATTTCGACATCAAGCAAAACTACTGCACCAAATTGGATGTGGATTTCGCAGTTGCGTTCTTAAAGGTCTTACTTAAAATCTGTTATGTTTTATCTTGATACCCTATATAGGAATGGTAAGTATCATTGGCATTCCCACTTCTAAAATTGGTGCACTTAAAGTAACAGGCAAAAAGCCAGTAACATAATAGTTGACAACAATGAGCCATGCTCATGAATAAGGGCTTCTGTCGAGTCTTGCCGGTAGTCTTTGCCGGCAATCCCGAAATTAATTACGTGAATAAAACCGCTATAAATAATTATAATAAACATAATGTTAATTTAAATAGATTTGTTTACAAGCTCTTTTAAATCATTATAAATCGTTGTTATTTTATAATTCTACCTCTTAGTTGAAAATGTTGTTATCTAGCGAGAAGAACTCGCAAGAAACTCAACAGTTGCTTGCGCTTGTTCTGACACTTGCAATCCAAAAGTTTCTGTATTTCAATAAAATTAACACGAAAATGTCAAACAAAACTGTTACGAATTTACAAGTTATAAAATTTTCGATTAATGCACTGTCAAGTTGTCAAATTTTTGGCTCACTCCACAGTGGTGGTAATCATCATCCGTGTACCAAATTGATCCAGGACATGGAAGTTAACTGATGAATAATGTAATGATGTGTTTACAACATGTATATGCATCTATCCAAAGATAGGGGCGTGTAACGAGCGCTTCACTTATAGAATACTTTGTTAGCACGTAAAATAATATGCCAGTAAAGCAATTTCCTCGTTCAATAAGATCATATGATACCATTCGGCACACCCTTGTATGTGGACGAGACATTAACAATTTACAATGTAACAACATAAAGTATCATATTTATGATCACCACACATTGTAAACAAATTGAGCTATAGAATACTTTAATAATCAATATGCCTATTTTATGACGAGATTTTAAATATAGAGGGAAAATATTTATCCTCACTAAAATTATAAATGTGCAAGTTTCTTTGTTAGCAACTTAACCAATCACTAT
The DNA here is from genome assembly GCF_026898425.1 of Galleria mellonella. Classification (NCBI taxonomy): domain Eukaryota; kingdom Metazoa; phylum Arthropoda; class Insecta; order Lepidoptera; family Pyralidae; genus Galleria; species Galleria mellonella. The sequence goes on from NW_026442138.1 coordinate 9,245,868, forward strand.
GAAATTTACTACTAAAAATATTAATACCTGACTGCTGAGCAATCAGAGAATTGAGCAGAGAAATAGCCTAATAAGTGGGAGCAAACCGAGTAGTACATGTGCTTCTTTTATATATATATTAAGTAGGATCAATAAGGTTGTCACTTTTAATTTCGAAAAATAAATATATCCCGGTCACACGGATGAAGTTGTAGGTAAAAGCTAGTTTTTATTATATTATGTACATGCTTATGACATTAATTTTAAATTCAGAACTTGACCAGGAAAGATTGAACGTGTGAAGAAATTTTCTAAGACCAGTACAGCCAGTTTGCATTAAACGGTGCATCTGATTTATACTATAAACTGGTTACAGTAATTACTTACTTGACACTTTTTTTAATTAAAGATTGCTGGAACTGGAAACATGTTTATCATTAGTTTGGTAAAATTTAAAATATTTATATGAACACAATCATAATAAACTAATAAATAAATAATAATAAAAAAGATTTATTGAACATAAAAATATACAGTACGGGCTTACATAAATTTCAAAGTGAATTATATGTGTATAAAATGTAGCATTATGCCCAGCACATTAGTGTCTAAACTAGGCCTAGCCTGTATCTTAGGCACTAATGCCTTCTATTAGATACATATTATAAACTGTCCTCAACTTGTCAAAATTGTCTCGAGACTGGGTATTCAGGGTTGTGCCTTCAGTTCAGTGTTGCCAGTTTTTTTTTTTTGGGCATAGCGAGATTTTCAAACCTTTCAATTCATAAGGTGAGATTCTTTCGTCGAAAGCAGGGCATACAAAAAAATATATAATCAGTAAATTAGCCAAAATTTTAATGAAAATGTATTACTATAGTAATAACTATCTGGTTTACTCTGTAGTTTGGCAGTTAAGTTTTCAGAAGAATATAAATTGTATTAGATTAAATAAATAAAAAATAAAACATTTATTATTATTTTTATATGTTTTAAAGTTTTCTTTCTAAAATGTTCTTTTTCTTTCGAAAAATTAGACTAAGCCTGCTCAGCGCTGGACATTTAATTTTGATCACAAAATCGGGGCGATTGGCAATGCTGTATTAAACGTCCGTTCACTAGCTCCTCAAAATACAGTGTGCTCTATCTTGAAAACCGCACGGCTGATGTAATTATATAGCACTTATTATTTTCGATATCATCACATTAAAGTGAGTCATTACATTACTGATCTTATATCTACACTAATACTATAAAGAAGAAAGATTTGATTGTTTGTTTGTTTTAATGGATAAACTTAGTAACTACTCAACCGATTTTAAAAATTCTTTCGCCTTTAAAAAGCTACATTACCAGGTAGTAATATAGGCTCTATATTATTTTCTAGAATCAAATCTATCCGACAATACCAGGCCGAATCACTAGTCTTAAATAAAATAATAATGCTGACTCTAATTTTAATCCTATCAACAGAGAATCTAGGTACACGTATTCGAATCATGTATAAAATTGTAGTGGTGAAAATAATTATTCAATCACAGATGGACGAGTCTGTTCTAGATTAATGGAAATTATATTCAAAGAAGATATAAGAATAATATGTGGAGAGTTCCATAAATAAATAATTATAATACCTATTATTTAAACAAAACAATAAAAATACCACGGCATATAATAAAATACAAATTTATACATCGTAAAATACAAAGCTTTTCAATATGGCATGATACAAAATGGGCTTTGTTTTATTTTAATTTTTTATATACTGCTGGTTTTTCTGTTTTAAAGCCGCCATATTTTTATGTGACATCCTATAAAATACAATAATGCGAGTAGAAAGAATGTTATAAAACCATATTCATTAAAATTCGCCAAGTTATGACTCACTGTTTGTTGTGACTTCTTGATGGAACTTCATCATATTGATAATAGCTTTTTGACCGCTACTTCATACGAGGTTTATGAATCATCAAGAACATAACTGTGAAAATCGCAACCAATTGGGTGTAGTAGTTATTGTGTGATACCGGGACAAAAATACAGACAGACAGACGGATAGATAAACAGATAGACATGCAGACAGACGGATGGACGGACGGACTGACAAAGTAACTAAAAAATACTGTTACTGTACTGGTATTGTATTGGCATTTATTGTTCTTACAAAGAACCCATACTAATACCCAATTTTAAAATATCACCCATAAACAAACGAAATCTAATCATCATTTTATACCTAAGTATATGATTATTCATTATCATCGTATCAGAAGTTATCTGTCCATCACTGAACATAACCTTTTTCATAAATTGGGAGGGTTTTGCCAGTAAACTTATATTATAAACTGTCACATTTGTTTGACCAATACGATTGCGTAAAAAAAAATAATCGAACTTAACATACAAAAAACGATAATATAAGTAGCTTATAATTTATTAATATTTTTATTTTAATAAATTAAACATAAAATTTTAAAATGCATGGGCCTATCTACTGTGGTCATCACTTAACATCGACGTAAAAGAGGGTTATGTATTTATACGTGGCGTTACAGTTTCCATTATATAGCTTCCATATTTATAAAATAATAGCTTGTACCCATAATACTACTGCACCCATACTACATAATACTGTACCCATATTCGAATCCAAAATCGATCTTACAGACTTGCTAAACACTTCCGTGTCGTTTCTGCGACTACAAGGGAAAATGTATAAAAACGTACATGACGTAGCACTTTTGTTCAATTAAAAAAATGACCCAAACTGTAATTAGTAGCGGTCGGGTCAACGGGAGCGAGAAATCGGTGTATGATGGCGACAAATCTGCGCGGGGTAGGGGAGATGGAGTTATCACCCGCCACCCAAACATAACCTAAAAGGTATTTACTTTAAAAATAAATATCTCTTCGTACCGAGAATAGTGTCAGAACATTGTAATCGTCTGTCGGAACACAGATAAGGAATGAAATTAGCGAATAAAACTGCCCGTGGGCTGAATTAATGGCTATAGTAAAATTTCCTTTATTTACATAAACAGATACCGGTGGAATATTCAGTTGTAAAATAAAGATATGCCACAAAAGCCACCATTAGCGACACATTTACGGGGTTTTGTTTTATTGTGCATCAATTGTTTTGCCGCGTAAATCTTGGAACGTGAAATAAATTTACCGCTAGCTTTGGAACGCTCTCCTAGTAAGAAATAAAAATATGAGTTGTGGGTAGTTGTGAATTGTACATGTACGTGGAGGGAAAGAAAGGGGGGTGGGGGAGGGTGTAGATGCCACCTTAGAAATAAAATGTATTTTCTCATTTATGATATGTACACCTAATATATCCTCATTAGACGATATTAAATAAAAATGACTCTTTATAGTTAAATATTTGGTATTTATAAGTATATTAAGAAGCTTTTGGTAATATGTATAACGATATTTCAAAAGTCAAGTAAAACGAATTAATTAAAATATGAAATAAATCACGTCTACTGATGTAGTGATCAGACAATGCGATTATCCTTCATTATCACATCTGTCGTTAATTGTCCACTGTTAAACTAAGGCCTCTTTCTCTCAGGGGATTTTGGCAATAGTGGTCACACTTGACAGGCGAGTTGACAATCGCAGTTTGGCTTTGGTGATGTTTAAAGACAGACGTTGCTGCCCATTCGTCGACCTTTAAGTTCCCTTGGTCGTCTCTTACGACACCTACAAGAAAGGAAGGGGCCCTTTTTATGCCGGAACCACACGGTATATTATATGTCAAAATTACAGGTAGTTAGTAAAAAATATTTATTGTAAAATCTCGTCTCTGAATTTATTTGACTTTTTATTAGTAAAATCTTGTTTTATATTAGTTATTATATGAATTTTAACAATATCAGATAGAGTTTACATAGAGGATCTTTATTGCCAAATCCTTGTCTTATGTTGTTTGTTGATTTCTTGTGCAATGTTTAAAACCTAGTCGACAAGATTCAATCACCAGAATGCCGTTTGGCTCATACACGTATTTACATTAGTCGCTCGACTTGGGGGACGAGAGAGTGTTGGGCCATCGTCGTTCTGTTTGGTCGGTCACACTCTCTACCATTACTCACACTCATTAAAGTGCTTTCAAAATAAATATTTTTTCATTGGATCCAATATTCGAGTGTCACGTCAAATAGAAATGGACAAAAATAAAATTGCCAACCATTAAATATAATAATTCAAAATTTTTACATCATGTATATTTATACATATATAGATTTATGATGATTTAAAATCAGTGCCACGAATACTCAGATTATTGAATGAGCTCCCTGGCAAGGTTTTCCCAAGAGACTACAGCATGGGGTTCTTCAAAAGAGGGGCAAAGAGGTTTCTTCAGTGTTGGCAACGCGCGCGTAATACCGTTCATAGGCTACAGTAACTGCTTACCATCAGGTGGGCCGTATGCTTATTTGCCATCTCAGTCGTATAAAAGTTTTTTTAACTAATCATAATGATTGGATTTTTTTAAATAAACAGAAATGAAAATTTGTTCTCGTTTGAACTATTGATTACTTGGGCAGAGTACCATTCAGCGATGGTAAATGACAAAAAATAAGGTCAGGCAAGTTGATCCATTGCGACGAATTCACCACTATAATTTCCAGGGGGGATTGCGTAGGAAATGACTTGACGGCCATCAGTTCCCGTTATTAATAATGTGTTCTGTGGTATTATTACTAATACTTCTTTTTACCTAAAGCACTAAGTTTTTTCTTATAATTCTCAAATTTCATAAAACCACATCTGACCTACATACATGTAAAAAAACTATTTGTGTCAATTTAAAACTTCGATTGACACTTTAATATAATGTAATGGAAAATACAGTTAACAAACCAAACTAAATCATAATGACGGCGATAGACTAGCCCCTTCCCCCAACTCGTTTCGATTATATACGAGTAACATTTGTTACATAGAGAGAAGATGTATTGAATTAACACATAGATATAATATTTTTTTATCCCAATAATTCCATATCCATTCCCATGCGATAATTTATTATAGAAAGCGTAGTATTAGTTCAATGTTAATACATTTTTTTTAATGAGAAATTAATATGCAATCACGATCCAATAAACAACATTTGTATTCTTATATTTTAACAAGAATTAATTTTTATTAGCATAAACATAGTCGACTGTCAAAAGAGAACATTTAAATTAATTAACTTGTTCTTTAATTGCATCTGTCGATGAGCCTACTGATTATTTTGAATTAATTATTAATGCAACCGCCTCTTTGTAATGAATAATTAATTAAAAATTTAATATTGTACCCTCTCCCATTTAAACACAAAAAATATTTAGCTATTTTGATAATTATGATTATATGTTACTTACAATTTTTATACACTTGTTCATACAAACACTGCAGGGAGTCAATGGTTGCAGGTGGCTCAGGACTGTTCTTTATGGCTATGGAGGAAGTTTATGTCCAGCAGTGGACGGATAATAGCTGAAATGATGATGACAAAAGAATAAGCAGGCTTCAAGCAATTAAACTTCTTGTAATATACATTATTGTAGGTATCCTGTTAGTTCAGAAACTATATAAGTTACTTAAATATTATATAGTAGTATTTATAGATAAAAGTATAACATTAACTTTTATGTAATTATGTTGATGTAAATAATTATTCATTTTCTTTGTGCGCATATTGTTCATCTTTATAATCTGTGACATTCTTTAAAGGGAACAATACAAAGCTTTTATTACTTCATTATTTAATAAATTTTATTAAATATAATTAAAAAAATAATAATAAATTAAAGTGAACTGAATAATTTCCTGTTTTCTCATTTATATTCGTAATTGTTGAATTCGAGTTTTGAAGTTGCAACAAAAACTTATCAAACAATGTCAACGGTATATTGAAAATCACAATAAGATTTTTAATTTCTCCATTTTTTTACAGAAAGCAAAGGACCATAACAATATAAAAAGAAAAATTACAGACTACCTAGAGAAATATACAACATTGTAAAACTCGTGAGAGACTGGATTCTAAACTATTAAAGATTTGTATCTCATGAACTCAGGCTCCTATCGCTGACACTGTTTAGATTGTAGTAAATGAAACTTTAATTAACTTAATAATTTAAAAATAAAATAAAAATAAAATAGACAAACGAAACAATATACATGTTACTCATCCAATTAAAAGTTTTAGGATTTATTTTCTACTGTTGTTTTCCGCGCTTTTGGCTGAATGAGTACATATCCTATTTGTTAAGTTTGGATAAAAGCTACCCAATTTCATTCAAATCCGATCAGCTATTTAAGCGTGATTAATCAGTAATCGTACAAACATCTTTACAAACTTTCACATTAATAATATTGAGAAGTTTATTTAGATACAAAACAGTAAATGGTACATATCATTTTAGCCACAGTTAATTGTCCACTGTTGAACATAAGCCTTCCCCATAAGGGGAGTTTTGCCAGTAGATGCCATACTTGGCAGGTGAGTTAGCAGCCGCAGTTAGGCTTTTAGAGATGTTTCAAAAGGGACGCTGCTGCCCATCCCTCTACCATTAAGTTACTTTAGTCGCCTCTTACGACACCCATTGGAAAGGAATGGGTGGTCTATTCTATGCCGGGACCACACGGTTAAATAGTACTTCAGTTTCGTCTTTTAAGTATGTTTTAAAAACATATTTATATATATATATATATAATATTCATATATCTTTTATAAGGTCCAGTTAATAGTGTATTATAGATTTTATCCTTTCTCTCGAGTGCTACCTATCGAGTAGTTCAGAATTATTACTTTAATGTATAAAGTTCTTATTGATATTGTTATGTTTTGTAGCTGAATAAATGATTTTATTGTTGTTATTACTTATTTAATACTTATTAAAAATTTAAACATTCAATAGATATTGTTTACTAAAAAAAAGGCATTATGGTAATAAAATTGATAAGATTTAGTCAAGACAAAGTACAATTGATACTGAACTAGTATGAATCTTGTATAACATGTAACATTTTTTATATCTCACAGCGTTAACCCTTCGTAACTTAAGTGAGCACATCCTGTCTTCTAGTACAGACCAGACCTCCCATTTGTTTAACGAGTTTGTTAACCCTTTGAGCTTCGAAGATCTCTTATTATTTCAATTATACACGATAATTCAATCTGGACACATAGTAGTTTGTGTTGTTGAAAAAACAATGTATTGATATTATAAAACAGAAGCAAAGCGTGTAACTTCGGAGTAAAAATGTTTATAAAATCATGTTACATTTATTAACTATTAAAATCTTTTCGATCTGAACTAGCCTTTACCCGCAACTTCGTCTGCGTGACCAAGGCATGTTTACTGACTGAGATAAAAACTATCGTATGTCCTTCTCCATACCATACGGGCATAGTATGTGTATACCATATTTGATATTTGGGGTATGGGATTTTTAGTTATAGAGCCTAAGGACCCCATAACTAGCAATATACCCAACTAGGTCGACCTCCACACGTTGCTCTCTGAAAATTATTGCGTTGAATTCCAGGTCTATTCATTCTCACCTATCATCCCTTACTGCGGGCGGAGTTACGACTCTATTGTAGTAGTGATTGGTTTGTTTTTTTTTTTTAAATGTAACTTAGTATGGCAAACAAGCTAACGGCCCACCTGATGGAAAGCGGTAACCGTCGCCTATAGACATGAACAATACCATGGACATAATAAAGTATACTGTTTCACCCATAAGATCCTCCATGCGTTCCCATTCCTAAGAAGTAAGGTGTTATGTCTCTGTACCCTGTAAATTCACCCTATATTCCATCCTTTAAACCGAAACACAGCCATGCAAACACAACTGCTTCACAGTAGAAACACGATTGAGACAGAGGTACCCAAGCAAACGACTTTTGTACAAAATCTTCCTTTGGTTAAGCCAATAATGTGCTAAGAGTTAATAAACAAACACTAGCAAAGCTCAGTTTCACATTTATAACATTAGCAAGTATTACATATTTTAGATTATCAGCTTAAATATATATATATATATATATATATATATATATATATATATATATATATATATATATATATATATATTCCAATTTTTCTGTATAGTGCAGAAACTTGGACGATCAGGCAACAAGAACGCCGAAAAATTGATGCTCTAGAGATGTGGTGCTGGCGACGACTGCTGCAAATACCTTGGACTGCCTTTCGAACTAACGTTTCCATTCTGAATGAACTGAAAATCAGAGAGAGATTGTCGTCAACTGTTCGTATACGAATTCTCAAATACTTCGGCCATATCATCCGGAATGAAGATTGTATGGAACGTTTAATTGTCCAAGGAGCGGTACAAGGCAAACGTTCTCGGGGTAGATCGCCAACGCGATGGACTGACCTCATCAAAACGGCCACACAGAAATCTATTGTGGAATGCTCTCGCTCGGCGGCGAACAGAAGTAGATGGAGACATATTGCGAGGACCTCAATCGCGAAGGAGAGCCTCACCGACGATCCACCGTCATTGTGAAAACCACGACCACTCTGCCAAGAGTGTACGACTGAAGAGAGATATATATATATATATATATATACGATCATTGTATATGGGTAATTATTTGGATGAATTTTACTTATAATTACACAAAACTCGTTTGCTTGAACAACTATTAAAATATAAAACAGTCCGCTCATTTCTATTGACCAATCATTACGCGTAATCCGCTGACTCATTTAAACTAATATTATAAAAGAGAAAACTTGATTTTTCGTTTGGAATGGATAAACTTAAAAAAACATAACCAATTTTAATAATTCTTTTATTTATATTGTATCACCCGTTAATTGTCCACTGTTGAACATAGTCTTCCTCATAAAAGGGGTTTTGCCAGTAGTTGCCATCCTTGGCAGGCGGGTTGGCAACCGCAGTTTGACTTGTGGTAATGTTTTAAGAGGGACGCTACTGCACATCCCTCAACTATAAACTCCCTTAGTCATCTCTTACGATACCTTCTCATGGGAAGGGAAGGGGTGGCCTATTCTATGCCAGGACCTATACGGCTATATCATCCTCTATATAAAGCTATATTATCGATGACTAACGTGACCTATTTGTATTTAAAAAGAATTGTATGAAAGCGAGCCGCTAGTCTAAAATATTATATTTTAAATTATATTGTTATAAGCCTACTCAAGATCTTAAAATTTTCGAAATGTTCATTAACAGAGATCTTAATCCAACAGATGGAGCGGAACAAACTCACTGCATTGTTGGCATCATTTGTCATGTTGGTCATTATCAATGAGTCAAAGTGAGATGAATAGATTACCTTCTAACGATCTACATTAAACTTGCAAAATCTCAAAACTCTGGTTTATAGAGTAATTAATCACGTTCACCTACCTACATAGATCTTGTACCACTAGATCAAACGTCGAGTATCAAAAAACGGTCCAAAATATTTTTGGTTTAACTGTCGTTTTTTTGTTATACATAAATGTTCAAGATCATATCGGGGTGTACATGAAATTCTGAAAATATAGTTTTATTATAATTAAAGGAGAAATTTAATAAAATTATAAATATGAAAGTGTGTTTATTAATTGGTTATCACTTAGAACATTAACATATAGTATTTGACATGAAACAAGGGAGAGGCACATAATGTGTCGATCAATCAATATACAGCCGTCACTAAGACGAAGTTGCGGGCACAGCTGGTAAATAAATTAAATTACAATTTTTGTGATAAAAAAGCATCAATTATAAGAATAATGTAGTTGTAAAAAAGAGCCATTTACGAATATTTTAAGTTGGGCTATCTTTGCAGAAGCGTTTTTAGGTAAACACTCTATCTAGATATGTCTGATCTAAGCTATATCTACTAACTTACTTGCTTTTTGTCAAAGTGAAAAGAAAACGACAAACAGCTTTTATTATACAAATTTGCATTAAATGATAATAAATAAAACCAGTTCGTAATCTCGTAAAAATGTTTATACCAATAATAACATTCCTACATGTCATAACCTGGTGAATACATTTCTTATTCGCTTGTTAACGAACAAGTTGTGGCCTTTGACCACACCGCCTATTAATTGCTTCTATTTTCATGTATAGTGCATTAATTATAAACATAATCCTTACTTAGTCCTTACTAAAATTATAAATGTAAAGGTAGGTTTGTTTGTTTGTTACCTCATAACACCTTAATGATTCAACCAATCTTTATAAAATTAAATATGCACGTACTATTATGGGATGGAGAAGGACATAAGCCACTTTTTATCACGGTCAGTGAACATATCCTGGTAATACAAATGTAGTCATCGAAGAGTTATAAATATTATAAATTAGAAAGAATTTTTTTTACAACACAGGGGGCAAACGAGCATGCGGCTCACCTGATGGTAAGTGACTACCGCCGCCCATGGTCACTCATAACACCTACGGCATTGCAGGTGTGCTGCCGGCCTTTTAAAAAGGAATATGCTCTTTTCTTGAACGTTATGTTGTCGTATCGGTTCGGAAATACTGCTGCTGGAAGTTGATTCCAAAGAGTGGTTGTGCGTGGGAGAAAGTGCCTTGAAAAACGCACGGTGTTTGTTAATTTTTGGAACTTTAACTCATTAATATTTCTTAAATTCACTATAAGATAATATTTGAGACTTTGTACAAGAGTCGATTGCTTAGGTACCTCTGTCCCATTCGTGTTTGTACCGTGAAGCAGTTGTGTTTGCATGGCTGCGTTTCGGTTTGAAGGGTGTGATATTGCGTGAATTTACAGGGTACAGAGTAATAACACCTGAGTCCTCAGGAATGGCAACGTATGGGGAGTATTATGAGCGAAACAGTATACTCTGTTATGTCCACGGTACTGCTCATGTGTATAGGCGACGGTTACCACTTTCCATCAGGTGGACCGTCAGCTTGTTTGCCATTCTACATTGTATAAAAAAAAAAGTAGATCTTTACCCACTTTATATAAATATAGTATGATAATATTGTTGTTAAAAGTTTCGTAAGTACACATTATATTTTTATTTATATTTTTAACAACCGGTTATATTTACGTATAATTAGGTCGAAAAATTTCGATTAGTTTTAGGACCATTCGGTACCTTTAATCGTGAGTGACTAATAAATCCATGATTATTACATAAAGAGATAATATTAGTAAACACGTAAGTAGAATCATAAGTTTTTGTAACAGTTTGTCCTTTGTTGATTTTTGTTACAGAACGATAAGAAATTAATAATCGCAAAGAATTCTCGAGCCGTCTAAAATCTCCACATTAGGCGTTATCACGTCCTCATTAAAATGTCAATTAAAAAATAAAAAGTAACTACATTCAACCTTTTTGTTTTACCCGCCATTATCGTTTTAAATAAAGAACACCACTAGTGCTGTGTGGTCTTGTCTTGTCTTGTGTAATTATATTTAACACTCATATTTAGATATCGATGTATGCGTACCGTACCAAACATATCATCACCTGTCAATATAATTAAAAAGACGGCATTTCATGGCCGAAGCCAGATGAAAGGGCTTGTTAACCCGTCGGCTGGTGCTCATTATCGCGATATTTTATCGTAACGAGCCGGGATATAAAGACCCATGAGTATAGTGTTGGCGCGTCTACTTTTAAAGCTTAAAATGTATTTAAGAAAGTTTGAAGCGGCCACAATCTATACAATTATGTACTGATGAAAAATTTTAAAACAACTGTTATTGTGTACGAATTGATTTCTTTTTAATAAAAAAAAAATACTTAATACATATTTTTAAAAAAGTTTTCAGCCGATTTAGAAAAAGAAAAGCTTGTGAATATTAATAGTACTCATAATATCAGCCGTTATTTGACCATTGCTGAGTAAGAGCCTTCCTCATAAGGGAAGTTTTGCCAATAATTGCCAAGTTTGGCATGCGGGTTGGCAGCCGCAGTTAGACTTTTAGTGTTATTTTTCTACTAATGAGTTCCCTTAATCGTCTCTTATGACATCTGCGGGAAAGGAGGTGATGGCCTGTTCTATTTTGGGACCACACGGAGGATTAATAAAAAAAGTACTACATACGTATTTTCCTAACTCTATGTATATATTTGTTATTGATATCTTCCACCAATTTTGATGATTATTTTTAATCGAAGATTTACTTCTACGTCAGTCCTACATTAACTTTGATACATTTATTTAATTTTTAACAAAATCATTACGTAGTTTCCCATTACTGTTTAACTCTATCTTTAATTTTAGAAACTAGAAAACGCTTGGAATTTTGAAACGATACAAAATTGGAAAAATGGAGGTATATAATAGAGATTTTTTAGTACTCCTTCACTCAACATGCACGGATCATGCATATACACACGCACGCACGCACGAACTCACTCACACACACACTAATTTACAGATAAATTATTTTACTATTATTGAAACCAGTCAACGAAAAATATGTAACGCTTAGACGAATAAAAAAATTAGATACAGAAATCAGTCTTTAAAGGCAATCTTTATACAATTGTATATAACCTATGTACGAAATAAAAAAAAAAGAAATACCTACAGTGAATAAAATAATCTTCTTTCTGATGTCAGTTCGAAACACGAGTATAGGCTTATTAGCAACAAAATACTCAAATGATATCTGGTCTTATTTTCTAACGGAACATTCTTGAAATATATTCCACAATAATGATCATTAAAAATATATTTTGTTGATAGCAGGCGTGGAGTAGGGCATCTATCGTTGATGATCAATGGTTTAGATAAAACAAACACTATTCTTATATGCGGCAACATTAGATTACAACCGACAAACCGAGATTACGATAATTTGAAAAATGGACGACAATCAAAAACATAGGCGCAGGTTTGTTGTGGAACCATAAAAATAGAAATTGCTTAGTGATGTACGTTGGCACTTGTAAATATATCGATATTATTAAATAAATATAAGAAATACTGAAATACTATATAAGAAATAAGAAATACTGGGTATAGGTTAAAGTGTACTAGATCTCTTTAATCGTCTTAAAAAAGAAGGGAGTTGTTTAAATAGACTATATTTTTTATTCTTCAATTCAAATATTTACGCGATACATTTTTCCATAGTAATAGTTTACACTAATGTTGGTCTTATACCTTATTTACTTTCACGTTGCCACTTGATGTAGACATTTTATTTAAATCTCAACTTATTCCATAATACTTTTAATGATATTTATTAAGTTAAATATAAATAAATACGTAAATTTAACATTAATAAAACCTTGGAACTATTTTGGAAATAGTATATACATTTTCAAATCTAAAATATATTGAAATGACACCAAAAAAATAATTAGTCTTATGTAAGTATTTTAATATAATCATAGCAAAAGCCAGTCAAAATTATTATAAAATACTCTCGATCATATTGAAAAATTCAACTCGAGACCACATTAGTCGTTTAAAATGTCATACATCACATAAACTTGTATTCGTGACACAAGAATGCGGTTATCCAAATTAATGATAATAAAAAAAAGAACAAATGCGTGTTCGAAACGCATTAAGAGTTCGTATCCATTTATCAGAAAGGTTAATCCAAAGCACCTATACGGTAGTACCTAAATAAATATTATAAACTACAGATAAAGGCGTTCTTTAATTAAATAATGTCTTAATTGTGTGTGGTAGGATATAAATCGAATAGGGTTGCTAATAAAATATATAACTGCATTGCTTAAGATTATATCAGTAATATCTGTAATTATATTATATCACTTATTAATCGATTATACTATCGATTAATAAGTGATATAATAATTGTAAGCTACTTTTATAAAATTAATCTCTCATTTTTCATGAAAGTTATATTCCTATTATTTACATTTTTTAATTAAGAAAATATTTAAAAAATCTGATTTTGGAGCCTAACGACACTGTAAGAAAAAAATATTATGGCGATCATGATAATTAAAATAAGTTTTTAGTCTAAAAATTTGTTAAAAAAATGAGTAATGCTGATTTGTAGTGTATGTGACATATATATGTCTTTATAATATCAACTATGTTACGGGCGCAAATAAATTTACTGTTATACTTACTATTATAGTATTCGAATACAACGAAATTCGAGTTAGAATTCGATAATTGTTTTTATTTGATTCTATTGTTATCATTTATCGATAGTGAATTACGCAACACTAAATGCAACAATAATTCACGTAACACAGTGTGGGACGATACTTTCACTGCGACCTACTGAGATTGAATTCTTCAATTTTGTTTACATTTCCCGTAAACAAAGTTCACGTTTCGTTTTATTTAGTTTACTACTTACGCGAGTTAACTTTGTTCGTATAAATCATTTAGGACCATTCGTCTTTTGTTGGCTTTTGTTAGAGCACGATTGTTATTATTCTTTTACTATTTTTATTCGGTTTTTACTATTTATTTTTTTGGAACATGGAACAGCAACAAAATTGTAGGCTCATTTGATAGAAAGTGGTAACAGTCCTCCTATAGACATAAATAGCAACATAGGTACCACATATTACACTATAATGCCCATGGTACTCCCCATACCTACCATTGTCTCTACCATTCTTAAGGACTAAGATATAATACCTTTATGCCTTTTAATTTAATTGCAATATTCCACCCTTCAAATGAAAATATAGCCAATTTCATTTCATTTCAAATTTCATTTCATTTCATTTCATTTCATTTCATTTCATTTCATTTCATTCCAAGCAATCAAAACTGCGTCATGGCAGAAATGCGAATAGGACATCTAGGTATACCTCTTTTGACTACAGTCAACTATTGTACTAAATCTCTTTGTTTGGTCTTTATTGTTATTTATTGATCAGCTGTATCCCGCAGTTTTACCCACGTGCATCAAAACATAACGTCTTCTATGTGCTAAGTTAGGATATAACCTACACATGTACCAAATTTCGTGTAAATTCGTTCAGTTGTTTTTGCATGAAAGAATAACATCCATCTATCATTAAAAACTTTCCTATTTATAATATTAATAGATGAGTGATGATGATGAGTCCTGACCGTTTTCGTTCACGGCGATCACTTGATTCCGCTATTATTAATTAATTGTGTGCATAGGGGGTTGTTGTTGGCGTTTGTTTGCTGGGATGGGGCTATAAGCCCCAATCTTTTTAATAAATGTATTTTACGTTACTTTTTTTTTTTTTTGGTGCATAAAATGGAATGGTAACCCCGCCTGCGCTAAAGGGTTACGCTGGCGGAGCACCAGTGAAGGGTGATCGACGAGAATGAAAACAGGCTAGTTAGCCCATCATGATGAATTCATCAGGAATTAACCATGATAGTTTCCAGGGGGAACCACGAGGAGATGGACCTGGTTAGATATATTGCTAGCAATGGTACTTTTAGTCTCCATTACTAACAATGCCTTTCCCCCCAATTATTTTACGTTACTTATATGAAAACTATTAGTATTGGGAGGAAATTTATAATTATTTAAGTCAGAGTATTTACTTTATTTTTCTCTGCACTATATAAAGCATAAGAGGTAGAGAACAGCAAGGTATCCTTGCAGTTATAGTAACTCGTAAACATTGTACTTATACGTACTTGTATGTATAAAAAATATATCCTATAGTTTCGATCAGGTGATGTTACTTATCCTGTATATTAATTTTAAATTATCCTAAATACACCTATGATTAATTTATGTAAAAAAAAATCACATTGTACTAATATTACTTATACCTAAAAAAGATTTTTTTTTACATAATCGATAGAAAAGAAAATATTCTTGAATAATAAAGATTCAACAAAGAACTACGATTCTGAGTAACCTCTCTATTATCAAATTAACTTATATTAGGCAATAATTGTTCTAAGTAATCCAGTAACTAACTCCTAGTCCTTTGCCCATGACCTTTGTCCAGGCAGATTTCACTTCGTGATTCCATTCACATAATTAAGATAAAATCTACTAACAAGAAAACGCGTTCGAACTTAATTGGCACATTTCTAAGGGCTATTTACATTCCAGCAATTTCGGTTGAACAATCGCTTTCCTCAAGCGAATCGAAATTGTACAATTGTAAACCATTTCACCTTCGACTTTGTAACGATGGGGAAAATTTGTTTTAAATCAATAAAATTACTTTTTTGTTCAAACACTTCATTGTTATTTGAGTTGTAACCTCTTCAGTGGAGTTTAACAACTTCGTTGGAATTCTTAACTATTTCAATCTTGCCCATTGGTACTCGAAAAGCGAATGTAATTCATCTAAATGTGAATGTACCTTTATATAGTATATATTTGTGGTTATGCATAGTTAATTAATAATTTTATGGTGACAGCTCAATCGGTCAACGCTTGACTGCACTCAGGGGGTATGAATATCGAATTCCACCATATAACAACTAAATGTTCAACTCATGTTTGGATCATTTAGAAATGATACTCACATGCTTTGCGCTTCGAAGGGTACGTATAGCCATCCGATAAGCCACGTTACAGCCCTTTGTTTACAACGAAGAGGGCGTAGAAACTCTTAGAGGACGTCACTCACACACACGAAATTGAATGAATGGTAGGTACGTATTTAGTTACATATACATTGACTAGGTATATTCAGTTGTCACCTCATATATCTATTTTTATTTTTTTCCGTTGAATCCCGATACCACGAAATACCAATATTTACTAGAATATTTGGAACTTGTGTGCAAACATCAATAATCTATTTACCAACTATCTATTAATAAAATATTTTGTATATTCTTTATTTTATTTGAAAAAAAAAAGATACAACGATTAGTTTAAGAACTTGTAAGCAAGGTTGGGCTTATATCTCTGAAAGAGTTCTCTTCCAGCCCACCCAGAGCAATGTGAGAGAAAATGATTGGCGGGTAATCTAGTGTAGTAAAAGTACAAGAAAAAAGGAACTTAGCGTAAATACAAAGTAAATAGAATACATATAAAATAAACAAACAAAGATTGTAAATAAATATATGTACATGTACAAAATAATATTATATTATAATATATATTATATACATGTACAATACATATATAAGCAAGTGTATACTATTAAATATTATTATTTATTATTAGTTAAAAAGTGAGACTTCAACCTATTCTTGAAGGAAGCAATAGAAAGGCTATCCAGTATGTTAAAAGGAAGTCTGATCTACAGTTGCGCAGAGAATGAGGAGTTTAAAAAATGGTTTTATAAGTAGGCAATTCTAGTACTTCGGACTGGACCAGGCAAACATGCCTGGGAATTGAGGAAGGGGACAGAATTCGAAACCGGGACCGAAGGTAAAACAGAGAGTTGGGATCATTAAATATATAGTTTTAAATAGTGGAAAGAATATGCATATCAAATTGAATTCGGATTGGGAGCCATTTTAACTAAGCATGAAATACGGGAACATGATAATATTTTCATAGATCGAAAATATATCTCTTGCCTGATTTTTAAATTAGATATTATTTGTAATAGTCCATAACTACCACTTACTTACTTGATTATATATTATTGCATTAATTTCACTATCATTCCATATTTTTTACCTGTTAACTACAAGTAAATACTTTGTGATTTTAATTTGATTATAACGATTCGTAAAGTTTGAAAATGTCTGGAAGATCTCACAGCTCCTTGAAGCTCAGAAGGCTGGAACTGTCTAGCAAATTTCACAATCTCATTATTCTACATGACGTTACTCTGCGTAACTATATTGCTTCAAGGATTTTTCCTATCTTATTACAGTAGTTAGATATGTTACTGATTTATTTTGATGTTTGTTATTTAGTTGCGATTGAAGGTCACATACTTGCCTCCTGATTCCAGGATGAGGGGAGGATTGTTAGTATTGAGGTTGGTCCTTATTGTTAGCAATATTCCCTGTCCGATCGACTTCCACGTGGTCCCCCTGAAAATCATCGTCATTAATTGTTGATGAATTGGTTACGATGGGTATCTGCTACCCATTGGAGTATTCAAGGAGAGGAAGAGCGTGCCCATTCCAAGAACTAGAGCTGAGCTATCAGATAGAGCTAAAAATACATCTAAGAATACTTAAACGCATAGAGTTTTTTTAATTGGTGAAGTTGGAATGGTAACCCCGCTCAGGGGTAAGCCCCTCTGTTTATAAGTATTTGTCAAATTTGGCAGGTGGATTGGCAACCGTTGTTAGGATTTGGTGATGTTATAATAGGGACGCTGCTACCCATCGCTCGATCATTAAATTCCCTTTGTATCATCTTATGACACACACGGGAAAGGAAGGAGTGGCCCATTCTATGTTGAAACCACATGGCATTTATTATTTATTTTAGTAAAAATACATTAACTTCTTAGAAGCTAATTTTTACTCGTAATTATACTTAATAAAACTCAATGTAAGAATCATGGAAAGTTCGTAATTTTTCTCATCCGAAGCTTTGTTTAATGACTTCAGAAAGATAAAGTGGGTATAACCTATTACGCTTAAACAATTTCCACAAAATTAAAGTGAAAAATCAGTGTGCAAAAGTTGCAAGTCGTTAAAAAATAATTATTCACTCAAGTTCATAAACTTTGAATCGGTGTGCCTAAAATAATAGGTCAGAGTACAACTTGTTTTGAAACAAGCCTTTCCTTGCAAACTTTCTAATGAGGCTCTTTAAGATGTATAGAGGTAGAAGTTTGCAGAGACTCGTCCAGAGTTTGTTGTATACTGTTACGTTTGTATTATGCTAGTTAACTTGAATTATTTACGATAAAGCGAGAAACAGTATTATTTCACAAATTTTTTTTTTTTGTTTGTAAGTATTTTGTAAACAAATAGCTCATCAAGAGCAAAATCTGAATTTTACGGCCATTCTACTGAACTGAACACCTCTCTGATATCTGTCTGAAATTATATTTATTTAAATAAAAAAATCTGCTTTATACAATCTTTACAAATATATAGGAAATATTGAATTTGGCCCTAAGCTCCGATTGTGAAAATTTACACGATATTACAACAACAGCCCCAATACTAACTGCATCAACCTCATTCGGTTTAATCTTACGAATTGTCTATTTTATTAATTTACACGTATTATATTTATAGTAACATTAAAATTTTCATATAATTGGGTAAACTTGCCTCCGTTATATTTCTGTTTATCTACCTACGCCCAAAGTTGAAACAATGATTCAAACTTTCACGCTGCAAACTTAATATCAATACATTGTTCCATAATTAGAAAAGTGGCATTCTTGTTTTTGTATAATTCAACAAAGTGTATTATCAAAACTTATAATAGACTGTGCCTCAATGAAGCGCCTATTAATAAAACAGATACATTTACATTAAAGACATTTCTGAGTTTCAGCTTGATGGATAAGATCTGGTTGTGTTGCTCTTGAAATAAATTCCAATATACCGATATTGGAATTGAGATTTTTTGCATCCTTAAATTGCAAGATTAGTGCAATTGCTAAACAAACTATTGCAAACTAATTCGAATTCTAATCTAATTTTCAATTAGTTCTTTCATGAGTGCAATATAAAAATGCAACCATAAGCGACAATTTAGGTTTGAAGGGTGGGATATGGCGTGAATTTACAGGGTACAGAGGAATAACGCCTGAGTCCTCAGGAATGGCAATGCATGGGGGGTATCATGGGCGAAACAGTACACTCTGTTATGTCCATGGTACTGCTCATGTCTATTGGCGACGGTTACCACTTTCCATTAGGTGGGCCGTCAGCTTGTTCGCCATTCTAAATTGTATAAAAAACAACGAAACACAGACATGCAAACACAACTGCTTCACGGTTGAAACACGAATGGGACTGAGGTACCCAAGCAATCGACTTTTGTACAAGGTCTCCCTCTGAATATCTTACTTCTTTTTGAACTCAGTTGAAAAACATTCTTGTATTGTCATTCATATTTGCTGCGTTTGCCAAACCTCCTGCCAAGCGTGACAACTACTGGCAAAACCCCCTAAGGGAGAGGCTTATGTTCACCAGTAGACAGTTAAAGGCTGATATGATGATAATAGTATGATATGGTATAATTGTTTATTGCCACCATATAATTTAATTCCAGTTTTAAGTTTCAGTGATAGAATATCTCTTTAAAGACACGATAATTTTACGATGTATGCTAGTATTTGCAGATTTTAACGGTTTGCTACCGACATAGATACTATATAAAATATTTATATTTAATTGTCCATCATAATGCTATATCTTAGTAACCATAAACTATAAATATTTAAATAAAAGTTATAGTTAATCTAGATATATAATTAGAGATAAAATAATAATAAAATACCATATAATTAAATTAAAAAATAATTATTATATATTATGATATAATTATTATACTAATAATTGCGATATAATATTAGGAGACGACTGACATTTCGCTGCTAACTAACTACACGCCCGAATCAAAACTTTTGCGTTAACAAAACCATGTCAACACTACAAATTTCAAACATAGAATACTAACATAAATTTCATTATATTTATTTAGATGTGTATCTATATGTAATATATACATATATAAAATAGAAGATTAGAACAGAAATCTTTTTTATTCAAACATAATTATTTGCAAGCTCTTTTAAATGATCATTTTTATTATTCAGCTACTTCAGGTTGGGAATCTGCTGAGAAGAAACCGGTAAAAGCTCAACAGTTACCCTTTTTATTCATTAGATATGGAGTAAGTTGTAAATGTATGACAATGAAACAATATATCATAAAAAGACAATATTCCTTTTTAAAAGGCCAGCAACATCCCTTAAATTTTCTCTGATTTTGTGGGTGCCTATGGGTGGCGGTAATCACTTACTATCAGGTTATAAAAATAAAACTATAATTTAAATTTCGAATATAATGAAGTACTCAATCAAGTGCAACGTACCCTTGGAATGTAACAATAAAAACGTTAAAGACTGGAAATCAAGATCACTGAAAATAAAATGAGGGATCAAAGAGCAATCGAACAATCACAACCAAGAGAATCGAATGGGCCGAATTAACGTTCCTTGTGTAAAGCTATTAATTCACTAAATGACTCCGATATTTCTTCAGTCTCCCAGATGGACTGCCTTCAAGATCACCAGATAAAAGAGTATCGTAATTTATTTCGATCATTAGGCATTTAAAAGTTGAGCGTGAAATTTAAGGCAACCTCCCGGGAATTGAACAAGCAGTTCAAATTACCTCTTTTAATACTTTTTTAATGGAATATAATATCGTCCTGCGATCAATCCAGCGTGGGCGTAACAAAGTAACTTTCTTTTAAATTTGTACCGGGAAATCAGGAGAGCAAATCTTTTTATGTTTTTATTACTAAGTTGGTACTTATTAAACAGTAATGTATAATGAGTACAAACTTACTTAATATATAAGTGTAGCAAACACTTATATTTACCGTTTACACAAAATGTTTTTATTAAGATCTGTCCGTAAAAAAGCGCATTTTTTTCTAAAAGGGACAATTTTTTTCTTTTTCTAAGTCCATACTTTTCCGGCCTCGATATGTAGTATGCAATTCTATTATGACGAACAAAAATCTACGCAGAAGATTGGATATCATTTGTACAAGCTATCGACAGCAGGTAAGTTATGGGGTCCTGAAACTTGTATTTATATTATGAATCCTATCCTTTGCTGACATTGTCGCTACCCTCTTGCTCTTGCGGGCTTGGAGTACGATCCGCAATCGCCTCTACACATGCGCCCGGTAAAGCTGTAAAGGCCATCTGCAGCATTAGCGATTGGAAAAAAAACAGTATTTTTTTATCTATACATATAAAAGTTTATAACGATACCTAGATCATTGCTAAATTATTGAATGAAATACATATAGTGTTCCAAAAACGTTCATACTCACTTTTATACTTTATCTGAGCAGTAAATATGTACTATATATTATTGTTATTTTCAGGTATAATATGGTATATTTTATATATGTGTAAGTATATTTATATATATTTATTGGTTTATATATATAATTTAAGTTGTATGTATATCAATAATTACTGTTACTGCATTCGAGTATTCTAACACTTCCCTATAGTTGACTGAGAGAGAATGCTTTTAGAATTAAGTCCGCCATGTACACATATATGTACTAATGAACAAATAATTAAAATAAAATATTGATATTACAGGTAATGATTCTTTTATACAACTTAGAATCGCTAACGAGCTGACCGCCCACCTGATGGAGAGTAGTAACCGTCCCCTATAGACATGAGCAGTACCATGGGCATAACAGAGTATACTGTTTCTCCCATGATCCCCCCCCCATTCGTTGCTATTCCTGAGGACTCAGGTGTTATTCCTCGGTACTAGAGTACAGAATATAAATTCACTGCCATATCCCAGCCTTCAAATCGAAACACAGCAATGCAAACACAACTGGTTCACGAAAGAAATACGAATATGACAGAGGTGCTTAACCAAATTTCATAGTAATTAATTAGGCCCTTAAGTCGCTATGAACAAACTTACTTTCACATTTATAACATTAGTAAGTATAGACAAATATAAATTTTAATATTCAAAAAATGAAGAGATTTATATTGTGAATATATTATACATAACCTTAACAAGTTATGTATATAATACATTTCTAATGCGAACTGCTAAGGAATTGCTTCTGTGTTTCCAGAAAAATACAATATGGGACTCTTCAAGTCGATGATGAATAAGTATCTGCTGGGTAAACGCACCCCGTCCTAGAATTAATCATCACTTACCATCAGATAAGTAAGGATAAACCTATTTTCTAATATAAAAAGACAAAAGAGAATTAATAACTTATTACAGATATATATAATATACTAACAATATAATATTTCAACTTTCCAATTTATTAGAAACGGAATTATTAATTTTTTAAGTCCTATATTCAGGACTGGTTTATATATATCTTCTATTAGTCTTTATATTAAAAGAAACGCTATCTGCCTACTTATTAAAAACATCAACGTACTTATTAAAAACGTCATAAAGAGAGCACCGTATTGAAAATCGATGTTAAATTTTATTTATAGGTAGGTAATAAATGTCGAATGGGGTCGAAATAAATGAAGAAAATTAACATTATAACAACTACCTCCCAACGAATAATTTTGTAATAATAATAAATTAATAATTAAGATTGTGTTTCACAAAATATAATTGTTTAAATTTTGGCAAAACCGGTTATTTTAATTTCAATACTAAACTACTGATTCGATGTTAATAAAATTTCTAAGAGGCTAACCTGCAGGTATATCTTTTTAGATAAAAAAAGAATTTTGCAAATCGGTTTATTACAGGGTTTTGAGGTATCAAACATAAAAAAAACACCACCGAATTTAAAACCAATTTCATTTTGGTTGCTTAAAATTATGTAAGTAAGAAACAATTAATGATAGCTACATATGAAGAGCCAGGCACTTTGTTTGTAAAATAGACCTTTTAACGCCATCTGTTAGCTTATTAGTGCATCATTCCAATACAATAAACAGAATTGGGTGAAATCATTGTAGTCAGCCGTAATTATTTAATTTGTAAAGAATAATTTGTTTGTCCATGACATAAAACAGGAATGGCCCATGCGACAAATGTAAAAAATTGTCATTCTCAATTTGGCAGTTTCGAGAAGATGAGTTATTTCGTAATCAGAAAAAAATTATTGTACGAACTACTGCAATATTTTTCTGTCGTATACTATGTAAAAGAGTATTATTCACATGAAGAAAAAATTACTTAATTTCACATCCACATTAGCTGTCTGAACATTACCAAAAATAGTAATAAAATAAGTAATAATAAAGTTAAAGTAACATTTCTTGTTATTAAATATGTTTTCTAATACGTATTTAATAACATTTCTTGTTAATTTAAAAAGAATAAAATTTAAAAATTTTGATACAAAACTTTTTGATACAAAAGTTTTTAAAATTTATTTTATAAGAAATTAATACCAAATAATAAGTTTAAAAAAACTGTTTGATAAAACGCATATTAAATATTTTTATGTTCGTTATAAAATTGGGCTGTAATAATGAATGCCAATGCGATGCAAAAACCAGGAATGTAAATGATATAGATTGTTTATGCTACGAAGTTTAGTCACTAATTTCAGATTCTGAACATTAATTACTAAAATATATAAAAATGTTTCTAAAGGCGAAACATATTTTAACATAGTTATTTATAATTTATAAGTTGGTTCAAAATTTAAAAAAAAAAAAAAAAGAAAATTACACAATTTTAAACTATATAAAGTTGTTTTTCTCTTAGTTGTACTTTTTGACATTCATTGTTTTTCCCGTGGGGTCTTCATATATAAATATACTTTAATTAAATAAAGGCTAAATATTTTATGTTTCTTGTATACCTATTGTATTTACCATCAATATTAACAAAAGTTTAATCTCAAAATAGATGTTCTGTTTAAAGAATTAATTTAAAAAAATACTGATTAGAAATCTATAGTACATGTCTTTAGTTTAAGTCTAGATAGCGTTATGAAACATATTCAGGACTATTTCAATTTTAATTCGATAATAAAAATCTAGAGATTTTTTGTTTAATTTTGTTTGATGTATGAGCTTGCTCTTTTCATTTAAGAGTTTCCTCTTGTCGGTGCAACTAATTCATGCATCTTCTTCTTGCTAGTTCTATCCCAGGCCATATCTTTGACCTCCCTATACGACATGACACCCAGTGTTTCTTTTAGCTGTCCCATGTAGTTCTTTCTCGGTCTTCCTCTTCCTCTTTTGCCTTCTATTTTTTCCTCTACTATACTCTTAAAATAATCGTCATGTCGTATAAGGTGGCCCAGCATTTTGCCTTTTCTATTCTCTATTATTTTAATTAATATTCTTTTCTCGTTCACTCTTTTCAGGACTTCCTCATTTGTTAGTTTTTCTGTCCAGTTTATCCTTTCCATTCTCCTCCATGTCCACATTTCGGATGTCTCAAGCATCTTTTTTTCCTTTTGCATCATTATCCATGTTTCACACTTGCATCACGTTCAAAATGTTGAATAGAACAGATTTGAAATAAACTTAACTTCATAACTGAAATAAATAAAGAAAAAATTGGGGGCGCGTTATGCAATAAAAAAATCCATATAACATAACATAAAAAAAACCTGACCGACTGTGAAACATTTAAACAACTGAAGTGATACATGAATTTTTTATATAGGTTTCTTTTATGACGTAGGTAAGCATACACTTACGTCACGTTTCCATCACACATACGTACGTTATGTCTCATACATGGAAAGAACCTTTCGAGGTTTACATATTTTATAATACATACATAATATGGAGGATTTGAATACTATGCTTAATGACCTCCATGATGCTTCTCAATAGATAGGTTGAGAACACTACGCTCGAAGTTGTCGACGAGTATGTATACTTGGACAAGTTGTCCAAATAGGTAAGTCCAACTTCGACTGAAAGGTCAATCGACGGATCCAACTAGGCTGGGCAATGTTCACATCTTTTCATCCAAAATATCTCAAAGTTTGAAGACGAAGGTCTTTAACCAATGCGTGTTGCCAGTAATGACTTATGGAACCGAAACATATTCCTATATATTATTTTTTCTATATATTTATATATATAGAAAAAATAATATATATTTCTATTCCTTTATATTCCTAACCGAAACATAGCCCATATGCAAAAGCTTTCACCTACTCAGCGGGCTATGGAGAGAACTATGCTCGGAGTTTCTTTGCGCGATAGAATCCGAAACAAGGATATCCGCAAAAGAACCTAAGTAACTGATATAGCTTGAAGGATAAGCAAGCTAAAGTGGCAATGGGTTGGTCGCATAACTCGAAGAACCAATAACCAGAGGGAGACTTTGTATAAAAGTCCCTTGCTTGGGCACTTCTGTCCTGTTCGAGTTTCTGCCCTGAAACAGTTGTGTTTTTTATGGCTGTGTTTCGGTTTAAAGGGTGGAATATGAAAGTGAATTTACAGGGTACAGAAGAATAACACCTGAGTCCTCAAGAATAGCAACGCATGGGAAGTATCATAGGCAAAACAGAATTCTCTGTTATATCCATGGTACTGCTCATGTCTATAGGCGACGGTTACCACTTTCCATCAGGTTAGTCGTCAGCTTGTTTGCCTTTCTAAGTTGCATAAAAATAAAATTAAAAAATACCAATACGAAAGAAAGGTTCTTGAGTGGCTACCCCGTTTGGGAAAATGCAACGTAGAACGGCCTTAAATGCATGGCAGGGAGTCAGTGTATGCAGGTGGCTCAGGACTGTTCCATATGACAGTCTTTAGGGGAGGCCTATGTCCAGCAATGGACAGATAATGGCTGAAATGATGATGACATATATAATATTTCAAATGAGTTCGAATGCTTTGCAGGGCGTCAGTATTAAACAACATGGGACTAACATGGGACCACTTTAAACATTATTGGTCCATATGAAAGAATCAGAATAGACAAGATTAACAAATCTATAAACAAAATAAAAAAAAGTCCGTCTAATCGTTTAAAAATACAGTCTCCATATGGTATTAGTTTACAAATTCGAATTTGTAAACTAGCATCAAAGGACAGTAATTCATACTAAAGTCTTCAGCATAAGAACTTCTGTCCCACCCATTTACTCTTCCGTGAAACAGCTATGTTTACTTGGTTGCGTTTTGGTTTGAAGAGTGGGATATGATAGTAAAATTACAGGGTACAAAGGCTTAATACCATAATTCTCAGAAATAGAAACACATAAAAGGTGCCATAGGCATCACAATTTATTATGCCCAGGTACTGTTTTTTTTTTAATTGGCGATAATTTTTTTTTTTTTTTTTACAACACAGGGGGCAAACGAGCAAGCGGCTCACCTGATGGTAAGTGACTACCGCCGCCCATGATCACCCACAACACCAGCGGCATTGCAGGTGTGCTGCCGGCCTTTTAAAAAGGAATATACTCTTTTCTTGAAGGTTATGTTGTCGTATCGGTTCGGAAATACTGCTGCTGGAAGTTGATTCCAAAGAATGGTTGTGCGTGGAAGAAAGTGCCTTGAAAAACGCACGGTGGAAGACCGCCACTCGTCCAGATGATTGGGATGAATCTTTAGTTTGTGGCGAGTTGTACGGTGGTGAAAATCAGCAGCAGGTATCAATCCGAACAATTCCTCAGAACACTCCCCATGATAAATTCGGTAGAAGATGCACAGAGACGCAACATCTCTGCGCAGTTTCAATGGGTCAAGTCGGACAATGAAACAGTAGCCCCGCTTGCGCTATTGACATATGCTAATAGGATACCAGTGAGCGGTGATAGATGAGATGAAACCGGGTTAGTTGGTCTATTGTGACAAATCCAATTCAAAATGATTTCCAGTGGGAATCGTATAAAGGTTGGCTTAACAGAGTATATTGGGGAAAAAGGGATTGTTAAAACTGGGGTTTAATAACTTTATTGCTAGCAATATAAAGTTTCTTCAGGGTCAGTATTGCAGGCGTTCACAGGCTACACCAACCGCTTACTACCAAGTGGGCCTTATGCTTGTTTATTACCTCAGTGGTATAAAAAAAATATATGACTTAGCAGGTCGACCTCCATTCGGTTCCCCCGGAAATGATCGTGATTAAATTTGATGAATTCGCCACAATGAGCCAACTGACCTGCTTTAATTTTCGTCTATCATCTCTCATTGGTGTTCCGTCAGCGTATAAAAAACAAGATATGTTGGTAGAAATGGGGATTAACGTCTCCATTACTGACAACCCCTCCTCTCTCCCCTCTATAGGCGATTATTGCGATTTTTCATCAGAAGAGACGTCACTTGTTTGTCATTCTATCATAAAAAAAATCTCATTTCTTTTGGAAGACTGTCGAAATTACATGACGTCAAGACTTGCAATACACTCTAGAAATTAAACAATTCCGTCAAAATGTACCTTTATTTTATATTATGGCCCGGAAATACGGCTTTTAATGAAAGAGCCGCAATTTCTTCTCATTTACATACCAATATTGCGCTACAATATTCTTATTGCTCATTTTATTGCCGCCATCAGTCTTCTAGATAGGAAATGACGTATTTCCCTGTGGTCATTCTGGTCAAGGAGAGAACACTAATGGTATTTTTTACTCCCGACGACTACAAGGAATTTTATTTTCAATTTAAGCGAACACGGGCTGTTGCAAGTGACTTGTTAACGACTTGAAATTAAAACCTTTTTTGTTGGCACACAAAATTTATATATATATTTGCTAACGCGAACTCTTTTGATAGTAATTAGTGCCTTAATATAATTAAACATTGTGCCCTACAAAAAAAAAAACTAGTTTTAATTGTAATAAAAGTACTTATTTTGGTTTAAAAACTAAACTACTAAATTGATTTTGATACAATTTCTATGGAATTAATATGAAAGTATATTGTTTCAGATAAAAAATTTATATAAAGAAAAAAAAATACAACTGAATTGAGAACTTTTATTGTTAAAAGTTTCGTAAGCTCCACAATATATTTAGTTTTGGGATCGATTGGTATCATGTCACAGCCATATATGATTAAGGATAATGAATTGATTCCGAAACTATTTGAGCTTTCTCGATCTAATTACACGTAAGCTAAACCGGAAGTAATTACATTAAAATATGAATCGAGAACCATCTTCTTTCTGGGCTCGGTTGGAACCATCATAAAAATGTGCATTATCTAATAATTTCATGTAATATGTATTTAACATAGAAAAGGATTCTTTTTTTATAACAGTCCATGTCAAAGTGCTTCTTACGCCATATTCGATTGTACATATAATTTTGACTTTGTAAATTGTTCTAAATCAAAAATGTATTTAAAAAAATATCTCCACGTATCATCATATTATATCGGCCGTTAACTGTCCGCTGCGGAACATAGGTCTCCTCCTTAGGGGGTTCTGCATGCAGGCAAATCGGCAATAGCAGTTAAGCTTTAGTGATGTTTTGAGAGGGACGATTACTACTCATCCCTCGCCCTTTAAATTCCCTTAGTCGCATTTTACGATATCCAAGGGAAAGGAAAGGTTGGTCCATTCTATACCGGGACCACAAAACAATTTTTTTCTATGTATTAACTATGTATATTTTGTAGTAAAATAGAACAAAGAAGTTGCTCGAATAGTTCTAACGTATTAATTTGTGGATAACCAATGACTAACAAAGTTTAGACAAACTACGAGCCAATAGTTTGCGAACGTCTGCGGTAGTGGTGAATTTATCACCCTTTATTACTATGAAATGGTCATTCGTCTTGATTATAAGATGCTCACGAGGTTAACGGATAGAATATAAGGAGAGTTACACAGTTGCCTTTGACTATCTATCAAGTGGTAGTTCTGTGCCCAGTTTAGACTAGTCTCTCACAACCTGTTTTATTACGCGCATTATTATATATTTATTACTTACAAGCATTTATCCACCACTTTATCCGCGTGACTGGGATTAAAAGTAGCCTATATTTTTTTACACACCGTATAGTTCCTACGTGTATACCAATTTTCATAGTAGTTGGTTAAGCCGTTAAAGCACTATAAGATAACAAACTCACACATTTGTAACATTAATAAGGATTAGCCCTATGATGAGAAATATGTATATATATATATATATATATCCATTACACTTATAATTTTCATGCATTTTTTTCTTTTTTTTAAAATTAAATACAGTTATATCTCTATAAACGTATATATCTCAATACCCGATCCGAATACCCATAATTTACGTGCCATTGTTTTATGGAGCGTTCGGATTACAAATTATAGGTATATTGTGAAGTATTTTTAAAAATGAAACGACGTTTTTTATAATTGATTTACAAAAAAAATAACTATTACGCATTCAAGTACAGATGAAATATTAACATGTAAATGTTTTCACTTTACGTATAAAATATTTTTATTACTGGTATCACTGTTTGTTTGCTTTATGCAACATTGACAAACAAACTGACTTTCCAATAGAACTTAAGTACTGTTTATCATCTGCAGTTGTCCGCTACTGCCTAAGCCATATACATCAGAATAGCCCTTAAACTCGTGCATCCATAAAACTTAATGGTCTCAAGTCTCAATAAACTTGAACTGTTTTTATCACACAGGTTTTCCCTACAATAAATTCCAAGATAAACATATACGTAAAGAGGTAAACACTGGCAGTTAACAGAATTATAACAGGAGGAAAAAGTTTTATAATCCAAAGTTCTAGTTGAGACTTTGATGTATGTAATATTTACTCGGTCTGATAAAACTATGAAGGGCTTTATATTTATTATGAGTAATGTATATAATCAAGGGGAAAGGGATTGTTAGTAATGGAGACTGAGAATTTTATTGCTAGCAATATACCCAACCAGGGCGACCACCTCGCGGTTCTCCCTGGAAACTATCGTGGTTAATTCCTGATGAATTCATCATGATGGGCTAACTGGCCTGTTTTCATTCTCATCTATCACCCTTCACTGGTGCTCCGCCAGCGTGTCCCGTTAGCGCAGGCAGAATACCATTTTCACCCATCAAAAAAAATGTATATAATCATCATCATTATCAGCCATCTACAGTCTACTGGACATAGGCTTTGTTAAGATACCTCATCATTTCAGTCATCGCAAATGTCATCGCTACACACAACCACAGGTCGTTCTACACTACACTTGCCAATTTACAGTAAACACTTCAATATACGTTTACGTTAACGATATAATGCATAATATCTACTTGGAATAAAGATATTATAGTATATTAGCTATTTCATGCTTTATCCGCGTGAATCAATACATAAAGTATTCTATGTATTAAGATATAAATAACAAATGTACAAAAATTTATTCAAATCCTTTCAGCCATTTAAGCCTGATTGAATAACAAACAGACAGACGTTCAATCATGTTTACAAATTTTCACATAATATTAACAGGATAGTACATCTAAACTTCAATATAAAAATCATTTGGAAACTTGCTAGTTAGACTTCTTCATTGTAATTTAGAAATTTGAGCTTACTCTAATAAATAACGTTATATAACTTTAATATTCTATGATACAAGACCTTTGATATTCATAAAATATCAAGGAGCTTATATAAGATCGAAGTAACTATTTATAAGAAACAGTAATACTTTGAACTAGCTCGATAATATCTAAATAAAGCATCTCCTTAAAGAGATGTTTCGATAAAATTGGCCTTTTTTAGAAATAAAAAATCACTTTACGGATTTTAACAAACTGTTTATAAAGTTCTTAATTTTACTAATTGTACTATTTCTCACGAATTAAAAAAAAAAACAATACGATTGCAAAATAAAGTATTAACTCCAACTAGTGAAGAAAGACTAAAGATACTTGCAATTCCATGCAGTTGTGGGTGCTCATGGGTGGCGGTAGTCACTAACCATCAGGTGAGCCGCATGCTCCCTGTGTTATAAAAAAAAACATTACTTAGTTACATTTTCAGTAAGTTCCAATGAAAATCTTTAGAACTGTAGGTATCGTAATCTGTGCGATGCTTATGTACCTATATGTATAATATTTCTGTTTAAAGGCATCTAGGTTTTTTTTTAATGCATGATAATGGAACGGTATCCCCGCCTGCGCTATCCTGCCTGATTATAGGTGAGGATGTAAGAACAGGTCAGTTAGCCCATAGTGATGAATACACCTGGAATTTAGCACGATTATTTCCAGGGGGAACCACGAGGAGGTCGACTCGTCAGGATATATTGCTGACAACGAGACTGTTAGTTCGCATTACTAACAATCCCTTCCTCCCTAGGCACCTAGGTTATATCATTGTGGAAATTTAATAAACAATCTAATAACAAACAAAAATGTTTATTTATTTAACTGTTTATTGCACCTAATACATAAAAATATACAACGACAATTAGAACATTTATTTAAAATAAAGAAGATAGTTCAAATCGGCTTATAGACATTATACTTTCCCATAGACCATTTACTAGTAACACGGTTATCTTAATAGCCAATACTCAAGTAAAGACACTTGTTTAAGTACCTTCATGTGGCTACTTAAACATATTTACCTATCTACTACACTTTACAGATGAAACTTGTTACGCTCTGAGAAATTTAGATCTACTGCTATCTATAATTAATATAATATAATCTTGGATTATCAAATTAGCTGACTTGTTTTTTTATCAGTATTCTTTATATTTACGCATAAAATGTATCTTAATGTATTATTTAATAAATAAAATCAGTGTTTACGCATTAAGAAGATGCAGAATTAATAAGACAAAATAAATAAAGGTAGAAGTTATATAGGAATCACTCATAACTACTTATCACGCAAAATTGTATGAAAAAGTTAACACTTTTTTTAAAGCACTTCTATGGAGACACTACATCTATAGAATCTAGAATATAATAACAATAGTAACAATCATTACACTAGATCACTTAAATTGTTTGACTGTTAAATCAGACAAATACGTTATCACATTTATGGTGTTAGTAGGAACTCATTATGAGTATTTTTAATTTATATAGAAGGACATTTAAGTGGATGGCTCTTTGACTATATGGAGAATCAACAAGTATATTGCTACCGGCATTGTACTGGTACTGAACTATCTTTGAACATTTGTCGTTACATTTTAAGCTGCAATTAAACACAAGTGACATATGCACAGTTCACATGTATTTACGACGAGGCTTTAATTCTTTAATTATAATATTATTGTATCTACAACATGTAATCAGTGTTGTGTGAATTGTGATTATGTGGGTGTTTACATTTGATGAGAATTTCATCATCATCATATAAGCTTTTAACTGTCCACTGCTGAACATAAAAGCCTCCCTCTTGGGAGGTTTTAGCAGTATTTGTCACGCACAAGGTTTGATAGAAGAATAACCTTGTCTCAATCGGTTTTCTAGAGACATAAAATTACCTTCCAGTTACAGACATGATTTTAAATTTCGGTGAGAGTACAAAGGTATAACAATTATTTCTGAGGTTTAGCAACGCATGAGGGAAACAATGAGAGTCACTATGTATTCTATGAAGTCAATTTTTTTATTTTACTATTTTCCATAATATAACCGACAACTTGTTTGTCATTCCAAGTTCTGTGAAAAAAATAGTCATTTTAATTCCATTAACATTTCAGTGAAGAAATTGTATATAAAAACAATATATACTCGCAATACTATTTTAAATTATATCTTCCAGCACAGTAATATATGTAAGTGGTTTTTCTTCTATTAAAATATATTTAGCTTTATTGCTTTTAAATTTATTATTCACATTTACTGAATAAAGAAACCACGCATGACCTAGTTAAAGTATGACCTTAATGGACTTTACTTATGTTTATTTAATCTATCTGCAAAATCAAAAACTGTATGATTTATAATAATAAAAAGTAAACTATTAACTTATAGATTTATTTAAAAAAAAAAATATCCAGTGGAAATAAACTCAATTTAATGATTTGTCAGAGGTCGTCTTTACCATATCCAACAGTAGAACTAACACAAAAATTAATCGAACCTATATTACTTATATATGTATAGTTTTATATTATCTGTACTTATATTATAATTGTAACATAATTAATGCATAATTATATTACTGTACTAGCGATCGGACCCGGCATCGCACGAGTAAACAGAATTTTCGGAAATCAATACATATAATAAAAAAGTGTCAACCAATTCCACTGATCGGTTATTTTAAAGCATTTTATATGTAATTATTTAGATTGATATAACTTTTTATTTATAAACCGACTGAAATTATATAAACACTAAATGTTAAGAGCAAATCGCAACGTATTAGTGAAAATCGCATTCAAATCGGTTTAACAAGAGAAACATTAACAGACAAAAATTATAAAAATCATTATTTTCGTTTCTATTGCTTTCATAAAACCATACACAGACAGCAACCAGTTACGATTTAATTATATATATATATATATATATATATATATATATATATATATATATATATATATATATATATATATATATTGATTGATATTGATGATGATAATTATATGGGTACGTATGTGTTCATGAAATTAAGATGTCGATAAACATCTTAAATTATTATTGAAATTGAGGAAGTTATTTCATGATTCACATTTTAAAATTACAATTACACAAGTAAATAAGAACATAAACTGGCTTTGGTTACGGCAACATCATTCGCACGGCGACATTTTCCATTTTCCCATGGAAATATAATATTCCGCCGTAGCAATACATATTCGTC
This sequence comes from Galleria mellonella, assembly GCF_026898425.1. Lineage (NCBI taxonomy): Eukaryota > Metazoa > Arthropoda > Insecta > Lepidoptera > Pyralidae > Galleria > Galleria mellonella. The sequence goes on from NW_026442138.1 coordinate 9,280,123, forward strand.
ATAAACGTTAACTCATATCAAATCCAAATTTTATCAAAATTTGTCTAGCAATGTATACCTTACGAGTAGGTATATATGCACAAACACCGTCTAATTAGTTTTATTATAATTATGTTCTTCATTGTTGAAAATACGTAAAAGTTTTGTAAAATTCGTATAAGAAAAACTGTAATGCCTGTCTAGCTTGTTGGCATATGCTTAATACATTCATCCATCACCGTCTCTGCTAACATTCTTGTGAAATATTTCTCTCATCTGTGCTTAAATTATATTTCAGACGACATTGCTGCTCGCATTATGTCTCATATATCTATCATTATTTCTTTTGGACACCTGATTATAGTTTTGTGCCATGGTTGGTCAGTTTTATTGTTTTGCTGTTCTGAAGATGTCGAGTTGAAAGGAGACACTGTGAGCACTGTATATACACGATGGCTTAACAACACAACTAGTGGTAATAACACGACAGACGAAGACAAAGACTACGGAGATCAGCCGTTCATACTCGAAGAGTTCAGACGCCGTCTTTCTTTACTGTGACGATGCCGCAGCGCCTACAGCTCACGCTCAGCGGGCCGAGGCACGCAGTCAGGCTCGTGCTTGCACGAATTGATTCCGAAACTAGTTGAGCATTTTCGATCTAATTATACGTAAGTTAAACCGGTAGTTATTAAATGAAAATATGCTTGGTCAGGATTTATTTTATATTTCAATAGCTATTTGCTGTTTTTACATGGACATATTTCACCAAGATAAACAACTAATGTAGTCTCTAAAACAAGGGCAAGTTCTCTTTACAATAGAAAATAATGACGATCTAAAATAATAATAATAACCAGCAAGATATAACTTTATTATCAGTAAAATTATTTCATGCCTTGCTTGTTGATGAAGAATAAAATAATGAACGAATTTATGAGTTATATTTCTTCATGTACTTCTAATAGCTTCTTCTATTTGACCTCGTCCAAAGTTGAATAACTCGAATCATTGACGATTCGAGATCATTCAATCGGCGATGCTTATTCTATGTGAAGAGACGTGACGTCTCTATGCACGCTTTACTAACACTGGAATTACTTCGTCAAATTGTTCAATTTAATACCAAATGCTAACATCCACTATCACATAATCCTATTACTATTGTAAACGTGAAATTGTGCGGATGTACGAATAGATGTTTGTACTCTTTCAAACAAAAACTGTTGAACAGATTTTAATACTAATACGCGGATACACCCAATCTGCTATAAATTCCCCTAATTCTTGATGAAACATCATCATTATTGTCGTTCTTATATTATATCGTCATAGTCGTAGAATACTGACGGATCTATATATGTTATTGTTGTCAGATCCGTCAGTATTCTACGACTATGACGATATGTTTTATACGACTTTTTTAGTCATATGCAGAAAAATATGGAACCAACTACTCGCAACAGCTACTCCGAAAATTCGTCATAGAAACCTTTAAAAAGAGAACTTATATTATCTTCTTAAATGGTTAGTGGATAATCAATCCTATTATAAGACTGATTTAATCCATTTTTCAAAATTGGATTTGTTTGTTTCTATATAATAAAAATAGCTTTCTTTCTTTATAGAAAGGTTATCAATGATATGTAATGAAAGAAAATTACAGCTGATATACCATGGTATTCATAAAATTTATCAACTAAATTATTATATATACTAGTATGTATATCATCATCATCATCATCTCAGCCATTATTTATTCGCTGCTGAACATAGACTGCCATAAGGGACAGTCCTGAGCCACCTGCATCCACAGACTCCCTACAAAACATTTGAGGTTATCACTTCATTAAGTGTAAGGCCATCCTACACTGCATTTGCTCGTACAAGACCGCTACTCAAGAACATTTCTTCGCCATCGGTTGTCAGTTTTTCGAGCTATGTGCATTATCATTGCCTCTTTTGCCAGCAACATCATTGCCACATTATCTTGCTTATCCTTCGGGTTATGTTACTTTGTTTCTAATGCGGATATCCTCGTTTCGCATTCTGCCGTGCAAAGAAACTCCGTGTAAGACCATATTTTGGTTCCATAAGTCATCACTGGCAACATGCACTGGTAAAAATCCTTCGTCTTCATATTTATATATTAGTACCTACATAATAGGGCACCACCTATATACTCTACTCAAAGGTTGTCTGGAGGAGAGAGATTGCTTAGCCTTTTGTATCACTTCTCATTAAAATTCACTGTATTTATTATATTTATTTATTACATTGTAATTACACTGTACATATTACACTGTATTTATTACATTGATTTGATAAAGTGTAAATAAATATAATTATCAACCTATTATAAGCCCTCGAAAACAAGGTAAATAATGTATTTATAAAAAATTTTATTCATAAACACGTCATAACTATTATATTTAATAGCGATGTCAAATATAAATAAAATACAGATCCATTTATATGTTTAATCTACAAGTTCATATTAAAAAGATTATTGTGAACTGATTATAATAAAGAAAACGCCGGTTCGTGTTGAAAGGTTATACTGACAGTTTATAAAAAAATGAATAATTAAAAGAATACAATATTAGAAATTACAAATTACAAAGGAGTTTGTAACACTCCCCTTTTTTACGTAGGCAGGGGCACCAACTTCCTCATTGGGCGTCTAAATAAGCCGATAGGCGTCCGTACTTCGGCTATTCGAGCAATGCCATCTTGTCCTCGATAAATTGCAGTGATTACACCTCTTAGCCACGTTCCACGCGGTTGTTGATCATCTACAACTAGCACCAGGTCCCCCACATTCACTCTTGGCGCAATACCCTGCCCTCGTCTAGGCAATAGTGTTGGCAGATATTCTTTAACCCACCTGGACCAGAAATGATCTGCGAGGCGTAGGGCCCTTTTCCATCCTGCTCTACTACAGAGGTCTCGGTCTTCTAGACGTGCAGGTATTGGTTTTCCTGATGAAGTTCCAAGTATAAAATGGAAAGGAGTCAAAGCTTCACTCTGATCAGGGTCAGAGGGCACGTGAGTGAGAGGTCTGGAATTTATGAGCGCTTCTGCTTCTATAAGAAGAGTTAACAAAATCTCGTCACTGGGTGTACGCTCTTTCAAAGTGACTTGTATGGCGGTTTTCACTGACCTCACTAATCTCTCCCATGAACCGCCCATAAAAGGAGCAGATGGTGGGATGAATTTCCAAGAAATACGCTCATTTGCAGCAAATAGTTCCATTTCAGCTCCATACAAAGATTTCAATAAACGATTGGCACCGACGAATGCCGTCCCATTGTCCGACCAGATTTCTGTAGGAACCCCACGTCTACCAATAAATCTGCGTAAACTCATAATAGCGGCATCGGTACTCAAACTATGTACCAATTCTAAGTGAACTGCTCTAGTTACCAAACATGTAAAAAGAGCGACATACCGCTTTTCACGACGTCGGCCAACAGCAACTTGAAGAGGTCCAAAATAGTCAAGACCAGTAAAACTAAAGGGTCTCTTGTGATGAGCTACACGGGCAGCGGGTAAGTCTCCCATAGGAGGCTGATATGGTGTAGCACGTCTTATCTTGCAGACTCTGCAATTGTAAGCAACAGATCGAACAGCGCTTCGAAGGTGAATGATCCAATAAAACTGTCTGAGTTCATTCACTACCAACTCTGTATTGCCATGAGCTGCCTTTTCGTGATAATAGGCAATAAGTAGACGCACAGTCCGATGACGAGCATCCAAGATAATAGGGCGCTTCACGTGATCTTCGACGTCTATTGCACGATCAATCCTGCCTTTTAAACGGATGACTCGCTGATCATCGATAACCGGGGAAAGAGTGAACAATTTGCTCTTCCGTGGTAGAGGTTGACCATTTTTCAAGAGTACAAGTTCTTCCGCAAACGTTTCTAACTGGCTATGTCGCAGTAAATGTGTTTCAGCAACAGACAAATCTTCAGCTGTAATATCAGAAGTGCCTTTTCGACGCAGCAAGGTAATGAATTTATGAGCTCTTGCCGTTGCTCTTAACAATCTCAACCAGGAGCTTAGTCTGTCAGAGCTAACTACAAGAGGCATGGGAGATGGCTGTGACGTAATGAGATTAACAACACATGAGTGATGACGAGTAGACGATTTAAGTTCTACGTCGTTTTTGTCCAAGCTACCAGCCATAGATACTGGTGGAGATGATGGCCAACTAGACTCACTGTCATACAGAAAATTGGGACCTACAAGCCAACGAGACGACTGTGTTAAAACAATACGATTAACACGCGTAGCATCATCAGCCACGTTACTATGCGTTGGAACCCATCGCCATTCATTGACTAGTGTGAGTTCGAGTATCTCACCCAAACGATGAGCTACAAATGGCTTATAGGTACGCGCATCACTCCGGAGCCACCCTAGCACGTTTAATGAATCAGTCCAAAAGAATCGTTTTGTTGGTTTATGGTTATGAGATTCGACTATGAATGACGCTAGACGAGCAGCGACTAACGCTCCCTGGAGTTCTAAACGGGGGATGGAGGTCGGCTTTAATGGAGCTACTCTACACTTACTGGAAATGAGAACGACCTTCACATCTCCGTTTGTAAAAATCATCCGCCAATATGCAACTGCTGCATAAGCCATTTCGCTAGCATCACAGAAGATGTGAAGCTCGCGTTTTGATACATCGGGTTCACTCAAACCGTAATAGCGTGATATCTTGAGATTAGATACCAAATTTAGATCCTGAAACCAATTATGCCAAATCTTCAGGTCGGTTTGAGGTAACTCGTCGTCCCATGTGAGGCGTTTACGCCATATATTCTGAAACATGATACGCCCTCTGGAAACTATAGGTCCTAAAATACCAAGAGGATCATAAATACGCATTACATAAGAAAGCGCATCACGTTTAGTAATCTGAAGTGGCAATTTATCATTTTCGAACCTAATACTAAACGAAATTGTATCAATATTAGGCTGCCAAATAAGACCTAGAGTCCGAACATTTACGTTGTTGTTCGAATTACCTAAATCTATGGACTCGTTTCTACTTTTGATACAAGTAGAAACCAAGTCTTTTGATAAAAGTGATAGGGCATCGGGATTGTTGGATACCCAACCGCGCATCTCAAAACCAGCTCGCTTATTCAGCTCTACAATATCTGCAGCTAAACGAGCTGCTTTCTCAATGTTGTCCTGCGATCCTATATAGTCATCCATGTATGTATCAAATACAGAGGCATGTGCTGCTTCCGGGAATTCCCCTTGGAATTCATCAGCATTCACTTTTTTAACATACAACGCGGTACATGGACTCGAACAAGCACCGAACATCATTGAAGACATGCGATATATTTTAATTTCCTGCGTGTGATAATCGCGCCATAAAAATCTTTGAGCGTCTCGGTCCTGCTCCCTTATCTTAACCTGCGGAAACATCTCTCGAATATCGGCTATTAAAGCAATAGGGCCTTCCCTAAATCGCATGAGTATACCAAGAAGGGGCTGTAAGAGATCAGGACCGGGTAATAATAAAGAATTTAAGCTGACCCCTTGGAATTTAGCGGCAGCATCATGAACAATGCGTAATTTTCCTGGTTTATGCGGATGTGTCACCCCAAAATGCGGGAGATACCAGGAAATACCTATTGGTGACTTGTGACATTCCTCAACGTAGCCCTTGTCTATCATAGCATGTACATTCAGACGATATAACTGCGCGTATTGATTATCACTTTTCATTTTCTTTTCTAGGCTAAGAAAACGTGAAAGTGCTAATCTATAATTATTTGGCACGACACTAATATCAGGACGCCACAAAAGACCAGCTTCAAAATGTCCATCAGGCAATCGTCGCGCTGTGCTTTCCAAAATTTTGAGTGCATGCGCGTCCGACCTACCGCGATATTCTTTTTTAACAATGCCAATTGAATCCAATCTATAATGTTCTTTAATTATTTCTTCAAAATTTTGAATGTTATCGGATTGACAATCATCAAAAACTGTAGCGTGATTTATTATATCACGACCACTTCCTATTTTACTTTTACTAATAGGTCCACAAACAACCCAACCTAAAACAGTCTTAATAGCCATCGGTTCAGTAGCAGTACCCGCTCGTATTAATTTAGGTACTGTCAAGTGACAGTTATCAATCCCTATCACGATTGTAGGTTGCGCGTTTTCGTAACAAAGCTCATCGGCAATTTCGAAAAGATGAGGATATTTCTTCAAATCGTCAGCTTGAATACCGTATTGATAAGCTACACCTAAATTGTCAACGGAACGAGCACCGTGAATTTGAAAGGAATCTTCGCTGTGTAAACCTTGGATAGTAAAATTAACTGAATAAAAATCACTCACTTTCGAAAGTCCACCTAAGCAGTCAATATGCACACGACCTTTGGGACCTACAGCACCAATATGCTTCGAAATTTTCGCGTCAATCAGTGTTGTAGTACAGCCGTCATCTAATAGTGCATATGTGTTGACAGTACCACAGGGACCAGACACTCTGACAGCAATTATTTTTAGTAAAGAGCGAGAAAGTGTGTTCGGAAAAGTGGTGGTAGCATGAGCTGAAACTTCGACAGCACATTCTTCAGTTCTGCGAGTATTTACTATCTGATTCTTGTCGCTTTGTGATGTAGAAGAATCAGAATCTACAATATCTACATCTGCATGTGCAACGAGGTTAAGTTCTACGCTATTGTTGTGTAAAAGAAAGTGATGTTTGAATAAACAACCATCCTTACCACACGTAGATTTATTTTTACATAATTTAAATCTATGCGAATTTTTTCGTAAACAACGATAACAAACCTTATTAGCCTTTACCCATTTCCATCTGTCATCTATAGATAAAGATAAAAATTTGTCACATACGACAATGTCATGTTCTGTTTGTTTACAAAATATGCATGACATGTTTGCAGATTTATTTACATTTGATTTATTAGGTTTTTTAGATGAACCTGAACTCACGCTTCCCGTATTGCAATTAACTTGATACTTACCCTGTTTATGTGTGTGATTTGATGTATTACGAGTAGTATGAGAGGTCGACGGATGTAAATATGTGTCTGAAATTATTCCAAATTTATTTTGTAAATGTATCTCCCGTACAAGAAACTCGGATAATACCTCGAGTTTACTACCTCCCTCAGTATGACTAGCTGCATAATCTAACCAACGCATACGTAAAAGTGGAGTCAGTTTGCTAACTAATACGTTGAAAAGTTCAGGTGAACCTAAATAATCTGCCTGATTTAATAATCGCATTATTTCAATGCAGTTTTTCACTCGACACGCAAAAATACCTAAATCCTTTCCTTCGCTACTAACTTTCGGTAGGGCTCGGACGGAATTTAATTCTTGTAGCATAATCATCTCGGGACATCCAAATCGGGTTTCGAGTGCACTGATGACCTGCTGTGGGTCACGCGCCGATACCAATAGGACGTGAACAGCCTCCCGCGCGGCTCCACGCAACGCACCGTTTAGGCGTGCGAGATTCTCACCTGCTGAATAGAATTTTTCCGTGTCTACAAATGTACGTTTGAAGCTAAGCCACTCAGTAGCACAACTGCCATCAAATAACGGCAACTTGGTATGACAGTTATTCGATTTATTACTTGTTAAGACTGCACCTAAATCACTTATAGCCTTAGCTATGAATTGTGCGTCAAAACTCCCCGTGTACTTTTGTCCCTGGGGATCACTGACAGAGTTGTGAGAAGTAGTAGGATGAAATGGTAACCCTAAAGAGTGTGACGCAGGGACCTCTGGGGCACTAATGCCGGGTTGCCGATCGATCGGCTCCTCTGCTAACGGGCCATCACCCGGGTTATTATTCAACCACGTTTCAACCTGTTTGCTACTCATACACGAGCTTGCATACGAGTTTGCATGTACGCTACTCTCAGCCTCTATAGCGGCGAGCTGTGCGCGTAGCTCAGCATCCGCAACTTTACGTTCTAACTCAGCGAGCCGGCGAGCGTGCTCCGCCTCGGCTGCTAAAAGCCTAGCCTTTACCATACTCCCTGTGGATCTTCTCGATGCGGTGTGACTGTCACCCCGAGACCTGGGTGGGGGCTCCACGTGAACTCCCTCCGAAGGCGCATCCATTTGACTGGTGGACGCACATTGAGCCTCCGACGTCCCTTGATCTCCATACGTAGGGTTTGACTGTCCACTCTTGCTGTGATCCATGGTATTTTCGTATTTATTCGACGGCCTACCATTTTGGGAACGTGTGAGTACCATTTCCAACACTTAAACGGTAGAAGGACCAATAATATTGTGAACTGATTATAATAAAGAAAACGCCGGTTCGTGTTGAAAGGTTATACTGACAGTTTATAAAAAAATGAATAATTAAAAGAATACAATATTAGAAATTACAAATTACAAAGGAGTTTGTAACAAAGATATTAACCTTTTTAACCAATTTAAATGAAAAATTAATCAAAGCCCATAGAAAAACAGTAGCTGCTTTGTTTGCTAAGGGTATTGACCTTCCAATCTATAACTTGAAATTTGGAGGCAGAATTAATTTATACGATATCAATTGCCTGAAACTTTTATCAGAAAGAGACTGTACAAAGGCGTATCCAAAGATAGATATTATATTTATTTGCCGGTAACAGATATAGGCACCTATAAGACTTGCTTTTATTTCTGCTACCAAATAGTTGAGCTTATATGTCTGTATTGTATTTTAAAGGATAGGAAATGTCAGTGAAATTTCTGGATACGGAAACCACTCAAAAATGATGAAAAAATTTTATGATTATTATCCCCTTGTTCATAAAAACATCAAATCTCTCGTAAACCTATTTCAGGTATTGAAGTGTTTTGTCCTTTTACGCTAATTTCTCAATATGAGAGGCAGCGACAAAACACTCTATTAGTCAAAATTTGTTTGTAGTTAATGTTTATTCTGTGATATCCATGATAATTGGATTTGGATCCAGTATTTGGATTCAAATGAAAAGAGAAAAAAAGAAATATTAGTATTTATTTAATAGTTTCTTGTGAGATTAAACATTTTCTGAAAAAAACTGGTTCAAATAGCCTCATAACTCTTCCTAGTAACAATAGTTACACGCAACGTATTTAGTATAGGATGCCAATGACTTCAATTTTACCTTAATCAATAGACCAATTTCTATCAAGTAAAATGAAATTGGGCAAACAGTTAAGTCTGCAATAATGATTTTCTTTATGCTTAGTTGGATTTGAATTACAGGCGAAATTTTATTTGTAGGTACGTACCTATAAAGGTCCAAGTGTATCGTATTCACATGGGACTCAAAATGAAAGAATAAAAATAGTAAGTTAATTAATTGATGAACAGACGGATCTATGAAAGTGTGAACGAAGACGAATGGACGAATTAATCAATTATTATATAAATAACATTGCCTAATATTGAATAAAATAGTGAAAAAGAAATCTCAAGTGACAACTATTGTCTGTTTAAATTGAACTTAATGATAAAGTAACATTTTTTTTTAAATTATCACAGAGTAGCCCTGTCTAAATGAAATTAAGAAGAGAACGAAACATTCAAACAATTAATGTGTTTTTTATTTGTATTTACTAGTATTGACCATCAACAGACTATTTTATGGTACAGTATAATTAATATTATATACAGTGTGATCAATTCGTTTGTTTGTTTTCAATAAATAAGGACTAATCCAAGAAATAAACAATTCAGTCGAGAAGTCATTCCTTTTTGCTCATTTCATTGGTTAGTCCTTCTATCCAGTTTCTTCTTTCCACTCGATAGAGACATATTTGTTTTCACATTTTCCTACTATTATTATTTATGTTTTTATGACAACAACAATAAACAGCATTAGTTTTACTATTTTTTTATGCAACTTAGATTGGCAAACAAACTGACGGCCCACCTGATGGAAAGTGATAACCATCGCCTACAGACATGAGCAGTACCATGGACATAACAGAGTATACTGTTTAGCCTATGATACTTCCCATGCGTTGCCATTCCTGAGAACTCAGGTGTTATTTCTCTGTACTTGTATTCAATAAATTACTGCCATATCCCACCCTTCAAACCGAAACACAGCCATTCAAACTTAACTGCTTCACGGTAGAAACACGAATGGGACAGAGGTGATCAAGCAAACGACTTTTGTACTAAGTCTTCCTCTGGTAATACGTGTATAAACTACTCGTATATAATTATAACAATAATTTTGTCTTAAGCAGACGTAAGATTTAAATACAAAATTCTTTTTTTTTTTTATTTATTAGGTCAACAAACAGTAAACACAATAACAATATATACACATATGTATTTAAATATCAATAATTTTAGTGTCACCAACTACGTTGGCCACCTATTACCTACTATAAAACAAAATATGCAAAATGCTTGTGTGCAACTACTTGTACAAATTAAACACATACACATACTTGAATGAGAGAAATATAAAGAGGCGCGTACCAGTTATCCACTCAAAATCAAAGAACTTCCAAATGGATGTTATTTTTGACTATCTTGTCGCATACTTAAATCAAATCTTTCACATTTTACCAAATGACTAATATTTTACAGATATTTCAAACAAGACAGGCATAAATACTGAAGACGTTTTGCATGTGTAGTATGTACGGTAATATTAATAGTATACATGTAGAACTGCTATTTTATATAATTTGCAACTTACAGCTACCTTAATGATTATAGGAGCGTATGTAAATGTCACTAAGTTACCTACCTATTGCATATGCATGTAATAACTTGTAATATAAGAGCTAATAGTGAGGGGGCACTTGACTTCTTTAGTGAGCTAGACTGTACGCACTTAGCACCTTTTAAATTTGTTACCATGTTTGCATTTTGTAATAGAATATTATTTGCTATCAGAGAAATTAAATATGTAAGTTACTAAATAAAACGATACATTAACTTTATATTGACACACACTACATGCTATATCAGTTAAGTTTCTGATCTAAGTTCGTCCTAAAGGATGTACGAGTATGTACCACTATTTAACTACGCCTATAATATTTGTATATATTAAAAAAAGTCATTGTAATTGTTATTTTCTCGGGTAAAGGTTTAGTTTAATTATTAAATTGCAACTCTCGACATTGACTTCTTTTACAACTTTATTGGTCTTTGAACAACAGTAAGTAAGAAATATTTAATATAGAATTGTGATTAAAAAGTATTTTATTAAAAAAGTTAATACACTTCGTAATATCGCGGTTGAAAGTTGGAGACAGTCACAAGCATTTGTATCTTTGTCTTCCCTCATTCACTTTAAGTGAGTAATTCTAATCCCTTCACATTGATTCATGACAAAATTTCATTCAAATCTATACGGTTATTTCTGTAATTTAGAAAATTTATATTTATAAGTTGCAGTATAATTCTGGCTATCACAGGCGATACACGTTTCACATTAAGAAACATGCATATCTGTCATGTTTTTCTACAGAAGGTATCTTGTTTCACGTCTGTAATATTATACAGATTGTTTTAGAATGATATATAATAATTTCTGTGTATTTGCTATTTGAATATTACAACAATATCTAAAGTAGGATTAGTGTATTTGCAAACAAGTATTGACTACGCACTTATCTAACTTATATTAGATATTGCACCATTCGACCAGTATTTCCAGTAACTAGTTGTATCTGCATTAATTCAAGTTCAACACAATTTGTTTACCCTATACCAGCGCTTGTGAATTCGAGATAGCAATCGCAAAAAGCCGTTCAATAGAGATGAGATTTGATCGATATTTTTTGTCGATATGAAATCTCTCTCTTCGTCCTCTTCATTACTGAAGGTCGTGTCCTTGAAAGGTGTCTGTTGCCTCTCTTATGATATTATTAAACGATATGAAATAAAGGACTTATAATAATTTTCCTAGCAAAGACTAGATAACATTAACTAACATAAAGATGTTGTCGTATAAAAAAATCATAATTCTATACTTTACTTGGCCATCTTAGGAGAGAACGGTAAAACGTATTATTGACAAATTTAAAAGGAACTTCTGAATTCGAATAAGTATGGGTACCTATTTATATTTGTTTATGTTACTACTCGATAAGTTATTCGTAGTGTACAAATTTCCATTATTTTTAACAGATTTCACTAACTAACAACTTTACATTTATAATTTGATTACTCGAATATAAGATGTCTCATTGTATTTCACTGTGATTAATTATGAAGAGAAAATAAATCTATTTATTAATATTATTATTACATTACATTGTGAAATATGATACTTCATAATTAGAGAAGTTATAAAGTATCTAGTTGCTGAAATAAATAATATAATGAGAGTTACATTACGATTTAATTTTACAGTATCTAAAATTATCCCAACTTTTGTAACTCTTTTTTCTTCGATATAGGCACCTTTTATGTGATAAATAATTCAGTTTTTACATTAACTAATTCATGTATAATAAAGAAAGGTACCTACAGAAATAGAAATAATCATGTAAAAAGGATTACAAAGGTCTACGCTAAATCACTTAATTATTCTTTTGCCTGGAATTTCAGGCAAAAAACATAGTCTCTTATTTGATGAGGGAAAACTTCTACTTTACACGGATCATGATAGGATTTGCTTTGTGTAACCCAGTGTTTCACAACCTTTTTTGTGCCATGCCCCACTTGAACATTTCCAAAATTTTTATGCCCCCATACATAATTTTTCCGACAAAGTTTACTTGACGACTCTTATTGCCCAGTTGATATTTTGGTAACGTCAAACGAAATGATATCTAATATATTTACAGCATTTTCTTTATTTTTTTTTTTTTTTTTTGTTAAATTTGGCACCGATATCTACTCGTAGCATTGCATTCAAATGGCCCAGAGTAAGGAAATTAAAATCGCTTCGAGTCCATTTTTTAATTGTGCCCCTTAACTATCAAATTGCTCTCCCTGTGGGGCGTAGGCTCCACGATGGGAAACACCGGTGTAACCTATCTAATTTAATAGACCTCTTGTGCTGAGGGCGTAATATTAACGCACTAATATATTTACATCGGAGGGCTATGTATACAACAATGTTTTCAATTCCCTGCTAAAATGTAAGAATAAAAGTTATAGAAGCTAGGAATTTATATTAATAACTAACATTATTCTTAGGACTGACATAGTCGCATCACTAGTATGGACTGCATCAATCTGAAGTTGCAATTTGAAGTTAATTCTCCCAGCCCCTTCATGACAATTGGCAATCTAATCCATCGATAGACACGTTATCGTGAGCGTATGCATGAAAATGAACAAGATATCCGGCGTTCTTGTTACTTTATACACGCGATAGAAATACCGTTAAACATATTAATGTTTAACGGTATTTCTATTTTATAATGGTTTTTTCTATTTTATTGTTAATTGTCGAATAATATTTAGATAAACTAGACATCAATCAATCAATACATATAATAAAATCGTAATTGGTCGCTGTCTGTACATGGAAGATATATAAGGAAAAACTATTATTGGGAGGCTTTATGAACGCAATAGAACCCATAACAATGATTTTTATAATTTTTGTCTGTTCGTCTGCATGTTTATGCACGCTAATCTTAGAAACGACTTAACCGATTTGAATGTAGTTTTCACTAATACATTGCAGTTTGCTCCACTTAACACATAGTATTTGTTTTATTTCAATCAGTTCATAAATAAAAAAGTTATATCAATCTAAATAATTACATATAAAATGTTTTAAAATAACCGATCAGTTGAATTGCCTGAAACTTTTTTTATTATATGTATTATTTTCGAATATTCTGTCTACTCGTGCAAAGCTGGGTCGGATCGCTAGTAGATAATATGATTATGGGCAGTCGACCAGTCCATAATGAGTTATTTTATTGTATGGTTAATATCCACAACTCATACGAGTATTTTTAATTTTTAATATTAGTGCACATTAGTAGATATTTTATGAATGCTACTTTATTTATTATGGAATTCATTTTCGTGACTTTTAAATTGTTAGTTGATATTTGATATTAACATATTATGGATATTTCTTGTTGGTCACAATGGGCCAACTGACCTGCCTTCTTCCTTACCTGTCAACCTTCAGTGGCGACCGACCAGCGTATACCAATAGCACAGGCAGAGTTACCAATCCATCTTCACTCATTAAAAAAAAAACAATGATGATTTCCAAGAGGAACTGCATGGAGGTCGACCTGATTGCTAACATTGAGATTTGTAATTCCCATTACTAACAATCCCTTTCCCCTGACAGAAGGGGATTATCTAATTCAAAACATATATGGCTATAGCTAGGGGGGAGGGGGGTGGCATTGCGGAACAATGCCCTACCTTAAAATGAAAGATTAGACAGATTGCTTTTTCGAAGTCACTTAATTATAGCTTCTACAAAAAAGTTCTTTTGCCTTACCTTAAACTTGGGTCTAACTACGGTACTGAACACATATGTAGTCACTGAATATAGCTCGTAAATATAGTTCTATTACTGTCTACAATTAGATACGGAACGGGCGGTATCCGTTTAAATAATAAATGTACGGTAACAATTCTGATAAAACTATTATAGCTAAATGGCGCGCCTTCGGATTACTGGAGAGAATAATCTAGTAGCCATAAATTGTAATTAACGTGTACCTTTTTTTTTATATAACTTTAAATGTCAAACGAGCTTACGACCCACCTGATACCTAGCAATAGTAAACGTCGCCTATATATACATACAACTTTTGCGCGAAATACAAATCTTTATTTTTTTCCGTCATTAACTTTCCACTGCAGAACAAAAACCTTCCCCGTAAGAAGAGCTTTGCCAGTAGTTGCCACGCCACAAACTTTTATATTTTACTATTTAATTATAACCCTATCATCATCATATCAGCCATTAACTGTGCTGAACATAGACCTCTCGCATAAGAGTGTTTTGTTAGTAGTTAGCACGTTTGACAAACAAATTGACAACTGCAATTAGGCTTCGATTACATTTTAAGAGGGACGCTGCTGTCCATCTATCAATCATTAATTATTATAAGCCTTTTTCTTGCTAGTACTTGGCAAACGATGTTTTATGCCCTACCGCCACTTACGGAGACCTGTTTTTTATGAGAATAAAAACTATCCTATAACAAATTATGTATTATAATGTGTTTTCAGAAAATTTCATTAAACTCGGTCGAACGGTTTCAAAGATTAACGTAAACGAATATTGGACACGAGATTTTTTTTTTATATATTGAGATTATATAGAGCAAAGTTTTATTATAACTAATCCAATTTGTACTAATGAATGATGATATGTTCCTACCATATCATTAAAAACAGATCATGGCTTAATTAGATGCACTCACTAATGGCAGTCGATACGTCCGATTAACCTACATTCAATGCAGTCATCCTTGAACTGTGTTGACATATAACTTTAATACTTCTAGCGGAGGGTACGTTTATGGTTAGGTTTCAGATATGTAACAGCTCACAGACGTGACTTAAGATGGATGTTCCAAATAAAAAAATAGTTTACATGTTAAATTTTCTGCCCTAAATAATGATTTGCCCTCTGGTCAAATTCTGATTCATAATTCCTGCATGAAGTTAATATAAAAAAAATAGATTTAACGAAAACTGTCTTATTATAAATAAATATTATTATTATTAGACAACCCAAGGGTAAAAGATAGTCCTCTCGTGAGAATGCTTGCTGAGAAGACTAGATCATTGTTAGTACTTAAGTATTAACATAGTTTTTAAGTATACTTACTAGAAAAATGGGGCCAAGTTGTCTAAAATAAATAAATAAAAAAGAGGTATGTGAAGTATGGATGGAGGGACCTGTAGGGCTAAACTCACTTCTATTTAAGGGCAAATAGGAAGTTGATATTTGCACACCCATACAGAATATTTTTGAAATAAGTAATTCATAAAAAGAAAGTCTGTAGTTTTTATAAAATCACAGCAAGTACCTTATTACTGACTCGTTTAGTTTTTATACTGACTTATCATCATCCATATTTGTGAATAACTCTAAGTTTTTCAAGTAATTTGAAAACTGGATGGCAATTAATCACAATATATTGTTTCTGCATTTATTAGCACCATAGTACGGCTTGCCATCGACAGGGAGTTCATCCCCATGTCCAACAGCCTCAATGGTCGCGTACTGCGCGGTTTCAGAAATGTTTCCTTCCACAAACACTCAGGTTGTGGAATGAGCTCCCTGCCGAGGTTTTCCCAAGAGACTACAGCATGGGGTTCTTCAAAAGGGGGATAAAGAGGTTTCTTCAAGGTCGGCAACACACGCATAATACCTCTGGTATTGCAGGTGTTCATAGGCTACGGTAACCACTTACCATCAGGTGGGCCGCATGCTTGTTTGCCACCTCAATGGTATAAAAAAAAAACTGCATAAAAACTCGTTCAGATCCTTTCTAATTCCAACAATGACCGGTTTATATATGTTTAAAATTTTAAAAACGCTAGCAATACAGAAACTATAGGGGTTGTTTTAGAAGTATAATAAGAAAATTGTCAAATATACAAAAACAATAAAAATTATGTAAAAATAAGAAAAACGAAGGTCCCTGATTCAGCATACTGGGAAGCACTCTACCACAGCAGCATTTGTATTAGCGTAGTCCCTTAATGACGTCGCACACCTAAGCTAAACTACAAAACCCGTATTGGACCTAACACTTGCTAAAAACTTTTATTAAACCTAGATATTTTTTCTCACTATTTATTGCAAATATACACAAATTTTACTTATATTTTTTACAAAACAAATAAAACCTCGTGTTCACAAGTGCGTTATCAACTAACACAACGTTAGTTCCACATTACGAATTGAAATATTGGGTATATTGTGTTGTAATACCTCATTATGGATAGTAAATGTGTCTCAGAGCAAGAATTTTCCCGTTTTTGGTATGTGGCAGGAAACAATAAAACTTGTTGATATGCATCTTTTGAAAAAGTCGCCAGGACTAGGTAATTAGAGTGATTTAGGTGCTGATACAGAGACGTTTAAGTAAAAGTAATTAAATTATGAGTTTGTGTGCCCTTTGGGAAATCAGCCGACCGGCGCTTTGAATTTTTTTAAAGACCTCCATCATTTTGTTTTGTGGTATTCTATAGATAATATTAAAATATATCTTTGTCGGCCTCCATGACACAGCGGTGAACATGTCGGTTTCTGCGAATGACGTCTCGGGTTTGATTCTTAGTTGAGTCAATTTAAGAAACGAACAGTTTTACATTGGGGTGGATTCTAAAGTATCATTTCTGCGAATGACGTCTCGAGTTTGATTCTTAGTTGAGTTAATTTAAGAAACGAACAGTTTTACATTGGGGTCGATTCTGTAATATCATTTCTCTAATTTTATCTATTAACTTAATATTTTAATTTGATGGTTTGTCGAAGTTACTGTTTTATGAATGTCCATCATAAACCAAATTTGTCATCGTCATCACATCAGTCATTAGCTGTCTCTATCTAGCACAGGCTTCCGCCATAAGAGTAGTTTGGCAGTAGTTGCCACGCTTGGCAGTCGGGTTAGCAACCTCAGTTACGCCTTTGGTGATATTTTAAGAGCTACTTTCGACAACTAAGTTCCCTCAGCCTAAAAAGGATTATTACCCCTACGAAAAATGAAAGTGTGGCCTATTCTGTACCAAGCTACACGACAAGTTTAATTATATTATATATATATATATATATATATATATATATATATATATATATATATATATATATATATATATATATATATAAATTTGATATTAATCAAATTGAAATTTCAATTTTAGAGTCGATCTCATTAGCTCAGATCTGGATATTCTGGATAGTGTCCCGGATGTTCATTTTCTGTATTCCTTATGACACAGGATATCATAGTTTAACGACCAGATAAATTGGTATAGTTTTCTGGCATTTATTATTATTATTTTATAGGCAGCTATTAAAGGTTGCTTTTATTATAAATATTTATGTACGTTGTTTTTTAGTGCAATCATTTCTTGTAATCATTTGTATCTACAATAAGTTTACTACTGTAATCTTTTGGAGGAAATAATAAGGAGTATCCTATCTACGGCACAATATTGTATAATAGTAAATTAATTATATGATAATTGTATGGAGACGCTCGTAAATTTCCACGTACATCTATTAAATATTTAGTTGCTGCGTTAAAAGCATCTCCATACGTAATGAGTTTTTTGGTTACCTTTTAACGTATTAACAGTTTAACCAAATACTAATAATAAATTTAGTATACACCTATATATATATATATATATATATATATATATATATATATATATATATATATATGTATATATATTATATGGGATAAGGGACGGCTTACTTTTTAATCTAAAATAATAATAAAACATACATAAATAAAACAAACTATATTTTGCTGTGCCATGATAAATCATAGTGTTCGTAATTCTGGTTACTAGTATAGTATTATATTATCTGTGGTTTCATTTACAAGTGTAGGCGGCTACTCTTCCCGATTCAATTGAGAAATTAACTTCAGAATGAAGGAGTAAGCTCTAGGCAGTTTGAGACAATAACGGATGAATATTTGAACTTTAACTTCGTAATAAAGGTCATTTGAATAGTAGACTGTTTAAAATTGGCTCGGATTATAGGTAATTTGTTTCTAAATTATTTTATATTATTTACAATTTATAGTACCTACAAGTAAGTACCTACTTGTGTGTACCTACTTTTTAACTTAACAAATGTGGTATCTGACCGGTAATTTATAACCGCCAAAGCTTATCGAGTGACAAACATGCAAATTTAATTACAAAATTTCACATTTAATTTAGTAGCAAGATACTTTTTTTGTCTTTAGAGAGACCATTTAAGTTGAACCATCTTCCAAAGACAAAGTTATGGGATTTTTAATCTTTCATTAATTATATTTTTTTTATATTGAGAATCAAAACGCAAACATGAAACCAAGAGAGGTTTGTGTCCAATAGAAGAATTTTTGGGTTGTAGTAATAGAAAACGGTGTTTTGTAATTTCATTACAAACAATTCAAATGTTCTGGTATCATCAATATTATTTTTTTGTAACGGTTGAGAATGGAATGATAACTCCACATGCGCTATTGGTATACGCTGGCGGAGCACCAATGAGGGATGATAGATAAAATTTACCACGATGGTTTCCAAGATAGAGGTCGACCTGTTAGGGTATATTGCTAGCAACGGTGCATTAGATCTCATTACTAACAATTTCCTTCTTCCCGGCACTAGTGAGGTATGATAGGTAAAGATAAAAGCGGGTCAGTCTATCAGCGGGTAATATGTATTCCTTACCCACTCCTCTCCCCTCACATCAATATTTATATCATTAGATATTAGTATTATATTTATATTACTTACTATAATAAGTTATTCGACATTTTTCATAAAATATATGGGCTGGTCCTGCTTAATGTTTAAAAAAAACTCATGTTTTGCATTTCCATTTGCATTTCACCTCCCTGTGCGTTTTATCAAGATAAAATATTCTAAAATATTCTGTTGTAAGTACGCCTCTACAATGAGTTTTTTTTTTCTATTGAAAATGGGATGTTAATTGCAAAATAAAAGAATACAATGTTTAAAATTCAATACGGAACCAAATTTAAATTGACATGAGTATTTAGGCGGTAAGAATGCTCTGAAAGATATAAAAATCTGCTGTTAATTGTCTGTATTATTTTATTTTTTAATGGATGATAATGGAATGGTAACCTCGCTTGCGCTATCGGTATACACTGGCGGGGCACCAGTGAGAGATGATAGGTGAGGATGAAGCAGATCAGTTAGCCCACCGTGACGAATCTAACAATAAATCAATCGATGATGGTTTCCAGGGGGAACCACGAGGAGGTCGACCTGATAGGGTATATTGCTAGCAATGGGGCTACTAATCCCCATTACTTACAATCCTTTCTACCCCCAATGTTTATATTGGTTGGAAACTAAAGAGGATGTGCTGTCAAACCAAATAGTAAATACACAACTAAAGTTACTTTATGTATATAATTCAAAATTGAATAAGAAGTCATTTTGTTTAAAAAAACCAAATTACTGGCCTGATTTTGATAATTTCTATGGAACTAATATAAATAGATATCCTTTCAAATATAAATAGCTTTTTCCAAATCATTGTCGCAAAACGTGCATTGACGAAATGACAGTCGAAAATTGATGGCTAATCTGGAAGATTGTAGAACTTCTAATAATAATAGTAGTCAATATTCGAGTGTTGGCTATTGACAAAATTAAGGGGAGTTTTGCCAGTAGTTGCCACAACTGATGGTGATACTGTCATCATCATCATTATTAAACATGAAAAATACCACCAAATAGAGAACTAAAATAACACCAAATAGGCCGGCAGCACACCTGCAATGCTGTAGGTGTTGTGGGTGACCATGGGCGGCAGTAGTCACTTACCATCAGGTGAGCCGCATGCTCGTTTGCCCCCTGTGTTGTAAAAAAAAAAAACTTTCTCCTTTTTCAATCAATTTTTAAAATCAATTGAAAATGCATATAGTTTCTTATTACCTAGATATTTATAATTTTTTATGGACTCTTACTAATATTATGAAATTGAAAGTAAGTTTGTATAAGTATGCCGATTAATTGAGTCTTTATGGCACCATAAAGATTCAATTAACTGGCATAAAATTTAATAAATACTCATATACTTGTATATAAAATTATTATTATATATCTACTGAATTTACCTATTATTGTTTATATGAAAATAGATATATTATATTGTAAATATATATGTCTATTTTATTTTTATTTTTTTTTGATGGGTGAAAATGGTATAGTAACCCCGCATGCGTTAACAGGATACGCTGGCGGAGCACCAGTGAAGGGTAATAGATGAGAATTAAAACAGGCCAGTTAGCCCATCAAATATATGTCTATTTCCATCACAAATAATACGTTTTTTTTTTGGGATGGAAATAGACTACTTTTTATCTCGTTCAATCAACATATCATTGTCACGTAGGTGAAGTCACGGGTAAAACTAGTTATTAAAAATTTTAACTACTTTGTCCACGTTCGAGTATTACTTAGCTATCTCTACAACTACAATTCCCGCGCAAAAAATACCACTTGAAACTTCTGTGTTTACAATCAGAAAAAGTGTGCATTTTTCAATGTTATTGCTGTTCGCCAACGTCATCGTTACACTTAGATAAGAATACATATTAAATAAAAAACAAGAGTATAAAATGATGAGAAACAATGGGAAGGAATTTCAGACGAGAGGTCGAGAGCAATTTTACTTTCTTTTCAGTTAAAGTTAACAAAGAGCCTAACAAAATCGGCTCGTCACTCGCCTATTTCACTCGGCGTTTTAATTAAACGGCCAGTGGCGTTGGTTTCGGACGTGATGTAACTAAATATTGACCAGATATATACAAAGGTTTAAATCTGTACACTTAACATTTAAATTTTGTGGCGCGACTTTTTTAACGTATAGGAGACTAAGTATGCCCCGTGGCTTCGCCTGCGTGAATTAGTACATACAGTATCCTATATACGAAGTTAGGATGCAACCTACTTGTGTACCAAATTTATTTAAACCCGTTCAGTAGTTTTTGCATAAAAGAATGACAAATAACTATCTTTACAAACTTACGTATTTATAATATTAATAAATTTATAGGTGTAAGTTATGAAAGCAAATCAGACAACGCTCTATCACCATTATCATATCAGCTGTCAACTGTCCACTGTTGAACATAAGCCTCCCCTTTGGTAGGTTTGCACAATAGTTACTACTCTTGGCAGGCGAATTGGCAACTGCTAGTTAGGCTTTAGAGATGTTTTAAGAGGGACGCTGCTGCCCATCATTCACCCTCCTTTAATCGCCTCTTACGAAGGGGTATTCTATGTCGGAACCACACAGCCTCGTTTACCATACTCGTGGCTATATAAAGGTTTATTTGGGAAACCAAACCTGAAGCTTGTGAAACTAAATTTGCATTTAAATATTCTCGGAATTCTAAAAAGATCCTTCGAAAAAGTACTAATCATTTTCATTCGGTCTAATCTTAATTTAATTATATATTCACACGCTCGTTTGAACACTATTAGCGATGATTTTATTGCAGATTGGAATTTAAATTGAATGTTTATGTGACAACCCTGGATAGAGGCTAATGGCCGTATGGCTGTAAATTGTGGAATTGGCCAAAGGCGCCGCAATGACGGCGTTTTCATTTGGTTCATGGGTTTCTTGTGAATTTAGACTGAGTAAAAGTTGATTGTTATCACTGTTTTCAGAATCTTTATAAATGGTGCCTGCTGTTTTCGACTCGTACTTATAAAATGAATATTTTATAATTATTATATATTTTAAAAGCTTGCCTAAAGTACTGTGTTACGGACCAACAAGAAATAAATTTAAATCAATTCTGACTGAAATTAGGGTTTACCATCTCGATTCGGTTAAATTAATAATTAGATTTTTGGAACAGTATGATTTCTTTTTATACACCGCTATACACATGAAAAGATAGATCGATTTTTGTGAGATCGATCCCTTTAATATCGATTTCCTCATGATTTGAACAGGCAGTAGAATTGATTTTACAATTAAAGTTGAATTGTATATAATCCTATGAGTCAATTTTTTTAGCACAGATAAGTGACCCACCATATGAGTGAATGAATTTGAATAAAATTTAGTACACACAAAAACCACATTCTACATGAATTAACATAGGATACTTATTATCCTATTTCACGCAAGTAAAGCAATGAGAAACAGCTAGTTAATAATGATACCAAGTACCCTATAATTACATTCTCCAACTCTAACTACTCATTGTTCATCTGATCTTTCTCGACAGCTAAAGGTGTTTAAAGATTTGAGAATGTTGATCTCCCCGTGACGTGGCCCATCAAACATATTATTAATGGCATGCATTAACAAGTAATCTATCTACATCACTACGCCATCAATAGAATATTTCGAGGGTAATTAATTACACCACTCACTGTGTAAGACAAATATAAGGTACATTTATTCGTAGGTTATCAAAAATGGAGAGTATTTTTAATCAACTAGTAAGGGCAAACAGGTTGGATAATTTATCGACACTAATATTATAAAAAGGAAAGATTTGATTTTTATTTTACATTTATTTGTTGTGGATAAATCCAAAAACTACTCAACCTATTTAAATAATTCTTTCCCCTATAAAAAGCTACATTATCATCGAGTAATATAGTACAGTATAGCAATAGAGGGAGACTTTACAAAAGTTAGTTGCTTGGGTACCTCTGTCCCATTCGTGTTTCAACCGTGAAGCAGTTGTGTTTGCATGGCTGTGTTTCGGTTTGAAGGATGGGATATGGCGTGAATTTACTGGGTACAGAGGAATAACACCTGAGTCCTCAGAAATGGCAACGCATGGGGGGTATCATGGGCGAAACAATATACTCTGTTATGTCTATGCTACTGCTCCATCTGTCTTCCATCAGGTGGGCCGTCAGCTTGTTTGCCGTTCTAAGTTGTATAAAAAAAATTTAAAACTAAACAGAGTTTTGTACATAAATTACAATAATGTAACTGAAAATATTAAACAATTTCCTATTAAAGCTAATATAAAAAACGAATTTATATTTCTGTTTCTTTACGCGTGCGAACCCGAGGCCGATTCTGAACTTTTATTAAATTTACAATGGTGAACAAGTTGATGACCCTAGCTGGAAAATGGTGTATTATATTATATATGGCAATTCCATAGTATAAGTACAACTTACAACAACCAGAGGGAGACTTTGTACAAAAGTCGATTGCTTGGGTACCTCTGTCCCATTCGAGTTTCTACCGTGAAGCAGTTGTGTTTACATGGCTGTGTTTCGGTTTGAAGGATGGGATATGGCGTGAATTTACAGGATACAGAGGAATAACACCTGAGTCCTCAGGAATGGCAACGCATGGGGAGTATCATGGGCGAAACAGTATACTCTGTTATGTCCATGGTACTGCTCATGTCTATAGGCGACGGTTACCACTTTCCATCAGGTGGACCGTCAGCTTGTTTGCCATTCTAAGTAGTATAAAAAAAAAAAAACTTTATTAACACCACAATCATATAAACATAAACAACATCATGGACATCTCATATTTATACCACAGTCATCGACATATTATAACAGCTGTTAATTGTCCACTGCTGAACCTAGGTCTCCCTCTTGAGGGTTTTACCATTAGTTGCCACGCTTGGCAGACGGGTTAGCAACCACAGTTAAGCTTTGGTGATGTTTTAAAGGGAACATTGCTGCTCAATCTTTGACCGTTAAATTCCCTTAGTCGCCTCTTACGACAACAAAGGGAAAGGAAATACCAATAAGGATATACGACAATACTGTGGTATTTAGCATTTTTTTCTAATATTACAATTTTTAAAAGAATTTAGAATAGAGAAAGTATACTGTCTTATAATAATAAACCCTGTAATTCAAGGGGAATAGGGATTGTTAGTAATGGAGACTCAAAATCCTATTGCTAGCAATATACCTAACTAGGTCGACCTCCACGCGGTTCCCCCTGGAAACTATCATGATTAATTCTTCATGATGAATTCATCATGATAGGCTAACTGGGCTGTTTTGGGGGGAAAGGGATTGTTAGTAATGGAGACTGAGAGTGCTATTGCTAGCAATATATCCAACCAGGTCGACCTCCTCGCGGTTCTACCTGGAAACTATCATGGTTAATTCCTGATGAATTCATCTTGATAGGCTAACTGGCCTGTTTTCATTCTCATCTATCACTCTTCACCTTCATCAATGAATGTTTGTGTATATATTATTTACCATCATTAAGCGACGAAGACATATCAACATTTATAACATTTTGGTACACCAATTTAGTTCAACTATTCCCATTAAATCGTTATCTACGTGTTTTTAAGTTATTATCGAAAGAACGATTACCAATACTGAGTTATTTTAATATGTACTTATTGAGGTAAATAATCTAGGTATATATATATATACCTAGATTAAGTTAAAAGGCGTAATTACCTATATATACTCACTTAAATTTTAATTTCCCGTTCAACCTATTAAAATCCTCGTGCCCCTACATACCTAGATTAAACTTCTTAATTTAAGAATACATGAGTATATATAGTGCCTGTCCATTTAGTGATAATTGGGTATTTTAAATGAAACTAAGTACGTAGTCTATTTAACAAAAGTTCAAAAGAATAAATACCTAAATTATAATGTTTAGTACCTCTCTTGAATCTATTTTGGTGTCTTTTAATTGAAATTATAATGCATAAAATAATAAAAACACCAATTTAATAAAATTAACAGACGAATATTTTATACAAAATCTATACAAAATTTTTACTCGGTTTTAAAAGTAGATACGTTTGTTCTGATCATGTTTGTTTTGCAATCAGTTCTCAGGAGTCGTTGTAACCGTATATTCTGTAACATTAATGATGTGAGAACAAACAACATTGTGAACGTCATATCATGAAAACCACTTTCAATTAAATGTTTAAGTAAAAGTACGAGTGAGTGATGACGGATGAGGATGAAAGCCAAGTCAGTTGTTCCATCGTGGCGAATTCGTTAGGAATTAATGACACCACTAAACGCTACGGTTACCACATTATCAATTAGACGGGGCGCTAAAAAAAAGCTTCATCATAAAAGATTTGTATAAAAAAGTTTTTTGGTAAATAAAATAAATACCTAATTAATTAAAAGCACTGCAATGCAAAATGTTCAAAACATAAAAAGTAATTCTTTACACTATTTACGCCATCTGTTGATAATATTATATTTTAAATAGTATAAAAATGACAGCTATAGCAGTCTAAATATGCTTTTGTTAATAGATGTCATAATTTCAAAGTAGTTTAAAATAACCTAATAAACAATTTTGAATAAATTTTATCTTTAATTATTAATAAAATGTTATTAATAATTCATAGAAAAAACATTTGATCTATTTCTATTTATGTATCTAAGACAAAAGATACAAGATAAGGTATTATTTTTTTTACAATTTAACGCATTTTAATAATTATTAATTACGTTACATAAGTGAAACTATTTTCCAAATTTTATTTCAATTAACGCCATCTATCAAACTTCTATAATAATAGAAGTTTCATAAAGATGTCGCTTATTTATCATTTATTCGTTTGTTTCTTCATCATTTTAATTTGGTAATCTCCAATTTAATGTCGAAAGTGACATCTATTAGTGATGTTAAAAATGTTCGATGAAATAAAATGTCAAATTCTTGAGAAGTGATTGGTTGTTTTACGCATATTCTAGTTTTAACCAATGAGAAAAGAATTTGAACAAGATTAGGTTATAAGCGAAACAAAGTAAGCTTTTAAAAAAAATAAAATCGACGATTGACATCAATGAGAACAAAATTTGGTTATGTTCATTCGTACAGAGTAAAGTTGATTTTTATTAAACTATTACAATCTCGTGTGTACTGTTCAACTTCACGGATAATTTGTGTATTTTTTGTGTTGTGCATTGTAAAATGACCTAAATTGTGAATTGTGAGATTTTTCTAGTGAATATAGAATCAAATCCAAATAGGAAATTGTGTATAACGATATGATACTCTGCTTAGCAGTGTTCTAAGATTGTGGTCATATCGTTAAATTTCATAACACTTACTGATAAAATAATTGAGATGGCTTCAAAACCGATTAGTCAGAAACGAAGGTAAGTGATAGTATATAATGCGAATATATTCCAAACGGACATGATAATACTATTGGTCAGCATGTTAAACTTTATTGAGAAATATTTTCCGTCGCTACTGTCACCACAATACGCACTGTCCTGTAGCTTTCTCTTTAATCGTTAATATATTAAACGTTTTGTCTTGTCATACATGGGTCTAAAAAAATATAAGTTATTAATTTACCCCTACGTTTCGTTTCTTTTACTAAAGTTGTGGTAAATTTCTAATGTGGACCAACAAATTCTGTAAACAATTTTGTCCACGACTGGTAAATTAAAACGAAGGTCTTGATTATCAAGATAATTATATTGAAATTTTAGTAGAAAAACTGAATGAAACACCGTTTTAACGCAATGAAAATTATTAGCTTATGCAATGTTAACATTATTCAAAACAAAACAGGTTTCGTATTCAAGAGTATGGGTCTATCGAATATAAATATTTTATGTTGCACCTAATATATTCATGACATATTTATTCTTGCATCTGGAAATTCAATGACATTGATACATAATTAATAAGTAAAATGTCTACTGTTTAGGTACAGATTATCCATAAAGTCCATTTTCTACATTTGGGTCATTGTGTTTATAAGTAGAATATCATAACAAACTTATAGTTGTACTTTTTTTTATTATGAAAATATAGAAAAACTTCACATGGTTTACCTTGAACATACTGTTTTACTTTAAAGGGGTATTAGTAACAAAGTGGGTCAATTGGTTCAATACAAAGAAGTCACCAGGAATTAAGTACAATGTCTTCTGGAAAGGACAGTATGGTTGCTGACATAATTGTGGCATCTTTGCAATCTATTAAAAAATGCAGCTTGCAGAACAATTTTGGGTTGCGAATCACCTATTATCCGTATAACGCTCCTATATAATGATATTGTCAAAACCAAGCCTGAACTTGATATTCATTTTGACAGCCAGTCTGTGTTCATGTCTTAATTAAAAAGTTGATGTATCCTCACCATTAAGTTTTATCTTTATTTTTAATTTAATTTGAATAATTTGAATTGTTGGTTGTCATCGGGTGAATGTAAATTATTGTTTTTATTAATTTGATGCCATTTAATTGTTTAATAATTTAATTCTATTTTAATATTTTTTTAATTTTAATTTAAATGTAAGAACAGTTAGCCATAATCCACTAGTGTAATGTATCTAAATCTTATGTTGGTGATCCTAAATAAATAAACTATATTGGCATATTGTTAGAAAAGGGGTTGTCAGTCCTCTTTACTAGCAATCCCTTATCTCTCTGCAGGTACTGTACCTTAGATAAGATGACAACTTCTCTGTTGATCTTTACCTGATATATTTTTTTTATTTTCAACTACCAGGTTTCTGGAGGAAGAAAAAGGATAGTCAGTAATGGGATCTAAAACTCAAGTTGCAAGTAATGCGACCTACTAGGTTGATCTTCATGCGGTTCTCCCTGGAAACCATTATGGTTAATTTTTGTTGAATTTGTCACAATGGACCAACTGACCTGCTTTCATCCTCATCTATCGTCTCATCGGTGCCTCACCAGTATATATCAATAGCCCAGGTGTGGCTACCGTTATAGTTTTACCTATTAAAAAAATCATAAAGCTTCATTTTGAAAAATTAGTACAAACAAAACAAATTTTAAAATATTGCATAATTCTAGCATGTGTATTAAATTATTTCAGTTATATGAAATGTATCCTATATTCATATACACACATATTCAAATCTAAAAAAACTTACTTTAGGCCTGTATTGATATCCTTTAGATATGGAATATAGGGATGAACATTCTCATTAAATTAATTTAATTTTATAATAAATGAATGAATATATAAAAATCTTTTTATTGTTTTCTTCAAAGAATGATACAGATTACATGAGTTAAAAATATGTACGAAAAAAAAAAACAAGAAGCAAGATAAAGAGACAACAAGGGGCCACTTTACCTTGATAGAGCCATTACTAAATAGTGGAGTCTTCAAGCAACCTTGGGATGGAGAGGATTAATTAAAATTGAGTCTGGTCAATGCATAACAATAAAAAAATAATAAGAGTAAAGGAGAAGAGGAGGCGTAAGATAAATTTAAATGCAGTATAAATAATAATATACTTACATATAATAATAGTAATAAAAAATATCTATAATTTACCTGCTTGCTTAATAATATTTTATTTTAAAAATAAGAACACTATGTATTTATTAAACCAACTCAAAGTGTCACTTTAATAAATATTTTGTACACAGAATTTCAGTCGAGGTCATTTCCAAAAATAAAATTCTGCAAAGTAATGTCAAACAGCAAAACTGAAGGAAATGAATCATGTTTAATAAAATACTATTTATTTTTCTTGCATTTATGTAAAGAGTATGTAAAACTTATAATTTTATTCTATGTATAGCCCTAATGATATAATTTAATAAAAATTTAAACAAAGGAATGATCATAACACAGTCCACTGATCTCTATAATTAGTAGAAATTTAAAATCAATTAATAGATTGAATGTTTTAATTTCATTTAGAGTGTCTCTGAGATAAACTCTATTGAACATACTGTATCACAATATGAATAATAATATGGTATTATTAATTGTATTGAGGTTTTTTATCTTGAAATTATAATGCCTGGAACACAGTGTAAGACAATCCACCACTAGATGGAGTGACAGCCTCAAATGTATTGCAGGGAGTCAGTGGATGAAGGTGGCTCAAGATCGTTCTTTATGGCAATCTATGGCATATGTTCAGCAATTGACGGATAATGACGACGATGATGATGATCTTGAAATTATTATATTTTAATTTTCAGTTATAAAAACTAATTACTTTTATTTAAGTTTCTATCGATATTTTTGGTATTTACACTAAAATAAATAAGTACGGTAACTCAATATAATAGTTTCCGTATGTCAACAAAATATTTTTCCTTTTCGTTTTCATTATAAATTTGTGTATAATTGTTGTGGGGGCTGCCCCTCAGCCGAGATGGTTCAATGAACGCATTTCTCAGTAAAGTGCATCATAATTTCACCTGCACGTATAGACATTAGAATTAATATGCGGTCTATGCCAATCGGCATTTACGTAAGAAAAAAAAATAATAGCCAAATATTTATTTTCTTCTTTTTGCCTATACTAATATTATAAGAGGAAAGATTTGATTGTTTGTTTGTAATAGTAAACTCAAAAACTACTCAGTCGATTTAAAAAATTCTTTTACCTATAAAAAGCTACATTATCAGAAAATAACATAGGCTATATTATTTTCGAAAATTCTAACTAGCCGTGTGAAGCGGGACTGGATCATTGGATTTCTTTTTTTGCTTTTTTTTTAATTATAGTTTATGTATATTATAGTTATTGTATCAGCCGTTAACTGTCCATTGTTGAATATAGCCTCTTTCATAAGGAGGGTTTTGCCAAATTTATATGTGTAATAATTCAAATAAAGTAAATTTTAAATTTTCGCATTAGATATTTATAACCATAATGTATACAAAATGACGAAACCACGGAATATTTAACAGTACATGTACGATAATAATCACAATAATTTCGTAATTTATTTACTTACAGGCACAAACATTATAGGTGTATATTGTTATTGTATATCTACTAATATTATGATAACATTGTAACTAGGCGGTGTCTACTTACAATTTTATTATATATTTATGTATATAATCATATATTATGTACATAAGAACATGGCAGATATTTAAGAAAAATTTATATGAAGGGCCTTAATAAGAGCAATTGAAGCTATAACAATATTTTTTGGAAATTCTGTCTGTATCTCTGATCCGGCATCACGCAAAAACTACTAAAGTTACTGCGCCAAATTGGATGCAGTTTTACTGTGTTCCTAAAGGTCTAACTTGAAATGTGGTATATGTTTTATCTTGATATACCATCTATAATTAAAGTAGATTTTAGGAGGCTCCCTCCTAAAATCTACGTATACGAAGTAGCGTGTAAAAAGAGTATAATAATTTGATCTGATATTTTCTTATTGGGATACCCAAGTCGTCTACTAGATATGTAGGTTAAAGATTGTAAACAACGATTTAATGACCCCTTCCCATTACGTAATAGTGTTGTTTCTCGCCAACGCGATAGTTAAAATAGGTTAATAGAAATACATCCCTGGTAATCTATTAGATTAATTTAGAATGCTTTATTATATACATGGAAAATTCAAAATGATTTTAAATATAAAAGGCGGTCTTATCTGTAAGACATGTTATTTAAATAACTTTAGAATAATATTTTAATAATTATTTTTTCATTTCTGATTTTAAGGAAGTCCAGATTAGGGTATTAATAGAAGATTCGAGATGTTTAAAAAAGATCCTTGGTGTATATTACTAAATTACAAATATAGCCACGTGGGTTACTTTTAAGTTGTGTGATGAGTAATTCGATACAGTGCATGTCAAGCTCCTAATCTAATCTAAGAAATTTTAAAATGGCGCCAAGCACCTTTATTTAAAAAATACGAGTATTGGATATCCTTTCAGGATCGGCTGTTGTGGTGGCACGCCAGCCACCAATTCCATGACAATACGTACACACATACACAGCTTCTTTTAGGGGTCTGTATCTTGAAATAAAACACAGAATCCTTATAGGATATATAGGAGAACTGTTGTTCGTCTTTCTGTCTATTCGTCTCAAAAGCCTTTTTTTTCTTTAACATGTGGATGTGTCAAGCTGAAATTAATATCAAATACTCAAGTCAAAAAAGTGCAATCTCTTGAAGTGAAGTAATCAAACTTCTAAATCAACACAAAAGATACAGCCATTTAGCGTATATTTAAATATTTGCAAGGGAATCAAAACCTATAAGTTACTTCCTGTTAACCTAGAATCATGAAATTTGGCTAACTGTACAGCACAGCACAGGTGAAGGGAAAAATTCGAAAACCAAAAATTTGTAGTTTCTTCAATACTTTTTTTGCACTTTTTTATTCTATTCTAGTTAATACGAAACCCTCGGTAACGTACGCGAGTCCGACTCACTTGGTTGGATTTTTTTTTATTGTAAAATTTTAATGTGTTTAACCAGTCTCGCTGATGTAAAGTGATTACGTATCTGAGATGGAACACACAGACTTAAATAATGTATATTCATTCTTGCCTTGAAAGACAATGGATTATAAGAGTCGGGAAAAATATACTTGACCTTTTTCTTTAAATTTGGCTGAACACGCTGCCACGTGTTTAGATATAGGTTATGTTGTTTTGTAATTTTATCTATCGATTCTTAAAAGTTCGTTCCTTTTATGTAAAATTGTCATGGCTCGCTGTTTGTTTGTCATCCAATTAATGTTGGTTCGATTAAATTAGGATTTTTTTTTTTTAATTTGTACGACGTTAAAAAATTGTTTTTCAGGTTTGATATTAATTGGATAAGACACTTATCGCTTAAATTAATAATATGTAATAAGATGGTTTTTATTTATTATTTACCATTGCACAATATATATACTTATTTACATAAATAGAGTTTAATCTAGAAATAAACAAAATTCATTAACCACAAACTAATGTAGAAATAATCCTGAAGGTCGACCGGTATATATGGGAGGAAGGGATTGTTAGTAATGCGAATAATCAGCCCTATTGCTAGCAATATACCGTATCAGGTCGACCTCCATGCGGTTCCTCCTGGAAACCATCGTGGTTAATTCTTGCCAAATTCTTCACGATGGGCCGACTAATCTGCTTTCATCCTCACCTTTTAACTATCACTTGTGCCCCGCCAGCATATACCGATAGCACAGGCGTGGTTACCATTCCATTTTCATCCATTAAAAAAATCTGTATATGGGGGAAAAGGGATTGTTAGTAATGCGAATTACCAGCCCTATTGCCAGCAATATACCCTGTCGAATCGACCTCCACATGGTCCTGGAAACCATTGTCCTGAATTCCAAATATATTCATCACGAAAAAGCAGGTTAGTCAGCCCTAACCTGCTTTTTCATTCTCACCTATCATCTTTCACTAGTGCCCTGCCAGCGTATACCGTTAGCGCAATAGGTTACCATTTCATTATCATCTTCTGAAAAAAAAAAAACACCAGTGCATATAGCTAGTTATGGGGTCACTACTTCCCATTACTAATAGATAAGATGAAAAATTATTTTTTACAATACATTATCTTGTTTTACAGAACAGCTCATACGGAAACGAGGACAAGATATAAAACAAACTATGTCTCTAAAAACATTAAATTATTTTAGTTCAAGATATCAGATATTACCAATTATAATAACATTTTTCCTTAACGATTTAGTCATAAACAACTTAATTTCAAGAACAGAACAACAGTTCATCCGTAAATGAATTCCCGGAAAATAAACATTAAAATATTTTTTATCAGTGTACTACCACCTATATAACTATAATATACGTACTAAATTACTTACAAGCACTCATTTTTTTTTCTATTCAGAACAAGGTTAAGGCAAATCGTGATTGTCTATATCTATTACGACTACAATGTCTTAGGTATTTCTATTAAAATGGCCAAGGTCATAATTTCAAATTGTAATTTACTATATGCAAGACTAATTAATGATATACAGCTCTAGTGACAAGTAGTATTGTTAAAATATATAATATCATAATTTATATCGACTTATGAACTTAGACATTTATAATAATAAAGTTCAAACTTTAACCGAAATGTGGCAATAATTAGAATTTTTTTTTCTAATAGATTATTTAAAAAGTGCTCTGTCAGAGTTCTAGCAGATTTAGGATCTAAAATCTGCGGTCTGTTTCAACAGTTTTTAATGTACAAGTAAATCTATCAATATTTAACGCGACCATAACACTGTGCTGTTGTCCTATATATTGTAGTAGTATAAATTAAAAATCGATTATTTGATTCATTTTTCGATTTGTTACTAATTTTATTGAAAGGCTTGTGCTTCAACCGTGAAGCAGTTGTGTTCAATGTGTTGCATAGCTGTTTCGGCTTGAAGGTTGGGATATGACAGTCCATTTCCAGGGTTCCAATAAGAAAAACAGAGTTGGCTAAGCAAGCTTGCATTGAAACTATTTTATTATATTTTGAACCAATATCCGCAATTGGATGTATTTGCCTACAACTTGCTGGAGTTTCATCGAATGACCACCAGGTGGTTGTGTGCAGAAAGTTAGAAATTAAATTTATTTATGTGTATTATTTATTTTTTATATATGTTATTGTACTGATGATTTCCTGGGTGAGCGTATTGGAAGACTGAAAAGCTCATCCAGTAGATGTAATAAATAAATAAAACTTGGTTACTTTCCAATTTCCAAAAGAAGGAGGTTCTCAATACGTTTGTATTCTTTTTTAATTTTTGTTATCTCAAAACTGTCAGTTATGCACCGATTGGAAAATAACCGGTTTTGCTACAATCAAAGTCGGTTAGTTGGTTTTTTTATGCAACATGATCTTAAATTATTCTATTAACACAGATCTATTATTTACCCACTATCGGTATATTCTACATAATATTCTGTTTAAGCATTAATTTATCACTTAACAAAATGCGTTTGTTTCGTATATAGATAGCTATGTACAATAGTTCAATGTCCAAACGGCTTACACGCTTGCATAATTTATTGTTCGTCAAATTTTTATTCACTATGTTTTGTTCTATAAGTTTTCTTTTGTCATACCTGTTATCAATATTGAAACTATTGCTAAAAATACAATTGAGTTTGCTGCAAAGTATTATTCTCATTTATTAGCACTTATTACATATAATTTTATTGCGTAGTCATACAAGCTACCACCAAGCGTGCTCGATTCGTCAATAATGTATTTGACGTACGAATTGATAAAGGTTATTAGATAAGCCACAATAATGACAGTACTGTTTTCTACTTTTGTAATATGTATATATAATATATTTATTATTTTTTAATAACAACTTGTCTACACAAATTCTTAGTAACCTTCATAGGGGGGGGGGGGGGGATTATTAGTAATGGAGATATTAGTCCCCATTGCTGTCAATATACCCTATCAAGACCACGCGGTTCCTCCTGAATACCACCGTGAATAATTTATCGTTGAATTCGTCACGATGGGCTAACTGACCTACTTCCATCCTCACCTATCATCCCTCACTGGTGCCCCGCCAGTGTATACAGATAGCGTAGCGTTTACCAGAGGGAGACTGTACAAAAGTCGATTGCTTGGGTACCTCTGTCCCATTCGTATTTCTACCGTGAAGCAGTTGTGTTTGCATGGCTGTGTTTCGTTTTGAAGGGTGGGAAATGGCGTGAATTTACTGGGTACAGAGGAATAACACCTGAGTCCTCAGGAATGGCAACGCCCGGAGGGTATTATGGGCGAAACAGTATACTCTGTTATGTCCATGCTACTGCTCATGTCTATAGGCAATGGTCACCACTTTCCATCAGGTGGGCCGTATGGTTAAGTAGTTTAGTTTTAGATGGATAGATAACTTTTTTATTCACCTTGATATCAAAATAACTGATTTTGCCATAATTGAAGTAAGTTTTTTGTGGAATACAATCTTTAATTATAAATGTTATTGTTTGTAAAGATCTAGGTAGGTTTGCTCAGTCGTGCTTGAAGAGTTGAACAGATTTGAATGAAATTTGGTGTCTATATTGGTAGTTTATATCCTAACTTAATACTTACTTTATATACTGACTCAAGCGGACAAAGCCGCGGGCAACACCTAGTCTGTATAAGGAGGTTTGCAATTCTGCACCTACTATTTTTTATTGTCTGTTTTTTTTGTAATTGTGGCATAATTAGCTTTATATCAAAATAGCAATGCAAAAAATAAACATAAATATACTCGTATTATTACTTTTTAAATGGATCAATTTGATAAAAAGTTATATAAAAATTATTTTAGTACTAATTGGGCTATGTATAGAAAAGCAAATTACATATAAGTATTTGTTTTTATACAACTTAGAATGGCAAACAATCTGACGGCCCACCTGATGGAAAGTGGTAACCATCGCCTATAGACATGAGCAGTACCATGGACATAACAGAGTATACTGTTTCTTTGTATATATTTCCTTAATTTTTCTATTTGTTCAATAGTTGACTAGTAGAGAATATTCAGAGTATATTCCACATAATGTACTGTATTCACTATGTGTATTAAAGCTTAAATAAATGTATTTATTTATTTAATTCATATTCTCTTATTGTATATAGATAGAGAAATGATAGAGAATGGATAAAATTATTTATTTATTTATTCATTAAAAATAATTATGACATTATAACAGCAAAAGCCAAATCAATGTTATAAATCTAGTGTGCTAACATACAAAGTTATAATAAATGTATTTAACCCGACTCTAGATATTTCTGAGTCGCTTCTAATATCTTTGGCAGTATAATTGTATCCATAATAAATAGTAAATATATAATTCAAAGAAACATATCTATACTAATATTATATAGAGGAAAGATTTGATTGATTTATGTTTGTTTGTAATAGATAAATTTAAACACTACTCAGTCGATTTAAAAAAAAAATTAACCTATAGGAAACTACATTATCAACGAGTGATTTAGGCTATATATTATCTTCGAAAATTCTACCTAACTCTGCCAAACCGAGCTTGATCATTAGTATCATATAAATGACAATTTCTAAGTATGTTGATATAATAATATGTAAGTAATTGATATATTTGGAGACCACATGATAATATGGCCATTAGAAACGCTTACAACTTAGCATTTGTTTATTGTTTTATAACTATGGACATAAATAACACTATTGGTTGTCCATTATTATGTTGTCATAATTTAATTTCTTATACTATTACTTTAATTATGCTTATCAAGAAACCTGTATTGTAATTGACCACTTTGATACTGGTTATTGACGTATAGTAGCAGTTGGTGTTATTTCATATCGAAAAGTAAAGCACAGTTCACATTAAGAGATAAGCGATCCTATCTTTCATTAACTTGGCTCACAATATACCACGGGCGTTACAGTACATTATGTAATGTCTATGAGGCTGTTTATGTCTGTTGGCGACGGTTATTTTCAATCAGGTGTAATTCATTTGTCATTCTTAGTATCATAAAGAAGAACTATTGTAGAGTTAACCTCGCTTTTGTACATTTGCTTTCCACTGTCATATTTCAGTATATGTCTATAGTGTGTACCATAAAGTATAAATAAATAAAAAGCTCACTTAGCTTATTTAATTTAGAATACATCCCACTATGTGAGCTAATAAAAATTTTGCAGACTACACTATCTAGGTTCACACTTAAAGCTGAGAGTAAACGAAACTGTAGCAGGGTTATTACGTACAATATGACCAAATTTACAAAAAAATAAGGAAATGGTTTGGACATCTTCAGTTATGTTACTACTATAGGACCTCCCACTTATTATTATTTATTTATTTAACTATTTATTGCACTTAATACATAAAACAATATACAATATAAAATTAACGACTAATTAAAATACATCAGGATAAAGCATACATTAAATTATATAGACGTAAAGGGTACAAAAGGCGACCTTATCGCTAGGGAAATCTCTTACAAACAACATTTGGTTAATGGAGAACAGATAGAAGTTGGTAGGTGATGTGAGAGTGAATTAATAATGAAATATTATAAAGATTAAAAATAATTAAATAAATTTAGAATTATAATATTTTAATGACATCGAAAGTTTATAATAATATTTACAAGAAAATTATGCTAAATTAAAGTCCATGATTTAAAGATTGATTCAGATTTGACGAAAATGTCATACGATATACTTACACATATTTTAAGACTGTTCTACAATAGAGACATCGGCTTCAATTGTGACCAGTTATTTTGTTTTAAATAGTTTTTAATATTTTAATATATAAAATAATATTTTAGTTAATATTGAACAGATTTTAAAAAATTGTATGGGACCAGTCTAAAAGTGTATTATTTCTAACAAAAAAAAATCATATCCATTTAAGAGGCCGAGTTAAGAGGTAGCAAACATACAATATAACCGAATTGAAAACTCTGTTTAAGTCGGTTAAAAATAATATAATCATATCGTGAAACTTTTTTTAATGTAGCAATCAAGAATAAAAAATTGTGTACTTCGTTCTAGGATGCCGTGCGGGTAATTTCATATAGGTACTTTGTCACTTACGAAAATATGTTTTCATCATTACTTATCACATTTATCAGTGATTGGTTGACATATTATAATTTTGTATCGGATTTATCTGATAAGGACCCTTTGTATAAAATACTCTTAAAAAATATGATTTCATTCCTATAGATGGCTCTGTAAGGTTCTACATTTATAGCAGAAAGGAAATACATCATAATGGTTGCTCTTGAAAATACAGTAATATCATACATCCGTCATAAGTAGGATTCCGTAGTGAAATAATTGAGCCGCAGTTTTCCGCCTGTCTGGAGTAATTTTATTCAAAGTGTTGTGTATGAAGAATATGTTTTATATAAAAATGTATTTATCGACAATTTGCAACGAACAATTTGTTTTATTTTTGTCCACTATAAGCTGTGACTTCCTCCGCGTGACCGGACATTGTATGATTGACTGATTTTTTTTAAACTATAATGACCTTCTTCGTCCATGACGACTGACATCTTAACTGTTTAACCTTAGGTGCCAAAAGACATGAAATAAACTCACTTTCACATTTATCACATTAAAACCAAAATAAAGATATCTGGTATTTCATATTTATTTATATGCGATCAAATACTCTTATTGGTGAGGTCCTTTTGTAATGCCAATCTTTCAGCCTATTACACGAGGTGTAAAATGGAACGGAGAGTACGCTTAATTTATACTCAATAGTCATTTAACGCATATAAAATGTTGTTATATATAATTATTCATTTAAATTCACAGCTTACTGTATTTTTACTTTCATTTCACTTAAATTTTTACCTAATTTTTAGTATAATTTTTAGTATAACAAAAGAAATGAGTTTCTATCAATAGTATTTACATTGCGCTGCTGTCTTATCAAAATGGCGCTGTCATCGATCTTACTTGTTTACAAAATATCAAATGTAAATCACTCACGGATCCGCTAGTGAAATTCGAGTTTGACTTTATAGAATAGCAATAACAGTTTCAGCAGAAAATAACTTGAAGAGAACAATAGACAATGAACCTTTCGCAGTAAACCTTTTGTACGAGTATACTCTATACTACTAATTAACTAGTAGTAGTACTGCTACTACTAACTAATAGTAGACTATTACTCCACAGTGCTTGGTATAAAAATTATAAAGTTATTTAGCAATCTATAATTAAAGGTATTCTGCGTAGTGTATGGCGTTGCTCATTGTATTATTTTATATGCAACGGTTACCGCTATTAAATCGTCTGTCAACTTGTTTATCGTTTACGAGAACGGAAAAACATGTTGATTAATATTCCCCCCTCTCCCAGAACTGACAAAATATGTTTTTTGTTTTTAACTAATTTTACAAATGGCGCCTACTACTCTAATTTATAATCCTCTATTAAAACTACTACACATAACTGTTAGTAGGAAGTCATGAGTAAGGTCAAACAAAAGAATCAAGTTGTTAATACATACTATAAAATATTACATCATCTAAGGCCTAACATTATATTTGTCTTTTATTCTTTGTGCATAATTTTATTATATTTACGAATATCTACGTATTCCACGGTATCACACCACGTGCAGCAGAATGATTTATAAACGAATGCCAATGTTGTTAGTAATTTTAGTTTTGTGAATAGAATTGAATAAAAATAAAAACTGAATTTCGAAGAGATTGTTAGTAATTAAATTTGACAGTTCTATTGCTAGCAATGCACCCTGACAGACCGACATTTACGCAATTGCCCCTGGAAGCCACCGTGGTAAATCCCTAATAAATTCACCACGATGGGCTAATTGACCTGATTTTATCGCCACTCAGTTGTGTCTTGTCAGCGATTACTAATATTGCACTCCGGGTTATCATTACATTATCATCCATTAAATAGATCAAGCAGCTATCATTGTCCTAATAGTAGGCTAATATCCACCTTGGGGAGAACCCATGTCCAATAATGTGGCGTTTAGAGCTCCTTTTGTGTTTATATGACTGTTTTACTAAAATGTTGGCTAAAAGAGATTTTTTTTATTATAGCACGACATGTGACCGCACCATCTTGAGCGATTATAGTCATTTATCTTAGGTGTGTCATAGTATATTTTGTTTTAGAACCGACAATAAATTAATGACGTCCATTGCTCAATCCCGAAATAAAATGCGTCATTGGAAAACCCTCTTTGATTTTTGTCTGTTGTTTGTTCGAACCTAATAAGGTTTATTGGATGAACTGCTGTTTTATATGCAGGATCCATCGTGTTTGTAAAGCTCAGATCTAACTAAAGGTATAACAAGCGAAAGAATCTTCATTCGTTCTCTATTCCTCACTGTTTTAAGCAACTTCAAAAAATACAAGATTCTCGATTCATTTTTATTTGCTCTTTGATTTGATTACCTGTGTTATAACTATATTACTATTTATATGCCTATAATGTTTTTTTTTTTTCTGTAAATCAAATTCTAAATTAAATCTTATGGGATTTTTTTAATAGCTAAGAGCATGTTATTGTAGCTCGATTACATTTCAAACTAAACCAATAGACAAATAATAACAATAGACGTAACAACACAGAATAACAAAGCGAAATTGAAGAATGTTTTGAGTGCGAATGAAGAAGTGTTGCCATTTTATACTCCATTTTTTATTAATAAGAGGGGTCAATAAACGGTCATAAGTTTGTCTCCGGATATTTAATTATGTCAATATAATTATTAACTTTGATGATTAAGTAATGAGTCTAGGAAAATGTTTTGAATTATTTTTTTTATGTTAACTTTAAATTTTATTTTTTGGTGACACTGTCGCATTAAATATGATTTTTTTTATAAGCGGTGGGTATGGTTTCTTTCATTATTTCTTTTATTTTAATTTCATCTTGAGATTTTTGTTGCCTAATTCAAAATTATGTCTGATTTTAATAAATAATTAATGTATTCTAATATAATAATTAATGTATTCTAATATAATAATTAATGTATTCTAATATAATAATTAATGTATTCTAATATAATAATTAATGTATTCTAATATAATAATTAATGGGCATCTCCATTTCATCACATCTAATTTAAAAAACCAAATATTGCTACTGAACCTAATAATGTGCGCGCGGTGCGCTAATGGCCGATTTGTTATCAACAGCTAGGAAAGATATCTATCAACTCGAATATAAATAATCGAAAATAAAACAGTTGAAAATTGATATCGGTGGCGTCACTGTTCATTCATATTAGTATTAGTTTATGCAAATTATTACCATTGCCAAAGCCAATCCTCGTCATATTTTTTTTATGGATGATAATAGAATGGTGATGATATGAAACCCCACCTGCGCTAACGGTATACGCTGGCGGGACACCAGTAAGGAGTAATAGGTGGCGATGAAAGCAGGTTCGTTAGCCAATCGTGATTTATTCCACTAGAATCAATTACGATAATTTCTAGGGGGAACCGCGTGGAGGTCGACTTGATAGTATGGTATTACTAGTTATGAGGAAATTAGACCCCATTACTAACAATCCCTTTCCCTCCGCCACCAGTGAGGGATGATAGGTGAGAATGAAAAGGCAGGTCAGTTAACCCACCGTAATGAATACACCTGGATTTCAACACGATGGTTTCCAGGGGGACCACATGGAGGTCGATCAGGCAGGATATATTGCTAGTAATGAGACTGGTAGTCCGCATTATTAACGATATTGTCATTGTCTTTTCTATCCTTACTAATCCTTATCGATACTTTACAATTTTATAAATGTAATAGTGATTTCTTTATTTGTTTGTTACCTTTATATAAATCAATAATTACAAATTGTTATCATTGGTGTTTTTATGCAAATATATATATTTATCATATAATAATAATATTTATAATTCAAATTTAATGTTTATTACATTTTATCACCACCCTTATTAATCCTTATCCTTATTTTTTTTATACCATAGGTGGCAAACAAGGGGTATTACACGCGCGTTGCCAACCCTGAAGAAACCTCTTTACCCTTTTGAAGAACTCCATGCTGTAGTCACTTAATATTATAAAAAAAAATATTTCTTCATTAGTACAAATATGTGTACATGGCGATTTTAATGCTTGACTGGGAGAGAATGCTTTTAGAAGCATTCTCTCCCAGTCAAGCATAGGGAAGTGTCAGAATACTCGAATGCGGTACTAGTAATTATTGATATACATACGTACTAAAATTACATATATAAACGAAAAAATATATATAAATAACAAATATATTTACACATATATGACATATACTATTATTATACACGAAATTGAGTATAATATAAAGTTGGATTTTTTTATTACCTCATGACGTATTAACAGCTTAACTAATGGTTAAGAAATTTGGTATACACGTACATTGTATTCGGGATGGAGAAGGACGTAGACTACTTTTTATTCCGGTCACGCAAACAAAGTCGCTGCCATAGCTATTAGTAAATTCTATTGAATAGCTTGAAAACAGTTTGTCTATTTTTAAATTCGTTTTTAAGTAATATAATATTATTTTCATCGCAATATAATAAAAGAAACCGTTTATTTTTAGAGTGATGTTTTTTACTCGGCCCTTTAAAGTTTATCACAAAATCCGCAGTTTAAAGTTCTGTAAATATTTACGGCCTTCCTGATTGAAAATGGTAGCCATCGCCTACAGACCTAAACAGCTCCACGGATATCACAGAATATACTGTGATACCCCTTGTGTTCTGACATGAACAGTACCATAGATGTAACAGAGTATACTGTGTCGCCCATTATATCCTTTATATTATAAAAAGTTTGTAACAAAGTACTCATTAACTAGTACTAACCCAAAATAGGAAAAGAAAATAATTATGAAATACATAACGGAGCACTGTGATCGACTTAAAATAGATTTTTCTATGTTTTGTTATATGTTGTTTTTTTAAGTATTTTTTAACCATTTTATCCTATCGGTGACTGCATAGCAACAATATTTTATTTCCTAAAATACATGATATTTGATAAGATGGAGCGATTGTCTAATGGCATGTAATAAAGCGTGTTAAGTTTACGTTAAGTGCACTCATAGAATTCTAGTTCGATATGTGACATGATGCAGAACAAGTTTTCATTGAAGCAATAAAGTAACCATCTACTAAACCATATCTAAAATAAGTCACCACCAGATTCTCAATTCGGTTGTAATTTTTTTTTTTTATTACTTCATAATTCCTTCAGTTCTTAATCAATTTGGGAAATTCTTTTTTTTTATCTGAAAGGATATACTTAAAGTTTAGTCCCATAGAAATTTTTGTCAAAATCGGTTCAGTAGGTTAGTTTTGAAACCAAAATAACTGGTTTTGCCACAACTGCAGTTTTTTTTATTTGACAAATATCTTTTGAATTGCAAATAAACAAACGGCTCATGGTGTGTGTAAATATGTATTTTTGCATATTTTAAAATATTTAATTATATAAGACGAGAGTACTTAATAAAAAATGACAAATGAACGCAGTGAAGATAGAAGTCATTTTATCGAAGTACAGTTTTATGTATTTCTTTACAATTACAACATATTATCACACAAGTGTGGTAGTGTTAATATGCTATACATTTGCAATATAGTAATATTTGTTCTTCTGTGTTCTATAATTTAACGCTTCGCAGACTTTTTATAAATTCAAATAATACCTGAGGGCATTAAACCCTGAACTGTTTGTCTACCAATCAATAAGCAGCATCTATATAGGTACTATTGGTTGTTTCCATTGCATTAGGTGTTTTATTTATGTATTCGTACTTGATGCTAACAAGTTCCCATATAAGGCCACAGAACGTAGTGGCCATTTTGCGTAATGGTCCGTTTACGAGAAATTAAGAAATCGGACATTTTCTGTAAATTATGATAAACTGGTTATTTATCTAAATTATATCAGTTTATTTTACTAACTGGCTTTTTTACACTAGTTCGTACGCATTGATTTCAGAAGTAGGAAAACTAATTAAATAGATTACTACCAGATGGTATATCAAAATAAACCATTTCCAAATTTTAAGTTAGATCTTCAGGAACAGAACTGTGAAAACTTCATTTTGTGTCGTAATTATATTCGCTTCGCTTCGCGATGCCGCTACAAAAATGTATGCATAGATACAGACAAAATTTCTTAAAATTGGCATCTATTGGTTTTATTAAAATCATATTGATTTTTTTTTTATTAAATATCT
The DNA here is from genome assembly GCF_026898425.1 of Galleria mellonella. NCBI lineage: Eukaryota > Metazoa > Arthropoda > Insecta > Lepidoptera > Pyralidae > Galleria > Galleria mellonella. The sequence continues at coordinate 9,324,261 of NW_026442138.1, forward strand.
GTTATGTACAAACAACAGACATGTTATTATATATATTAGTAAAATTAGAATTAATACGATTGTAACTAGAAGAGTTCTATGTGAAGATGACATTTAAGTGAACTTGGAAACGACTGAAATTTTTTTTTATACCACTGAGGTGGCAAGCAAGCATACGGTGCGTTGCCGACTCTGAAGAAACCTCTTTTACCCCCCTTTTGAAGAACCCCATGCTGTAGTCTCTTGGGAAAACCTCGGCAGGGAGCTCATTCCACAACCTGAATGTTCGTGGGATGAAAGAACACACATAAGGAAAAGAAGGGATAATGGCATGTTGATGACATCATAGTGACAGTTTCGATCTTACATACGTTTAATATTACTGTTAATGTTACAGTGGCAGCCTCTGGTATGGGCAACCTTCTTTGCGTTGTATTATAAAAACGTGCAAATTGCGCAATTTGTTGTATGGGAAATCGTGAATCACTGAGAGAAAATTTAAACAAGCAATATATTATAATTAAATATAATAATTATAAAAATATATAATAATTAAACGATTTACCGACTGAGATGCTGCTATTTTCACCTACCAGACATAACTAATAAGTTACTAACGGAAGCAATATTTTTAGCATAATATATACTTATTACTCTTATAGATAAGCCCCATTGATACTTATTCGCGTACTCGCAAATGAGGCATATTTGAAAGAGTTCCATTAACCCGATCTAGATAATCGTTGTAAGTCTTATTATATACATAATGAACTTTTGACAGACCTTGTCTTGTTAAGATTCCTATGATGCTGCCTTCACTTCTCAACTATAAGTCATCCTATAGCTTCCTAATATATTTTTTTATTTCAATATTCAAATCTATATCTACCCAATCTTTGTACTTTTTCGTTTACGTATTTTCTTTAGGGTACCTACAATGATATTGTTACAGTTACTAAAGGTTCTGTCTGGATCTTTCATACCAGTCTCTAATCTAAAAGGAAACAAACACAAATTTTGTTTGCCTGGCGACTGTTTTTTTTTTCTATTTTTTTTTTATTATAAATAGATTGCTAACATGGGTTCAATTATTATCTTTTTCAATACAGAACTACGAACAAGAATTTTGACAACTTCGACGGCTAATCTCTCGAAAACATCAAATCGTTAAGTGCCAATGATAACCAATATGAAATGTTACACTAGAAACGCCACAGTCGATATATATTTTATTGACAATGTTTGCATTATGTTATCTAATAATTCGTTGTTATATCAATTTTTGCCACTACGCCACTGTTAGGAGATAAGAACATCTGCTGCTATCAGTCGCTCGCTGATTACGTACCCTGATGGACTGCTTCGTTGTTTCCTGGATTCTGCCAGCGCCAACATGCTCGTGAATGGTGAGCCCGCGCGCTCGCAGTGCCCGGTTGTGGGTTGCTTCGAGGAAACTGGATGGAATATGCAGTGTCCGATGTCGGGTCAGTGGGCGCGACAGCCGAATGATGTGTGCAGTAGTGTTTATTCAAATTTTGACTCACCATCAGTGGAGTGCTATAGCAACTATTATGTGCCCCATGCGACTGAGGCTCAATACTTCCACCAGGAGTACAGCCAACCTGTTAGATATATTCAACCGCAGCCTATAATTCCTAACCTGCCCTGTAATCAGGTCCCGCAATGGAATTACAACACCATGTGCTACAATGTTGACGGCCAACCGTGTCAGTACACCAGAATAGTCGATTTGGAAGACTTCATGTGAGTTCACGCAGTTTATAAACATGATTACCTCTATATTTATGTTTAACTTGACTAATAATCGAAGTATTTACGGAAACACGTATAACTACCAACAACAAAGCCATTTACGTCTGAGGAAGTAATTATTTTTTATTTTCTCCCGAACAAGAACGACAAAATGGCGGTGTTTTACTGCTTTGCTCACTACTTATTTTCTTTTAGTACTTTTGATTAGCATGTACGTACATACACTAAAGTAAACTGTCTCTGTAGCCATTACAATATTTATGACCCGATACATTCAAAAGTATTTTTTTATTAAATTAAAAGTCTCTATCTACAAATGTTAAAGTTCAAGTCTGATTATCAGTCTCTACATAAACACGTACATACAAACATCATACATGGTACATATGCTATTTTGCTATTTGTTACTTTGTATTTAACGGACTTCTCACTAGTAGTTATCAGTTTGTCTACTTTTTGTTCCAACTTGTATTTGTGGTTTTCAATATTATTATGAAATTTAAAATATCTATGTGTATTTATATCTATTATAACTTCTACCTATTTGTTAGGAATTTTTTTCTGTTTGGTCTTCTACTTGGTGCGGTTTTGCGTTAACCTTATCCACTGCTTTTTCGCTGAGCACATTATGTCATTCGGCGTAATATACATATTTAAATAATACGTATATATAGGTATATTTAGTATACCTGAATTAAATATTATTGATATATTTAATATCACTGTCTAAATTCAGATCCGTCATAATGGAATCCATGAGAATCCTTTAAGTCTTGTTAATTATGTATAGCTAGAGATGGGCAATCCACCTGGGTGGGTTTAAAGTCTGGTGGGTAAAAACCGGGTGTTTTGGGTTTATTGGGTTTAAACCCCATAAACACCCAAATTTTTGGGTGTTTATGATTTTGTACTTCATCATCGTCATCTCAGCCGCAAGACGTCCACTATACTGGACATAGACAATATTATTATGCAGCCTACAGAATAAAAAACTTTTAATTTGATTTTGAGTTTATTAAGAAAGAGATGAAAGTAAAATGTAAAACTACAGTCAATCACTGTCAGATTCAGAGTTATTACAAGCGATGAATTGTATAGGTTCGATAGGCTCTATTTCGTCTAAACTGTTATGTTCATTTACTTGCTCAATGAAAGCTTCTAAGGTATTTTCTTCATTAAACTGAATGTCCTCGCATTCAGCTTTATGTTTAAGATTCCAGTTATAACAAATGAATGAAATTTTTTCAGTTCTTTCAGTTGTAAGTCGATTTCTTTTGTTATTATGTATGTAGCCTTGGATACTAAAGGAACGCTCAGTGGCTGCCGAAGTACAGGGAGCTGATAGAATACGAATCGCTACTTTGCTTAACTCAGTGGAACCACAAATACCTTTCCACCATATTAGGGGCTCAATGCTATCTAATGAGCTCCATACAAATCCTCTGGCCCAAAAGTTTTCTTTAGCTTTATAACACGCCAAATCTGCCATTACATTTGACAAACTTAAGTGTTGGCTTAAATTGTAGATAAACTCCATACCCTTAAGTTCTTCCTCTTGAGTAAGTTCGACTCCTAGAGTCCTGGGGTCTAGAATATATGCTGCAAAATGTATTGGCCTCATTGCCATATTGCATCTTGAAGATACTGATGTTAGAATCTGCTGTTTGCTTTCTTCGCTCAATGTCGAAATCTCATTTAATGCAAAACGTATCTTAGCTTGTACATCTCTAAATGTAATGTATGTGCGATGCAAACGATTCTGGTCGCTCTCTAAGTAAAATATGCTTTCAGTGACTGGTTCCAAAATACTTATACATTCCCCTGTCTTCGTCCAGAAATCATCACTTAGAATTAAATCTTTAATATCTCTTGAAATTACCACATCTTCTCTAACTGTTAATATTTGCAAAGCTATCTTATTTGCTTTCAAACTTTTTAACGAAGTAACATGACTTCCCCATCTTGTAGCACAAGGCAATTTTAGTGTTTGTGTAGAATCTTCACCCTGCCTTGATTTTATCAACAAGGAACTTAATCGTTGACTCCTTTTAACAGTTTTTATTATATTTATGGCTTGCATAATAAACACAGTTACTTCTTGTATCTTTACAATATCTTGGCACAACAAGTTAAGGATATGTGCACAGCAACCGAGAGGAACAACATGTGGATATTTGAGTTTTGTTAATTCGAATGCCTTTTGTATATTTCTAGCGTTATCGCCAATAAGTACAAGAAACTTATTTGCTCCATACACTTTCATTACTTTTTCAACTTCTTGGCTAAGGTATTCACTAGTGTGAGGATTACTTTCTGTATTCAAACTTTTAACGTATGCAGGTTGAGGTTTTGATATAAGAAAGTTTATTATTCCTTCATTTCTTAAATTAGACCAGCCATCGCACTGAAGGTGTAAGTAACTACAAGCATTTAGTTCCTCATTTAACTCAAAACGCATTTCTCTATATATTTTATCTAAGTATTTTGTCGCTAAAGCTTTACGTGAAGGTATTTTAAATTTTGGTTGCAATTTTTCGAAAAATTGTATCCATAAAGGATGTTGCACCATCGATAATGGCGTCCCTGTTACAAATATAGCTCTCGCTAATTCTGTTTTTATATGATCATCGGTGTCTTGAAACTCAGCATTTATTGTAGTGTTAGCAGACGACGAGGGGCTTATAAAAGAATCATTTGTCTCTATCTCTGACAGTCCAGACATTTTGGTTTTGGACGAGCTATCTTTTATAAGTTTCATAGAGTCTTTTAATGTTTCTGGAGATTTTGGACAAGTGATAAGATGTTGAAGCATTTTGGCAGCATTACTGAATTTGTAGACCTTATTACAAAGCTTGCAAGAAACAGACTTGTTTGGTAAAGTACGGTAGTGCTCCCATATGCGTAAATCTTTAGGTCTCCCCATTGAACCTAAAAAAATGAACGATGATTAGTTGGTCTGACGAAAATTCAACAATAGAGTGCCTATTTTTTTACAATGATTATTTCTTGTTATTTACAATAAATTTATTAAAAAAATAATAAAATAAATACAAAAAACCTTTGTAAAATTACATCTCCTCGGAGGATTAAACGCAGACGCTAGTTTATTATCGTATTGTTCTGTATTTTTCTCAGCAACTTCTTTAATTCGATTAGGTACTTACGCATATTATGTTAAAAATAAATATCTAGTACACATCTTAGGCTATCCACCATTATTATCCAATGACGACTCTCAGCTAACTATGCACTATCATCCAAAATAAACGTGTATGGAAAATTTTATCCCAGTCGGTTGAGGATTGAGGATAATTGCATCAACATACGAACATACCTACATACTTTTATTTACATAACGCAAGCTAAATAAAAGCTTGTAATAATACATCTAATTTTAAGTTAAAATTGTTAAGTGATCATGATATAATTGTATCATTCAAAAATCCACTTACCTTTAATTATTTCTTGTTAAGTATAAATATTATTTCAAATCTGCTCCCTTAATATGCACTTTTTTACTGCTTTTCCTACCTAACACGTTACCAGGAAGTCACGTTACCAGAGTCAGAGTAATAGTGAACACGTTTGACAGTGATTGTCGTCGCCTCATATTCAGCGTCGACGAATAGGGGAATCCCCAGTCATAATGTATTGCATGCGTGGCGGTCTTACTTCAAATCCATAAACAAAGAGATAATTACAGAACTCGATACTAGATGGCGCTGTTTTTGTTTGAAGAAAGTTTGCGGGCTAAAATACATAGAATTTCATCAATGACTTCCACAAAGAACAACATTTCTGTTTTTTCTAAGTCCGTATCTCTTCCGTATATTTCATAAGATATAAGCTTGGGCTACATTGTTATGCAACGTGATTTTGTCGCTGTCTTGCTAGCAGGGTTGACAGATATACGATTTAAATCGTACTCATACTATTATTTGTCTATTTTTTAATGTACGATCGTAAAGATTATGATCGTAATTCGCACAAAAACATACGACTTTTTGGTTACCTGGCAACATTTTTATTATGAAACGAACATGCTCACATCATCAGTCACATGCAACAATTTATTGGGGATTTCCCCTTCACATCTGGCAGTCCTGCTTTCTAGAATATAGGTAAGTCAGCCACAGTTACTGACGATCGATATTTAAAGGGTATTGTTTTTGTGCTAAATATTTCATAAAAACGTTATTTAATACTTTGTGGATTATTAATTTAGTTGATAATCACTGGAAGTAAAATGGATGCTAATTTGAGAGATCAAGATCTTCGTATAAAACAGTTAATAAAAGAAAATCTACGTAAGTACTCTTTTTATACCTAGGTAGGTAAGGTATAATAAACACAAAAGGTACTTAGATCGCGTGTGTTCGAAGCATTTATTCTAATAAATTTAATTTAAAATTGTAGAAAGAAAAAAATGTCTGCCAAGCCGTAGCCGAAGCCGATCTCCAAATATATTTGGCGATAGTGAGACCCAGTGTCCAGATGATTTACCCAGCGTCGTCGCAACAAAGAAAAAAACGAGGCTAAAGTAAAAGAAAATTTACTGAAAGAAGAAACAAACTGTTCTAAATGCTTAATTTATGGAGAAGAGGATAAAAGAAATGAGTATTTCGGACTGTTAGTGGCTCAAGAATTTAAATATATACGGCCATGTGTGCGAACGAGGTGTTATGAAGAAATTTTAAAGTATCTACGGGAAGCAAAAGGCCAACATGTTGATCAACTGCAACATGAAAACACTGAAAATTAATTACTTTCATTTTATTATATATAGATTTTTAAAATTTCCTGAAATATTATTAGTTAACGTTTTATTTAATATTGTAGAATTGATCAATACAATTTATAAAAATAATTTATTGGTATTACTTACATATTTTCAAAAAAATACGTAAAAACCTATTTTTTTGGGTGATTATGGGAGTTTATGGGTGTTTATTGGGTTTTTACCAAAGCACCGGGTTTAAACCCGGTGCTTTGCCCATCTGTATGTATAGCATCACATAGATAGATAATTTATTTGCATTGCTTACAGTACAGAACGAAGAAGTTATAGTTACTTTATAGAAATTGAAGTAAATTTTCTACATCAAGATTCCCTAGTGGAATTTTTAATTTATGTTTACTATTTTATTTATTTAACCCAGTAATTTAAAATTTCCTTCTCATATTAAAACAATAGTTTTTTCAATTATGACAAATTAAACGAGACCAATTCAGGAATAAATTGGGGCGTCTGTAAGTAAATATTGTATAGATTCATCTCATAACTACTTGTCAACATCATCATTTCTTTTTCCATTAAGTCGGTTAATTGAATTGTGCATAGATATTTCACCTCTTTCTTTCTGACTCACGGCACAGACGTGACAGCCACGGTTTCTTCTTACATTCATTTGCGCTGTCGTTCTATCTCGATCGCTCACTACTCGCCACGCAGAACACCCAGACCCGAAGTAATTCACAAAATCTCCTTTTCTTGAATTACCTGACCGGGAATTAAATCCGAGATCTCATATACGTAAAGCAACGTGCCCGGAGGTCATCATAAAAGAAGTAGTTTTATAATATGGAAATATGAATGGATAAATCGGTTTTATTTTTACTTTATAAAGAAGTACATTTGGCTACTTCAGTTACAAGCACATATATCGATAAACGATGTTTCGTAGATACTTTACATAGGAAATATTTGAATTTAGAACAGGGAATCATGTGTCTATAAGTTTGTCTTGCTTCGCTACAAGCAATTTTTACTTTACAAAGGAAAACTGTAAAAGATCCCTCTGTGGGATAAGTCTGCTATTGTATGTTGAATCTTTTTAATGTGTCCAATGTAAAGTGTATACAATAAAGTTTAACAATGTCATGTGCATTTAGTTAACTCTTGTTTTTATTTGTGAAAACATGTAATTGACTTTTTGTCTTTACTTTTTTTTTATTATGAAGTTTTTTAGCTGTTAGTTTTTCTTGAATAAAAAAGTAAGTAAATAAAGTTTTTACAATATAATATAAATACAGAAGCTTCAGTCGTCATCAGATAATATGGAAACAAAACGGAAGTAAACCCTTTAATGACTACAAAAAAATATGAAAGTCAGTTCAGGATTGGCGACGTAATTGAGATACACGTCGCAATAAAAATCCCACGAATTGGGAACTTCCATTTTTTTGAGAAAATTACAAAGAAACAATTTATTTAATAAATTGCATCTTTGCAATTTCTCATCATCTGTAGTCAAACATTACTATAATAAATCTACATCTATAAATATGTGTGTACATACTTAATAAAAATAAAATTTTACATTATTTTTTTAATTTCCTTCCAATTCTATGACGACAATGTGTTTACATACATAAAGTTTTACAACCCTCCATCCACTAAAAAATAAGAATCATAAAAATCAGTTCAGAATTGGCGACGTAATCGTGTAACATGTCGCAAAAAATACACAGATACACACGAATTGGGAATTTTCTGTTTTGGAAAATTTACAAATTATTCCATTAGAACATTATATCGCATCTATAGTTAGACTTACCTGTAATGAATCAGTATCTGTAAATAATATATCTATGTACTCGTGCTGAATAAAAATAAAATTTAACACTGTCTGTTGAATTTAGTTCCAATCTTATCACGATAATGTGTACTAGATATACAATTTAAGGGATTTAATGCTTTATTCTATAGCATAATAGGGCTTTATATATAACGGTAAACGAAAAAATAAAATTTATTTTAATGTAAATAGTGTGTAATACGCGGATATTACGGTATTTTGAGTAAATAGTTAAAATAACTCTTATTAGTATTTCATAATATTGGGTAGTAAGTTAAATGACTTGTAAGTTTTACGATTTAGTGAATTTAATACTTATACAGTTATATTATAGGGCTTAATATATGTAATTACAAAGCAAAGTAATAAGATTTATTGTAAGGTAAATAGTGTAGTCGTTGAATATTACACAAATTTATAAATTATTATTAATATATCAACCGTTAAATGTCCACTGCTGAACATAGGCCTTTCCTATAAAGGGGGTTTTGTCAGTAGTTGCCACGCTTGGTAAGCGGATTGGCAACCGCAGTTAGCCTTTGGTGAGGTTTTAAGAGGGACGCTACTGCCCATCCCTGGACCATTAATTTCCCTTAGTCGCCTCTTACGATATCCAGGATAAAGGAAGGGATGGCCCATTATATGCCGGGACTACACAACAGTTTATGAATTGGTATTTTTTTTTTTTATTTTTATTACTTTGTTTTCAGTTTTAGATATTAAACTGCGAATTTTTTATGCAAACAACTTTTAAAGTAATGTGTTAAGGAGTCTTCGTAATGTATCTAGTAACTTTATGCCTTCCGCCCTAAGTTCATGAAATTTTACACAATATAAATTATAGAGATAAGTAATGTTATTAATTGACTATAACCACAGGATTTGTCGATCAAACTTGTTTTAAAACGGTATTACAGTTAATGGATACGTGCCAAGATTTGGTCCGTCGTATTTCAAGTGACCAAATCACGTGTTCATCTGACTCGTCTTGTGACTCTTCGGTCCTCAGTGATTGTAATTAGCGATGTGGTTTTCTTTATTTTTTTCCTTATAAATAGCTGTATAAGTCATTGACTGAAGTAATTCGTCTGAAATAATAAACTTTAGTGTGAAATAACCTCGCTTTTCTCGAGAGTTAGTAGCACAGCGCCGTTTTGTGACCTTAAGGATTATGGATGTAGAGAATGGCAGCAAAGGCAAAACATGGAACCTGATTTTTAGATTAAGATATTAATGCAAGTAACAATATATAATAAATATACAGAAACTCATAATTTTATAATAATTGTTAATAAAACATTGTGTCTAAAAGAAATGTAGAAATATAAAAATTGTTTTTTTTTTTATACCACTGAGGTGGCAATCAAGCATACAGCCCTCCTGATGGTAAGTGAAGTGGTTACCGTATCCATTTCTGTGGATTTATATATATATATATATATATATATATATACAAATTAATTTTTCCGAGTAAATCATAACATAAACTTATGTTCATCAGTGGTCAGATAATAGCTGATATAATGATGAAATCATAACATGATTAAATAAAGATTTTACATTATAGTATTAAATTATAATATACAATGACCTTACAATATATATAAGTAGTACCTTATCTGAATCTATTGATATTTTTAAAGATAGAAGTGATAATTGTGCGACTAAACAAAATACAGTTGAATGTATATTAATAATTACAGCTAAAAGGCGGAATTTGAAAAGTTCCTTTTACCAAATAAACGAACAAATAATAAGCGGTGAAAATTGTCAAATCGTCTTAATGCTATTATTGATAATGTGCGGGTATATGTTTCTTCCTTTTATATTATGTAAAAAAAAAAAGAAGAATTGAATATCAAATTATTTTTACTCTCTTTAAATATTTGCCCATACTTAAGAAGTAAAAAAAGCATCCCAATAATTCATTAAAGAAAAATCTGAATTGTATGGAGCTTGAGCTCGATTGATTGATTGATATTTATTATATCTACTATACTATACACTTTAAACTTTTAATTTTACTTGGTTTTCAAGTATAATCGATCAAATATATCGTGATTTACTTATTTGAAATCTTTTGGTTTAGAATTTCATGTATTAAAGTTAGTAAAAATATTTATACATATTTTAGTAGTACTGTACCGTCTATTTAATTTTATGCTTGCCTCATGGTTGACTAGTAGAGAACACCATTAGGTGTTAAATCCGCCATATGTAAATTTACTTATATAATTGTATATTGAAGTTAATACGAATAAATAAAATAAATAAATAATTTTACCAGAGAGAGACTGTACAAAAGTCGATTGCTTAGGTACCTCTGTCCCATTCGTGTTTCAACCGTGAAGCAGTTGTGTTTGCATGGCGGTGTTTCGGTTTGAAGGGTGGGATATGGCAGCTTGTTTGCCATTCTAAGTTGTATAATATATATATATATATATATAATATATATATATATATATATATATATATATATATATATATATATATATATATATATATATATATTTGCATTACTGTGGCACACGCATGAAGAAAAAAATTTTTATTATGCATTCTGATTTTGTTTTTGGTTTTTTTTTAAATCTTTTGTACATGTATCGTTTTTTTATCTTTTTTTACTTTGCTTTTGTATCTTTTGCTGTTTGTGTGCTGTAAGTCATGCAAATAAATTATCTATCTATATATATATATATATATATATATATATATATATATATATATATATATATATATATACTTATATAGAAATCAAACTAAAAATATAATGATTTTGACAGTTTGTTACTTTTTACACATTACGTTATTGAGCGTACGGAAACGTATTTATTGGTGTTTATGTATCCGAATTATTTTTAGTTACAATAAACGCAATATGATTTTTTGTTTTCTATTAGACCGATATTCTTTACAAATTTCTAAATCGTTTGATATACTGCACAATGACTGTCATTGGCATTCAATACGAAAATAAAATGTCTTTAAAAAAACTTCTTTAAAGAAAAATAAGTTTGAAATCCAGCACATCTTTCGAAAGTTGATATAAATTATAACAAGTGTCAATGAGATGCATCGATAAGTGCATAGCTCTAATAAATAAATTAATAAAGTTTTAGACAAAATAAAGGAGTAATTATAATGAAATATAAAAGTAAACATGAAGTAGTTGGTAATATTAAAGGCAAGACTTTAGACAATTTATATCAGTTCTTTGGCCTTAGAGTAATCTATTTTCAATGACAGTTACGTTTCATGCATCCGGCTTTGACCAAAGTCGGTTTTTTAACCGAATTCAAAAAATAAGGTTATCTATCAAATTATCTGTTTTTACCACCTTATCCTCATTACTAATTAATATTGTTTATTCAGTTGAATAAATAAGTGGATTATTCTCATTAAAGTCTGACTATTTTTACACCAAATCCTCTTTGATCGGAGAAATCAGACATCCATTCAAAATTTGAAATATCAAAGACATTTTTCACTAATACTTTATGCAAATTTATATTTTAAGAAATTTTGAAGAAAGACCATAGATATCTCTATAAAATTTCCAAATATAAAATTGGATTGTTGTCTAAGAATAAATGTATCAATACCGTTATCTTATTGACATTAACAAAATATTTTAAATATAGATGTAGTAATAGTACAGATAACAGGCAGTAATGCGAGTTATATAATAATATGGATTAAAATCTGACTGAAATAATCCTACTATATAATATAACAAATATGAAATTGTATATTAAATCATTTACCAGTGTTTAATCTGAGTTATGTACAATAAAGATTTTACAATACAATACAACGAAAGTTTGTGTAATTTTCTGGACGTATTTTTTTACTTAATCATACTTTAATTGGAATATACAGCTATAACTGTTATAAAAAAAATCCTCTATTTATGAAGTTATGCTGAATAGTTTTTTACAATTGTAAAAAATATTAATCATTGTAAAACTGTGCAAATTTAGCTTCGCTTAAAAACAGCGACCTCAACGTTATAAATTAATTATAAGCAAAGGCGAATAGACCGTAACGATATTAAAAAAGAAATATAAAAATTAGTTTGGAATTGGCTAAGATATTTTGAAACACATATAAATATTTACACTTGTGAATTGTGAACTTTCTCTGTTGAAAAGTTGCATAAAAGTGATACAAAGTGTTTCAGTATAGGTTCATAAAGAGAATCCTTAATAATATTATAAACGTGAATGTTTGTTTGTTTGTTACCTTATATTGACGGTTTAACTGATGACTGTTAATTTTTGTATACTTGTACTATAGGTCATATGAGATAGAGAAGAATATAGGCTACTTTTTACCTAAGTCAGTAAACATATCTTGGACAAAGGTAGAAGTCGCGGTTAAAAGCTAGTGTAAGAATGAAATCAATTTTTATTTAAATACACTTGTTTATAAACTTTTTCAATTCGTTAGGTATTCATGATTTTACTGCTAATCTCGTAATGTTATTTTCTGAGAACTCTAAAACCTCTAGAAACTCGGCAAAGACTCTTTTCGAATTAATTTATGTACAAAATAATTTTAAATTCATACTCTAATGACCCAGTAACTATGTATAACTTAAGCTTTTGGCCACAACAGATTATCAGTATTTTGCTCTTTTGAGGGCAAAGCAATAAACTGAGTTGTGACCATTCTGTGTTACTGTGGCACACTTACGAAATGAAAAATTATGTTACTTCTTTTATGTATTTTCCTTTTTTTCTTTTATTTTGCATATGTATCTATATCTGTTGTTATTTGTGTGCTATAAATAATGAAAATAAATTATATCTTATATACTATCTACTAATATAATATTTTTCATAGTATATAGTATTTGTTATATGATTATCTAGTTTCTGAAATACCTATATAAAGCTGTCTAACTAAACAACGTTCAGTATTATGATTGTTTAAACTAAAAATAAATGCCCGCTGTTGAACCTGTGTTCAACTTCAAGGAGACTATTCTCCTTTATAAACTGCCACAAATAACGACTCAGCAATCTACAATGTATCCATCGATTGCCTGTGACCCATTTACATGTCTTTTAATAAACATCAGCAATTAATGTTAAATAGTCATGAATGGTTCGTATGCCTATTCAGAAAATATAAACCCGAGGAATGTTCGTGTTTCGGATATAATCATATTGTATTGCCTATATTATCCTCCCATATTTATAACCTTGTTGCCTAAACGTCTTGGTTTAAGGTATATCGAGTTTTCCTTCTTTCACGCTCTTCATTGAGCTCCTTCTTTTGCGATACGATAAGGACGAAAAAGAGTGACAGGTGCAGTCAAATTTGTTTTTGATAGTGGACTTAATGAGATGCCTGTTCCCGAATGACCGAATCTAATGAAGTTCCTAATAGAAATATCCCGATCTTTCGACCGAAATTTCGAATTTATTATTTCGCTGTAGACCCTCAGTTTGTCCTTTGAGATGTATATATACAAAGAAGTGTTTATCTTTATCGCGCTTCCAAGTAGAGTAACTGTTTATTAATCGCAAAATAATGGTCTGTAATAACAAAAATAACGATTGAGGAAAATGACGAGATCCGGTTTATTTTTCTTGAAGTATACCTACCTACCTTTATAATGAACTTTATGTTATTAGGGAATAAAAATAAACTGTTTACGATCGATCGTCCAGATGTTCTAAATAAAGATTTTATAAATTTCCAATGCTTACCTATCACAGATTTACGTATAGGATAGAAAAATCGGGGAATATTACCAACAAAAATCAATTCCATCCTTGCTATTCAATATAAATATATATTATTTTTCACCCCACAGCGGTCACGGCTCTTCAATTGCCTGACGGGGACATGACTAGCTATATATACTCGCAATCATCACCAATTGACGATCGGGACGCTTATCTACGTAACTAGTCATGATTACTAATAACTTTGGAAAACTATTCCAATCGATCCTATTTTATACGATTCATTCTACTATAAGTGAGTAAAAGCTGCTTCAATAGAATTTAATAAAAATATAAACAAACGAATTGTTGACTTGACTCTACGACAGTATTCTGAAGACAAATAGTACAAATAAAAAATATAATTAGTAATTTTTTTTTCATTTTAAGAATGTTTCTGTGAAAATTTCAACAAAAAATTATAGAGTATGATACTTTCTTTGTCATATACCCTACCATAACTTATCTGAACCTTAAAAATTTTATAAATGTCTTTTTTTCATTCGTTCGTAATTTAATGCTAAAATTATTGTTTTATTTGATTCCATTATCAGATATTTCAAAAAAAAATTATCAATAGGTAAATTAGAACGTAGCTCAACAACGTAACTAATTTATTAAAATTACCTATTTTAATAAATTAGTTCGTTTTTTAACACATAGGATAAACTTTTTTACAATTCATCTCATACTCGTTACAGCTTCGGTTCTTTCAATTGACTGATGAACACGCGATTATTTATTCAATGTTCGTTACATTGACGATTTTCTACGCAACTATTCATGATTACTTAGGGTCTTGGATGCTCAGAACTATTAGGGTCCCTTATTCTCATTCCATCTATTAATCTTATTTTTCTTCTTGTACCTTCTCCTATTGAAGACCGGCCTTCATTATAAGATAGCTTTATTAGGTTATCCTAACTTTAAAAACTGTTGTATTGACAAGGAATTTGATATACTTATCTAATATTTTTGTCCCAGAAAGTGCGTCTTGACCAAACTACTTGGTAAACTATGGTTCTTTACCTTGACTTGTATGGAAGTAGTAAGTTGTATTTGTTATTCCGTAATATATAACCCGGATATAAAAAGCTTCCTCGTTTGAATCTATCAATGCAAAAATAATGGATCTCATAAAACCTAGATGTGTTTTAGCATTTCCAGGTAGGTCAGGTATGACCGATAATGGACTAATTGTAAAGATTTTTTGCATTAAAAAATGAAATAGTAAATATCATCTTCATATCAGAATACGATCGTTAATGAATGAATAATAAAGAGCAATATCATGACCTATTAAAATACAGAAATAATAATAGGTATGTATAATAAGAAGAGACAAAGATCATTATTGAAACTTTTATCTCGTTTGTCTTATGTGTTCAATGATAACAGGGTGATCGATAGGACTTTAGGATTATGTACTTGCAATGATCGTCATATAATATCACTAGGTAACTTATGTTATTTTTTATCTAAGGCTCTTTGATTTGAAATCAAATACACTTTATATTTAAATTTGTTTTCGAGAATAAACGCGACGTGATTACAACCGTAAAGTATCTATATTTGATTGTTATTATTGTCGACGTTTGGACGTGGAATAAATCGCATCCCAAAAATAAAAGCTTATGCGTAAAACGTAAAAAGGTTATCTTTTACTGAATATATCAAGTATTTGAAGATTGCAACAAGAATTATTATAATTGGTTCGTAAATATTAAGGTAATCGCATAAAAAAAGTATTAAAAAGAAATATAGATGAATTTAAAATGTTCTTTCTTCGAAGTTGCTTAAAAGATGTTCTAAAACGAAGTAATATATCCAACAGCCAAAAATGTTCTGTTATTTTAGTTATTAATAATTTATGTGAATAATGTAATAGAAATAGCCACACAACAATAGGAATATATAACTATAAATGTAGCTTGAATTAATGATATTACTAGATTTGTTATCGTCTGTGATGTATAGATTGGAAGTGGCGTGATGGGTCGGGTGAGTTCTCTAAAATATGCTTCAACAAAATGTTAGCATAATTAATCGTCGTACTCGTGAACAGTAGCTGCTTTAGCGACTGATCACTGCAATTAAACTATTTATTCACTGATTATGAAATAAAATTATATAAAAGAAAATGAGACTAAAAGAGAGACTGAATTTATTTTGAATTCTTCAAGACAGATAATGGTATTCCCAAGCTGTAGATTCATAATAAAGGTGACGATTTGACTTGTTTACAAGCTCTTTTAGGCTTGTAAACAAGTCGTTTGATTTAAATAAAGGTAATTGCTATTCTACTTGTGGTCGCATTTATAACTTATAAGTCTCCGCGATATATTGAATGACCAGGAAAAAAAGTAGCTTATGTCCTTCTCCATTCCATATACATAGTATGTGTATGCCAAATTTTGTGATGATTACAGCGCCGAGAGATAACAAGTTAACAAACAAAGCCAATCACTTTTAATACGGAAGTAATATTATCTTGATAATATACATAACAATATTGCTTCCCGAGTTTCCTCTGTTATAAAATAATAGAAACAGAGTTTGTATTGTTGCCCTTATATAATCATGAATATCTACGACTGCACTTATTAAATAATTCTGATACTCATCTGTACACAGCCAGTTACTGAAACGTTAAATGTCATCTATTTTAAGCCGAGTACGAGTACTTGCGCTGTGTAACAATGGATATTAAAGTACTATTCGTGTATATATTTTTATACAGAAAAGTATGTACAATATTTACCCTACTTTTTGCACGGTATTTTTAGTAAAGATCACAGGGAAGAAGGAAAAGGTCAGAGAGAGGGAATTGTTAATGACGAGGGCTCGCAGTCCCATTGCAATTATTATATTTAAATAGTATAAAACAAAATTTCTATGCGACTCTGTGCTTCTTCTCTTTTTCTAAACCACTCAGGATATATTGGGGCCGATTCTGAGACTTCACTCCCTTAAAGTCTTCTTTTAACCTAATATTTTACTTTTTTATGGACTATTATAAACTAACGTTATTTTAATTTCAGAGATGGGTTTAGATAAATGGCGCATCAGAATCCACCCCATTGATTTTACTATCATTTAGAACAAGTTGTTCCTGTGAGATCTCAGGACAGGTTTCTTGTATATATCCTGTCAGATTGTCACGTGGTCTCTTTTGGAAATCATCGTGGTTGTTGCCCAGT
Organism: Galleria mellonella; assembly: GCF_026898425.1. Lineage (NCBI taxonomy): Eukaryota > Metazoa > Arthropoda > Insecta > Lepidoptera > Pyralidae > Galleria > Galleria mellonella. The sequence continues at coordinate 9,341,526 of NW_026442138.1, forward strand.
CTTCGTCAGTCAGTTCGTCACGATGTACTAAATGTCATCTTTCTCTCCACCTTCAAAATGCGTATAATACGGAATCAACATAGGCGAAAGCGTAAAATCATCCATAACAGTTAATAGTATACAATCCAAATAAAAAGAGACATTAGACTTGACAATCTTCTTTTTAAGTCGGTTAAATATTTAAAATAATTGTATGACTATTTAAACATTTCCGAGAGTGTGTGACGTAAGTTTTTCTAGATTTTTGGAATTCCCCATCAGTACGGAAGATAACGGATTCAACGCGAGCAAATCAATCGGGTTTTATTATAATTGTATTATAGTAATCGTCTAATACACGTACAAGCGGCCACTTTGTGTGCGTCCATTCGTCTGACATTGACCTAAAAACGTTATGAGTTGTTTTTACAGCTTTGTACCGATGTATTGGAGAATCATTCAATAAAAAAAATAATGAAAATGTGGCGTGTCTTATGATTACTGGTTATAACATGACAACAATTTTATTGTGTTCTCTCAAGTATTTTCATTCCATTTGTATCAATTTTATATACAGACAGAATCACTCATAATTTATTATCTTTGTTCAGTTTCTTCTTCCTTTTTTATGTATACCTTTATATATGTGTGTATGTATGTATATATATGTTTATAAATATGTTCTTTATGTAATATAAGTTTTGTGATGTTTGTCATCCATGTATGGTGTGTTATAGTAATAAATGTCTATTTATCTGTATATTTATCTAAATTCATACTTGAAACAAGATTATTTTTATATAGTTTGGTAACAAACCGGATTTTGAATTATCTATCTGTATTTTGATTCAGTAATGTCCGACGTGAAATAAAAATTCTATTTAATATCCATCTCTCAATCTTCACGCTTAGCCTCTTACGGGGTAGACAAAGAGAACTGATCGTCAAAGGTCTCAATTTTAAATCTATAATTAAAAATAATACTTGTGTTTCTTCTACAATCACCTACATGCACGAAGTGAAAGTCTTATTTGACAACGTTACGTCATTGAAATGTCGTCAAAGGTTTATGTAAAACCTACGACATCGTTGATTCTAATAACTGCGAATATAAAAACGTTCTATTGACAGCAAAAACCATAATAAAAACCACGAAAATGTAATATTCACAAGCAGTATTTTAAAGAAAATACAAAATACACTTTTTCTATTCAGTTATTTTCTTTTTACATATTATATAAATATATACATACAATATATATGTTAACTTTATTGTATGTGTATTTTTTTTAAGTATATTGTTTCTTGTTTTAAATCCGCCTTTTATTTGCATACATATCTGTAGAATAAACGTTCTAACTAGGAAATACGATTTACCTGGAATCCTTACTAACATATCTAGTAACCACTTAAGTCATAGTTAATTAAACCAATTTTCTAATCAAACATTCATTGTAGTTGATCGAGTAGACACTATAACTTATGTTTATGCAAACAGGTTCCAAGTTTCCCTAGAATCTGTTATTTAAATGAACAATTTAAAAATTAAACAACTTATCTGTGGTACAAAGGAAGCCACAGTAATTTTCCCTTTGTACTAGAACGTTAAGCAAATTACAACTCGTATGTAATTATAGTAGCAGGATTGTTTGTTATCAATAGATAATTTATTTTATACAACAGAACTTGTAGTGGACTTATTCATTTGTTACCATTGATTATCCTTCACCTTAACCGGTAGTTCATATTGATTGTCCTATAATAATTCATGTAAAATTGACTTTGTCTACTGTGTACTTTTTACTACCCATATTTAAAGGAAATTACCTAAATCGGTATATAAGAATCAATATTTTGTGTACTTTAAAATCCTACCCAAATAGGTGTAATACAATCGAATTGAAGTTACGTTTATCTATATTTATATTTGTTTCACCTTATGATTGTTTCACCTTTGATTGATGTCGCATCAAACGCGTCAATTTTTTTATGCAAACGAATATACAATGAGAATTTTAGTATATGGTTTCCTTATAATTTAATATCAACTATCTATAAAACTACAAACCAATATGAAAGTATGTTTGGTTAACTGAGAGTAGATTTTAAGATTTCGAAACTTGAATCTGTTTGTCAAGACCGGACGAAATCTAGTAGCACAAAGGCATGAATCACTATAGATTAGCATGAAACCATGCCAAACTATTCCACTATGGCCACCAGTGATATCACCTGGGAGAAGATAAGTGACTTGTTTAGCTTCTTTGATCATCCTCAAAGCAAACATGCTGGATTAAATTACCTACTGGCATTTATATGTGCATTGACAAAAATCAGCACGTGTTTTTTTAAGCAGTCATAACACCTACATATTTCTTAGAATGTAAATGTTAAATGCGTATACAAGCACTAAGTCAAATAGCTAATTGGTCTATTTTGTCAATCCAGACTCAACAACACAGACTGAATTTTTTATACTATTGTTAATTTACTAGCTGTATCGCGCGTATTTGCCCGCGTGAGTCAGTATATAAAGTATCCTATACGATAAGTTGGGATATAATCTACCCGCGTACCAAATTTCATTCAAATCAGAAGTTTTTGCGTAAAAGAGTAACAAATATCCATCCATCCATCGTTACAAACTTTTTTATTTTATATTTTTATACAACTTAAAATGGCAAACAAGCTGACGGCTCGCCTGATGAAAAGTAGTAACTGTCGCCTATAGACATGAGCGGTACCATGGACATAACAGAGTATACTGTTTCGCTCCCGATACCCCCATGCATTGCCATTCTTGAGGATTCGAATGTTATTCCTCTGTACCCTGTTAATTCACTGCCATATCCCACCCTTCAAATTGAAACACAGCCATGAAAAAACAACTGCTTCACGGCAGAAACACGAATGGGACAGAGGTGCCCAAGCAAACGACTTTTGTACAAAGTCTCCCTTTTGTACAAACTCGCATTTATTATATTAATGATTATATAATTTTATTCTGCCCTAATTTTAAATCAATTAATAAATTTGTGTTACTTGTTGTAACACAAATTTATAAATATTATGATGCCGTTACTATTATTTATATAATTAGATGCTTTGTCAATGTCATTATCAACTATTTTAATGAACTATAGTGCATTCTTGAAATACTAAAGAATGCAGGTGCTTACGTTTTATAGTGGACAATGCATTGGATTAGAAAAGATTTAGATTAGACGAATATTGATTCTTTAACCTGATTTCAAACTATCGAATTTATCTATTCACAAACAAGTTTAATTGCGATGTAGATATAAATCTTCCATAAAAATATATCTAAATGGGAGCGAAGTTCGTATCAAAATCCGTTGCGTGATTTAGAAGAAGTAAGAGGAGAAACAGAGAGACGTGGATAGCAATTTTATTTCATTCAGTTAAGATAACACTTTTAAAAATATTTTGATTGATTCATATGATACACGATATTGTGAAAACACGCATAATTTCGTGTATTGATGAATGAAATTACAGCGTTCCCTGTCGATTCGCTTGAACGCACCCATTATATCCAGTGTTTCGCCAGTTTTCCTCAATGCGTTGCGTTCTTTTTATATATCCGTCCTTATCACTTAACCCAAACTAGTTTATCGCATCGCGTTCTATACTTGTTAATGTGGACATTGACTTACTTTGATTCGTTTACTAATTATCTTCTTAAGTTTGTTAACATTATACTATAAATGTTTTATTACTGCTAGGATTGATTTATTAATACTAGCTGGGCTCGCAATTTCAGCCGTGTAACCGATAGATATTGACCTCAGACGGAGTTTAAAAATATAAAGTGGTATATTATATATGAAATTTACTATAAATTTATGAAAATCATTAACTAGGTATTTTATGCCTGTCTCCACCAATTTTCATCCAAATTGGTTCCTTGGTTAAACCGTGAATACCATGACAAACATGGTACTTAATAAATAGATTAATAGTTTTACTTTTATTATATATTTTTTTATATTTAGAATCCCGTTTTTATAAATCCTATCACAATTACGGGAATTAAATTCTCAAATTCTTGTAATATTCGTGATGTTACCTTGACTGCTCGTATTTAAATGAGAATTCCAGAAATGACGTGTTTATAAATATGATTTTTTCGGACTGCGTATTTTGAGAGTATAAGGAAAACTAAACCAGTTTTGTCTAAGATTTTCTGTTTGTACGAATATTCGTATATTATTATGTTTGAATCAGCCCTTGCGTTTATATTACTGTATTATACACTTATATATTAACGTTCTTTAGTATCATATTCGGAACTTCTACGCTAAATGTCTGTTGTTTATGACTTCCAGTTGTGTAGACATTCAAAGGATTTTGTGATTATGGTTACTAGTAGTATTTTGCTTTATTATTCTTTATGATTCCTGTGCCTTTGTTAACGTGCAAATTATTACCTTTCGTTCTCATGTAATTTCGAAAGGTCCTTCTATAGTTAACATATACGATAATGTAATGATCAAAAACAAAATATCTGACTTCTAGCTACAGTAACTTTGGGTTAGTATTATTATTTTAATCAGTAAGAGTATTCCAGCTTGCTTTTTTTTTTTGTATTATTTAAATAAGATTTTAAATTTCCTTGTATTAAAAAAATATGTCTTGCCCGATTCTAAATTGATTATATATTTTTTTACTTTAGACAGTATTAACTTTTATGTAAATTTATAAACAATTTAAGTAGCAGCAATCTATTTGTTATTTTTTTTAACAAAATCTTAAATTGCATATATGAATATCTCCTTACGTTTTCTCTTTTTAAAATATGTCCTATTTTCACTGTCTGTATATACATACACTGAGCATTTTATAGTCATGATATGCTCAAATGTTTTCCAACATAATTAACAGTGGCGTCACGTTTTGGACCTCAAGATGCGTCAATAGACCGACACAAGTAATGGTGTGGCCATTCAATATATTGCTTCGGTATCATTATTGGCTGGAGCTATTATTATTGCATCTTTATCGTTCATCATGTCGTCAATCTGATATGCATTAAAGGCTTAACTATGCAAAGATTTCATATTCACTACATTGGTGCATTTATCGATTATTGTATAATAAATAGAATTCGAAATCAACATGAGTTGATAAATCGAAAATTGCTCGAGTGCATAATGTTTATAAAAATATATATATGACCTTTTTGATTGGATAACGCAGCTGTTATTAACTTATTATATATGAATATTATGTGGATGGCATGTATTTTATATGTGCAAAAATGTGTGTGAAATGACCAATTAAAAAATTACCAAGAATTTTTTAATTGGTCATTTAAAAATAAAACAAAAAAATAACACATAATCAACAAACAAGATAATCTTTTAAATCTAGCTAAGTATAAATTTTACTAATTTAGTATTTACAATAGTTTCGAAAAACGTGATGAAGAATATATAATTAAATATGCCAATACATAATTTGAAAGTAAAAAAGATAGTTATATTTTTATACAAGTAAATTTAGATTTAAGCTTTTTTAAATAGACATTTTTTATCATTTTTAATTTTATTCGGAACGCAATTTCAGCCAAGAAAAACGGGCAAGAAATTCAGCTGTTGCTTTTTTTTTTAAATTAATTGTATAAATAATTTATTTGTATAAATATAAACCACTAAAAAATATCAGATCATAAAATTTTAAATATACAGTATATAATTAAAATAAAGCAATTGAAGTGACTAGAGCAGACCAGTTCCTACAGGCAGCACCCGTTCACGAGTATGACTGATGAGCCAGCCCTCATTGCGTTCAACCATAATTTAATTTACTGCGGTGTATATTGCATCATTTTTCTCACTAATAGTTCTATAGAACCTAAAATTTATCTATAATGATCATATGATCGATATTTTATAGATAAATAAACAGACACACTGTCTATCTATTTATCTGACTCTATCGTATTAAATCTCTCTGTGGCTCTTTGGCTCACTGATTACTTCAATTTATTTTATACTATCAAATATCAATCGTACTAATATAATAAATGTGAAAGTTTGTTGGAATGTCTTTCACTCCATCATCTGAGTGTTAAGTGCATATATGGGTAGATTTGGATGTCCTGGATTAACATTGACATATTTTTATCCTGGTTTTCGGATAAAGCCACGTGTTATTGCTAGAATACAGCAAAGAGATTAAAAATTTAAAAAATATTAATGTTCGTGTGTGTTTACCACAGCGCTGACAATTTATCAAATGCCGGTAACTTACCCTCTCTGGGATATAGTTGTGAGCATATTTTTTTAATACCACTTTAATGATTTCTTGAAAATTCTAATTAAAGTACGCCTTGCATTTTTAAAAGTATTATATACTTAATTAGACTTATTACGGAAATATCTTCCTGGAATACCGCTGGCTTCTGAGCCAGAAAAGACACAAACGACATAGTTACAAACCAGACAAACGACAAAAGAAATCTAGTCGAAAACGCGTTTAGTGACGCACTTTTTAAATGCATTATTTAGAACGAGCGATAAAATTGTCATTTGTCGTTCCTAATGATAAATTAATAGTATAAAACCGTAATTATAAGTTAAAAAGTCTTGTGTGTGGTTCTGAATGGAACAAGACGCAAGTGTATTGTGTAAAAACATTTTTGAAAAATCTATATACTAATTTGGAATAATAAATAATAGTGAATTTAAATGATCAAGAATGGGTATACTGGGGGCTTCTGATCTCGAAAATCGGAAGGAAAGAATTTCATCTATACGGCTAAGGTTAACTTTGATTCCTTAAATTTTTACGATACAAATGCGTTGTACAAATCCTTTGTGTTTTGAAACACCTCCATGTTTTTAGGTACTTCCCTTACTGGTGCTGTGATCTACATATTCTGACACGTTTGAGTATTTTTTTTTAAATAGGTGGGTAACTTTCATGTAATTGATAACAATTATTATTCAAATTTTTAGAATAATAGTGTCTATCAAATTTTAAAATGGCGAAACTGTAATTTATTCAATTAAGATAAATTTTTAGAAATATAGGATATACTCGCCTTCTTTATCGAATATGGTAATATAAAATCAATTAGAAATTAAGAGACAATTAAATTCTAATTTTAGTATAAATAAAATATTGATATAATCAATATGATGCATAATTGTTAATACGTTTACGATAATTTTTTTATTTATTATCATATATAATATAACGACATAATTAATATATATAATATTAGAACAATTAAACATAATGAATATTTTAGTAATATTTCGCACAGATATCCGTATTCTTTTTTTGTATCGATCTTTGGTTTAAATTATAAAAAAAAAAAAAAATTATCGCTTTCAAACGACCTATAGCATAGATCAGTGTTTTTCAACCTTTTTCATGATACGACCCCCTTTGTATTATAAAATAATTCTTATTATTTTATTTTTTTTGTTAATTTGTATTAACATTCAAATGTTTTATCATTATTCTTAATAAATTTATCTTCATAATTTTGTTTTTTTTTTTACTGATGTAGTTTTAGTTGCGATCCTCTACAGGGGCTCGCGACAAGGAGTCGTGACCCACACTTTGAAAAACACTAGTATAAACCATTAAATACGACATTATATTTTAAAAGTTATTCCTATTTCAGTTTGTCTTATTTGGATTTTTCGAGAAGTGATTGGAGTGCCCCTTATCTCACATAGCGTATATAATTTAAAATAAAATTTTATAAAAGAACCTTTATTTATCGATCTTTCAATTGACTCAATTAGAATTTATTATTTCTATGTATGAAGTTATTCAACACCTTATTCTATTAACTATTCTTCAAAGAAAAAAAGGCATTGAAACCGGTCCATCCGTTCGAGAGCTACGATGCCACAAAAGTATTAAAGCCACAAAAAACTTTTCGTATTGGGGATTAATTTTGTATTTACTAGTTGTATCTGCGGCTTCACCCGCGTGGAGATATTATATAATGTATCCTATGATTTAAATTAGTATATAGTTATTATGTATTCGTATATCAAATTTCGTTTAATACTTTTTTCATTAGAGAGTAACAAACATCTATCCTCTAACACCTCAAACATCCGTTTTTTTCTATTATATATATATATATATATATTTTTTTTTTTTTTCACAGGAATAATGAGAAAAGAAAGGAGAAGTCTCGAGTGGCTGCTCGATGTCGCCGTACTAAAGAGATGCAGATCTTCACGGAACTAACTGCCGCGCTACCGGCCAAAAAGGAGGAAGTGGAGCAACTTGACAAAGCATCCGTCATGCGCTTGGCTATATCTTACCTACGCGTGCGTGACGTTGTCTCTATGTGTAAGTGTACTTTACATGAATATTACTAATCAGACATATATTCGCCTAAAATAGATCATAAGTTCCCATATCTATGGGAAAAATTATTACTCGTGTAAGAGTGTCGCCATCTGCTGTCAAGAGTTTTTAGACTACCTTCTTTATACATATAGATTTACCGGACAATGGTTGTATGTGCTCTTCACAAAGCAATTAACAATTCTTTTTAAATTATTCCAAATATTAAATTCAGAGATTTAGCTGGTATCCCCGGATGCAGTAAAACGTGGTATGATTGAACTATCATTGCTTTATTGAAGAAAGTAGAATAAATAAACAAAGAGCACACAACAAAAGCTGCAAACATGAATCAGATAGGTGTAGTCAAAGAAGAAACTCAAGAAAATATACAAATTTTGCTTGAAGCAAATTGGAGTAGAGGAATGAGAAAAATATTAGAGTATTTTAATAGTAACAGAAACTGAATTTATCTACATGCTATGTATCATCATCATATCAACCTTTAATTGTCCACTACTGAACATAGGTGTCCCCCTTGGGGTGTTTTGCTAGTAGTTGCCGCGCTTGGCAGGCGGATTACCAACCTCAATTAGGTTTTAGAGATGTTTTAATAGAAACGATGCTGCCCGTACACTACCCTCCTTAGTCGCCTCTTTAGACACCCACGGGAAAGGAAGAGGTGGCGTGTTCTATGTTGGGACATCAGCAGACTATCTTATGGTTTTCATTTCTTTACATTTTCAAGTTTTATTGAAACAAGACTATACTTCTGTTATAAGTAGTTGTCGCTATATGTACTTGCCTCTATATCTTTTTATGCTATAATTTTGTTCGTATCAAATTATTGTTCCTTTTTGATCATAATAATATAAAAGTGGAAATTATTCACATGGGAGAAATAAATAGTAATGGCATTTTAGACAATGACATTAATTTTGTACGTTTTTAAAATGTACTCTAGATTTAATCAACATATGAGATATATATTGAGTACTTACATAAAAATATTGAATGACTCAATGTTATGTATAATTATGTATATTTATCAAGAATGCTAGTAAATCCGGTTGTTGTTACAATTAAAAAATAATGTGTACTTACGCAACTACTAACGATTTGTTGATAATCGTTCTCAGAAAACCTACGCATCTAGCACATTTACGCTAAACAAAAATTGGAAAAATGAGCAATTCGCTCGCTTGGTCTAACTGCACTTTTATGACTTGTACTGTTGGAAGATTTTTGTACGCAAAACATCCTTTGTTTTTCTCGTTTTGCATTGTTTTTACTCTCGACTACATGAACCCCTCTAAAAACTATCCTGGTCATTTTCTTTACTTACGACGTGCTAACTTACCTAATTTTATCCTCATGCCTTTCTACTCATTGGTGTGCCCTCTTAGCGTATATCATGGTATAAGCGTATGCCATTCCATCTTTAAGCACACGGCTTATACAAAGAAAATTTTGTCCATGAACTAATGAGTTTTAGACATTTACCTAATTTATATGTAGTACAAATAGATACCGAACTACTCAAATCACAAAGTTACAATTCAAAACAAGTTCATTACTTACATAACAATAAAATGTTATTGTCAATACTGTTTATTGAGGTCACTAAAATATTAGAACAATTAGGTTCAATGGAAAATTTCAGAAAAATATATTAAATACTAGCTGTTGTCCGCAGCTATGCGCGTGTGGTGACAACAAATTTTTAGAGACTTGGTAATGTGAAAATAATGACTCTGACTAATGGCTGGCGCTTATTTAAATCAGTGGTGCATGAGATAAAGATCCTTCATCACTGAGCGCTTTAGTTACAACTAAAGTTATTCGTGGCAGGTTATTCGTCAAAAAGATAAACTTGGCGGGTTATCTCAACTTATTAATTTAGCGATAAAATGGCTTAGGACTCAGATTATGTTTGAATTTAATTCATTATTAATTGACGAGGATTATATATAGTATTAAACACAGTGTTCTTGTAATTCGTGTGTATTTGCATGCATCCTATATGTCTGCGCTTCATGATCTATGTTATGGATTATTATGTACACTGGACTACACGGGAAAGACTGTTTATGAGATTTAGATGCCATTTTTGCTTATCAGTTAGTTTTATTTACATTTTTCTTATCTATGGACTCACTTCCATCTTGTTTGGTGCATTGTAACCTATACGTAAAAAAGAGAAACTAACAATTTATCATTTTTAATAATTAATGATACCACATTGACCATTTCGTCGACCGTGACATATAAATATAATGAAACATAAAAATGTATAAAAAAGAGGTATTTATAACACTCAACATGCCCATATTTCACCGTGCATATTAGAATTCAATGTGGCAAGGGCGAGCCTATCGCTGTCACGATAAATTATACCATAAACAAGTAGAGGTACAAGTGATGCATATAATTTCTCAATTCCTACCTTCATCCATCGTCTTCCCGTGTCTCTTGTGTTGTTTTTAAATGTAGGAGATAGGTATTAGGATGCGAGATATAAAAAAGTGTCTGATGAATAACGGCTGAATAGTTCGAAAATTATGATTACCCATAGCCTTATCGATCACTCTATCTGGCATTAAATATTCTTATATATCTCCATATCTGTTTCTTCATGGGAGTATTTATCTATCAAATCAAAGATAAACCATGCATAATCTTTTGTATTACTTCCGTAGTGGTGGTCACGTTGCTTTACGCACTTAGGATTTTATGAATTTCATGAAATCTGTAATTTATATTAGATCCGTTCGTGTCTCTGTGTTCTGGGTTATGTCCGAAAATATTCAGTTTTTGGACTACACAATTAATTTGATTATTTGTTAAGTCTTAATGGTTTAACCAAATACTATGAAGTTTGGTATACGCATACTATGTAAGATGGAGAAGGACATATACTTTTATCCCGGTTAGTGAACATATCCTGGTCACGCAGACGAAGTCACGGGTTAAAAGCGAGTCCGTAAATAAAATGGAACTTTATGCTCGAGCTACAGAATTTATAATCTACTTCGGGTTTCAAGTTTCACAATCCATCTGCTTCTGTTTTTATTTTAATTCAAATCACTTCGTCATATTGTAATATTGTGAGAGAAATAAACTATTATTGTTATTAATTTAATTATTGAAATATTATCCTGTTGTCACTGGCCAGTTAATCTGTTTTTCACATCATATTCATCTGTGGTTGTATAAGACCACAATTTTCCGACTTGTTTGTAACATTGGCACGCGCTGGATCACAGCTTTTATATCGTATGCTAACTAAACCACAATGTCGTCACTCCCGTCTGTCCTGCCACAGTCCAATTGAAATTAATTGAATCACTACATGGACTTACATTGCCACTGTTTAGGCTCTTTTAAAATGTATAACATATTCTTGAAATAATTATTTAGCGTTTTAATGTACTTGAGAGAATTTTGAAGACCTCTCATCTGACTATCTGCTTTCTTAAAACATGACAATTTAATTAACAAAGTCTATTCTGAACAATATGCCTTCGTAGTCGAAACCATTTTCCATTCATAATTTTTTTATCACAACATTAACGTCACTATGGCTAGGCATTTTTCTCCATAAGAGAAGGATATTCTTATTGCTTGTTATTTCTACGTTGGTCCTGGAAATTTCAATTTTAATTGGTTTCTTATAACATCATATATTAAAACTTTTTAGTCAATTTCCATCTTTTTAAGATGGATATTAACTAAAAAATTTTTATTACTCTACTTACTAATTGAGTTCATATCCTAAACTTAAAAGTATCTTGAATTATGATCAATTTATTACAATGAGATTTATTGTAAACTAAATATGTTTGTTTGGATGTTTACTTCAAATGGAATAAGAAGGTCTGCATGTCTACAATGTATCATTAAATATAGGTATGAAGTGAAATAACATCTTACACAAACGTCGAATATCTGGTGATATGTCAGATTTACGATAAGCTGACATTCACGTACTTACTTTAATAATAGAAAATTTAAGTATCTTTATCTATACATTGTAATAAAGTATGAGTACATTTTCTATTGGAGTTTGTAATGTAAAGAAATAAAAAGTACCTAGCCGATTATTAATTTTTTTTATTATTGTTATATCAGTTGTTAACTGTCCACTGCTGGACAAGCCTTTCCCATAAGGAAAGTTTTGCCAGTAGTTGCCACGCTTGGCAGGCGGGTTGCCAACCGTAGTTAGGCTTTTAGAGGTGTTTTAAAAGGGATGCTGCTGCCCATCCCTCGTCCTCCCTTAGTCGCCTTTTACGACACCCACGAGGTAGTGGCGGCCTTTAATAATATATTAATAGAGTAATAACAATATTATAAAAACATAAATGAACGAAAAAAAAAACAGATCATATTATCTTCTTTTTCATATGGGCACGGAGTAAGAATTTATTATTTAAATTTTATTTTATACGAAGTCGCTTGACCAAGCGTGACAATAGTAGGCTAATCTCCATCTTTAAAGAGGAAACAATCATGTCCAGTAGTGGGATAATAATACGGCGTTATAGTATATAATATTACACCACATCATGTTTATTTGCCTACATTGTTAATCCTGTTTTCTTTTCATAGACAATTAGTGAAATTAAAATAACTACATAAGAATCAATTACACATGTCAAACAAATGTTATTCGCACCTATTTATGAATTGATGAATTATTTATAAATCACTATGACCCGTATTATGCAGTACCTGTCTGATCTTAAATTAATAAACTTAAATAATTACAATCTTGAACATGTAATTTGCATGTATGTTTGTACTTCGTGGAAATTGCGCTCGTAACTTACAATTCGAACGTATATAACTTGTAACATTTACGAATTGCACAAAACAGCCACTTTCATGGTGACAAAATATATCGATGAATGACGAAATGTTTCATAGACATATTAAATTGAAAACATATTGAATTTAGAATATGTGTTTATGAGTAAATTATGCAGAGATGTCGCGGAGAAAAGCGGCAGCTTAGTCATTACAAAATTGATATGAAACCAACACGGGAGTAAAGTCTATCGTTTAGAATTCAAAACGAATTACTCAAATAATTTTTGAATTGACAATATAACCACGTAACACAAAAGTACGTCACGAAAAATTTTTCGTGACGTACTTATAAACCTCCATTTATAAAAGTCGGTTAAAAAGTGAATCTATTAAAATAATATAATTTATATTCTACATGTCGTATGTATATATTACAGAACTTCTTTTAATCACGATAATGTCACTTTTACAGTGTCAACAGAAAACACGGAAGCGCCCAAAATGGAGAGACCTAAAGGCTTGGAGGACGTGTCTTCAGAACTATCTTATATGAAGGCACTGGATGGATTCGTTTTCGTGCTATCACAACAAGGCGACATTGTGTACTGCAGTGAGAATGTTGCGGATCACCTGGGAGTGTCACAGGTGAGGTTTTATCAGTAGACAAGGCAAACCAAAACATCAACATCTTAATCATCTGTTTAAAAAAACGACCAAGAATGTGTGTCGAACACCATAAATAGGGTTAAGATAAGATTCCTGAGCTATGTTTAAACGTTTTATCTTGGTATCTCACATATATCATATACCTAACTTTTAATAGAATTCGACTACGATAAATAATATCGACGGAATGGGTAAACGGACGCAGATCATATAAAATTTAAGGCCACGTATTTTGTTGTAAATTGTGTTTAGAACACAAGGGGTAAACCATGTGGTTTACCTGTTTGAAAATACTGCTGCTGGAAGTTGGTTCCACAGCGTGGTCACGGGTAACAGGAAATGTAAAAAAAAACGCACGTTTGGGAAGTGCGATTCATCCATCCATCGTCGGGATAAAATTTTAATTTATGGCAGATTGTTCTCGGGAAGAGCAAATCGACGGTTAACCAACAACCTCCTATCTGACATTTTTAACATAGGTTAATAAATTTAACATCTACATAATGAGGATGTATATTAAAACCAATTAATTAAATTTATGGTTTCAAAGTATTTGGTTAATTACAATATTTTCTGTGATACCTGTAAAAATTTGTCCATATTAAGCGTTTTTGGGCGTTTAGCCATGGAAGTGTACTTAGATACAGAAATATAGATTGATTTGTAGCACTTTCGTTTAACGCGAACAATTTTCTTGTGCCCCTTGTAGCAGATCTTGTATCTACCGATTCAATGAATGCATTCAAATGTATGACGCAAATAGTGATCTGAGATACAACCAGCTACCACAACAATAGTTCTGGTCGCCTGTTTCTATGGTATTAGTAAATAATACGACGATAATTATAAAATATGCACGGTACCCTACAAATTTAAATCCGTTACACTCTTGATCCATTTTATCAAATACTTTTGACAGGTACATACCTATCTATAAACACTTATGTCGTGGCAATCAACAAAACGAAATTAGAGTGAAGGTTTTTTCCGAGCAAAGACGAAGGATAAGACGAGATAAACTTTGAATTATATTATTTATCTATCACTGTGTGGAAAATAATGAGATTCGATATTATAAGATTAAATATACTTAAATGTCGTTAGAGCGTTTCTATTTTAGTCTGTTGTTACTGGCAACACATTATATGACAATTACCTGCTTACTACTTAAGTGGTAGATAGATTCACCCTATTTTTAATAAATATTTTTTTACAAAATATTATTGTTTTTTTCATATTTAGATCATGTTCATTTTTATCTTTGATTGACTGTAATTTGATTTATTATTTTATTATAAAGGAACTCTTATTACTACCACTAATTAATAAATAATTAATTATAATTGACATAAGTTAATGTATTAAAAATAAAAATAAAGGAAACAGGTATCTGTATGCATAATTTACCTAGATTCTCTGAAAAGGATACGATTTTTTGATAATATCGACATGAATTTTATTACATCAAAGGTTTTCAGGTAGTATTATAACTTAGAATTCCCGGACTATAGGTAATTTTTTCTATTGCCCTTAGTGAGTAAAATATTGATAAATTAAATACTTATTGTATGTGATTATATATATATATATATATATATATATATATATATATATATATATATATATATATATATATATATATATATATATATATATATATATATATGTATATATGTATAATATATTACTTACAGTAAATAATTCAGAAAACAGCGTATTAAAACCGTTAATAAAGCATTTAAGTTCTCTGCGACCGCAATACGAAAACATAATTTACAATTCTATTTTTAGTATTATTGTAAGGTATTATCCTTAAATTAAATTTGCAGTTAGGTTAGGTTAGGTTTTTTGGTTAGGTAGTATAAAGTCCACGTGATTATTCTGCCATATCGACACTGATGTAACTTATCTTATATTCAGATTTTAATCTAGATAAAACGGACTGTTTGGGTCGCGAAGAAAGTGATTTATTTGCTAGGTGAAACTTTTAAATTGCATAAAAAGAACCAACTTATTATTACACTCATCTTTACCCGCGATATAGTCCCCCTGACCGGGATATGTTTTTGTATACCGGGATGTATTTTTTATCGCGGTTTGTACCGCGATAAAAGATATCATTTGTCTATCACTATTTTGAATAGCACGTGTTTGTCAAATTTCATGATAATTGATTGAGCCGTTCAAGTGCTTAGAGGTAACAGACAAACAAATAAACTCACTTTCACGTTTATAATAATACTAAAGATTTGAATAGAAATTACACGGTTTTTACTTTTTTAGTATGTACATAATTTCTCTTCTTCTAGACATCATAGTCGTAGAATACTGACGGATCTGACAAATGTTACATATATAGATCCGTCAGTATTCTACGACTACGACGATATGTATTAATTTATTTATTAAGAAATTAGTTGGCTACTCAAAGTATATGGACGAAAATACAGTATTTATACTAAATACGATTCTCTCCTGGTCAACCTTAGGGAAAAACATATAATGCGATATTCTTTAGAACAGAGCCTTTATTGCATAGTCGCGTATGCCGGTCACGTGTTACGCATGCTCAGCTCTTACACATATTGTTAGGCCGCATTTTTATTACTACTAATATAACTTTTAACGCTTTAATTTTAGAGTACAATTTGAATTGACATATAATATTGTCACATGTCAACCGGTCTGCCCCGTGGCATGACGTCACATCTGAAGTGAAATGACGTTTTGTATAAAAGAAAACTCTTCCGAAATTTATCATCGATATTTGTTTATTTATTTTTTATTGCACATTAAAACTGTACAAATGGCGAGCCTAATGCCATATGGCATTCTCTACCAGCTAACCATTGGGTAAAAACAAAAAAACGTATGAAGGGCAGATGTGGTGAAAAATATGTGACAATTAACACATTAATAAAACAATATAAATATAATATACACACTTATTCACTTTACTTTCAACAGACTTTAAAAAGAAGAAACTTCTCAATTCCGTTGTGTTTTTTTTTTTTTATGTTACTTCATAGCTCCCTAGTTCTAAACCAATTTAATTCTTTTTGGTTTGGTTGGGTTGATGAAATTTTATTAAAATCAGTACAGTAATTTAGTTTTGAAGTCAAAATAGCTGTTGTTCCCATAATTGAACTTGTTTTGTTTTTGAAACACAATCTTTTTATAATAAATATAAAAATTACGTAATTATGATATAAAAAAACACCTTAATGAATATAAAAAATAACAATTTAAATGTTTTATTATCCATCATGACAGAATTACTATTATTTTATACCACTGAGGTGGCAAACAAGCATACGGCCCACCTGATGGTAAGCGGTTATGCTGTAGTTCCTTGGGAAAACCTCGACACGAAGCTCATTCCATAACCTGAGTGTTCGTGGGAGAAAACATCTCTGAATATATACTGAATACTACTACTAATAATAATCATAAGTTTTTTTATTTATTCTTTCTTTCGTTTAGTTATTGTGACGTAGTTAGAATACTCATACAATGTATCATCACTCCTTGTCCAAGTTGTCACAAAAGGCGATTAGGGGTACAGCATAATATGTCTGTGGCACGACAAAGAAATCTCGAAACAACTCTATACAGAATTCCCTGACCAGTTTGCTTTATGGTAGGTATAACTTTAAATGCATTATATTATTAAAGAAAAAATGGCATATATGGAATTTTGAGATCCATATTAGTTGCATTTTTACATTCACAAATTTTTTATAATTACGTTTTTCGATAGGTGAGTATGAAGTTATGTTACTTGGCCCATCTTGACGAGTAATGATGAGAATGATGATGATCACTTTTTTTTATTGCAGATGGAGATAATGGGCCAAAGCGTGTTCGAGTTCAGCCACCCGTGCGACCACGACGAGATTCGAGAAGCGCTCCGTTCGAATGGCACCGGTCGACGTGATTTGTTGCTGCGTCTGAAGTGCACACTTACGAGCAAAGGAAGGAATGTGCATTTGAAATCAGCTTCTTATAAGGTTCGTTTCACTTTTTATGTATTATCATCATCAGCTTCCGCGATTCTCTGTCTACTGCTAAATATAGGCCTCTCCATCAATTGGAAAGTTATGCCACAAATTGGCACGCTAGGCAAGCGAATTGGCAACCGCAGTTAGAGTTTGTTGATGTTTTGAGTGGGACCCTGCTGCCTAACGCTTGACACTTAAGTTCCCTTAGTCGCTTCTTACGATACCTACGGGAAAGAAAGGGATGGCGCATTCTGTGCCGCGACCATTCATTTATTCATTTCAGCCATTATCCGTCCACTGCTGGACATAAACCTCCCCCATAGATTGCCATAAAGAACGGTACTGAGCCACCTGCATCCACCGACCCCCTGCTGCAATACATTTCAGGTCGTCACTCCATATACTGCGTTTGCCCGTACGCGATCGCCACTCAAGAACCTTTCTTCCCCATCGGTTGTCGGTCCTTCGAGCTATGTGACCATGTGCCCATGGCCACTTCAGCTTGCTTATCCTTCGGGCTATATCGGTTATTTTGGTCCTTTTGCGATTATCCTCGTATAGAATTCTATCACGCAAAGAGACTCCGAGCATAGCCCTCTCCATAGCCCGCTGAGTAACTTGTAGCTTTTGCATACGGGCAATCGTGTAGGACCACGTTTCGGTTCCATAAGTTATCACTGGCAACACGCACTGGTTTAAGACCTTCGTCTTTGCCGCGACCATACGGATGTGTAAACTGATGATAAGCATTAAATAAGAGTGGACTCAGGTATGACGGCTGATAGGGATCAGTGGAACAGGAAGGCGTATTGCGCCGATCTTAAATAATAATATAAAATATATCAATGACTTGTAAGTAATATATGCTTACTTATTTACAACCCAACTCAAGGAATATTAAATTCGAGTGTATTTTTTTTTAATTCTATGTTACGCGGTACCTGAATTAAAAAAAAATAATATTCAGAAAAATCATTAAAAAAAAAAGAATGTGCGTATTACCAAATTCCAATCATTATTCAAATATACTTGTTTACAAGCACTTTTAAATCGTAATTTTTTAACTCTACTGCAGGATTCAGAAAGTTATCTGTTGAGAGAAGCTCGCAAAAAAACTCAACAATTACATTTTTAAATCTCTGTTAACATATACATATAATGGAGACTGAGAATCCCATTGCTAGCAATATACCCAACCAGGTCGACCTCCTCGCGGTTCTCCCTGGAAACTATCATGGTTAATTCCCGATGAATTCATCATGTTGTGCTAACTGGCCTGTTTTCATTCTCATCTATCACCCTTCACTGGTGCTCCGCCAGCGTATCCCATTAGAGCAGGCGGGGTTACCTTACCATTTTCACCCATCAAAAAAAACATATACATTTATTATAAGAACACATATATTATTTAAGTGATGACTATCTCTTAAATAACATGGTCATTAAAAAGCTCATACATGATCGACTAACACCATGCACGCTTGTTATTCAAGTAATATTTTAGAGTGTAATAGGCTTTGTTCAATAAGTGGTTTTTAATAATAGTTTTAAATTTATTCAAAAATAGATCTAAAATATTCCTCGATATCGTATTATAACATTTAATGCCTATATATATACACATAACTATGTGCTCAATATTCTTAGAAAAACCAGGTTAATATACGAAGTATAATAAAGCCAATTAACACGTCACAGCGTTGAGTGAGTTTCATAATGAATTACCCATTATGTTCTGATCTTTGTGTTTATTAGTACTATAAATAAATATACTTTTTATAATTTATCATATCATCATATCAGCCCTTAACTATCTACTGCTGAATATAAGTCTCCCCCTAGAGGGAGGTTTGTTAGTAGTTGCCACGCTTGGCAGGCGGATTGGCAACCGCTTTAAAATTTTGGAGATGTTTTAAGAGGTACGCTGCTGCCCATCCCTCGCTATGTCCTAGTCACCTCTTACAACATCCACGGGAAAGGGATGGGTGGCCTATTCTATGCCGCGACCACACGAGACTTCTTTTCATTATTAATAATACAGTTATATATAAAAAGATAGTACAATGTAGTTAGGAAAAAACTCTAAAAGATTTTTCTATTTAAGGACGTATTATAAAAAAAAAAAAAATATTAAAGCTGTTATAGACAGACATGTATAATAGGAAATTAACAAACACACTATGTTTTGTCATTTCCCACAATTGTTTCGACTATGGAAGTCTCCGTCAGGGGGCGTATGGCGCTTTACGTCACAACGTCTTGTGCCCCTTGTATAAAAATGAGCATAAATAAAAAAAAAATATTGGAACTGTTAGCCCTCATGAAGGTAAATGGTATCCATTGCCTATGGACAAAAACAGCACATAGACATCACGGTAGACGCTACAACCTTTATGGCACTCATTTTGCGTGCCGTTTCTGAGAACTATGGATATAATTCCCTTCCTTTAAGCATTGTGCAGGTGACATGCCGCTTTAATATGATTTATTGAGATTCACTACGGGTAAATTCGACAAAACAATTGTTGACAATTGTTCTGTCGAATTGAGTCAAAGTCAAACTGATATTATGTAAATATAATATCAACCCTAATTATTCCTTAGAAGAATTCCTTTACAGTAAAATCTAGTAAAATGACATCAGAGGATCTACCACGAAATATTATCTGAAATTTCAGAGTTGAACGAAACACAAATTTGTTGTGAAAACACATAATACATACCGTATAAAAATATTAAAAATGTTAAAATATCCTTTCTTTGGACGTTTATGGTAGGGTTTATGACGAATGTAAGGTTAAGCTCCATTTACTACTTGGGCTGTCAGCTTGTTTACCATTTTAAGTGTAATAAAAAAATAAAAAAGGTATTTAAAGTCATCAAGTTTATTGTAATAAACATTATTAGACTATAAATAACGTTTGGATACTTAGTTTTTTTTTTTTTTACTAAGTCCTTTTCAAAGTTATTTTTGTGGTAAAACCATAAGTTTATAATATATACTACATTTATGCTGCAAAGCCCATCATCAATTTATAAATGAAGCTTATACAGGAAAATAACAAGGAAACCCATTAAAAACCCATTTGGGTGTCACACAAATCAAATGTTAAGGAATTTTGTAATTTCCTTTTCATGTTAAATTTATTAGTCAACCATTTTATTTGATGACATATAAATTGTTATTGTTTTCTTGAGGGAATTAATATCTGAATAAGTTATTAATATATAGTAGAGTATATAGTAATGTAACTCCATTAGTATGTTAATAGTGGCTAAATGCCCATGACTTCGCGTGTACGGAACCCATTATTTTCTGTTCGTCTAGATGGAATGGAAATGAATTAATACAATCTTTATTTTTCCCTCGCCAAGAAAGACAGTACAAAATATAGAAAGAAGGAAAAAAATATTTACTGGCCATAGAGGTACATTCGATAGAGAACTAAACAATAAAATAAATGAACTACATTCTAATACTTAAAAATGTACACACATAGGACCAATAGAACGAGATCAATCGGTTCTGTTTGTATATTTATTTTTAATTTCATCTGAACTAAAATATGAAAATCATATATGGGTAAAATATTATTAAAATCCTTTTGACCCAATAAGCAATATATACTTAACTGCAATTTTTTATAGATAGCATATTTAATAAACCGTCTTAGAATATCGTATTCAAAATTGGTAATTTAAAAGTAACCCACATAAAAAGTTTTTATTTTTACTCTTTGTTTATTTTTTGCATTATTAAGACCTGATAGATCTTATACGTATATTCTGTATATTCTGGTAGGTTTGTTTATTAAATACACTATGTATAAAATTTAAAATGAATATTTTATTTTAGAATTAAATATTACATATAAATACGCTTGAGGATAAAGTTTCGAAACCGATCGCCTGTACAAAGTGCAAGTTTCTTAAATTATACCATATCATAGACATAATTAAATTCCATCCAGCCATGACACTGTGAAATAAATATTACTTATATATAATTTCAGGTCATTCACATCACAGGGCACATGTTGACTTCGGAAGACGATAAGCCTCAAGAACACAACAATAATCAAGAAAAGGAGGATAGGAAAGAGGGCGTAGAAAAGAAGCCAATGAAGAACGGTTCCCTCATCGCTGTGGGGAGACCCATCCCTCATCCATCCAATATCGAGACCATATTAGATAGCAAAACATTCCTCTCCAAGCACAGTCTGGATATGAAGTTTACTTACACTGATGATGCGTAAGTATACCAACATTAATTGGAGCATTTGAAACTAGTTATGATAAAACAAACATCTCTTATGGAGTTCCTAAATAACATGGCTGTTTTCTGCATAAAACTAGGTCCAATTATTTAAGAAACGCGTTTGCTCTCAACCTCACCTATCATCCATCATTGGTACCCCACCGGTGCGTACTTGTAGCACAGGCGGGGTTATTGACAAAATTTTTCCTGTTTTATTTTTCATCACACAAACAATGCATGGTTTTGGCTATGATTACAATTTGTGAATAATTCACTCACCAACAGTTAATAGGCTACAGTGTTTGTTTCCCATCAGACAGGCTGTATGCTTGTTTGCCACCTTTAGTTAAAAGTTAATAATTTTTTTTTCTGAGTAATATTTCACACTGATCTATTAGCCGTTTTGTAAATTTGATAAGCTCTATGTAGCTATATTAATTTACATTTATGCGTATGCTAAAGAGACAAATATATTTTGTATCTGTCTGTCTACCAGGTAACTAAAACGAATAATGTGTAGTTACTTCCAAAAAGTGAATCCTCACAGTATGTCTTTATTGTTTTATGATTAAATTTTTGAAACAATTTTGACACATTTTTGCATAAGGGGTTGTAAAACGGAAGCAAAACGTGACAACCGTTTTAATTTTCTAACGATTGAAACCGCGCTTTCTCTGCTTAGCAAAAAAGGCTTTTTGTATAGCAAAATTCTTTTTGTAAGGTATTTTGCCTTCTAAATTTAAATGTTTTTATTGTAAAACCTTATTAATATTATAAATGTGAAAGTGAGTTTGTTTGTTACCTTGTAGTGCCTTAATGATTCAACCAATTACTATAAACTTGGTATATACGCACTATATGGAATAGAGAAAAACAGGCTACTTTTTTTTTTATCTCGGATAGTGAATATATATTCCGGTTACGCGGACGAGTGAAAGTGAGACCGGCAAAAGCTAATATACTATAAAATATCTCGTCCTTAGTTGATGATTTGATTGGTATTGAAAGTTTTTATGCAGAGCACAATATTTTATATTTTACCATAAATACATAAAAAAAATAATTAATACATTAATAATGAAATCTTATGAACGCAATCCAATATAATGAAATTACAATTCGGAAATAGACTTTACTCATTACAAACAAATCGATTCAGAATTGAAAGTATCATGTAGGTAAAATATACAAAATACAAGAGACCATTTTCAATTTAAAGTTGCTTAATATCAAAGATCTGACTGGAAGAATGCTATTACTAAGTTATATTACCATGGTTAACCACCAATACACCCCAACTGACGTTTATAAAATAGTTGCTGAAATATTTTCTAACTTTTCTGTTACGTAGAGATAACGTTTTTGCATTAATATATTGAAAATTAATACGATAACCGACTATCTTTTTGGTTTCATCATATTTGGACTAAATTCAGAATTATGTGTCTTATTTAAACACAATTCACTGTTACTCATCAAATGTATTTTGTTATTTTCATACTGAACAGAAACAAGTGTGTTAAATTTTTATTCATTTTGTTACAATTTATTTATATTTCTGGGAAATTTATGTTGTTTATAATTACCAATAGATGTCGCTATAACTACACATTTGAACGTATTACCCAACCAAATCCAAGGAACGACGTTTTATTTTAGCGCCAGTAACATTGTCGATCCACATAGTGCGATAGTGTAATATCAACAAAAATATCACCTTCAAACGTGTTTTGTAGGTTACACGTTATTATTTCGCGGTGATTTTGTATACAGTTTGCCGAGAAAAAGAATAATAATTTTTAATATAGTTTCAGTGTTATGTGGTGTGTTTTGTGAGTTTATGTGTTGAAATAGATTGTGTTTGTGGGTGAAAGTCTAGTGATTTCGGTGTTTTCACAACTTGTATTCCGGAAATGGCGGGGTTTTTAAATTTTGTAAGTATTTTCGTAAATAGGTTTTATGCGACGTATTATGATTATGTTTAATGTAATTAGCCGTAGCCTATTTCACTGTTTCCGCTATAGGGATATTGTATGAGGTGGATAGCCGCGCAAGATGCTAGGTCATTCAAGGTTACCCGTGTAGGTACCGGTAAACATAACCTAAACATAGGACTGTAGGTCACATTGAAAGTGACCTTTGGATATCCAATAAACTTTCTATTAAATTCACATTTGTAATATTAGTATAGAAAAAAACTTCTTAAACATTTTTTTTTTTTATTTAAGTGTTATTTAGGAATAAATTTTTTATGATTTAATTAGCAGTTTCATATTCAAGTAATTAATAAGATTAAAAAAAATAATTCGGAGTATTCACCTCTCGTTTAACTACATTGTTTATATTTTCAATTTAAATTAGCACTAGCTCCCACAAACAATATTGTTAAAATGTTCTGATTGTTATAGGTAGAAAATTTCTTCATTGTTTGTTGCGAGAAATAAATAAATAAATTCTATTAAATATAAAAATTTGTTTAATTAAAAAAAAATAAAAAAACTATAATAATAATAAATCTCATCCTTCTGATAATTTGTTATCATATATTCAAACAGGTAGATAGACGAATGTATTATATAAAGTATAAATAAACATTAAAATCAGTAGTCACTCACTGTTATCTTTAAGTCCAATGTCCAATGTTCACCTGACTCACGACAATCATTTTCAATATATAAAATACAGTACATTTTTTCTGGTTTGAAAATCTATATAAAAAATAAAAATAAAAATAACAATAAATATATATAAAAGACCTAAACTGAATTATGATCTAGCTATTTACTGAATGTATGAAACCATTTTGATGATTGTTTGGTGCCATTCAAAATTTGAAATTGGAATTTATTAACATTTTAAATCAAAGCCTTAAAATGTTACTAATATTTTTAAATAAAAAAAAAAAAAAACTAAAACTCTTTGTAAGTTTGATGGTTCAATGTTCAACTTATTCACCCTTAATATATTATAATCTTTAATCTGTGATTTCATATTTACTATTCTATATATCTTTCATACCAATCTAAATTAAATTTTGTACACATAGAGATAAACTGAGAATATAATCCTTTTTATTCTAATTAATACAGACAAATCTGAGTTACAAGTACTATATATTCCGTATTAGTAGTAAATTTATAATTGAAAATTATAATATATACAGTGAAAATTGTATAAAAAATTACAAATGAATTCTGTTATTTTTAGGATTGAATTTCTAGAAGTTTTCTTGCTGTTGTTATTTCTATAAGACATTGTATTACACTTATCGATACATTGTTTAATGGAATGTATACATACAATGTTTACATCTATCAATTACATTGTTGCAGATTGAAGAATGCTCTTGGATACGAGCCAGACGAGCTAGTAGGCCGCTCATTGTACGAGTACCACCATGCGGCCGACACCGCTTCCATGGTTCAACAATTCAAATCATGTAAGTAGTTACAAAATTAGAAAACATTATTATTTTCATTGATATAAGCAGGTGTGAAACTACATTTAGTTCAAAATGAATTGTTGCTATTCAACGCCATCTCGTGTGTTACGAAAACAAGTTAGTTAGCGACATCTATATTTCATGCCATGCATGAGTAAAAGTCAAAATACTGTTGCTTATAATATAGAGTGCAGCACTTAAACTTTTAATTTGATTTCCTGGGTATGTACCCAAATCTATCCATGGTGTTTAATTATTTTGAATGCTTCAATTGAGAGATTTAAAATCCCTAAAATCTCTACATACTGTTAAATTATTTGTTCTATTAATAGCTTTTTTCTTTTTATTATAAACAAATATACATATGAGTCACGGCTACAATCCCTACATGGAGTAAGTTTGTAAATCTTCCACATGCCAGCCTTATAAATAAAATTGTTAGAGCAAAAACGATATGATATATTTCGATGAAATTAACTTCTATTCATAAATTGATATATCTGCAATAGTTTTTTTTTTTTTTTTAATAATTGTTGACTAATGTCTAACTATAAGAGAAAATATGTAACTAACTTCAAAATTAAGTTAAACTCCATTTTACACATTATGGAAACGATGTTCCAAATATAAATTATTTATTTATTTTGATTTAAATAACTTTATTGACCAAAAGAAATATGGTACAAAAGGCGAACCAAATGCCAGTAGCATTCTCTACCAGTCAATCTTTGGGATGAACAGTAAATCATGAACTCGGTGCTTCATTATTGGGATAGATGAAAAAATATTAGAGATTAATAAGCCATATGAGCTACATCTCGAACAATATAAATCATTTGCGCTTTATTTTTCTAAGTGTCGGTATTTAGCATACTTGGCTCTCCGCCATAACTATTTTGCTACTGGTGATAGATTTTACAAAACCCAATATTTAATATATTGACGTGAGTGAATTATATATTCGCCTTCTATCTATATCATCTATCTAAATTTATTTTATATATATTTAAATACAGGATATTATGTGTTATTTTTTTTATAAATATTTTTTTTAAATTGTTTAAATATATTCGTTTAGATAATTAAAATCTATTACAAATCTGGATAAGCCACGTATGTGTTTTATTTAAATAAAGAAAGCAATCCAAAAAGACAAAATAGATAATTAGATAAAAACATTAAGATTCATGAATAAGATGCTAAAAAAATAAAATAAAACAAGATAGGATTTCCATAGTTTCATAATAATATTATGAAACTATGAAAGTCATATTATGATTAGTCATAATTTCTATATTTATTCATCGGTTCAAATTAAAACAATGCATATACCAAAAATTTTTATTTTCAGCACAAACACAGATTGTTCGATTCAGTTTAAGTGGCTTTTAAAATCTAATGCATTTGTATAAATTGTTTTTATAAATTAGTTTAAATCATAATTTTTGTTATCATAATACCAACATATTTTCTTTTCAAATTGATTCAAACAGGTGCAATTTATCTAATGTTTTATTTGTCTATATCTTTTAGTTTCTTCTGTCTTTGCTGCTTTTAACGCTTTATATTACAAATAGATAATTTTTTTTTGTAACTTACAGTAATTATATCTATTTAAAACTGTATATAATTATACTAGCTTTTACCTGCGACTTCGCCTGCGTGACCGGAATGTGTGTGCTGAACCGGGATAAAAAGTAGTAATATCCTTTTCCATTCTTTATAATACGTGTATGCCAAGTTTCATAGTGATTGGTTAAGCTGTTCAGGTGCTGTAAAGTACAAACAAGCTCACTTTCACAATTATAATTTTTGTGAGAATTCCATTACCAGTACGGTTCGATATTGTGTTTAGAGGCGTAATACTTCATTCTCGGGTATGTCAATCCATAAGGAATACCATGAGCGTGACACTATATTCTGGCGGGGAAAAAATTGTTAGCAATGGGATCCAATTGTCCCATTGCTAGCAATATTTCAGGTCCAGTGGATAGTTTTTAAATCAAAATATTTGGTTTTGCCACAGTTAATATTGATTTTTTTTATGGAACACAATCTTAATTTAAATGTAATAACTACCGATTTAATTAGGTCGAGAATGCTCGACTAGTTTCGGAACCTTTCGGGACCCTTAATCAACTTAAACGAGCCTGAGTGAATGTAATAACTAGTACTCGTATAACATTAAAATATAATGTGTACTTACGAAACTTTTGACATCTTAATTATTTAGAATAATAAAATGAATCGCATGTCTAAAAAGCTTATTGTCATTTCCTTTACTTCATGTATATTCACAAACCCTCAAAGGTTCCTACTAAAGTCGTCCTAAACGTTGCGTAACGCATTTAGAGCGGGTCATTTAACGTTATTATGCTACTCTTTTCCAAATATGAAATCCCTAAACAAAATTTTGTTGACGTTTATAATTAAACATTTCAAAGTCGTGATGTTGAATCTGTCATGTAGGACTTCGTGTTTGGAATAGTGAGCCAAAACTGACCTTTTAAAATTATAATACTTGAGGCGTTTGACTGTAAAATAATTAATGGAGTGAACGACGCAAACCTTTTCAGAGAAAAACCCTTGAAGGTTGTAATGTCGGCATATTTGAACCATGATTAATGATTGATAATTTTAATATTGTTTATTTTTAACAAACGAAAGAGAGAATAATTTTTATTTTTAACATTACTTTTAGGATTTTAATTTTAACTGAACTGTAATTGTTACGTATTTTCTTGGGTCCCACACTTGGATTTCAATTTAGTATTTAAAGACGAGTACTTAATGTGAATACTTTATTTTTCAAAGAATGACTCGACACAAAAGCAAAGCGTGAGACGATCGATATCATAAACAAATGTCAAAAATGACAATACCGTGATTGTTTACGAAACGCATGAACGTTCGTACACGATCCTTTCTAAACTAATTATAATTTACGACAGTAATGTTACTGGATTTACTATTATTATATTTAATCTAAACTCATACAGTAAATAGGAAGAGTATGCTTGTTTGTTTGTACGCACTAATCTCTTAAATGATAGATAGATAGATAACATCAGACAATTTTATTATTTTCTTGATAATGATAATTTTCTTTATGTCTACTATTTTCTTACTATAGTATATGTGAAAGTTTGTAAAGGTGTCTGAATGTTTGTTACACAATCAAGCTCAAACAAATTTGATTGATATTTGGTATAAGGATATAGCCTAGTTTAATACATGAGATAGAACTTTACGCAGACGCAGAAAATATCTAGTAAATTATAAAACCGTCATGTTTTTTTCGCGGTTATATGTAGTCAATATAGAAGAGTATTTCAGTCCATTTTGTAAATTCATTACAAATTCCAATTTAACTTCAAGAGAGAGTGTAAACACTGCATACTATACATATTACATACTACGTAGCTATACTTTTTTTTTTCATAAAGCTATTAATATGTAAATTATAGTAGTCGATTATAAGTTTAAACCTGTTTTCTATATGTGTATTTGTTTATATCGTCATAATTTACGAATGGATGGACCGTTTATTATTATATCTGCAATTCATTGTGTCGAGGTTGCTTTTCTAATCTTTCGATTAGACAGCATAGATTAGCGCATACGTATTTTGTTTCTAATCACAGACATGTAATATTATCACGCAGTTCTGAATGCGGTGTCTGTCACACCTAGGCATGTTTATCTCATCATGAGTCGTACATCGTACTCCCATACGTTTTATTAGGCACGTTTAGTTTCCTAATCTTAGTTTAAGGTTATTTTTTAAGAAACTTTCACCGACTTTAAAAAGGAGGTTCTCATTTCGGTTGTATTTTTTTATGTTTGCTATCTCATAACTCTGTCAGTTGTAAACTGATTTGGAAAGTTCTTATTTATCTAAAAAGGTATATAATTACCGATTGGTCCCATAGAAATTTTATCAACATCGGTTCAGAAGTTTAGTTTTTAAATCTAAATAACTGGTTTTGCCTTAGTTAAAGTCTGTTTTTTTTTTTGTGAAATAGAATCTTAAATTATTAGTCAATCACTTGCATGTTATTTTTTATGTATGTTATGCGATATCTTCGTATTTAACTGATTTTGATTATTGTTTTTTCAATTTAGAGGGTTTATACTCGTGTCGGTCTCATATTGATTTTGAATTTGCTATTTTTTGTGATACAAAATCAATACTACTTACTTACTTACTATTTTCTAACCTATATTTTGCCGGGTCCTCCATGAAGTTAGTAGAGAAAACGAGGTGATGTTTTTAAATAATATTATGTTATGCAGCAATTCTTATTATAATTAAAAACAATATTTTTTTAATTATTTAATCTGTGAAGAATATAGACTAATCTCGAAATAATAGTTCTACGATAATCGTAATTTACTTTATATTTGAATTAAGTAGTTCTGTACTTAGAAAGTTATTTATAAACTTTTCAAGTAACGAAGTGTTACTTCACTGAAAAATCTTGCGTCACTCTCAGCTGTTAGGTACTTAGTGTTAAACAAACCCTTTAAACTTATCGCAATGTTTTGTCTATTGATATGTCAGTCAGTAATTCAGCTTTTGTATACATATAAATAAATCTATCTGAATTTACTTGGTCCAATTTAACCCCTCTAAGACACAAGCTTGCGCGTTCACCGCTAAGAAAACCCCATTTGCTGTGGCCCCACAGTTCCAAGGCACGTCTCTTAACATCTCTAAAAGCATTGGGATCCTTGGTGTCGACATCTGTAGTGACGTACAGTTCCGTAGCCACCTCGAAGATAAGGTGAAGCTGGCATCCAAAAAACTCGGTGTGCTCAATAGAGCGAAGCATTACTTCACGCCGCACAGTGGGAACTCTCCTAAGAAAGCCATCTCATAAATACTTTTTCTAAAACTCTGTGGATATGCATGTATAATACCTCAAATTGTAGCTAAAGAGTTACTCTATCATTATAAGTATGATTCAAATCTGTCACTGTTCATACTTCATAGAACAGAGCATCTAAAGTCAAGGAATGAAAAAAATACAAAAATAATTATGAAACTTAAATTTCGTTTGGTATAATTTTATAGTATCAAAACAATAGAAGTCATATAGTGTGATACCATTTTAAAATGCTTAGAATGTGTACTTTACTATAAAATAAAAATATATTTAGTTTAGTACAATATTACTTAACCAAAGAACCATATATCGTTATATGTATTATTTTCTTTTCTCAAACTTTCAGTTGGAGATTTGACAGTTGCCGAAGCTTGCCGAAGTTCTGATTTTGGTTTAATTTATTAGGAAATATAATGTAATTTGAGGGCAAAAGATTTTTTTTTGCAGTTTTACTGCGTAATATATTTAAATCTAGTATAATATCATGGTGAGAATGTTTTTTTCTAAGTACGTATATTAAGATTTTTTTCTTTATTTGAGATTATCTGTCTGGACACTCAAAAAAATACTTTTGTCTCAATTATTACTTTATATTTTATCTTTTACGTTACTTTTAACAAGTATTTCACATAGTATTTAGTTCCCATTTCCATACAGACCTATTCTTTACCGCATAACCGCATAATGATGAATTTTTTAAATGAAGTAATTTTGCACACGTCTATGATCATTATTAAGTATAAAATAGTGCATTTACATATGAAATATTACAGTTCTTTATAAGCATTTGTTATTTCTAAACAATTGTTAATTACTTATCTCTCCGCAATAAGTGAAGTCTCGTGTACCGGACGCGACTTAAGTCTCTTATTGTTGAAAGTGATACAAATTATATTGATTATATCTCAAACTATGTACGAAATAATATTACCGAATCTTCAGATGCGAATATAGAATTTTTGCTATATTCGCAAGTATTTAGAAGTCCTTCATAACTCAGTTTCGTCAACGCTATACGAAATGTGGTCGAAAGAAAGAACAGTTTTTAAATCAAAATAGCAATTGGTTTAATGTCATTTTCACTGTAAATCTAGAAAAAACAACATGCGAACCTGAACCTACTACTTCGACAGAGAAAAGAGGAAGACCTTCTAAAAGATACAATGACAGTTCAGAGAGTACAAAGAAACGGAAAAACAAGGGACTGCTTGATACCTATGGACTTGATTTCATACTGAACTCATATGTACAGGGTTTAAGGTCACGTGGTGAAGTAGATGAAGCATTCATCGTTGATATTTTACGAGCATGGCCGTCAAAAAAAGAGTGAAATACGCAGTAATTTTCTTAATGAACCGACAAATATAACAGCATATTCAAAAGATGAAGATCTTAGCATTTTTATAGAATTGGATCTGAACAAGGCACAGTAAGAAAATATGATGAGTTGTTTGATAGCAAAGAATTGCTTATTGTTTCCATCATACAAGTTGATTCGTGAAGTTACAGAATCTTGCTATCCGCAAAATCACAAGGTGTTGATTCATTGTGAAAGTGTGATACGTTACTTTTCTGTCTTGCCTTTTGGGCAACTTTTAGAAGATGATCAAGAGTCACGGAACAAAGACTATAAACAGTTCAGGCTTCATCATGCAAGACAATGTTCGAGGGTAGCCACTAACGAAGATGTTCTACACGCACTTTTATATACCTCTGACCCATACATACAAGTTTAAGAAAACCTTCCAATAAAAAATATTTAGAACTTTTTGATGAAGTAAAGGAGCTCTTGAGTGACTTCTAAGTTATCTTTATAAGAGTTTTTGTTTTTTACGCAGATACTTTTACTTATTCCTGTATAAATTTCTTAGGACATAAATGTAAGCCTACAAATTTTATATTTCTTGTATTCCTATATTATTTATAACTATTAGAAATAAATTTTTACTCACAACGCATACATAATTTAAAAGCATATATATTTAAGATTATCAGGAAAAAAAATCATGTACATATCTTTATTAATACGGAAGTTATAGATTTATGAGATGAAAAGGAGTTAAAGTTCCCACTGTGCGCCGGATCAACGATTAATGCTTTACAAATCGCAAATCCGGCCCCATATGGAGTATTGCTGTCACTTATGGGCGGGAGCACCTAGATACCAGCTTGAACCCTTCGACTCAGTGCAACGACGAGCTATGAGAATTGTCGATGATCCCATGCTTGCAAGCGGTATTGAACCCTTAAGTCTTAGGAGAGATTTTGCCTCACTCTGCGTGTTCTACCGCTTATACAACGGATTGTGCTCAGAGGAACTGTTCGATATGATGCCTACGGCCACTTTCTATCATCGTACGGCTCGCCATCGACAGGGAGTTCACCCTCATACCTTACAGCCTAAATGGTCGCGTACAACGCGGTTTCAGAGATGCTTTCTCCCACGAACACTCAGGTTATGGAATGAGCTCCCTGCCGAGGTTTTTCCGAGAGACTACAGCATGGGGTTCTTCAAAAGGGGGTAAAGAGGTTTCTTCAGGGTCGGCAACGCGCGCGTAATACCTCTGGTATTGCAGGCGTTCATAGGCTACGGTAACCGCTTACCATCAGGTGGGCCGTATGCTTGTTTGCCACCACAGTGGTATAAAAAAAAAAAAAAAGTTGATCTTCGTCATCATCATCTCAGCCATTATCTGTCCACTGCTGAACATAGACCTCCCCATAGTCTGCCATAAGGAACGATCTTGATCCACCTAAACCCAATGTATTTGAGGTCATCACTCCATCTAGTTCAGGTTACTTAATCATTGATTTTATAAATGTACTTCCTAAGCCTTAATTTTGACGACAGGCTAGAACTATTACGTATTTAGTAATTCCATTGGTTCCTGATTCATAGCTCCTTCATGCGCAAGCTGTCTCTTATCTAATTAGTTTAGCGGCAGATAACACCCACATAATGTAGATCCCGATAATGACATTCGAATTGGGGTAAGGGCTCGAAATAACCATTATATACTAGAACGATACCTGAATAACTTACGGAAGGAAATCTGATACCATGCAAAATTACTGTTATTATTATTTTTATTACCACGTGTGTCTTGTGTTGCAATTTTTTTTAATATTTAATTTTTTTTATGATAACGACCTGACAGATTACCTGATGGAAAGTGGTGGTAATGTTAACCTATAAACGTAAATAATATTGTAAACGAAAGGTTTCTAAAGATAGTTCTTTAGTATTCATGCTGATACACTGACAAGTCTGAGGACTAAGACGCTTCTCAGGTGCAACTGCAAATATTCAGATAAGACCCAAGCAAAATGCGATTTAAATATAATCATAAGCAGCAGTTGCCATATTCAATCTAGCCCACCAGTTGGAAAGTGGTAATTATCAGAGTATAACAACATTGAATGCAAATACTCGGACGTAAAAATTCAAAAATATGCAAATGTGAAGGCGGGGGAAGGGATTGTTAGTAATGGAATTTACAGCCCCATTGCTACTAATATGCCCTATTAGGTCGACCTCCACTTGGTTCCCCCTGGAAACAATCGTGAACAATTCTTGTTAAATTCGTCATGATGGACTAACTGACCAGCTCCATCCTCACCTATCATCCTTCACTGGTGCTCCGCCGGTGTATAATGTTGTATTGTAATTTAATTTAATTAAATAATTAATTAATTGTATTGTAAGTAATAGTAAAATATATATTGTTAATAATTAGTATGTGCAATGAATCTGATATACGAGTGTAAATCTAAATGATACATTTTTTATTTTTACTGTTTGAAACTTTTGTTACCCCATTTGACACTACTATATTGTCACAGTCTAAGTGACAACTACTAATCCAAACACAATTCAAGGCATATTTCTCTGCCTATGCATGCCCGTTAATCAACTGGTAGGAAGTAATACTTTAAACTGTACTATATAGAACTGTGTGGAAATTTTCTTTTAATTGGATAATAAGTATAGCCCTTAGATTACGCTTTAAAATAGAAAGTATAATCTTTTCCCTTACATGAACTTAAAAATTATTGAACTGGAAAAAGAAATCGAGTTGTTTACGATATAACTTTGCTGATATCGCGATAACCTGTATACACTGTCGTATCGTAAAGGAAAAATGACATCTTGCCAACACAGCTTGTTGCTACTTGCTATCGACTATTTTTGTTAACAAATTTTATGTAACATATTTTGAGCTCTTATTTGTGTCTCAGTTTTACAGTTATATTTGTGCTTCACTTTTATGTATCGCTTAATTAACCTCGTTATTTTAGTTATTACACAATATATTTACCCGGGCACTTCATACAAAATCAGCGTGATCAATGACTGTTATTACTATATAAATATGTGATATTTTGTACATGAAATCCATAAATGTATAGTGTTTATATTACCGCGTTCATTTTTTAGCGATAACATCTAAATTAAAAGAGCTTTCATTCTTTCAACCAGAGCGTGTATTTTCTAAAAATTCGTGTTTCAACCACAAAGCAGTTGTGTTTGCTTGGTTTGAAGGGTGGGATAAGGCAGTGAATTTACAGGGTACAGAGGCATAACATCTTAATCCTCAGGAATGGCAACGCATGGGGGTATCATGGGCGAAACAGTATACTCTGTTATGTGCATGATACTACTCATGTCTATAGACGACACTTTACGTAAATTGGGCCGTTAGCTTGTTTGCCATTCTATGTTGTATAAAAAAAAGCTTTTGCTACCTAACCACAATATATCTTCTAATAGTCGTGGTGCTGTCCATATCTGTAGGCGACGGTTATTATTTTCCATTAGGTGAGCCATCTTATTATTTTCCATAGTCGCATAAAAAAATTAAAAGAAAATTGAGTAAAAAGCACAATTTTCCACAATTTAATGTTTACATCATGTAATTAGTTTGGGAACTGTCTAATGATGTAACGGAATGATGTATTTTTCACTACACGTGTTATCTTTACTCTATTTATGTCTTGAATTTGATTGATGGCACTCTACTGGTGCTAAACTAACCGTGGTTATTAGATAGGTAACATTAGGCGAAAACGAAGAAAAAAAATTATTGCAGTTGTGTTGAGAAGTAAAAACAAATTTTTACCCCTCAACACAAAGGCAACAAAAAAATAAACGACTTCAATGGTAACAGCATGTGCAACTCACACAAGAATAGTCTTTATTCATTGCAAAGCTATTAACGAAGATATCGCGTGATATACCTACAAAATATAGAAGTGAAATGAGTACCTCTATCTTTCTGGAATCTCTTAAATATGAGTTAAGTAAGCAATTGATCTTTCTGTGAGAATAATCTTATCTGCATTTCTTCTTTTTTATCTTGTTTCATCTAATTGAGAGTAGTACAGTAGTAGTACCACTACATTTCGCTTATCAGTACGTGGTCGACATTGAAGACTATCTCCTCAAGGTTTGATTAGGATTTTCACGTAAGTGGTTTAAGATGATCCGCATTTGATGATTCATATAATGACGTTAGCATAATACTCTTAGAGATAAAATTTTCTTGCCAAGTTTTATGTTACTTCTTCCAATATCGCATTTACAGTGTCCCGTTAAATACGTAGATCATTTTTATGCATAGTATTCAATTTATTAATAAGGCCTGGAACTAAAATTTGGTGGTGTAACGAGACAATGCACTACCTTTTTATGGGTACAGTATTCGATTTTAGCACAAATATAAAAAGATAGACATTTATATTGTGAGGCAATTGAATATACAAGTAATAAACGTAAACTCTGTTATGTTTAGGCCTCAGATGTCATTATAATATGTCCATGGCATTATTTGTTTTTTATCTAAACTAAAAATTTTAAAATATGTTACTAGTTACAAAGTGCGTTAAACAATTTATATTTATTATCTCCAAATGTTGACTAGTATTAAATCGGTCTTTTGTACATAACACTAGGAGTGGTTAATAAATTTATAAAAAAAGATCCTCAGGAATGGCAACGCATGGGGGGTATCACGGGTGAAACAGTATACTCCGTTATGTCCATGGTACTCTGCTCATGTCTATAGGCGACGGTTTTACTTTCTATCAGATGGGCCGTCAACTTGTTTGCCATTCTAAGTTGTATTAAAAAAAAATATATATTTGGTATAAAAAACATATTACACGAAAGTCAATAATTGAATGAAGTAAATAATTAAGCGCGTTGATTTAAGAACCTAGTTTTTTTGCCGACGAAGTCTCATCTATTCGAAGCGTTTATTAACAGTAATTAAAAAAGAAACGCGTCGATTTAAGAGCCTCCTTAATTTTGTTGGTTAAAAATACAGTAGCGTTACTTTGTTAAGTAAATTATCGCAATTGAAGAAATTTGCTATGTTTTGAAGAAGCGTTTTGGTTTTTAAATTCATATTGCTACATTCGCTTGTCACTCCAGTCTTGAAACACGCAGTTTAATCTTTTGTTCCCTTTATACAAAATCCTGTAGGTGATTATTTCGCAAATTTTAATTGAATGTCACGAACCCTTGCGAAGCGCTTAGAGTGCACAAAATTTAGAATTTCCAACATTTGTAGCGTTCACAACTTTCTAGAACCTATCTCGTGTAATTAAACTTGACCGTTTATGAATCGTTGATAAAAATATATACAGTTTAGTAAAAATACAGTTTCGTTTGTTGCATATTTTAGAAGAGTGATTTTAGATGAAGAAAGGGAGGAATCTGGTATCTTTTTTTTTTGAGGCAGTGAATAAATGAAGTAAATTTTTCTTTTTTTTATATTTTATAAACTTTATATTTGTGTTTAAAGTCATCTCCATGGCTATTACTGTCCCACACCATTATATCTGCTGCCATTTTTGCTTTAAAAGGCATGGAAGTGAAATGACTGGCTATGCAGTCAATACACCTAACATTATAAGCAACGCATGTTGTTACCCAGACCATTATGCTGATCATGTCTGTAAATGATGATGTACAACTTTCCATCATGTAGGTCGCGTCAGCTTGTTTGCCATCTTAATTTTTTTTTTGCTCATGTTATAACCTTAGTAGCGTGCCTAGCATTCTAATCACGCTCTATCCACGATACATTTTTTATGAACGAGAGACGTGAGAAATGACGCGCTACTTTACTCATATCAATTTTACGTAAGCACAATTATTTAACAATTACGTAGTTTGTCGCTATTCGATAATATTGCTAAATTTAATTTAATAATATTGATAATAATACAATATTATTCGAAATTACTATTAATTTTTCCATAATGTAAAATAGTAGTTGTAATAATGAATGAAATTTAGTGCACGAATAGATCATACTCAAGATTAACGAATATGATATTTTTTATCAGAATTCCGATGGAAAATAATATAGTCATCAATATTGTAAACTAAACTTCCCGTGGGTGACATAAGAGGCGACTAAGGGAACTTAATAATCGAGGTGAACTGCATGATCTGATTCCTCCTTTATCCTTTCGGCATCGAACGACCAGACAGAGTGATTATGCGCATTTATACGCACGAAACACTTTGCGTCTCCTTCTATCATCCGTTCGGCCAAGGAGTGAATCTTTCTCTCTGCTTACGCTTTTTCATCCAAATATAATCTGCACCAATTTACTTTTCTTAATTTATATTATTAGGATGTACAATTGAACAACGTGAATAAGCTATTCGTGGACTCGCGGGCTCTATCTTAGACCACATCATCGCGTTCCATCAGGTGAAATCGTGATCAATAGCGAAACCCTTCAAAAGTAAAAAAAATATACATCTCATTTATAAAAATAAAAATCCTTTGAATTTTAGACGTATCGATGTTTAAAAATATTATAATTTCGTTTATATATTCTTTTGGCCATATATTATTGTATACCTTTTATTGCTTAATTTACATATTCATGAAATTGAAAAAAAAAAGCTTGACCCATAGAATAAAATCAAATGAATTACTTATATATAGAATTAACAAGAAAATTTTATCGTAGCATTTATATGTTCAATACATCTTATATTGTACTGAAAAATGATCAAAGAATACATTATTTTTGTTTTTATACCTGTTCCAGTAATTTGGTATTACAATATAATTAAATAAAAAATAAAATTTAATAAATTTATATTAAATATCGTATATAAAGTAATCTTGCTAATTTTGAAACAGTCAGTTAAAAAATTTGTTACGAAACTTAGACAATGGCTAACATACGAGGTCTGTCCGGAAAGTTCGTATAAAAGTGTTCTGGAATGCGAGAAAGAGGAGTGGGGAGGCCAGGTAAGCGCAGGACCCCTTCCTTATGTCCCTAACAATGCTTCAGTTCTGGTCTGACCGCCGTGCGGTGCGAACTGGCTTGTCACGCCATCTGTGAAGTTACCTCTTAACGAAACCCCGTCGGCATGGAGCCCGCTTCCGTTGAAGAGCAGCGCGTCGTAATCAAGTTTCTCTCGAAACTCGGCAAGAATGGCCGTGAAATTTTTGCCGATCTCAGAACAGTTTATGGGGATGATGCTGTGAAGGAACCAACCGTCCACAAGTGGCTAAAAAGATTCAGAGAGGGCCGAGACAATGTTGATTGTTTTTTTCGATGTTCGGGGGATTGTCCATCAAGAATTCGTCCCTCCAGGCCAGACAGTTGATGGAAAATTCTACGTCGATGTGCTCAGACGCCTCAAAGCTCGTGTGGCACGAGTTCGTCCAGAATTGGCGCGAGAGGGGCGTTGGATTCTTCACCACGACAATGCCCCTGCCCACACCTCTCTTGTTGTCCGTGAGTTTTTGAGTAAAAATTCCATTACGGTGACCGAACACCCCCCTATTCGCCGGATTTGGCCCCGTGTGACTTCTTCTTGTTCCCAAAAACCAAATTGGTACTTCGGGGGCGGCATTTGGGGGACATAAATGAGATAAAAAAAGCTACGACGGGGCAGCTGAGAAACCTACAACCAGAGGACTTTCAAGGAGCCTTCTCACAGTGGAAACGGCGTTGGCACAAGTGCATTATGTCACAGGGGGAGTACTTTGAAGGGGATAAAATTGATTTACCTGAATAATTGTAAAATAAAATTTTTAAAAAACTTTTATACGTACTTTCCGGACAAACCTCGTATGCTTTCATTCAGTCGAATTTTGCAAGTACAGCCGCGAAAAAATTATCTTATCAAAGGAGATATAATTAGATTGTGTTACATAATTAACCCAACTCTATATTCCCATCACGATATTCATAGCTGTGACGTTCATAATTTCCATAAGCAAACTTCTACTATAGCTATGTTTATTTTACAGTAACGTATACGTTAATATTTAAGTAGTATCTAGTAAATAAGCATTGTTAAATCTTATAGTTCACACCTATCTTCCTTTGGGGTAGGCAAAAATATTTGAATGCCAAATAATCCAATTCACTTTTCCAATGTGAACATTCATCAGTATATTCCTATTTAAGCTATCCTGTTACGAATAC
Source organism: Galleria mellonella (assembly GCF_026898425.1). Taxonomy (NCBI): domain Eukaryota; kingdom Metazoa; phylum Arthropoda; class Insecta; order Lepidoptera; family Pyralidae; genus Galleria; species Galleria mellonella. The sequence goes on from NW_026442138.1 coordinate 9,381,381, forward strand.
TATTAGTTTGCTCCTTTTTCAACACGTCACTGATTTGGTGGACACACGGCGACCCCTACCGACATTTGATCTCATTTGTGCTCGATAAATTACTTTCGTAATTATTCTTTTGTATATTCATCCCCGACTCCAAATAAAAATATCCCAAAATCCCCTTTCCAATCTTTGTTTCTACATCGGTTTTTAGTCCATAATTTATTCTAATTACACTATTGTTAAGGATTTTAATTATGAAAAATCATCCAATAAATCGAAAGCAATTTCTAAAGTACTTCAGTTTTCTATCAGATGATCCATTAGTTACTTGTACTCATATCGACATATTCGTTAACTCTAATCTGTTATAATATTAATATTGTGCGGGAATTGAACTCGTGAACATCGAAAGGCGAGGCATCGTGTTAAACCACTACGCCACCAAACTTTGTCAAGGCCGTTTTTGTCAAATTGTTATAAACATAACAACATGTGATCGTTATCAAATTATCAATGAATGGAAACGTTTTGTCTGGATGCGTAATCACGCGTCGGTAGCATGACAGAAAATCGGTGTTGGGCTCACGCCACTAACGTTATCTAAGCTACCATGGCGCCATTTGTTATTGTTCAAGAAGTCAGTACGTGATCTTCATGCTTCAAATTTCGGGTTCTTCATATAGAGGATTTTTTTTTCATTTATTCCACTATGCTCTTTGATGATGATGTCTTTCTTTTGTCCCTTATCACCTGAATATACAGGATATAGAGGACTACGTTTTTGCTCCTATATTTTTTTACTTTTGACAGCTCGTAACAAGTAAAATATTATTATTTAATTATTTTTTATTATCCTATTTAATGCAATGATAGTTTAATTTTTAATATTATCATGATTACGCTTACCTTTTACTTTATTCTGTTTTACCCAAACAAAAACTTGATCAAAAATGAAACAAAAAAGCGTTAATGCAATTAGTTAATAAGGCCGATCTTCTTGGATCCATCTTTGCGTCAAACTCGACATTGGATGACGGGGAGAAATCACCACCGACCATCACGTGTTGTAGGAGCTCTATGCCTGACATTAAATTCACGCATAGCTCAGTGCGTAGAGCACTTTTCTCCCTCGAAATCCATAAGTCGAGTGGGCCCGATGGTATTCCTCCAATTGTGCTTAGGACGTGCGCACCAGAGTTGGCTCCGGTTCTTACGCGTCTTTTCCGGCTTAGCTACTCATCGGGCATAGTCCCAAAGTTTTGGAAGACTGCTCTGGTGCATCCGATCCCTAAAAAGGGAGATCGCTCAGATCCAGCTAACTATAGGCCCATAGCTATCACTTCCTTATTCTCGAAGGTTATGGAATCCATCATTAACCGTCAACTGCTCCGGTACCTAGAAGAGCACCAGCTGATCTGTGATCGCCAGTACGGCTTTCGACAGGGACGTTCGGCTGGTGATCTTTTAGCTTACTTAACACACCGATGGGCAGTGGCAATCGAGAGTAAGGGAGAGGCCTTAGCAGTTAGTCTGGATATCGCGAAGGCCTTTGATCGGGTGTGGCATAGAGCGCTGCTTTCAAAGCTACCTTCATTTGGGTTGCCTGCGAGACTGTGCATTTGGGTCGCCAGTTTTCTCAAGGAACGTAGCATTAAGATCGTAGTCGACGGAGCATGCTCTGATTTAAAACCTTTGAATGCTGGTGTCCCGCAAGGCTGTGTACTATCTCCGACTCTGTTTCTTCTGCATATCAATGATATGTTACAGATAAGTAATATTCATTGCTATGCAGACGACAGTACAGGAGATACATTATATACCGGTCATGCAAAGATCTCGCGGGCACATACCGATGAGTGCCGGAATAGACTTGTGTCTGAAATCGAAACTTCACTCCATCAAGTTTCGATCTGAGGTGAACAAAATCTTGTCCAATTTAACCCCAAAAAGACACAAGTCTGCGCGTTTACCGCAAAAAAGACGCCGTTTGTCGTATCTCCTCACTTTCAGGGCACTTCCCTTGATGAAAAGTCGAGTCTAGGAATTCTGGGCGTTGATATATCTTGCGACGTCCAGTTTTGCGGTCATCTGGAGGAGAAGGCTAAGATAGCTTCCAAAAAGTTAGGAGTGCTCAATAGGGTGAGACGATATTTCATGCCAGAACACCGCCTGAAATTATATAAAGCCCAAGTCAGGCCGCATATGGAATACTGTTCTCACCTGTGGGCAGGAGCGCCACAGTACCAACTCCTTCCGTTAGACCGCATTCAGAGTCGGGCGGCTCGTATTATCGATAGTCAACGCCTTACTGTCCGGCTTGATCCACTGAAACTGCGCAGAGATGTTGCATCTCTGTGCATCTTCTACCGAATTTATCATGGGGAGTGTTCTGAGGAATTGTTCGGATTGATACCTGCTGCTGATTTTCACCACCGTACAACCCGCCACAAACTAAAGTTTCATCCCAATCATCTGGACGAGTGGCGGTCTTCCACCGTGCGTTTTTCAAGGCACTTTCTTCCACGCACAACCATTCTTTGGAATCAACTTCCAGCAGCAGTATTTCCGAACCGATACGACAACATAACCTTCAAGAAAAGAGTATATTCCTTTTTAAAAGGCCGGCAGCACACCTGCAATGCCGCTGGTGTTGTGGGTGATCATGGGCGGCGGTAGTCACTTACCATCAGGTGAGCCGCATGCTCGTTTGCCCCCTGTGTTGTAAAAAAAAAAAAAAAAAATTTATATTTGGATGTTTGTGAATGTTTGTTACCTTCTTAATCACGCATAAACGACTGAAAGATTTGGGTGAAATTTGGCACACAGATGCATCCTGTTTATCCGGGTAATACGTAACGGGAAGAGTTTATATTCTATATTCACGCAGCTGAAATCGTGGACAAAAATCATATCTAAAAAATAAGACAAAACTGAGCATGTATTTTGAATTAATTTCTGCGATTAATTTGAAGTTTTCCATATTTATAATTATTTAAATAACTTCACAACTTCAGAATGTGATAATACTTAATTGGATTCTAAATATACACACATTTTGCTCTTCCAACCGACGTACTTAATTAGTCACGTTAAAATTACGCAAGTTTTAGATTACATCAAATCGCATGACACTAAAAAACAACCACTATGAAACTGATAGTAAACTTTCATTTATTGTACACGACACGTTCACGTCTCATAATATAAGAACATGTTGTTACTATCGGTCAGATTTTTTGCTGCCTTGATCTTGAACGCAATAGATATGAAAATACCAATGTGATTCATCACTCCCACATTTTCTTTTTTGTATTGGTGCCGCGAGTAGCGATGTCGATTGTATTAATTGACCCGACTAATACTTTGTGTAGTTGCAGAAGAACTTACTTGTAGAAGATTCTATAGTTTTTTTAATTAAGCTGAATTGACGTATCCTTTTTGCACTTAGTTTTAATTCTGCAGGGTGATTTTTGATACAATAGAATTGAAATCGCAATCACCTTGAATATACATCAAATGGGCGTTACTTTGTTTACTTTGTAATTAATGTCTATTCGGCGTTGCAAGATTGGATTTTTTTTTTCTCAATTTTAGGTAACTATTTGCTTTTTGGAAAAATGGAATTGTTGAAGAATTTTTTGGATTTAAATTTGAGTAATTTATATGAGACTTATTTGCAAACAGCTTTACAGATAAGTAAGATAACATTATTGTCTACTACTACTGCGCAGCGAAAATAAACGAAAATTTGAGATTGGTTTAAGGAGTAGAAAATAATATAATTTTTTGAGAAAAGCCATTTGAAATTTGAAGAAAAAAGAATGGCTTCTAGCAGCGCTATGCCCAATCGATATGATTTGGAATTTTATCATAATATTAAATTTATCAATATTGTCGATTTTATATTTTAATATAATAACTACCGAATTGACTTATGTGTATTTTAGTCCAGAAAACTCGATTAGTGTCGGGACCATACGGGACTGTCAATCATAATCCTGTAGTTATTACATTCAAATATAAACTTACGAAACTTTTAACAATAAAATAAAATGTTAATTTTGGCTAAATGTTTTCGTAATTAAACTTATAACAATAAGAAAACAATCTAAAACTTATGAGTAAATATCATAAAATGTTGTAATTGTTTATCTAATAATTATTACAGATTTCGTACCTTATTTAATTTTTCTTTAAATATTTGTCTATTATTAAATAAGGGAATATGTAATAATAGACAAATATCTGAAGGATATCGTTTAAATTAACAAAATCTTCCAATGGCTGAAATAATTTCATCCGCCACCCTATTATTACTCGTATGGCAAATGGAGTCTTTTTTACGCTAAAATCGAATTGTTTAGTATTCTGATACACCACAATATTTTGGCATCTAAACAACTGTCGACCAAAAACATTTCAAGTATTAGACTAGCAGACCTTTTGGCATCAAGAGAGGTCGAGGTGTACCGAAATATCGTTTATAACGTATTGTATTATAATTATGTTCATGAACATAAGTTGTACATTATTCGTACGTAATAAAAACTACACTTGCTCTTATAACAAGCGCCTTTTTTCTTTGCACATGATTAAGATATCTAAAACACTCGTCTGCTCTTTTTCTTATTCGTTGCTTTGTCATGTTCACGGCATAAACAGTACAATTTAAAATAAGTCCTCTTTGAAAAGAACCTTCAGAATGTAATTTTAAAAAGCATTTGTAAATATTTTTTTTTTTAAAAAAAGCCGTTATCGTATTAGATCAACAGTAACTTCGTTTCCAGATTCATTCACGGATATGAGCGATTTTATAAAGCGACGCTCAAGGAGATATTTTAATTTCCTTCGTAATTCAGTTGGGCTTTTAACATTTTGGAATATTTCGTTGCTTGCTACAGATATGTTTATTTTGAATCTTTCTGCTGTTTCACCGAAAGTATGTTTTTCTTTTTATTTTCTTCTGGCTATATAACAGCTTTTTTTGTCATAATATCTATGCTCGACTGAACTCCAATAGTATTATCTATTGTTTTTGTTCCTTTTCAATTATTCAATCGATAGTACCTTACGGAGATACTGAAACATCTAATATCCGCTATAAAAGTTTTGTCTATATTTTTCTTTTCAACCGACCATTTTGGAGTTCTTTTATTAAATTTTAAAATAGAAATCCTAATGTAATGATTTTATGTCCGTCTTTTCTATCCCTACGGCCATATAATTTTGTTTTATATGCAATTTTATATTCTGTATGGGTAATAAAGAATATAAAATTAAAATTTTAGTTTAATGTTTTATTTGTATACAACTTGAAATAAACCGTTTATTTAGTTTTAATATGTTCATCATCGTATATGTTCATTTGTCTCGAAATATGAGTTGCGAAAATTGTAATCGTCTTATAATGAGTCGCTTAAATGCTTTTATTTACTTTTCAAAGTGAAAACGATCGCCAAATATTCTTAATTCAGATAAATTCAATGATTTCCTATACGAAACGTTTTCAAATTAACTAATTGAAATTGCGATACAAAGAAATTCATTGAAACTAAAAGAAGCTGTACACATATATTGACTTATAACCTAATAAATTTTATATTTTAGCTTACATGGATAATAGGTACGAGAAATCCAAAAATATCAATTACATTAACCATGGCGTCGTCTTATCTAATTATCTTGAGACGATAAATGTTCTATATATATTTAATTACTTAAAAAAAATTATTCCTGTCAACTACTTTCAATGTAGATACATGCTTAAATATCTTTTCATATGGCAAGTAGACTTCATAATCTAGATTCAAGATAGTAGTTATTTCGACAATCTCATCTTGCCGAAGTGGAGATAACAAGCGGCGAATTTTACGAGTCCTCGAAATTACTGCGTCGTCTTGGGACTTCTTATGATTACATCTACTCGTTTTGTAGTTCAGATTTTTCAAGAAATCATTATATTTACTATTTATACATCAAAATTATTGAATATAAAATCATGTTATTTTTACAGTATATAAGACTATCTAGGCAAAACATTGGACTGTCAAGAAAACTCTTTTTTTATGTAAATTATATATAAGTAGTTGAAATATCTTTGAATTACTTCCAACTTCTTTTAGTTTTTATAAATTATTGCGTTTTATACACGACATGAAATTTTTTAATTATCTTCATCATTACATGAAGATTTTTAATTATCTTCATGAGATGCCAATAACTGAGATGTGTCGACAGAATAAAAACAAACTAACGAAATGCGGTTAACGAACCTTCCCGGCACATATATCAATTTAAATTTAGTCTCTAAATTTATTTACATGGTTACGATGAGTGATTTGCTTTGCAAAATTTCATGGATCGTTAACTATTGAAATAAAAGGCTACAGTTTCTTATTGTTCAATACTGTTCTAACGTTTGACCGTTTATAGTTACGAGAATTGCCACTTTTACGACTACATTGTAGGAATTTTATCCGAGTCCTCGAAATCGCTTTCTTGTTCAGTCTCTACGGCCATTAATATAACCGATTGATCACTTAAATTCAATAAAGTCTGTTCCAACTTTATTATCTGTTTTGATGATTATGTTATTTGGTGCTTTCCAAACGATATTTTAATAAAGCAGTACCTAAATTTGTTTTATTCATTTATTTAATACTAAAATATTCTCAAATATTCACTGTATTCTGTCTTATAGATTTCGGAGCGTTAACCAATTTGCCTAATTGGCGCAAATGAAGCGACGAAATAAAAATTTGCCCCACACAATTTGTTCACAATTACAGGGGAGTGGCTTCAACGTAATTGTAGTAGGACAATTTTGAAACAATTACTTTTTTTATTGTACTTTTCACATAGACAATATCTATAAATAATGAAAACGGTCATATTGTGAAGGCTTCAATAGGGTTTCTTCATTCATGCCTAGTTCTTCGTTTAGTTCAGTAAACGTGTGTAATTTAATTAACATGGATAGATAACTTTTAATTCGCGTAATTTGAAACAAAAGTGGTAATCTATTTTATAGTATTTTGCATTTAAGGATAAATTGACTCTAAATTCTGGAATTCTATCTAAGTTACACGCATACATTTATTTAACTTTATATAATTGTATACGGTTGTCAAAACACCAAATTACATACTTAATTGTCGCCTTGGGAGAAGATATTTATTACATCAGTTCAGTGTTCTATTGAAATACTTGACTACTAATAAACACTTTTTTAAAATAAGTGAACAATTTTAGGATGAAAAGGAAAAAAGACTGGATTCACTGATTTATTGCAAATTGACCTAATATTAATTATATGGACGTTAGTTCAAAGACATTGTAATAGTGAATATTCTTTGCTAATTTATTGCATTTTCAAGTTTAAATTTAGATCAAACGTTTAATCACATTGGCTGTTTAGGTGCATTGCAATAAAAATTAAGCTGGTGACGTTAGTTGCTTCAGGTCATATACCGAAATGTTTATAGCTTACAAGTGTTCGTGTCCGGGTAATGTCGCATTCTGTTTTCGTTATTTCGGATGCAAATAAACGCTCGAATTTTTCCTGTCCCACATCACATTCGAAGTACTGTGCTATATTTAATATATGTTACATTTTCCTGCACCTCGATTCCTTGGGTTCCAATATGTTGCATAAAAAAATTACTATAAAACTAATCGCGGGATATAAATTATCCCGCGATTAGTTTTATAGTATTTTTTTTCCTGATGATACTGGTATGTAATAAACAAATTATTATGCATATCGATGGTTTAGTTGCAGTGTCTTAATTCATATTTAACTTCATGTTAATAAATACATGTTGAAGGGTACAAGAGCATGACATAGTTTTTTACACGTCTTTTTTAATTGTTACTTTGCGAAAGTCTATATATAAACTAGGCGCTAGATTAGAATTGTTTCGTTAAACTGCTCACTAATATTGACAGTTTTCAGTATTTTAATTAAGTTTATTATTATTAGATAACCTCGAAATAAAATCCTATATCGCACCGTCTGGCCAGCATGAATGGCAACAAAAGATTATGCCTAAATTGTCCCTCTTTACAGGTATTTACATTGCTTTACAGTATCCAGTAGTTTATAAAATTCTTACTTCATGGTCCATACATTTACTATGAATTTTGTAATACATGTAAATCGCAAATAATTGCGATGGAGAAGGCCCTAAAAATTAATTACAATTATTTGTTAAAGTGCATTGGATATATTATATCTTAAACGTTTCCTTCCTTCAACCACTACAGACAGTGTTCAAAAGGAAAAAACAATAGTTATGGAATTATTATTTACCGTTTTTAGTCTACAGACTAATGAAGTTGCAAAAAATAACTATGCAACAAAATGTAAACATCTGCTAAATTTGGTTACTGTACATGTAAAAACTACCGATTAACGCTACAGTCGGATTATCAAGTTGTCAGATAAAAATTGCTTGGCCGACTGTCTCGGACATAGAAAATGACTTGTCATGTCAATGAACAGGGTTCATTTCCGTCAGTAACCAGTCCCCTGTCATACCGTTCGCGTATTATATCGATGAATAACTCAAAACTATCCGACATTGATTAGGACCCAAAAAATTTATTCTTGTATGACGAAATTCATATCTAACTACAACACATTTCTTTATTTTCTTGAGCATATCTCAAAATATCATCACCGTAATAATTATGTACTGGCGTTATGTTTATAGGTGATTTCCAAACGGACGTTATAAGATTAAGTACCAGTGGCTTACGTTGCGTTTTATAAACATTATATTGATATTTAAATTTAGAACGCGAAACCTTGTAGGGTTTGTTTCCTTAAATAAAAATAATATGGTAAACCAATCGCAAAATGAATTATCAAAATCGGACTATAATTGACTAAAATATACTAGTACATGCAAGTATTAAAGCAAATAAAGAACGAATTCTTTTGGATGTAGCTAAAGAGTAACACGCGATATTTTTTTCAGTTATTTTTTCGGGAAAAGTTCCAGCACAAGTAGTAAACTTTATAGCACATTTACAAAGGATCCAAAGGTCAATAGCACCATACTCGGTATTCAGTTCGGGGTTTATAGTTTCACCTAAAAAGCTTGTTATCCCCATATCCAGTTCGTATAAACTAGGCATTGTGCTACTCTGAATAGATTTTTCACTATCATCTTTATCGTTTAAAAATTGACATATTAGTTGCTAAACTGTGAATCAAGCTTTAGAATTTACTTTATGCAAAATAATATTATGTCGATAAAAATTTGCAATACTATATTGTTTTATGAATTAAAAATCAAATTTGTATCAATTATTAGCCTAGGATATCCAATAATAACTTTGTTTACGTTTCCGTAATAATTATATCTTGATTAGAATGAATATATTTTGTTTTTTGTTTGTTTCTACGTATTTATCATCAGTGACGCATTGACCTCTGGTTTCTTTATTCTAATATTTATTCTAATAACCAGTCATTTGTAATATTCGAAGATCTGTACAATAAATATAAAATTGCAATATTTAAGTAATTGTGTGCAATCACCACTTTTACATACTAGTAAGATATTCTTGACAGTTCTTGACTTCATATTTCAATTTATCCTTGATAATATTTATCCTTGATATATATATATATATATATATATATATATATATATATATTCAGTTCGATAAATTTATTTTTACTTAAAGTCTGTTTGATCTATTTAGGTTAAGTCGTTGGTGTCGATTAATTTCTTTAAAGCTTATCTTCTTATTGCTATCAAAATATTCTATTAAGGGTGAACGCACCGATTGTTTCTAACAATCATAAACTTGTTTATTGTTAAACGTCACTACGCTTTGTCACGATTATTGAATTGTCTGAGGGAAATGTGACCATGTCTCACTGCAGTTTGTATAATTTAGAATTTTAGCCTTCAGTGTTCTAGATACTAAATTTTGTGCCCGCTGTTGTATCATACAATAGTATTCCAATAATGCGTTAGATTATTATTATTATTATTACTTTGAATTCAAATTTACATGATTTGTAATATTTAGTACATTGATATGTTCATCTACTATTTTCAGTATATTTTTTGTTAGTCACACAAAAAATAAATTCAAAATATTGTTCTGTATATTCAGCATTGCATCTAAATGTCAGCTTTATATTTTTTACTGTATACATTTTAACTTTAAATGTCCATATACTACTGGTTTTTAAGTGCAAATAAAACATTTTTTTTTTCAATATCTATCCAAAGAGGTTTTCAATTCGGTTGGATTTCCTTCTTTTTTACTTTAAGATACTATAAGTATTATTTTATACGGTCTAATTGAAGACGGGGAACATTTTATAATTCAAATTAATAAATTTATTAGATGCATTGATATATACATCGTTTTGTATTATTGTGTTTGTTTTTTTAAACCAATGTTTATTATGAATCATTAAGTAAAATTTATTTTCTTGTTGATTCTGTTGTTGCTATCCAAACTGCTGGGAACGTTCCAACTATTTACATTTCATTTAAGTGTTCGCATAATAGAGAACTGTTCGGTAATTGAATAAATGACAATGCTAGTACATTTCATTTTCGTTAAAATTGGTAGTGTATGAAATAACTGCTTTTAATTTCAAAATTCATACTTCAACTGATCTTTAGTTGTTAAAAAATAAGATCTTATATAAATTATTTAATCTCATTAATGTCTGTCTCAATAACCGTGAGTTTAATATACATTCTAAAATTGTTAAATTAGGTCAATAAAAAAATATTATATATTCTCAACAAGCTTTTCGGAAGTTTTTTTATCAAATAGCAAATTCTGTACGGGCACATATATTGCTCTTTTCCTTATCGCTAAAGCTGGACATTCCCTTTTATCTTTCTGTTTCGTGACTCCTTTTCGTTTGCCTTCTTTAATGTTACGAGAATTCCACATGCCACATTGACCCTACGGAAATGTAACGCCTCCTAATTCTGAAACTGCTCTGTGCTGCTTCAAGCCTATAACACTTGTTTCTTAATATTTTTTACCGTCATGTGCTAACATTTCTAGGAGATATATCTTTACCCAGACAGTGAATTTATTTACATAAACTAAATATATCTATTAGAGCAAACTTGCTTTAAGCAACGTAGTAGGAAGCAAGTCTACTATCATATCTTTAATTAATTATTTAATTAACTTTGTTTATTGTTAACTTTGCTAATAAATTAATTAATAAAAAATCGCAAATATGATGAGAAAATTTAACACAGTTAATTTTAACTGAATGTAATTTGGCAAAGATAACCGCAATTCAAAATACGTTTTTCGAATACTCCTTTGTCAAATAAGTTTTTTTTTTTTTTTTTTTTTTACAACACAGGGGGCAAACGAGCATGCGGCTCACCTGATGGTAAGTGACTACCGCCGCCCATGATCACCCACAACACCAGCGGCATTGCAGGTGTGCTGCCGGCCTTTTAAAAGTTGATGAATACCTTTTAATAATGTACTTTGCTAATACCGTGTCTCATCAATTTATTTGAGAATCCTTATTGAAACATACGATTGCATGATGAACAATGTCATCAGTTTGTGGCGTCAATTCTTTACCAGATTGACTAAATATTTTATTTATATGACCATAAAAAATTTACGTTACTGTTTTATCTTTTTTTTAAGTAAAAGTTACTGTTTTATTTCTTCATTTAATATCTTTTAAAGGATTCAGCTGATTTCAGTTTTATATTTAACTTTTTGCCCGCTAGTTGTACGCTTCGATCTCAGATGTAGGAAAACCAATAAAATTGACTATTTTTAAGTGGCGTATAAACAAAAACCTACATCAGATTTTATGTTAGATCTTCAGGAATACAACTGCAAAACTGCATCCAATTTCGTGGAATAGTTCTTGCATGATGTCAGAACATACAGACAGTCAGATTATTGTTTTAGCATCTGTTAGGTTTATTAAAATCCCTTTTCATAAATATCGCACATAAACTTATAGACATCGCCTAGTACTATTATATTGGCAAGATAATATTATTTCCTAGATTAGGATAATAAAAAATCGGAACAGTTTGACAACAACTCAAATCACATCCCAATAAATCCAGCTTTCAAACGAGAAAGTTTAAATTAACGCATTCGCTTGAGAAGGGCATTGTCAGATGAACAAATTAAACTTCTTTTCAACCGACTTCAAAAAGGAAGGAGGTTCGGTTGTATATTTCGTTATTTTGAAACTCCGTCAGTTGAAAACCGATTTGAACCGACTTTTCAGATCTGATAGGATATACTTTCAGACTGGTCTCATAAATTTCTTATAAAATCGATTCAGTAGTTTAGTTCTTAAATAAGTTAGTTACAAAGATGGTAGTTTAATTAAAAAAAAAACTGGTTTTGACACAATTGAAGTGTTTAAATCTAAAATATAGCATTCAAAGTAGTAGTTTAATTTAACTTCCTTATTTTTATGGATTTCATACATATCATGTATCAGCCGTTAATTGTCCACTGCTGATCAAAGTTCTCCCTCTATTAGGAGGGTTTGCCACTAGTCGCCATGCTTGGCAGGAGGGTTGGCAACCGGAGTCAGAACTTAGAGACGTTTTATGAGGGGCGCTGCTACCCATCCCTCAACTATTAAGTTCTCTTAGTCACTTCTTACGACATCCACGAGAAAGGAAAGGGTGGCTTATTCTATGCTGGGACTACACGACGTTGGTTGCCATAATATGTAAAATATTTAAAAGTAATGAACTACTTAGGTAATGTTGTTGAAAATAAACTACGCCATCCCCAGAATTCCAATCGTCTCAAGCGGGAACATGATTTGTGGCGATGTATGGGTAAGCCCTATTCTTAGCAGTAGACGATGGAAAAATCAGTTACGTATAATGATGATAACGAATAGAATTTTATTCTTTATGGACTCTCGAAGCCTCCGATACAGAACTATAAAAGAGATAGTGTTTTACCTATTTCTAAAATCGCTAAACAGAAATGTCACGTTTTCAACACGTGGTTGATAAACTAAATTTCCAGTATTGACTACTCAAAAACTTATCTCAACCAGTGCCTATCATAATAATCTTACGTAAAGAATTGCGTGGTAATCACATCATAGGTAATTAATAGGCATAATTTTATTTATATTTGTTCACCACACATTCTTCGCGTGACATCTCACGCTTCCTCCGAAATTATATACTACGAGTATATGTCTCGTGTTTATTTATATTCTTTGGTTTATTTATAAATTTATATATTGTGTTAGAATTTTTATTTTTAAAGACATTCAAAGAAGGAGGAGGTTGTCCTTTCGTTTATAGTTTTTTTAGTGTATGCTATGAAAATGTTGACCAATTTTTTTTATTATTAAAAAAACCTTTATTTAAATGTGTATTAAAATAAAACTGAAAGTTATATTAAATTGAGTTAAATTCGCATAAGATATAAATTGGATTCAAAAAATCCATAAAGACATTGAAAATTAGTTTTAAAATAATACAGTTTAATTGAAAATCTCCTTTTTAAAATTTCCTAAAATACCGAAAAAAGAAAGGAAGAAGTCTTCGAAATAACTGAAGAGGAAAACCTGAGTTATGTATCACGTGGAGAATGTGTGACAATCGAATATAAAATTATGTCTATTACATTACCTATGGTGTGATTACCACGCAATTTTTTACATAAGATTATTATGATACTTACGAGTATTGGTTGTGATAAGTTTATGAGGAGCCAGACGATACTGGAAATTTTGTTTATCAATCACGTGCTGAAAACGTGATAATACTGTTTAATGAGTACAGAAACAGGTAAAACAAATAAGTTTTCGCACTCAAAGTGACTTAATTCTGAATATGTGGTTCTTTAATAATATCATTAATTCTTTGTATATATTCTGGGGTATAGCATTATTTTGTTATTATTTTTGGACATTGTAAATGGAAAATGTCCGTTCGATACGTACTTAAACTTTTCAGTCAGAGTTTGTATATGGTAAACTGAATATCTAAGTTCTCAATATATTGATTAATAATTTAATGATTGAATTATTTATCTAGGTAATATATAAAAGTGAATAGGTTTGATAGAAAAAAAAAATAACAACTATTTTAGAAATGTTAGGAGGAATTTGTGGTTTACCGTCGTTTTGTCTTACGACACCCTTCGGTGTCGTAAGTTTGGACTTTTATCTGTGTTGCGGCCTGGCATTATAGCTTCAACAATATATCAAATACTGTTTTTCATTTCGATACATTTTCAGTTTAGAAATAAAGCTAAGTATTATTTTAACCATATTCAAATATGGTTAAAATTAGAAATAAGTTAGAAATTCATAAATAATAAACCAATTCACGTCATAAGTAAAATTAAAAATCCATTTATTAGCTTTTCATTACGAATAGCTGAAGCGACAGGTTCGTCGTAACTTTAAACGAAGTCATTTCCAACCGCAGAACTTTATATCTTCAATTGTCGTCAAATTTTGATCAACTAGGTACTTCTGTTCATGTCACCGCTATTATCTTAGCGAATCGCATCGGCTTCATTCAGCTGTAGAGAAAGTTTAGGTAATTCATTTAAACTAATATTGTAAAGAGGAAAGATTTTATTGTATTGTTTAATTTTATTTACCTGTAAAAGTTTTTATATCGCGTTAATTCCTGGTTATGTATGTAAAATATGTATTGTATAAACTCAAAAAGAAAATAATACTTAACAGATTTTAATTTTTTTTACCTAAATAAAGTTCCATTATTAGCAAATCATGTTACTCGACCCTATTTAAAAAAAAGGCTGTGCTAAACCGAAGCTATATCTGGGATCATCTAATGTTATTCATGTTTGCTTCAATAATTCCTTCGGGTCGCACTAATTAACTTCGTTACATCTGTCGTAAGTCACACGTATATCTATTAATAAATCAAGAGTGAACATATGAGAATAGTAATTTAAGTATGTAGCTGTGAAATAACCGGGACACTTTCGTTAACAATTAATTGCACTAAACCCTCTGTGTTTTAGTCAGTACCCACTAACTGACCCGTCTCGACTTCACACGGGTAAATGTTTCTAACTAACATTAAAGTGTCATGCGGAATTCATATTTTAAGTAAATTTTGAAGTTCTCGCAATACTCATTTTATCTCATGTAGGTACAGTAGAATCAAAATAGTAAAGAGTAATATATATATATATATATATATATGTTTGTAATAAAGGAATAGATAATATTAAGTTCGATATTAATATCTATTCCCTTATTATTTGATATTTTGTGATAAATAAAATACTGAACAATTTGAATTTTTCATGCTTTAAATGTTTTGAAGGCTATTTTAATTTATATCTTACGGTTTAAGCAATATATATAAACAAATTCTAATTTCCAGTAACGCCAAAATCTATACTTGGATGATATTTTCCTATAGATATATTTCTTTGTTAATCACTCTATTTATTGATGATAATTTGAATTAAATCCGTATAGAATTACTTACATTTTTTCTAAGATATTAGACTACTATTTATATTGGTTAATCAACATCGGCGGTCACTCGTAAGAAGTTCCACGTGACAACTAGTTAAATATAATTTGAAATGTAACCTCTGCTTATAACCCATACCTATCTGTAGATATTTGTAACCAGTCACTTTAAATTTATTTGAGTCTTAACATAATTCATTTAATATGAAGTAATTTTTTTTTTTTAATTTAAACTATTAGGTAGGTACAAATATTTTTACTTCAAGAATGATCGTTATCCAGGCCAAACCTGCTTTTTAATTTGGTAGTAAGGCCCCATTGGTAATATATCAAGGGAAAAAAATGGTCGGCTTATGATGCTTATAAAAGAATTAACTGATCCCTAGGGGCCTGTTCTTGTTACGATCCTCTCGCATTATGTTATGACCATTTATCTTATCAGTTTACTATTATACAGTATTAGTGTTAATGCCTGTCATTTATAGAAATTGAATATAATATTTTATATATCGCAGCTCATATTGTATGTCTACAAGGTTTGCTCTCTACTGTATTTGTGTGATAAAATTTCAAGTTAAAATGCAACCTCTTCGCTTCTCCAGGCCAAATACTATACTTATGGCAAATTTCACAACGAGAATATTTAAGATGGCAACAGGTATTAAACAAAAAATGTTTCCTTACTTTTCATTAGTTTCCCAAACGACTTCAAATAGAAGGAGATTCTCAATTGGGTTTTTTTTTTTGTTTGTTATCACCTTAGATTATATAAATCGAGTGTCTCCATAGAAACGCTTCGAAAAAAACGAGTAAAATTTTTCATACAATTTAGCGTGATAAATAGTTATGAGCGATTCCTTTATAGATTCTATATTTATTTTCTCTTATAAATTCTGCATCTTTTTAATGTATAAACACGTTTTTTTATTTATTAATACGTCGAGGTACTCAAGATACTCAACGTCAAGATTATATAAACCGAGTCAGCTTTTTTAACGATTAGCTGACAAAAAGTTGAACCGTTTTTGAGGCTCGACGCTCTCTATATAATCTAAGGTTACCACATAACTCCGTGTGTTATAACCCGATTTGGATTTTTTTTTGTCTGAAGGGAATACGTACAGATTAATCCCAAATAAATTTGACTAAAATTGGTTCAGTAGTTTAGTTTCTAAATTATAATAACTGGTTTTGTCAAAATTGAAGTCGAATTTTTCATGGGACATTATCTTTAAATATTTTTCTTTGTCATCACTTATATCAGACATTTAAAAATTGACTGGAAAAAAACTCTTGTATCGAATATGTTTATCATTGTATTCATTCTTTTTTTTTAGAAAGGCTGTATCTTACAATTAAGAATTTTACTGTATAGTATAGTATTACCAAGAAATAAACGTTATTAATATTATAGGAATCATATTTTCCACAGTTAATATTTGTTAAGGAATTTAACTTGTATATGCGTGAAACAATTTATCTAATAATATCTTACATATACCCACCTATCACGTATTTTATGACTAAATTAGTAGGAGATTACGGATTCCTCGCTCTGAAACCGGTATCTCCTAAATTATTTAAATATAGATTGCCTGATTTGTAATACAACGTGTATCTGGAGTGATGGTATCCTTACTAATTTTTTAAAAGTGTGAAAGTGTGTTTTTTTTACATTATAGCGCTTTAAAGGCTCAACCAATCATTAAAATTTTGTATACACGTATATTATATGAGATAGAGATGGATATAGGTTACTTTTTATCCCGGTTAGTAAACATATTCTAATTACGAGGACGAAGTCGCAGGTACAAGGTAGTCTCTATATATGTGTATGGTGACATTTATTTCCAGATATAAATAATTAGAATCACTATTCATTATATCATACAAATATTACTACGTGTGCAACAAAGTTATATTATTATTGTAAACAATAATTACAAAGCAACGTCACACATAATAATAACAAAGTGACTTGATCTTCATTTTCTCATTACTTGTATCCGATATTGAATATTTTGCTGCCTACAAATGTTGTTACTATAAATTTAATTGAAATGAATTCTGAATTCCATAGGTTACTATGAAACGATTTGAAAAGAAATGTTATAGAAGAAAAGTTACATATTAAATCCGTTACTGAATCTAAAATTTGAAAAGCGAGTGTGAAATTACAGTACTATTGGAATTATCGACATTTATTATAACAAATGACCTATGAGACGCATATTAATACTAATCCCGTGTTATGAGCCTGCGTGTCTCGAGATAAAGAGTATTCTATTCCACTCCTTGGCTTATTTGAACAGTCGATTTTCGGGAGTCGCCGGTAAATACTGGCGTAATTTGTTTTACTCTCGCTTGGCACGGTTTGTTCCACGTTTATTTATTTAAGAAATGTAGTCCTTAACGAGTTTTTAATGTTTTCTTAAGTAATTGAATTGGTATTGTTGATATGATACGAAGAATATTCGAACTTGGATTTATAAATTTTCGAATAACCCTAGATCAGAAACATTCTGCATCGCAAAAAAGGGTCTAATCGTTAAAAACATTCAATGATAAACGATGAGCCAACGAGATATAACATAGATTACAATGTAGGTTACATATTTGAATTTAGAACGTGAAATTGCATGAAGGTATACGAATATTTTGATTCACAATAAGCAAAAAATGATAGCTTCAAACGTAACAAAATTAAAATGAAGCGAGCTTAAAACAAGTAGGGTAGGAAGTAAACCCTACCGGTTGTGAAAATAGGTTTAGAATTAATGATGTAATCGTAAAAAATTGTACCAAAATAATTTAAAAGAATTGAGAAAGTCTTTTTTTGTATGTCAAAAATCACAAAATTAGACAGTTTATTTAAGGGAATAAAGACCCAGACCTGAAACGATTGAGAAAAATTGCGTTTCTTTTTTTAGACTAAAGAAATTCAGCGTCTCACTCGGGATCTTCTATACATATAGGTATAAAGCCCTGTACTTTATTGTAACACTGTCTAGGTCATTTTAAGCATATATTAGAACCTAAAAAAAGTAACAGTACTATTACACACATATGCATTAAATACGTGTGAGAATGTCGCCTTCTGTTGTTTACAGTTTTACACGAAATACACGAAAGCTCTCGGCGACTTTACCTGCTTAATGCACGAATCAACTAACAGTCATTTTTATTTATTTAAACGATCCAAACATCAATTTAAAAAGTTTAAAATTTATTATCCTGGAACTTGGTTTTGAGATTCCCAGACTGTATTCTGAGCTGTCACCACTGATGTCTCAACTATTACTGCCTAATGTTGACATTAGTTTAAAGATGAGAATTTAAACTCTTTCCTTATTGTTCACAGTGTTTTCCAAGGGACAATGCGAAACCGGGCGATATCGCTTCCTGGCCAAGACGGGCGGGTATGCTTGGGTGCAGACCCAGGCCACCGTCATCACAGACAAGCAGCAGAAACCAGTCAGCGTAGTCTGCGTCAATTACATTATAAGGTAGGCGTAGTTGTAAAGATATATACTACTAACAGTGTTACCTTTACTTTTCAGATGATTTTTCATATAAGTATATAAAAATGCACATTTAAAATTATAATTTCATATAGATGATATATTTGGAATAAGGTAAGTCGGATTTTTTTTATTTCGTGAATTTTATAATTTATTTATTTATTATTTAAGTTACAACTAAATTACTTTTTGGTCTTCGCCTTTTAAAACTTTTTCATACATACATAATATCGTACCGCAAATATTTCTGTAATTTATCAATATATCTATACATATCTTTACAAATAATGAATAAGAACATTTTTGCAATCATCATAAAGTTTGTACTTAAACAATAGAATCCACGTAAAATTAATAAACGTCTTTCCATTTTCTTACGACGATTTACGGCTACATTCAACATGATGTCTGTAATTATATCAAAGACTATGAAATTTCCAAATTAAATAATTCAAATAGGTATATATTTTTTTTTATTTTGTACTTGGACAAGAAAAGGTAGTCATTTATTATGCGTGTTCCACACAAAAACATCAAATACTTATATATATTTAAAAATTAAGAAACTACAATTTTAATTAAAAATATTAATGATCGATAACAATAAAGAGGAGCTGTTTATAAATCGTTTTAAAAAATCCACGAAATTACTGGTTATTTCACAAGCCTCACGCTTAATATTATTTTTTAATGCAAGCAACAAGAAAGAAATAATGTAAAATAAAAAAGAAACGATAGAAATTGCGCACTGCGCACGTCACTTTATAGCTTTCAAATGTCAAAGCGAAAGCACCCGAGTGAAAAAATCCTCTATGGTTTTATTTCATTACAAAGATTTTGGTGTAAAATACTCGTAATATCCTTGTCAGATCGTGTTGGCCTTGATCTCGCAAGGTTTCAGAATACGTGTTCAAGGTCGCATTAACAAAAGCGGGATAAGATTATTATATGTATGGTATCTTCCATGTAGTAGGTAATTAATCCACCTACAGGATTTGAATGAGATATAATTAAAAAAATAATTAAGTTTGTTTATTTCTTGTTTATTTTTTGTTTTGTGTTTGTTTTTGTTCAATAGTTTAAAACCGAATTAAAAGTTTTCTCGTCAATTTTTTTAACATGGATTATGAAGAAACTTATACATAGATTATAAAAATATAAATATTACCGTTATAATATGAGTAGTTCTGTTTTTGTTTTACACGGTGTATATTTTTATTGTTTTATTTTTAATATTTACTAAAGTAAATTGTATTCACAAATATTCTGTAAAAATAACAGTCAACCCCATAACAAAACTCAACGCTTAGTTTAGAAGAAGTAAACGTAAAAATGAACAGACGCAAATATCGAGTTTGTTTTTATTGAGTAGCTCTGTTTTTGTGTTAAATGATGTTTGTTCCTATTGTTTTATTTTTAATATTGACTAACGTAAATTGTATTAACAAATTTCCCTTAAATAATAGTCAAACCCGTATCAAAACTCGTCTCTTGGTTTAGAAGAAGTAAACGGAAACAAACGTAGACATCGACTTGTTTTTGTCTCATTAGATATTAGTTATTACTAGCTATTGCCCGTGATTCCCTACACACGAATTTTGATAATTTTAGGAGTTGAATATTCAAAATTCTTATTGCTCACATACGCTATCCTATCTACAAAATTTCAAGATTCTAGATTTACTGGTTCTGGCTGTGTATATATATATATATATATATATACAATTTTAATGGTCCTATGTTAATATTATGGTACCTAATTGTCCGTAAGCATCTATCCATGTGACTCACGTGACACCAACAGTGAATGTGGATAAGTATCACGCCACAATTTTAAAGTATTCACGACGCATGTCAGGGACAACATGTTGGCTGCTCTAACCAAAGTATCCGTTCAATTTCTTTGGCACTACTTACCAAAGCCATTAGGTTCATTGTTAGATTCAATAAAAATAAATACGCTTACGTCTTTAATATCAAATGTAGAAGAATATTATGGCGAAGTAGTATTAGATTTAGACTCACCAAGCATTATGCATTAATATACGATTTAATTTTATTGTCAATGTTTACGAAGAATTTGCTTTATTTTTTTATTCGACACAAACCGTTTATGAAGTTACAAATTTTCTGTAAGTAGGCTAAGTCAGAATTCAGTAAATCAACGTGATCTCTGTATGATATAAATTGTAGAATAAGCAGTATAAATGTATTTTTCTCCAAACTTGCATTCAACATTTTATAATGAAAATCAGGAAAGACCAAATTCTGTTTTATTTTTTTATTCTATAAAGTCGTTCATATTTTACCTTTGTGAATTAACCCTAACATTATTTCGCTATTAAACATTTATAACTGGTTATTTACAAGTCAAGCTTATGCACATGAAGTCGTGGCAAAAGCTAATTTTTAATATCATTAAATTTTGATGTTTACAAATTATGAATATTTTCAAAGTCCAAGATTTAAATACTTAATTAGTTTGTAATATATTTCATAATTTTAGCATTACTGTATTGTGATAATGATATACATTGTTTTGTTATTATAAAACATAGTTTGTTAAACGGTTTACTCTTATCGTATAGTCCCTCTTTGTTTACAGATAAAAAGTTCATAGGGTTGAACTTATTGTGCTCATGCAAAGTTTTAATTATCTTACATAACGTACCTATCTTGTACATATTTATATATTCATAATATCTCGGTCTGACTATGGGCTTGGCATAAATATGCATGTAGGAGATGTAGGATGACATAAAAATAATTTTGTTTACACTTCACTTACGGCACTTGTTCTTTAGACGTATTATAGAAGCTTATTTTTATACATGATTTTCTTTTTTGTTATGTATGTACACAAATAAACTTGTTCTTTATCTATCTATCCATCTATTTCCCAATGAGACTGTTTTACTGTTCAGTACCAATTTACTGATCAGCCATATACGGATATTTTTTAAAACTTAATTAATTTTTTTTAACTTGTAAAATTGTCTGTGATAATGGTAAACACATTTTAGGGAATATCATACAATACGTAAAGGAGCACAGGCTGCGCTCTAAAAATGTTTTTATAGCTACCCAATAATTGCTGGTTTTTATGACTTAAACTCGTCTTCAGACAAATCGATTTCAACCTACTACTAAGGTCTATAAAATATATTGGGAGGATTCAAATTCAACATAGGACGACGAGATTTCATTATGTAATTCATGAACTCTCGGATAGTGATGCTATAATCTTGCTCTATAGTTTGGTATAAATCCACTGAGGCCGTTTAATAAGGTTAAGACCATTTTCATTTCCCTTCCAGATGACGTTGACATTTCATTATATTTTTACGATGTCATTCTACAGCGTTACTACTCTTATACTTCTCATCGCAAACGAGAAGATATTTCAACTTAAATTTTATACATTTATTTTTGGGGTATTTAATGGTTTCCTTTGTTGCAATTACTTTACTACATGAAAAGGCTTTAATTTTCCAATAATAAAAATTCATTTTTACCGCCGCTTACTTTTGTTATTCTACGTTTTGTGCCCAGATTTTGGGTATCTTTTCTGCTATCTTAGTTATTATATTGGACTGTTATATTTCTTTCATTTCACGCTTATTTACATAGACATGCTGTAAGTTTTTCAAATATAAGTATATCTATAGTTTTTAGTTGCTTATTTATTACATGTGCCCGTTACTTTTAAAAGTTAATCAAGTCTGATCGATTACTAATAAATGTGTAAAACATTTTTGTAAGAATGTAGGGATTTACTCATTGATTGCTGACCAATGTGATTAAAGGGTTTATTAGATAAAATAGTGATTGTTTGCGTTGGTGTTCATGATAATCACGTATCGTTATCAGATTATACTTCATATTTTTGTATTTAATCATAGTCTGTCAATATTATGACATAAATATATTTTGTTGAAAAGATACTACATAATATGTACTTATTTATAACTTCACTTTATTACTCACAGTGATCGTCTCAAATTATTTGACTTCAAATAAATTCAGTAACTTGAAATATATGATCAGTCAAACTCGGAACCTTCACAAGACACTCAATGTCGTACTTCCCTATTTTTTTTTTGTCTATTAATCAAACGGCGACTAATCGATTCTTCTTTTTATTTATCTTTACGCGAAGTTTCTTATGGGGTGGACAAGATCAGATTGATTCGAGTGCCATAAGTTTCTACATCTCTTGTCGTTTATTAATATTATATAATAGATCTCTTGTTGCATCCAAACTAGTTTCTGTTTGGAAATTTATCTTATTTAAATAATTATATTTAATTAATAGATTGCTATAAATAAGTTTTTAAAACCTACCATTCTTTTCCTTTATTGAAAGGGTAGTGAGATATTGCGTAGCTGGAAAATTACATTCCTAATCGTAGATCTTGCCAATATTATTTCCTGCTCTACCCTACTATTGGGTTGAGGAAAACGTGGTTCAAGGTTGCCCTTATCGTACTTGTTATTGCCTCTTCTATATATGTGAAGTGTAAATAAAGAATTATATTCGTAAATTATTTATATAATTCATGCTTCAGTTAATAATTACCAACTCGTTCCATTAAATAAATATTAATGTTTGTTGCTAGGCACTAATTATGAAAATTTTTCTCTGAATGATAATTTTATTATATATGGTGAATGATAATATAATTGAAAGAATTATTTTCAAGTGTTATGTGAAAGAAGGTAAATATGAAAAAAAACTTGTCGGTTCTACAGTTCGGCCAATTTTTATGAAATTTGACTTACGCATAGCTTTTGACGTTTAACATGGAAAATACTGATTTGGGTTACTGGTTTTAAATTTAGTAACGTAATAAAACTTTAAAGTCTTGATTTGTAATTGGAGTTAGTACTTTGCGTGCATACGTTTCGCAATACGAGTATCTTCATCAAATCTAAACTCATATTGTTGATAAATTTTTCAGTCCAAGTATTTTCACGAGTTATATTTTTTTGATCATTTTATTAAGATTGAAATCAGTTGTTTTTTTGGAACAATTTTTAATTGTATTATTAAAAAGCTCCCGTTTTTAATCATGTTTACGCCGAATACCTAGTACACTAATCAACGAAATTATATTGAAACTATTTTAGTAGGGTTTGAAATAATTGTCTGCTTATATATATCTTTTCGAAATCTTGTAATAACGACCTATCTCAATTTGTGGCTTTGATAAGAGTACGTTACATTTATAGAAACTTTTACTGGCAACTCACCAATTTCTGTTGTGTTTACTTTTTTTTTTGCCTCTTTTAATGTACTTACTGTTTTGTCCGTAATTAATTTCCTATTAGTGATTGAAATATAGTTATAGCTATATGGAAGTGAGCCCTGTTTTTAAATAATCTAAAATAATTTCAACATTCACAAATATAACTCGTAAAAGTGACATTCCCAAAAAAAATTCGTTGATATTTCTTGTTTTTCGAAATTGAAAACCTACGTGGACAAGAGATTGCCTTGTTTCGATTCTTAACCACGTAAGGTTTCGTAATTTATAATAATTAAGTGCCTGTATTTTAATTTTGATAAATTTTAACTAATATATACATTTGAATAACTAATGTTCTTTTATGTCATGGCCATAACATATATCTATCTTTTCATATCAATGTTTTAATGGAATAACTCTGCGCAATTATAAATTAAATTGAAAACTGATATTTTATTTAATTTTAATTGGAAACATTATTATTTTCCATTTATTTTATAGCTGTCCTTAATTTATTTTATAATTATGTCGTCTGTAAATTTTATTTTATGTGCCATTAATATTTCACCCCTTATATAGGTAATTTATATAACTGCTGAAATTAATTAAACTGTTTATATAATTAAAAAAAACCTGCGTTAATGTAGGCAAGTTAAAACATTTAAATCTTATTTAGACATTAGACATCTGTACTGCCTGAATGAAGCGTTAAAAATAATCTGAACCGGTAATGCATGAGATGAATTATGAATGAAAATATATGAAACAAGGGATGTGTATAAAAGCCAACGTTGTAAGTGACCTGTGGACCTAAAAAATCCCTCTGTACATAAATCAAAATAAGACTTCCTCCGTATGATCCAACGATGTAAATGTACTAGTTCGTTAATAATACACTTTCAGAGCGAGAGGCCTATTAAACTTGGTGGATTATGCTAAGCGAACTCTATTATGATTCGCGAAGATAGGCTTTTTAACCCTCCTAGCAGAAATGATATATCATTTATTATAATATAAAAGTATTGTTAAATATATATTATTAATAACATTTCGGCAACAAGTCTCTTCTCCATTCCTCACTGCTTGAGCGCTCTCAATCTTATATCACTCTTCCAATAGAGACTGGTACAAGTTTTAGCGTAATTTTACATGTATACAACTTTTTGTATGCGGTCAACACGTCGCGTCTGCGGGTCTACCATGAAATGAAATTTCGAAATTTCGGACTCAATTTCGTGTTTTTGTTTATACCAAAATCGGACCAATAAATGGAGTTTAACATTTCGTTCGTCATACATCCTATCATAAAAGGAACAATATTTTAACATTTTTAATATTTCCAAACGGCATGTATTATGTAATTTTAACATCAAATTTCTGTTTCCTTTGGCTTCGAAATTTCGAAAAACATTTCATGGTAGGCCCTCTGCACATAATATTAGGAAATATTTGTCACTCGATACACTATTCGTACGTTTACTGCCTAGAACTTGTAGTTGTTTTTCCTAAGTTTTGTTATTTGTATCCACATCGTTTATATACATACATATCTTTAAGCTAGACAACGCCATTAATCGTGATACAAATTTGGATAGATCATTTGCAATGTTTAGATTTCAGTTTCTTTTTTAAACAAATGCAACGCGTATTTAATAAAATAAAATAATAATAGCTCTATCCCGCGGCTGCATTTACGTTAATCGTTATGTAAAGTATCCTATGTGTTAACTTAGGATATAACCTACCCATGCCCCAAATATCAGTACATTGTACGTAAAAGAGTAACAAACATGCAACCATCAATCCAGTCATCTACCCAGGCATAGGTACTATTAATTTGATTGACTTTACTGACTTTGATTTACGGCAAAAATATAGTTTTATTTTGAGGTTTCCTTCACTTATTCTATTCCCTTTAATGCCCTCTGGCGACATTCTAAGCATGAAAAGAAATAACCTGGTATAATTTACTACAGAACCGATACACGGATCCATTTAAATAAAAGTTTATTTTTTGTTATGTAATGGTAAATTTTCATATTGTGCGTAGATTTCACAATCTTTGCTAGAAACATACGAGTATAAATTTATGTGGCATTCGTAGCATAGGAAATGAGAATAAAAGTATTACACTGATAAAAGTAATTTTGTACCTAAGGTAAAGAAAGAAGAGAAATAGTAACAGGAAGAATATTTAAGAGAACAGAAAATGAAATAGTCCTTGATGAGAATATGTTAAAGGAAACTCTCTAATATATATATAAAAAGTAAAATATTCGGCAATAATCGAAACCTGTGTTAGTATTTGTATTGGATGCATTAGACGATAGACAATTTCTGATAATTATTTCTAATAGCATTAGATTATAATATAGTGGCGATAAAATGTTTATTATCACTAAAAGAGGAGGACTATTGAATAACATATTTTTAATTCTTGTCCCATTTGCAACTTTATTAGTCTGCCTAATATCTAATCAACCAAGGGCGCTATATTGCTATGTATAAATAGCTGAATGGAAAATTTATCTTATCAGTTGTCTAGGCTTATTATAAAACCGGTAAGCGGCAAACGCATGCAGTTAAACGTTTTCAGATGCGCTACGCCTCAGTTTATCTAAGGTGAATTGGTTACTATGTTTATTTTTAAGCGACTTTTAAAGATAGTTAACAATTCGTCTAAATTTTGTCAATCGATAAAATTTACCAACGAAACAGTTATTATATTTTAATTCATATATGATATATAGATATTTTACAACAAAACTAACATCAAAATAATAAATATATCAAGGGATTATAGTTATTTTTTTCTTTTTAATTCATTACTATTAATTTTTAATTCATTATTATTTAATAAATGGTCACAAAAATTTTAAAGAATTTGTATTACTAATAGAAGAGTTGAATTACCTCATTTAGTTTTTTTTTCCATTTCCTTGATTGATAAAAAATTGCATAATTTATAGCTCCTAAAATTATAAGTGCCATGTCATAACTTTCAGAAAGCTTAGGAAGTTAGCTAACTGTAAATATATTTAATTTATGGACTTCCGCTTGTAGTTGTATTCCAGACTTGTCGTCTTTTGTTTATTCAGGTCGAATGCTAATAAAATCTCCATATAAAATTTACTACCTTTTTATTGTTACTAATAAACGTATTCATATTTAGAGTTATAATTTAATTAATAATGCATCAATAATGGATAGTATTCATCATATTAGTCATTTACTGACCACTGCTGAACATAGGCCTCTCCCACAAAGGGGTTTTGCCAGTAGTTGCCACGTTTGGTAGGCAGATTGGCAACCGCAATTAACTTTTGGTTGTGTTTTGAGTGAGACGCTGCTATCCATCCCTCGACCATTAGGTTCCCTTAGTCGCCTCTTACGATACCTATGCCAAATTGTTTGTCTATAAGCAGATTTTGCTTTGCAACAATTAGTTTCTTTTATTTACTTTACAAAGATAAATGGTTCCCTCAATTGTCATTAATATGAAAACAACATACCTTAGCGATTGTAAAATAACTATCAAAATCGTGAGCTGTAAAAAAAAAACCGTGCAAAGTCTGGACGCGTTCACTAGTTTTAAATATTATTAATTCTTAAATCACCTATGCCATGTAGTCTTATATCTAAAGACCTTATCACTGGCCACGCCTAGTATGAAACGTGTGAACAGAGTCATACCTTCGTCAGAACTGGTGTTACCAGTTGTTCAGATTTCGTGAGATATCCTGTCTTTTAATTGTATGTTTGTTTAGTATTTTGTGCATGTAAGTACTCCCTGATTAGGGTAATATTTTAGCATTATTTATGACTATATTCCAATTTACTCACTAGGATTTTTATCTATTCTAAATCTCCTATATCTTCGATTTCTGTCGCAGCAATGTGTTGGCACTTGTAAGAGAATTAATTATTAAGACCATAGAATTTTATCACCGTAGATATCTATTGTTAACACCTACTAGAGTGATATTCCTTACGTTGTAAATTTGTGACAGCCACGTCAGGAGTTTCATCGTCCTTCTTTTTTGTTTTGAAAACTAAACATGTTCTTCAGACAGAATAATACTGAATCTGAAGGTCCCTTAACAATACATACGCAATAAGTCTTTTGTAAAGTCCGTATTTTTTTGTCTTTAGTCTGTTTCATTATTATATCAGGAATTCGCAACGCATTAGCTATGCCATGGGCGTCACAGTACTATGTATATAGATAACTAGCCACTATACGTACTGTGCTCTAACTACACACATTACATACTAACTCATTAGAATCTCTCATCACATAATCATATATTTTTAATAATTATATTATATTACTAATATGTTAAAATCAATTCAAATGCGTTTATTAGTTCGCAGTGTTGTATCTAGACATTTTTATATGGACATGGAAAAATTTCATCAGGATGCGTCCTGGTTCGATGTGATCAATGTGGTCACACTATTCGTGACATACGTCGCTATTTATTTTCACACATGTGGGTCAATGCAACAGTTGCATTCGAAGGGACACGCCACATTGCCTATAATTAGAACTTAACCGTGTCTTGGTCGGTGTGAGTCGTTTATGCAAAAGTCTGTTAGGGAAAGCGGTCCGTGACTTGTGCGAACTTGACGATTTTTTTTAGTTTATATACTAGGTTACTTGTAATGAGTAAGTAAAATTTGTTGTACTGCATGGTATGTGCATAGACTGGCACGGCACACTACAACTGTCCGTGCATCCCGTTCATTTCTACCTCGTACATGTAGGTTGTGATATGAGTTCCCGTTTTCATTTTGTCCCCTTACAAAACAATATAATCTTGTTTATATTATTTATTTATTTATAAATTACTCACCACACTTACAGTCTTACAAAACGTGTAGTGACCCATAGGTTTATTTTACAAACTTAAAAATTACAAAAAAAAATTATCACCGAATGTCGGCTTAATACCTAAAAAACCACTAACCTGTATATCTTGCCATCGGATATAGCTGTCTGTGTCATTTCAAGTTGTATAAAAACCTACATGTTGGATCTATGAATACTTTGATCTATTTTAGAACCTTACCTACAGAAGATATATATTTTTGTATTATTTTCCGTATAGTATATAAAATATCATCAACTTTAATTAATTTACACTCAGGATCTAGGTATATGTTTATATTAATTAACCTATATAGTTTTGTAAAAAATAGATCTTGTAATAATAAGGAAGAAAACTTAGTTCCATATAAAATATTGCATATACGATTACAGCTTAATTAATTGTACATATTATCATATATTCATTTTAATTGTTCCATAAAATAAGTTTTCATATAATGTTCTATTAAGGAGAACGTCTTGACTTGGAACATCAGTGGCACATAGGTAAATGAAGAATAAAAAGCAATATGTTAAAGACATATTCATTAATTTATATAAAATATTTGAATGGAATAAATTTATTTCTTTTTTTCTTCTTTCGTTGTTTAGATATTATGTATATTGTAGACATCTAGACATAAAAAAGTAGTAATTGATTACACGTTTACACTAGCGCAGTTTGTGCGTCGTCTTGTTACTCGTATTTAACGTCTCAGATCTGTATTTTTTTTCTTTGCTAAAAACATACATAATTATATGTATGCATGTATATATATAATATTTGTTATAATTTTTTTCTTAAATATTATACAATTGAACCGATGTTTTAAATTTTTTTTACAATCGATATTGTTGATCCCATTTTATTTGGTGATCGAAGCTACCATTTTTATTTGCGAAGTAAAAAACAGCTTGTCGCGAAGCAAAATATGTAAACAAGCAGTACATATTTACAGTGCAGTGTATTTACGAAATAAGCAGAGTATTAACGAAATACTCGTCGTTTATAAGCGCGTTCACAATTGAAGTCACTTGTTTTTTATGCAGCAATATATACTTTCCTTTTAAATTAGAACCCTTTGCCGTTTATCTACCGACACAGCCCTACTTGTAAGCGATGAAACTGGTCCTGCACTTAGTCGATAAGTGAAAGAGATACCCTTCAGCACAGTAGCTGTAACTCGACCGTCGGCTGTTATTCAACCACAATGGAGTCCGCCGTATTACCTTGTCCTACAACAAGAATAAATTTCTAAACGTCTCATAAAATCACTGGCTCCCAGCCGTCTCATTTTAATAAGAGCCAGTTTAAATATATTCGTTCATTATGCTTTCACAGATGAATTAGTGCTAGTTATAACATCGAATATAGTACTAAACATATTTGGATAATTAAAAATAATTGAACACCTTAAGATTTTCGACATAATACAAATATTATATGGGTGATTCTTATTCTTACATTTTTTTGTGTGAGTTGTAAGAAATTAATATATTTTTTAGCAAAATCAGTAAACTGTATATTAATTTACTTAGCAAACTACTTCTAGTATCATATCTTAATATAATTTTTGCCATGAAATCATTAGAAAGATATTAAAAAAAAATCCAAAGTCCAAAATGTCACGGACCGTGTAGTGTGAGATTGCCGGATTTGGAAATGAAATATTTTTTTCTAAAGAAATGTCATGTTAATTTGCGAAAAACTACAGCAATTATGCAAGACTAACCTTTGTTCTATAAGACAGTTTAAAAAATATATTAATAATAATGACTATTTATGATTTTGAACAACATAAAGTTTGTGACGAGTTTTTGTGTCACGACCATGTACGATACTATAAAAATGGGGTACTCGGTAGAAAAGCATCTTTGATATTGGCAACTCTTTCTAAGTTCTTTTAGAACGGTAACACTGTCTTCTTATCAGATTTGCAAATGGCTGAATGTAAGATGTGTTACGCAAAATAATTTTTTTCATTTATTTGAAAAAAGGGACAACCTTAACACGTTATCGCCGTGTACGAGTTTTGAACGTAAGTACCAGTGTCATGCTATTGTTTGAAACATAATATGTACCTCATACAGTGTAGTTTAATATAATTACTTAAGATTTGCAAAACCATGGCTAGTTTTTAGGTTATATCGAACACGTTTCAAATTGTCACGGCCATGGTATGAAAAAAATGTCACCGCCACGGACTTTTTGAGTACATGGTCGTGACACATATAATGCGTGGTCATGACATTCCATTTCATTTGAATAATTTATTGGCTTTTGTTGTTATACTAAATTATTTTGTTTAATATGCACTTCTTAGAAATTTCCTTTTACTAGGTATACTAATTTTTCACTATTCTGATTCTCTAGATGCCACGAAAGAAGAATAGCAATGCCACGACAGAAGCAAGAAAAAAAGGCGTGAATATGAAAAGAGGAGACGTGCCAAAATAAAAGCAGATCCCGTTAAATACGAGGAAGCAAAAGAAAAAGAACGAGCATGGCATCAGCGATGAAAGGAGCAAAAGAAAATATTATCAATAAAAGATTTATCACGTCGTGATCAAAAGGCACAACGAGAAAAATGGTGTAAACGTACTAGAAAAAGTCGAGCATTAAAAAAATGCAGAGAACGCGAGATGCAACTAATCAGGGAAAATACTCCTCCGTCTGATTCGGAAATTAATGAAGCCCTGGCGCCAGATCCGAACGTCTCTTCACCAGTAAGACTGCGCGATACAACACCGGAGGTTAGGAGAGATGATACACCTACCACATCACAACGAGGTGAAACTCCATCCTCCATCAGTCCTCGAGGCAGCGTAATGAGTAGACAAAGGCGCCAAGCGTTAAAAGAACACAAACAACGCAGGAAACTAACTGATGTTATAATTATGAATCAAAAAGCAAAAATAAAAGTACAGCAGAAAGCAATATATACTCTTCAAGTTAAAATGAACAGGCTGATAAAGAAGGTTTCTCAAATACCGATAGAAGCCACGAAAAGGCAAAGAGTTTTAAAAGACATTTGATGTAAGACGGATTATTCAATGGTTCTACGTCTGAGGTCGCCAAATAATCGAACGTTTGCCTGGCGGTGTGCGACGAAGCATTGTCGTGGTGAAGGAGGATCCTATTTCGAGGTCGTTTCCCACGCACTTTTTCCAAAACACGTGGCAAACAATTGTTACTGTACCACTCTGCAGTAACTGTTTTTCGATCCTCTAAAACAATTGTCGCGTAATGACCTGTCCTTCCAACGAACGAGCCCCCATCTTTTTTCTCACGCTTCGACCTCTCTTCACTTTAGTTGACAACTCCTCGGAAGGAAACACTGAGCTGACTGTCTTTTATTTTCGGGATCATAACAGTAAATCCAGCTTTCGTCTCCCGTAACTATGTCAAACACAGAATTTGAGTCATCTCCGTTAAATCTTTCATGTATTTCACGGCACCAATCAACACGACGCAGTTTTAGAGCCTCGGTCAAATTATGAGGTATCCACCGGGCACAAAGCTTCCTGACCGCCAAATGTTCATGGAGGATTTTGTGCACTTATACCAATCCCTAGGTTTGCCCGGATCTGCTGATAGATCACTCTTTTGTCAGTCTCTATCATACGCCGCACAACACTGATGTAATCTTCAGTCGTCGCCGTAGAAGGCCTTCCCTTCACGCACATCATCGGTGAGATTAGTGCGACCACGTTTAAACTTATTAAACCAGTTGTAAACGCCACTGTTTAGAGTATTACTTTTTATGTAAATGTACGATTTTACTTCTTTGGAAAAAAATCAATCCTTTAATTTTGTTGGGTTTAAATTTTCTTTTTTCAGATATTTAATGATATTGTGTTATTTTTTTTAGAAGTTTTATATCCTTTCTAGATTGAAGTTGTGTTATAATATTTACGAGAGGATAAAAATGAGTCCAGCTTTGATACTCAGTTATTATGTTTAATATTTACTAATTATAGGTACTATGTGATATCAAAACAATGTTACCTGTGACTAGATAGTTCTAAGAATAAAAGGCTGATTTGTTGTATTAGTAGGTAGAATGATTACCTGATGGTATTTTTGCCGGGATCTTATTTGTGATTTAATTATATGATGTTTAAAAAGAAGTATACTAAATAAATACTGTTGATTAAACCAATTCAGTGTTTTATTCATTGCTCAATCACTTTAAACTAAGATGACACAAATTTAATAACTTTAATATGAACAATTACAGTGTAAAATGTGAAACTGCCATATCCATATCATACAGTGTCACAGCCACGTTTAGTAATGTCACGACCGAGGCACAGTCTGTCACAGCCGTGTTTATGTACCAATTTTTTTTACCTTTCCTGAGGGCATTAAGCTTGTTCATATGCACCAAAAATATGCTTTTAGTATATACTTTTGATGTACATCGCAATATGTCGTAAAAAAAAACTTTCATTTTTTTGGGTTATCTGAAAAGTATATAAGAATCACCCATATAGACGGAGTCAAGAGTCATGTTAACTGGGGAATAAATTGTTTAAATGTGGAATTGATATGAAATACCCGTATCGTAGTACCCGTATCATATTATTAGTTTTAATGATTCTCTTAAATAGCCAGTTTTTATATCATATAAATAAAATAAATCCAAACGTTTAGTATTTATATAGAGTACTTCTATAGGCACGATAATAGTTTTAGTAGCTAATGATCGTCCGATGTGTTGCCAATATATCCAATTTTCATAAGTACGGACAAGGTTACGTATACACCATT
Organism: Galleria mellonella; assembly: GCF_026898425.1. NCBI lineage: Eukaryota > Metazoa > Arthropoda > Insecta > Lepidoptera > Pyralidae > Galleria > Galleria mellonella. The sequence goes on from NW_026442138.1 coordinate 9,415,255, forward strand.
GACTTTAATCAATTTACTTATTAGGTATTAAAGTTAGTTAAGGTACTTAACAATAAATTATAATACACTTAATTTATCCAACAGGTATTATAAGGATATCTTAATAAACTTATAATGCACATTTATTTCCATAATGTTATAATAAATTTCTCGAGTTATTTTTCAAATGATTAAAAGTGTCAAGCAATTTACAATTAAAATTATACTGTCATGCCAATTTATCTATTTTTTTGTATAGATTCCTTGTAATCCGATTATTTTGCTGTATTAGATCATTGCTTAGTCATTTCTCACATATAATATGTTTAACTCTATATCATTTTCATCAACATCAGTCAATGAGTTTTCATTCTTAAACATTAAGAACTACTAATATTTGCCAACTTCCTTATTCTGCTTTTCTTTGATTAAAATAAAATAAAATGCATTAATTCCACGTTCCAATTTTAAAACATCTCTCAAACTTTCGTAATTAGATATGGTTCTAAATGTTGTAGTACATCGTCCAAAAATCATAAATGTTTCTCCAGCTAGATTCAGCACAGCGCTTGCGGTCGTCGCTCGGTTTATGCAACGTGGGGCGAATGCACTTCCACCTCTTCCAGGTCATTCAACCCTTCCTTCGTAACTGACTCTAGTGGATACAGTTTTCGTTTTAGTTTGAATATACGCGTAGGTGTTCCCCGCTTATTATCTAACTAGCGAGCTAAACTACAATGTACTTTTAAAGAGCTTTATTGTCTCTTAAAACTATGTATGCATACATAATACAAATCATTCAAAAACTTTGTATCTGATCTTCTTAATCTAGCCGAGGTTAGATGATGTAACAAAAAAAAACCAAGAAGCACCTTTCGTTTTTTGTTAGTTCTGCACGAAATTTAATTTTGTCAAAGATAAGACCCTATCAGACCAATTTGTTGACTCTGAAATACCTTTATTCCATGAATTTTATTAAATTCGTTAGTGACGTTTTCGAAAAAGTTTTTCTACTGTATTAGTATTTTCGTTGACGTGGACATATGCACATATTTTATAATGTTATTAATAATAAAAAACTGAAACCGAAAAATTTTAATATATAAAAGTAAATCGAATGCTCAATACCGATCATCTTTAAGTATTGATGTAAACATGGCAAATTCAGTGTTATAAATTATTTCACTTTAAATAATAACAACTGCTCGCTCTTTTGTTTTTTTTTTTTTGCTCGCAATCCCGTACGCTTTGATTTTGGTGTAGTAATTACTTCTAGATGGTATATCAAGACAAACAAACACGGGATTCTATAAATCTTATAGAATATGATGCAGAATTTTAAAACTTGATGCCGGAACCAATTTACAGACAGACAGGAATTATAAAATTAACTGTTTTGGCTTTTCTTACTTTTAGTAAGACCCCTCATATACATTTTTCTTAAATGTGTATAGACATGATCTAGTTACAATTCCATTTGTAAAACATTATTCGGGATCCTCTTTGTATGTTCACTCTTCTACCACAGCAACTATCTTAACTGCCTCTCGATTTTTCTGAACTTTAATAATTTAAAACTATTTTTATTTTTTATACCGGATAAATAGTTTTATTGTCAAATGAAAAGATTGCAATATTTACTGAGAGGGTCAATGACGTCAATTGAGACCCATTTAACGTAAATATAGTCGCGTCTCCTGAAGCCTTGGGGGCTTATTGAGAACGTTGAGTTCATAGTTCTTGAGAATAATACATTTATTTGCATAATACTGCGTATTTTTTCCTCTAGGTAGATTCCCAGATAGGTGTTTCGACGTTGCGTTTAACTATACCTAAGCATTTACCATTTTTTTAATATTCCAAAATATCGTGTTCATATTTCAGTGAAATAATAACAGTAGACAAAAGTAATAAATGTTGTCCGACTCTACTACTGAACTCTAATGAAGTATAAATTTCTATTTCCGGAGAATGAATCAATCGGGAACAACTTTCAATTTAAAACAGGGCGAACGAACGGTCCTCTTGGAATATTCGTTTATATATATATATATATATATATATATATATATATATATATATATATATATATATATATATATATATCTGATAAAAATATGCTAACGTCAAAATCTCAGTGATAAGAAGACAATACTGATAATCTTATAAACATCTGATATTAATTAATATCAATTTTTTTATCTAACAAATTGTCTAATGGGTATTCCCAATATTCGACTTTACCATTAGACTGACACTAAAGACATCTATGATTAAGAATTTTTACCTTCGCAAAATAATTACTAATAATTATAGGCATTATCATTTCTATATGGCAGAGTTATTTAACTGGTCTGGTCAGGTACAACTGTTTAACCTGTATCTGCCGTGTAGTAATAATGTCTTCATTGAAACAGTTTCTGTCCGAAGGATAAGGCAGATAATTTAATTTCTAATACAAAAGGCAGAGAAAGTTTTACAGCAGTAAAATTGTACCATTTTCCATCAGATGGGCCTTTAGCTTATTTGCCATTCTAAGTTGCATATATATGTATATAGCTATATAAGCTTAGAGTTCATGTCGTTTAAAGAACACTAATTATAACAGTCTACCTAATCGAATAAGCAATTTTCTTATTCATGATGCTATTTGCCTATCGATCACCAATTTTACGGTCAATCACCTCATAAATCTAATTAAATGATCTCCTAAAGTTCACCAGGTTTTGACGGGGATAAATATATTGTATTTCTATACAAATCTAAGTAAGGAAACCACTAAGCATCTGTTTGAGCATTTGGATTCTATTTTAGTTTGCATATTGACGGTAAATTTTAATTACTTAAAAAATAATTGAGTATTGAGATCACCAAACACCATTGGCTTCATCTAGTATGATTGTATATCTAGTATGATATATTTTTGGAAAATACTAAAAGAATTTTTGTAGGCATTTTATGTTACTCACTTTGAATCTCATTCTATGCTTATGCTTATTTTTATTTTAATCTAATTTATTCTAACAATGGACACTTTAACGATAGTCTACCGGTAAACACTTTCAAACGCCATAGGGTCGTCGACTTTTTATTGCTTATTGATTTTTAATGAACACATTCATTATGAATGAGCGTTGAAGAATACACCTGTTAACATTAAGATTTAATACTGAAACTTGGTATCCTCAGGATAGTGTATCGGATCAATGATTTATTGAATATACACCAATGACCTTTTAATTTATTATTACTACATAGATGATACCCAAGATGTCGTTTGTGTAAAGTTTTTGATACCGTTGTGTGTTGTTGTTATGGCGATCTTCAATTTATGTTACATATATACTCTCTGAAACGTAATGACATGTTGTAGTGATTATGAGAGATATAGACAAACACCTTGGTGGTAAAAACAGCAGAATACAGTAGCAAAACTCCAACACGCACTCTTAATTCTGAATGTTGACCAGCAGATTTTTGGCCGCTAACTGTTTGCCGCAATATTATACAACAGAGTCAGTATGTCCAATCAACTTCAGACAGCAAGGCATTCTGGACGTACACCGCCTTCCTTACGGACTCCAACATTGCTATATACTTCGCCTGGGTGGGCGAAAGTACATTACATGTCTACTTTTTGTGACAAATCTTTTTCGCCACTGGCCATAGCAATGAAATAACGTCGTCCAATCACATAACTTGTGGGCCCCGAGTTAACTTACAACGATCTATATCTGCATTAGCAGTTTACACTGCTAGTGCATACCAAATGCATACGTATACCATATCTAAACACCTCTTTTTTGTTATTCATGTACAGTATCAGTATAAATTTGGTTACATAAGAGTTGTAACACCCCGAGGATCCTCCAATAATAATTGACTTGTTCATTCAATCTTACGTTCGCTGTATATCTATGTATATATAAAAATTGTTATTGAATCTGACCAATTGTGCCAGTTCTTATTAATACATGTAAACCACTTATAATCAATTCTATAACATTCATTTGGCAGCGCTTGCTTTGACAGTGAACTCGTGTCAATTGCTGCTTTGAATTTCTAATTGATATCCATCTACTTGTATATTGGGAACAACGCTTAAAATAGTAGTCAAGCTTCTAAATAAAATTGTTACTAAAATACTTTATTGTCCAAATTTTCGTATAGAAACACCAAAACCAATATAAAATATTAAATTCAAATTATATCCGAAATTAAAGTCAAGATCTTATGATAGAATCCATTTATTAGCATCCCCGATTGCTTAGTATTGTTATATGTGGCATTTCATTTTCAATTTGTCATGTTCATTGCTTATTCTAAGTAGCTATATCTAAACACAATCTAAAACAATTCCAATCAATATAAGTTTTACAGCCACACCATCAATCTATAGTGGACATAAAACTGCCTCTGAAATGTAATCAAGTGAAGTTGCTTTTATTACGGCATTCAACCAAATTGTGTGCTGACGATATAACTCCTGGTTATATAACATTGTAAAGGTGACGCGTTTGTTTCGTGACTGAGCACAGGTGCGCATTCTTCAAGTCACGTACGTACCAGCAATACGAGTTGAGAATAAGGGGCGGGGCCGGGTTGATGAACCCGATCCGTCGGTCCTCTTTCGACCCAAATTGCATAATGATGTGCACAACTCGCGAAGGTGCATCGCGTGCTTGCATTCGACCAATTATACCGCAGTCACTAAACGGTACTTCACGATAACTTGATTGCACAATGTTCGTGTCATCACAGTCATTTCTTATTGTTATATTTATTTGGATTTCTATGAAGAAGCTTTATTTATACTACAATTTTAATATTATTATTTTAAACGTCTGTTTTAATGAAATATTATGATGCTTTTCTTAATAGATTTCAAATATCAAAAGATTCCTTAATTTTTTTTAATTTTTTTAATTAATTTATTTATTTTTAGATAACTTGAATCCATTTTTGTTATTAAGTGTACTTAATGAAACTGTTTTTTTATGTATGCTACTTAATATGTTTGCCAGTTTTTGTGTATTTTATTCGATAGAGTGCGCTTCCATGATAGTCATTAATATATCACGATTGAATCGTTTTTCTTTTTTTGAGAAACAAAATTGTCAGTGATTGGTTAAATAATTTTGATCTTACAATATTTATAAGGAAAATAACTGCCAAGCTTGTAATAAAAGTTTCGTTTCAGACGTTAAAGTTTATAATATAATTAATTCATAGCTTACTTAAGTTCAAATTGTTTACCAAACCTTCTCTTCGAACTTCGATAATTGAAACTTAGATTTCGTCACTTCGTTATTCAAATATTTGTCTTCCCAAAAAGTAACGGATAATTCCGATCCTTATCATTATAAATGCAAAAAGTTTGTAAGGATGGTAGTTTGTTATTTTTTTATTTAAATACTACTGATCGGATTTGAATGAAATTTGATAAATCAATAGGTTCTAACCTAGAACATAGGGATATGTTATATACTGATTCATGTGGACGAAGCCGCGGGATACAGATAATAAATTGAAAAATAAATTGCGACCTGACTACGCCGTTCTTGTCACGTAGATTAAAACTAGAAAGCCCCTGTTTATCCTACATATATACCGGTTATGAGGAACACCTTTTTACACTTCATATAACCAAAAGCATAAATAATGACGTAATTTATTCGTCGTATGAATGTTGGTTATTTGATAATAATATTGCAGGAAAAATGTGTGTTATGTATGTGTATATAGGTAGGTAATTTATTTCCCTAAAAAATAACTGAGAAATAATCTATATGAAATAAAAAATTTATTTAATTTCAAGAAAATCTAATTATTGCATCAGTTTAAAGTTGCGAAATCTTGTGTTGAATCAACATTGCGCATGCCTCTACATCCGTATACTTTTTATGGAGTCACACATTCATAGTGTAGCCTGTGAAGTGTAAGTTTGTTCGTCTATAAATATACATTACTCGTATTATACTAATTTTCCTTTGGGTATATTAGATTATTTATAAACGTACGGGGAAATACCTTGTAAAGGTTTCTTGTTTCGTGTTTATTGTCATAATTTTAATCATTTACCTTGTTACGCGAATTTTCTTACAATGAATTCATTACTGTATTCGATTCAAATACTCCATTAATTTTTGTTATAATCTTCACCAGTACAGAATATATTCATCATCTACGTATGTATCAGTTTTGTTTTATTCTAATTAAATTAATAATAAATTCGTATGAATTTATTTTCGATTAGTTTTACTTGCGATGACACATGAATTTTGGAAGTAAGATACCAATTACATAGACCACTTCTAGTTGGCGTTTCGAGATTAAACACTCCAGATTTTAATTTCGACCTACAGAAATCGTAATTGTGTAAACTGCATCCAATTTGGTGCAGTATTTTTTGTGTGATGCCAGAACAAACAGACTGACAGATCATGTCAATTTTTCTTACATATCTCCTCGGTATTGTCTAGTAAGAATTATATATAACTTATCCTCAAAATCCCTTCGCGCTCGTCTACCCGCTCCAGCGGATCCTGTACCGTCCATGCTGCTAGATTGTGGAATGTTCTTCCCACACCTAACCGTGCGAGTCAAGCATATTATAAATATTTTTTAAGAATAAAGATAATTTTCTATTTTTATGAACTTATTTATTTATTTGTTTTTGTAGGAATAATTATATATGTATGTATGTGTAAGTATATATAGATATATAATTAGTTATGTATAGACTATTTTTTTTTTGTTTGAAAATTGTCACAATATTGTACGCCGCTTTACCCGCTGACATTGATGCTCCTTTCCACTTTGAATTTGTTAAAAGAGAACTCTTTTAGAGTTAAGCTCGTCTTTGTAGATTTACTTATAGCTATCATATTTTTATGTATTATCAGTGTGCACAATAAAGTATAAATAAATATGAGTATGTATATATATGTAAGTGGATGAAATCCATCGTGAAATCTAGATCTAGTCAGTAGCTTGCACTCACAACAGGGTCCATTAGAGCCCGGTATCGTTTTACGCGGCTAAATTGTGGAACAACGCGCCTTCATCGCCGAACGGATCGAGTGTCGGCGTTCTTGCTTGCATTCTGTGACGGATCGACGCGATGTCGTATTCGTGTTGGTAACAAAGACTCTTTAGTATTTTATATAGATGTTTTATATAATATATTACACCCATTTTAATTAGTTCATTTTAAGTATCCGAGTATTTATCACTAGCAATGTATGAGGGGGATCTATGTTCGGCGATTGACAATGGAGAGATTGAATGAGGATGAATCGGGTCAATTTAGAGGTGTAGTCAATATTTATTTTGCTAAAATAATACTTTTCAATTATTTTGTTGCCTATTTATTACCTAGCTGGCATATGTCTAATATTATTATATCTAGGGCACTGATTTGTTTATCTCTATATATCTTATCTAATTTTGTAATTTTAATTCTGTGGTATTAGTAGGTTCTAAATTTATTAAGTAAAATATTTATATTTACAAAAATAGATACAATATCAAACGAGACTATGTTATTATATATCCACTCTGAGAATAGTAAACATGGGATATTTAACAGTTGATATAGGTATGACGTTTTAATAATACGGTATGTGCCCAATTCCCACTCTTTACTTGTAACATGCGAATCGTAATGAAATTTGGCATTATCGCCTTTTCGTTTGATTTACCTAGTAAGTTCATTAATTCGACCTCTCCAAAAGTACATTAACATCAGGCAACTATTTTTTAAATAATTTTAAAAATTGTCCACATTTCCTTTTTTATTCAAATAACATAGAACTGCAGCTTTAATTTTAAATATTACTATTTTAATACAACGAGAAGAATCTGTCTCCAAACAGTTCGTTGACCTGTTCAGAAGTAGAAGACCAAAATAGACTTCAGTCCTGCTTCATTTTAGCTACCTAGCTCTCTCTGAATAGCTTACTTATTAACAGTGTGCATAGAAACAATTATAACATTATAAAGTATTGTAAATTTAGTTAGGTGTTAGTAACATAAGTATGGGCTTATCTTTTACCACTTAATCACTCGTAATAAATCTTCAAATGTTACATGCACATATTGCGTGAAATAATAGGTACATCGCTAGCTTGCCCATGATCTGAATGCGATTAACTTTCAGTGAATCGTGAACTTACTTATCTTGTCGCGTGGCTGCCGAATGTACGGCAGTTCTCAAAAAAATTGTCATCGAGTGTAATTCAGCGTATCTCATGTGTATGTGTTCTACGTCACGACCACGAGTGCGCCGCCGCTGTCCCGCCGGCGAGGCGGTTTGTATCATTCGCGCGACGACTATCGTACCAAGCGAACACACCGAGCGTCCTCCACACACCGCCCCCGCATCTAACACGCGATCAGCTGTTTTGAGTGTAACAAACAACACATACCGGCGAATCTCTTGATTTGTTTGACAACATTACTCGCATCTACACTTTCTCGCATCATGGTAAGCACCGGTGGATCAGTGATTGTGCTAAGTGAACAAGTGTGTGCCGACTTGCAAGTGATCAAATTGCACGTAGATTTCATTCTTACGATCGTGTTGATGGTACGGAAAGTGCCATAAAAATATCGTCATAAATAAACAATGACTCGCGACCTTCGGTTAAAAACAAATCTGTGCGTATCCGAAACTGAAAAGCGTTCTCATTTGAAATTCAATTTAGATTTCAATTGATAATAATCAAAACCGTCTACCTTCAATTTGAATTTATCAATACTAAGTCTGATGCAGTGGTCTCAATTTTACAGTTTATATGTCGTGTTGAACAATTCGTTGTCAAAAACAACTCTGTAATACCTACTAGTTGTTTACCATGGCTTAGCAACTCGTTGTCTTCCGTTTTCGGAATAATTTCTTGATTAAAAAGTGTAAATTGTAGTCATATTTGTGATCCGAAGCTTAGATTATTTGAGAAAATAACTTTAGCTTAATTGAAGAATTTTAAAAATCGATTTAAAATAACTACTAACATATAAAGAAACAAATTTAATATAAATATAAAACTTAGAAGTTTTTTTAGTCTTATTACTGCGAGGAATCTCCTACACGACAAGCATGTTGCATCTTCGGAGCTTCGTAACGTGTGTCGTTATGCCCATCGTGTGATCGAGTGTTTGCTAAGACCATAGCTAAAATTAACGAACTCCGCCCCCCACTGTCCTCATCCATCAATTACATAACCGCATCACGGCGGCCTTGACTCCTGCGCAGCTTCTCGGTACACTCGCCATTGGCATCGCATCGATTCAGTTTAATTTCAATGTCGTTAAAGCTAATTTAACCAATTTCAATAGTGACACAAAATCAATAAAAAAAGTAACTTAAAAAAGATTTTTTTCATTTCCAAGTTATCAATAGTGAACACGTTCTATAGTAAAATCAAACCATTTCAAAATTAACTCCAATTTTGATCTATTTGGAAGTATGTTTTGACATAATACAAAATAACGTTAACAAATTAGGTTCGCAGTTAAACATTTTATTCCACGAAAGAAAAAATACATTTTAGTGAAGGCCGATTCGTGTCGATGGGAAAAGAATCATTAAAATAAATTCCGCATTGGCAAAGATACCCATAACGTAACACATAGAAAATACCGTCGGATCTTTTCCTTTTTTTGAAGCCATTTAAAAATAACATTTTTTAACGTTTTTATTATTTTAATTTGGCCTTCAATCTCGCCAAATATTTGTCAGGTGATAATTTTTCTTCTGGCTTTAAACACAGTAATTGATTCTTATTTGTTAATTCTCACTTGTACAATATTGTATCGTTATCTCTATGTTTACAAAATTATGATTTCAATACAAACTTAATCTACTTTCGTATCGACAAATCAACAAATTGTATTATTGCAGCGTATCATTCTATGTTGCATTATCTTTATTTATTTTTGTTTTCCCTTTATATTTTATAATTTATTTCCACAAAGTTGTGTTCATATCAAATTTCAGATATTTGATCAACTATCCAAGAATCGAATTTTGGAATGTTCACAGAGTAAATTAAATGTTAATTGTTGAACATTCGATTTGTAACTACGAGTTAACATATGAGTTGACGTCAATTCGTCCTCGGCCGTGGCAGATGTAATTGTTGAATTGCGTGGCTCGCTGAACAGTATCACGGCCAAGGTCACTGCCGAACAGCTGTTCCGCCTCTTTATATCCAGATGTTCTTATACTTTAGAAACACTATCTCAGTTTAATTGATTTTTTTCTCTAGTACAACCCCCTTCACGTTACATCTCTTGACTTGTTATTATAAAGATACATTTTTGTTATATTTTTCAATTAAAAATTTCTTCGAATGTATAATTTTATGTTAAAATATTCTTGTGACTTTTTCCTCGATGTCAAACTGTCAAACAAAAAAAAAAACAAGCTAAAGTGCAGTTACATAAAAGTTTTTTTACCAGCTTACTTTGGTTGAGATAGGCTCTAATCACAATGTTATGCCTGCAATCGATACGGAACCCGACGCGTGTTTTGACTGCGCGCGCAAGTAATTTCACTACGATTCTGGTGAATGGCCCCGACGGCATGGTGGATACAGGGAGGGTCAGATCGTACAAGGTCGCTAACAAGGCCGTCCTTACTATCTTCCTTATGTCTCTTTCTATCACGATCGTTACCTATATGCCTTTCTCTCTCAACAGATTCCCTTACAAAACGGCGCGTAAATGCAGCATCCAAATAAAACACTTTCGTTTTTGTGTCTGTATCGTAATGATCGTAGTGAGCCAGAGGTCTGTTTCTTTCTATAGTTCTATATTGTAGTATACAAATATTTATAATATTAATAGATGTTATCAACTCAATCTTATACTATTAATTACAATACAATAATTAATTAATAAATAATATTTGCTGAGTATAATTTACAGCAATATACAAAGTCGGCCCGAACTGCCTGGATTTTGTTTATCAGAGACAAATTTGAACTACAATCAACAAGTTTATCTTTGTCCCATAAGGTCAATTCCTAAATTATCTCGTTTGATTTTTCTTTTTATAAATTAGAGAGAATTATTTGTACTCAATCCTACTGCCTAGTGTCACTTCAAATGAAATTTATCTCTAGAAGTGTACACTCTCAAGTAATTATTTTCTTCGTCATAAATATATTTCACATTTCAGTATTCTGTTTAGTTTTATCGTGTACATGTTTATATTGATAAAACATCGGTTGTTATTAAATGTTCATTCTGTACTATCTACTGCTCTTATATTGTTTTCCTCCGCAACAATAAAATTATCTTGAACTCGATAACTTGTGTTATCATCTTTACCGACTTTTGTAATAGTTTTAGTATATAGCACATTATTGTTGTCAGTTTTTTAGTCGTTTTTAATATTTAACTCCTATAAGTATGTCATAACAAAATGACGTCTATTTATAATTAGAATTGTTATAATCTTATTTTACTCAATATAAGTAAATTATATTTTTTTAGAAATACGTAATTTGACCTATTATTAAATAATATACTTTATATAAACTTATTATTTAAAATTTGTGTGGACAAGTATTAATGTAATCGTTCTCTAATAATAAATTTGTGACAATCAAAGAAAGGAACGGTCCTATACATTGAAGACTTACTGTGAAATGCAAATGCAATAAAAAACATTTTAGATCGCAATAAAAATAGAGAATTTTCAAATGCGATTAACTATAATTATATTCTATATTTAAAAGGCAATGTATATGGTTTAACATTCTATGCATTCTAAATGCACGTAGCACTATAAGACCTTTTTCGGCAGTCGCTTGAAATTCATGATATCAGTATAAAAAATTCCATTCATTTCTGTCCTCTAAATGAGCTATTGCTTATTTTTATGTAATTATTAGGCCATAAAAACTACTTAAGGGAAAATAACTGCAAATAATGTATCAATTTTACAACATCACCTGTGTTGAATGAAAGTTTGTAATAATATAGAAATTTCATTCTTATTTTAATTTTTTCAATAAGAGATACTCTACGTAATTAGTAGTAATTTTAGATTTTTGTTAATTTAATTATGTTATTAAGTATTTATCTATTAATTCCGTCTTACAACCTTTTTTCACATACAAAAGTCTATACCTACATTACGTACTACAAGTTAGTGCTCATCTGTAAGCGGCCTTGGGTATTATTAACTGATTAGATTCTATTATACGTGTACCTTACTGAGCTTGCTTTATAAACATAGGTACTATATATGATATATAATGTACTATATTTACACTTAGATACTTCGCAAGGTAACACATTTCAATTAACACTACATATGTTCGATTCTCTGTAGACTAATAATCATGCAATTGTCATTGTAAGTCGGTACACATTATGTATGTATCACAGTCGATAGACCATAAGTTGCCTTATGGCAACGTAGTTTTACTATCTATTACATTATTTTCACAGCGGTATCGAGTCCAAAGATGAGGTGTTTGCTGCACACCAAGTGCAGTACGCGGACTTGAAACCTGTTGTCATTCAGAACACAGCTACTCGGGCCGCTGCTATTTGTCCGCCCATTGAAGTTGCAAACGGTACAATAGTACCTGCTCCGATTCCGGAAGAGGAACGCCCCATACCGGTCACAGAGCTCATATTTGCGCCGAGAAAGAAGGAAATGAACAAAGGCTTTCTCATGTTTTCATCAGACGAAGGACTTACAAGTGAGTGGTACCTTAAAGTATTTGTTTGCTTTGATCTTTAAAATTTAAGGTTTGCTTACTTTGTTTTTTATTGTAAGTTACCTAACATCTATTTAAAAGAAACTTTATTTTTAGTGCTTAAAGACGAGCCGGAAGATCTGACTCATTTGGCTCCAACGGCCGGTGATACCTGCATCCCTCTCGAAGACAATTCTTTCTTTTTCGATGAATTTATACTTAATGATAATTACTGCAGTTTGTTGGGTGACGATCTTACTAATACGTCGCCAGATTCTTTAACTACGGATTCCTTGATGTTATCTTCGCCTGAACCGCAGGTATGTAAAAGATAGATGCTGTACATTGCATTCTGCCATATTTGATATATCTTTATATACAAAATGGTCTCTAATTACTTTATTTATATTTTAGGAAACTGAATCATCATGCGAGCAGTCATCCTTACTAACAGATTTATCGTTAGACACCTTTGACAGTGCAAGGTCAGACAACGATATCGATGACACAAATTCGCCTTTTATTCCATTGAGCGATGAACTTCCTGTACTGGAACCAGCAGTTATGTGGGGTGCTTTACCTGACAATGTCAGTTTAGCAAGACCACAACCCTCAGAGTCATATTCAACCTCGCCAGCGCCAGCGTTACAGCGCTTACTCGCGGCACCGAATACGGGCCCGCCACCACAGGATCTCATTTCTAATATTTACTCGGACCAAGGTATAATTGACAAACAATTACAGTTCAGTTGTTTATTCAAGTTTTTTTATGAAATGATTGTATCAAGTTGCTTTTATTTTAGGTATAATTCCAAGTAAGAGTATCGCACCATGGGACACTGGGGTTAAGAGAGTAATGAAACAAGAAGAGGTACATAAGGCAAAACGTGCGAAGCGCAGTCCTTCACCGCAACAAACGTCGTCTCCAAGCAAACAGTCCTCGAGTGTCCTCATGAACCTCCTGGTGAGCGGCTGCGATGTCGACGCTGGCTACATTTGTGTGGTGCAGTGTCGGCCGCGTCAAAAAGCTAAAGCCTGAGGCGTGAACTTCGTCTAAAGACAAAAAACTGTGATAATGCACGTCCAGTGTTCAATCGATAAATGCCTAAATATTTTTCCATTTTTCAATCTCAGACTATAAATCTGGTTGGACTTAATACGAATTAAAAGTACCGTGCCGTCGAAAGTTGTGATATGTTTGTTACATTTATGCGGTTGTATGGGAATACTGTGACGATGTCATGGACTCCAATATGCTAATGACGTATTAAACATATGTCGTGATGAGCCAGATAAATTCTGTGAAGATTTATGCACGTACCATTCACGAACGGTGGTGGTGTTGTAAAAAATTCTTCCACGGACAATCTCGTGCTATTGCCCTGTAATATGGGCGCATTCACTATCATTTTAGATTTATATTTTTAAGTAATATTAAAAGCAATCGTCCCTGTAGTTGTTTATTCTAATACTTACGTTAAACGTCGTGTTAAGTTAAATATCGTATTGGTAATGTGATCAATGAATTGTTCCTAGGTTACTTAGTTACCGTGCTCTCATTGTGGGCATCTCGCCGCGCACTCAGTCTTATGTTCGTAGTTCGAACCGAGTCAATATTTGTAGGTTTATTATGTACCTATCGGTATAGGTTTACGCTATTTATTTGTTTAATTTAATTCGCTTTTAGTAAACATTATTGGCATTTTTTATATCGAAGTAGATATCAACTTTACAATGGATATCTTATAGTATTTTTTGTGATGCTCGTTATTTACATTCATTCAAAATTTATATCGTAGTGTTTATAGTTCCGAGAAAATGGATATGTTAAATGTTTATAATTGTTCCCAGTGCTAAATGATGCAAAGTACAACTTAGAACAAAGTTGACTATAAAAGTTTTATATGTTACATACATTTTAATGACCTTTTCAGTGAAATCTGTATTAGTTTTAAATGTCAGTGGGGATTTCCTGCGGTGAAATTTAGAATTATATTATAATAATATGCTTCTCCGTTGTCATTTTTAAATTCGGAACTTCAGAACTTGTAAAATATGTAGATATACAAACATCGATCTTGTTATGTATGGTGTAAATGAATGATATGTAATTAAATGTTTTTCTTCATGAAATAAACATTGAAATGAAATGAACAAAGATTCGAATGGTAAATTAAAAGAAACAAATACAAGAAGTGGTAAAAAGGTGCACGCATTATTTTTCTTCCTTCCATCCTAATTTCCTATCCGAGTATTAGCTTTAAATGTGGATATTTGGGTATTCTTTCAATAAATTGGTCATATTTAAGTGAACTATGGTGGTGATGAATATTACTTAAATTTCTATATAAAAATGTTATGATTTTGTCTAAGTTAAAAAATATTAGAAGTTGAATAACTTTAATTATGAAATAAGTATTTTATTGGTACTAGTAAGAACTATACGAGTATTGAATATAAATTTATTATTTAATACAAAGTAATGCTAATACTATTCTATATTAAACATATTTTAATAAAAATAGAGTGAGAATATATTTAAAATCGGCTAAGAAAAATTTTCTTTTTATCCCACTTACAATAATTGAGGGTAATGTTTTAGTGTATGTACGTATGAACGAATCTTTGGCACAAATTGTAATAAGTAGTTTGTCTGCTTCTGATAAACGGTATGCCAGTAGATTTGTCTTAATTGAAGGAGTGATATACTACACGACAGTGTAAAAAAATCCGGCAACCTTAAACTGTCAAACTGAGCTGAAAGGTCCGTTTTTACGACTTTACGACATCTAATTATTTAAAAATAAAAAAATATTATTTCAAAATGGGCATGTATGTATATTTTTTATTGTATCTTTAGCTTTAAGCCGATTTTGATAATTTCTTTTTGCAATTATTAGTATTTATTCCCGTATTGTTCCTAAATTAATTTTATCATGATTGAAGTGTTTTTTGCAAAGCAAATTTTGAAATTATTTTACACAACAGGTAATTAATACATAAAGACAATAATTTCATTGACCAAATTATATAGAAATGTTTCTAACATTTGATACAATAGGTATTATTCAGTGAAACATTCAATTAACAATAGAAATAAATAGGATCGACCTTTGTTTATTATATTATCAGGGCCACTTATCAAAACGTTACAATTTAAATGGTTACTTATAATTTAGACGGAGAACCTCAATATATATTAAAACTATACAATAAGCAGGAAACGGGTATTTAGTCCATGAAGAACGTAAAGTGCCTTATTCTATGTATCAGGAATATGATCTATCATTTTATTACAATTCGTTCAATTCTGCTAAACATTTAAGTGATTGAGTAACGTCCAAACTTTTATACAAATTTTCAAATTTAAAACATTTGTGGCTGAGAAAGAAGGGTTATAAGATTTCCATGCCCATCAGTGGGATTTTAAGTTATAGTAATTGATAGCTTTATTACCCCACTGCTGAATCATAAGTTCCTAATCGATTACCTTGGTGATGCAGCAACTTGACACTACATTACAATTATTATATATTATAATTATATTGCTAATATTATAAACATGAAAGTGAATTTGTTTGTTTGTTCGTTATCTAATAGCGCCATAACGTTTTAAACAATTATTATGAAATTTGGTATATACATACTATATGGAATGGAGATGGTTAAAATTTGGAACTAGACAGAGCTTTATTTTTAGGTCTATTTATTTACTCGTGTTTGTACGTATGGTTCTTTGTAACCACGTAGCAACAATAACTATTTTGACGAATCAGGTAATTCGACTCGTTTTACAGCTAGGTGTAACACTGAATACCTATTTGAAATATAGCCAAGCCACGAAATATTTCGGCAATGACTTTTGGAAACTTGGGACTTTTGTCACGCCACGTTTGTGACAAAGATATCTCAAAGAGAAATGAAATAAGAACAGCAGATTGCCAGAATTAGATAAATATTAACTCATAATTGATGAAACAAATACAATACCATAATGTATATGTTAGCAACGATAGGGGTTTGAAAATCTCAATGTCTTCATCGAATTTGATGCTGACCGTACAATTAATCACATGACTACTTATCTACAATAGATACCGTTATCTCTCATTAGGACAACCTTGATTTACGAGAATAGGTCGGCCCCTCGAGGGGAATCGTCAATAAGTCCTGCTAATGTCAGAACGTTAAGGGCCCCTTACAAGTAATCAGTGTAACACGGAAGTACCAATTACCAAGGTTGCACGCTCGGTATAAAGTGGTCCTTTAATTTTAGTATGTAATCTCACATGGAAATAGTGGATTGGGATGTTGGAAAAGAAAGTAGAAAAGTTCTTAAAACAATTCGCGTACAAACTAAACTATAGGTAGGGTACTATTTATTCCGGTCTGATTGACCGGGATAAATTTATCTCGATCACGCAGACAAAGTCGCGGTTAAAAACTAGTATAAGTTTTACTAGCCACTACTGAATACCTAAAATAGAAATTGTTATAGTCGACAATACAAATACAGTCGAATTGAGAACTCCTTTTTGAAAACGGTTAGAAATAAATTATGACTAGATCTATACAAGGGTTGATAACCTAAACACAATCAATAGTCACACGGGGCCTTTGATGATACCTACCGCCGATGATAAGTTTATATAGGTACCTATATAATTTAGTTACTAGGTAATAACCTCAGATGAATTACATACTCTGTAATAACTAAGTAATTACAAAATTTACCTACTAAATATGAACCAACGTAATGTACGCTTGAGACAAATTATAATAAATTAATGTCTGTCAATTGTCGATTGCAAAAAAACAATAATCGAAATCGGCGTAGCATTGTTGGAACTATTACGTAGTAGCTATGTTTAGATGGCTATATTTCAGTTTGAAGGGTGGTGAAGACATCAATCCTCAGAAATAACAATGCATAATGTACCATGGTCGTCACGGCGTATTGCGATGCCTATGGTGCTACTCATATCTATAGACAACGCTTAGCACTTCCCATCTAGTAGTTTTATTGTTGTTTGCTATTTCAAGTTGTTTCGGAACATGTGACGTAATGTCACTGAATTCAACTGCTTATAGCTGGGAGGGAAGAGTCTGTTAGTAATGCAAACTACCAATCTCATTGCTAGCAATATACCCTTGTCAGGTCGACATCTTTTTTAATAGATGATAATGGAAGTGTTACCTTACCAGAGCTTTTTTTTTATACAACTTAGAATGGCAAACAAGCTGACGGCCCACCTGATGGAAAGTGGTAACCGTCGCCTATAGACATGAGCAGTACCATGGACATAACAGAGTATACTGTTTCGCCCATGATACCCCCCATGCGTTGCCATTCCTGAGGACTCGTATGTTATTCTTCTGTACCCAGTAAATTCACGCCATATCCCACCCTTCAAACTGAAACACAGCTGCTTCACGGTTGAAACACGAATGGGATAGAGGTACCCAAGCAATCGACTTTTGTACAAAGTCTCCTTCTGGTATCGCTATACATACGTTGACAGGGCACTAGTGTGGGGTAATTGGTGAGGTTCAAAAGGCAGATCAATTAGTCCAGCGTGATGAATTGTTTTAGAAATAAGCATGATGGTTTCCAGAGAAGGGCGGAGGACTGGGCGTGTAGGTTGACCTATTAGGGTATATTACTAATAATGGTGCTGTTAGACCCAATTATTAACAATCTCTTTCCCCCTATAGTTGCCCATTATCTTATAAAAATGTCTATCACTTTAATATATTATAATATCAGTAGCAGTTGACCATTAAATTCTATTATTCTCTTAGTATTGTAATAAAAAGAAATAGTAATACACATAGTTTACTCAGGCATTTCGTATCACGCATTGAGACCTAACTCCGAAATCTGATATTACTCATAATAACCTATATGAAATGTATATGTTTGAAAATATTTTTTATTCATAAGCCCTTTTAACAGAAGTTACGAGACATAGGTATTTTCATAAGTTTTATTAGTTTAGTCTATGCTTAACATGTCGTATAAGAGTGATCTAGATTCTAGACTGATAGGTACTGATAAAATATTTTTATTCACAGAATAGTATCTAGCATCAGTAATTACTTACTGATACGTCGGTCGGTCGTGGAAGTTATTGTAATAGATTTCGTAGTTGCAAATAAAAATATAAAGTCAGATTCTAATGACGTGATGAGGTCGCTAAAAATTCAACGGATAAATTTAATTTTTTTTTTTACATTCATCGCCACCATAGTTATGTATCACTGTTGTCGTAGTGTCTAGTATTCCCACAATTAAGACAAATTATTACAAGTACGTTTTATACTTTGCAAAAAAAAACAACGAGTTTTGACGTTGTAAAAGATGCCCACTAATTACAAAATATTTCGTACACTCATTTGACTGAAAATAATTGAAGAACGCGAATTAACACTAAATTTATTCGATTTAGAATTGATGATAGAATCGTGTAAATTGGTCACATAAAATACAAGCAAATTAAGAACCTCCTTCTATTGGATGTCGCAGTACCAATTAAAGTACCTACACGCTATGCCAAAAATCCAAATAAATTATGTTTATATATGTACATTACAACATTACATTTGGTAGTGGCAAAAATTACTCATACACTTTATTTTTCTAAAGCAAGAAATGTTAATTATACAGTGTGTTTGTGAACAACAACTGTTTGAACAAATGAAACGTATAAAATAATATTCCGCGATAATAATTATTTACAAGAGTTAAAGTTTTAATTTAGATAATGATATATTTTTAACTGACATGGTTGATATCGTAATAAAACTTACAGGATATTATCAACGTCTTTCCCGAGTTCATTCTAGTCGATTCGAGATCCCAGTAATCTGTATTTAATAATAATAATTCTCGAAAATTTTATCATTCTTATGAATAACAAAATCTAACAGTATTTTCGAAAAATTCATCAAGTTATTTTAGGATGTAGGATTATAACGCTAAAGATTCGGCCACAGCAAAAAACCAACCAAATTGGAAAACCAGTACATAAGATCCGATCCAAGTGTGACATATAAGCCTTTATTCTCACTGCATAATAATTTCTATTATGATGCAGAAGATTCTAGAACTTTTGTATAACGATTTTGCTCTTGTATAAATTATGTAAATGTACATGGCATATTCAATTTCTAAACAAATTCCATTATCCACAGTAAAGCTAATACTCGCTCCTAACCTGACTAGGTATGATTTTTTAACAACGTGCATCTTTTTACCAGTATTACATATTATCCATATTACACATGACACCCTTAGTGCTGCAAGAGTCCATAGGCTACAATGACCGTTACAATTACTATCAGACGGGCTATGTTTGTTTGTCGCCTTCATGGTATAAAAAAAACATTACACGCTATATTTTAAGTGTGAAAGTTAACATTAAATTAGACTATTTCGTTAAAAATATTAATTGATACATTATCTGTTTACAGGACGTACCACAGCAATTACCAGCGCATAACAACGCCCGTTCCGACTACCAAGTGATAATCAATCACCAGAAATTCTCCACACAGAAACCCCTAGACAGAAGTAATATACCGGTGCCCGTTATTAACATGCAAACAGTACCAAACAAACAAGTAACCAATAGCACCAATAGCCCCATTACCAACATAATGAACATGAACATAAATAATAATGTCATGTCACCCTTAACTCTCAATATAGGGAGTCCTATGTATTCCCTACCGTCAAGTCCAAATACACCCAATTACAGCCCAGCAATGAGTCCAGCTCAAAGAGTTCTGAGTCCTTATTCCACTCCTCAGTCTATGTCGCCTGTGGGTAAGTACAATCAAATGTACAGCCCTAATAATAGACTGTTGTCCCCGGCTACAGTGATACAAGGCAGTGACCCGTACCTATCAAATAAGATGCAGGCGAGTCCGAGTTTCCCGCTACCGACGGGCGATTTACTGCTGGACAACAACGTATCCCTCACATCGGATTTCTGGACCGAGTCAGAATTATTGCAAGGCGCAAACGATCTACTCTCGGCATTTGACGACGTTAAATTAGCTTAGTGCTTCTAGTAATTTGAGTGATTTCTTTGGAAGATTCGATGTAATTTAAAACCAAAATTTAATGTAATTTAACAATTATGAAATCTTTTAAAATACCGATAACGTATTTTACTGTTTTGTATTCATTTCCAATTTTATTGACATCTGTACAGATTCTGAGGCAGGGTATTGAAGTATTGTTTAATTAAAACGTAAGCTTCTAGCAGAAATCACTCAAATGCAATGAAAGAACGGAATTCTTTACATGCTAAAAATAAATGTCAAAGGGATTCCACGCTGAGTGCCCACGCTGTTATTACACTGTAGCCTGTTTCCATTTAACTTGTTTGTAACGTGAAGAAGCTACAATTTATCTGTTGTGCGTATCGCATGCTATAATAACAACATACGTTAAAACTCTAAATAGTTGGCCGTGGCTTTGGGGCTTCGCAGTGCCACTACGAAAACATCATCTGTTTATCATTTCATATTATTCAATAACAACTAACGTGTACAATCATTAAATTATATATTTGAAAATCTATAATTATGATCACATTAATGTTCAAATTTTACTGACTTAGGTCTTATTTCGTGAAGCCCATTTCACTAGTTTCTGGATTAGTATTATTTAATTTAATTTCGCTGCTATTGGTCTACGTGAGACTACAAAATTTTATTATGGGAAATTGATCCACCTTGGTAAAGATTTTCCTTATAAAACATTGTAAGTTTTCGTATCATTTCTCAAAAACCTTATTTATTATTGCCTTTGCTAATTTATTAATATTTTTCTAAAATCCATTCCAGTATATAATTAAAGTTTGGTTTTTCTTTTCGGTCTATATACTGTTTATGGAATTTGCAGACTAAACAGCTTTCGTTATAGTTAGTCTAACATTCAAAGAGTTGTATAAGCAGATTTACTTCATTTTATAGTTCGATTCTGCCGCTAGTTTTCCTTTTACCAAATACTTCTGTTGTTGTTGTTTTAATTTTACTTCTCTCGTCGATTCTAGTTCAATTTATATTGGCTACTATATAATTTCAGAGGGCAATAAACCATCGACGTGACTTAGAGACGGTATATTACTATTTAACAATGAATTATGGTGTTAGCAGGTTTTTGTACACAATACGTTGGTAGAATTATATTATAGATACAATATTATATAGAGATATATTTTAGTATTAAGGTATTAATAGTTATAAGGTAAATGTTCAGACATATTTATAAGTGGTTTTAAATTTTAAATGAAAACATACATGATGTTGCTTATACTTAAAATAAAGTATGTTAAATTAATTCTGCAATTTTACATTGAAAATACGGACATTTAAAAGTTTTTTGGATTTTATTATTACAATTTGATTTTTTTCGATAGTTTGCTAGGGGATGTGGTGGACTAAACACACTGTGTTTATGGGAAACTCGATTTATTAATAGTTTTTCGAGAACTGTTTCTCTAGAAAAAAGTTCAATTTTACTGTTAGAACATTCCTTTAAAATGATGTTAATGATTTAGATTTCACTCTGTATTTTAAGATTTTGTTAAAATCGACTCATGAGGACAAAAACGTGGGACCAACACGGGAGTACACTCAATCTTATTGCAAAAATGATGATCAAAATCGGTGCAATGATCAAAATGAGTCTGCAATGTTTTCGCCAATACTTGACAAAGACATTGCATGCTCATAAAAATAAAAGTAGGTGATCTACACCACTCTAAAGTTGAAAATTGTTTGCAGAGTAGAAATGGTACAGTGGTTCCATGACAACATTTTTACTTTATGACAAGTTTTTTAATAGAAATAATATAAATAACCTTATATACACATATATCTAATTTAATAGTGTACTATATAAACACACAATTTTCATCCTACTTCAATAGGTGTAGATTATCAGTTCATCTACTTTTTTTTCATATGACTTCAAAATAGAAAATATTGTATAACCGTCAGTTACAAACTGATTTGGAAATTTCTAATCTAAAATAATATTCTTTTAAAATTAATTTTTTAGAACATTACCTTAATAAAATTTTTAATGTTGTCATCCTTCGTAATTTCTGTAACGATTTTGATTACTCTTTTGTACAAAATTGAAGTTAGTATTATAACAAAATCTTAACCTTAGTTCCATAACTATTGAATGGATTTCATAAAAATGCCTTGTATGAAATGATATTAATAATAAAATCATAAAACTTGACAGAACGACTATGTTGCGATTTATATCAAGTCTTCTAAATTAAATGAAAAATAGGAGAAAAATAAAATAATTTTATTAAATATATCATAATTATTTGTCTAATGTAATACAATATTAATTTTTAAAAACATTTGATTTATAAAAACGATTAATGTGAAAGAAAATTGGCATATGTAAAATTTTGATGCAGTATAATTCTTTGAAATATTTTGTTATAATGAATTAATTTTTAATATACGATGGGAATAGTTTATGTTATGTAACTTATATTTTACGAACAAAATATATACTCACTTAGAGAAATAAGCAAACCTCACTTCACGATATTGTTTCCAATAGTTTACTTTTGGACCCTTGTCAAACCATAAAGTACAACTAGATCGAAAGTGGAAACTACTTCATATTGGTAACTATCAAAACCACTACATGAAGTTATGACTAGATTCACACTGTAATGTACATCACGGTACGTTCACGGTCTAATTTTGATTTTGAAATATTATCAAATAAACACTTCGTATTGATCTTGAGTGGAACTTGACTGTAACAAATAACATAAATAATACACATTGTTTCTTAAATAACAATGCCAATGTACTGAGCAGGGCTTATCTAGCCGCCGAACTGTCGTTTTTCACTCGAAAGCTAGTCAAGAGTGATTTATTGTACTAATCATTTCGCCATCCATCCTTCTGAGACGACCCTAAACAGAAAATTTGAATTGATATTAGCATACTGTCTGTCTTAGGGTAAATTGTCACTGTAGCCTATTGACGGCTGCAAATACTAAGGCCGTCACGTGCGTATTGTCAACCCTGAATAAAACTTAACTCATCCTTTTTAAAGAAGCCTACACTATAGTCTTTAGTGAAAACCTCAGAAGGGAGCTCATTCCACAGCCTGAGTGTTTACAGCTTATATTTTTATCTATTATGTATGTATATGTATTTCCAATTTAATGGGTATGTAATATAATTTAATATGTCCATCAATTAACCATACATCAAGCTCTATTAAATTAGATACTAGATGGCCCTCTATGATATATCCAGAGCTATTATTTTGATCTAGTTGTGCAATATTCAGCCGATTTCACATTTGATAATTCGCACTGAGAATACTTAAAATGTGATGAAGTGAGGGTTACTTCATTAAGTTTAAATCTCAGCCATTGATTTTTATTACATTACATTTTGAAAACTAACGCAAAATTTCAATATCATTCCGTCAGTGATTTCAAAATTGTGTTTGACAATATTTAAATCAAGCTTCTAGCACAATAAATAGGTGTTCTCATTGCTTACGACTTGTAAATCTCAATAATATTAATTTTAATCCACAGAGTTCATTTTTTATCCATAAAAGAACAGAGATACCCAAAGAAATTCTGATAGGTGGCTTATTTAAGTACGCTTAAACCGCTGCACAAAAATCAAAAGAGAAATCGGCTGATGCTTTTTTTATAATATATATAAGCACATTCGTGACAAACAGATAATAAACTAAAGCACCATATACACGAAGAGATTTATCTCCTACATCAAACGAAACGATAATAGTAACAATCTGTCTTTATATTTTCTTTCAACCACACAAAATCGGTTGATTTTAAGATCCCACACGAATTGCAACGATTATCGTTCCGTATATAGAGCTAAAGATAAAAGATACTGTTTGTACTCTCGTATATGGTGTCTTAATTTCATATATTGCTTTCTTTGCCTCTTATTTATCTGTCCGTCTGTATGTGTTTGTAACCATAGATTACTAGGTACACTTGTTTACAATCAAAAATATTTCTTTATAAAACAATTACATTAGTGCCCTCTATTAAATATTGTTGAGACTTCTTTATCTGGTTAATAATGAGAATACCGCGATAAACTAGTGCTTCGAAACATCACTAGAGGGCACTTATAAGAATATATCCTTTATCACTGTTTTCAAGTACAATGAATCGTAAAATGACATCCAATGTAATGCAATCTTTCTTCTTTAATCTCGTTAGATTATTTTATGTAGCGTATTTTTTTAGTATGTTAATAACCTTAATATTAAGTTGGGATTGTTACAGTCTATAAGTATATATTAGTGTGTACCGATGTTGTATTTTGTGTTCGAAATACGTGTATATTCCTGCGGCATGTTTGAACACCTAGTTATAAAATATATAATTTAATTATATAGAGGTGCATACCGTACATTTGATTGTCATTATTGAATCTAAACACAGCTAAACACGTGAAAGGGTTATATTAGATAAATCGTAAAATAAGTTACCTTGTGTTGCTTTTTTTAATCTACTCTACAATCCATTTACTTCAGAAACAAATATATATTAGAAAAATCTATATTAAACATTTACTTCTTATTACCGATTCTTATTTATCAGACCATTAGATTTATTATAAAATTTGTAAAATCAATATTTAATTGTACACTAAACTTACTCTTAATAAGCCAATTTCATAAAAATAATATTTTAAAATATTATTACTACAACAGTTGACCTGATACGGATACATGATGTAGGGGAGACCGGGGTAAGATGGGATACTTAAGAGAAAAAATATCATAATGCAGAAATAAAAAGGTTTAATATAATCCGCTTACAAAAAAAGGAACAATTACAGTTTCAATTTAAATAATTATAATGTTTTATGGCGCAAAATCACATACATTACATTTTATGACGTAATTATAATATTCTTAAGACTAATGTTACTGTATGTGCCTATTTTTATCTTTTAAGCTTACACTGTGTAGGGAAACAAACATACTGCCAATTTTCATTATTTTATCTACTATATAATTGTCTTATTGTTATTATTATACTGTCCATTCTTGTGCCATAGATAAATGTCACATAAAATTGGATTTCAAAAAATTTTATCTAATTTATATATTATAATTACACCAATATAAAAATTCTATCTAAGTAAACAAATTATTATTATCAAATTCAATAAAAAATTGTACATAAAATAATAAACATGTTTATATTACTATTTTAGATATTATAATAATTGTCAAGCAATCATGGTTTTATTGATTACCTTTTTATTAAAATACAATACTAGGTAATGTAACTAAAGTTTTACCGAATGGAAGATTGAATGTAAAACACGAGTAGCGCCCTCTATTTAATTTGTCTATATGGACCCTAGTATCAGTCCGTATAGACAAATGAATCGAAAGTTATTTGATAGTATAAAACAATTTTTAATTGCTTTTACTACAAATGATTTCACAGCTCTATAGTAGTATATGGGTCAATGATATAAGCGAAGCCAAAAACTTTTGGGGTGGGTTGTGATAGGAAAAGGTGTACCTATGTAGTATGTAGAGTTAATTCGGCCTATGTACAGTCAATCTCGTACAAATGTTCGGTCGGCCGCTGGCAACACCGACGAGTTTGTAATGTGTGTGTGTGTGTAATGTGGCCGTGGGTTTATACCAGGGATCTGCTTCAAGGCCTCAAGTCTTTACCTCTTTTTATTGATAATGAATGCTTAGACCTCGAATCTACAAGAAAAGTCTCCTTGGTGTATGCTGTTCGCCGAAGACATTATTCTTGTTGGTAGGAATGGAATTGAAGTCCAGAGTACACTGGTAGTAACAACAAAGTCTAGAGAGTTTTAGCTCGAAAATCAACAGAACTAAAACTAAATATATGTTCTGCGATTTCGGCAGTCAGATAGTTTGACAGTACTACTTTTTTTTAATAGGTGATAATGGTATGGTAATCCTGCCTGCACTATCGGTATACACTGGCAGGGCACCAGTTATAGATGACTGATGAGGATGAAAGCAGGTCAGTTAGCCCATCCTGACGAATTCAACTAGAATTAACCACGATGGTTTCCAGGAATAACCACGTGGAGGTCGGCCTGACATGGTATATTGCTAGTAAATGGACTTTAGCCCCATTTCTAACAATCTCTTCCCCTCCTGACGGTACTACAATAAAGCACTAAATTAAGTCAAGATGAATGATAATGCGACAGGTTACGGCAACCACCCGAGTCTCTCGAATTCCCCTTAAACTTGAGGGAAAATCTTACAAGAGCATAATCCGGGCTGTTGTCTTATACAGATCGGAGCGTTGGCCCGCAAAGGTGACGGATAAAAGGTGACTGCATTTGACTGAGGTGCCAATGTTATGATGGATGTGGTGTGACAAGAATGGACAAAATTAAAAATGAGTATATTAGACGAACTATGAGTGTACCGCCAGTGATAGAAAAGTTAAGGAGCAACCGCCTGACTTGATACGGATACATGATGTAGGGGAGACCGGGGTAAGATGGGATACTTAAGAGAAAAAATATCATAATGCAGAAATAAAAAGGTTTAATATAATCCGCTTACAAAAAAAGGAACAATTACAGTTTCAATTTAAATAATTATAATGTTTTATGGCGCAAAATCACATACTTTTTTGCCAAATAGGCATTATATGACACATGTCAAATATCCCGTCTTGCCCCATCATCGGGGCAAAATGGGAAATGCCATGGGGCATAATGAGTACACAATAATCTGGCTGGCAACGTAATTATATTATAACGTAATTTATGTGTACAATGGGGTGGTGTGCACAACAAGATTATATGATGTTCCCTTGCATAATCAATTAAATCAATATTTTTTGTGTGTGATGAATGACCGTCTAGTAGCAATAAAACTGGTTTTTCTTTAGTGGGTTTTATGGTTTCTACAAACTTTTTGAACCACGTATAAAATATTTGTGAAGTTATCCAATCATTGTCACTACAGGTTCCCCAAAATCCTGATGGTGCACCATCTAGTAGCTCATTCTTCATCCTGAATCAGTGTCAACATCTTCATCATATCGAGCTTTTCTCACTCGTCGCTCCGAGGTCGACTTAGGAACGTTATATGTCGCCGAGGCTCGCAAAAATCCCATTGTCTCTGATAGCACAGCTCTAACTGCCCTTCTCTTGTCTTCTTCTTCTTCCCATGTGCCTCGATCCGACTTTCTTTTATAGTTTCGTACCATTTTGACTGCAACTAGAAATAATTTTGCTACAATAAATGAATAATATCCATTTGAAGATATCAGTGTTTTTTAAGTCTATATAAAAGTATGGTACGAATAGCAAAAATGACCCATTAACCATGCGAATAAAGTCGCGGGCACAGTTTGTTAAATATATAAAACATCATCTTATATAAATTACATATGGGGCAAAATGAGATACTATCCCATTATGCCCCGACCGTTTTGCCCCAACAGACATATTTTACAAAAGTAACAACAATGCTAATCTATTTTGCAGAAATCCAATCAAAACTCGTTAATTTAACACTACTACAACAAGTATGCAGTAATATATTACAATAGCACTAATACATACCTTGGTGTACATCGGTTCAAAGCGAAAGATTTCGTAAAAATTCTCCAAAAATCCGTTTTTTCTTGCCGGGCAGCCAAAACACGTAGTGACATACACGCACCCCACGGACTCGTGTGAAGCAACTGAACATCGCGCGAATAGCGCTGTTTTAGTCTTTGTTGTGTACACCACTCACGCATACAAGCACACTTCCCATCTTGCCCCGAGCTTCGTCTTGCCCCGGTATCCCCTAGGGTTAGGAATGAGAGACATGTTTTAAGACATGTAGGTTCATATATAACAGAGAGAGTTAACAGAGAGAATTAACCATACATATGTTAATTGAGATTTAAAAGAGTAACTCTTCAATTTCTTGCGGGCTCTTCTCAACAGATAACAACTTTCCGAACCCTGCAATAGATTTAAAAAAATTACGATTTAAAAGTGCTTGTAAACAAGTCTATTTAAATTTAAATAAAGATGATTTGAATTTGAACTTAACATGGACGGACTGTGAGAAAGATGATCTGACCAGAATGGCAGTGAATTCAGAAATGACTGTGAATAAAGAAGAATAGAAGAGAAACATTACGCCGACACAAAATAATAATTGGAATAAATGTAGAAAGATGATTTAAAAAAAATTTATCTACTTGTAAGTATGCCATGGTGTTTTTAAACAGTAGGTATGTACATTCTATGTTACGTTATAAGTACTATAAAAATCTCTAGTATTTTTATAAATTACTACCCCCATGTCAGTTAGAGAATAAAGCACGCAGATTATCTTTAAACACCTATAAACTACTAGAATTTCGATTACTATTACTATAAGAACTTGTACTTAGACAGTGTTTCGGTTTAAACTGTAACGTAAAGCAGTGGATTTACTGGACATAAAAGAAAATAATACTGTATTCCTAAATGGCAAAATTGCAAATTACGAGGAGTATCCTAAACGTCATAAGTAATATATCATGCTTAATAGCGTGTCCGGGTATAATAGAAAACTCTTCGAAAACAACTGCCAATTGTTAGCAAGTTTGCTTCCTAATAAGCACCAAACTTCCTAATCGCTAGTTTTCTCTAACAAACACTGTTATTTCTCATCAAGTGGTAACTTTAGTTTCTAAATTGCTTCACAGAGATCTCGTTCGCTTGCTAATTTAATTAAAATTAAATTTTACAGCAAATATGTCGTAGTTTTTGGTTATCGCAAACTGCGAGATAATCATGATGTAGGTAATCAATTCCTGGATGTTTAGCCAGCAATCACCTACACTCCTTTCTAATATACATAACAATTATTTCCTAATAATCTACAAATAAATTTTCATACAAATAAATTTTTATATAAGTACTACTATCGAAAATTGGTAATGTTTACTAAATTGAAATTGGCAACACTTACTCATTGCGAAAAACATTTCAATAATCGGCTTGTTCCGACTCGTGAATCAATGACTACTAATGAATGAAATTCGTAGTTGAATAATATTAGCAGTCGAGTGAAATTAGTATTCGCCTGACGTTAGTAGTAGCACAATATAAAATTACTAGTCGATCGATTTGAATATCAATCGATAATCCAATCGATTTGTTTAGTCAAATAATTAGTAGTCGGAATAGTAAAGTTGCGCATCGCTACTATTCATTCGTACTTGACAGTTGAACGTCATTGTTTATAGAATTTGGTCGTCTTCAAAAATTGTGTTTGTCAGCGATCCAATTAATTAATAATTCCGAGATCTATTGTGTATAGATAAGTAATGAGATAAATGTTTTTTCTAAAGGTTTAAAAATATTTTATGTGAGTGCGATATCATTTTATATTTATTCAGTTCTATATTCAGCGTATCAATGGCTTCGTCTACACCGAAACAAGTTAACGATTCGAACAACGGCCCCTTGGGAAAGCGGAAGAAATCTCGACGTAGTAAAGGATCCTATTTATCAAAATGGCTAGATAAGACTATGCAACACGTACAGGAAACACCAAATATGGATGCTTACGAATCATATCTAAATCCAAGTTTAAATTGGCCGAATAGCACTCAATTCGCGCCTGGCTACGATCCTTGCAGGTATAATATTTATGGTTGTGCTGAGCCTATGTCACTTCCAACGCTGCCTACGTACTATAGTCCACCTATACAGCCTTTCTATAATCACGAATATCGGTATAGGCAAGGCGTAAACAAAAATACTTCCATGCAAAGGCCGAGAATGCATCGGAGAAGTGATGTTAGACCGGAAGAGGTGCATTGTACCCCTAACAGTACATTGAGTAATACCAATTATTTACAACCAAAGAATTTTACCGATAGCCAAGATTTTGCGAGTTTGCCACCCATTGTTACATCAGTTGGTGATACAAACTCCAATAGTGACATGCAGACCAATGATAAGGATGATGGAAGTAATACCAGAAGGTATAGTGACCCATGTGTGCGAGGTTTACCAGATGTAGCCAGACCTGCAAATGGTGACGTGGAGTCTGATTCTGAGACCATATCCAGTAGTACCTCAAGATGTCAGATTGGTAGCCGTTTGTTGAGTCACTTACTTGACCAAATAGCATCATTAAAATTTGCAAATGAGAGACTGAGCAAAGACTTATTAGATACTAGAGGTGAGTATAATAATACAATTTTCTTTTTTATGTAATTCAGCATAGTAAACAAACTGACAGTAAATGGTAACTGTCACCCATAGATATGAACAGAATAATGAATATTAGAATCAAATATTGCACCCCTCATGTATTCCCATATGTGAGAATTAATTGTTGCCTCCATCCTTACTAAGATTATAAATGTGAGAGAGTTTACTTGTTACCTCTTAGCGCCTTAATGGCTTAACCAATTATTATGAAACTTTGTATACTCATACTATATGGGATGGAGATAAACATTGGTTACTATTTATCTCAGTTAATGAATGTTCACTGTTATACTAGAATATGTGTCGGTCATATGGATGAAGCTGCAGGCAAAAGCTAGTACTCAATAATTTCAATGTCATATAATAGATTTTACATGTGATATTATTAATTATATATATATATATATATATATATATATATATATGTATGTAGGTATAATGTAACTTATAATATGTATGTTATTTGTAAATTACTGTTTTAATTTAATGTTGTTCATTATGTTGCATTGTCAATTACACCTTCGGTTATTTATGTCTAGGGTCGACTGGTAGATAACACCATATGGTGTTAAGTCTGCCATTTACACTTTCTAGGTGTATTAAAGTTTAATAAATAAATAAATATGTCATTTTTCAAATAAAATTATCTATTTGTAACTGTTTAGTGGCACATATATGATTAAGATAGAGAGACCAATGCAGATGACTTCGGTACAGTCTATATCTGATAATTGTTTAAAGTTTTTCTGTCTCTCTTCTTATCACTAGTAATTATGTACTATTTACAACTTAATTGTTTTTATATTTGACTATGTCATTAGATAAATAAATAGATACTCTTTATTGTTCCCATCACATGATTACAATAGTAAATTTATTATAAATACAAACAATTGTAAGAAAATATTACACTG
The DNA here is from genome assembly GCF_026898425.1 of Galleria mellonella. Classification (NCBI taxonomy): domain Eukaryota; kingdom Metazoa; phylum Arthropoda; class Insecta; order Lepidoptera; family Pyralidae; genus Galleria; species Galleria mellonella. The sequence continues at coordinate 9,447,155 of NW_026442138.1, forward strand.
ATGGGTGATCTTATCACTATGAGTGATATCTTCCAGTGAAACTTTGGATAGAGAAGAGTAATTATAAACAGTTTGACTGGAGGCATGAAACACAGTTCATTATTTTAAATACTGTTAATATAGATATATAATACATACTATAATGTGAATATATAAATGTACATTTTAAGCCCTGCTTGACTAATACCATGAATATATAATAATATTATATGAGTAAAACAAGTATAATTATTAAAATGACAAAAGATAAATTATGTGTAAAAATAATATGTATCCCTTCATACTTAAATAAATCCATATATACATATAAATATGTAAATACATACACATTATTCATAATTCTCAATTGATATTTGAGTTGCAGTTGTATCTTGCAGTTTTATTTATTTATTTTGTACTTTATTTTACACACTAATAATACATAAAATATTACAAAAAAAAATATATTTTACTTATATATGTCAATGACAGTGGTGCATGGTAAAGCCATAAAACTTATGATTTGTCCATTGGTAACAGCATTATATCTTGTATTTACAAAAGAAATAAATAAATTCTAAACTCATCACAGACACACATATGGTTTATTTTATCTTTTTTAAATCTCTAAATTTATAGTATCATACCATCTACTTGAGATAAATATAATGATATCAGATGGAGTAGTGATATACTGTTTAGTTTATATTATTCCATATAACTGAATATTTTTCACACTTTTATTTTAAATTTGATACTGTTTTCAGCAAAATCTTACTCATACTATTAGAGTGAAAGTTTGTAAACATAAAATTTTTATTACTCATTCAATTTAAGTGGATAAAGAAATTAGAATGAAGTTTAGTGCACAAATATATACTTATTATACTTATAAAATATATGGAAATTTGGTTATGAGCATTAATAAATAATAAATTTCAACCTTCCTCATCACCTTGAGTAAATGTATTTAAAACTGATACCTACCGCATTAAGCATGATTCCACCCACTTAAAAATAACCAATTAAAGTTATAGGTCAGTCACACTTATCATAGATATAATACATAGAATAAATTTATAGTATTCAAAGAAATCGCCCCACCCACTTCTTGCCAATTCAAATATTACAGATCATATTGTATATGTAATAAAAGAGATTATTTATATTTTATAAAAAAAAAAAAATTCTATATAAATCTTTATTATTTCTAAAGGAGACCCATTATTTTACATTCATTTTGATGTGCAATAAGTGTTTAAATTATTTTTCTTGTAAATGCATGTGATTCAAAAAGTCGATAATTATTGCTTACTGTGAATAAAATAGAGAATTAAGTCTGTATGCGCTTCAGATATATGATTTACTAAAAACTTCATAAAAGTAATTATATTGTAACAGTTGACAAATGCCTAATCATTATCCCTGATATGTTAAACATCTCTCTCTAAAATATTATATTATATTATAGATTTTTTTTATGCAACTTCGAATGGCAAACCAGCTGACGGCCCACCTGATGGAAAGTGGTAAGCGTTGCCTATAGACATGAGCAGTACCATGGATATATCAGAGTACACTGTTTCGCCCATGATACCCCCCATGCGTTGCCATTCTGAGGACTCAGGTGTTATTCCTCTGTACCCAATAAATTCACGCCATATCCCACCCTTCAAACCGAAACACAACCATGCAAACACAATAGCTTCACGGTTGAAACACGAATGGGACAGAGGTAAATCGACGTAAGCAATCGACAAGCAATCGACGTTTGTACAAAGTCTCCTTCTGGTGTATCACTCTACAAAGTAATGTAACTCAAAATTAAATGATAGTATTAGTAGTATCATGGTTTTGAACTCACAACCATTGCAGGCTGTAATTGGGAGTAGTATTATGCCACTAGGGCACATTACTAATTTGTTATTTCATTAAACCAATTTTTTTAAATTCTACCTTTATGTAGCAACTTCGAATTTTAAAAGGTGACCATAGTTGCATTGGACAGATTTTTTTTAAAGAAATGCATTTTGTAGTCTCTACCCATATGTCCTTGTCACTTTTTAGACACATTGTCATCCACCTACATGGGTCACCCACACAAATGAAGTGAGTCAAGGGTATTCATTGAATACTTATAACTAACAAAATGTGACTGTTTACCGTAATGTATTATTATGATACAGTTAGAAACATTAAAAGCTCGAGTTGAATTTGGATATTTTTTTTTAATTTTATTAAAGTTAACAAACTGTAATAAAATATATCATGATAATAAGTTTACATTTAAATATAATTAATTATACTACCAACAACGTTAACTACAGATTACTATAAAAAAAAAGAAAGCATACAAAGATGCAAATATTTTAATTTTAGACATCGTACATTTAACTACCACGGTTACCACTTTCCATCAGGTGGGCCGTCAGCTTGTTTGTCACTCTAAGTTGCATAAAAAAAAAAAAATTTAAATAAATACACATAATGTTAACAGAGAATTAAAAAAGTAACTGTTTAGTTTTTTTACGAGCTCTTCTCGACAGATACTAGCTTTCCGAAACCTGCAGTAGATTAAATAAAATACGATTTTAAAGTGCTTGTAAACAAGTCTATTTTAATAAAGATGATTTGACTTTAATTTAAAGATAATCGTGTGAGTGGAAAGAGCTCTATCAACAAAAGCATAAATGAATTATGAACTAGACTCAATTTTACGTTGACGATTATTTCTCGTTGCATTTAAATGTCTAAAAAAAATAAGTAAATATGAGAGAAATCATCTGCGGACAAAATGCCCGTCGACTGTGCAAGACTTTATGGGACTTGTTATTGTGATCAGAAGAATATGACATTGGAGACAATACAGCAGAGTTGGCATAGTTTGTGAATCTATTTTAGATCTTTAATACTCGCCACCTGCATCACATAACTGTGTTATAATATCAATATGAGTATTATCGTTATCAGAATTAGATTTCTAGATTTATTGTATTAGAAATTCTTTTACTTCCTTCCATCCAAAAGTTGCCTGGAAGAGATCGTTTTTAGCGATAAAATCGCCCATGGTTTTCTCACAGTAACCATTTTTTTTATAATTAATTGTATTTATATTAAGTTTATTTTTGTAATCTTTTAAAGGAAACAAGAGTATTTATATAGTATTATTCGATTTGAATAAAATGTGTGCTATCATACACAAACGTACAACTAGACGATCACGCAAATTCTGCTATCTATTAATACTATAAATATGAAAGTTAATGAAAATATTGAAATGTTTAATTGTTTTACCTCAATCACGCTTAAAACAGCTGAAAGGATTTGAATGGAGTTTGATAAAGGGATAGGTTATATCCTAACTTAAAACATGAGGTAGTTTATATACTGATTAACGTGAGCGAGATACTGCTAATAGTATAAAAAAATTATTCGCGACCTGACTACCATTTTCTTAAAGCGTAAATTCAAACTAGAAGTATGCCTATAAGTATTCACACAGACAAAGTCACATAAACAGCTAGTACATACAAATGTATAAAATGAAAGGATAACTCCGCTTGCGCTATGCATTTTCACTGACGGAATAAAAGCGAGGCATAACAGGTGAGAATGAAGTGAGCTCCATTGGCTTGTAATGAATAATGCACCAAGAATTAACTACGTTAGTTTTTAGGACCATTTGGAGGTCGACCTGATAGAACTAGCAATAGGGCTACTCTATAGGAGGGAGAGTCTTTAAATAGATAACTAGTTATTGTTAGTAACAGGACTTATCGCTAAGTTTTCCGTCCGACCCAGTGGACATATTACTGCGTATTGATAGTTTGCTTTTTGGGACTTGTCTAGTCTTAAACTAACAAAATACTTAAATACTTTCTTTTTGTAATATAAGCAATAATACAATAATAGAAACAGACATGAGTACAAATTATATGGATATACTCGTAGATATGGAATTATTATTGTACATCCAACTAGGATTAGTTTCCTTGTAAGTCTTCTTGTTGTTAGTGATCTGAACATGTTAACAACAAAATGTAATTAATATTAACACTAATTTAGATTTATTTTTGTTACATTCTTATATTTTGATGTTAGTTTTTATATAATTATTATAATATAAAAATATTAAGCTCACGGAATATTTTTTTGATTAACGTATAAATTTGTCTTCCAGCTGAATTAGAGAACATTCGACAACACAATGTTATGATGCAGAAGGGTTCCTCTTCCAATATCGGTGCTACCCCGAGCCACACACCGCTTACAGATAATGGTAAATATAACATTGAAAATTATATAATTTTAAACTCTATTCTACAAGCTAAAGGTAACGTTTTGCTTGCATTCATTTTTGTGACTTACGTATTTTTAAAATTACCACCGCTCCCTTTTAGTCATTGGAAAGATAACTCAGGAATTCATGCTGCGCTTATACTTAGGTACTGTTGGTTTTATATTCTAACATATTCGTGTAAAGTTATTTTCATTGCCTCTTTTTATCGTGGTATTTTTTTATTAATATAGGCTATGTCCGGTTATTTATGAATATAATATTGTGTATTCGCATGTACGTTTAAGGGTATATAATAAGCTAAAGCAATTAGCATCAACAACAGATTTTTATTAATGGAATTTATTAAATTTGATTTTTGTTGGTGTGAAGTAGAGAAAATAAAAGTTCAGCTGCTAAAGTTACTTATCAGTGTTGCACTATTTGAATTTACATTTTAAGTTTACATATTATTTTGTTAATGTCAAGTCTCATATCTCGTTTTGTATTCAACAATACTCGGAGACTATACATTAGTTACGGTAGTAAAATCCGTCTGGTTTACGTATACAAAAACTACAAAGAGAGATTAAAGTTCCATGACATATATACATAATTATAAATAAAATATCCATGAAATTGGATTCTATAGAACTTTACAAGTAGTAACTCTATGGAAACGGTACTTATGTAGGTCGTAATTGAATGATTCTTCATTTCTGCAAAGAAATCGCGTGCGTTACGTGCCCTGTGTGATAACCTTGCATAAAGTTATAGCAATTTGACTTGTGGCAAATTAACGAGCTGAAATACCTATAAGCGACTAGATAGATATTTTTCTGTTTTATGTAATTGTATACCCCCTGTTTCTTTCGCACGGAATTTACTATAATACCTCGGGGTATTCTTGTAAATACTGTTACCCCTCCTATAACATAGTACTATTATAGCGCGTTTTCATATTACGCGATTTCAATTCCTCGTATGACACGGGTATTTCCCCATACAACGCGGTGATTGAATATTCTAAAAAAAAAGATGTCGGTGGACGTTATTCCAGATAGCTACGACAGTGAATTAACATGTAATAAAACTTTTAATTTATTTGAAATTAACTATTTTTAGTTACATGTGCATAAGTTTTTTATTTAAAATTTTCTTAATTTGATTTTAATAAAATACACATATTTTATTTATATCAGTTTTTTCTTAATATTCTATTTAAACCCCGTTTAACGAAAAAAGTTAAACTTGAATCATTTGTACATAACGCGTTATACGGGGTCGTACAAGCGCGTTATATGAGAATACTCCTACAACGCGTTTTCCTATAACGCGGAACGAGTCTACTGTGTTTTTACCTGGATTATTGTAATTCTAAAAGCTGATAACTACATTGTCTAAAGAATTGTCGTCGACACTATCATTTCGACTATTTACTGCTGAATGTGTCCTCTCACCTAGAATCAAATATGGTCTTTATTTCATTCTGAGTCTTCCCGCATTGATTCTCTACTGCACACTTGAAGTCGTCATTCTCTCTAGCCGAGGGTTGCCGTTTGTCACTTTACCTAAAGAATGTCTGTAAAAATTTTCAGATTAGCTTTAGTTTTTTTTTATTTAATATTGTGTATTAAATAAAACAACAGATAGTGTAAAAGTATAGTTATATCAGTACTTTTATGAAGTAAAGAATTGATGTTTAGTCCCAAAAAGAAAAAAATGGTCGATTTATAATATCACTAACTTATTGCATTATATACACAAAAATATACCGTCCTATTTGGAGCAAAACATTACAGTTTTTAAAATAAGTATGACAATGATTTATGATTCAGCGCCAGAGACAACTCTATACAGTAGGTAGGTATTGTTTGTAAATAACAAAGTCTCAATATGTCCCTATCAAAATGTAAACAATTAATGTACCCGACTATAAAATAGTCTGCTATGACCCAATTAGTACAAATAAAAAGTCTGTTTATAATTATAATACAATTATTTATTTAGAGTGATAATTTTAACCAATTTTGGTTACTTTTTCATTAATTTCTGTTGAAACAAACTATATAATTATACATGATAATGTTGCCTCTTTATCTTGCTGTTATGTAATTAAGTATTCATTTGTGTACATATTTCTTTTAATTATGGTTCCATTGGGGCTCCGATGATTTTGACAATGTCAAAGTTAGAAGAGACACTGCAATCTTATCGATGATGCGATAACATTTCCTTGTCTATATTCATTGAGTATCTATACCAGGAATTTTACAGGAACAATGGTTTATGATAATTTAATGTTAAAAGAAGATACTATATCTAATTTTTTTTGGATATATGCAAAAGGAAAAAATATTAAAGTTAATAGATACCTACTAGATGTTAACAGGACGACAAATATTATTGGGGATAATGTCATACAGAGGGACTGATATAGGGCATTCAAGTAGCATGTGTTTTATATTTCCTTCGTCTAGTCCACACTTACAATGAGAGCTCTCTCGTATTCTTAATGTGTACATATTGTTAATCTTTATAATTTGTGTCATTGTGTAAATGAAAAAATAGTTTTTTATTCATTCGTAAAGGGAAATTTAATCGTAAACAACGCATCAAAGTCTGCTTTGTCGGTTATTGATTTTAAAATAATGCCTATTACCTACTTACCTTATTAGTAATCTTCCGCAATGTTTTACGTCCTTCCTGCTAAATTTGCAGCAATTTGGTTTAAGTATTGTTTATATTAGACGCAATGCCCGATTCGACGGAATACATTGAGTTTAAATACAACTACGAAACAGTAAATTAACACTAATAATTATAAATGTGAAAGGAATTTGTGTTTTATTTGTTACGTCTTAATGGCTCAGACTTATGGATTTTTTTAATTTTGCTACATTTTACCCTGGTTTATTAATATGTTTCGATCATATGGTAGAATCCGGCTACATAAACACAGCTACGTAAACTAACCATACACTTAATAGAAGTAATAGTTGACTATATGAAATTATGAAAAGCGCATAGATGCCACAGAATATACTGTGTCGTCCGTGGTATGTTTGTATAGGATTGAATTTCAAATAGACAAATTTTTAAGAGGATTCAGAAAGGCTTCTTGTTTGGCCTGTCTGTTTTACTAGTTACGTTACTTGATATCTTCACCACTCTGGAGTTAATTAAATAATAATTTAGTCTTTTCAACCGACTTCAAAAAGTAGGAAGTTCTCAATACGGGAGTATTTTTTATGTTTATAACTCTGTCAGTTGTAAATCGATTTGGAATTTTTTTTTATCTCAAAGTATATACTTACAGATTAGTCTTAAGAAATTTTATCAAAATCTATTCAATAGTTTAGTTTTTATATCAAAATAACTAGTAATGTCACATTTTACCAGAGGGAGACTTTGTACAAAAGTCGATTGCTTGGGTACCTCTGTCCCATTCGTGTTTCTACCGTGAAGCAGTTGTGTTTGCATGGCTGTGTTTCAGTTTGAAGGATGGGATATGGCGTAAATTTACAGGGTACAGAGGAATAACACCTGAGTCCTCAGGAATGGCAACACATGGAGGGGTATCATGGGCGAAACAGTATACTCTGTTATGTCCATGGTACTCTCATCGAACGCTCATGTCTATAGGCGACGGTTACCACTTTCCATTAGGTGGGTCGTTAGCTTGTTTGCCATTCTAAGTTGTATAAAAAAAATTTGAAGTGGGCTTTTTTTATGGGACACAATTTTTAATGACTGCTCATCTTTTCTCCTGTATTGTGTAATTTTGTCTTATTTTTTAGTTGCTATTAGTGTTTAGTTGCTAGAGATACATATAAATAATTTGTCTATCTATCCACATTTTAAAATACTTTAATTATAATTAATTAACAAAAATAATTTATATAACGCATTTCCGTTTCTACGTGCTCCATATTTGGCTTGATATTCTCACGTTGTTAGAAACAATTCAAACAATGATGCAATATAAAATGTAATAATTTGAACTAATAACAACGGTTTCACTAAAAAACCGACTTCAATTATGGTGAAACCAGTTATTTTAATTTAAAAACTAAACAACCGAAAGGACCAATATATAAGTATATTTTTATCTGGAATATTTTACTTTTTTATCTAGTAAAATCATATTATCAGATAAATAAGTTTTCCAAGCCGGCTTACAATTGATGGTAACACACATTACAACCGAATTGAGAACATTCTTTATTGTGAAGTCGGGTGAAAAACAAAGGCAAATAAAGAACCTTCTGATTTGAAAGTCGCTTAAAAATCGACTTCACTTTTAATAAAATTATTAATAAACGATAATGAAAGTGAAACATGATAAGGCAAGTTAAGCTGGCCTGTTGTATGTCTTTACTCACAAACGTAAATTTTGTACAATAAAGTATTAATAAATAAATAAAATTAGTCTTTTACAATTTTCATAAAGTATCGTATATGTCCTATGTCATAGAATATGCCCCAAAAATATGTCCGAAATCAGAACTATCTTTTTTTAAATTGTTTAAAAAGTTATAATATATTAAAGTCTCAGTCAATCAGAAAGTCCACTTTAGTCTATTATTAGACTAGTCTATATTGACAGTCTCTGAAATTACAAAGCATGCGGGGCATAGCGCCACTGTATTCTGTGATATCCATGGTACTATTTAAAGGGAAGTTACCACTTTCTATTAGCTTGTTTGTAATTTGAAGTGGAGGTACATATATAAAGAGTTAGAAAAAAATATTAATTTTCCATTTAAAAGACAAATGTATGTGTATATATATATGGACTGGCTCAATAGAAATAAATAATTGTTCTAAGAGTTTCGTGTCTCCGGTTAAACTGTTTATAATCAATCAGAAAGTCCATTTTAGTTTTTTTTTTTTAATATTATGTATTAATTATTTATAATGATTAGTTGTTATTTAAGATAAACAAAAAAAGATAAGATTCGAAATTTAACCAAATTAATATGTATAGTATATACGAGTATTATTAGTATTATCAACTCTATTTCTTAAAAAAGAAAAACTTAAAATGTGTATCTTGTCAAAATTGTTGAAAATAAAACAACAAAACAGCTGTTTTATTTTAAAAATATTTAAAAAAAATATTTTATTTCTAAAAAATTGTACCTACTAAATGCCTACAAAAAAAAAATAGTAAAAGAACGTAATTTAAATGGCAAGTTGCTATGGAACCTGTGTAGTTGTAATCACTAATGAACTGTTGACCTTAAGGCCGCGGGTACATAGTCGGTGTTTTAGTACACGCAAGTCTCAGGTGTGCCATCAGATTACTTACCGTTCTTTGTAGAATATAATTATTAAACATAGTAGTATATAGTTATTATTGGTAAATAAAATTACCTTGTTCGCGTATCTGAATAAACTGGTTTTCCGTACACTCATGTCCTCAAATTAGTTCGAATAATCGACACTACTATATTAGTATTGAAATTAAGATTAAAATATTTGTATTCTAGAAGAAAAAACGTTTTAATCGAATATATATTGAAATATAAATTAATATTAACATCACATATTTACACAATTCCTAGTGAGTTCTCGTAAAAAGTGCATCTCGTTCGTCTGTCGCCCTGCAGGGACATCGCTTCTTTTCTCTTTTTTCATATAGATAAAGAATTTTTAGATTTGTTTGCATTTTTTGTGTATATCATGCAACACCATATTATTATATTAGGTGACTTTTTTCAAAAGAGTGTGTTTTATAGATCCACGGAATTTTAAATTATGTAATTATTATTACAAACTTCTTGAATAATATTTGAAATCACAATGATAAACAGCTTATTTTAATAGAATAGATATAATATTTATTCAAATAAATTTATATTAAAACAAAAAATTGCATATTATTATTTTTATGACAAGGTTTTTAAAATAAAAATTACAGTGTTTACGTAATTTTTTTTTATAATATCTAAAGTTGTAAAACATTTATATTGAATTGCAAAAGAAATAAAAGATCACTGTATAATGTTTCAGGTCTTCTAAGCTCACAGTACTCGCCTGGTTTCCTCACGGACCTGGTGCGGGAGATTCGTGACGCTGCGCGCATCCGAGAGGAAGCTCTGTACTCCCGGGTACGAGCTATGGTGCTCGAGAGAACAGAGGTATTATTATTAATAACTTTTTTTTTATAAAGGCGGCAAAGGGAGGTGTGTAGTTTCCGGCATAATATAGGCCAACCCTTCCTTTTCTATGAGTGTCGTAAGAAGCGACTAAGGGAGCTTATGATGGAGGAATGGGCAGCGGCGTCCCTTTTAAAACATAACGCCTGCCAAGCGTGGCATCTATTGGAAAAACCCCCCTTATGGGATAGGCTATACTCAGCAAAGGACAGTTAATGGCTTATACAACAACACGGTTCTTGTCTGTTAACCCCATATTGGTAAACGCAGTGTAATGAAGATGATGAGAGCATGAGCTTAAATGACTTCAAATTGATTGCAGAGATTCAGTAAATGCAGTAGCTCAGGATAGTCTTACGGCAGTTTATGGATCCTTAGGAAGGACTATGTTGAGCTGCAGACAATTAACCTCTGAAATGATGATGACGAAGTGACATTACACTAATTACCATTTTACCGTGTTCGTAAATCTGGAATGCACATTCCAGGACATTCAGACCCCAGTCAATTCAGTAAAGGGTTTTTCATAAACTGGTTGGCCCATTACGTGAAAATATTTACGAGTTACTCATGTATCACCCATCACCCATTTTTGTCTTGTGAAGATTTTAAGTTGCAGTAGGTTGGGTATTGTAACTCAAAACATATCTCACCCTTCAAACCGATCTACTCGACAGAAATAAGGAATATTCACTTCAAAGATTGTTCACGTAGTTTTTTCGTAATCCATCATTCTCATAGCCAAATATATAACCTCGTAGTTTTTACGTAATTTTATAAACAAAATTTTATTACTATTGCCAATTAATCAATGTCTGATTAGACTGAATATTTAAGATAGCCCAAATATTTTTAGTACTTTTAGTGTAATTATAAATTTTACTGTACTTTGTAACAATTTCTATACCTATTATCAAAATACCAATTAAAAAAAAATATCCAAAATTAGTGAACATATTGTATAATATACTCAGTGTAATATTTTCTTGTAATTGTTTGTATTTAAAATAAGTTTATTAATGTAATCTTTTAGAAGAAACAAAAAATAAGATACTCATTATTTACCTAATAAGATCTATATACCTAAGAAATTATGTACTCTGTGTAAGTACAACCACGAAAATCTACAAAATTTTGTTTATTTTAAAACTAGATGGCAGTATGTATATGTCCAGTGATATTTAGGTGTGTTAGCTTAATTTTCAATAACAAGATAATTGTTTAAGATTTTTTGTAACTTCAGAGATGAGGATGTAATGGTTCTTTTTTCAGATTTTCTATTATTAGTTAAAAACTACGTGGCAAAAAAAATGGTTTTAGAAACACTTTATAATAATACTTTATAATACTTTATTTGGACTAATAGAATTCTTTTGAATTTTCAAGACTTAGGAACCCCCAATGAAGAAAATAAAAATATTTCTTTTAATGATTTCTTTTGCCGTATCTAAGGGCTAATGATATATAAAAGTATTCGAAATTTCAAATAGATAGCATTTATATTTGCTGAAATATAAGGCTATAACAGACGGACAGATAAGGTCGCACCATAAGGACTCCTTTACATTATTTTGGTACGGAACCCTAAAACGGTATTTTCTTATAATACAGTCAGCGGTTATAACTGCAACGATTAGCATTACACTTGTGTCCATTTAAAATATAGGCCGCGTATGTAACGCGTCTGTTGTTATAATAATATGTGTCTATGTTCGACTGGACATATGGCATTTAGAAATAATTTGGCTCCATTCCAACAAGTCATAATGAGTCGTCTCGCGTTACGCGCTCAATAGTTCACTCACCTTTCCACCGATAATGTCGTGAGAAATTTAGAAAGTCCATCCGACAATGTAGGTGATACTGCAGTTTTACTCGAACAGGATACGTGAAAGAATAACACTGTAATTATTTTGACATACTTATACTAACTGTATCCTGTGGATATGCTCGTATAAATCAGTACAAAAAATATCCTGTGTGCTAAATAGAATTTCAAAATTTGAACAAGAGTCGTTTGCTTGATACCTTTGTCTCATTCGTGTTTCAACCGTGAAGCAGCTGTGTTTACATGGCTGTGTTTCAGTTTTAAGGGTGGGATATGGCAATGAATTTACCGGGTACAGAGGGATTAACACATTAGTCCTCAAGAATGACAACGCAAAGGGGGTATCATGGGGGAAACAATATACTCTGTTATGTCCATAATACTGCTCACGTCTATAGGCGACGGTTACCATTTTCCATTAAGTGGGCCGTCAGCTTGTTTACTATTCTAAGTTGTATAAAAAAATATAACCTATCCTTATACCAAATTTCTTTCAAATCCGTTCAATAGTTTTTGCGTGAAAGAGTAACAAACATCCATCTTCCCATCCATACAAACTTTTACATTTGTAATATTAATTGTACAAAACGATTACGTAATAAAGCCCGTTTTAATAGTTTTGTGTACAAATCTATACTTATAATAAATCTGTAGAGAGGTCAATTCTGTACATGAAATATATTTCCAAAATAACTATCAGCGGGTGATTAGTGATCGATACTGATGCCAAAAATGCAATCAGTAAAATTTTTGTCTGTCTGTATGTTTGTTATAGAAACAAAAACTACTCGACGGATTTTAACGAAACTTGGTACAATATTCTTCATACTCCTGGGCAGGTTATAGTATTATTTTATCAGTAGTGCTTTTCATCACGCTACGATCAATAGGAGCGAGCAGTCAAGGGAAATGTTAAAAATGTCCACCCGTGCGACGCCGGGACGGGTGGCTAGTATTTAAATAAAATGTGCAGCTCGAATCAATAGTTGTATTTATAGCAACACAAAAATCATGCAAAATGACGATCCCTTTTTGAAAGTAAAAAAAAAGTTGCTTTAAATATTTTTTTATTGGAATTCAAGTTTGGATGAGATAAATTGCATCACATTAATGTATGACGCATGTGATAACATTAGCCGTCATTGGATTATCGATAAGCGTGCGATCTGACATCGAAGTCATTACATATAACTCGTTATAGATATTGCTTCGGTACAAAGTGGATGGGAATTTGTTACTGTTACAATGCATAGGTAATTATGTAATTTTTTTATGGATGGAATTTTTTTTAAATATGATAATAGAATGATAACCCCGCCTGCACTATTGGTATACGCTGGCTGGGCACCAGTGAGTGATGAAAGCAGGTCAGTTGGTCCACCGTGATGGGAACCGCGTGGAGGTCGACCTGATAGGGTATATTCCTAATAATGGGACCGCTAGTTGTTATTACTAACAATCTCTTTTCCCCCCGAATGGAATGGTAGCCCTGTGTGCGATAGCCTACTGATAGATATACGCTGCAGTGGGGAATCAGTGAAAGATGGTAGATGAAGATGAAAGGAGGTGAATTGACCCATCGTGACGTATTTAAGAAACTACCATGACGGTTTCCAGGGGCAACTGGGTGCTTGATAACAATTGGGCTCCTAAACCCTATTACTTAATTATTAATCACGCTTAAACAGCTGAATGGATTTGAATGAAATTTAGTGCATGGATAGGTTATATCCTAACTTATTTATGATTTACATGACTGATTTGCGCGGGCAAAGCCACAGGATATAGATAGCACACGATGCACTTTGTACGATTGCAGAGTTGTCATATTTATACAAAATATTTGAGTAATATATGCTTTAAATGTAACGGTATTAACAACCGATACAGATATAGATCATTTATTCATAATTCACAAAATTACAAGATCAGTTTTTAGTTATGTCATTCCCATTACAAAATTGACATATTTTATATTAATTTTGAAAAAAAATATCGTTTTTAAATAATAATAATAATGTTAGAAGTAATATGAATGTAGAACAATAATATTCACGTCAATTTAATTTGTAATTACATTAATTATGTACAAAAAATACTACTAAAATCTTTAGCCTACTTACTAATGAAATCATAATATTTCACTTGCCAATAAGTCAAATTAGTATCAAATTACAAAAGGAAGACGACTTTAAAAGAAGTTTTGGAAGAAGGTGGTTTTTTAATTTGTTTTTTTTTTTGTGCTTATTTTAGACTGTTGCCTTGTTAAGTCTTATCTAATTTAAAGCACAGAAAATAAAAGCAAAATCGACAAGCAGATGTACAATTCTGCGTTCTAAATTTAACTCTTTATATGTGAGATAATATGTCTACGAAACGAGTATTATATTAAAATATTGATAGTTTCATGGTAGCTTTTGTTCACAGAATGGTATGCCGTCGGCTGAAGCAAAGTTTCATGATAAATCTCTTGAAGAGGTCAAGGTACGTATCAGTATTTTGTATATTATGAATAAATATAAATTAACATATCTTATTATCCCTAATCTATGGTAACATTACTATTGCTGAAAATAACGCTTTTTTCATTTAAATCCGTCAGTAGTGACATCTGTTATAGCGGAATAATAGTAAAAATATTACTAACCAATTTTGATATATGTCAAAAGATGTCGTGACCAGTCAAATTTTCCTGTATTTTAGTTCAATGAAGAATCGATAGATGGCGCTTTAATTGTTTATGACTTGTTTGATTTTAACAAATAATTATATATTATTTTATTATAGAATAACTATTTAATTGTATAGTTGAATCCGTCAGTTTAGCATTTAAATAATATGCTAAAATATTTTAATAGTATACAATCATTCATATTTTGAAATAAAAATGCATTGGAATAGATTAATTTACTTAGGAGATATAATTCTACAACTTGAGGTTTCCATTTACAATGAGCACCTATGAGTTAATCAATGATTGTATACTGTTAAAATTAAAATATTTATGATTGTATTATAATTACTTACATTTGTTCCTCTGTATACCTTCATTAGTATTAACATAACAATGTTTTTTTTTTTTTTGTAAATTAAAATGCATCTTATAGACTCGGCCATTATCAAAGCTTTACAGCTTTGTTAAATCACTGAGGTTGGACTCGTTCTAGGATTAAGATATTTTGTAGAAATATTAATTTTTTAGTCATAATTCCGAACTTTTTTTTTATCTAGGGACATTAAATCTGTTTTTAAATCTTTATTGTATATTCGAGTTAATTTCGTTTCAAGTCTAAAAAGAATTGTCGTAATTGGTTAAGAATTAACGAAGATATTGCATACCATTCATTCAGAAAATACATTAGCAATGAGAACCTGTAGTTGCTTAAGAAGACAAAATCATTTATTTAAATTGTCTTTTGGCGATCTGAAAATAAAAATGGCGTCCATTTCGTGTTTACATAATAGGCGTACCTACCTTTGTACTATGTCCTCTGTAATAGGTACATTCGTCCTTTACTTCTTAGTGTTTTTCATCCTCTTTAACATTCCAAGTTCAGCCCTAATGCCATTCAGAAATCACAATATTTTTCCTACGACCCGTTCGTCGCTTAGTCGTTTTTTCGCTTGTTTTTTGCGTTTCACCTCAATTCGGCGCTATTAAGGTATATTTGTCGACCTGGGTGGTCCACGTCCACGAGTGCACTTCACGCCTCCAACCTTATGTATAAGGGTTGTCTCTTTTAGTTTTATCTATTCGTGGTACAACTTTTAGGTTTTAGTAAAACCAATGTAAATACATTATGCTATCTGTCTTCGAGACAATAAAATAGACAGAAAGATCGAGTGCGAAAAACTTCTGACATGTCATATCTTATACATATGTATATTATTTCTTCATCAACGTTTATTTTGAACTAGTTTTTAAATGCATGAATTTCAAAAATAGAACAATCAATCAAGATAATACGTATAACAGATCTTAAGATAGGCCTTCAGGAGCACAATTGTAAAACTCGCCTCCAATTTGGTACAGTAGTTTTTAATGATACCAGAACAAACATACAGTCAGATATAAAATTTCTAAAAATATTTTTTTGTCATCTATTGGTCCTATTAAGACTCCTTATATTCTTTTTTTTTTTGTAAATATCTCTCATGTACATAGTAAAGTCGTCGTTTAGTTACCATTTTATTATATTAATAGGATTTTAAACTCGTGTCATACTGTACTTTAGTTTTATAGACTTCTTCAGTTAATACACGATCATTCTTGTGCTATTGTGTATTGTTATAATACCAAATGATGTAGTTAGAGGTATTACTCGTCTATCGATATTGTGGTAAACATAGCATCCTATTTGCATACATTTCACTAAACATGATTTTGTTATTATTCTCCAAAGCGACTTTTGACCTCGTCTCTTGGACTAGCTTTGTTAACTTTCATTGTAATCTTTTAGTCAAATTGCAGACTTAGAGGAACTATTTTGATGACTGTAATTAATTAACATAATAATACTAGCGTTTGTCCGCGACTTTGTCTGCGTGACCGGGATAAAAAGTGGCCTATATCCTTCTCCTTCACATATAGTACGTGTTTACCGAATTTCATAATAATATATTAAGCCTTTAAGTTGAAAGTAACAAACAAACTCACTTTCAGATTTTTAATATTAGCAAGGACGATAATTTTTAGAAATTTCCTATTAACAGTTTTCATTTTAGTTTTTTTTTCTATGTTCACCTTTTAATCGAGAATGAATGTACTGGCTTATGTCATCCATAAGGAACCCGTTGGAATAGTGGAAAAAAATTAAAGTAACAAAGACCAATTGCAAGTGACAACCCTACTTCACA
The DNA here is from genome assembly GCF_026898425.1 of Galleria mellonella. Classification (NCBI taxonomy): domain Eukaryota; kingdom Metazoa; phylum Arthropoda; class Insecta; order Lepidoptera; family Pyralidae; genus Galleria; species Galleria mellonella. Next base: position 9,464,259 of record NW_026442138.1, read on the forward strand.
TACTTCTGTTGAATGGCGTGCGACGATGCAAAACGTCTATAAGTGCATGACATGGAATTGTGGATACTTCACAACTACACGTTACGATGAACTTCAGATTTCTGACATATCTGTCGAATATAGAATAATAAGTTATTGTTGTATATTTAGAAAGAGAAATGAATCCTTATCCCAATTATCCATAATACAAATCCATACATAATATTATCATCATATCCGTCCACTGCTGGACATAGGCTTCTCCCATAGACTGCCATAAGGAACGGTCCTGCGCCACCACCATCCATTGATTTCCTGCAATGCATTTGAGGTCGTCACTTCATCTAGTAGGAGGTTGTCCTACACTGCGTTTGCCCGTACGAGGTCGCCACTCAAGAACTTTTCCCCATCTGCCATTGCCACTTCAGCTTGCTTATACTGATACATACATACATAATATACAATCTAATAATTTATACAGAAATAAATTATAACTAGATTCAAGTGTAAGTATATCGGTGTTTTGTATGGAAATTTGAGTTTCCAAAACCATCCGCCAGGGTTGCAACTAAGTTCTCAATGCAATGTTTCGATATAAACGCTAACCTAGTATAACCTACCGTGCTGGGGAAAAGGGATTGTTAGTAATGGAGTTTCATAGCCCCATTGCTAGCAATATGCCTTATTAGGTCGACCTCCACGTGGTTCCTCTTGGAAACCATCATGAACAATTCTTGTTGAATTCGTCACGATGGGCTAACTGACCTACTTCATCTCCTCACCTATCATTCTTCACTGGTGCCCCGCCGGTGTATACAATTCCATTATCATCCATTAAAAAAAAACCTACCGTGCTGTAGCCGTGTGGTCCCGGCATAGAATGGGTCACCCCTTTCTTTTCCGTGGGTGTCGTAAGAGAAATGAGAGAGATGGGCAGTAGCGAGTAAAAAAAGAGTTTTGATTTGAATATAGAATTATTTTTATTTTGAGATAGATACTGCGTTTTTTTTTTTTGGGAAGGTTGTTTCCTTTATGATTACTATCACTGGATATTGACTTGATACCCATTATCACTAAGCAACAGCTGTTTCTTGCCCATTCTAAGCTGAAATGGCATTCCGAACTGGGCGGTGGTTTCGTAAACAAATTACTATTCAAAAATGCTATTATTATAAAAATTATTATTATTATTAAACCTCTATAACTTTTAGATACTTAGGTGCATATGTACATCGTATTCAATTACATAGATTACTGTATACATGAGGAAGGATATGTTTCTGTCTCCCCGCATACAAGTTTTCGTAGAGAGGGATTATAAAATCACGGAATAAAACGCAACGCATCGATTTAACTAAACGTGAGGGCATTCGCACATTCACTCGTTTGACGAGACCGCTACTTACACCGTGCTGTAACTTTAAACATCATTATCATCATATCATCCTTTAACTATCCACTGCTGAATATAAGTCTCAGGGGGTTTGCCAGTAGTTGCCATGCTTGGTAGGCGGATTGGGAGCCGCAGTTAAGCTTTGGAGATGTTTTAAGAGGGACGCTGCTGCCCATTCCTCGCCTTTTACTTCAAACAATAACTTTAAACATAATTTACTCAAAATTCAAACTTTTGCAGTTATATTGAGTTTTGATCTCAAGATCCTAATTGTGGAGTTTAATATAAAATATTTAATGATAATGTATTTATTTTGATAAATATCTATTCCAATTATTAAATTCTGTGATTGAAAAAAAATGTCGAACATAAATATTAAACAATTTTCTTTAAGTATACAGTAAGGTATTAATATTAATTAACAGGTTTTATTTCTATAAAAAAATTGAATAATTTTATACAAAATGGACTTTTTTCGAAAATATTAAAAAAAATCTCTATCGATTCGTGTGGCAAAAAATAGATAATGTATTTTCCAGCATCTCTTTAAAGCAAATCGAATATATGTCGTATTACAGAACGGTGTATTAGCGTTATAACCACGTAACTTTGTAGTCTTTAGTGTCTCCCCAGGTTTGAAATATGAACGGGTGCGTGCGGGGTGGGGTGCTGGGCAAATATTGGCAGATGTAAGTGGATGGAGCTGCAGCCGTGTGGCGCCACCCCAACCGTGACGTCACCCGCCTGGGGTTCGATTCCTGTCGCATTCTACCGTTATTGTTTCCGATCTGTTTAAACTTTTTGGCCCTATTTCAGTCTACAATCATTCACTTCAATTTTGTCACAATTGGATTGATATTTTGATTAATTATATTTCTAGACTAGTGAAATAACTACGGCGCTGAGCAAAAGGTTCTTTCTACATATCTTTTAAAAAGTCTTGGTTTTAGATATATAAATTAAGCAATGGAAAAACTATAGTTGGATAGATAGATAGATACTCTTTATACCATCATGCTTAATTCTTGTTAAATTCGTCATGATGTGCTATCTAACCGGGTTTAATCCTCATCTTTCATCTCTCACTGATGCCTCTTCAGCGTATACAGATATCGCAAGCGGGTTTAACGTTTTATTTCCATCCATTAAAAAAAATTGCTGATGATTTCATTCTCACCCTGTATATCTGTGATATAACCGTTTCAGCTTCAGTCAAAAGGCATTATGTTATTATACTAATGTTGTTAAGACTTAAGTTGGCAACGCATTAGAGGTGTTAAGCGCGGCACAGTATATCATTGTTTACGTCAATAGGCGACGGTTACCACCTCCCATCAAGTGGGCAGCTTGTTTGCGGTTTGCAATAGGTATAGTATAAAAAAGGATACCACTGTTTACAAAGTCATTACCTGTATCTTTCTATGGTTTCTATGTTTAGGTTTATGTCGCAGATAATTTGTAGAATTCGCGCGTATAACATAACGGCTAACCGCCTGTTAATTTTTTTTTTATTTTTAGAAATTGACACAACAACTTTTACAATTTTTACAGGCTTAGGCTGTGGAAGAAGCTCTCAGCCCAAGTTTTCCTTAAAATTCCGTAGAGACAGTATGGGATCCTTCAAAAATGGTGTTTTAGATTTCTTAAGAATCTACAACGCGCACGTGACACCGTCTAGTGTTGTCAGCGTCCAAAGGTTAAAGTGACCGTTTATCATCAGAAAAGCCGTATGCCTGTATGGCACATTTGTGGTATATGAAATAAATCGATAAAGTCTACTCCCATTCCATTGTTGGTTCTGTACTCTGTCATGCTTGAAGTAGCATTTTTTTCTTTGCTGGAAGTCGTTCTTTTTTTGCTTAACAAAATGTTACTAGTATATATATTATACAACATTTCTGGCTTTTTTTTTATACAACTTAGAATGGTAAACAAGCTGACGGCCCACCTGATGGAAAGTGGTAACCGTCGCCCATGGACATAACAAAGCATACTGTTTTGCTCATTCGGTTATATACTAAGCAGCGTTCTAAATTCAAACATTTTAAATATGATCTTACTAATATTATAAAATTGTAGTTAGATGATGTTAGTACTATATACATGGGAGATATTTAAGAAAAATTAATATAAGAGGTATTAATACGAATAATAGAGGCCTAGATAATATTTTTTAGGAATATTGTTCATCTGTTTGTCTGTATGTTTGTTCCGGCATCATGCAAAAACTACTGCACCAAATTAGATGCAGTTTTGACAGTTAAATCCTGAAGGTTTATTTTAAAATCTAGAAGTGGTTTACTTCATTGATAGAAGAAGGACATACTTTTAAAACCACGCGTACGAAGTAGCAGGCAAAAACGTAGTATGTTTAACCGGTGGAGCGATCGGCTTGAGGCTAGCTCGCTACACCCACTGCGTCACCGATTTTTGAAATTACCAAATTTCGATTAACAGTTTATTACCTACATAAATTTAATGAAAACGACGCTGCAAATTCGAATTATGCAACAGACGCTGTTGCATTAGCGCGTGGTACCACATTTTTGTTAGGTACAGCGTATGATGCATAAACGCTCGAGGGGTTAATTAAATCTATAGATTTTATTCGTTTTAAAATAATAATAGTGGGATTACCAGTCAATATTATTTATTTTCATCGTAGCGTTAATTATTGTCGAATACAAGGATAAACAAGCTGAAATGGCATTGAGCTGGTCATATAGCTCGAAGAACCGACGACCGATAGGGAAGAAAGGTTCTTAACTGTCGACCTCGTACGGGTAAACGCAGTGTAGGACGATCCCCCCACTAGATGGCATGACGACCTCCAATGCATTGCAGGGAGTTAGTGGATGCAGGCTGCTCAGGACTGTTATTTGTGGCGGTCTATTTAGGAGACTTGTGTCCAGCAGTGGACAGATAATACCTAAAATGAAGATTATTTATTTTGTCAAAATTGAAGTTGTCGTTGTTTTTTTTTTAAATTCGCGTTTTTTTTTTTTAATTTGCCGTTATGTATTCCAGCGAAATCTACAATCTGGCTCCCACATATACATAAAGCTACAACTTAGAAGCATTTAAGTGTGTAGGCTGGCGATATTGTCCATCGGTTTGCGTATCTAATTAGCATCACTGCTCCTCACTCGGCCCGTAATAAGTTAATTGAGGTGCAAAAACATGGTAACTCGGTTAATGCCCCTTAATGCGTTGCTGCAAGTGTTAAACGGATTATAGTTAACTGCGATAACTTTACATTCTAGATGTACGATTCTAATTGATGGAAACCGCAGTTAGTGCTTCGCGAATCGGGTAATTTATGTAGAACCCACTTACAAAAAAGCAAATAAATTATTTACATTTTATTTCGTTTTAGAGTAGACTGCATTGATTAAATGTTAGTAATTAAAAAAAAATAGCTTTTTAATAATAATGCTCATCATCATATCGGGCGTTATTTTTTTTTTAATGTGTGAAAATGGTATGGTAACCCCGCCTGCGCTAGCGGGATACGCTGGCAATCGGCCGTTATTTGTCCACTGTTGAGCATAGACCTCCTCCATAGACTGTCATAAGGGATGGGGTCGTTCCTTATGACAATTTACAATTGGGGGATTAGCTAGTAGTTACCGTGCTTGTCAGGGGTTTTTTTTTGATGCGTGAAAATGGTATGGTAACACCGCCTGCGCTAACGGGATACGCTGGCGGAGCACCAGTGAAGGGTGATAGATGAGAATGAAAACAGGCCAGTTAGCCCATCATGATGAATTTATCAGGAATTAACCATGATAGTTTCCAGGGGAACTGCGAGGAGGTCGACCTGGTTGGGTATATTGTTAGCAATGGGATTCTCAGTCTCCATTATTAACAATCCCTTTCCCCCGCTTGTCGGGGGGTTGACAACTGCAGTTTGGCTTTTGATAATTTGTTAAGAAAGACGCTGCTGCCCATTCCTCGACCATTAAGTTCCCTTAGACGCTTCTTAGGACACCCACGAGATCATACGATTTTTAATAGTAGTGTCTAATATGCTGTAATAGCCGTATCGGTTTAGCTGTAGGAAGCAAAATAAAGCCCTTTACATACCATGACATAAAGAGTCATCATAGACTAAACTTTTAGTATGTAGTTACTCTTATTTTAATTAATAGACAATTTACGTCTAGTTTGTCTAAGTTGCATAAAAAAAAACTCAACGGGCGAGCGCGTACGAATACAACTAAAATAAAACTTGACTGTGTTTCTGTTTGAAGGAATATGTATGCAAACACAACTGCTTTACGGTTGAAACACGAATGGGACAGAGGTACCCAAGCAAACGTCTTTTATACTAAGTCTCTGTCTGGTCTGATAAGGTGCGGTAATGTCTATAGGTGACAGTTATTATTTACTATCAGATAGATCATTAGCTTGTTTGCCATTTCATTTGTTAGTTTGATTTCCAACAAAATACTTTTGGAAAGGTTGTACTTTTAAAGGTTATACCTGTATACCTTAATTTACTCTATGCCCAATGTAGCTATGATGACAGCTAATATATCAACACAGTAACAACACAAAACGAGCGGAACAAACAAAATTAGCCGGTCCGCCCGGCTGTCTGTCTGTTTGTCCGCGCATATAGACTTAGCCGTGTAATCTTACTTAACGTGATCCCAACCGTGTGGACCAATTTGTTAGCGGAGGCGAGAGCGGTGGCGGGCTTGCTTATTCTTTCGCTGTTGACCTTTACAAATTTATTATCCTTTTTAATTTGTTTGTTGCCTATAGCGCCTTAACGGTTAAAACAATCACTATGAATTTTGTTATACATATACTATATGGAGTGGAAATATAGGTTATTTTTTTATCCCTGTCAAGCGAACGAAGTAGCGGATCAAAGGTAGTTCACATATAATTATAAATTTTATTATGTCATCAAATCTGCTTCCATAGTTTTTGTCTGTTTTGACGATAGAACCAAATTTACTTTTAAAATTTTTCCTATTTATTTTTTAAACTTTTTTAAATTTTGTAAATAATATTTGAGAAAGCAAACATTGTTGTCATATACAATATAAAAAATGTAGACTGTTATTTTTACAAATAATAGCATAAATCGCATAAAAGATTCTGTTGATTCGCAAAAGGATTCACAGACGAAGATTGAGAGTTGACTCATTATTATATAAAAAATCATATAGATTATTGTAAAAAGATTGGGAACTAAGCAGATTTGAAAAAGAAAAAAAAAACATACATAATTCAAATAACCAAAATAATTGAAAAAGGAAAACAAGTAATCGCTTGTCCCATGCACCAGTAGTAAATAGCTTCATCGTCGATTCTAGAGTTCCATCATAAGATAGTCTTCCGCACCCCCTGGATTTCCTACAAACTGTGGTTTAAAGCGGAAAGTTTAAAACTGGCCGAGAGTTCTAGATCGACTGGTCGTAAACTAATCGACGCTCTCCCGTGATGAATTTGCCAAGTAAATGTTGCCAATGGTGTTTTATAAAGTTGACAAAACACTGCGTGTGTTGATAGCGGATTGTTTGTTGCTACGCTGAAGATTACATAGTTTAAAATTGACAAACTTTATTTACAAATAAGATTTAAAATAGTAGTCGTTGACCTGTTATCTGCCACTCTTATGGGAATTTTGTAAAATCCATTCTTAAGGCTGAATAAGACATTTTTTATGATCTTAATACAGTTTATATCTTTAATAATTTTGTAATAATGCAATTAAATACTGAATCTTATTAATACGATAAATACGAAAATTTGGAACGATCGATGGGTGGATGGATGGATGTGTGTTACTCTTTCACGCAAAAACTACTGAACAGATTTGAATGAAATTTGGTAAACGATTAGGTTATATCCTAACTTAGCACATAGGATACGTTATGATCTAATGCAAGCGAAAAAAGCCATAGGATACAATTAATATAAATAAAGACCAGACAAAGAGATTTAGCACATAAAGTTGACTATATCTCTGTCCTACTAAATTATTCTAACTTAGCACATAGGAAATTTTATATACTGATTCACGCAGGTAAAGTCACCTAGGATACGGCTAGTACTTAGAGGGAGACTGTACGAAAGTCGATTGCGTGGGTACCTCTGTCCCATTCGTGTTTCAACCGTGAAGCAGTTGTGTTTGCATGGCTGTGTTTCGGTTTGAAGGGTGGGATATGGCGTGAATTTACTGGGTACAGAGGAATAACACCTGAGTCCTCAGGAATGGCAACGCATGGGGGGTATCATGGGCGAAACAGTATACTCTGTTATGTCCATGGTACTGCTCATGTCTATAGGCGACGGTTACCACTTTCCATCAGGTGGGCCGTCAGCTTGTTTGCCATTCTAAGTTGTATAAAAAAAAAAAAAATAGTACGTTATAAATGTAACTAAAAAAACTTGTACAAAATTGTATGCTTCGTCGTCAGGCAGCACGTCGTTCATTACAGACTTTTCCTTGTCAAGGATATGTTTTTTAATCTATCTACTCATATGAGAGTGTTGCCCTCTGGTGTCAAAATTCTCTATATATTCTGAATGAGCGGCGGTCTTCTACTGTGCGTTTTACAAGGCACTTTCTTCCATGCACAACCACGCTTTGGAATCAACTTCCAGCAGATGTATTTTCGTGATTATACAAAACATCATAACCTTCAAGAAATGAGCATATTCCTAAAAGGACGGTAGCACACCTGCAATGCTTCTGGTGTTGCGGGTGATCATGGGATCATGGGTGGCGGTAGTCATTTACCATCAAATGAACCGCATGCTCGTTTCCCTTTGTGTATAAAAAAATATAACACTATATATCTAATCTGTTATTATTATGGTGCTGTTAATGTTTATAAGCGGCGGTTACTACTTTCCATCTCGTGGGCCGTCAGCTTGTTTACCGCACAGTAGTATAAAAAGTGCAGCGGTTACCGCTTTCCATCAGGTGGGCCGCCAGTTTGTTTGTCATTCCCAGTAGTTTTTAAAAGAGATATTAAATACACTTAGATATTTATTTTGTCTTTTAAACGTATATAGTTTTTTTTTTTTATGAAAATGTAATAGTAAACGTATCTACGGTATTAGTTTACACTTCTAAGGTACCAGTGATACGCGAGGATGAATTGAGGTCAGTTGGGCTATTGGGTTTTTTTTTATAATTAAATATACATAGAGGTAAACGAGCATGTGACTTAGTTGATGGTAAATGAAACAAACAAACAAACTTATTTTCACATGTGTAATATTAGTAAGAATTTTGTTATGATTGCAGTCATTTGTAAAGCAAAATACTCGTATATTAAAGCAAGGTACTCGTGATGATCTATCAGATCTACAAATTTTTTTGTAAAGGAAGATAATGGGATAGTTATCCCGCCTGGTGCTATCTATATACACTGGCGGGGCAATAGTAAGGGATGATAGGTTCTTCTATATGTTCTCCTTTAACCAAAGGTTGTCTGTAAGAGATTTCCCTAACGATAAGACCGCCTTTTACACCTTTATATGTATAGTTTAATTTGTACTTCATGCTACTGTATTTCAATTGAATTGTTTATATATCATTGTTTATTTTTATGTTTTTGGTGCAATAAAGAGTTAAATAATTAAATAAATAAGTGAGGATGAAAGCAGGTCAGTTGGCCCATAGTGAAAAATTCAACAATATAACTCAACAAAATACAATCAAACAAGAAATTCAATAACATACAATCAATCACGATAGTTTATTTATTTATTTATTTACATTTGACCATTTATAAAATAGGTAAATACATTTAACTGTAATGAGAAATGGTACAAAAGGTGGACTTATCGCTAAGCAATCTCTTCCAGACAACCTTTGAGTAGAGGACATTGAGAAAAGAAAGAAAAACAAAGTTATAGTTAGATAGTATCCAGGGAGAACCGCGTGGTAGTCGACCTAATAAGGTATATTGTAATAGGGTAGTATATGCTATTACTAACAATCGCTTCTCACCTCGATCTTCAAATTTGAAGACAAGGATAAGCACGTCATGTTACGTCTAGCACGATGATGGCAGAAGACGAGTAATGTTTTTCAGATGTTTTATTTAATTTGAGCTATCACGCGTAGTTTAGTATTATAAATTTAAACGGCTAATAATTCTTGGGCGCTGCCAAGCATAGGATTTTAGTGGCGAATAGCGACATCAGCTCGGCGCGGTCAGCGAGTCGTGCCCACGAATATATTAGCTATTAATGGCGGGACTGCACTCGTGCCCCTCGTAAATACGTGCCCACAGGAACATATCTTTATAATTATATGTTATCTGTATATATCCCTGTTATATATTCCCTTCAGCTCTTCTGTGTCATGAAGTTAGGTTTTTTAAGTGACTACAAAAAGAAGGTTCTCGATTCGTTTGTATTTTTTTATGTTTGTTACCTTATAACTCCGTCAGTTGTGAACCGATTTGAAAAGTTCTTTTTTTTATCTGACTTTTATTTGACCAAAAAGGTTCAGTTTAGGTTTTTAAATCAAAATAACTGGTTTTGCCACAATAGTTAACAAATTAATAAAAAATGTCTGTTTGAAGGGATATAGAAAGAAATATTCACAAGGCGCCTTATTGGAGACTCTGGTGTATATTGGAATAAATCTGTTGTTCATTTATAATCGCCTCACATTATCCCATTAGAGATAACAGTCGTGAGAATATTTATTTATTTTTAAATCCACTGTTCAAAAGTTCAAGTTGTATCAATTATTTATTTTTCATACTTTTTGTGTATATGTATGTCACACGAAGTCTTGTAATACTAATTTGTATATTGTTCCAGAATTCTCTGCGTACTTCCGAAGCTGACAAGCGTCATATGATGGAGCGTATCGTTAAGTTGGAAGAGGAACTGCGTGCTCTGAGGGTGACCAATGGGTAAGGATGGTTTTACAATATTTATAGACTTTATCCTAAAAAGTCGGGTTGGCACATGTATGTACCAATATCTGCAGAATATACAGTTTTTGCGACAAAGGAAACCAAGAATGGAAATTGGAAGTATATGTACATTGGCGAAAGAAACTTATACTAGAGCCGTGAAAGGAAGCCAAAAGGAAACAATAGAGATGTATGTCAATTTCGAATTTAGTAAATAATAATATGAAAACTATAAATAATATATGTGGCCTGTACTCCACAACAAAAAATGTAATGTCTATGTTAAAGGATCTGAAGACTTAACGTTTTTATTCTCAAGTAAAGCCTATATGTAAAAGATGCCGTAGTCATTACAACGTATAATCAGATACAGATGGTACTGCTTATGTCTATTGATGACGGTTATATATATTGGTTACGGTGACAGTTCTGTATATTTTTATAATACAGGTTGGAATCGAACGAAACAAAATTGACAAACGGCAATGTTGAAGATGCGGAAGCTGAACGATTGCGTCTGCGCAAAGAAGTCGCAGATATGCGAAAGGCCAAGCAGAACGCCGAGGAACACGCGCTCAAGTAAGTTGTAGGTACACATCCCCTTAATTTATCCGGTGCGAAGGATTAGCTTGTCTGTTTATGTTGTTTGTTGTATTTCTTACTTCACGCTTTTAGTAAATAACTGTCCAGTCTCATCTGTGTTATTTAAATAATGTTATTTTAAACTTAAAAAATAATAAACTAAATATTCGCGAATGAGATGTAAATTATAAATAATTTTGAAGATATTTCCTTTTGAGATATTTAATTCAAATAAAGAAAAATTTGAAACACTTACTCGTATAACATTACTGATTATAAATTGATCATATATTACCTCTCCAAGAAAAAAAAAAAATAAAAAAATCTATTGACACCGCATAAATAAAAAAAAGAAATATTTGCATTATTTGTAGATTTGATCAAATAACGTGATTTGTCCTGTCTCAATGATCAATCCAAAATAGTCCCTAAGATTTCTAATTAAAAATCCAATAATTAAATCCAAAATTTTATAAAATAGAAAAAAAATATTTGTGTAAAAATGTTTGTAGCAGAATTAAAATTAGTCAATTGAGTAAACTAGTTAAATAAAAAGAAAAAAATATTAGATAGCGAAGTTGGTAAGGTTTCCCACTAATTTCTAAAATTTATAGTTACATTTCATAATACATTCTGAGCTCGAAGAAAAACACGATTATATATTATTGTTCAGTTAATATTTCCTAAATATAATAAAAAAATCCTTACAGACTGGAGCGCCTAGTAACCCAACTCCGTTCAAAGTTCAACGGAGTCCAAATAACCGCGAACGGTCCCGATTCGTTGCCGAGCGATCCCGAACACGAACAGAACGCTCGCGCGCGTCGAACCAGCATCAACTCGTCCAGCAACTCGACTGTTGTGTTCGGACCTGTGACAGATTTGTAGCGAACATTCGGCATTGCAGTCTGTACGCTAGTAACAGACTTATTCTGGTCCGCTTTGTATAAAGCTAGTTGAGATCGGTGATATCGCATCGCAACTTGATGTAACGGAATGTTCGCTAAAGCTAAATTGGGACTATACTTGCTAATAAAAAATTAAAAGTTTTGAATTTCAGTATAAATTATTTCTTATTGATATACTTCATTGAATCTCAATAGGTCTGAATGAACATGATTTTGAATTTGTTTATAATGTAAATCAACGAGTATTCATGTTATAAGATACATGGTGTTTACAAATATATAGTGAATTTTCTCCATTAAATCTATTAAAACAAACATCAATGTCGATTACTTAATTTCAATTGTAATTAACAATCCGAACATAGAAGTCAGTTTATAGAATTTCTACAAAATTTATAATTTTGATTAAAAAAATTTTATTAAATATAAAAAATAGCTTGGTGAATTTATTTATTTATTCGCTACGACTATATATTTTATTGACTCGACAAGAAAACTAAAATTAACGAATTATTTCTTGCTCATAAACGATCAGGTATAATGCTACAATATTATGTAAAATTGTAATTAATTGTAATATTAATTTTTACATCCAGTAACGATCTCGATATTATTACTATTACGAATCGATAATAATTATTTGTAGTTTCATTAAAATATGTCACGTATTGTTTAATTATATATGGTGTTTATAAATTGACTTAGGTTTTCTCCATCAGCAAATAAACACATTTCTACAAATAATAAGGAAAAAAAGTATTAATTTTGTTCGTGTACATACTATCAATCTTTTTTATAATCTGTATCATTCTTTGAAGGGAACAATAAAGTGTTTTCATCCATTCGTTCATTCAAAAGAAATTGTTTAATAAATAAAGATACAATTATGAAGCAATATTCGTTAAACCAACAGGTTGAGTGGTAACGAGGGTCAAAAACCAGCACGGTGCTTTTCATAATGTGTGATGATTTTCAACCACAAATTGATATAATTATGCATTACCTATTACGGGCAAATATTGCGTAATATAAATATTTTATTTCTAAATGGTGCTTGTTGAATCTTACTAAATAATGTTGTAACCGTTAAATTATAAGTCAGTTAATTTTACTGCATTACAATTTTACACACCATGTATAATTTAACAAGTGTATATTTTATTAAATATAAATCACAATTATTAATAATTATTTTAAATACACTATCAGGACTTAACAATAAAAAAGTTGCAGGTAAATAGTACCTACATAGCTAATTTTTACTTATTTTTTTTTTTTATTTTTGTAGTGTATTTAAAATATGTGTCAACAATGCGAAAGTTTAAAACTAACTATTATTGGTTATTATTAAGCCTTAACAACTATGATTGCTCATTATTGTAACGGTATGTGATTTTTTTTTAAAGTTATAAGTATATTATTTAACTCAGGTGCTATTTCATGTTATTTTTTTTGTCAATATATACCTATATATTGTCTTTATTATTTTATATACATAACAGATATTGAACAATGATTTAATTATTTCATGTAATAACTTTTATTTTTCAAACTTATGACATTCTGATTAGAAAATATTCAACAAATAGCGCCTCCTGAAAACATACAATGTATCGTATTTATACATAGATTCTTTATTGACTTAATACTTTTTGTCAGGTACAAAATATATTAAAATTCCAATAAGGCGTCTAATATCGTCAAATTTAACTGAAAAAATTCATGTATAAAAAAAATTGTTCAGTTTTTCACTAAAGCATTAATTATATAACAATAACATAAATTATTTTGATAGATACCGATAGTAGACAGACAGAAAAATATTAAGAATCGATTATTAATTTTAATTAAATTTTAATTAAATGATAATTAATTATAATTAATTAATTTTAATATATATTATAATATAGTACCACTTTGTATGAAAACTGTATGTAATCAGTTGAATTTAATTTATCTGTTATGATAAAACATGGGGTTTTACTGTTATCCTGATATTTTAATAAGAAATACACAGTAACAAAATGTTTAAATTCCCTAATGCAAGATATGGTCTTTACTTTATTATTGTTGTCTTTATATTTACCAAAACATATCAATATAAGACAACAATATTTATTTTAGTTTGTCATAACAGATAAATTAAATTCAAATGATTACATACAGTTTACATACAAAGTAGTACTATTTACCAAGTCATTTGGTGCCACTGCCTGCCGGAGTGGTGTTGGCATTTGCAATTTTCGACCAATTCGCTTTTCACACCTCTCTATTAAAGCGCTTTTAATAAACATTCGTCCCACTTATGTGTAGCAGTTAATGTTTTCTATCAAACTTCTGAGTACGGTTTTAACTTCAGCTTTTTTACGTTTCCTATGCCGGAATTAGAAATTCTGTTTATAAGGTACAAATATAGAATGACGACTATAAGAAACAAGAATAAAAGAAACATAATTGTGAGAAAAATATAAAAAAAGTCTTTAAAGTAGAATTCACCAACGTTAATGGTTTTAAAAAAAAACGTATATTAACTTATAGAAATCCGGTTTTTTGGACCCACAGTTTAACGTATCTACGTAGGTAAAAAAAGATAAAAAACAGTGTTTGTTTTATGAATGAATGATACAATCTTTCATTCATTCGTTTTATACTTCCTTGTCCGTATTTTTATGTTATCTATCCATGTCTTCTGATATGCAATCTTTCGCCTCTTGTGTGAATTCTGTAGTTTATGTTAAATTTTAAATATGTATTTTTTGTGTTCCAATTTTTTAAGAACTACTTATTTAATTTATATTTTGTTTACAGTGAAAAATTGAACAAATTTGATTTATTTCACATGTCACAAAAATAAATTAAATTTCACTAATTTGTATTATTATTTTCTTTTCAGGTAAGAATTTTAATAAAATGAATTAGTGAAATAAAGAGATGTCATTTAATTTTATAAGTTAGAATTTATTAATTTAAACAAGTCACAATGAGTCCATTCATAATTTAGTTTAGTATAAACAAATTTTGGTACTCGGATGATATGTCGCTTTGTGAAATGTACCTCAATTTAACTAAAATTTTTTGTGTATTTTTTCTTTTCGTTTGGAAAAAATATCCGTCTACATTTGTTGTATTATATTAGTACGCTTAAGAATAATTTAAAATGTCTGTAATCACATAAACTTGTTTTAAATTGTTTAGCTCATACTTTTGTGATGTGATTTTTCTTTTTTGTTTTATTAATATAATAATATCGAATTTATAATAAATAGTAAGAATTGATTAATCATAATTTAAACGTGTGTGTGTGTTCTAAAAAACGTATATATTTGTGTTGTTTTGTGTTTTTATGAACAAAAAGTGAAATCGATTGTATTTATATAATTTAAAAAGTGTTGATTTAAAACAATAATAAAAAAAAATAGAATTAAATATTTCAGGTTTCATATTGGTCTGCAGAGTAAAATTTATTGTAATTTTTTTTTATATGAGTGATATAAAAAATAAAAGTGTTGTACAACCGCAACAAAATTGACATAAAAATTTAGTTTATTATAACTTAGTTATTTGTGTTCATATACTTTTATAACTAACTATACAATTTCGAATTAATATCAGAAATAGATTTCATAAATACTGGTCACTCTATACTAACCACCGATCACACTTAGAATAGACTGATTTTTACTAATTTATTGACTTATAATTAAGTAACATACCAAATTAGAGATTATAGATATATAAATAATGTTTCATAGGGACATATAGATTGTTTGTTAATTACGCTGATTTATTTTCGACATATTACTCATTGTACATCTTCGACCCACTACCACCTATTTTTACTACAATAATATGTATATAAGAACTTGAATTTTTAAGATTTATGGTTGTTTGGTAAAATGCGATTCTAGCCATAGCACAATGAGTAATATGTCCCAGCTACTCAGAATAAACAAAAATGTTAATTACAATATGGCTCCAATTTTAAAAACATAAATAATATTTAGATTTATGGAATATAACATTAAAATCTTAGCGTGCTTCTAATGTATAAAACACACTTTAGTAGCATTTTCGAGAATTGATTATAATAATTAACAATTGAGTAATTATATATTAATCAATAAATAATTAATTGCACTGACAATATTATTGGACTATAGTAATAATTATGTCAGGGTTTTTGTGAAAGGAAATACGATTTTTTTTATTTAATAATAGAATTTATATTAAAGATTACGCATGCTGAAATCTCGTATAATAATGTAATTGCACGACAATGTTAGTGTCATTTTTATTAGGAGCTTAAGAGTTGTCTCTCATTAAACAAAATTGCCAGAGAGCCATTAGAAAACATACAGGGACAGTTTCAAATACAAATTACTATGGAAAATAGTTACTTGAAAAATAGTGCTAGTTTTATGTCTTTAAATACATATCGGTTTCAGACAATATTATTCCCGCCAGCGATCAGCTTGTGAAATTAATTTCCCGTCTAATTCTCTCAAAAATTATAAAATACGGTTCTTAATGAAAAATAATATTAAAAATTTTTTCAAGATCCATAAGACACTTAAAATGCCCTACCTATGATACCTATTACAAGCGCATATACGCAAGTCTCGCTAGCTATCAAGTAAGTCGAATGTTAGCTTTCCTTCTCAGTAATATAAACAAATATTTTTAACATTGTTTTGTTTTGATTATCTGTCTACCTAGGCGAAAATATTTCCACGGCCTAGCACGGTAGAGCGGTTCACAAGTATGTATGTGTGAATCGCCTAGTCTGCACAGCGCGACATACGCGCGTTGTTTCGCGCCTCACCACCTTTGTGCGTTAGGGGCCTAATGAAAATATCTCGGCATGCGTGGTCCTAAGTATCAAGTAAGTCTATGACGAAAAAACCAAATAGTATCGTTAACAGCTAGTACTTACATGGAAATGTTGTATAAATACTTTATAAAAATCTGTCTTTAACTTATTGCATTTGTATAACTACTCGTATAATTTATAAACGATTATGACGTATAAATATAAGTATATATACACATATGACACAATTATATTACAAGTATATAATGTATTACAACACAATTATAATGTTATCAGTTCAATACTTCTGTGCAAAGTTGACACAACTGAAACGTTACACGAAACGTAAACACAGACTTGCAATCTATCATTCGTATCTTTAACACTATTTTATTCTCAAAAAGTTTAAAACTGGAATGTTCCAGAGAGTTCTTTATTGTTTCAACTTAAGAATGACCTCGGCGCATTTCGGTTGCCTATATACCTATGACATATGTTCTTAATCTCATTTTTCTTATTTGGCATACTATATTAAATGATCTTGAAATTTGAATAGAATCTATAAGTCATTTAAAAATAGAAGACATAAATGTTTTTTAATATTATAACCAAAATTGTTTATTTAAGATGCCAAGTAAAAAAAATAATACTATTGGTGCCTTAAAAGTAACATGTCCGCCCAAAAATAACGTTATAAACGATTTGTAATCTATAACAAAGTGTCAAAACTAGATAATATATAATCAATAGCATTAGTTTGTAAAGTGTTTGTTAATTAAAAATGTACATGTTTAACCAAAGTGCTAGAGTTCTTGTATACATAAAACTTAGAGTATTTATCATTAGAAACGATATAGCACGTAATTATTACTTGTATAAAACTGCAATTTTAACCAACTGGATTAGCATAGCTTATATATGTATAGATTATATTTATATCAAGATAACATTCATATAATATAATACAAGCCATTTTATGCTACATGTCAATATTTACGTTTAACGTTTATCTGTTTTTTTTTTCTTACTTGGCATATTCAGTAAATAAACTTGGCTTCTTTTTTAATCAAATATTTAAAAAGAAAATAGATAGATATTAATGTTAGACAATAACTATAATGAAAAAACAAATCTATTTGTTTATTTTATGAACTATTATCTCAATAAAAAGATACACCAATATTGTTGTTAAGCTGAGTATAAAAATTTATAACATATAATTAATACGCGAAATAGTAATGTAGTAATGAAAATTGAATTACATGAATTGATTCTGCGATTTTATAAGGAATTAAAAACGTATATCTCATTTAATCATATTCTTTAAAATTTAAATAAAAACGTGTACATTTATTCAAATTTTCTGAATATACATGGCATAATTAATAAACAATTTTGGTGTTGTTTTTTTTGTGCATAAAATAAATAAGTTATTAATATAAAAATGTATATTATTACTTTCTTCTTTACTGTATGACAAGATTGATGAATGTGGAAGAAGCGAAACAGGTTTGTTTGAATCGAAGCATTTGGCGTTCCATTGTTTCTGCCTACCCTAATGGGAGACAGGCGTGACAGATATGTATGTATGTATGTATTACTTTCTTTTATATGTTTACTATTGTGCCAAGTATAAAAAATAAACAGTTTTTAGCTACTACTTGTTAAAATAATATAAAAAATATATAATAATTTAGGTATTACACAGTACATGAAAATAAAAAGTAATATTCAATTAATCATTAGTTCGAGCTGTTTGTAGGCTTTATTTATGTTCCGTGTTTTCTGAACCCGGATATTATCGAAGAAATATCCGGCACTGAATATTATTCAACAAAAGCACATTATTTTGCACGGAAGTGGATGCCGGATCTTACTGCCTATCTGTTTGTTTCGAATACTCAATTAAGTACACTGTGTTGCAAATATTTACACTCACAAAATCGATTGTTAATTAATTACTACTGGTGAAATAAGGGTTTTTAATAAATTATTGCGAACAATGCTTTAACTGTGTTTATTTTCTACCAAATGTTTTTCGGTAGTTTACCAAAAATACTTAGGTATTTGTATTTTTAATCTTTATTTTCTTACAAAATAGTATACTGTGAATGTAAATGAATATGTTTGATTCTTTGTAGGCATTTTAACGATTCAGTCCATCGTTATAAAAATTTATATGCACTTACTTTGTTTTTCAGATGTAGGAGGACGACGTTATTCTAATGTAATAATAAATTTTCACAAAAAAAAAAAAAAAACAAATATAAATCTTACTAAAAAGAAAACATTATTTAATAGGTTAGCACGTAGAAACAGACTTACTATCCTTAGTCTATGGGTAGGTACTTCGAATCAAAGAGCATAAACATTTTTTACCGTTCATTTTATTTGTCCTTTGGGCTATCACCAAAGATATTGAACTTGGTTATATTTATTAGAATCATTATACTATAGTGCAATTAGAAACCACGGGCATAATTACAATGTAAAACTGTCACAAAGGACGCCTTTATGCGTTAATAATGAACAGTTCAATTGCTTTTAACCCTACGGAACTAATTTATGTTGTATGCAATGTTGTATCTCGAGATACAACATTGCATTGTTTCTATTATTTTGGAGCATTTCCAATAAAAACAGTAAAAGGGCAAAGGGCGCGCCGAGCACGCGCGGTCACGTGTCCGCCGCGTGTCGGCGCCATCTTGCAACGCCATCTTGTATGATGGGTGGGAACTTCCGGCGGAAGACGCGTCACCAATTGTGAGAAAACTTGTTAAGGTGTGACAGTCGTGTGTCATATTAGGACCTCTGTATTTCTTGTTATAAGTACACGCCGAGGTACGGTCAACAAGTCGATGAACATGTTATAATTTTTAAAACCCATATTAATTCATATAATAAAATCTTAACTGGTCGCTGTATGTATATGGAAGATATATAAGAAAAACTATTATATTTAAGGCTACGCAAACGAACGCAATAGAACCTAAACCAATGCTTTTTTTGGGTATCTGTAGGTTTGTGCACGCTAATTTCAGAAACTTTTTTTTACCCCTTTGTGGGTAGGGTGTAGTCGCATATTTCTGTAGAATAAAGTGTCTTTCTTTGTTTGAAACCACTTAACCGATTTGAATGCGTTTTCACTATAGCGTTGCTGTTTGTACCACTTAACATTTAGTGTTTATTTCAATCGGTTCATAAATAAAAAAAAAAGTTATATTAATATAAAGAATCGCATATAAAATGCTATAAAACGATGGATAGATGTATATTTATTACTCTTTCGCTGTCAAAAACTACTTAAAAGAGTACAGCTACGGCTCGCCATCGACAGGAAGTTCATCCTTATGTCCTACAGCCTCAATGGTCGCGTACTGCGCGGTTTTAGAGATGTTTCCTCCCACGAACACTCAGGTTATGGAATTAGCTCTCTTCCGAGATTTTCCCAAGAGCCTATAGCATAGGGTTCTTCAAAAGGGGGGTAAAGAGGCTTACAGGGTCGGCAACGCACACGTAATACCTCTGGTATTGCAGGTGTTCACAGGCTACGGCAACCACTTACCATCAGGTGGGCCGTATGCTTGTTTGCCACCTCAGTGGTATACTTAAAAGAGATTTGGTACACGGGTAGATTATATCCTAACTTAGCACATAGGACACTTTATGTACTTACGCGAATAAAATCGCAGGATACAACTAGTATGCCTTTGTATTCATCAAATTTTGTCATGTGATGGTATACGCTGGTGGGGCACCAATGAGAAATGATAAGTGAGGATGAAGCAGGGCAGTTAGCGCATCGTGAGGAATCCAACAATAAATAATTATTTCCAGGGGTAACCGCGAGGTGAAGAGGTTGACCTGATAAGGTTTATTGCTAGAAATGGGGTTGCTAATCCCCATTACTAACAAATCCTCCCCACTACGCGCAAGGTATCCATCGTGTTGGTCAGGTTGACCTTCCTGACTAGTCAAGGTTTTCTTCCTTTTCTTACTGAATTATATTTATATGTATTATAAACTTTTTAATGAAATTATGATATTTTCCAAAAGTATATTGCAAGCAAAAAAGCTGTTTTTATTTATGAGTGATAATGGAATGGTAACCCCGTCTGCGCTGTCGGTATACACTGGCGGGGCACCAGTGATAGATGACTGATGAGGATGAAAGGAGGTCAGTTGGGGCCAACTGACCTCCTTTTATCCTCATCATCATCCTGACGAATTCAACTAGAATTAACCACGATGGTTTCCAGGAGGAACCACGTGGAGGTCGACTTGACAGGTTATATTTCTAGTAATGGGGCTATTTGACCCCATTACTAACAATCCTTTTCCTCCCGCAAAAAAAGCTATTAGAACTCATTGTCATCTCATTGGCTACTCTAAATTGTACTACTCTTTAATCATTGGGAAAATTCTTTGTAATCGTAATATTCTATAATTTTAAGCTACAATTTAGTGATTCAACGGCTGTCCGAGGCCGAGGTAGACAATGTTTTTAAATATTAATGCGACCGCAACGCGACAAATTGGGCACAAATCAATTCATCGCCGGAGACCGACTCGCGGCGAGCGCTAAAAAGCACGACCTCATTATTGGACATGAATTAATCACACTTGTCGATTGTTCTGTAGTGATGTGATATGACGAGTAAGTATATATTGTTTACTGATATCGATAAACATGTCGTATTAGCGACATGAAGTAAGTTTCATACAAATTTGAATTAGAAAAGTAAAGACGGCTTGCCTGATGGAAAGCGGTAAGTGATATCATAGTGACGCTCATGACACCCCTCATGCGTTGTCAATCCTGAGAAGTGAATTATTATACCTATGAACTTTGTAATTTCACTGTGCCCATCTCTTAAACCCAAACACAATCATACAAACAATTGTTTGACGGAAATAAAATAAGTAGGACACGGATACTCAAGCAATCTACTTCTATATATAAAGTCTACATCTGGTTTAAACTATAAGTTCTGTAAAATGATCTCTGAAACTATACCTCTGTAATACCTAGGAAAATTAGTGCGGGGGAAAAATGTAACCAAACTGTACTGGAATCAATAACAATAGGAGCGCCCAGTAACTACGTACGAGCACGTAGACAATACTTATTCGATGTTCCATTACGAAGAACAGAGTTAGCTAAGCTCCCCTATCTCTTGCATTGAAACCACTCAATGATATTTTGAGCCAGTATCCGCAATTGGATGTATTTGCCTCCCAACTTGCTGGAGTTTCGTCGGGTGACCACAGAATATTTGTGTTCAGACGTTTTTTGAGTTAAAACTTTTTATATTATTTTTGTTATTTTTCGTGTAATATTCCTTTTTATATGTATTTGTACTAATGATTTCCTGGGTGAATGTATTGGAAGACTGTAGGGCTCACCCAGTGGATGTAATAAATAAATAATATTAAGGCGATATTTTACTGGTTATTTAATTAGAATTATTTTGTTTGGTCTAATATGTATGTCAATGCCAACACTCGAAGATTGACCATCACTATTACCAGAGGTTCTACAACTTTTCATTATAGCCATAAATTGAAAGAGTTTTTGCCAGTTTAGACACCGAACAGTTATCACTAGGTTCCGAACAGCGATCTAATAAAATTAGCCTGAAGATGCCTCGTTTAGAGGTGAAACGTGTCGCGCAAACAAAATGGCAGGCGAAGATTGTTAGCTAATATTAAAGGCTATGGAACTTCTGGTAGTAATAGTGCTAGTCAATCTTCGAGTGTTGGCACTCACACATATACTAATGGTAACGAAATTAAATAAAATAACTCTAATCATAAGCCAGTGATATGGACTTCCGCAGGATAACACCTTATTTCAGGCGATATTTTATACATAGTGTTTTGGTTAGTCATTTTAAATAACTAACGCATAGGTAATACATCTGTTAGCCCCCTAGGAATGCACACAAATATTTAATTATTATATTCATATCTATCTTATATTATAGATAATTAAAGTGCAGACAGGCGCATCCCTATCGCAATGAATATTGTATGTTGCAATTTGTATAATTTGATTAAGCCCCACCTGTGCTGAATCGCGGGTCGCTCGACCCAACATAACGAGGGTGATGATATGCGCAGCGCATTTAGGTACTTCCACAGACAGGGTACGAATGAATTACACGGTTAATTTCTGTTGCAGTCGATGCTTATGGCAATCTATACGTCCTATAGGGAACTATAGATCCTATGGACGGTCACAGTAAATACCATCTTTAATCCATGACTGCGTGTAATATATATATATATATATATATATATATATATATATATATATATATATATATATATATATATATATATATATATATATATATATTGTTAGATATTTAGACTAATATAACAAAGGGTGAGGAGCCAAGCCTATAAAGACCCAATAATTCATAATTCAATAATCTTGATGGAAAAAGACTAATGAAAGGACATGGTGCGATTTTGTACAAGAATTTAAACCACTTTGTCTGCGTATGCTTGATTATGCTAACATGCTGATTGATATTATGAAAACGAATTTTGAAAAATTTAGTACATATAGTACACTCGACGTCCAATGAGGAAGTTTACCAATGTAAAAAATAGTGTTATAAACTCTTTTGTAACTTATGTTTTTTATATTTTACTCTTTTTATCGTTTATTTTTTTATTGACATGACAATACAACTTTTCAATACGAACCGGCGTTTCATTTCTTACTATTTTTTTTTTTTTTTTTTTTTTTTTATGCAACTTAGAATGACAAACAAGCTGACGGCCCACCTGATGGAAAGTGGTAACCGTCGCCTATAGACATGAGCAGTACCATGGACATAGCAGACTATACTGTTTCACCCATGATACCCCCCATGGGTTGCCATTCCTGAGGACTCAGGTGTTATTCCTCTGTACCCTGTAAATTCACGCCATATCCCACCCTTCAAACCGAAACACAGTCATGCAAACACAACTGCTTCACGGTTGAAACATGAATGGGACAGAGGTGCCCAAGCAATCGACTTTTGTACAAAGTCTCCCTCTCGTAAACAGGTACTAACAGTTCACAATAAAGAGTGTATGCAAAAGTTGAATATGGAGGAAAGAGTAGGAGTTTGAAGGTGTACTGACGCAAAGGTGGACTTGAAATCGCTCTTTAGGCTGCTACAACGCACACTACAAAACCTGTCCCTGAGCTCCGAGTTGGAGGACCCTCAGCATGTGCTGTTTGTGTTCATCTGCGAGCGAGTGCTCTCACAGAAGCCTTCGGTCTTTGCACAACAACTCTTCTTTCTATTTTCGCTGCCAACGACCTCTTCTGACTAGGTACCTGGTGCAGTGCATCCGTATTGCCATCAAGCTGGATCCGTCCTTCGTCAACGGGAAGAGTGCAGTATTCCACGAGGTAGACGTGCTAGGTGACACTCTGCTAATCGCGAGCGTCCGCATCGGTGATGAAGATTCTAACGTGTTGTTAGCTAGTTCGAAGAGCACATGATCAGTTACCGCTGTTCAAGGTACACCATATCAACACCGAATATAAAGAATTAAGCATAATTATTTCTAAGAGGAACCGCGTGGAGGTCGACTTGAAACAATTTATCAGCGCTGCGCGGAACACTTGGCCGAGTTGCTTTGTCTCCACGTTGCGTATGTGCTCCTCTAGCACGCTGATGTTACAATAAGAGCGGCGACACAGCACTCTACCTAGCGGTGAACTCGCACAACTACGACATAAACATATCCTACGATATAACATGTCCTAATTGATTAAATGTACATGTGACATAATACGTTGGATTTATTCATTGTTGTTAAAGAATAGAAAACCTGTCTTCGTACCGAATGGTTGAACCATTTCGCGGTGGAAACTTTTATATTAAGACATGAACTTATTACATTTAGGCACGTCCACGCGTGACCTTTTGTCAGCTGTGCTAAAAAAATACTAGAGTTATAGGTAGCCAGATATATTGCTTCGATTTTGAATAATTTACTCTACTCTATATAAGAACATATAAGATTAAAACTGCACTAAAATAAACTAATTTGTTATTTTGCCGCTTAGGTTTTGTTCACTTTAGATGTAATAATTGCATGTTGCCATACAACTCTCGATAGTAAGAACATTTTATTCACGTATGTGGCAATAAATCAATTATTGGAGGAAGAGGGGAAAAAAAGGTTGTTGGTATCTGCACTTAAAACAGAAAATTAACAGTTTTTATCGTTGTTGTTCTTTAAATATTAAAAAGGTGAAAAATTTTATTCCACAACCGTGAAGTATATCGAAAATTAAAAATATTGTTATTATCAACATAAACTACGCAAATAATTAGTTCTTGTGTCGCTAAAAGGACACTTCAAAATTCAAACATCTATCGGAGTATTCAAGATCGAAACCCTTAGTACTTATAACATTTACGAGGTAATCTCAGATTAGTTTAGCATGCTTTAAGGAACTAAGTGATCTGAGTATGTTATAAACTAGTTAAAGGAATTTTCGCAAATATAATATATAAGTCATTTGAATTTATTTGAATTTAGATAGTGTCTTTTATAACAATTTATCGTTTTCGCATTCTCGTGTCGAATTTATTTTTAAACCTTGTCGTACATACAGTACACTTAATCATATTTTCACAAAGATTTGTTTATCCATATGTATGAAAATAATTACTGTCAAAGTTGGCGCCAATCTACATAGTCTATTGTCATACACTACATAGAGTAAAAAGGGCGCCAAAGTTGTTAATGATAATTTAGGTTATTTTATTTTAAGCGGTAGATCTTTTATATATAATCGATTCATTAATTAAAATTGCATTAAGAATTTTAGTTGTATCGAGTACTATTGCATGATTTTATTTTTTTTAATATTGACTTTTGTGTCAAGTTGTAACTCTAGCTGTATATTTTTTCATAAATACACTGCTATAAAAAAATAAGAATAAAAATAATATATTTATTGGTTGTTAAATTTGTAATAATTAATCTGATCATTTACATGTTACAATATCATTATAATTTAATTTTTTTTGTTTGTTTCATTGCTATGAAATTGCTATTTGAGTGATCAGGCACCACATTGATTTAATTGTAGTTGTCTGTATAAAGAAACATTTCTTTAGTTGTGTTTATATTCTAGTTTTTTTTTTATATAATTAATTTTTATAGATAGATATACTGCTTCTTGATCGTGTGATGCCGGCATAGAATAGGCCACCTCTTCCTTTCCCTGAATAGGTCTTTTAGCTAATTTGCGCTGTAAGCAGGTTATGCAGGTTTCATTGAATCTATGAGTTCTACTTCCAAAGCAAAGAAAAGCAAATAATATTAAAAAAGAAAAGACCAAATCGTGAACAATCTGCGTACTCTAAGTACTGATGACATATTAATAATTCAAGATCCATATTTAATACTCTTTAAATACTAGAACATTCACATAGTACTATTTATATTTAATTCTGACAGGATAATTAATTAAATTAAAACCAAGTAATATTAAAAAAATAACGCGTGTCAGACAACGGGCGCCCACTCAACCAGTCACGGATGACCGGTTTCTGAATTGAACGAAACGCACGCGTGCCAACCAAGTTCCCGCGCAAAAATATTTTCAAACCATTATTCCAAATGCAACTAAATAAAATTAAAACCACCTTTAAATTCAAACGTTAGAGTCTAAATTTGAATATCATTTATTTAAAACTAAGTAAATTATTATGCCAGCCGAGTAACAATGTCCGATGCGTTAAAAAATAGCCGCAAAGAGGGTCACACACTTTACTTAATTGAACTGCGATTTGTTTATATTGGGGCCACGGTCTGATAATGATCTCTATATTAAAATTATAAAGATAAAAGAGACTGAGGATAATAGCGTATTGCATATAAAATCTAAGTAAAATTCATAAGGAGGAATCTCGGACTGTTCAATTCGAGTAGACACACAACATATTATAAAAGATCCAGGAATTAGTTATGGATGTCTTAATCTTAATCCACAGCGATCCTGGGAGGAATTTACTTAACTACTTACTTAACAAAGTGTGAGTACAAACTTTATGAAACGAGGAGTGGGCGCACTAGATTGTACAAGTATACATCTAATCTATGTATCTAAGCGAGACACTAATTGTAAAATTATTCGTTATATCAATACATATTAGTAACTTCAATACTAATGTTCATTCATTTATTGACGATTGACTTAGAACGATTCTACTACAGACATTGGTAGGATTAAATAGACATCGCTGAGACTTCAATTTATGTACCTATATATAAATAGCCTGCAAACTTTTTTGGTGAATGCGTATGTGTACCACAATCCTGCACTAAAATTGCAATACAAATTTTACATGAGAATTATCGGAATCGGAATCAATCTATTCTTTTTAAAATGCAAGGGAAAAACGAGCATGCGACTCACTCGTAGATAAGTGACTACCACCGCACAACACTAGAGGCATTGCAGATGTGCAGTCGGCCTTTTAAAAAGGAATATGTTTTTTTCTTCAAGGTTATAATGTCGTAGCGGTTCACAAATACTACTGCTGGAAGCTGATTTCAAAGTGTGGTTGTGCGTGAAAGAAAGTACCTCGAATAAGGTACGAAACTTTAGTTTTTGGCGGGTTGTACGGTGATGAAAATCAGCAGCAAGTGTCAATTCGAACAATTCCTTAAAATAATTCTATTGTTCCTAATTTAAATTTAAAAATTAACGTGCATTTGCAGCATCAATCTATAAGTTGACAATAATTAACAATTCAGCTCCTCATACATTTGAACTTGTAATAGGTTTATAACTCTCGTTAAGACGCAAAGGTTATATAAGGATGCAGATATATAAAAAAACTTACTTTATATTAATCTCATCCCCTGACTTAATGTAATATACATTAATTTTAATTAACAAGTTTTGAGATAAACTTACATTATATTAGATAAAAACAACAATGTTAAGGAGAGATACCGTCATCACAAAGAATCATTGTAGATATTAGATTGCAATTTTACAGCCCCCAAAGTCAAAACACCTGGTGACTGCACAAGTCATTCGTAATAAGTACATCATAGGCTCATCCCTTTACTATCAACCCTCACAATCATAACAAAATACTACCTGAGTCCTGTTGGTGCTCTTTTCCCTCCGCTCCCACGCAACCCTCACACATTATAATAATACTTGTAAAAATATAATTATAAACGTATGCGCATCGGTGCTTCCGCTAGTGTGGTCGCAATTTTATGATACTATTAGGGTATCTCGGTGGGCAATCCCTTTGCCTCCCGTCTGTAAAAAAATTAGAGGGTAGACTTGTCAGTTTGACAGGACGCGCTATTTTAGTGTTGCTAGTATTTAATATGTAATTTGTCGGGATGGGTTTTGCGATAAGCATGTTTCGAGGGGGTATTTGATTGATTAAATAAGCGTGCACAAAACAGATAGGTGATGTTTAAATGAGTTGAAATGATAAGTGAAGTGTGTCAGCCGGAATGCACATCACACATTACAGTAAAAAAATAGTTGAATGTAAAACGTAAGTATCCATCTATATATAGGTTTCGTAGTAAACATTACACAGGGATAAATTTATGACTTACATAGACGTAGGCAGAGATTTCATTGAATATTGAGACCTGTAATTTCCCGAAGGTCTTCAAATCCCTAAGTGAAGTAGGATTAACATTCATTAATAAAGGTTTAATGGAAATTCCCACAGAATTTCTCCCGTTTCTCGTTAGGTACTTACATAACTAGCACTCTAAATTAAAGATCTCAAGACAGTCTCTGTACTAATTCTCCAAACTATTTACAAATGTATTAACTTTATAATTGATCAACCAATTTTTGGTTTAGTTTTGCTTCTAAATATATTAAAATGTCCGTCCAGCTTTGTGTGGATGTGTATGATACAATAGAATATGGATTACCAAGAATAATAAACTGACGCATCAATTAAAAATTAGAGGAAAATTAGAGATTTTTGAGTAGTATTTTTTTTTTATGCAACTTAGAATGGCAAACAAGCTGACGGTCCAACTGATGGAAAGTAGTAACCATCGCCTATAGACTAGAGCAGTATCATGGACATAACAGAGTGTACTGATTCGCCCATGATACCTCCCATGCGCTGCCATTCCTGAGTACTAATGTGTTATTCCTCTGTACCTTGTAAATTCACTGACATATCCCATCCTTCAAATCAAAACACAGCCATGCAAACACAACTGCATCACGGTAGAAACATGAATGGGACAGAGGTGCTCAAGCAAACGACTTTTGTACAAAGTTTCCCTCTTTTATTTCTGATATTAGACGCCGCTTCTACTCTTGATATCTAAGATTTTAGCTTGCATATTGTATAATAATCTTATATTGTATGATAAAGTCATTTCAGCCATTAACTATCCACTGCTGAACATAAGCCTTCTCTATAGGGGAGTTTTGCCAGTAGTTGCCACGCTTGGCAGGCGGGTTGGCAACTGCAGTTAGGCTTTTAGAGATGTTTTAAGATCTCTCTTAAAACATCTTTAAATTTTTTTAAGTTTTAAAAGGGATGTTGCTGCCCATCCCTCTATCATTAAGTTGCTTTAGTCGCCTCTTACGACAACGACAGGAAAGAAAGGGGTGGCCTATTCTATATATATTCCGGCTATATAATCTGGATAATGATATAATATGAATATTAATGTCTGATAGCTCTCAAACAATCATGAAATATAACGCCAAATAAAACACACAATAATATAAAAATATTCAAAGTAAAATTAGTATGAGTTAATTTACAATATTGCATCGTATGCGAACATAGACAGGTGTGATAATGAAGCCGGCACGTACCATTAATTTTAAAATGCAGTCTCATGTCCGACCAATTGTAATGTAATTTAATTATGACACTTGCTTTTTGTTGCTAACCATAGGTAAATACCTATCTATTAAATACACTTGGGTAATATTAAACGTTAACCTGAATTTTATAAGAAATTTATTTAGAAAACTACTAAAAATTAGAGTCTGTTAGTTTTAGAATATTCATATACTATGTTCAATTCAAATGGAACTAGATGGCGCTATTGTACGATACATTGAAATGTTTAATAATTTATTAAAAAAAAAGGTTAGTTTCATGCAATGTACTTATGTAGATAAAATAAACTATTTGTATGGCAAGTAAACTAGCGCTCCCATGATGCCTTTGATAGTAAATCTCTAATTATAGACATTATATCATTATTATAATCGTTATTTGCGATATAACGCCCAAAAATAAACTCGAGAGAAATTATATGTAAGATGTATATAAAAGATTATACAAAATCAAGATATAGATGTCGCCACTTGGCACTACAGACTTAATGTCCGAGCAATAAAAATAAATGTATGTTCTTTCGTTTGTTGACTGCATATTACATATTTTGCTTTCTACTGTATTTACTCTCTGTATTTAATCAAATTATTATGATTATTTATAATGTCGATTGAATTTATTTCATTTTTTACTATGTACACTAGACAGAAATAAAAAATAATTTTGAAGGAATTTCTGTTTATTTATTTTATGTACTCAGTTAAATCTGAAAGATTACTGAGTAGTAAAAAAATATGTTATAATCATCTAAATGATAATTATAAGGCAAACAAGCTGACAAAAATAAATTTTCGCCTAGTAGTCAAGTAATACGAGCAATGAAACGATATATCGCGTTCTAGATTTATACAGCGCCATCTAGTATCCTTTTGAATAACTATTAATGAATACGTATTGCCGTAGATGGTAATGATAGGTTTTATATTTATATTAAAAAAATATATATTTCAATTTATTTATTACATATCTATAATCATATACATAGCATTTTATAATACGGGGACTATAAATGGCACAGAGTGAATTTTAACCCACAAAAACACTCAATAAATTTGAGTGACTTTAAACAGGAGGAGAATTTTAATTACCTTGCATTTTTTTGTACTTATGTTATGCGATATCTTCTTTATTCTGAATCGATTTTGATATTGCATCGCAGTTGACATTATTTATTCGACAAGTCGATAGTATTTAAACCCAATGATTCTATTCGCAAAGTAATAATCTTAAATTTAATGTACAGAAAATAATATAAGAAGTGGTATATAAATAAATGTAATATAAATTTATATACAACTTTCAAATATTTTTAAAAACGGAATCATTACTTTGTTGTTTATTTCTGAGCTAGTAAATATTTTCAAACGGATTGTGATGTTCTGGATATTATTATACCCTTCAAACCGAAACACAGCGATGCAAAAACAACTGCTTCACGGTATAGACACGAATGAAACAATTGTTTTCAAAAACGGACAGATGATTGCGATGACAATGTCATATTTTCTTATAAATGCTCTTAACATCTCTAAAATCGCGCACACTTATTACCTAATCTTAGAAAACACAATCTTAAAACGCTCGCCTAATTATTACTTACCGCTATTTTTTCAAGACATCCAAATATCACAACTCAGTCCAAAAAGTGCCAAGTCACGTGGTTTTAGTACACCATCGACGGGCGGGCAGCGGCCACCCACGATTTATTTACCTTGCCTCCGTTTAATTATACAAGCAAACATTTATTAGGATGTTTCTCTCGTGTCCACGAGAGGCTGCGTTGAGGCAGGTCTTTATCACGATTGGGAAGGGTTGTTAGATTAATTATATGTTGTAACACTAGCAAATGTCAACAAATATCAGCATTCTTGCCGTATCCCTTAGTAAGGTGAACGGGCCCCGAGATAAGTAGGATTACGAGCCAGCAGCAACGGTTTACTGGTGTTATCAGTACATAAATGTAAAGATGACAAAAAATTTTGTTAAGAACCTATTAGTTTTTGTATTTTTTCGAAAGTTGTAGCTCAGTAGTGGGCAACCCTGATTTATAGACCTTAAAGGTCGCAAGTTCGAATTTAGTCGATACAAAACGCTCTGTATCTATTTAGATATCCGATTAAATCGTCGGTGAATGAAAATATCGATAATAAACTAAATTATCAGCGGTGGTTGGTTCGCCGCCTGCTACATTGGAAGTTAATATGCTCGGCGAAATATGGGCTGATCAAGTATTCTCTCTTGTTGGTTTCATATTAATATTATCATGAATATAGTTGTTTTTAGTAAAGCAAAATCTTTTTGTTAATGATGATATCAGTCGTTAACCTTTCTTTGCATAATGGTGGAAATTTCCATCATAACATTGAATGCCCAAAAATTATACAAAAGAACAATTTCACTTTAACGTTGATCGTGTTTAGATACCTTTTTATCGTCCACTGCAGAATAAAAACATAGCTGTCAAATTTATTTTTTTAACCATTTTTGCTTTATTTTGAACATGAATTATATCACCTTGATTTATTTCATCAATAAAAAAAAAACATGAAAAGAAGAAGGTTAACTGTCCATCGCTGAACACAGACTTCCCTCTACGGAATTTTGCTAGTAGTTGTCATGCTTGGCAGAAGGGTTGTTATTACATTAATTCGTGAAAAGGAAGTGAAAATTGGAATAAGCTTTGTTATGGAACACAATAATAATAGACATGTATCAAACATTTATGCTTGTCTTTTGTTTATTTTTTATGCGTTTTAGAATGACAAACAAGCTGATGAAAAATGGTAACTATCGATTATAAACATGAATAGTACCATGGACGTAATAGAGTATACTGTGTCGCCTGAAAAGTACAATACACCTTAGTCTTCAGGAAAGGTAATTCCTGAAATACACCTTATTTCAAAAACAAGTTATAAAGGGAGGAAAAAATTACCAAGTACTTACACAGGCAAACTTATCTCTTGGAGGGATTACTTCCAGATTATCTTGAAAACCAGAAAGGAGAAATTACCAACAGGGTTTACATGAAAAGAGTAAAATATATTGTACATAAACAATGACATTTTTGTATTCTCCACGTTATGGTAGTGATTGATGGTGGATATAAGAATATTCCATAGTTTTGGACATCACAAACTGTCCAACATCTTATACTTGAGAGTGATATTTCTTAGTTTCCCTTGTGGTTAGAGTCCGGGAGGTAGAACTAGTTGATAGCTTGAGAGTACTCGAACACGGGTGGTCCAGTACACCCACAGACGGTGCTGGACTTAGAACAATGAAGCCTTCGAAATTGTATACAATATATATTATTTATTTAAATAACATAATGTGAGTATAATTTAAATTATAATTGAAAATAAACTGCACAAAATAATGCTTGCATCAAAATATAATTTTATTACTTTATAAAGGCAATTCTGGATAATTTTATTTTTACTTAAAAGTTATTAAGTTGTATAAAAGAGTCTTAAGTATAGACTTATAATTAACTAGCGGCCGTCTCGGCGTCGCACAGGTGGACATTTTTAACATTTCCCTTCACTGCTCTGCTCTTATTGATCGTAGTGTGATGAAAAGTACACTATAACCTGCCCAGGAGTATGAACAATAATTGTACCAAGTTTCGTTAAAATCCGTCGAGTAGTTTTTGTTTCTATAATGAACATACAGACAGACAGACAAAAATTTTACTGATTGCATTTTTGGCATCAGTATCGATCACTAATCACCCCTTGATAGTTATTTTGGAAATATATTTCATGTACAGAATTGACCTCTAAAGTATGCAAAATAAATTATGCCTATTGCTGTATAAATCATCTATTTATTGAAAATTTCATAAAATTATGAAGTATTTATAAAATTACCACTATTTTAATTTGAGGCGTACCATATTAGTTCTCAGAAATGGCAACGTATGAGAGGTACCTTGGACACTAGTGTATTCTGCAATGTCCGTGGTGCTATTGACGTCTATAGGCAATACTTTCCAACAAGTAAAATGTTTTCTTTGCCGTTCTAAGTATTATAAAAAAATATATTATTTCCTAAACCAAAATGTCGTGTGCCTGTACCCGTTATATTGAAGACAAGTTTATGATGGTTTTACAGCGAGAGCCACTTAACGCCCGCTACTGCTACCGTGTAACCCTCCCTCCCAGTCCCCCCTTTAATTAGATGCACCACCCTCCACAATATTTTTATTTCAGTAGCTATGTTAACAAGGTGTTTAGACGAACTTGCGTGGGCCGCTGTGAATTATCATACGAGATGTAAGAAAAAATTTAAGGTTTTAAGTTATTATAAGTTGGTGAGCATTGTGGTTACTTTATGACTACTTACTTTATTAGTACTTTACTATTAAGCCATGCTTCGGTTTATAAAACTCAGAGTACTAAAGTTATGTGTGTTTATTTAATTTTTCGGCTAACGTTCTGCTTATATGGAAAAGGGATTATTAGAAATAGAGTTTAACAGTCCCATTGCTAGCAATGCTACAACTTATGCTGAGTGGGAATCCCATTCTGTGTTAACTTTTTTTTTCATACAACTTAGAATGGCAAACAAGCTGACGGCCCACCTGATGGAAAGTGGTAACCGTCGCCTATAGACATGAGCAGTATCATGGATATAACAGAGTATACTGTTTCGCCCATGATACCCCCCATGCGTTGCCATTCCTGAGGACTCAGGTATTATTCCTCTGTACTCAGTAAATTCACGCCATATTCCAACCTTCAAACCGAAACACAGCCATGCAAACACAACTGCTTCACGGTTGAAACACGAATGGGACAGAGGTACCCAAGCAATCGACTTTTGTACAAAGTCTCCCTCTGGTAACTGAAGTAAATGTATTGTCAAATGGTTAAAATTAATTGTTTAATAGTTTTAATGGTTAATCCATGTCGAAATGTGGGAAATAAAAATTGTGTAGCCACTATATACCTGCAATCGCGTCGAATTAAGTTCTGATAGTGTATTTAAAATAATGTCAAATGGTTAATAATACCTTCCTATGCTAATAATCGTGCCGTGCTGTATGGTCCCGCCATAGAATTTTTTTTTTAGTGGGTGATAATGTAATGGTAACCCCACCCGCGCTCTCGGTATACACCGGCGGGGTACCAGTGGAAGATGATTAGGTGAAGATGAAGCAAGTCAGTTAGCCCATCGTGACGAATTTAACAAGAATTGTTCACGATGGTTTCCAAGGGGAACCACGTGGAGGTCGCCCTAATACGGTATATTGCTAGCAATGGGGCTGTCAAACTCCATTGCTAACAATCCCTTCCCCCCCCCCCCGGCATAAAATAGGCCACCCCTTCCTTTCCCGCAGGTGTCGTAGGAGGCGAGGGATGGGAAGTAACGTCCCTTTTAAAACATCTCCAAAGTTTAACTGCGGTTGTAAATCCGTCTACCAAGTGTGGCAACTACTGGCAAAACTCCCCAAGGAGGAGGTTTATGTTTTGTATTTCTTGGCGAGAGAAATCCTTATTCTTTGCGTAGTACTGATAACCTCCGATTTAAAATTCCTACTCATTCTTCCATTTTCTACTCCAGTTCCTTTACTGTGCAAGCAATTTGTTTGAGAAATTCACTCAATACCTCTATATGGCATACTCAATCTCTGGCTATTTTTTAAAATTTAGTTAAATCCTACTACCTGTCCCTATAATCTTAGTCTTACTTAGTCCTCTTTAATTCTTACCAAAATTATGTGGGTTATGTATGTACGTTAACGTTTTTACACTACACTATACTTATTTAAAATTCTTCAAAAAGTCCTGTAATATTGGCGCAATAAAATGTTAAATAAATAAATAAATCTTGGATACGTTTTATATTTTAGCTTAATTTATTTCAAATCAATTCAGCTGCATAGCAATAAAATCAAAACATTTACAAACTTATAAATCCGAATAATATTAAGATAAGTTATTCTTTATTGTTTATAACCCCTTGCATACAGTAATAATCACAGTTAAAACAAAATGAAACCCAATAAAATCCTTCTATTACCACAGATTACGTAGGACGCCGCGGGGAGTTGAGCCACAAATTAATTCGGAATTACTAAATATTCACATCTCAACATCCCCTTATGGAGTACCAAGTTAAGCCGCCAATACACGAAAATTAAACTGGCATCGGTAATAAAGTTCCCAGGAATCCCCCGGGGCGGCACTTGTCCGGGATTAGTTGCCAGGATTACGGTCTCGGACTGCGGGATTCGCGGTACCAATTCGTAGTATCTAGACGGTTGGGTCACATGTTACTCACATATGTTATGTTGTTAATTTTATAAGAAACTAGCTTTTACCTGTGGTTTCGCTCGTGAGAAATATTGGATTTATCGTTCTATAAAATGTTATATGTTTAACTTCTAAACTGACGAAATTTCATACAATTTTTCAAATCTCATTTTACCCCCTTAAGGGTAGAATTTTCAAAATTTCTTTCTTTTTGTAAATCTACCTGCAAAATTTCAAGATTCCAAATTCAGCGGTTTCGCCTGTATACATTAATCCAGATATGCAGACACGAATTCTCGCGTGTATTTGTATCTATCTATATTTCAAATTTCATTCAAATCTGTCGAAGATATTGCATCTTGCCAATTGAAATCTAATTGTATATAGATACACGATTCTGCGTTCCAAATTTAAATTACCTCTAATCAGCCTTACACTTAATAAAAAAAAACCGGCGGCATATAATACAAGCAAATCTATGGATCGCGGCATAACTTTAATTGTTTTTTAAGTGGGCACACGCGGTCCATTCATGGGGCATTACATGGCATCGCCGCAGGGGCTTGCATCGTGGGATTGAACAACGATCCTATCTAACTGTAAACGGTGCTTGCCGTAAGTGGTTATTAGCAAAATGCCGATGTCTATGGTTCAAATATAAAGGTAATATAGGCTACGTATGTAGTATAAAAACATGGCACTCTTATATTGTCGTTACCTTAACATTATAAAAAATATAAGTATGTCATATGTCGCTTTTAGCGATAAGGCCGCTCATTGTTTTCTCATTTCTTGCATTTGTTCTTATATATAATAAGTTTACTACTGTAATCTTTTAGAGGAAACAATAAAGAGTATCTATGTATCTACTTGAATAATTTTCTTGAGAGAGACGATATAACAGCGGTTTTTTACTACCGTTTATTTTACTACCAGTGTCTAGTATAGTAAAAAAAACTTAGTTAAAATTCGTGTTAATGTAAATTAAATGAGATGCAGCTACCTACCTACTCAATAATAATTGAAATCACTTAACAAATACGTGGGTTTGGTCCTTGTCGCCATGACAAATAGTAATTGCATTATTATTTCATTTTGTTGAAGTTCAGATGTAATAATTCATGCATAATTCTAATCACGGAGCGTCATAGTACTTATGGTTGCATAGGACCATAACATGGTATTAAGTCAATGATAGTAAATACGTATCAGTGACGTGACGACCTTGATGATGTAACGGTGCTCACCTTAAAATGGTCGCCGGTTCAATCCTCGAATAATACAAAATTTTGCATTTGTATCAATGAGTGTGTTTTCTGTTTGTATTAGGTGTTTTCTTTGTAAAACAAATTATTATAAATAATAATGTACGGGCAAACAAAGTGTAGGACGACACTCAACTAGATGGAGCGACGACCTGAAATCCATTACAGGGAGTCACTGACTGCGATCCACTTGGCTCAGGACCATTCCTTATGGCAGTCTATGGGGGAGGCATATGTTCAGCAGAGGACAGATAATGGTTGTGATGATGGTGATGAATGTATTTTTATTATTAAAATAACATAGTACATATTTACATAAAATATTTGTTTTTCTCAGTTCTGTATCCATAGTACAAGTTTTGTTCTGTTTGACACTAGATGTCGTTATATAATATTTCTAGTATTTAGTATTCATTTAATTAGTTATCAATAACAACCATTGTAATAAAATAAATTTCTATAATATAATTAATAAGTAACTTTAAAAGAGAGTTTCTTTTTATATTGAACCCTCAAGTCAGAAACAAATGATTATAAGAACATTTAGAAGTATTGATGTCATAGTTAATTAACAATATATAAGAAATCGCCAAAGTCTAATTGCGGTCGCCAATTCGCTTGCCAAACGTGGCAATTACTGGCAAAGCCCCCCTTGAGGGGGAGGCCTATGTTCAAAATAGAAGAGCTAATGGCTGATATGATGATGATGATAATATAAGAGATACAATTAAAATAATAAACCCCTAACATTCTACAATAACATTTGACATTTACACACATGTTTTAAAAACACAGTCGGGACTTAACACGATAAAAACTTTTTTTACAGGTAAATATTATCTACATACCTGCTTCTTTACTGTCGACGTTTCGACGTGGATTACACCACGTCGTGACTACGATGTGGTGCAATGCAAATTAAAAACAACTCAGAAAATTTATAATAATATTACAAAAAAACATGATACTTATTGCTATTTTCTTTGCCAACCATACCTGTCTACCCATATCAACAAAATATTTTTATTTTCCCACTGTATCACTAAGAAATTTAAGCTTACACACGCACATTTGAAATATTGTTTCATTATCGTGAAAAAAGCAAAGGAAACAAGCTCTTAAGTCGGGGCGAAGGCGTACCTGTGGCGTACCTGTGCTGGCGCATCGTACCTGACCTAGGAAAACAAACATGGCGGCGGGATGGTCATAAACAGGATAAGGTCTCATGATATATGATTTCTTTAAAAAGAAATTAATTACACATTTAATTTTTCAGTCAATTTAAAAAAAAGAGGAGTTTGTCAAGGCGGTGGTATTTTTTTAAGTTACCTCTGCCAGTTATAAACAAATTTGGAAAACTATTTTTTATCTGAAAATTATTCTTTCAACCGACTTTAAAAAGAGGGAGGTTCTCAATTCACTTGTTTTTTTTTTATTTTAGTTATTTCATAATTACGTCAGTTTTAAACGTATTTAGTAATTTAGTTTTTAAATAAAAACAATTGGTTTTTACTGGATTTAAGTTGGTTTTTTTTGTGAAGCACAATCTTCACTTTATTATAAGTGCCACACAGACATATCAATCCTCTGGTTCTCAAGCTAGATAACCCTGTTTTATGAGGAACCAGGCAACAAATACCAGGCCAGACAAGGAACTCCGAACACCCAGCCCCGAACCAATTTAAAAAAGTTTCTTTCCTAATTGACACGACAATGAATCGAACCCGGGATCTCATTTACGTACAGTAACTTCAAATTTCAATTTATTCAATCAATATAATAGATTTAGCGCTTTAATTTAAAAGAATCAACACTTAGGGATGCCACAAGCCACATAATATATTTTGTTTCTCCAGTAGGTATTATTCATTACTACAGACCGGTATTACTGGGGGTAAGGGATTGTTAGTAATGGAGATTAGCAGTCACATTGCTAGCAACATACTCTATGAGATCGACCTCCATGCGGTTCCCACTTAAGACCATGTTGTTTCTTTATGAATTCATCCTGATGGGTCAACTGAGACGATTTCATTTTCTTTTGTCATCCCTCAGTAGTGTTTGTCATGTCAGTAAATACTTATATACCAGTCGGATGTCTATATTCATTACGAGCAGGTTCGTCTTTTCGATATTATATATTGGATAACTGATATCAAATAAACGTGTAGTTGGGCCAATATATATATAGATATTCTAACTAAAATAAATAGATATTGGTATATATTAGCCAACCTTAGTCGCCACTATTACATATTAGTTAGAATAATGACCTCAAATGTACTGCAGGAAATCAATGCATGCGGGTAGTTTAGAACAGTTCAAGTCAAATGATAACATTTAAGTGATCCAATCGAAATTATAAGGCAATCATTACATCTTTTTCTTTTAAATAAAAAATATGAATAACTAATGTTTACTAGGTACTAAGAGTAGCTTTTATTTCAGATTTTCATAAATGCTTTTATACTAGGAAAAGCCTACCTCAATAAATGTAGTATCTATACCAAACATAATATAAGGACTATTAATACACTATGTAATACTAGAAATTCAGACTTGTACCAGTATGAGTAACCTTGTTATCAATAATAAATATATTAATCAACTTGACCTTTGTTCAGATATACCATATATGTATATATTATTACATTAACATTGTTAATTGACATTAAAATTTAATACAATTTAATCCTGCTTAAATATTTTATTAATAATATTAATGTATACATTGATATATATGTACGTATATATCTAAAATTGTCTTCTGACATCCTTTCTTGTCGACGAGACAGATCCTTATAACGCTTACCTGTTATGGCTGTGATATTTTCATATTTTTTGGTAGTGATTTTTTTGTGTAAGTGCTAAGTGGTATGATGAGGACCACCCACAAAGTGCCAGTTTTCTTGCCGATGTGGAGAATCGTAAAACTACATAAGCACCTACACACAAAATCACATAAACTTTGATACCTAGCACAATTATGTAACACTGTATTTTCATCGAAGATTTTTATTTTTTTACTACTTTTTTTTTCTTTTATATATATATAAATATAAAAAAAAAAAACTTTTTTCGTACTTTAAAAGACACGCAAAGTTATCGTTTAGTAAATCAAGTCAAAAGCATTCTCGTACTACAAAGGTGGCCTAAATTATTGACATTAAAGGGCGTTACTCTCACACGAGCAGTAGTCGTGGTATTTATTATATTTGTTTAATATATGTAGAGCATTGATATTAAATGTTATATGTATTATGATAAACTATGAAACTAAACAACAATGTACCTAAATCTAACAATAACATACGGGGGAAAGGAATTATTAGTCATAGGGTCTAACTGCCCCATTACCAGCAATAGCTCATAGGTAATCAGGTCGCCTTTACGCTGTTTACCTTGAAAACTTAGAATTCGTCACAATGCGTCAATTGAACCGCTTTATACTCCCCTATCATCCCTTATTGGTGCCCCGCCAGTATACATCAACAGTACAGGCGGGGTTTTTGCTTGATTTTCAACCATTAAAAAAATACTAACATACAAGTAAGAGTACAATATTTTCATAAATAAAATTTTATTGTCTAATTTAAAGAGAGGAAAGGTTTGATTTTTTATTTGTATGGATAAATCCAAAAACTACTTAACCGATATTAAAAAAAATTTCACCTATAAAAAGTTATATTATCAGTAAGTAATCTTATTTGCCATTCTAAGTTGCATAAAAAAAGTAACATGAGCTCTTTTTATTAAAAAAAAAAGTATGAAGCCGGAGAGAAACGCTAGTTTTTTTTTTATGTAGATGTAGGTTGTCTATGTATCATAAATAATATAATACTATGTATATGCTATGTACGTAGGTACTATGAAACCAGCGCAACCCAAATATGTATGTTCAAACTTAATTCACCTTTTACGACACAGCGCTTGTTGGTCGGATAGGACGCTGTAAAATATTTTTATTATTCTAGTATAGCGAGTGGCTCTCATATCGAGTATGTACATACTACATACATACAAGTGGACCACTGCGTCGTATACTTTTGTATTATGTAAATACTCATGCGAGATCGCTACCGGGGACTGATGCGAGGTTGATTGAGATATTAATTTAATAACGATTCCGGTGAAAGTCATCGTCTATGACTATCAATTTTTTATTACTCCATCAGAAACTATTAGATTGCGGGGTAAATGATTATTTTTTATTATTATTACACAGTCATTAACTGCCCACTGCTGGGCATAGGCCCATTCTTACATCCCCCATAAGAAAGGGTTTACCAATAGTTGGCCCGTTTGGTTGGATGCTTTGCACTCAGAATTGAATTAAATCAGAATCAGTTAGCCAGTATGTGGAATCCGGCTCAAAAAGCATGGCATATAAACTTCAAAAGAACTTTACGTAATGAACCTAGCTTTAACAAAATTCAGAGTCTTGGTGAAGAACAAGGTTGTAATAATTTAGACAAACAATTTCACAGGAGTAGCATATTTGCGCAGCCAAGGGAAACAAGGTCGCAAAATTAAATTTCTTGACGCCAAAGATCTTGCTCTTTGCGAAAGAAATCGACACTATTGTAATTCCCTACTATGCACCTGGGAAATTCAAGGAATAGCCGACCGTTTATCTCGCGGCTCAACAGAAACAAATTGGCACCTAAGCAAGAATATAACGCACATATTATTCAGTCGCTGGGGAACTCTGCAAAAAGATCTGTTCCTGGCATCGCGGGCCAAAGTATACTCACTATATTTGTAACAATAAATGGTACACACGCGCAGTAATCGTTTCTAAATACATTCAACAGATGAGTACAGCTTAGCTCGAGTGCTTCTGTCACCACTTTTAATTCCTATGGTGATCCAACACCTGAAGCAGGCGTGAGGGACATACCTAGTAGTGGTTCCCAGATGGACACGGCCCTTCCAGCGTTCAGCTCTCATATTTATGGCAACAGCTCCCCATGTAGTACTGAAGAACGTGTCTGCTCAATTAATAGACTTGGTTACTGAGTATCCGCTTCCGGAAGGGAATCCAATGACTTTGGAGAATACAGGTTGGAATACACTACTAAAAAACCTACCTCCTGAAGATATCGAACTATTGAAGTCAGTTTAGCCGTCATCCGCGTGGAAAGCATAGTTCGACATAAAAAGATTGGTCCATTTAATGTAAATTCAAGCATGCGATACCGAATAACCCAACATCCCATAATATAACAATAATCAAAATTATTTATTTAGTGTTAAGAAAGCAGTTTTAAGTACAATTTTGGTCAGAAAGTCCGTTATTTCTATATTTCTCTCGTAAAGTCTGTTCTATCCTTAAAAACAACTAGCCATAAGTCCACAGAAAGAATATCTTCACCTTGTTAGGTATAAAACATTCAGGATTTAATTAGCTGGTCAAGAAATAACTCACCAGACTATAGATTTCTAAATACGGTGCATTATTATCGCTCTTAGCATCGGGGAGACAGCTTCATAAGTTAACATTGTGATATATTTCTTTTGGTTCATTTCTTTAAATAATCGTAACAAAAATAAGTAAGCTTTTATTTTGTTGTCACAAATAAGGATCGTATTGTCACAGATAAAGAGAGAGAGGGAGAATTCTATTTTGATTGTTCTCCAATAAATTATATTATTTGTAATCCTGACGGGTTTATTTATAATCTATCTTACCCCCGAAACTTGCCAAGCATTCTCGGCAAAATAACACGTAATTATGTATGTTCTTTTATTGTCATCTCTTTTTAATCAGTTTCAATGC
Source organism: Galleria mellonella (assembly GCF_026898425.1). Lineage (NCBI taxonomy): Eukaryota > Metazoa > Arthropoda > Insecta > Lepidoptera > Pyralidae > Galleria > Galleria mellonella. The sequence continues at coordinate 9,507,031 of NW_026442138.1, forward strand.
GCTACTGTTGTGCCGGCAGATACTAAAACATAATATAACGTCCAAAGAAACGATATTTTAATATTTTTAAACGGTATATATTATGTAATTTTTACATCAAATTTGTATTTTGTTAGGCCCGGAAACACTTTTCATGGTAGGCCCTCATGTTTGAGCTAAGATTGGCTCACAGTCAATCTAGACTGCAGTCAAGCACTATCTGACTGGGCTGTCATCCATATTGTACTCTTTTATAACTGCCTTTTCGCTTACAACCTATTCTAATCGCTTTAAACTCCGTATAATTAGCTGGGGAGCGCTATCTCGAGATGTTGATACAATTCTCACAAAGTCGGGAATTATGGTTCCGATCTTCAGTCGCCGAGTCAACACACCACTAATGGCTCCGTGGGCTGGTGTTAATATCGTTTGTCAGTGGTTAGCGGACACCGACCTTTTTAGGAATTTTCACTTAGCTACATTGGTATACGGTTGTCTTGCGTGTGGCCGGTACGAGCCATGTTTAAAGTGAATTTTCAATGTGAAAATCCATACAACTGAATTTCTATAAATGATGTAAGCATTAAGTGCATTCGATATCAGTAGTGACTTTTTCGTTTTTGTTAAAATTGTGCAATGTAATAAAACTACTTATTTATTAAAAAAAAAATTATTATGTATATGTAAACTCAGTGATAAATATTTGCATGCCATTTGATTTTTTTTTATACAACTTAGAATGGCAAACAAGCTGACGGCCCACCTGATGCCGTGATGATGCCGTGATGATGGAAAGTGGTAACCGTCGCCTATAGACATTAGCAGTACCATGGACATAACAGAGTATACTGTTTCGCCCATGATACCCCCCATGCGTTGCCATTTCTGAGGACTCAGGTGTTATTCCTCTGTACCCAGTAAATTCACGCCATATCCCACCCTTCAAACCGAAACACAGTCATGCAAACACAACTGCTTCACGGTTGAAACACGAATGGGACAGAGGTACTCAAACAATCGACTTTTATACAAAGTCTCCCTCTGGTATGTGGCGAAACATAATGGAAATCTAAATCATAAACTTGACAAATGCAACATCTTAAGTACAATCTTTTTGGCAAATAAATTTCATGTCATTTCATTTAATTACACCCTATGTTCAGGAAAATTACGTATTTATTGTCCATTTTAATTTATTCTTTTTTATTGTCTTCTTTTTCAGTACTATGATATACTTAGTAGTATAAGTAATGTTTTTTTGTGCCGTGGAAACCGAATATGTTAATTACAGTTACAGCCGCGGTGTGGACAACCCGTCGACGCGCTCTGACCTTGCATAAAGTTTGTATAAACAAACACCCTACATAACAAATTTTTTAGAATTTGTATCAGTTTTTATATGATTTACAATATCATTCACAATGACAGTCGAGTGTTGAAAAGTTATTACCATAATTTATATCATAAAACCACACCATGGACGCCAAAGAATATGATGAATGATACAGCGTACTCCTTCATACGTGCTGATTTCTTCAATCGACAAAATCAAGCGAGTACAACTCTGGTAGAAACATAAAGGGTGTTCTCAATTCGGTTGTTTTTTTATGTTTGTTACCTCATAACTTTGTCAGTTGTGAACCGATTTAGATTTTTTTATCTGAAAGACTATACTTACAGATTACTCCCATAAATATGGCGAATCCAAACCGGTTTAGTAGTTTCGAAATCAAAATACTTGGTTTTGCCACAACTGAAGTCGGTTTTTCTTTATGAAACACAATTTTAATTATTTAGTCTTAATATTTTTCACTAACCTGGCAAACTTTGTTTTGTATCTCCTTTGCGACTTCATTATTTTTTAATAGGATAAAATTTATGCTATCTCTCAAATTGGAATTATTTATAACATTTAGATTTTAGGACAACATAGAGCTCTTTCGGAATTAGTTTGAACGAACTTTGTGACATGGGATTTTTATATTTATTTAAGGACAACCAACAAAGCATACATTTTATATCTACTTAAAATATATTATATTAAGGTTACATTATAAAGTGCTGTCTCAATTAAAGGCCGCCACGACGTGCGTATTCATAATATATTATTATTAGTATGAAAATTTATAAAAACTACAATACTAGTTATACAATAAATAGTTAGACTACAGTAACACTTTGGATTTGAAAGATTTGTACACTTATAATCTATACATATGTGCAATGATACATGTCATGCTGTTATTAAGCTGATTAAATTAAACTATAGAATTTATACAAAGAATATAGTATTAAGAATGAACGAATGAAAATTCTTTATAATTCCCTTCAAATAATGATAGATATAGTTACACAATAATATGTACACAAATAAAAAAAAAAACTTAATTACAAGAACCAAGATAAAGAGTCAGTCAAGATAAAGATCTTATTGTTAAACAGCAGTCCTAAAAACCTTTAGAATTTACTTATTTTATTTTTATACTTAATATTACTATAGACTAAACTAGTGAATAGATCCCGTACATCGTCCAACGGTGCAAAATCTCACGTCAGTTTCAACTCGATCTTCCTAAGTTCCTGTACAAAAACGGCAATAAGTCATAAAAACAGCTTTTTATTATGAATGACAAGCGTCAATGTGGGTTAACACGATTTACGTGATGTCTCTGTAGCACCTCAGCTTACCTGTCTTCCTTATCGTGGCGTATTTAATATAATTTGCATTGTCCATTTGTCTGTTGTGACTTGATTTTTTTACTAAGCCCTTTTTTCTATAGTTTAAGACTTGGATGCTTTCGTTTAACGTGAAAGTTTGATTCTATAGAAATTTTATAGTGTAAATTCCTCGCGTTATCGGGATAATTAGTAGAATCTTTCTCTATGAAAAAATATTATGTATAGGTATATCATATACACACATACACGCACAAACGCACACACAGTTTTATAGGTAGGAATAAGAAACCAACCTACTTGTTACATAAACTGTTTTTTTTTTTAAATACACAATTAGAACTTAACGCGATGTAAAGGCCTCTACAGATAAATAGCACCTACATACCTGCTTTTTTATTACCGACATTTCGACGTGGATTGCACCAAGTCGTGGTCACGACAGGACTGAAGTGAGTGGCGCTTCGGGTACCCTCACATTGTTACAATTATTATCTAGAGTCAACTAACACACCGCACTCACGGTATTCACCCTACGTTTAAACAAATTATCGTGTGTTTTTATTGTACTAATCACTAGGTCCCATTCTGATGAAAGCTTAAATTCATCTTCTCTATTGAATTTTTTTGGATTTTTCCTAATTTCATTGCTTCACGTACTATCCGAAGAAAATAGTGACGCTCGGTAGATAGAACCTTCGGGTCATGGAGCTCAATGTTGTTTAATAAATGTTCTGCAATCGCCGATTAAGTTAAGTCCCGATTGTGTATTTAAAATACATGTAAACAATGCGAAAGTTTAAAAATTTTTTATACAACTTAAAATGGCAAACAAGCTGACGGCCCACCTGATGGAAAGTGGTAACCGCTGCCTATAGACATAAGCAGTACCATGAAAATAACAGAGTATACTGTTTTGCCCATGATGTCCCCCATGCGTTGCCATTTCTGAGGACTCAAGCGTTATTCCTCTGTACCCAGTAGATTCACGCCATATCCCACCCTTCAAACCAAAACACAAACTGTATATATTTAAAGAAAAAATGTCTAAAAAGATATATTAAAAATAATATAATAATTTGATACAAATATGTATTTAAAAAACAACCGCCTAACCAAGTTGTCTGTAACAGTAATATACAAATAAATTCACTTTCACATTTATAATATTGGAAAGAATTATAATAACATGAACTCCCCCAAGGAGGAGGTCTATACACAGCAGTGGATAATCAACGGCTGATATGATGATGATGATGATGATGATCTTTATGGTGCAGTGAGAGTGACGTGTATACGTATGGTTTCTCATAATAAAGGGTTTCCTAATTTGAAGCTCAAGCATTTAGTTTGATTGCGTGGTATTTATTTGAATGAGAAGAAAATTTTGTGACGGTATTCTTGCAAATTTGTTTAAAAAAAAGTATCAAAACCAATTCAGAGAGGCTGCAAATTGGCTGCAGGTGGCATTTACAACTTCACCGGGCGTGTGCAGAGGTATGCAGAAGGCAATCTAAGCCCGCGAGAGAGTGTAAGGAAGTGTCGACTTTTACCGATGGATTGCAACAGGCGGGATTAGCATTTCATTTTTAATTTTTATTCACTAACATTATTCTTACTAATATGAAAATTACTAAACTACTAGGTATAAAAGTGCTCTATGAGTACTTTTTTTATTGCAACTTAGAATGACAAACAAGATGACGGCCTACCTGATGGAAAGTAATAACCGTTGCCTATAGACATGAGCAGTACCATGGACATAACAGAGTATACTGTTTTACCCATAATATCCCCCATGCGTTGCCATTCCTGAAAACTCAGGAGTTATGTCTCTGTGTCCTGTAAATTCACAACCATATCCCAACCTTCAAACCGAAACACAGCCATGCAAACACAACTGCTTCACGGCAGAAATACGAATAGGACAGAGGTGCTCAAGCAAACGATTTTTGTACAAAGTTTCCCTTTCGTAAATGAGTACATTTATTACTGTAATAAAGGGTTGCCATACGAAGCGTAATACATATCTATATGTTGTACATAGTACATTAATTATTATCGCATAATTACCTAATGAACTTTAGCTCACGTACTTAGTTAAATATCAGTTGTTTGTTTACCATTATAGAGGCAACTAATTAGTATTGTTTGCACGAAACTCAAAGACATTTGGGCTGACACTGTGTTTGTCTAATTAAATGTTTTGTTTATTTCTGATAAAACACATTTGAGTCGTCGTAATCAGCATTAGTTGTACTGCGTGGAGATTTTTGATGCATTCTTATTGTTTTCTAGCTTTGGACTGTTTCTATTTGTATAAGTACAGTTTTTATTATTATATCAGCCGTTACCTGTTCACTGGTAAACACGTCTGCGTGTTCACCGCAAAAAAGACGCGGTCTGTTGTATCTCTTTACTTTTAAGTCACTTCCCTTGAAAATAAGTCGAGTCTAGTAGTCCAACGCCAAGGACTACTAGATATATCCCGCGATGTTCAGTTTTATGGTCATCTGAAGGAAAAGGCTAAGATGGCCTCCAAAAAGTTAGGGGTCCTCAATAGGGTGAGACGGTATGTCACACCGGAACACCGCTTGAAATTGTATAAAGCTCAAAGCACATATGAAATACTGTTCTCACCTACCCGCAGGTCTCACAGGTGCACCATAGTACTAGCTTCTTCCGTTAGACTGCGTTTAAAGTCAAGTGGTTCGAATTATTAATGATCAGCGCCTTACTGTCCGACTCGACCTACTGAAACTGCGTAGAGATGTTGCATCTCTGTACATTTTCTACCGAATTTATCATGGAGAGTTATATAAGAAATTATTTGAATTGATTGCGTGTGATTATGAATGGCGGTAGTTACTTACCATCAGGTGTCATAAAAAAATAAATCTCCCCCATAAGGGGGTTTTTTTGTAATAGTTGTCACGCTTGGCGGGTGGTTTCACAACTGCAGTTAGAATTTAGTAATGTTTTAAGAGGGATGATGCTACCCATTTCTCTTACGACACCCATGGGAAAGGAACGAGTAAACCATTCTATGGCGGGACCACACAGCGTATTCGCTGTGTACAGTACAGTACGGCGATCTTATTGCTAAAGGCTTATCTTTCCCAGACAACCTTAGGACTAGCTTATTGTTGAGTATCATAGTTAGACTCTGATGAATGAGTATGTATGTACGAGTATGATGTGCCAATGGACCAAACTTTTTTTTTTATTGTTACGAAGGCAAACGAGCATACGGTTCACTTGATGGAAAGCAGCTACCATCGCCCATGAACACCTGCAACACGAGAGAAGTTGCTTGAATGAATGAATGAGTAGGTATACTTTATTTGCATTATACAATATAGGAAATAAACAAGACAATTATTAAATATAACGATACAATTGTATAAGTACAGTGAGGCGGACTTATATTTTTTTTTTGTTTATATGTTTGAATGTATATTTTTTTATATTTAAGGTACATATAATATAGCCATAAAATGATTAGTCAGAGAGTATTAATGAGGAGGAAATTGTGCAATTTTTGATGGGAAATGATGATGATTCTGCCCAAGAAAGTGGTAGCGAAGTGGAAAATCAACTGTTCGAAGATGATGTACAAAGTGATACAGAAGACGAGTTGATCGATGAAGCTGTCGAAGCTACAGATAACCCTTCTGACCAAGTGGAGTCAGTTCAATCGACGGAGTCTACTGTCAATATAATTCCCTCGCTGAACACTCGCATAGTTACCCCGCCTCGGCAAACGCTTAGAAGGAAAAATAGGTACTGTTGATCCACTGTCAAAGGTAAAAGTCACGGAAGCACATTTTTTAAATGGATAATAATGGAACGGTAACCCCGCCTGCGCTAACGGTATACGCTGGCGGGGCACCAGTGAGAGATGATAGATGAGTATGAAAAAAAAGACAGGTCAGTTAGCCCATCGTGATGAATACACTTGGAATTCTGCACGATGGTTTCCAGGGGGAACCACGTGGAGGTCGACCTGCTTGGGTATATTGCCAGCTATAGGGCCTTTAGATTCCATTACTAACAATCCCTTCCCCCCTACGGAAGGACGTTAGCAATAAATATTATTCGATCAGCTAGGGGACGCCTAATAGATGGCCAATGACGATATTTTATAGCATGCTAAACATATCGTTTGTTAACTTATATATCATATATTGTCATAATGTTCTCATCAAGAATGAAAAGCCATTGAACAGGAAAGACTTCATGAAGAAATTGAACACTGAGCTAATTTCAGCTTGGATGGGAAAAGATTGGAAGTTCCGACCTTGAAAAGGTACTTACACCACAATATTAAAGAACTGCTACCAGAAAATAGAGTGGATGATAACCCGGAAAGAGAGAAAGAGCCTGCAGCAAAAAAGAAAAGAAATTGTTTGCACTGTCCTTCAAAGATAAAAAGAATGTCCAAAATGGAATGTGTTCTTTGCCAAAAGTCTGTTTGTAGTAATCACAAAAAAGATGTGTTATAAATGTACTTAAATTATAAGAGATGATTGTTTCTGTTATATTAAAGACTGTTTAGCATTTATACCCTCAAAAAGTGTCATTGTATTTGTAATTGAAGACTGATAGCCACATAGAAACTTCCTATTAAAAAAGTTGAATTATTTTTTGTGTACTTTTAAGAGAGTTTTATGTTTATTGTTTTTTCTTTTAATTAATGATTATAATAACTTAATATATGTTTTATTACTTAGTACAATACTTAAACTAATATGCAAGACCCTATAAACAATGAATAAATGCATATATATTAAAATATTAGTTAATAACTAGGCGTACGTCTCTGAGACGTATGATTATCTTTACCGCCATACCAAATATGATTATCTTTCTAGGGTTAATATAAATTTATTCTTAATAATCTGTATTTATATGCTAGTTCAACAACAATAATATTAATTGGTACCTAGTGCAAAATTAATTTCCCTTGATCCTAACCTATCCAACCACCGTCATTGTCTTTACCTCCGAGTTACAATAACATTGGTTATTGTAACTCGGAGGACGCCGGAAGCTTCTAAAAAACTTCAGAGCTGTTTTCAATTCTTAACCGTCAATGTGACCTCCGCAATCGACGAGCAACTACGTATAATATATTAATAACATTGTTGTACTGTAAATGTGGTTACCGCTTTCATAATTTGAAGTGCTGTGTTTCTACACAATATTTTGTGATAAAGTGACGGAAGGAATCAAGGCGCCCGCACAGGACATCATATAAAAGTCGTTGACAAGACGGTGAGTCCTTATATCTTTTATATATATATATATATATATATATATATATATATATATATATATATATATAGGTGGATAACGGTTATTCTCGATTGCGGTAGCTGGCCAGGGTAAAAGCACCAATGATCGACACACTCGAACACATAAGGTTAATAAACGAAGTTCATGTTACAAAGAGGGCGCGGTACACGCATCCACCATTAACTCGGATCCGGTGTCATGTTGCGGCACGCTGGCTTGATCGCTGTGTGACTCATATTAAATCCCATCCTAATAAAGTTTTATCTATGTACTTCTTATCTCTTTCATGGTTTTTCATTTTTTTTACATTGACAACCTGTGGTGAGGCGATCAGACACTTTTAGCGGTTTATTCTTATGATACACATGAGTTCGATGCTCGCATAATGTTATTTGAATTCATGAGTACATTTGCAACCGACTTCAAAAAGAAGGTTTTCAACTCAGTTGAATTTTTTGTCTGTTACCTCATAAATCCGTCAGTTGTAAACCGATTTGGAAAATTATTTTTTGTCTTAAAGGATACTATACTTACTGACTAGTTCCTTCGAAGTTTTATCGTAATCCTTTAACCATATAATTTTAGTTTAGTTTTTAAATGAAAACAACTGGTTTTGCCACAAATAAAGCTGGTCTTTTTGTTGAACACAATCTTACACTTTTTTAATTTGTTTGGATGTCTCCAATATAACTATATATATATATATATATATATATATATATATATATATATATATATATATATAATATATATTTAAAAAAAATACAACAAACACTTACCGATTGGCACCTTACATACCGATCGTTAGGATAATATTTAAATTACTACTACAATTTACTCCTGACTTCGTTCACGTGACCGGAGTATGTTGATTTACAGGTATATATAGTACTACATCCTTTATCTCAAATAGTACTTACTTTAACAAAATTAACAAAGATTGGTCGCGCCATGAAACCGCCAAAAGGTAATAAACAAACAAACTCACTTTAACTCATTTATATTCCATTTGAAATCGTCTAATCGGCAAAGCTGACCCATTTTAGATTTTAGTGTAACTTTGAGGGATTCTTCTCTAGAGTTCCTAAGAATGAAATTTACATGAATTTGATTTTTATAAGCGCTTGATTCCGCGCATTTAAATAAAATCTTCAAAATATCGATTTTTTTTAATTTAATTAATTTTTCCTCAAAGTTTTTTCTTTTTGAAGATTATTCCATTATTGAACCGTAATTCTTAGGTGAATAGATAGTAGTTTAAGTATACCAAATAATAATTTGCTCAATAAATACCTACCATTAGCGACAGCGTGCTGAAAATGAGTGTTTTTTAGTCATTTTTCGTGAATTTTAAGGGACTCTAGTGTCTTAACTGTTTGGAGTTAACAACTTCTGGTCGGCAGGAATTAAGTACACATATCATAGATAAAATTCAGCCATTGATCGACTTGAGCCGCCCACTCTTTATAGAAGATAACTTTGTTTGAAGTTTTGAAATTTTGAAAAATCGCATTATTCAGCCTATAAAATGAATGTGTCTACTGCGAGATAAAATTCTGAACTTCTCAGAATCTTTTGTATTATTTTATAGGCTGAATAATGCGATTTTTCAAAATTTCAAAACTTCAAACAAAGTTATCTTCCATAAAGAGTGGGCGGCTCAAGCCGATCAATGGCTTAATTTTATCTATGATATGTGTACTTAATTCCTGCCGACCAGAAGTTGTTAACTCCAAACAGTTAAGACACTAGAGTCCCTTAAAATTCACGAAAAATGACTAAAAACACTCATTTTCAGCACGCTATCGCTAATGGTAGGTATTTATTGAGCAAATTATTATTTGGTATACTTAAACTACTATCTATTCACCTAAGAATCGTTCAATAATGGAATAATCTTCAAAAAGAAAAAACTTTGAGGAAAAATTAATTAAGCTAAAAAAAATCGATATTTTGAAGTTTTTATTTAAATGCGCGGAATCAAGCGCTTATAAAAATTAAATTCGTGTAAATTTCATTCTTAGGAACCCTAGAGAAGAGTCCCTCAAAGTTACACTAAAATCTAAAATGGGTCGGCAACAATTTTTTTTATTTTTAGACGATTTTAAATGGAATGACTCTTAATAAAATTTACAAGGATATAAGATTATTCAAAATTAAGTACGTTATATAATATTCACATTGCATTAATTGTCACAAGGCATTACAATTAATTACTGTCTCCAAATTACTTTCAAACGCTTATCTACCATTTAACGATAGGCCTCACAAAATGCCTATCGTAAACAAATAAATTAGAGTTAAACAAACATATTAACTCAAACTATCAATTAGAAATAAACTTTGATCACCATTCAGTAATTGTTATATGCACGTTCTTAAGTAGTGTACATTATGTATCTATGGAAATTGGGGAAACTGATTGATAGTAACGTAGGTGTGTTAGGAATATACTGTATAGGTACAAACAAGTATTGCTAGAAAGTTCCAGTTTAGAACAGGTGTTTTGACAAGGTATTGTTTGCTAAACATATTTTTTATTTAATCAAGGTAAAGTCCGGTATACAGAGGATGTATGGTGATTGGTGAAACATAAACTCGTGTGCCATTGGTATGTCAGAACGTGGTATTAATGAGCATTAATCTTGGATCATCGGGAACCCCACCATATCCGAGGCAAATCAAACTTTTTTTTATATTTAATTATATAGGTGAATAAGTACCTGTTGCAGTTACCCATATGTATATTTTGGTAATTGCATTTTTGTTAATTACATTTAAATATTCATATAAGTATGTTGTAATAATATTTACGTTGTAATAAATATATGTTTAATAAATATAACCTAAGAAAAATAGAGTCTACTTTAAGGAAATCTGTATATATAATATATAAATGATAAGCTATTAAATGTACTCGTAATCTACACTAATATTATAAAGAGGAAAGATTTGTATTTTTGTATGTATGTTTGTAATGAATAAACTCAAAAACAACTTTGTCGATTTAAAAAATTCTTTCACCATTAGAAAGCTACATTCACCCTGAGTAAAATAGGCTATATTAATTGCTAGAAAAGATTAGGGATCCTTACTAAAACTTTAGTAACGTAACTCAAGGTGTAAAAAAATGCTATAAAATATCTTTCGTCGCGTGCGCTGTGGAAACTATTGGTGATAGAACAAAAGTATGTTTTACAATATTGAAGAAAATATCAATAACTACAAAAAACTTAGCGATGCTATATGTCCAACTATTATCGTTATGTCACAATAACCACTTTTTACATTTTAAAAATTGATAGAAATATCGACTAAAATTACACTATGTTATTCATACTTCTGTTTAAATCCTTATCCAAATAAATCATATTGTTTTCAAAACTATTTCAATTTATATAGATTACTTTTTGAATTGTTCAAATCGGCTATTCCATTCAATAGATATTACGAATTTAATAAGTCATAGAAATAGAATAAAAAAACGCTGTCGCGTTGTACATGTTATTCATACCTATTTTAGCGGTGCGGAGAGGGCAAGTGGGGGCGGGTCATCTATGAAATAGCTAGGTAAGATCAGATAAAAATGTAAAATGTTGTAAAAATATCCACCCGTGCGAAGCCGGGTTGCCGCTAGTTGTATATATAACTGTTTGCCTGTTTCTTTGTAGGTACGTGTCGATTTCAGAAGTACGAAAATTTAAGCAACAGACCAATACTAATTTATTTATAAAAATAAAACATACTTATATCAACTTTTAAGTTCGACCTTCAGAAATTAAAAGTGCAAACTGCTTTTAATTTGGTACAGTAGTTTCAGACAAACAAAATTACTAAAAATCAAAACAAAACAAACAAAACAATACTTTTGACTCCTATTGGTCTAATTCAGACGACTCATATAATTATAGTAAAAATTAAATTAAATTATTTCTTAAATATCTGCCATGTATGTATGTATAGATATCGTCAAGTTACAACTGTACATATATGTCTCCACCTTAAATACCGATCGTTAGAATAATATTTAAATTACTACTACAATTTACTCCTGACTTCGTTCACGTGACCGGGGTATGTTGATTGACAGGTATATACAGTACTACATCCTTTATCTCAAATAGTACTTACTTTAACAAAATAAACAAAGATTGGTCGCGCCATGAAACCGCCAAAAGGTAATAAACAAACAAACTCACTTTAACTCATTTATAAAATTTGTAAGGATATAAGTATATTTAAAATTAAGTACGTTATATAATATTCACATTAGTTGCATTAATTGTCACAAGGCATAACAATTAATTACTGTCTCCAAATTACTTTCAAACGGTTATCTACCATTTTACGATAGGGCTCACAAAATGCCTATCGTAAACAAATAAATTAGAGTTAAACAAACATATTAACTCAAACTATCAATTAGAAATAAACTTTGATCACCATTCAGTAATTGTTATATGCACGTTCTTAAGTAGTGTACATTATGTATCTATGGAAATTGGGGAAACTGATTGATAGTAATGTAGGTATGTTAGGAATATACTGTACAGGTACAAACAAGTATTGCTAGAATGCTCCAGTCGACACTTAGCTAATTCAAATTGAACAGTACTGACTTTAGAACAGGTGTTTTGACTAGGTATTGTTTGCTAAACATATTTTTTATTTAATCAAGGTAAAGTCCGGTATACAGAGGATGTATGGTGATTGGTGAAACATAAACTCGTGTACCAGTGGTGTGTCAGAACGTGGTATTAATGAGCATTAATCTTGGATCATCGGGAACCCCACCATATCCGAGGTAAATCAAACTTTTTTATATTTAATTATATAAAAAAGTTTGATTGATAGTAATGTAGGTGTGTTAGGAATATACTGTACAGGTACAAACAAGTATTGCTAGAAAGCTCCAGTCGACTCTTAGCTAACTCAAATTAAACAGTACTGACTTTAGAGCAGGTGTTTTGACTAGGTATTGTTTGCTAAACATATTTTTTATTTAACTTAAAGGTAAAGCCTGGTATACAGAGGGTTTGGTGAAACATAAATTCGTGTGCCAGTGATGTGTCAGGTCCTGGTACCTACTAAGGAGCATCAATCTTGGATCATCGGGAACCCCACCAGACCCGCGGTAAATATTTTTTTTTTATATTTATTTATATAGATGTATAGTTCCTACTGCAGTTTTTTTTTTATAGGTGATAATGAAATAGTAACCTCACCCGCGCTATCGGTTTACACCAGCGGGGTACCAGTGAAGGATGATAAATGAGGATATAACATGTCAGTTAGCCCATCGTGACGAATTCAACGAGAATTGTTCACGATGGTTTCCAGGGGGAACCACGTAGAGGTTGACTGATAAGGCATATTGCTAGCAATGGGGCTGTCGAACTCCATTGCTAACAATCCCTTTCTCCCCTCCTACTGCAGTTACCTACCCATATGTATGTTTTAATAATTGTTTTACACTTAAATATTCATATAAGCATGTTATAATAATACGTTGAAATAAATATATGTCTAATAAATATAACCTAAGAAAAATAGAGTCTACTTTAAGGAAATCTATTATAGTATTTATTATATATAAATGACAAGTTATTAAATGTAATTGTAAATATACTCGTAACTAAAGATTTCAGAAGTACGAAAATTAAAGCAATAGACCACTATTAATTGATTTATCAAAATAAAACATACTTATACCAACTTTTAAGTTAGACTTTCAGAAATTAAAAGTGTAAACTGCTTTTAATGCTATTAGTACAGTAGTTTCAGACAAACAAAGTTACTAAAAATCAAAACAATACAATATTTTTGACTCCTATTATTTTAATTTAAACCACTCATATAATTATTTCTTAAATATGTTCAATGTATGTTAAGTTACAACTGTAATGTATTAGTAAGATGTATATTTATGCTATTCAATATATTCAATATTGCTAAGTATTCTTTTATTTTAATTCTTTTAACTGGTTTAACCTAAATAAATAAGCCTAAGGCCGACGGGAGGAACGCGCGTCGCGGCGTCGCTCACGCCACCCTTAGCGGCACATTTCGTAGGTGTAGCGTTACGAAATAATAGAATAAAATAAATAAATTATAATGTTTATTGTTATTACCATTATAATGCTTCGTAGGGTAGTCAGAGGCATATCACTGTTATGTACTAAGTAATTTTATAATGCAGCTTGGAATTCAGTATACAACCGATTGTGTCCTACAGCACTATGATACATAAAAAAATGTATGTTGTTTTCATGCTATTTCAATTTGATTTAAATTCAATTGTTTTGTTTTCCAGACTTTTTACAAAGGTCGTCTGCTTGGGCACCATTCTTACGTACTCGAAGTGCAACCCTTGGAGTAATAAGGTGAAGACAACGAAACCAGGGCTTATTATTATTATGACAATTATGTTGAGATACTTATGTGTAAGTATATAGTATATTGTTCTTATATATAGGTATATATGTATATGTAGTGTATATTGTTGTGGTATATATCTAATTTGATTAATAAGTGCTTATCGCATTTGTGATTTGCTGTTCATCTCATCTCAAACTAATTTAAATATACGTATTTATAATACGTATGTTAATTAATATATAGATATCAATATAAACAGCGTATCAATTTACGTATATAAGTAGGTATCGACGTGATTTCATATAGACTCAGATAAAAATTATTAATCTGATAAGACACAACCCAAACAAAAAAATCTATATGTACTAATCAGGAACTTTCTGAATGATTTGTTATGTCACTGCTTACTTCCGGAGTAGCGAGTGTTGCTTTATTATTAATCGACTTAAAAAAAGGAATATTATATCAATTTTAATAAATAAACTCTGTATTTGTTTAGATGTATGGTATCATATCATCGTCCATAATAAAACGATTTATTGTTATTTAATCTATGATAGGTAAGGAAAGCAATTTCTATTTCTAAAAAAATTAAATACCATATAAATAAGTTTATTATTTTATTTTAAATTATAAACAAGTTTAATGTTTATTTTGTAATTTGTATTTAAGTCACAATTGTTAATATGAAATGAAAATATTAACATGAAAAATCATATATTACGACATAATCTATCGGAAAAAACTCTATCCTAAGTTAAATAAAAAATAATTATAACTAAATTAATTCTTGTCATTTTGAATTTTTACGTAAAGCAATAAAAGAGAGTATTGTTAGACTTAAAACGTTTGAGTCATTGGTAGTTAAACAAACTATATGGGTAACCTACATAATACCTATAGATATACAACTAGGCTGAAAAACATTTTAAATTTTATTAAAATAATTATAAAAGTTTTTTCGTCTAGTGTAGATATAATTTAGTGTAATGTAGGTAATGTAGGTAACATTTACCTCTAAATTTTTACTCGTTGTTCAAATATTAGTAATTGACGTAACAAAATTAAAATAATATATAGTTTAAATACATGGCTTTCATATATAAAATACTGGGAAAGCAGGAAAATATATTTTTCAACTTTGAAAGGACTATTGTAATACGTATACTTATTAATAGTCATTATCTTTGTACCTATATGTAGATTCATTTAATTCACTTTCTATTCAAATACATACCTACCTATCTATTAGATACTGCATCACACATACTTATCTAAGTTTCATAATAAGATTGAAATCTCTTTAGCGGTCACGATATTCGATATAACCTTTTTACGTAAACCTCGAGACAGACGAAATTCGACGCTCTACACAAGCACACATTCAAGCTAACGCACTTATGATTATTCCATGTTTTTATCGTTGCGAGCTGCGGTATTATTAGCGTTGGAAAGGCGCGAGCGGAGCGAAGCTTGACGCGCACGAGGGGGACGGCGGGGCGAAGAGGAGGGGAGCGGCGCGGGGCACGCGGGGAGGGAGTTCGAGAGATGTGCGCGCAGCTCACCCGGGGCGGAACCGGGCCGACTCCGCCTCACTGCCTGCCAATAGCTTGCGAGGTGGTGGGGCGCTCGGGCCCCCGGCTTCTATTTACTCTTTCAATCAGTGCGAGTGTTTGCCCCTGGCCGGCGTGCACGCGCGGGTGATGCGCTAGCCATGATCTCGCAGAAGCTCTCGTACGGCGACGTGCCGACGTCTGCGTCGCTGTCCTCGTTGTCTCCGGGTCTCGCGCCACATTACGTTAATGGTATGGGATGCATGCCAACGCAGCCCTATCCGAATCTCTACTCCAACAACATGGTTGCTGGCGGCTCGTGCATGGGCTCCCCGGGCGTCGGATACTCGCCGCCCAGCACGATGGCATCCTGCATGGGCGGCGGTGGAGCTGTACCCTACGGATCGTTACCGCGTGAACAAGAGGCAGCTTCACCCACTTCAGCACTGCAGAGAGCCCGCAACGACAAGACCTACCGCCGTTCGTATACACACGCAAAACCGCCATATTCTTACATATCTCTTATTACGATGGCCATCCAGAATAATCCATCGCGCATGCTCACACTCTCGGAAATCTACCAGTTCATCATGGACTTGTTCCCGTTTTACCGACAGAACCAACAACGTTGGCAGAACTCGATTCGACACTCGCTCTCTTTCAACGATTGTTTCGTGAAAGTGCCACGCACTCCCGACAAGCCTGGCAAAGGTTCTTTCTGGGCCCTACATCCCGACAGTGGTAACATGTTTGAGAATGGATGTTTCTTGAGACGCCAGAAACGATTTAAAGACGAAAAGAAGGAGTCGATAAGACAAGCGCAGAAAGCGGCTCACGGACACGGTCACCACGGCGGCTCACATGAAAAACGAGGTGAGCACGCACACGAAAAGACTTCAGGCGCCGGCGGTGGCGCAGGAGAAGACAAAGAGATGCGTGACGATATCTTAGCGCAATTGCACGCAGGGCCGGAACTATGCCTGCCGGAGCATACGCCGTTGTCGCTGGAACATTACGCTCAGCTAAAACAGGAGCCACAGGGATACGCGCCGGCGACTCACCCATTCAGCATTACGCGGCTGCTACCAGGCGCCGACACGAAGGCTGACTTGAAGATGTACGACGTTAACTATGGATACGGGCACACGCCGGCGGAGAACTACTACCAGTCGCCGTTGTACCATCACCACCATGCGCACACGCAGCCGCCCTTGTGACAATACCCGTTGGCGTAGGCGTCGCGCCGCGCGCCCGTCTGGACCGCGCCGCACGATGCCCCCGCCGCGCCCTAGCCGCTGATGTAAGTAACAGAAGGCTCTGGTGCAAAGACATTATCGAGTACTCCCTAATCTCATGTTGATATTGGACTCCGTGTGAGCGTTTTGTTTTTGGTGATATTCTAGTAGGGGTGCCACCCGTCCGAAGGGTTTGTGTATATTTGTAAATATTTACAATGATTTCCAAATGAGTCCATACTGTGTGCGTTTTAGTAGGTAGATGTTTTAGTGCACGATGGACGCGGGTCGTGCTTCGGGCGGTTATGCGAGATACGCCTATATCGCATGTGGAACTTTTACGAAAGTGTCCTTTATAGTCCTTCGATTTGTTGTTTGAGTGTCAATTGTTGTTAGAGCTTAAAAAATTGATCATTATCGTTTTTTAAAGATATTAAGCAAAAGGTAGACAGTATAGATGATTTGCCCGCCCAAAATAAAGTATAATAGACGTGACATAATGTGTGATAATTTGCAAGTACAATTCGATCGATACGTTGCTTTTATCGGTGCTTTTATCTACGCATTATGTTTAGATAAACTGTTTATTTGTGCAACGCGCGCGTTGAACTCTTTTTTTTACATAAAACAGAAAATAACATTTAATATAAGAATTTAATAAAGAAAAATTGACTGATATCGTATCTGCTACGACTATCATAATATTTCATCATCATCATTATTTTAGCCATTTATTTTTATTTTTTTTAACATATCAATTATATTTATTTAACCAAAAAAATGGCAGTAGTTATTTCAACCGTTTTATTATTAATAAATGAAGTAATCATTATTATTAAGTTACTCTTCATAAAATGTATTCATATTCATTATATATGTATATATATATATATATATATATATATATGTATATATATATATATATATATAAAAAAGTTTATTTAAAAATGCATATTTATTTATTGGTAACACAAAATAACCATGCTCCAAACCATTTATTTACACGTGCTCTTCGCATATATATTTATCCGTATTTCAGTGCATAATCCATTTCTCCGGTGATTGAGTTAAGTATTTATTTTACTGTCCATAGTCAGTGCCGTTTTTTCTGCTTGCAGATGCATAAAAAGAATGTTATTAATTTAATATTTGTAATTATGAAGGTAATTTTTATCGCATCCAAAGTATTTTTTTTACACATATCCTCCTTACAGCTCCTTCCGTTAGACCGCGTTCAAAATTGAACGGCTTGAATTATTGATGATCACCACGTTACTGTCCGACTAGACCCACTGAAACTGCGTAGAGATATTGCATCTCTGTGCTCTCTTCTTCTCTTCTACCGAATTTATCATGGGAAGTGTTCGAATTGATACCTACTGCTAATTATAACCCGCCACAAACTACAGTTTCATCCCTCAACCATCCACCGTCTGGATGAGTGGCGGTCTTCCACAGTGCGTTTTACAAGACACGTTCCTCCACGTACAACCACTATTTGGAATTAACTTCCAGTAGCAGTATTTCCGAACCGATACGACATTATAACCTTCAAGAAAACAGCATATTCCTTTTTAAAAGACCAAAGGCAATGTTTTTGGTGTTGTATGCGATCATGGGCGGCGGTAGTCATTTACCATCAGGTGACGATGCCCCCTGTGTTATAAAAAAAATATCGCTCACTTTTATACTCGTAGATTCTTTTAAACACTCCATATTTATTGACGTAAAAATTCTTTTCAAACTTTAAGCCTAAAGTGTATGAATTTTGCATATATATATACAAGTATATACTATATATATATATATATATATATATATATATATATATATATATATATATATAAGTATATACTACACAGTTTATTTAATATTTGTACAAAATTATCAAAATTTTATTATTTTCTTCAATTTATTTACTGAACTCTTTATTGCACCAAAACATAAAAATAAACAATGACATATAAATAATTCAACTGAAATTATTTTCTTCAATCATTATTGTTTATTTATATTCTGTAATAGTAGTAACTAAGTGAAATAGCCTAGCCATTTATCAGTTGTGATTTATCAATATTTTATAATTACATACAAATACGAGTACAAACATTTTCAATGACTTAAAGGATAAATTTTGCAGAATGCTTTTTTAATAAAATTTTTACGTTACATTTTCTTCGTCTATCATTCAGTATAAGAGTTTTATTATAAAGTTTTTTTATTATTTTTATGCCTTTACTAGATGAAACTTTAATTATTCCTCTCCATTGTAGGACGAGATTGAAGAAGAACTTGGATTAGATTGTTATTTACCTATTCCAACAACAGTTGACACTCAAACGAATATATATTGACGAAGTGACGTCATATCGTGGACCGTTGAACAGTGCAATGTCTTGTGTAAAATGTATATAAATATATTATATACTTAGATAGGCGAAAGGAATTATAGTTCTGTCATCGACCATCGCATTTAGGAGTTTAGTTAAGTTTTGTATATATAGACAATAAGATGTATACAGTGTGCCCATGGAACAATTACATAAATACACAGTTCGTCTGATGAAGGTTTTTTCCTAAATTTATTTGTATTATTTTATATTTAAAAGTGATAGCAAGTAGCTGAGAGAAAAATACAATTTAATTAGTTCATTATACTTTTTTTATGTCAATTGTTTTCTGGGCAACCTGTATAAAGACTTCTAAATAATGGTGTTTGGTGTAAGATAGGTTCCTATCTATGCTTCTGCACATTCCATTCCAATATATATTTATATGCAAGTGTCAATTTAGCATTTTATTAAGAACTGAATATGTTTGGCAAGCGTATAGTCTAGCTTTATGTACTACAGATTTAAGAGTCGTTTATTTCTATTAATCCCATTTATTATTTACAAAATTGATATTCTGTAACGTATAAAAATGATAATGATATTCGTAAGTTAATTACTATGCCTATGAAAAGATAGAATATTAATAATTTTCATTTATGACCGAGGTACATATATTAAGGGAGAGTTTGTACAAAAGTCGTTTGCTTGAGTACCTCTGTCCCATTCGTCTTTCAACCGTAAAGCAGTTGTGTTTGCTAACTATGTTTCGGTTTGAAGGGTGGGATATGGCGTGAATTTACAGGGTACAGAGGAATAATACCTGAGTCCTTAGGCATGGCAACGCATGGGGGGTATCATGGGCGAAACAGTATACTTTTTTATACAACTTAGAATGGCAAACAAGCTGATGGCCCACCTGATAGAAAGTGGTAACCGTCGCCTATAGACATGAGCAGTACCATGGACATAATAGAGTATACTGTTTCGCCCATGATAACCCCATGCGTTGCCATTCCTGAGGACTCAGGTGTTATTTCTCCGTACCCAGTAAATTCCCGCCATATCCCAACCTTCAAACCGAAACACAGCCATGCAAATACAACACAACAAACTCTGTTATGTCCATCACACTGCTTGTGTCTATAGACAACGGTTACCGCTTTCCATCAGGTGGACCGTCAGCTTGTTTGCCATTGTAAGTTGTATAAAAAAAAACAGAAAGCTCAATTATTATTATTATTATAATGAAATTTATAGGAATTAATTACCCTTTGATTATCTATTAGTTTGAGAACATTATCTACAGGACATTTAGATTAAGTAATGCGTGTATCAATAAGGCCTACACAGACGTGACACACCATTGTACCTACTTGAGTGCGGATTTTTTATTTGCTGTTTAATATAGACAAGGTAGTATTTAACCAAATTTGTTCTATGGTATAATTATTACCTCCCGTTTCTTCTGAAATGTATAATTTAGACGGAAAAAATAATGCATTATGTGACAGGAAAACAATATAAACTAATGTCAAGTGAGACTCTATATTTTAAAACTAACAAGGAAAAAAGTGTCAAAAAACATACATCAAAATGAATATAAAAATACAAATATATAAAAACGTTGATTAGCCAAATTGCAAGCAATATGTTATGTATACATTAATGGTTACTCAGACATCTACAAAAGTATATTTTATATATTAATCACATATATACTTTTATATAAATGTATATATTTTAGGCATGAACAAGTAAATCTATAATATACCTAATAAGGGTATGTTTATTGGGAACGCAGTGTAATTTACCGATTAAAAATATATGCGACTACTGTCTTATACCTACACAGACTTAAGAACGTAGAGAGCGTACGTAGAGAGAAGAACTTAGAAAACGTACTAATTTTAGTCAATTGTGTATGCGTTGTGTATTGTGTGTATTAATTTACTAACTTCATGAAACTTCACTACTAAGTGCAAGTTTCTTATTATAAGACGAGAATTATTGTTAAAATGTCGGTCAGACAATTTAGTATAGGATTTTATATCGAGTTTTCATTCGTTTCCTCTAGTGTTATGACCTTTTTTTCTTTAGTCGTCTCCTTTAATATCCAGGAGATGAAAAATAGCTAGTAGTGTCACTTTGTTTTATTGCTCCGTCATTATGAAAACAAGTACTCTATTTTCAGTGGGCAAAGATACAGTTTTGAGTGATTTATTCCAATTGGTGGTAGGTACTCTGGACGAGAAGTGTTGTTCGTCTGTGTAGGCCTTTACAGCAAAGAGGTATCAGAAAACATCTTCTTGTTTCTAAAAGTTTTGGATATATTATGTTTTTAACCATAAACCAGTATGTTTCGCCTTGAATCATACGTATTTAGTAAAAACCTTGAAGGTTATAACCTTTATCAATACCACTTAGTACAGTGGCTGGCCTGGTATTGTTGACTACAAGTTGGAATGACTATATGAAATTATTTTATTACATACTAGCTGTTGCCCGCGACTACGTTCGCGTTTCCATCGTTTTTCGTAAAATAAGTAGCCTATGTCCTTCCTCACGGTTCAGTGGTGTTGATGTAACAGACACATTTCCCTTCACTGCTTTGCTTCTATTGATCGTAGCATGATGAAAAATATACTATAACCTGCCCTGGAGTATAAAGAATAATTGTGCCAAGTTTCGTTAAAATCCGTCGAGTAGTTTTTGTTTCTATAACGAACATACAGATAGACAGACAAATATTTTACTGATTGCATTTTTGGCATCAGTATCGATCACTAATCACCCCCTGTTAGTTATTTTGGAAATATATTTCATGTACAGAATTGACCTCTCTACAGATTTATTATAAGTATAGATAAACTTGATTGGTTAGTTAATTTATAATAATTTCATTTACAATTATCATAACTAGTAAACTGCTCGACACTACATATAATTCATATAAATTATATGTAATTATAATAAATTTTCAGTTTAATATTAAAATGAAAATTTGATTATGATTGAAAAAGTAAAAGAATAAAAGGAAGTCATACCTCTGTACAGCAAGGATTTTGTTCTCTAACAGTGCTCAAAAATTTATTATAATTGTGTCAACTAGAAATCTTAAGTTAATGTTTATTTTAAAAGGAAAATGCATGAAGTAATATTTTGAATAGGTAGATGTAGATAACTAAAGATGTTTACGTAATTTATATTATATATTTACCTGTGTTCACATCTCTAATACCGACTTATGTATTTTTAAGATATATTTTCCTTTATAAATGTTATAATTTTGCTCTGTTATAAAATTGGTGATTTGAATTAATTTAAAACGAATTTACTGTGTCCCTTTTTCAATAAGGGGTTTTAACTTCAAATGTTCAGTCGGCTTATTTATACTATTATCTTGTTTCGTCTCTTTCTTTCAAACGGAATTTTTAATACGAAAGAAAACGACAAAACATTATGATGGTCAAAATAAGGTAAATATAGGTGTTACGTTTTCATAACCAACACATATAATCTTTAAATTTATAATATTTAAACTGTATCATTTAATAAATAAGTTTATTATTAAAATTCATCCAACTATACGCTTGCCAAAATAGCTTATAAAACATAGCTATAATTAAGCTATGATAATATACATATATAATATTATTTATGCTAAATTAATCCTTGTAATCATAAATACATATTAATGTCATATTACTCGAATCTAGATAGGATACTTATATATCATCTGTTAGTTTCAGAGTTAATAAAATTAAGTATTTACAAAAATATACAGCATTTTTATTTAACACATATTTTTATTATTATTATATAAAATTATTTTAATAATTGTTTTATTATATCATTAGAAATATTATTACAAATTAACAAAATTAGAATAATTTAATAAATCAAGATCTGTAAACACAGTAAATTTAAACGTTACCTATGCAAATGTAGTTCTTATGCCATAGAAAAAAATTATTAAGTATAACTTATTTATTCTTATAGTATTACTTTATTTATTTATGTCTATTTGTACTATATGTAGATTTTAATATTTCTCAGTGAAAATTTCGAAATTTGTAATTCTGATCGTTTCAAATATTTAAGTTTTGAAAATGTAACTTAGTGAAAAAAAACAGTAATTATCTATATATTGTTAGGATAGTACAGTATGAATTATTAAATATGTAAAATATCATACTAATATGTTCATATATAGTAATAATATACATCGGTAAAAATTATATATTTAAATATATTTAAAGTGAATTTATATGACATACTGCTAACTAGATGTAATAAAAATAGATAGATACATGTACCTGTGGGGAATGTACTTATAAAACTCAACTTGTATCTTCTTTTCAGTCAACTACTCTTGTTAGAGTAGTCATGGTTGTGTTAATGGTGTATATGGTGGATGAATTGCCCGTATAGATGGGATCTATAAAGATATGTCTCCACATTATGCCTCACGAAAACATTGAGTGATGCTCGAAGGAATAATCGAGTCAATTAGGTCCGTCCAGCGTAAGCATTGATTGCTCTTTTCTGGAAATGTGTCCGAAGAAGTGGAGTATTCTTAAATGTACAGTCGACGAGAGCCTTTCTTTTTAGTTGCTCTAGAACAGAGACATTGGTAATAAGCCGTTCCCGAGATTTTGAGGAGACGTCTCCAACACCATATTTCCAAGGCATCAATTTTGCAGAGATCTTTTAACCTCAGAGTCCAGGTTTCAAAGTCGTATGGAAATATTTAAACAACACGATTTTTGAGATGAAATTATTTTTAGTTATTCTGCTGTCCTTCCGATCCGATTTTATCATATTTTACCACCGCAGATATTGATATTGCAAACTGTCTTTTAATTTCCAGCTCGAAATTCGTCCCTAGAGCTAGTAGAAATAAGGTAAACGTAGTTTTGTACCACTTTACAGTTGGCTATATTTTTAGGTTTTGTATTAATTTTTTCACCTCTGTCTTATAGATACCATAGCAACCTTTAATTGTCCACTGCTGAACAAACCTCCCCCTTGAGGCGTTTTGCCAGTAGTTGTACGGGAAAGGAAGGTCGGCTCTGTCTACAACAGTCATTTTTCTCTCGTCTCTATTGATGGTAATACTAAATTTGACGTGTTTACAAATATACAAAAAAAAATATGACAATATCATATATTCTTTTAATATACCTAATATTTGTCAACAAAATATAAAATAGTACACGTGTTACAGTACATTCGGCATTAGTATGCATAATTAATACTTATTTTATATAAAATAGATTAAATACCTAGTACAAACAAATAGGTAGATACCTAAGTAGTATTGTTATATGGACAAACAGAACTTTGTTTTAACAATAATAATTGACTTTTACGCATTTGACCAAGAATGATCATTTATTTTTAATTTAAACATACAACCTGTTCACAAGTTATGTATGTATGTAATTGTAAGATTGTTTACAAGTTATGTTGATGTATGTATTTTTTTGGCTGCTTCCACCAGACAAACAACTTGACGGATTTAGATGAATGAGACATCATATTAATGCCTTGCTTTATCGTGTGTGTCATACGACACAATTTTACATAAACAATATGGCTTAAGATGTCTTGCCCGCCTAAAATTTATTTTTGACAAAATTAAAACAGTACCATAAAGCCTTGATGAATAATAAGGAATTGATTGATGAATACACCGTGCACAAATCACAAAAACAAAAGTATTTGGTT
Source organism: Galleria mellonella (assembly GCF_026898425.1). Lineage (NCBI taxonomy): Eukaryota > Metazoa > Arthropoda > Insecta > Lepidoptera > Pyralidae > Galleria > Galleria mellonella. The sequence continues at coordinate 9,532,213 of NW_026442138.1, forward strand.
TTTGTGATTGTCACATGACAATCACAAAAACCAAATACTTTTTTTTTATTTAAACCAGTTGAAAATAAAAAAAAATTATAAAAATACATGCTCTTGGTAAGCATTACAACATTAATATATCAAAATTTCGATTTTTTTAAAAATATGTTTTATCTTAAATATAATTTAAATTAAACTAAGCCTATGCTACTAGAAAGCAACTTAAAGAATATGAAAGCTAATTCATACAAAGATTTAGAAATCATAGTAATAAGCCGTCCTTACTTACCTACTTACTCATAAAATTTTTGCTAATGTTTCAAAAATATCTTTCAAACTCCAAAAAAACATCAGGTAGGTAGTAATTACTGATGATAATTTGAACCCTTCCTCACAAACAATGTCAACCTGTTGTTTCTAGAATTTCACAAAATAAAAATTTATCATAACTCGTCCCATGCAACTTTTACTGCTTATTTTCACTTTTGTCGGCTCGTTGCGCAAGAGTTTATTTCGGTCATTCCGGCCTTCGGCGGCGTAGGGTTATCGGCTGTCAAAGAGGCTCGTAAAGCAATAAATGCACACAAAAGGGTTAACACGTGACAGTGCTAATTTGTTTAAGAAATCGAAGAAACACGAACGAATAACAACTTTTTAAGAGTTACTCTATCTACATTGTATCAATGGTTTACTTGTGTCCTATTTGGAATGGTTGTGTGATCACAGTTGATATAATATAAAATATTATTTAAATGTGAAAATCATATTTTAAAAATTAATATTATCGACTTAAAAATTTAACTTAAATTTTAAACAAAGTGAGTGGAACTTGTACGCGCGCCTTCTATGCTTATGCCCAATTAGTAAACTGCCAAATCTTCAATCCTTACTTAAATATTACAAATGTGAAAGTGAGTTTGTTTTTTAGTCTTAACAATAATATTTTATAAATATTTAAGATGGAGAAGAACACAGGTATTCATTTCGATGAATCAACATATCACGATCAGACGAACAAAGTCGCTGTTTATAAATAAATTAGCTGCCCGTCCCGGCGCGTCCCACGGGTGGACATTTTTACATTTTAAAAAGTGGCCATTAAAGCTGCACACGCGACGGAAGCTTAAAAATGGAGTAACTTCCCCCGTTTTCCCAACATTTCCCTTCACTGCTGTGCTCCTATTGATCGTAGCGTGATGAAAAGTATACTATAACCTGCCCAGGAGTATAAAGAATAATTGTACCAAGTTTCGTTAAAATCCGTCCAGTAGTTTTTGTTTCTATAACGAACATACAGACAGACAGACGAAAATTTTGCTGATTGTATATTTGGCATCAATATCGATCACTATCACCCCCTGATAGTTATTTTGGAGATATATTTCATGTACAGAATTTACCTCTCTACAGATTTATTATAAGTATAGATGTTTATAACACGTAGATATATGGTATTCATCTTCATATCAGCCGTTAACTGTCCACTGCTGAACATAAGCCTCCGACATAAGGCTGTTTTGCCAGTAGTTGTCACGTTTGGTAGGCGAGTTGGCAACCGCAATTAGATTTTGGTATGTTTTAAGAGGGACGCTGCTGACCATCCTTCGACCATTAAGTCTTCTTACCTGTAGTGGCAAAACAATTATTTTGATTTAAAAACTAAAATACCAAACCGATGTTGATATAATTTCTATGGGTTGATCCTATCTGAAAGTTTCTTTCAGAAAAAAAAAGGATTCTTGAAGTCGGTTTGTAACTGACGGAGTTATGAAGTAACAAACATGAAAGAAGACAATACCACCGAATTGGGAACCTCTTTCTTTTTCGATTTGGGTAGCAAGGTTCCTCTTAAAACGTCTCCAAAGCCTAATTGTGGTTGTTAATTTGCCTGCCAAGCGTGGCAACTACTGGCAAAACCCTCCACGGGGAGGCTTATGTTCAGCAGTGAACAGTTAAATGATGATGATGATGATATACAGATATGGAATATTTATTCATAATTAGAAAGAGAGAAAACATTTATTGCCAACAACAAAAGGCCGGCAGCACACCTGCAATGCCGTAGGTGTTTTGGGTGACCATGGGCGGCGGTAGTCACTTACCATCAGGTGAGCCGCATGCTCATTTGCCCCCTGTGTTGTAACAAAAAAAACAACAGAAAGAGTTACATTTATTATCAATAGAAAAAGAAACTTTACATTTATTATTGCCAACGTGGCCGCCACTCAGCATATGCTGTTACAATTTAATGAAACTGACTTCTAATTTTGTAATTATAAGTCAGTTTCATTAAATTCTATCATTCTCATTACAAATTCATCATACTATACTTGCACATACATTCATATAAACCCTACTTACATTATAAATGCGAAATCTTGTAAATGATGGATTGATAGATTTATGAATGTTTGTTACTCTTTCACGCAAAAACTACTAAACGGATTTGTATGCATATTGGTAAACGGTTAGATAATATGTCAATTTAGTACGTAGGATAATTTATATATTGATAGACGCGGGTGGAGCCGCGAGATATAGCTAGTATTACCAATATTATTTATATTATAGCTAATATTAGTTAAAAATGTCAATCAATTATTATTTTATCTTATGTTTTGCATATAATTACAACTTAGGTGGTATGTAGGTATACCTACTAGTTTGACGTCGTTCTTTTCTCATATAATGGTAATATTAATCCAATAAATTAAGTGGGTATCTAGTTATATTTTTTTTATATCTAAGGCACTGTATAGGTATTATTTATATAGGTAGAGTTCATGCAGAAGGTGACCTCTCCATCAAATGGACAAATGTTTGCCAAAAAAAAAAATCCCAAATCATCTAAAAAATAAATAAATATTGTTTGGTAACGGAAAATAATCAAAAATCAAGAAGCAGTGAATTTATCAATTCAATGGAAATTCGTAATTTTACGGGTATGTATAAATATGTATTGATGATAAGAGCTGTATATTATAATAATAAGTCTTAAATAAGATTTTTTTAATTTATTTATCATTGCAATAATTCATAATTACAGAAAACATATTCTTCTAACATTCAGAAACAACGTAGGTTTATATTAATGCTTAAGATAATTACACAGCCTACTCGCACATTGGGCATACAATACAATTATATAACATCGATGATTTTAGTTATATAATGAAGTCATCATTGAAGTTGAAAACAGAATAAAATACAACAATCAACAATATTAAATTTTACACGTGGTCACAATTACAATATATTTATGATTATTTTATATATTAATTAAATTATTTATAATTTTTTTTTATACAACTTAGAATGGCAATCAAGCTGATGGCCCACCTGATGGAAAGTGGTAACCGTCGCCTATAGACATGAGCAGTACCATGGATATAACAGAGTATACTGTTTCGCCCATGATACTCCCCATGCGTTGCCATTACTGAGGACTCAGGTGTCATTCCTCTGTATCCTGTAAATTCATGCCATATCCCACCCTTCAAACCGAAACACAGCCATGCAAACACAACTGCTTCACAGTTGAAACACGAATGCGACAGAGGTACCTAAGCAATCGACTTTTGTACAAAGTCTCCCTCTGGTCAGGTCAATAATGTCAATATTAAAAGAAAAAGTCAAGAAGTAAAGAATTTTGCAAGAAAAGAAATATTATCAATTAACTGGTGTTTTTTAATAATAATTTGAATTTAGTATTAGATACTTCCTCCTTATTATACTCCTCCAATATGAGAGTGTTTATTTAGTAATTATTGCGAGACTTAAATTTTTTTTTTCGAACGACGACTGAATCTAAACTATCTCCATACCTCTTAACAGTTGAGGTAGTTAAGCTATCCTTAGATAGCTATCATGTCGAAATTAACAATCATTAGGTATAATTACCAAGACTTTGATATTTTGTTACGTCTGAATAGTCTAAAACAATATTGTTCACAACATAAAAGAAATAAGAAAAAAACATTCAATACCTTTATTCCATACGCAAACGTGTCTACGTTCAAATTAGATACATTCGTCAGTTCGCAGCAATAATAAAGACATTACGACTTCATAAAGAAACATTGTAGATACACTTTCGCTACATTGATGTGAGAAACAAAGCTTTATTGATACGTAGTTGATAAGTCCATTCACTTTTTATAGTTTCTTTAGCGCCCGACGGCTTCGAACCCGGGACAACGTTGGTGGTTTACTACGTACCATAAAGCTAACCACTCCATTGGTGACCCACTGACGTTTTTTTAACACCGTCTTGAATAATGGTGTCCATTGTTGCACGTTACGTTATTAGAAAATTCATGCTTCTTTAGGGCAAATTAAAGAAAAAATGTAGTTACAAAAATTTATTATAACTGTAAAAGGAAAAATATTTGCCTGTAAATATAAAATACTTATTGTGTAGTGTGTTTGCAAATCAGGGTATTTTGACAGAAATATGATCTATAGTGGTCATATTTCTGTCTGTCTGAAATTGAAACTACGTATAATGTAGTTGATGTGTTTATGCCACTAAAAAGGAGGAGTTTCCTAATTTATCTGTATTTATGTAAGTATTATATAGTATTTTCTTAAAATCTGAATAGATTTTAATAATTCTTTTACAAATAAATAAAATTTATTTCAGTGATATTAATATACTGACGAGTATAAAACTCAGCCAAATTTTTTGAGATTATGTTTCCTAATTAGACTAAATTTAGACTCAGCCTTCTTCGTTTGGAAGTGATTTATTCTGTATTTTTGCTTTTCAATCTGTTTTTATCGGTTTTATTTTCTGTTACAAGTCTTTATTTCTTAATCATGATTATTATAAAGTTATATGTAATATGTAAGTACTTGTAGTTTTAAATTTATAGAGAACTTTACATAATTTCTTAATTGAGTTTGGCCGAGATTTTGTACTCAAATGAGCAATATTGAACATATGAACCTTATATTTTTTTATTCCAAATTCACGCGAGAAAAGCCTCGAGATACAAGTAGTATCTACTAAATTGAGTCGTTAAATCAATGTAAACGCGCCTTAAACGGTGTGGGCGATTGATTTTGTTTGTTCATTTATTGATTTTATATGTCATTCTATTCATCTTGTTAGGTGCCAGGCTACCGGGCTTCGAACCTTCTAAACGATAACCATTCAACATCTCTGCTAGTCATCAAATGATAACAAACTCAGCCATGCAGTTGATCAACAGTAACATTTTATTATCACCTTTATTTTAATATTAAAAAGTGTTAACTTTGTGTGAATTTATACTTCGCCTACAGAAACAGTTTGTTTCATTTCCAGGTTGTTGCAGTGAATCACTTGAAGGTTTTTTTTTGTGTCTCAGTTTTGTTATAACATTTTTATTTGAATACGTGTGATATTATGTCAGAATGTCCGTGGAGCCTTTGTGTGTTTTGTGAAGTGATGATAAAAATAAAACACTCTTTGTTGCGCGTAACGGTGGATGGTATCAACTTCACTTACGATTATAACTTTAAATAATTCACATCTTTTCTTTTGTCTGTTTATATTTTATTGTTGTTTGAGTGGTAACAGCTCAGTTGGACAACGCTATTCTGGGTTCTAAGGTCAAATCAAAACCAGAATCTCTGATATTTTTCTAATTCATGTTTGCATCACCTTGATGACGTGTTCGTAAATCTGTAGAAGCCACGTCTAAAGCACTGATAATGAAGGTGGCCTCAATACCATAAGAGTAATAGTAGTATATTTTTTTTATAATATTAGTAAGTACCTTAGATACACAATAAATAAATAAAGAATATATATATATATATATATATATATATATATATATATATATATATATATATATATATATATATATATATATATATCTTATGTACCTATTAAAAAAACAAAAGTATTAGTCTAATAAGATAATTTAAGTATCTACTTAAAATAAAATAACTGACGATTTTTATTCGACTTAAAAAGGAGGTTATTTGTAATTGTGAATAGATATTAACAAATTTTTAAGTTTTACTTCTTGTCATGTCCGTACGACTTTACTCAATTTAGTTCTTTCCGTAATTATAATTATTATACAATAAAAGAAACCCTAACTACATTTATTTTTAACTACATTAGGTATACCTAAACATAGAACAGGAGTTTACATACAGCAAGCGTAGGTATTGAGATCAAAAAGTTCAAATTTATTTCCAATCGTAAAAAGAATCGGAATTGTCGATGTGATTGAATCTCGGATACCTATTTATTCAATAACCCCAATTCGCCTACACAGGCGGCAAAAAAAGGTCTCAGGTCTTTTATAGATACTCGTAGATCTGTTTTTGATACCTAACATTATCTCGAGATTTTTATACCATAGACATAAGATAACTTACAAAAAAGAAACCAGGCTTTTTCTTGTGGTAGCTGTAGCTATGATGCGCTGATGGTTTAAAATTCTCCTGTACGTGTTTGTACTCGCATATATGAGTGTTATATTATGCTATGCTTTCTCCAATTATACATAAATTTTGATATTTCTTACATACAATTATGAAACGTTAAATTGATTCGATCGAGAATCAATTTAACGTTTCATAATTGAATGATGAGATATGGTGGGATATGGTGTGAATTTACTGGGTACGGAGGAATAACACCTGAATTCTCAGGAATGGCAACGCATGGGGGGTATCATGGGCAAAACTGTATAATCTGTTATATCCATGGTATTGCTCATGTCTATAGGTGACGGTTACCACTTTCCATCAGGTGGGCCGTCAGCTTGTTTGCCATTCTAAGTTGTATAAAAAAAACAACCCTATTACAAACGTCCACTAACTTCTCGACTATCTATATCACATTTGTCTTTCTCTTTTGAGTTAAATTCATTTTTTATACAATTAAGAATGGAAAATAATTTAATGGATCTGATGAAAAGTAGCAAAATATTACCAATTGACATAGACATCACAGAATACACCTAATTTAATTTAAAAACATTGTGGAAGGCATTGGAGAAAGCCTTTCTCCAGCAATGGATAGATACAGACTAAAATAATGATGACAATCAATCTGAAATTAATATACATTGTCTTTTTTATTACATAATTTAATTTTTTTTTAATTTAATGTAAAATTAAAACACATCTACAAGTGACCCAAAGTAGTTTTACACCTAAATGTAAATCTGTCGATGACGGTCGATATCACAAACGGAGAATTTTTTGTCACGTATTTACATCATAGACCTTACGCTTAGGTAATGTAATATGAGTCTATTTCTGATACTTTGGCGTCTTAACGTTTATCGCGCGTTCGCGGCAAATTTGTTATTGCTCAGACAAAAACCTGATACTACCACTGATGTGATCAAAGGTTTATAAAATTGTCACACTAATGACAAAATTTAGGGAAGACGATATATAGATTGGACATCTATATATCGTCTAAGTCTGTATTTTTAGCTTAGTTTGAAACTAGATGGCGTTGTGTATCCAGTGATATTATTATAATTATTATAAATACACTACTCGTATTAAGGATCTAATTCTTCATCAGAGAAATATGAGTAAGTTTTACAATTAACATATGAAATAAACATTTTCTTGCATAGCTCATTATCTATTTATATGTTGACCTTAAAACTGCGTATTTCCCCACTGAAACACTAGTGAGAAACTTCAAAATGACTTTGAGAATTACTCATAGATACGAATACAAATCGACATGACATTGTATGTCTCAGTGTAAGTAATGTAAGTACTTACTACATAAATAGAGTAACTAAACTAAAATGGCTTCTGTCGGTGAATTAATTATGATGACGTCAGAATAAGAAATACGCGTGACTGTGATAAAAAGCTGGTTTAATCCTGTATTTTGCGTTGAAACTGAGTGATGTGGATACCGTACATAACAGCTTCTTGTGAGTATTTGACTGTTTATAATCTTAATATCTTAGCTTATATATCAAGTATTTATTTATTTATTCTTTATTGAACAAGTAAACTTTATACAAGTGGCGAGCTTAATGCACTACGGCATTCTCTACCAGCTAACCTTTAGGTAAAAACAGAAAGAGTATGAAGGGCAGATGTCGTGAAAAATATGTAACATAATTACACTAACATACTGAAATAATTATACATAATACATAATAAATACTCATATAATACATTATCGCTATTTTCGTTTCCGTTAATCTTTGAAATGGCTTATTTTAATGAAATTTTTAAATAATAGTCATATCCATAGGCGACGGTTACAACTTTCCATCAGGGCTGTCAGCTTGTTCCCATTTTAAGTTGTATAAAAATTGTACTGTTTTTTTTAATGGGTGAAAATGGAATGGTAACACCGCCGTAATATTGTTATACACTGGCGGGGTGGTGCTCCGGTGTGAGGATGAATACAATTTAGTAGACCTACCATGACGAATTCGACAAGAATTAACGCGACCATGGTTTCCAGGGGGATCTGCGTGGAGCGCAACCTGATATAATATTGCTAGCAATAAGAATGTTAGACCTTATTATTAGCAATCCCTTTCCCCCAATACGTGCTGTTTGGTCCAACTTGAGAGATGGGATACATTTTATTCTTATAAGAAAAAATGGATAAGAAATGAACATTTGCCGGGGCAGCTATTCTTTGTAATACATTTCAATGTAAGTTTGTTTATTTGTTACCTCTTGACGCCTTAACAACTTAACCAATCATCGTGAAGGAGTAAAAATCTAAAAACCGCATATAATTTGGTACAGTACTTTTTGTATAGGTATAATGTGAAACAAACATACAGATGGATAAGATGGTCAGATAGATAGACAGACAAAATTTCTGAAAATTATCGTTTTGCTTCTATTATTCTAATTCTTTTCTATTATTATGTTTTTTATAATTATGGTCTTATTAGGACTGTTTATAATATTTTTTCTTAAATATCTCCCATACACAGACATCGTCTAGTTACAATTTTATTATACCTATTAGTATTTATTTATTTAACTCTTTATTGCACCAAAAACATAAAAATAAACAATACCATACAAACAGTTCAATTGTAACACAGTAGCATAAGTAATATGTGAAAGCGAGTACATTTATTTTTGTTTCATACATCTTGGCACATTAATGGCTGTATTTTGAGTAATCATCATACAAATTCATAAACGTTTATTTGAATTTGTCTCTTTGCTTTTCCGTGGGTATCGAAAATGTCACTAAGGGAGCTTAACAGTCGAGGGATGGACAGCAGCGTCCCTATTAAAATATTATCAATGCCTAATTGCGGTTGCTAACCCGCCTGCCAAGCGTGGCAACTATTGGCCTTATGGAGGAAGTCTATCTTCAGCAGTGGACAGTAACGGCTGGTATAAAGATAACAATAATAATCTATACATATAACCTTCAATGCCCGAATTTTTCAAGATTATTCCCCTAATACCAATTTCGTGAGTGAAATCAACCCACGGGTGCGGCGAAGCGACGTGAGCGGTGCGGTGCGCACAGTGACCGCCCGCGACCGTCGGCGTAGAATTGAAAACTATTTGTTGAACAAACACCATCCATCACAGGACGCACTTAACTGTATTGCTGGAACGAAAACCAGCCCCGGACCGCTGCGGTTTAGCATAATATCAAGATCATATTTCGGTTAACATGTATTGGCGAAAGTAAGTTTTTTTTTTTATTGAAAATAGAATGGTGACCACGTCAGTGACATTGGATAGATTTTTTAATTTTTTTTAGTGGATGTAAATGATTTTTTCTTTTTATACAACTTAGAATGGCAAACAAGCTGACAGCCCACCTGATGGAAAGTGGTAACCGTCGCCTATAGACATGAGCAGTACCATGGACATAACAGAGTATACTGTTTCGCCCATGATACCCCGATGTGATGCCATTACTAAGGACTTACGTGTTATTCCTCTGTACCCTGTGAATTTATTGCCATGTCCCACCCTTCAAACCGAAACACAGCCATGCAAACACAAATGCTTCACGGCAGAAACGTGACGGATAGAGGTGCCCAAGAGGTGACTTTTGTACAAAGTCTCTCTCTGGTTCAGGTATCGTGTAGTTAGAATTTATGATATTATTAAAATAAAGTCCAAACAGTATACAATACACTTATCAATTACTTTTGTTTAAAATAAGTACCTACTTACAATTTATTTTATACGAATATAGAGATTATAAAAAAAGCAATATTTTTCGCAAATCTATACAAACCATAATCTAATCTCCATAAAGTCCGATCATAGAGGACGACATGTCTATGATTTATGAGTGCCGGGCACCCATAAGATGAATTATACCTAGGCAGTTACGACAACGGAAAACTTGGAACGGTTGGAATCGAAAAATGATAACCGTTAGATAAAGTCCGTGGCTTCCATTTTGTAACGTATTTTCACTTTTTGGGGTTCAATCGCGATATAAAATAAACGGTCATGCAATATAGCAGGCCAGTTGACCAAGTGAATTTTTTTATATTTTACCACTATTTTTTTTTGTGATAATGGCAAACGCATGACCGATAATAAGCTCGATATTCATTAATGGATAATAATGAAATGGTAAACCTGCGCTAACGGTATACGCTGCGGGGCACCAGTGAAGGATGATAACTGTTATCATACTCTTTTTTAATTGTGTATTGAAATGTATTAAAGTAAATAATTAAAATAAAACAAAATAAATACATATTACTTAATACATTTTTTTAAATAATAACACTAACAACTAATTATAAATAGTATCGCAACGCAAATAAATAAATAAGTAAGTTAACTCCACACACGAACAGTAAGTGCTTTATATTATTCTCAATTTCGTGTATAATATAGTATATGTCATATATGTGTAAGCATGTTTGTTATTCATATATATATATATATATATATATATATATATATATATATATATATATATATATAATTTTAGTATGTATGTATATCAATAATTAGTAGTACCGCATTCGAGTATTCTGACACTTCCCTATGGTTGACTGGGAGAGAATGCTTTTAGCATTAAGTCTGCCATGTACACATATTTGTACTAATGAATAAATAAATAAATTAACGTCTGTGTGGTCCCGACATAGAATAAGCCACCACTTCCTTTCCCGTGAGCGTCGTAAGAGGTGACTAAGAGAGAGCGAGGCATGGGCAGCAGCGTCCCTCTTAAAACATCTTTAAAGCCTAAATTGCGATTGCCAATCTGCTTGCCAACCGTGGCAACTACTGGCAAAATCCCTCCCAAGGGGGAGGCTTATGTTCAGCAGTGGACAGTTAAAGGTTGGTATGATGGTAAAATCAATTAAGTTCTATAATATATATAGTAATTAGTCTATGGTTCAAACTTATATTTGTCCGAGTGATGGCGGCAGACTTGCTCTCCGTCACGTTAGATTCTAAAAATAATATGTTTGGCAAAATGTGGGCAAGTCAAGTGTTACATTTATCATAACAGCAACAAGTGACAAATGCACCTGATTACCTCAATTAAAATTATAGTCGTGAGCTTATTTATTTCAATTTTATTTCGTAATACAAGTGCTTTTGAAAATATATCAATACATTCTGCATTTTTCCTATTTTTTTTTTAGATGGGTGAAAATGGTATGGTAACCTCGCCTGCGCTAACGGGATACGCTGGCGGAGCACCAGTGAAGGGTGATGGATGAGAATGAAAACAGGCCAGTTAGCCCATTTTGATGAATTCATCAGGAATTAATCATGATAGTTTCCAGGGGGAACCGCGAGGAGGTCGACCTGGTTGGATATATTGTTAGCAATGGGATTCTCAGTCTCCATTACTAACAATCCCTTTCCCCCCCGTATTTTTTCTATTAGGTTTTTATTATAATACGGGGTGTATATTATAGTACTTGGCTCATCTGATGGTAGGTGACTACTGCTGCTCATGAGCACAGGAAATACCAGAAGCATAAGGTACTGTCATCATTGATAAAAAATATATTTTGACATATTAGTAACAAAGAAACTAATGGTTATTAACACATACATATCACACTTATAGTGAATATTAACAAAAAAAAAATAAAGTTAGGAATACGTTGAAGGATATTTTCATACTTTTACATTGTTTTTTAAATGTTTACATTTTCTATAAATTGTAAAATATATAAATAATAATCCTATTCATTAGATATAATAAATGCGAAAGTTTATAAAGATGTTTGCTTGTTTACACAATAAAATGGCTGAACATATTTGAATGAAATTGGGTACACGGGTAGGTTATATTGACTAACTATACACATAAAGTGAAGGAAAATAATAAATAACGATTCACAAATTTTTCGTTTTCTATTCATAATTACGTCGAAACGAAAAAATCTAAGATACAAAACCCAGAATCAAGACTCACCGATACACACTTGGCAGATTTTTTATTGAATAAAAAGTATGTAGATAAATAAATACACTTATAAGAGATATGCTTACTATATAAGTATACATAAATATTTACTTGTAGGCAAATACAACTAAGAGATTATGCGACACTTTTTATTAATATTTATTTATATTGACAATATATAAATTCAATGTTTATTGCAAATCATGATATATATAATATATTTTAAAATTAACATTGTTAGTTACTATAGTTTAAAAGGGCGTATTAAGTTTGTTAAGGGTCGGCAACGCGCGCGTGATATACCTGGTGTTACAGGCGTCCATAAACTATATACTTCAAATCCTTTTACTATCAGACGGGTCGTATGCTTGTTTGCTACTATATTAGTATAAAAAAGTAACCTAAAATTAATATTAGATATAAATATTTAACTTTGTATAGATGTTCAGATGTATGTTTCAATGACGCTTGAACAGCTGAACATAATGACGTTTGGTACACAGAAGAATCATGCATCATCGTTTCTCAAACTTCATAACTAGTTCAAAAGTAATATATATATATATATATATATATATATATATATATATATATATATATATATATATATATTACTTTTGAACTTTGAACTATGTTTGTTACTTTATAACTCGCCATTTATAAGACGAGACGCTGTGACGCGAAGCGCCTTAAGTCTCCTAAAAAAGAATCGTACAAATTAATTATATATAAATTTCATCAAAATCTGACCAGTAAATTAGTTTTTAAATCAATTTTTTTTTATTGTTGCTTACAATCTTATAATCCTGTTCAAAATCTAGTATGTAAAGTATTTTATGTATTAAATTATAAAATACCAGTACGAGTATAAATACTCATTCGAATTCGTTCAACAGTTTAAGCATGATTGTCCAATAAACATACAAATAACTTTACTTTAAACTTTCAAATTAATTTATAATATCACTAAGACTTAATAGTCGAGGGATGGACAGCATCGTCCCTTTCAAAGCATCACAAAAGACTAACTGCGATTGCCAACCCGTCTGCCAATCGTGACAACCAATAGCAAAACCCCCCTTATGGGTGAAGCCTATGTTCAGCAATAGGCAGGTAGAGGCTAATGTAATGACGATGATGATCAGTAAGACTAAGAAATACTTAAGTAAAATGATATCATGATCGAATCGCGTCTAGTCATCTCTACTCGTGTCTTTATGACGCTAAGTGTTTTGCATTCGCTCCGTTTATAATTGCAAGCCTAGTTTGAGTACAGCAGACAAGTTCGTCGACCTCGCGATGCGCCATTTTGTATTGCAACTTCTAATAACGAAATCGTGATACGAAACGTCTATGGAATCTGTATGGAAAATTTTGTGCTAATTTAGTTAAGTACTCAGGCTTTGTTGTGTACGTAGCTTCAAAATATCAATTTTTTATTGATTTCTCAGATGGATCAGTTTTACAAAATATCTACTACTTATGTAATTCTTACTAAAAGAAGGGAAGGGATTGATAGTAATGCGGACTACCAGTTCCGTTAGCTAATATACCTTATCAGTTCGACCTCCACGTGTTCCCCCTGGAAACCATTATGATGAATTCCAAGTGTATTCATGACGATAGACTAACTGACCTGCCTTTTAATTTTCACCTATCTCTCTCACTGGTACTCCGCCAGCGTAAACTGTTAGCACAGGTGGGGTTCCATTCCATTATCATCTATTAAAAAATCTTACTTAGTCTATTCAGAAGATATTTGAGAAAAATTTATATGAGGGGTCTTAATAAGAAAAATAGACGCCAAAACAATAATTCTTTGAAAATACTGCATGTCTGTGTGTCTATCTGTATGTTGAGTGATAAAAGAACTATAAGATTAATAAAGAAATTCCAAATTTTTTTTAAGTTTGTGTTTTATTTCGAGGAAGATACTCTAGTAAGATGTTATTTGTATATGTGATAATTAAGAATAGGTATTCCATTAAAAAAATATAAAGTTATAGCTCGAAGAACCGATTCGGATGATTCTTGAGTGGCGATCCTGTACCGGCATACGTAGTGTAAGACGACCCCCCTACCCTCTAGATGGAGCAACGACTTCAAATACATTGCAGGCAGTCATTGGATACAGGTGGCTTAAAATCGTACCTTAAGGCAGTTTGAGGCATAGGTATATTCAGCAGTGGACAGTTAACGGCTGATGATGATGAAGATGATTATTCCATTAAGAACTCTAATAAATTTTATTTTACCCAGCAGTTGTAAAAATATTAATAACATATCTTTTGGACGTAAGCACATCATAATAATAACATCGAAACGCTTCGCAACTTTTTTATAGGCCTATTTATTCGTTCATTTCATAATTTGTTCTAAGGATTTGTTTGTGTTCGGTTATCGCCCAATGGTTACTTATTTAATTAGTTTTCTTTATCACAGACGTCAATTTAGAGCTTCTTTTAGCAAACAACTCAATAGCATAATGCCAATATTTGATTTTCTGATTAGTAGTGATTAAACACCTACTTAAAATGTAACGAATCATCAAAACAAAGTCTGTATTACTATTGACAGTTAAACAACAAAAATTGTTACATTTAGATTATTATATAGCTATATTGAGTATGTATGTAAATACTTAACCTATCAGTTACGAAATAATTTTCTTTTGACTCATTCTCATAGTACGGTTCGCGCCTTTTCCAGTTAAAGTGGAGGATATTAAAAAAATACACACGCGATAAAATTATGTCTATGGAAACTATAACCTAAAAATATTATGGATACTTATTTCAAAGTATGAAAGTTTAAAATTCCGTGCGAAATTATTTTGAAAATGGAACGTGTATCCTTGCATGATCGTGCTATTTCCAGTGGAGGCGCGTTCGGTTATCATCTTGGTAGTATTTGATCATTGTCGATAGCTGGGTCAGTATCGATTCGCGCTCGCTATCCGTTATCGAATAGTCGATATTTTTGTTTGCGGAGCCCCATCAATGAGAGAGGCTCGAGTGTATCTTGCGTATTTGAGCAATAACTTGTTTGATAATGCTTTACAGTGCTTGCACTGTGATTAGTCTCGGCTCTCTAGATTGCGTTTGTGATTTTTTTTGTTTTATCTATTAGAGCCCGATTGCGGTTAATTTTCAATGTGAATGTTTACAGCTATAATAGTCTGTTAATATTTATCTATTTGTTATCGAATTGATATGATGTAATTTTGGACATAGTACATTTAAATAAAGACACATAATGTTAACAGAGATTTAAAAGAGTCATTGTTGAGTTTCTTGCGGGCTCTTTTTACCAGATAACATTTTTTCGAACCCTGTAATAGATTTTAAAAAAATTGTCGATTTAAAAGTGCTTGTAAACAAGTCTAATTAAATTTTAATAAAGATCATTAGAATTTGAATGTATTATGTCTATAAATAAGTCAGTTTAGAGACTGTTTTTTTTATTACGTATATTTAAATAAATTAAGATTAGATTAACATTAAGTATGTAATATGAATGTTTAGATATAATTTAATTTGAATTATCTTATTTGCTTAGGTCATAATATGGGTATATACTATTAAGATAGGGCACACCCATTTAAGTAAGATATAATTAGCTAAAAATCTAAACACTTTTATTGTTAAAAAATTCGTAAGTATACATTATATTTTATTTTAACCAAATTATATGTAAGTAAGGCCGGTAGTTATTGTATTAAAATTCATTTGAAAATTTTTTGGCAATTTTTTTTTTTGGCAATTGATACTCTATCTAAAACAGTCACGTATTTAATAGCAGAATGAGTAGATCTATGGCCGCCGAAAAATCAAAAAATCTCCAAATTTTTTTTAAGAGTCCTAAATTTACAGTTTCTTTGAAAAAAAAACATTATAGTTAATATGATTGTTGACTAGGGTAATCGAGTCGAATTGTAAAGGACAATAAGAGCAGCTAAAGCATAACTTACTGCTGGCAAATTTGTAAATCTGCTACTGATCTAGATCTGTCAGATCTGAGCTAGACAATGTAAAAGTTATTTTGATCAGTTTCTATTTACGTAGGATTATAGTAGCATTGTTGTCAATATATGTACGGAAAATATTATGTATAAGTAAACATAATATTTATTACAAAACTATTAGAAAACCATTATACATAACTAAGCCATTAAATTTCAAAGCTAATGTAATGATAGATACCAATTAACAACAACAATTATAATAATATACCATTTCCATACACGATAATCCACCACAAATAGGCACAAACACCGTCCCTCGAATAATCCGCTTTTACGCAAATAATAAACAATTCTCCTCTTACATAATTATTATCTTCTTTCCGGAGGTGGTTATCAATTCGGTGGTATTTTTTTTATATTTGTTACCTCATAACTCTGCCTTTTGTACCTATTTCGATTTTTATTTAATACATTTATTTATTCATTAGTACATACGAGTATATGTGTACATGGTGGACTTAATGCTAAAAGCATTCTCTCCCAGTCAACAGAATTATTATTTTTAATCTCTAAGGATGTACTTTCAGATTAGTGTCATAGACATTTTGTCAAAACCATTCGTTTAGTTTTTACATCAAAAGGGATTGTTAGTATTGAGGATCTAATAGCCCCATTGCTAGCAATATACCTACCCTATTAGGTCGATCTCCACGAGGTTTCTCTGGAAACTGTCTTGTTTAATTCTTTATGAATTCGTCAGTGTAAGTCAACCGACCTGTTTCCTTCTCATCAACATGCGGGATTACCATTCCATTATGACCCATTAAAAAAAATGTTCCTACAAGATTTTATACTGCAATAACCTCTATAGAAACGTAACAAGACTCTTGTAATATAAATATAAACGATGTGTATACATAAAAGCCAATCATATTAACAAAAAGAGCCATTATTAAAAAGTATCATGTTACCGAACGCAGCGACTGCGCGGCCACCAATCGCATTATCCCGCCAACGTATCGGCCAATCAGAGTAATGTATGTTTTTTTTTTATTTAGATCAAGATAATGGATGGTGATTGTGCTTCATTTTTAGTAGCATCATATGTTTCTTTTTTTTCTATTCTGCCATTGATTTTGAATTATTTATGTTTTATAGTATCTAAGTATCAAGAATAAATCGAATACTATCTAATATGAAGGATAAAGATATATTTAGTTTCTCTATTGTTTGCTAGTTACTGTTGAATAAGAATAATATAAAAATTTGCAGTATAAATATTTTTGTTTCATTGACAATTACCTTGTTATTTTATAGTACTATATTATAGAATACGAGTATGGTGTTTTTTTTTTTATAGTTTTATAATATAGAATGGCAAACAAGCTTACGACCTACTTGATGAAAAGTAGCAACCGTCCGTACCGTTTTGATGTAAAAAAGTGGCAAGTCTCACAGAGCCCAATGTATATCTTCAGTGTGTATCTTAATGCGTTGCCATTCCTAACGACTATGGTTTTTTATGGTGTTATGCATCTGTATCCTACAATTTCTTCCTTCTAATATCATTAATATGATGATTTTTTTTACAAATACAAATGTCTTTATTGTGGATCATAGGTCAAATTAAGGTATTACATCAGTTAAATAGTATCTCCATGTCCTGCTATATAAGCATACAATATATTAATTATATTTATATTATAAATAAAGTACATGCATTATTTAACAGTATATGAAACATAACATTTAAAATTATATAGTGAAACAAAATAAATTAATATGAGACATTATTTTTTACTAATGATGGCTATTTATCTTTCATATAATGATTATTATTATGTTATTCTTTGGGTGTATATAAAGGTAGTTCTTCGGCGGGGCACCAGTGGAATATGGAATATAAATGAGGATGGAGGAGATAGCCCGTCGTGACGAATTCGACAATAAATCAATCACAATGGTTTTCAATGGAACCGGAAGAAGGTCGACCTGATAGGGTTTATTGCTAGCAACGAGGTTGCTAATCCCCATTACTAACAATCTCTTCTCCCTCCCCGCCTCCAGCAAACTGTAATAATATAATGTACCTATGAAATTTTCTTTGTGATTGTTTTTTATAAAATTAAAACTAAAATAGAAACTAATAAGAAAGCTATTCAATTATTTATCACCACAACACTTACATTACGTAGTAATTCAATTACGCTTACATAAATTTCAGAACATGCTGTGAATTGTTTATATTTTCTATTTATTATAATATAGTACGCATGAGAAAAAAGATATTAAACTGTGTTGTCTCATTCTAGCTCGTGCGTGCGGCAGCGTAAGCATACCTATCGACAGGTTCGTTTGCAGCTTACCTATTTTGGAGAGTAGAGTATTTTTTACGAATGTTTCATATCAAGCTATACACATCATGATTTTATTTTAGTAATACAGATCACCCCAATAAAAAAAAATACTAAATCATTTCATATCCTCATACGAAATGTTTCAGCGACTTATTACGAGGCCCAAAAATTCCCATTGACATGGTGTGAAACGCCCATATACTTTCAAAATCCCATCTAGCAGATACGCCACCGTCGTTGGAACGGTGGGTGGAGGCATGCGCAGTGGACACAGTCAATAAATACGTGCAGTGCGTGAGGACTGAAGTGGAGACCGACTCGAAACGCTTGTAACCTGTTGAAACTGAAGGATTCCACCGAAAACGCATATGTAATGTTAAAGGTATCAAAACCTACTAAATAAATGTATAAATGTGAAAGTTTGTGAAGATCTTTGAATGTTCACTCACTCACGCTTAAACAGCTGAACAGATTAGAACGAAATTTGATATCCGAATAGATTATATCCTAACATAAAATGTATCTTACATTTTATGCTAGGATTACTTTCTCCTTAAGTCTTATTATACTGATGTATGCGAGTAAAACCGCAGGATACAGCTAGTACACTTATGGTTATCTGTACACGACTTTGTCGCGTGAATTAGGATAAATTGTGACCTAAATACTATTCAAAGATACGGTTCGAGTACGTACTAAATTTTATTTAAATTTGTTCAACCATTCACGAGTAAGTATGACTGGGTAACAAATCTCACAAATTTTAATTTGCCTGATAGTTAACATAAACATATAAATATTTTAATATTCTGTACTGAAATATGTTGATTACGTCTCGATTGAGATAAATGATTTAAAATTTTTATCGTAATTGTAATTATCATACATTTTTTTACACAACAAAGGTGGTTTACAAGCATACAGCCCATCTGAATTACCAGAATTTATGATAATTAATGTTCCTTTCCACTCAGGGTTTGCTGGGAGAGAACTCTTACAGTGTTAAACTCGCCTGTTGTACATCTTTACTTAAAATAAATTATATGTTTGTAATTTTTTGTGTACAATAAAGAATAAATAAATAAATAATTACAAAACATGATCTTCAAATCTAGAATATCAATTTAAAAAAAAAAGGTACAGTTGTGCATCAAATTTCATTTAAATCTCCTCGGTCATTGAAGTGTGATAGAATAATAAACGCCCAAACATTTAAATATATTTAAATCGACTGAACGGACGTGAAAAAAATAATGTACACAGACTAAATATATCCTAGATTAATACATGAGTATACGCATACATATGTTTTTTTCTATTCTATTTTTCCTGATAGCAGCCAGTTATAAATATTGAAAAATCAAACCAGTAAGTATAAACAGACGTACTATTTAGGTAAGTTTGCTTTATGCGAGAACCGAACCTACAACTACCGGGAGGTAAGTCACTAAGTTGAAACTTTATACCACTAAGTTCATATAGACAGAAATATCTATTTACTTTTAAGATTTAGTATATTTATTTTCATCATTTCAATTAAATTAGTTTCTGCGTTACTACAACTGAGCCGTATCAGTTCACCCTATTATATTTACCAACCAATTTTACCTCTTAAATTCTATGCAATAAAGTACATTTAAGAACGCATATGATGGTCTCAGTACGTGACCAGAGCGCCCTCTCGTAGCCCCCAATGATTCTGTACTGTTTATTTGCTCTCTGTAATATCACAGGGTCAATGTACTACAGTACGGTACTGTAACCTACAGGTTAGACTTACTTGAGGCTTGTATGATATCTATAGTTAGGTATACTAAATATATAGCACCTAGTACTTACTAATAAAGCCTAAAGAACTGCTTCGTAACAATCGTCTAATGTACATTTAGAATCTGATACCGAGGCATGAGTAATAACGGTACCGCTATGGGGGGAAAGGGATGGTCGACCTCCTCGCGGTTCCCCCTGGAAACTATCATGGTTAATTCCTGATGAATTCATCATGATAGGCTAACTGGCCTGTTTTCATTCTCATCTATTACCCTTCACTGATGCTCCGCTAGCGTATCCCGTTAGCGCAGGAGGGATTACCATACCATTTCACCCATCAAAAAAAAAAAACGGTACCGCTGTGATAACTATATATTGAGTACCTCTGGACATTGATAGTGTGAAAAATGGCCATCACTCTTTTCAACATTACCTATATCGGTCGGATATTTATATTCATTTCGATCTGGTGATTGATTTCGATATTATATATTTGTATAACCAATGTTTAATATGCGCGTTATTGGGCCTATATATAGATACTGTAACTATATATTTTTTATAAATTTCTTTTATACAACTTAGAATGGCAAACAAGCCGACGGCCCACCTGATGGAAAGTGGTAACCGTCGCCTATAGACACGAGCAGTACCAAGGACATAACAGAGTATACTGTTTCGCCCATGATACCCCTCATGCGTTGCCATTCCTGAGGACTCAGGTGTTATTCCTCTGTACCCAGTAAATTCACGCCATATCCCACCCTTCATACTGAAACACAGCCAACACAACTGCTTCACGGTTGAAACACGAATGGGACAGAGGATTATAGATACTGCCGAATATTACACATACCCATTGGATGGATAGATGAATATACAGATGTTTGTTAATCTTCCACGCAAAAACTACTGAATGGATTTGAATGAAATTTGGTACATAGATAGGTATAATCTATCCATGTACCAAATTTTATTATTTATTTATTTATTATATATTTATTCGTTTATTAGGATATACCTAATTTAGCATATGGTATAGTTTATACAGTGATTCATGCAAGTAAAGCCTTCAAGCTAAAGAAAAAATATAATAGTAACAAAATAGATGATAATATTATAATCACAGTAGCCAAAGACTGTTGTCAGTCTTATGAATATATAACGGTAGGTTTACATGAAAGTTTAGAGATAAATTCTAAATTTCTCGAAAATTTTATATCTATCTAATATATACTTTTCTTCACAAGAAATGTCATTAGGAGTCATTTCAGTGTTATGATAAGTAGATACTAATTATGATAAGTAGGAGATCCTAAATGTATAATTTTTACGTTCACGGGATACGCTTTCCAAACGATACGATACGATTTTCAAAGACAATTTAACCAATTTTTTTTTTAATAGTTAAATCTATCGGTATGCGCTGGCGAGGCACCAGTGAGGGATGATAGGAGAGGATGTAAAAGCAGGTCAGTTGGCCCATCGTGATGAATACACTTGGAATTCAGCACGGTAGTTTCCAGGGAGAACTATGGGGAGGTCCATCTGACAGACTAGCAATGGAACTGGTATTCTGCATTACTATCAATTCCTTTACCCCTAATTTAACCAGTCATGTATACCTTACTAATGTAATAAAATTATAACTAGATAATATTTGTACATGGGGGACAATTAAGAAAAAATAATATGAGAGATCTTAATAACATCAGTAGAAGTCAAAACAATAATTTTATGTATTGTTTGTTCGTTCCGGCATCACGCAAAAATTACTACACCGAATAGAATACGGTTAGCAGTTATGTTCCTAAAAGTTTAACTTAAAATTTGGTATCTCGATGCACCAACTAGAAGTAGGCTACTTCATTAGTTTTCCTATTTCTGGTACCACGCGTACGAAGTAGCTCATCTTAATTTAAATTTACATTTTCCTTTCTCGATAAAATACCTTAGCGTCATGTGAACCCTGTTGAGACGAGACGTTGCTAAGCCAACACGGCTTGTTGGCTCATTATTGTTTAAATCCGTCCGCTTTTAACTTAGATTTAATATTGAACGGCTTTTTACAGAATTAAACGACACTGGACAGTTTGAAAGCGTAATTTAACTAGGCAATTATTTTGTTTACAGATTTTTTTGCGAGATAGGGGAGATAGATAAGAGATAATATATATATATATATATATATATATTATCTCTTATCTATCTCCCCTATCTCGCAAAAAAAATCTTAATTAATCTCTATTATTAAGAGATATATATATATATATATATATATATATATATATATATATATATATATATATATGTTCTTTTTTAACCAGTGAGAGATGATAGGTGAAGATGAAAAGACAGGTCAGTTAGAAATGGTTTCCAGGAGGAACCGCGTGGAGTAATGAATCAATTATACTGCATTACTAACAATCCCTTTCCCCTTATATTTGTTCTGTTATAATCTGATTATAGTCATTATTCTTAGTAATATGTGAAAGTGTGTTTTTTTGTTTTTCATTATATAACGGCTAAACGGCTTTATACTATATGTGATGGAGAAGCTATATGTTACTTTTTATCACGATTATTGAAAGCAGTAAAAACTAGTAGTCTATAAATAAAATTATTACAAAATTACTTTATACATAAAAAGATAGGATAAGAGTGACAAAAATGCTGTCTCTCAGGAAACCGAAAATGACTAAAAAACGAGCCTAAAAACATTTAAAAGGCTGGTAACGCACAAGCAACTCCTCTAGTGTTGCAGATATTCACGGGCGACGGTAGTTGTTTACCATCAAGTGGACCGTCTGCTCGTTTGCCTCTCTAACAATAAAAAAATGCTTCTTTAGGGTTTACTAGGGTAGTCCTGATGAAATCATTAATTATTTCAAGCTAGTACAGTATTACATCATCTACAGTGGCAACTTTAGTTTTCAGTAAAATTAAAGTACTTGTTTCTTTAAGTGTGTGTCTTGAAAGTATACTATTAAGTCACTTTTTACTATAACGCTATAAACAAATTTGACAACCATTATATAATTTGTATTAATCTTTCCTTATTGCTCTTAATAAAGTGTATTGTAAATTTTGTATGTAATAAGATCAAACAATCATTAACGTCGTCGGCGACACTTTTCATAAGTTCAATTGAACGGAAAAATCGGGTCCGACTAATCAACGCGCAAGTTGGATCGCGATATTCGATAAAGGAACAAAAATATTATTATTTTTTATTATATCAGCCGTTAACTAACAGTAAATACTGCTAAAAATAGACCTCGTACTGTTGAGGTTGGGGGGGGGGGGGATTGGGATTTGCCAGTATTGTATGCTTGGCAGACGGGTTGGCAGCCGCAGTTAGGTTTTAGTGATGTTTTAAGAGAGGCGCCGCTGGCTATCCCTCGATTATTAAATTCTCTTAATCACCTCCCACGATGCCCACTGGAAAACAAAGGCTGACCTATTCTATGCCGGGACCATATTAGTTATAAATGAAGTTTAATTGTAACTCTATATATGTGGATTAGTAAAGTATTATTTTCAGATGACTTATAATGGAGTAGATAGAGATAACCGAGTATCAAGGGTTAAATTAAGAAAGGTAGTCACTTATCATCATGGGAGTCCCATGTTCATTTGCGCTCTGTGTTGTGTAAAAAAATTAAACCTTATTTTTACATGTCTTATGTTTTAACTATGACTTTTTGTTAATCGTCTTATGCATGCACGCTGATTCAGGAGATTTCTTTCTCAGATAGAATAAGGTGTGACTGGAGAACAATAAAATAGTATGTGGGTTGTGGTCCATTCTATGCCAGGACCACTCATAAAACATCATCAAAGTCTAACTACGATTGCCAACCCACCTGCCAAACATGACAACTACTGGCAAACTATGGGGGAGGCATATGTTAAGTAGTAGACGGTCGAGGAGTGACATAATGTTAATGATAATTGGTACGGACAATATTTTAACCCGAAATTTTGGTTCCTTCTGGTACATAACAGTCCATTCAACAATTAAGGTCGAATTAAAAAAAAACCTTCTTTATTTAAGAGAAAGCACCCTATTCCACGGAGATCGGTAATTTGTTCAAATTTTCTTTTAAAATTTCGCCCGATGTCCGCTTAATGGAGTACCTGTCTTATGTTTATTCTGACTTCGCAATTCGATTGAATTGTTAAAAGTTGAAATTAGATTAGGTTTTAATTTTGTTTTCATAATTACTTGGAGTACTTCGATGGAAAGTAGCCCCATGGCGATATCGCATTTTAATATCGGATTATTCAGTAATTTCATATAATTTTATGTAAGTAGATGGAAATTTTGTACAAAAACCTTCCGCTTACGTATTTACAACTATACCCTAGTATTTCTGCCGTGAAGCTGTTTTTTTTTTATTTATTTTTTTATTTTAATGGGTGATAATGGAATGGTAACCCCACCCGTGCTTACGGTATACACCGACAGGGCACCAGTGAAGGATAATAGGTGAGGATGAGCAGGTCAGTTAGCCCATCGTGACAAATTCAACAAGAATTGTTTACGATAGTTTCCAGGAGGATCCACGTGGAGGTTGACCTAATAGGGCAATATTGTTAGCAATGGGGCTGTCAAACTCCATTGCTAACAATCTCTTTCCTCTCCGCCGTGAAGCTGTTGTGCTTACACAGGTTTGTATATCAATTTGAAGTATATTATTGTATTGAATTGATTTAATTTATGTTTTATATAGTGTATGAAATTATTGTATCTACTATGATATTCAAATACAAATTTTTGTTTATGAATAAATAAAATAAAAAAAAAATAAAAATAAATATAAGATATGGCAGTGAAATAACAGAACATATAATATCATAGTCTGAGGGGTAAGGTATTGTCAGTAATGGGGATCTACCCGCCCTACTGGTGGCAATATACCCTGTCAGGTTGACCTCCTCACGGTTGAAACCCATATTGGTTAATTCTTTTTGAATTCGTCACAATCAGCTAATTGGCTTGTTTTCATCTTCACCTCTCATCTCGCATATGCCAGCATATACCAAACGCCGGTGGGATTACAATTCCATTATAACACATTAAAAAAATACCATGGTCCTGAGGAATAGCAATGTATAAGTGGCACTATAAGCACCGCAGTATTTGCAATGTCTATGGTACAAATACTGTTCATGTTTGTAGGAGACAGTTACAATTTTCCATCAGGCGGGACGTCAGCTTGTATGCCATTGCCATGCCAACAATCACAAAAAGAAAATAAAAAGAAAAGTACGAGGGAACGGTACAATTGAACTTTAGTATTAATGACCTCCTGCTTGTATTAATATAGATGATCTCAATGTGTAATATATATATATATCTACAAAATAAGTACCAATTTAATTAGTAACTGTTAGATTTAAGTTGTTTAGTTTTTAAACTATTTTCTCACACACAACACAGAACACACACAACAAACTTAACATATATATTTTTTTAAGATGTTTCTCTTGTCGAGACAACTATTTCATGTATTCTTTTCCAGCCAGCTCTATTCCAGGTTACATCTTTAACCTTCTTATACGACACGGCATCTTGTATTTCCTTTATCTGTTCCATGTAGTCATTTCTCGGTCTTCCCCTTCTTCTATTGCCATGTATTTTTTAAAAAATCGTCACGTCATATATGTATTACCTACAATATAATCGGAGAAGGTTTTAAGAAATTTATGTAAATATCACACGATCACAGTTCCAGTAAAATTTAAAAGGAAAACAAGACGGGACCCGGCTGTTATCAGTTCTCATTAGATAACCGCGACATCCCGGAACCACTAGGCAAACATGCTTATCTATAGGGCGAGACGCTATTAGGGACAGAATTGTAATGAAAAACACTTTAATATTACTATGTGGATGTTAATTATAGTATACTAGTTTTTACCCGCGACTTTGTTCGCGTGATCCGTATATAATGGTTGATCGGAATGGAAAGTAGCTTATGTTTTTCTTCGTCCTAAATGTATACCAAGTTTTATGACGTCGAGAGATTACAAACAACCAACCTTACCTACTTTTACAATATTATATCAGCAAGGATTGATTAATGAAGAAATGTTAATGTTTTTCGTTGCCACACATAATGAATAAATACAGGTAAAGTGTTTTCAGCGTTCATATGGAAACTGTTATTGATGTAGTTTAACCGACATCGAAAAAAGCAGGAGATTCTCCATTCGTAAAAATAAGATTGTGTTCCACAAAAAATATCTCTCTCTTCAGTCGTACACTCTTGACAGAGTGGTCGTGGTTTTTACAATGACAGTGGATCGTCGATGAGGCCCTTCTTCGCAATGCGTCTTCGTCTATTTCTCCTAGTTCTACAATACAGCTAACAACTTTGATTTCACTGTGTATAAAAATATAAATATATCAAATGGTGTATGATTGTATGAGTACATACATACATATATTCGGAGGTCGGGCACGTAGTGAGGCGTTCCGCGCCATTGCCGCACCGCGCCGCGTCGCCATCTTGCACACGCAGCAATAAAATGTCCACCGACAGCAACAAAATTAGCCTGCCATTTAATATTGTCTATAGTAATAAATTTACAAGATATCTCAAAGTTACAAAGGTTTTGATTGTTTCATTGCTATTGTAAATAAACAAATACTTATTACTCGTATTAATGTGAAAAAAAATACACTTTCAGAAACAAAATATTATGAGTTGGTATCTTGGTATAATTATAAGTATAATTAAAGGTATAAGTATAATTAAATGCAATTAATATTTATATGTATATAAATATTAATTGTATTCAGTTCAATAGTTTGTCGCGTTGTCATATTTATGTTATTTTGTTGAAATACATAAAAAGTAATATTCGGGTTACAAAAAAGATATTAAAAAAATGGTATTATTTTTCTTAATTCAATTTTGTGACACATAAATCGATATCACATAGAGGTAAAACGATTGAAAATATAAATATAGAAAATAATTTTCTTTTTTAATTTCGACATTTAATTTAACAAAGTAAGAATTACTAATAATAATAATAATTTATTCAGCAAACATTATTATTATTACAAAATAGGTTCATATAGAGTAACATATATAGGAGATGAAGATGGTAATGTTTGCCGAAGTGGTCCCAGCTCAGCATTATGCTGCAGCCGAGAAGCTGTAGCACTGATTTTCAGCTGGAGCCCTTCGGACTTAGTTTTATTTAAAGTTAGTTACAAAATTAGAAGTTAATTTTATTTAAATTAATATGGAGGAATTATGGCATTTTTTGCGAACTGTACTTACCGCGTTTATCCGACCAAATATTTTCGAAATCGTCAACGAGCCGGTTTCGGAGTTTTTTCGTCTCACCGGCCGCCATCTCAGTTGTACAAACAAAGGCGAGTGTGCGCTTCAAGGAAAACACGTATTCAGAAAATTACGCTTTTCGGCACCCCACTAACAGCGACCCAATTCGACATTCATATGAAACGACAAGAGTAATGTGTTCTCGGAAGATACAAACGAATTATTCTAAACTAACTATAACCAACAGCTTTTACTGCGCAATCATTTTATAAACCTGACGAAAAAAAGATTGTCGTCCCTATAAATATTACTATCGATTGAGGGGAAAGTGTCATGTGTAGTCATGTGGTTTAACAGTCCCAATGCGGGGGGGGGGGGGATTGTTAGTAATGCGGACTACCAGTCCTATTGCATGCAATATGCCCTGTCAGGTCCATCTACACGTGTTCTCCCCTTTTTCAGGAGGGGTCACTTGGAGAATAGCAAACAAACTGATAATCCACCTGACGAACAATGATAATTGTCGCATATAGACACGAAGAGCACTATGGGATCCACGGAATACATTATAACGCTCAAGGTGCCCCTCATGCGTTACCATTTCTCAGGACTATGGTATTATGTCTTGATACATTGTAATTTTACTGCTTTATATCTTTTCTTTTAGTCATGTAAACATAGCTGCTTTACGATGGAAACACGCGTGGGGCAGACGCGCCTATTCTGATTACTTTGTTATGTTACAGTTTTCCTCTAGTTTTAACCAAGCAAGCATTGCTAGCAAAGAGACTGCTTGCCTCTGTTACTATTCTCTCTTCTTTCGTACAAATAATATTTACTAATAATAAATGTAAATGTTGTTTGTTTGTTACCTTATAGCGCTTTAATAGCTGAACTAATTACTATAAAATTTTATATATACGTACTATGTATATGGGATGGGGAAAAATACTTACTATCTTATCTATGGGTACTTTTTATCCCGGTCAATAAGCATATCCCTGTTACGCGGACAAAGTCGCAGGTAAAAACTAGTAGATCATATTATAAAACGGGCTTTAAAAATAGGATACTATTTATCTTAATTTACAGACAAATCCACGGGTAATAGCAAGTTATAGGATAAAAGGCACGTATCACTTATTCATAACCATTATTATCAAAGAAATAATGTCGAGTTAGGCGACTCTAAAAAAAAGTTAACTGAACGACTGTTTACTCAGTTGGCTTTTTTACTACGACATTTTTAAAGGCTTAAGTGTTTTATATTGTTCTAAAATTAGAGTAGGTACATGAACCTCTTTTCATACAAATGAAATGACTATGTTAGGTTTGAAGTACTCTTTACGTTATTACCTTTATGCCTGTAGATTATTTATTAAATTTAGGTATACAACCAATAAATATTTTATTAGTAACAAAATTATACCTATAACTCTCCTCAGAATATTAACTATTAAATACAAAAGGAATTCTTCAAATCCGATTGGTGATATCAGACAATAATGAGAGCGTTTAAACAAACTCATCCATTTTAAATATTAATAGAGCCTATTTAATAATTATACTCCTATTATTGATTATATTATTAATCATGTATTTAAATAATAAATAACATACATCCATAAAATATATAAAGCAGTTAATTTTGAAAGTAATTTAAAAATATAATTTAACATTTAAATTGACATTAATGCATGTATTACAAATCAGCTATCTATTGATTAAGTTTTGCTACACTCAAATAGGATTTTTTTTATGGGTGAAAATGGTATGGTAACCCCGCCTGCGCTAACGAGATACGCTGGCGGAGCACCAGTGAAGGGTGATAGATGAGAATGAAAACAGGCCAGTTAGC
The DNA here is from genome assembly GCF_026898425.1 of Galleria mellonella. Lineage (NCBI taxonomy): Eukaryota > Metazoa > Arthropoda > Insecta > Lepidoptera > Pyralidae > Galleria > Galleria mellonella. The sequence goes on from NW_026442138.1 coordinate 9,561,821, forward strand.
CCATCATGATGAATTCATCAGGAATTAACCATGATAGTTTCCAGGGGGAACCGCGAGGAGGTCGACCTGTTTGGGTATATTGCTAGCAATGGGATTCTCAGTCTCCATTACTAACAATCCCTTTCCCCCCACTCAAATAGGGTTCATGCACTTACTCTTCACTAGAACATTGTAACACCTCTATATTATGTACATGAATGCATTATAATAAATAAATATACTGAAATTAAAAGCTACTTTCTTTATCTCCTTTACAAATGTTTTGTTTGGTTAAAATTAAATTTAAAAAGATATATGACAATATATATAAGAGTTATGGACAACTTTGAATACTGTTAAAAAATAATTTTAAATCCTTTAAAAAATAATAACTATAATTGATTTGCAAACAACGAATATAAAAAAGTAGTATATATTGAGACACAAAACTGTCTGAAATGATATCTACTCGCAGTTAGATTAGAATATGACTAACAAATAAGTAACCATGAATCTAATTGAGAACTTTCACCATTTTGTAATCGTTTAATTAAGCTTTTTCCTGTAGACACAGCGATGTAGACAGTTTTCTGTTTGTTTTACAGAAATAATTATCGGCGAGCACGATTGCGTATAATCTAAAGTGGCATAGCAATAGAGTGCATGTACAAACAATTTGAAGAGATCGTAGGCGAATGCAGCGGATGCCTTGATAGTAAACTTGTCGATAGCTCAAGTTCGATGTCCGATATGGCCGGTGGTGACACTGAAACCTTACTCGAATCGATCTCAATCGATTGCGATTGATTTTGTAATATATTACATAAATTTTTAACCGACTCCGAAAAGAAGTAGATTCTCAATTCGGTTTTTTTTTATACAACTTAGAATGGCAAACAAGCTGACGGCCCACCTGATGGAAAGTGGTAACCGTCGCCTATAGACATGAGCAGTACCATGGACATAACAGAGTATACTGTTTCGCCCATGATACCCCCCATGCGTTGCCATTCCTGAGGACTCAGGTATTATTCCTCTGTACCCAGTAAATTCACGTCATATTCCACCCTTCAAACCGAAACACAGCCATGCAAACACAACTGCTTCACGGTTGAAACACGAATGGAATGGTTGTAGCCGAAGTTTCTACTGCTGAACATAAGCTTCCCCCTTGAAGGGTTTTGCCTGTAGTTACCACGTCTGGCGAGTAAGTTGTTAACCAAAGTTAGACTTTGGTATTTTTATATTTTCGTTAATAACTCCGTCAGTTGTATACCAATTTGGAAAATTATTTTTTTATATGAAAAGATGTACTTAATAGAAATTTAATGAGAATCGATTCAGTGGTTTTTTAATCAAAATTTGCTACAATTGAAGTTGGTTTTTTTGTGGGACACAATTTAATTATATGTATTAGTATAGTATTATATTATCTGTGGTATTACTTAGTAGCGACCCGCCTTGACTTCGACACGACACAAATAGAAAAATCTTAACTTTTTTTTTAATATAATATAGCTTTATAGCTCATGTTGTTCGCCGATGCATCTTTATAAAAGGATCTTTAAAATTGGTTAATTATTTTTTTGAGTTTATCCATTACAAACAAAAAATCCAATCTTTCCTCTTCATAAGTTCAGACAAGATGGTGATTTTAATATTAAATATTTTTTTTTTTATACAATAATGAATTTGTCTACATGATGATGATTCATAAAGGAGAAAGTTCTTAATTCGGCAGCATTTTAGAGTTCCGTAAATAGATATCTTATAGCGCAACAACGTCCATCTGTCACAATGCTATTCTTAAAAATAATAAAAAAAATATTAAATTATTAAAATTGGATTTAAAATTGGAATTAATTTTACTTAAATATGATCCATCTTTATGGTAAAAAAACAGAGATTCTAATTTTTATGTTTACGTGCGTCTAAAAGGGTGCTAGTTATAGCTTATCCATATGTTCATAAGTTAGGGTAATTGTATGTTTTTATTTAATACAATAAACTGTAATAATACCTAACACAAAATTATAAATTTCTAGTTGCTTGCGTCAATACTGATCGTAAGTTACGACAAATGTTTTTATCTTTATAACATCTAGATCAGTACTTACCTTCGGGAAAATTATCTAATTTTAGGAACTATCCCTGTGTTTTATTTTTTTTTTCATTACATCCTAGATGATGATATGAGTTTGGTTCGTTCAGACGCGGTTCATGTAGTTTTAATTTTCACTAAGTGGCTGCGGTGCGTCTGTGACGAGACGGGTGGAATGATCAAAGACGCCGCTGGTGTCGGTTGTATATTATGAAACGTTCGTATCCAATGCTCGACTGTGTACCGACAATTTGACATTATGTAGACTAATCAAGACTTTTATATAAAATGTTTGTTGTTCTAAAATCATAAGTACATGAGTACTTTATACTAAATTATTTTTTACTAGCTGTATTCCGCGACTCTGCCCGCGTGAATTAATAAATAAAGTATCTTACTACCTTTAAGGTATCTCTAACTACCTTTAAGGTATTAAAATCGTGACCCTATAGTTACATTAAACATTTATATTTGAAGTAAAATAATTATTAGAAATGTTCAAATCAATATTATTACATACCTATTTCTTTTATGATACCTGTTTAAACAACTGCATAATAAGAAATTAACATAAATAAACATTTAAATTTTAAATTAAATCATTTGAAATGTTAATGAGCTGGGCGGGACTTAAATATCAGGAAAATTAAGTGCTCAGCATTGCTTCAACATGCTCCAACAGAATTCAAGTCGTTAGGTAGGTAGATAAGTGTGTCTTTTTTCGCAATTAATTTCTATGTCCTAATACCCTATTTTACAACGATTTCTAAACATTTAACTTTTTGTGACTATATTATTATATTATAGCAATCATATAGACAATTCTAAACCGATTTTAACGATAATTTTTTCAATCGAAAGAATTTACTCTCTCGTCTCACCCATTTCTCTTTGCAGAACAAAATAAAACACTGTTTTTGCTAAGCGAATTATTACTTTTAGACACACCATTTCATGTTCTAAGTAATTTATCTTTTTAATGTAATATGACTATAAAATATTTACTATAAATGTTGGTTTTTTTCGCAGTTAAAGCCATTCCTTATATAGAGTGCCAGTGCTAAGTTTACTAATGCATCGTAAAGGCCACGATATTTGATAATATGAAAATCTCGTAAATAATTGTATTATTTCGTATTTTATTTAACACTTATATTATTTAATCGCAAATTTTCCATTCATAAAATTTTAAATACCAACCCGTATCCATATAAACGCCTAGATAAAAGATTTGATTCCTGCCAAGAGTTGTAACAAAAGTCGACTGCTTGGGTACCTCTGTCCCATTCGTGTTTCTACCGTAAAGCAGTTGTGTTTGCATGGCTGTGTATTAGTTTTTACCCGCGGCTTCATCCGTATGACTGAAATATATTAATTGATCGGGACAAAAAGTAGTATCTATACCTGTAGATCTAATTTTATGAGGATTATTTAAGCCGTTAAGGCGTAAGTATATTATTATCATTTAATAATACATATAAATATAACTTAATCCTTATTATAGTAGTCATCACAGTACTCATGAAAATGTAAAATTATCTTATACATAATCATTTTAAAAGAGTAACTGCCGAGTTTCTTGCAAATTAATTATAAAATAATTAATTAAAATAATTATTTGCAAATTTACCAGAAGGAGACTTTGTACAAAAGTTGTTTGCTTGGGCACCTCTGTCCCATTCGTTTTTCTACCGTAAAGCAGTTGTATTTGCATGGCTGTGTTTCGGTTTGAAGGGTGGGATATGACAATGATTTTAGAGGGTATAGAAGAATAACACCTGAGTCCTTAGGAATGGCAACGCATGGGGGGTTATCATGGGCGAAACAGTTATTTCCATGGTACTACTCATGTCTATAGGCGACGGTTACCACTTTCCATCAAGTGGGCCGTCAGCTAGTTTGCCGTTCTAAGTTGTATAAAAAAAAACGTGAAGTGGCTTGTAATTTAGAAATATATATTCAGTAGGACAGTAGTATAATAGTAGTATGTAGTAAATATAATATTTTACAGTAGTAGAGAACATAATGATGTCAAGTCTAAAAATTTGTTTTGTGTTCAGTTTTTCTCGTATGGTGTTTACGTGCATTCTGAACATATCCCCCTTGTGTTGCAGTGCATCTACGAGTAGACACAGAGAATATTAAATGCCTCAATTTATAATCTGCGGTGGCAGCCTCTGATCTAGACATGAAGTAGTTGTCATATTATGTCTTGTGAATATTGAAATACACGCTCCTGTAAGCTATGCGTTTTTTTTTTTACATTATGTGTATTAATATTTTTTATATTATTTTGATTTATTTACTCGTCATATTTTTTTAACTTCTCTTTTGTTGCAGGTGCCTATAAGCGGTGGTAATCATCATTTAAAAATATTATCCATAGTTTATGAAGTCTTTGGTTGTTTTATAGTAGATACTTTTCATTTCCGTGTTTTCCGTATTGTCATGTAGTCCCGGCATAGGACAGGTCACCCCTTTATTTTCCGTGGGTGTCCTAAAGAGAAACTAAGGGAGTTTAATGGTTAAGGATTAGACAGCAGTGTCCCTATTGGCAACCTTTGTCCTAATTGGCAACCGCAGTTAGGCTTTGAAGATGTATTAATCTTCAAATCCTAACTGCGGTTGTCAATTTGCCTACCAAGTGTGTCAACTACTAGCAAACCTCCACAAGGGGGAGGTTTATGTTCAGCAGTGAACAGTTAAAGGCTGATATGATAATACTATGTTTCAATAGAACTTAATGTAAATATATGCAAACAAATAATTTACCTGACCATAATCTGCTGATATAGAATAGAATATATAATATAGATGTTACGATATGTAAAATAGATGTACAATAATAGTACTTATAAAAACCTTATTAATTGACTGAATGATTTCATTTATTACTAATTTTATTTCTATTTTGCATATTTTCTCTAATAAATACGTAGTTAAATACGTTATTTCAACAAAACTTATTTACTTGTTTATTAATCTCTATTGAGACAGACAATAAAAATGATTATAGTTTTTTTTTTTTATGGATTTCAATGGAATTGTAACTCTGCCTGCGCTAACAGTATATGCTGGCAGTGCTACCAGGTGTACCTTTAGTACCAGTAGTACCTCACTACCAGTGAGGGTGAGATGAAAAGGCAATTCAGTTAGCCCATCGTGAAGAATACTCCAAGAATTCAGCACGATAGTTTCAAGGGGGGATCACCTGGAGGTCGACCTAATAAAGTATTCCTAGCAACGAGATTGGTAGTCTGCATTACTAATAATCCCTTCCCACCAATAATTATAGTTTATTCTTGCAATATCAAAGAACTGCTATTTAAAGTGCAAAGTTAAATATAAAACTGAAAAAATGTAGGAAAATATCACTAAAAATACGTATTTGCGTCCATTACTTATCCTTCATAGAAGTTAGCCGAGTAGGTTTTTCTCAGAATGCTGGTAATCTTAAGCTCACGTATGTATGACTGTGGGAATACGAATAATTTAATTTATCTCTTATGTGAATGGTGTTATGAATCAATTTTGAAGGGCGTTTTTATTGCTGGATTAGCTATGTCAAGGATTCGTTAACTGGAAGTGACCGCAATATCTACTTATCGGCTTTTTTACGGATGGTAATGGAATGGTTATCCCGCCTGCGTTAACGGTATATACTCTGGTGGGCACTTGTGAGTCAATCACCAACACAAATTTATTTTCAGAAGAACAGATTGTATTGTAGTAAATATACTAGTAATGAGAATTAACAATCCCATTGATTATTCCCTTTACTACCAATCCTATATATACATATATACATACACAGGTGGACTTGTCCCTCTTCTAGTCAACCTTGAGAACGCGAAAGGAGAAAGTTTCTATAGGGTTTGTATATAAAGCATAACATATATAGTTCAAAAATATATAATGATAAATAATAAATTATGTTATTATAAATACTAATAATTAGTGTTATTTAAAAATATATTAAAAATTATACACTATTTCTAGTTAGTCATTAACATTTTTAAATTAATATTCTTATTGAATTTATTTTTTAAGAGATAAAAATCGAATGATGAAGACGATAAAGTGAGTTAAATTGGAACATCGCAAGGAATTAACAATGATGATTTGCAAAACCACGGCTCAAGGATCCCCCTCTTCCTTGAATAAATTTTAAGTCTTTTACCCAAAATTAATTTAGAATTTGAAAAAATAAATTGGAAAAAAGACACTGACAAGACCATGTAAATGTGACATAATTTTCGTAATCAGCGATGCTCGATGACAGGTCAACCGGATGGCCAGGATGGTCAGGTCGAATAGGCGACCGGAAGATGATCTCAGTAGCAATCTTATGCCGTCGATCTTATTTTATGTCTCCTAATTGGCACTCTATCCCCAAATACATCTATGCTCTATTGGACACATATACTCTATGTGTCCAATAAAGCAGACATCCCGCCACCCGTATCAAACAGCGAGGACGGGATACCTGAACAAATGCACCTCCAGCTATATAAAAAAAAAACATATTTCCTTACAAATATAACCCAGCAGACATGTGTTTTTTACTAAAATATGTGTTCGCGCAACGAGGCTGCTTCACACTTATGCGCTAACGATGTTTCGGGGAAACTGATGTTATGGTGTTTGGCCATCACATAGTAGGTACCTATTCACTTGTAAACCTATGTAAGCAGACTCCAGCTCAAAAATATATTAAAATAAGATTGTGTTCCACAAAAAAAATTGACTTCAATTGTGGTAAAACGTTACTTTCAATATAAAATTAAACTGCTAGATCGACTTTATATCCTTTCAGATAAAAAAATATTTTTTCAAATCGGATTACAACTGATGGAGTTATGTGGTAACAAACATAAAAAACAACCGAATTGAGAAGCTTCTTCTTTTAAAAGTTGGTTAAAAAAATTTTGTGTATAATAAAAAACGTAGGTACTTTTTAAATTTATTTTATTATTTATTTTTATTATATACATCAATATTATTTCAGTCAAACCAATTATTAAGCAATTTGTATGTTAAGTCATTGTTCTACTATCTACCTAAAGTATGACGTAAATTGTTTTGTTATCATTATAATTTCTACCTGTCATGATCATAGTTCGAAGAATTCTTACGCAATATTAGTGCACAGTATAATGCAAACATAAACGTTGGAAACGTGAAGGATTCCTGAATTAAAAGACGACGTGACGCTCCATGAACAATCATATAAAGTGAAAAAGATATGAGCTGATGTACAGTCGATAACAAAAGTGTTTGATGAAAATATTTTAACAAATGTTCATGTCTATAGGCGACGGTTACCACTTTCCATCAGATGGGCCGTCAGCTTATTAGCCATTCTAAGTTGTATATAAAAAAAATAATACCAATCCGATAAATTTTTCTCTGTTCTTCTCTGCAGGATCAATATTTTGTATCTAAGCTGATATAAAAGAATATTTATATTATGAAACTTTATTTACAGGTAGTAAAAAGTAGTCAGGTCCTATGATTAAGTTTTATGTTAAAATTATGATAAAATCTGTTTCATTTTTACAGAGTAAAAATACAATATATTTTTGTTTATTTTTATTATAGAAAATAACATACAACAGTGCAAGGAAAGAAAAAGTCGAAGTATATCAATTCGCCTAGCCAAGGCGTCTCGGTCGTAATTTGATGTTAAGCTATATCCTTCTCCTATACTTAAATGGATGAAGCTATAGATACTAATAGAATGTATGCGATAAGGATGTTTGCAATTAATGCAAATATACACGTCAAATACTTTTCTATTATAAAGATACACCTACCTACAATCTATTACAACCATAAATAAAAATTAATCGCCGAATGTATGATGTATCACTTCAGAACGGCTGTACAATTTGGCTAATTCTTATTTTTTTTCTGTAATTTTTAGGGCAAAGTTTGAACTTCTATAAAAGAAGAATTTGGGTTAAAAAATCTGCATGTATATAAAAAAGTAAGTAAGTAAAGACAGCATATTGTACCCGACTGTACCCGCCAATAACTGGCCAATGTAAATATTTATGTAAGCGAGACAACGGCTCGGTTTTTGAGAATTTCGAATGAAGGTCCGAGTGTTGTGTTTGTGTGTTTGTCCGGTCGGACAGAGCTAGTGTAATCTCGGTGTTTGTACGATACGCGACCTGCTGGTTACCTGTGACACTATTGGCACTGCCCCACCCACTAATTCCACAGTAACTATTCTGAGCTGATCTATTGATCAGTAGGGGTATTACACATGTGTATGGTATATTGTTTCGTTGCTGTTAAAACACACATGTAATGATATGTTTGTTAATTTGTAAAAAGATTTCAAATATAAAGAAAACAGAAAGATTGTCAAAACTTTCATTGAAATGAAATATTATTAAAATTTTTGCTCTGCAATAAAACAACGGTTGTTAACATTTATTTATTGTACAAAAGCATATAAATAAAATGCTTTTGTACATTGTTGTATAGATATTAGGTTATAACAAAATTGTACACAAGCAGATTTCTTTTCGTAAACCTTGAGAGAGGTAAAGGAGGAAGTCTATAGGATTTGCATATAAAGCATGGCATATATGGTGCAAAAATAATGTTTTTTTTATACAACTTAGAATGGCAAACAAGCTGACGGCCCACCTGATGGAAAGTGGTAACCGTCGCCTATAGACATGAGCAGTGCCATGGACATAACAGAGTATACTGTTTCGCCCATGATACCCCCCATGCGTTGTCATTCTTGAAGACTCATTTATCGCGATAACTAATATATTATATTATTAGTAGTTTTATAGTTAATCGAAGAAAATTATTACAAAAAAAAATTATGTTTACAACTATCGTTCTAATTGAGAAATTAGAGATAAGTATCGAAAGTTACCGTAATGGTGAACATAACAATGGACATATTCACATTTCGACGAGCATATTTGCATTGCTTTTATTTTTAATTATTTTAAGAATTGGTTTAATAAAAATTTACAAAGAGATTTTTTATTAATTTACTACTTATAATTAGGTTGTTTTGAACAAATTGCATTCAGCAATAAAATTGCCTTCTTGTATTTATTAGAAAGTTAATTTGCTAAACATAAGCCTTCTCCATAAGGAGAGATTTGCCAGTAGTTGCCATGCTTGGCAGACGGGTTGGCAACCACAGTTAGAAGCCATCTCTCAACCATTATGTTACCTTAGTCGCCTCTTGTCTAAAGTGTCAACCCACGGAAAAGGGAGTAGTGGCCCATCCTATGCAGGGACCATACGGCAATTATTGTATTTATAGAAATGTATGTATATATAATATATTCATTCATTATAATACCACGACAGTTTATTATTTTATTAATTAGAAATATTAAGGTGGATATGCAAATTTTGTGCGGCTCGTCATCGCTTTGAAGTGAGTGGGCCTCTGTCTCTTTGAGATGCAATGTGCAACGATTAGCACCTTATTATGAGTATGCTAGTGGTTAGAGCCTTGTTGCACTCGCTGATTGAACGTTGAAGTCCCAAGGACTAATAAGGAGGCTTGGACGGCCTCTTGGAAATATGAAAATCAAGAGACGCGAGTTTTGCATACTGTGTTAATTTAAAAAAGGTAAATGTAAGAAAAAGTTTAATGTTTTATTTTTAAACGGGAACAGACAATAAATTTAACTTATTTTTGTTTGTTCTTTAATATTTTTGAATCAATTTTGCAAATATTCTTTCATATTCTGTTCAAATTAACCTTTTTGTACGTACATTGATAGATATAGTTTTTTATAAAAAAGAAAATTGATAAACAAAATATATATTATTAGACGACATTTTTACTTACAATTAAATATAATTCATAAATATTAATATATAACAACAAGAACCAGCATATTTTATAAACATATTCAATAGGCACGGAATTATTACCGCGAGGCGATTGAATAAAACAGGTTTATTGAAACAAAATCCTAAATTATTAAAAACTGGATATTGGCATATAATACATACCTATACAATGAATATACTCTTATAATAACATAAATATAAAAATAAAACAAAACAGAAATTTTACTCTAGTGTAAATGAGGTTCTCATTTAATTTTATTTTCCACTAAAATAGTAGAAGCAGAAGTAATAATAAAGCCATAAATTATTACTTCTGTATTTATGTCAATCTTTATTAAAGTCCAAAAATGTAGATGAATTCAAAATGACTTAAGTCACTATAGACTCGACACAAAATATAGATTAAGACGTATCTATATTTTTAGTGGAGTACATAATCGCAATGTATGTGCATTACAGTGCATTCACGCCGCCCTACCGTCGCATGCCGCCCTACGTCACAAAGTGCTTTGCATACGAAATATTAGATAAAATAGACAATTAAAAAGTCTAAGTTATCAATACAATAAAACAATTGTAATCTAAGTATATTCCTCTATCTTTGATGATATTTCAAATTTTTTAAACATTGTACGCATGTAAATTTGAAATATAAGTTTACTATTTCCAATATTTTGTCTTTGGTGTGAAGATAAATATAGATTAGTTTCATCCTAGTCTATGGTAAGGTCCAGGTTATGTGGATGAAGTTTTATAAAATATTCGTAAAATAAATATGCTCGTTACTATAATCCTTAATAGGATACTTAGAGCTATTTACGAACCAGAATTTAAAAATAAGAAGAATATTATTAAAATACAAAAAAAAAACCTATTCGCCTATCAAAATTTAACATTATTACCTCTACATTTAACCCCATCATCTTCAAAGTCCACGGGGTCCATATTAATCGATATTCTGTGTAAAGTACATGACCGCGAATCAGAGATGAAGAGGCATTACAAACAAGCTTGTCGCGCTGTGCAGTGCTTTGATCGCGCCGCCCTGCCGCCGCCTTGCCGCCGCCCTGCCGTCGTTTGCCGCCCTACGTCACAAAGGATATTTATGCCGTGCACATGCAGCGTTAGATAAAATTGATTTACACTCGAGATATAAGTATGCTCTTTTCTCTTATATGTACTTTACGTGTTTTGATTTCGGCAGAAAATTTTAAAGGTACATTTATTATATACAATATTTGGGCGGCAGGGCTCGCTCAATTATGTTCAGTCATTATAATTAATTTGCATTTAATTTGTCATCTTAATAACATCGACCCTTAGGGAAAATAGTCTATTCTTAACGGATTCCAAAAATGTTTGCAAAATCACAAAATTTTGTCACCTACGGACTTTGCGATATTTTCATTTCGCTATTTGTGGTCCGTTTTTAATTATTCTTTTTGGCAAAATAATGACCGTGAGTACCTTTGTGATATTTACTTATCATATCTACCGTTAACTGTCGACTGTTGAACATAGGCCTTCCCTATAAGGGGAGTTTAATTAGTAGTTTTGGCTTTGGTGATGATTTAAAAGTGACATTGTGATCCCTCAATTATTGAGTTCCCTTAGTTGCCTCTTACGACACCCATTCGAAAAAAAAGGTGGCCCATTCTATATCGGGACCACACGGTAAATATAACAATGTAATCTATTCTTTGCCTTATTATTTCCAAAAATAATAAATTGAGTATTATTCGCTACTCTAAATTTAAAAGTTTAAATTCATTTTGCTTTTTCAGTCAAGAGAATAAAAAAGAAAAATAGGAACAATAAAATAAATAGAGTGAGACCATAATAAAGTGAATGAAAAAGGAGCGAAGGAGACGGTGGCGCGGCGGTAGCCGATGGCTGAGCGCAATAACTGCAAATACCGCCCACTTGTGGTGATTTGGGCATTTATTAAAAAGCACACAATGCGCGAGCCACTATACCGAGATCGTTCTTTATTTTTTATTTTTAATATTAAACCCCGCCGACGATTGTACAGAACAATGTTGGGTAACAGATACAACACACATACAGTTGATTCTAAACTGCCATTGCCTAAGCCTGTCTAAAATTTAAATGTTTTCTCTATAGTTTAGTGAAAGTGGCATAAATAAAATGTAAAGTATAAACATTTATTAATAAATAAAAACTTTAATTATGAACAGTAAAGTTTGACTCGGCATGATGTAAATAGAAGAAACAGGCTCTATTCCTCGTGTATTGTTCCCATGATGATATTAGTTATTAACTGTCCGCTGCTGAATATAGGACTCCTTCATGCGGTATTTTGCCAGTAGTTGCCATGCTTACCAGGCAAATTGGCGACTATAAATTTAGTAATGTTTTAAGAGAAACTCTGCTGCTCTTTTGACTATTAAATTCCATTAGACATTTCTTACAATACCCATGGGAAAGAAAGAGGTAGCCCATTCTATGCCGGAACCACACGGCAATTGTTATTATATTGTTACCATAAATAACCTGAGTTACCTCTTATAATATTCCGGGAATAAAGGAAATACTTGCTAAAAATATTCGTAATAGACTATATTATACTGGCTGAGTCCCGCGACTTCACTCGCATGAACTAATATATTATTATAAAGTATTTTATATGCCAAATTAGGATATGGCTTACCTGTTACTAAATACAAATCAAATCTATTCTGTAATTTTTGCATGAAAGAGAAACAAATATTCATCTATCTATCCATCGTTACAAAATTTCGTATTTATAATATTAATAGGATTTCAATTCTAATCACAGTATGTAGGCATACTAATACTAAGTTCACCAATATAGAGAAAGTAAAAAAATAATAATAAAAAAGAAAGCAAGATGCGTTTAATGTATGTCTCTAAACGCTAATTAACCTGTACCACTCCCACTCGGAGGAGTGGAGTGTACTCGACATCCATTATTGAGATTCAGACAGGAGTCTCTTCATCATATCTTCCCTTCTGTCTGCAACTGAAGAACATAACAATAACAACTTATGTATTTGCTGTGTTTATATACCTACTTCTACATACTTTAATATCCACATACAAGTATTGAGAACATGTTCCAATAAACCTAATTTTCTGTGATTACAAAAAGATCTCTATTTGTCTGTATGTTTGTTTCCTTAAATGTCACGGCTTCATAAAATATAAATAGTATTTAATACGTAGAAGTACATAGCTGATGAAGTTATGGAAAAAATTAGACATAATAAATTAAAATATATAATCGATCTATCATTGTTTTGGGCCGTTCCATTAGTTTATATTTAAAATTAGTATAGTATTAGCTTCTACCCGCGGCTTCGTCCATATGACTGAGATATATTAACTGATCGGGACAAAAAGTAGTATCTATACCTGTAGATCAAATTTTATGAGGATTAGTTAAGCCGTTAAGGCGTAAGTATATTATTATCATTTAATAATACGTATAAATATAACTTAATCCTTATTATAGACACAGTACTCATGAAAATATAAAATTATCTTATACATAATTATTTTAAAAGAGTAACTGTCGAATTTCTTGCAAATTAATTATAAATTAATTGATTAAAATAATTAATTGCAAATTTACCAGAGGGAGCCTTTGTACAATTTTTTTTTTGCTTGGGCACCTCTGTCCCATTCGTTTTTTTATCGTAAAGCAGTTGTTTGCATGGCTGTGTTTCAGTTTGAAGGGTGGGATATGGCAATGAATATACAGGGTACAGAGGAATAACACCTGAGTCCTCAGGAATGGCAATGCATGGGGGGTATCATGGGCGAAATAGTATACTCTGTTATGCCCACTGTATTGTTTATGTCTATAGGCGACAGTTTTCACATTCCATCAGGTGGGCCGTCAGCTTGTTTGCCATTCTAAGTTGTATAAAAAAAATTCTTCTCTGCAGATAACAAAATCCCGAACCCAGCAGTACAATCATAAAAAAAATACAATTTAAAAAAACCTGTAAACAAGTCTGTTTCAATAAAGCTTATTTCTATTCTATTCTAATAATTATCCGAAGCTACATAACTACTAACAATTATAACGTAGTAATCACATAGGGAACATGCACGATAAAAACTGGGAAAAAGCAAAATAGTGCCCTAATCAAAACGTCATAGTGTTCAATGTAATTATGGGATGAAGACACAGTGCCGACAGTCTGGCGGACGGTAAACAGCATACATTGACTTCGTACCAGCCCAACGTCCATGTGTAACGATCCTTATCAGTCTAGCAATATTGCCTATCGCGTGCAGTATACCATTATGGTATGTAAATCATAAACGACAAGCGGGTTTTGTAAATAAAAGGAATCGCCGGTATCGTGATTTTGTCTTTGGTTATTTTTTTTGTCATTAAAAGCCATTGAATGAAGTGTATTTATTAAATGTATTTTTTACTCATACATATATAGGTGTTTGCCATCGCCGTGTGGTTTCTGTATAGAGTAGGCTACCCCTTCCTTTCCCGTGGGTGTCGTAAGTGGCGACTAAGGGAGGCCGAGGAATGAGCAGCAAATTCCCTCTTACCATCACTAAAACCTAACTGCGGTTGCTAACCCACCTGCCACGCATAGCAACTACTGGCAAAACCCTCAAGGGGGAGGCGTTTGTTTAGCACTGGACAGTTAAAGGCTGATATGATGATACACAGGTGTTTGTTGTATGTATATTTTGACACAACAACATCCTACTATTGCAGTAATGTATTTTCTACCCTTTCACTTAAAACAATTTTAAAAACGAATCTGATCACTATTAATCTAAAAGTAATACTGTAATAGTTAAACTAAACTATTAAATTTTTAATCAAATTTCTGAAATAATAAAACATTAAAGGAATAAATTGAAAGTAATATTTAAAAAAATATTCCAATATTAATGTTATATTTAAATTATTAGAGAACCACTCATAAATATTATATTTACAAGCTTTTATTGCAAGTTAAGAGTTTTCTCTTATCGAGCCACTTAAATGACGTATTTTTCAAAAGTATATACAATATTTTATAATGAATTTTGTATTACCAATCATAAAGCATATTTAATTAAGCAATACGTAGATAAATGTAATTAAAAATTACAAAATTAAAAACCGACGAGGGTGTATGAAAAGATTAATGAATGTGGAGGAGAAAGCGAAAGAGACTTGTTTGACTCGAAGTAATTGGCATTGCATTGTTACTGCCTATATGGAAGAAAGGCGTGACAAACATGTATGTAAGTATGTACGTGTGTAAATGTAGGTATGTGGATAAATGTCTAATGTACTGCTAGTCGCTTGTAACTCGGTCCATCTCGTAGATACTGTAGCGTTATATTCACCGGTGAATAGGGAAGCCAATTACAAAGGTTGTATAAACTTTAATACGGACTAATTAATGTCCAAGCTTACGTTTATTCAGTGACCATTCCACTGGGTCAGCGATCATTAGTTATTTACCAAATGAAATACGTAGTTTTTAGTATAAATACCCATAACGAGCGATTGGTGTTCTGTAACTTTACTTTATGAACATAAATTGTAACTTTGTGTTAACTTTTTTATTTCCTTTATTCCAATTTTTTTGTTTACTTTTGTTTGAAACTGAAACATATAAAATAAGTTAAGCTATAAATAGATATAAATATTCTGTTCTATTGCTGGGAACTGCGGATCTACCATGAAATGAAATTCCGAAATTTCGGACTTAATTTCGTGTTTTTGTTTATACCAAAATCGGACCAATAAATGGAGTTTAACATTTCGTTCGTCATACATCCTATCAAAAAAGTCCAAAGGAACAATATTTTAACATTTTTAATATTTCCAAACGGCATGTATTATGTAATTTTAACATCAAATTTGTGTTTCGTTTGGCTCCGAAATTTCGGAAAACATTTCATGGTAGGCCCTCTGGACTTACATATTTTCGAGCTGGTCACAAGAATTAGCATACTTTTATATAAAGTTTATTTCTTTTTTTCCTCTTAGGTTAATATGTGTCGAATTTCTCCAGGTGCTTCTTAAGATATCCTGGTAAAAGAGTGAAGTTATGTATTGGTATATTAATAACCTTTGTTATGCAATGGTAGGTATTTTTCTTTGCGTAAATTTGCGGGCCAATTCAAAAAAGGGATTTTTCTAAATTGACTCGTATCTGGGTGTCCTGGGTAATGTTCCTATATATTCGTTTCCTCGTGCCTTACAACACGGGGTATATTAGCTCAAGGACTAAGCACTTAGTGTGATCGTGTAGCCTCTTTTATTATTTACATCGTCACCAAACGGATAATGGTTTTGATGTAATGGTGTTTTATGATATAACAACAAAAAAGACGGCTTTTCAAAGACATGATACTAAAAATAACATATTGCGAGTAAGCAACGTAATTCGTAAACATTCCACCCGCCGCGCTGGTAAACATCGACAGGTGTAGGGGAGACATCGTACGGCTAATAGTTGAAAATTCAAAGTTCTACTCAAACAGGTCGAGCAAACACTACGCCATCTGGCGCCGTTTGCCCAATATTCGCGCCCTGGAGTCATACCCCCTGTGTAGGTTGACTACTTAATTGAAATCGCAGTTCGTATGCGCCCATGCAACTTATCATGTATATCTCTTTTATAAATGATCAGTTAATTTTTTTGTTAGTCTATTTTACGTACAATAAATTATTTTCCTAAAAATTTGGTATGAGAACTTTAACTTATCAGTCAATATAATATAAAAAATAAGCTTTTCTGAGTTGTCAAAATTATATATCTTGTGTGCTATATATGACAATTGACGTGTTCATGGTCATTTCTTCTTCTGTATCTTAATTTGAGAACCAAGAAATGAAGTTTAATTTTTTTAAAGGTAAAATTATAAATCTATCTTCGTTCCAGATCTCTTCAAGCAATATACGAGTATATAACATTGTACTGCGAATGTTGCTAAAAATTATTGTCACTAAACTCTTTAAATTACTTTTGATTATTGAATTACTTTTGAAATGGAATAATAAATTATTCCATTTCAAGCTTTAATGGCTCCAATCATAATGTGAAATACAATTTAAATAAAATTCAAAATATAAAAAAATTGGGTAGGTATTATAATTATTATTTTATATATTATGTTACTCAGTTTCCCTCTCTGTGTAGTGATCATAATTTTGCAACCACATTATACTGTTGTGCGTGCAAGCTTGTCTTGCGAGGGCGGATAATTGACAGCTTCAAGGAGCGCCTGGTGCAAAAACATGGCGAATTTTTATTGCTGTCAAACCACTTGTTCCCGGTCCGTATTAATTCTGCTGAGCACGACAGCGTTTATAGACATGTCATGTTTTGGGATCTTTATGAATATACTGCTTTATACCCGCGACTTCGTTCGTATAACCGCGTTATGGTAATTGACCAGGATAAAAATATATTATGTTCTTATTCATATTTAAATTAAGTAAAATTTCACGACAATCAATAGTCTGCGCCCTTATGGGGCCAAAATGTAAAAACAAACAAATATAATAAACTCGCATATTTATAACTATACTAGCTGACTCGGCAACCGTTGTTTTACCATATACATTATTTTTAGAACTATACATGAAAATTTATCCTATTACAATTATTATATTGGATTGCCATCTTGCAACCCTATTGCAACATTTAAAAATCGCGATTAAAAAACAGGAGTTGATCGTAAAACGGTGAAAATTTGAGGTTGTATGTATTTTTCAATGCTAAATCATAATATAATAAAAAATGGAAAATTTTGTTTAAAAATTAAAAAAAAAATTTGGGGGGGTCACCCTTATCATTGAGGGGTATGAAAAATAGATGTTGGCCGATTCTCAGACCTACCCAATATGCACACAAAATTTCATAAAAATCGGTAAAGCCGTTTCGGAGGAGTTTGGTAACAAACACCGTGACACGAAAATTTTATATATAAGATGTAATAATTTAGTTTTTTAAACAACGTAGCTTATGTAAGTATCATAATTCATTTAAATCTCTTAATATTTTCATTTTTTGAATAAGGAATTAGAACTAGTAAGGTCGATGTTTTGAGATATCACAGGTTAATAAAACAGAGATGTCACAGATTAATAAAAGAAGAAAAGTCTCTAATTAAACAAAGATTTAAAAAGTATGTAAATACGACTATTTTAATGGGTACATCAACGACAAAATTCAATGAAATAGAAAAAATAATTAACTTTTTTTATAAACACTGCGATCATGTAATCGAGTTATTACAAAAGATTAAAAAAATATATATTTTTTGACTATGCTTAACAATTGTTAGTAAATATTAATACTACAGCTTACTCTCTTACCTTATGATTAACCCAAAATATAATAGTTAACCATATAATAGTTTGTGTGGTCCCGGCATAGAATAGGCCGACGTTTTTTTTCATGTGAGTGTCGTAAGAGGCGATTAAATAAAATTTAATGGTAGAGGGATGAGCAATGTATAGAACATGTCTAAAAGCCTAACTGCAGTTACCAACCTGCTTGCCAAGCGTGACAACTACAGGCAAAACTGCCCTTATGGGGAAGGCTTATGTTCAGCAGTGGTTTTTTTTTATACAACTTAGAATGGCAAACAAGCTAACGGCCCACCTGATGGAAAGTGGTAACCGTCGCCTATAGACATGAGCAGTACCATGGACATAACAGAGTATACTGTTTCGCTCATGATATCCCCATGCGTTGCCATTCCTGAGGACTCAGGTGTTATTCCTCTGTACCCAGTAATATCACGCCACATCCCACCCTTCAAACCGAAACACAACCATGCAAACACAACTGCTTCACGGTTAAAACACGAATGGGACAGAGGTACTCAAGCAATCGACTTTTGTACAAAGTCTCCCTCTGGTAAACAGTTAACGACGAAAATGATGGTAATAGTTATCCATAAATATCTAATGCCGCTGGCGAATAGCATGTCTCGACTATATAAAACTGTTATAACAACATATGAATAAAATGTAATCATTACCAGTAAAACAATTACAATCCGCCAAACCCTCGGTGTATCAGGTCACCAGTACCTCAAGTGCTCCCAGCGGGGTCGCGTGTCCCTGTGGCGTGACGTTTGGGGTATCATTCCCCTGGGGTACCCGCCTGTTTATTGCCAACAGCGTACCCCGCCCGTCTTTGTCTTCGCCCTCAAATTAAATATTTTATTAATTTAAACCGTACCAAAAAAGGTTCGTTAATTTTAAATTGCACTTGATTATGTTGATTCGGCCTTTACGAAATTAGGTAGATATTTTGTTATTATTCTATCCTTCGTCTGCTTAGTATCCGCTTCATAATTTGAGTGGTGTGTTCCGCAGAAAATTTATTTCAATCTTGACAATATTGGCAAGGGACCAACACGGGAAGAATCATATAAATCGGTTTAGAACTGGCGATGACATCAGGTATATTATACAATATTATAGTTTATAAGAACACAGTAAAATATACAATTTTAGAGAGTTTTCTTAAACTCTAAGTGATTAATCACTTAATCACGTTTGTGGGAGTAATAATGTGTTATATATATATGTGTATTAGTATGGTATATTTGTATGTATTTATGCGTATATATGTATATGTATGTATATATATATATATATATATATATATATATATATATATATGTTTGGATGTATGTGTTTATTTATATATGTGTATATGACTATGCTGTCACAGATATTATTTTTTATAAATCTATTTTTTTTAACGCGCCACCTACCTATTTATGCTTTAATTCCTTCTACCCAAAGGTTGTCTGGAAGAGATTGCTTAACAATAAGACCGCCTTTTGTACTACACTATACGTATTGAAAATTGTTTAACAAATCATGTTATGTTGGTGCAATAAAGTGTTAAATTAATAAATAAAAAAATAAAAAATGATAATGTTTATGTATAATTTCATGTATTATAAACGATAGATTAGTATTATTTAATTTAAAATAACTTTATTGGCCAAAAGAAAATATAGTACAAAATGCGGACTTAATGCTAGTAGATAGTTTGGAAAAAACGGTGAATCATGAACGGGGTACTTCATTTTTGGGATAAGTAAAAAATAACAACTAGTAATATATACCTATACATAATATTTTATTACGTTAAACATATTTTATTTTTAACTAGCTGTTCCCCGCGACTTCGTCCACGTTTCCGTCGTTTTTCGTAAAATAAGTAGCCTATGTCCTTCCTCACGGTTCAGTGGTTTTGATGTAACAGACACATTTGCTCTGCTCCTATTGATAGTAGCGTAATGAAAAGTATACTATAACCTGCCCAGGAGTATGAAGAATAATTGTACCAAGTTTCGTTAAAATCCGTCAAGTAGTTTTTGTTTCTAGACAGACAGACAAAAATTTTACTGATTGCATTTTTGGCATCAGTATCGACACTAATCACCCCCTGATAGTTATTTTGGAAATATATTTCATATATAGAATTGACCTCTCTACAGATTTATTATAGGTATAGGTTACATACGAGGTCTGTCCGGAAAGTTCGTATAAAAGTGTTCTGGAATGCGAGAAAGAGGAGTGGGGAGGCCAGGTAAGCGCAGGACCCCTTCCTTATGTCCCTAACAATGCTTCAGTTCTGGTCTGACCGCCGTGCGGTGCGAACTGGCTTGTCACGCCATCTGTGAAGTTACCTCTTAACGAAACCCCGTCGGCATGGAGCCCGCTTCCATTGAAGAGCAGCGCGTCGTAATCAAGTTTCTCTCGAAACTCGGCAAGAATGGCCGTGAAATTTTTGCCGATCTCAGAACAGTAAAATCCCAAAGCAAAGAGTGGAAGACATCCGGGGAACCACGAACAAAAAAATCAAGAAAATCCCGCTCAAATGTCAAGACAATGTTGATTGTTTTTTTCGATGTTCGGGGGATTGTCCATCAAGAATTCGTCCCTCCAGGCCAGACAGTTGATGGAAAATTCTACGTCGATGTGCTCAGACGCCTCAAAGCTCGTGTGGCACGAGTTCGTCCAGAATTGGCGCGAGAGGGGCGTTGGATTCTTCACCACGACAATGCCCCTGCCCACACCTCTCTTGTTGTCCGTGAGTTTTTGAGTAAAAATTCCATTACGGTGACCGAACACCCCCCTATTCGCCGGATTTGGCCCCGTGTGACTTCTTCTTGTTCCCAAAAACCAAATTGGTACTTCGGGGGCGGCATTTGGGGGACATAAATGAGATAAAAAAAGCTACGACGGGGCAGCTGAGAAACCTACAACCAGAGGACTTTCAAGGAGCCTTCTCACAGTGGAAACGGCGTTGGCACAAGTGCATTATGTCACAGGGGGAGTACTTTGAAGGGGATAAAATTGATTTACCTGAATAATTGTAAAATAAAATTTTTAAAAAACTTTTATACGTACTTTCCGGACAAACCTCGTAGATATTCTTTTGATTAGACATAAACAGATGTTAGGTGTTACGTTTACTATTGTTACACTTTTGTAGTAGAACGTCTAAACATGTATTATTGTCTATCACAAGCTTAATTTTTATGGTAAAATGAATAAAACAAAATGAAGATTCTTCTTTTTTTAAAGCCGGTTGATAAAACTATATGACGCTGACAGACGATGTATGAGTAAAATTGGTAGGTATAAAACCATGAAACTTTTGAAGTTATTATTTTATGGAAATCGTTTTAAGTCAAGGTCGTTATTAAACTCCATATTTCTATATCTCAACGTAAGTTTCATAATTATTTTGTTACGTTTAGCAATTTTTCTTCTGTGGTTATTTGAGTTCCGCTATCATTAGTATATTAGACTGCCAACATTCAAAGATTGACCACCACTGTTAATACCAGACGTTTCAGAACTATTAACTATAACTCTGACTGGCCATTATGTACATGCAATGTTGTGGAAATTCTGGTAGTGATAGGGGTGGTCAAGTTTCGAGTATTGGCAGTGACAAACATACTAATGATAGCAAAATTAAATTAAATAATTCTAAACAGTATACTCTGTTATGGCCATGGTACTGCTCATGTCTATAGGCGACGGTTACCACTTTCCATCAGGTGGGCCGTCAGCTTGTTTGCCATTCTAAGTTGTATAAAAAAAATAATTTTAATGAAATAATCAGTGATATAGACTTCCGCAAGGTAACACCAAGTTTAGTAAAAAACTTTTTACGTTTACGTTTATTTTATAATTTTAGTGAAAAAGTAAATTTATTACAACTGCACCGTAAAGAAAATCTGAAGAAGGCACTAAATTAGCGTTTTTCATCGTTTCCTTACGTCTTCGTAAATGACAAACCCTGGGCATCTTATTTATTCTTATTTTTTATTCGCTCTATCCAATGTGGTGCAAGAAATTAATTAAAATAAAAAAAATATATATAATATATAAATACCTACGTACAAAAATACATATATATGTATTTACACTGTTGCTATGTTCGGGACATTTTGTTTATCAATTATTTTCTGAAAGTATTTCCTTTAAAAAATCATTACAATGTTATAATACCATGTTATTAATATGTAGAACCACCACCAAAGTAGCCATACAATATATATATTCTTTATTGCACTAAAACATACAGTAACAACAATAAGTTAATAACAATGTTAGCAAAGGCGAATTTATCTGTAAAAGAGATTTCTTCCAGTCAATCTAATTCAGTGGCATAGGAAGTAGTGGGTGTAGAAGTAGTGCAAAACAGAAATTAAAATAAATATTTACATAAATTATAAATCATTATATATATACATATATATATTTGAAAGATACAATATTAATACATACATATGAATATAAACCTACATAAATAAGAATATATATCTATTGCGAATAAAGTTTGTTTCATTTCACATTGAAATTAACGTCCAGTTTGTATTAATATCAATCAGAAATATCTTAATTCACACAATAAATCAGCAGAGAAAGGCGCCGACATATGGCTAACATTACATTCGGCTTTTATGAACCCTAGCTGTCAGTCAATTCGGAGTATTAGCTGCGTAGGCGCACGCAGTATGCCTCCCGGGCTAGTTCGCTGCACAGGGTGTTAGTAAAAATTCTTAACAAATAATATTATTTAAAATTTATAAAAAATATTTACTATTTCTGTATTTATTTTACAGATTTAGTAAAGCCTATACTGGCACTATATTATATTATTATTTGTGTATTTATATTGTATGTTATTGGATTGTTTGAAAGATGATATAGTTTGAAAGTGAGTAAATACTGTAATGACTGCAAATAAAGATAAATTTGAGAAAAAAATGGCAAAAAAAAGGTAGGCAGATGATGATAACGATGATAACTTTGTGTTACATTTTTTTAAATATAGTTTGAATAAAAAGAAAGTCTAGAAGTTTCGTGGAAAAGACACAGGGATCAAATATTTAACAACGATATCTTTCAATTATTATCATTCGATAAATTTTCAGAAGTTTTGGATCTTTTGTAATAATTAAGATTTGATTTTAGTTGGTATAAAAAATGAATAAAATTTAAGCCATTTTAGATGATCGAGTAACAAACACTCAAACATTATGTCTTTTATATTACATAGACAATTCTAGAAGAAGGATATTAATTTAATGTGTTTTATTTGGCATATATACGCTGGCCTCTCGCTCAGGATATCTTGGTACAGAAAATTTATTTTTTTAAAAAATATTTTTAAAATACGTAACGACCTGTATAAATATCAATAAGCAACTATACCGCAGGCGTTTAGCCGCTGACGTGCATTGTGCCCACCCTACCGTTTAGCCAGCATTATCCGCTCGGCGCGGGACTCGAACTCCCGACCCGATGTTTTGAAACATCATAATTGATTTAGTTGGCCGTGAAATCACGCGGTTGTGTGATTCTCTCGCTCCGGTTAATTATAATATGATCATTACAATATTTATAACCATGTTTGACGGCGTCATCTTTGATTTTTTTTATACAAATTAGAATGGCAAACAAGCTGACGGCCCACCTGATAGAAAGTAGTAATTATCGCCTATAGACTTGAGCAGTACCATGGACATAACAGAGTGTACTGATTCGATCATGATACCTCCCATGCGCTGCCATTTCTGCGGACTAATGTGTTATTCCTCTGTACCTTGTAAATTCACTGCCATATCCTACCCTTCAAACCGAAACACAGCCTTACAAACACAACTGCAACACGGTAGAAATATGAGTGGGATATAGGTACCCAAGCAAACGACTTTTGTACAAAATCTCCCTCCGGTAGATTGTTATTCTGATTATTGAAATTGTCACAACTTAGATAAATAAAAAAATATAAACATTTCAAATTATATAGAATACTTGTACATGCACATATTTGCATTAAAATAACCTGTCAAATTCGAAATAATGTTCTTAACACAAATATACTGGTATATTATGATAAAAGTAATAAACAATAATAATAATAAAGATTTATTGCATATAAAAATATAAAATTATGGGTTTTAAAATGTAGGTGTCTATAAAGGTATCTATAGGTTATCAATGTAAGAGCGTTATGACCGCTCATTTACAAACATAGGTTAAGTCAATTTATAACTAACAAAATGGGCCTTATGTAGTCTAATTAAATAAATATTATTATTACTATAAAATGTAACATTATGCCCATCATATTAATATCTAAACTAGGCCTATCTTATATCTTAAATTTAGACTAAAATTGGTAACGATTTTGACTACTCTATGTACCAGCAGCAAGCGTAGAATCAGTTAGAAATGTAAAATTAAAGATTTATAATTAGATACATGTAATGAATTTTTTCTCTTTTCATTTGACATCGAAATTGATTCAGTAGTTTAGTTTTTAAATGAAATAACTAGTTTTTCCATAATTAAAATCTTTTTTTTTTGTTGAAACAGTCTTAAATTATTTGCTATAATTAATTATATTAATATTTACATTAAATCCTATTCACATAAAAGTTTATTCAACTTGTAATATTAACTTTAATAGATATGTCTTCATACGAAGGTATTTCATGTTTACAATTGTCTACAACGTTTGAAATAAATAAAATTTTCAGTACAAAAAAAAATCAATTTTTTTATCATAATAATACTAAAAACTTGTCACTATTTATTAGCACAAATGTTACTGTAGTTTCAAAATAAAGAAGGGAACCTAATAATCAGTAATTAAATTAAAAATAAACATTCTCGATCGCATGTGACACTCCTTTATACCTACATGCAGTCAGGAATAATCTATACTGCCATATACATTGAATTATCATTGAGCCAACTTACAGAATATGCCAAGTAAAACTGCAATGTATACTGTAGTGATGTAGTATAAAAAAAAACGTTTCACCCCAAATAAACCGCCCCAATAAAACAACGATAATTTATTCAGAGGCGTCGAACTAATCCGGCCCGCAACGCGCGTGATCTGTACGCGATCAAATGGGAACAATAAAAATCTCGGCACTCTCGCCCTAGGCTCGGGAGGGACAATAAAGACCTTTCACAATAGGGTTTTGGACTGCTTACATTGTATAAGGGTACGGTTACGAAAAAAATCTGATATAAGTAAAAAATAAGTGCAAAAAAAATACAATGTGACCTGGTAGAATTCGAGTAAATCGTACAAAATAAGGTAATCATATATATAATATGTGTATTGCCACAGAATAAATATATTTATTATTGTGGTAGTTATTATAATGATTCGAACTCACGACCTTTGACATCAAAAAATATATGTTGGAATTAGACATCAAAACTTTTGTATTAATTTATAGTTCGGATTAACTTGACATTCTAATAAACCAAATGAATCAAATCACATTGTACACTTCATCTTTGCATATTAGATTCAAATATGTTCGGCGAAATATAGGCAACTCGAGAGTAATGTCCACCACAACGGACAGATTACAGTAGTCAATATTATTTTCATATTTTCTTGAACATAAAGGTATTTGCTCAATAGATGTCATTTTTAACAGGACTAATTTACTATTTACTTTGTTTTTATTATTTCTTTACAAAACTATTATTTTTTCACTTATGACTGGCATTGTATAATTAAATTTAAAACGCTGCGTTTGTTCACTCTATTGTGTATGGTTCTTAAAAACGGAGAGGAAATACAGGGGTGCCGCGGCCGAAAACAACACGATTTGTATTTATATCTAAACCGTGCTTTTGTCCTGCGATTAGTAGCGTATTGTGCGACAAATGGCGGGGTACAAGTGTGCAATGTGCAGGGGCTCTTACGTGGAACTTAGGCTAAACGTTGTAGAGTTCTTTATTTGTAGGTGTTCATTCATAAAATTTAAATAAATAATTATTATTATAAAAATAAAATATATTTGCGGCCGTGTATGAGAGAGGGCGATTTCAGCACTGAACAACTGGAATTACTGAAATAAGTATGATGATAGTCGGACATACAATCTAACCATGTAATGTATGTATAGTTTTTTTTTATACAACTAGAATGGCAAACAAGCTGACGGTCCACCTGATGGAAAGTGGTAACCGTCGCCTATATACATGAGCAGTACCATGGACATAACAGAGTATACTGTTTCGCCCATGATACCCCTCATGCGTTGCCATTCCTGAGGACTCAGGTATTATTCCTCTGTACCCAGTAATTTCACGCCATATCCCACCCTTCAAACCGAAACACAGCCATGCAAACACAACTGCTTCACGGTTGAAACACGAATGGGACAGAGGTACCCACACACATTCCAGAATTACGTAAGCAGCCGTTTCTTCGGCGTCGAAACAGCCTCGACATAGAGGGCTGTCTGTGGCTCCTATTGTGTATAAATGTTTGTTTAATGGACAATGGCCCGTTATTGTCCCTATCATTATTTTGAGGTTTTTCCTATCTAAAAAATAGCTGGAATAAGTCTTCAGTAATACTGGCAACCTTTTAGACCTCTGTCAAAGTAAACCTCCCCTTTACATCGAACTTGACCTCTTTTGTACAGGTTCTTAAATATACACCTACATACTCGTATTAAGATGAATCTGGGCATGGCACATACGCACGATTGGCTGCGCGCTTCGCTCGCCCTCTCGCCAGCTAATGAGCAATAATCCGCTACCCTCCTCCGACTGCACCGATTCCTATTTTGCGATCTAGTGATTTTGCTGCATCAACACAACACAATGCCACGCTAATACTTGGGGATGTGAGACTGTGTTTATTTTGTTTCACAGATATTTCTTTATTTATTTATTAGTAGACACATAAAACAGATCATAACCATAAAAAAAAAACTTAAGTAGTAGTTACATTTGTAATACAGCTAGGTGATTACATTATGTGCACAGTTTGAATAATTCATGTAAAGCAAGAGCATATAAAAAAGAAAATACACAAAATGCTATATAAATATAGATAAAATTACAAAAAAAAATATAATATATCATATTTTACAAAATAGAGAACAAGTTTTTTCTAAAGAGCAAATATTTTGTACCGAATATGTATGTATATATATATATATATATATATATATATATATATATATATATATATATATATATATATATATATATATATATATATTGTACACGGTTTTGATATATATATATATATAGTATTGTTTTGCATCATATATAAACCCGCATGTGTACATTGTTGTTATAACCTAATATCTATATTACTAGTGGTTGTACAATAGCATATAAATAAATAAATAAAGGTATTTCATTGCAAATCAAAATTGAAGGAAAATTCTATTCAATTTACAAAGACGCATCTTCCCAGGGGATCCTTGTACGCTACACAGCTCTCTGAAAGGTTTTTTCATAAAGCGCCTTTAATATTTGAAATTTAATTTAGGAAGATGAGACAGGATTCTGACGGTGGAGCGTCTAATAAAGACTTGTTATACCAACTATTTAATACATGGCTCAGGAAGGTATAACTTTTAAATATTATGTTACTTTTGTGCTATAAAAATATTATTGGTTATTATTTTTTTATTAAATGAATGATAATGGATTGGTAACCCTGCCTGTGCTATCGGTATACGCTGACGGCGCAACAGAGAGTGATTAAAGGTGAGAAAGCAGGTCAGTTAGCCCATCGTGACGAATACAACAAGAATTAACCACGATTGTTTCTATGGGGAGCCGCGTGGAGGTCTGTTAAACTGTTAAACTACATTACTAACAATCCCGTTCTCCCATGGCACAGGCAGTAGTGACTAATACCTCTTCTTGCAGATGATAAAGCAGTATTTGATAAAGGGTAGTTTAAAAATCTTACGTCTTCTCTCAGTACAGTGTACATACATAAAAATAAAATAGAACGATAGAGACGTTTTGCTATGATAATGAAATATTTTAGGTTTGCTTCACGATAACTTTACAATCCGTGGACTGGTTTTGATGATTGTTTTTAGAATCGAATACGAGAATTAGAATAAAATCTTATCACGAAACCAATGATATATTTGTTTAAGAATAAAAGATGAAATTATCATTGTATTTAATATTAGTAAGATAAAACCTTTAAAATATTAATTATTTTGAAGTTATTTTGTTCTTGCGCAAATTATTTTTATTTTTGCGTTATTATTATTGTAGTTTTTTCTTTTAATTTATTTTGTTCCTTATGAGAAATGTTTACACTAGTATATTTAGTGATATATAGATTTTGTAAACAATTTTTTTAGTAGGTACGTACCCAAAAGACAAGCTTATTCAAATCAAATTTGGCACAAAGACGGTGTTTTTATAAACGTTAATTACACAGTATACAGTCGAAGTCTATTTAAATAAAGACAGATATGTAGTAATTGGGAACTAGAGCAGGCGCGTTGTTTGTTTAGCGTTCGGCGACAGAGCGCGATATAGCGAGCAAACACGGGCGCGGGTCGCTAGCGAGCCCGTGTCACGGGCAAACTGACATATCGCGAATAAACTATAATAACGGCATATATTTGTCGGTTTCTTTGTGATTGTAATTTGTTGTCTATTTATATTGTTATTATCTATGCTATGCTTGAGCGAGGGCAACACTAGGAAGGCGGCCATGTTGTATACAATTAAAAGAGCTGTCAAAAGTACGAGCCGGTCTTTTACTGATATTTAAGTAGTAACTTAGTGTACCGAATACATATTTAAAATAATTTTACTAAATTATGTAGATTTTGTAACGTGATAAAATAATTAAGATGGTTTTCCAAAAAAAACTGGTGTTCCATAAAAAACATTAGTCATTTGGTTCAAAATTGAAGTACTAAACCAATTTTGATAAAATATCTATGGGAGCAATCTGTAAGTATATAATTTCGAATAAAAAGAAAAATATTTTTTTTTTTATTTTTCTTTTTTAAACAATATAATCTAATTGACAATTTCCTTCTTTTTGCAGTTCGTTCACAAGAATGCAGATCAGCATTCCTATTCTTCTTCACTTAATCTTCTTTATAGATGAATATGGAACGGGAACACCACCTGCGTCGTTATTTTACACTAAGGAGCTGATGGGTAAGGATGAATGAACTTATGTAAGTCGGACAGAGTCCATCGTGACGAATTTTCCCGGAATTAATCATAATTCCAGGGCGAATCGCGTAGTAGTTAACATAGTAGGGAATATGGCTATACTAATATACTATATTAATATACTGTAAGATATACCAGAGGGAGACATTATACAAAAGTCGATTGCTTGCATACCTCTATCCCATTCGTGTTTCAACCGTAAAGCAGTTGTGTTTGTATGGCTGTGTTTCGGTTTGAAGGGTGGGATATGGCGTGAATTTACTAGGTACGGAGAAATAATACCAGAGTCCTCATGAATGGCAACGCATGGGGGGTATCATGGGCGAAACAGTATACTCTGTTATGTCCATGGTACTGCTCATGTCTATAGGTGACGGTTACCACTTTCCATCAGGTGGGCCGTCAGCTTGTTTGTCATTCTAAGTTGTATAAAAAAAATAGTAATTAGGAAAAGTATCAAGAATTCTATTCTCATCAAGCGAATCGGCCATTATCTATCCACTGCTGAAAATAGGCCTCCCCCATAAACTGTTATAAGAGACTGGGCCTTTCCTCATGGCAGTTTACCATTGGGGGGATTTTGCCAGTAGTTGCTACCCTTGGCAGGTGAGTTGGCAACAGCAGTTTGACTTGTGATGTTAAAGAGGGATGCAGTTGCCCATCCTTCGACCATTAATTTCCCTTAGTCGCTTCTTATGACACCCAGAGGAAAGGAATGGGTGGCAATAGGCCGGGACCATACGGCATAGAATGGGCCAGATTAGAATGGTAACGGGTACTTGTAATTTATGGTTACACGGAGTTCATGTTTATGTTGATAAGTTTGTATGAAGATCAGAGTTGCCAAAACTATCCGCTAGAGGCGCAGTTTAAGTTTTCAATATACATTTTCCATGTAAACGCTAACGCAGTAAGAACTAAACGAAATAAATAATAAAAATAATAGCTAAAAGCGTTTTGAACTATTACAAAATTGCAAAATATCATAAACTAATAACAATGAGCTACCTGTATTCATAGTGTATATTGTACCTAAATTATTACTGCTATAATAAAACCCATAAGTCATACAAAAAGGCTCCCGAATTCCATAAATTGAAAAGACGAACGCATTGTCACATACGTATCGCCACACGCTCGGTATTTAGAGCGGAACACACCTGCGCAAACATTATCTCAATGAATAATTAAAAATTTCACCGTATCATATATGTTTGGTACGAGCACGCATGCTCCGTTCCAAACGATCGTTGCCACTTCTAAAAGCCTTTTACAATTACATTTTTTTTTATACATATCTTAACAGCATTCATACCAGATTAAATAATAATTGTTAAAATTTGAATTTCGAACTAACTCCTTTAATACTTTTTTTATTATACTTCTGTACTGGCAGTTACATTTTTATAGAAAAATAATATGTAATTTATAAATTCAATTAATTTTTATTTATGTCTACATAAATATATAATTAATCAGCCGCATTTGCATCAGAAGAATCGCAGTTTTCAACAATAGTGATAAATATCACTGGATAAATATTACTGCGTCATCTAGTTTCAAACTAAACAGAGTAGCAATATAGGTACTAAACAAATAGAAAAACTTTAAGCTCAGTTTCAGAACGTAATGAAAAATAACCAAGTTTTGTTAAAATTATTATTGAAATTTTCTCTAAATCAGGTTTTCCCAAGAAACTACGTCACGGGATTCTTCAAAAGGGGGGAAAGAGGTTTCTTCAGTTTCGGTAACGCGCGTCTAATACCTTCGGTATTGCAGGCGTTCATAGGCAACGGTAACTACTTACCATCAGGTAGGCCGTATGCTTGTTTGCCACTTGTGGTATAAAAAAAAACAAATTAGTAACAAATCGACCCATTCGATCAATTAATAGATTTTTAATCGATTTTTATTGGATATAAGTAAACTGTTTTATGGTTGGGTTTATTTACAGTTGTTTGTTTACATTTTGTTTATCAAAATATAAATAATGTCTTCAAGAAAAGAGCATATCTCTTTCTAAAAGGCCGGCAGCACACTTGCAATGCCTATGATGTTGCGGGTGGGTGCACATGGGCGGCAGTAGCCACTTCCTATCAGGTGAACCGCACGCTTGTTTGCCCCCTGTGTTATAGAAAATAGAAAAAAATTCATTATTTTTATACATGTATATTATATATAGAAAACCAAAAAATACGAGCAAAAATCAATATAAATATTTGTATTAAACGGTGATCGAACTTGTGACCATTAGAAGATCAGGCAGAGTATTAAACCGCTATATTTCAATGGCCATTAATTATTTTTCAATTTTCAATATTTCCGAATTTTAAAAACGCTCAGATGTACTGGAGTGAATTATTATAAAAAAAAAGCAAAAAAAAATCAATTATGAACTCTTTTATATATATTAATAAATTGTTTACTCTGAAACAATTGAAATATAAATTAATATATAGTTTGACATTGTTAATTCATCGCATGTAAACAGCAACTAACATAATGTAAATAACAATTACTGCACAGTCTATTCAAATACCCACTCGGTATCAAAAAGATTACCAAATAAAGATTATAGGAGGGCTATCTCCAAGGAATTGTAGGCAATGTTTACACCGCATCTCATTAAGATGCCGCCCCTGCGAATTTGTTCGACCATAAAAAATAAATAAACCCACTACTGCCCGACTATGCGTTTTATTGTGTCGTATTAGGGGTCCCTAATAATGATAATGAAAATGTTACTTAAACATTAAAGGAATTAGGACTATGTTCCCGAGACAAGTAATAGAATGTTTTATATATGGGAATGCCTTTGGAACGTCTGTCTGGGAGATCAGGATGGTTTGCTATTATCACGTGAAAAGTTTGATAGCACTTGGTACTAACGTTTCTGATTCACAAACTTAGTAGAGTTAATTTCTTTTCACTAAGAATCAAAATAAAAAAACAACAATAAATATTATAAAATATTGTTTACTTTACAAACATATTAAACTCACTACCGTTTTTAGTAAAACAATTTTTATTAACCAATCGATATTATGATAATTTCAACGAATAAAAACACAACTGCAAACACCTTATTTTTCAAAAAGTAACTACTACTAATATATTATTCCCATATATAAAACATTATATTACATGTCTCGGGAACATAGTCCTTATTCCTTTAATGTTTAGGTGACATTTTTATTATCATTATTAGGGACCCCTAATACGACACAATAAAACGCATATAGACTACGGAGTTATTATATTAACTAAATATGAAGCAGTTCTAAATCAATTTATACTAATCATTCGAATGATGGTCCGTGTGGTCCCGGCATAGAATAGGCCAACCCTTTCTTTCTCGTGGGTGTCTTAAGAAAATTAGTTGTAGGACGATGGGCAACAGCATCCCATTTAAAACATCTCTAAGCCCTAACTGCGGTTGCAACCCGCCTGCCTAGCGTGGCAACTACGAGTAAAACTCTCCTTATGGGGAAGACTTAAGTCTAGCAGTGGGCAGTTAACGGCTGAAAAGATGATCAAGATTATTTGTATAATAAATATCTTTGTAAAATAAAGAAAAAAAAGGTACAGAACTGAAATTTTAATTTTAAATATAAACAAAATTTGATCTTCAGAATTGTCTCTAATTGAAACCATCATCAGAAATTTAATTTGATAATATTCTTGTTATTATTAAGATAAAATAGTTCGTAGCGGCTGTCTTAATTTTACTTCAATTTTGTCCATTTTGTATTAGAAAATTTAATTTTATTCTGTTTATCGTGACCTTAGAAACAAAGTGTTAAGAATATAACAATTACGGACGATAAACCTCTGCCCGTTACAAACATAAATCTCTACGCAAATCCCGCGCGACGAATCTGTCGCAATCGACGAATTCGCATATAATGCCCCTTAATAAAGATTAACAGCAGGGGAGAGCTCACCCTTAACGACTTTATTCTCAGCTTTAAAAGGTCGTAAGCGACCGCCTTTATCTTTACAATTTATCTTTTCGAAAATGAGCTGTTTCGTTGTAAAATTTATAGTTTTATTAGCGGGTACTTTGATAATTCGTATGTGAAACATGTGTTACGTATATTTGGCCTTATTTAAACTAATGTGTTAATTTAAATTGTACCATTAATGCGTGTGAGGGTGTAAATTACATCATTATTATGGGAATGGAATATATTGACAACGCCTTTTGTACTAAAATGGATAGATTTGTTGCCATTCAATAGGAAAGAATCTATTTTTCTTTTTGAAGTTGCTTAAAATTGTATTAGTTTTAAGGCTTTGGACAGGTCTAAGTAGTCATACATGAACCACGCCCTTTCGTGCATTTTACTTTTATTCTTAAATATAAATGTTAAATGAGCACATGATTCTTTAAACAACGACTTCCAACCCGGTTTCGTACGGGTAAATAGAATTTTTAAAAATAATATATATTCGTGTTACTCGCTGATAATGTAGCTTTCTATAGGTGAATGTATTTTTAAAATCGGTTCAGTAGTTTTTGAATTAATCCATAACAAACAAACAAACAATCGAATCTTCCCTATTTATAATATATATGTAATACATACGCATGCCTGCATACCCTCACACTTCCACACATACGCACACTAGCCTTAAAGGAAGGACTTCTAATTCTAGAGAATTCGAAACGATTAGAATCCTTTTAAGGGAGTGTTCAATCAATAAGTTAACGTCCTGCTACTGACTTCAACAGCAGCACTAAAGCTTTTTAATGAAACTTAGTTTAATTGATAGATGAACGAAAATATAATCTAAGCTGCAACACAGGGTTGCCCGGTGCCAATACTTACTGGCAGACATTTTTTATAGGCAACCCTATGTTTTATAAAAAACTGACCTAACATACTAACGCAACGCGATTAGCTGTCAAATTAGTATGGAGATTTATAATAATAATATATCTTTATTGACATAAATTATATAATACAGCAATTAAACTCTGAAGTCCCTGACATTCGAGCTAGATAAAACTGAATTTCAGAAGTATTGTAAAATATTAATATTGTATTGCATTGTAAAATCTTTATTATATATAATTTATAATGGACACATTTAAAAAATTTAATAAGTCAGTGTCCTCTTTCTTTAAAGACAGATAAGTTGTAATACAATAACAGAAAAAAACTATGTTGTGTTTGCATGGCTGTGTTTCGGTTTGAAGGGTGGGATATGGCGTGAATTTACAGGGTACAGAGGAATAACATCCTCAGAAATAGCAACGCAAGGGGGGTATCATGGGCGAAATAGTATACTCTGTTATGTCCATGGTACTGCTCATGTCTATAGGCGACACTTACCACTTTCCATCAGGTGGGCCGTCAGCTTGTTTGCCATTCTAAGTTGTATAAAAAAATATATATATAACTAAAATCTAATTTATACAAATAAATAAATGACCAATTATTAAATAATAAATCTAACACTATTTGTAATTTAAATTATTTTTAATTCGTTAGTTTTTCGAGATGTTTCGACCAATATTTATAATTTCACTTCTATACAGAATGGAATCTAAATCAATGGCATTATTTTAACGAAGTGCTAAATTATTTCGATTCTAATTCATACATTAAACTATAATACAATTATTCTGAGTTCTAGTGAGAGTTGTTGTTTGTTTGTTTGAAATTAAAAAAGAGTATGCAATTATAACGTAATTTTTTTATACGACTTAGCATGGCATACAAGATGACGGCCCACCTGATAGAAAATGGTAGTCGTCGCCTATAGACATGAACAGTACCTTGTACATAAGAGAGTATACTGTATCACCCATGATACCCTTTATGCGTTGCCATTCCTGAAGACTAAGATTTTATGCCTCTATACCCTGTAATTTCATCCCACCCTTTAAACTGAAAATACAGTCATGCAAACACAATTGTTTCACGATAGAAACAAGAATGGGACAGAGCTACCTAAGCAGATGACTTTTGTATAATACCTCCCTCTGGTAAAATCCTGTACAACTCACATTAACTTGCTCTGTGCCCTTGTAAATAGACAAGAATTGAATTCTCCAATAGACTGTATACAATACACAGAATAATTGATGTACTGAACGTCGCATTCAAGACACCTACATTATATAACACGAGAGCATTCGTCCCTATCTCATCTCGGCGTCACCAAAGGCGAGTTAGGGTCGCAACTCCGCCTCCTAATTATTTATGTATCGCCCTCAATAAAAACGGGTTAATTTCTGTAATAAAACAAACCCCCGCGAAATTAAATGCTATCTACCGAGCTTGGAATACCGTAATTTCCAGACGGAGCAAATACTTAGATGCTAATGAACTTTTTATTGTCCCTTTACGTGTCCAGTTGTTTGATGTTATGGTGTAAATAGACCATTTCGAGCGGGGAAATGAACGTTAACGGGTTTTAAACCGACCTAGATACAAATTTCATTATTTTATGCAGATTATTTCTGCCGGTCTAATAATATAAAATGGTATTATAGAAGATAAATGATAAGTCTAGCTAAGATGCGTTTATTCCAATAATTATTACGTTACATATCCGAGTACGAGTATATTAATATATAAAGACCCCCTTTTATTAGTCTAGGACATTGGTTTATGTGTTAATCAAATTTCTCACGAATTCATCCAACCTTAAGCGTAAATGAGAAACAAACGCCAAAATATTTTTAGATTTTCTGTAATAATTTTCTTTTTGGATGAATTTTGGAAAATCTATTCGTAAGTGATAAGAACAAAAAAACTATTACGAGAACATTCAAAACTTTAGGTTGTTAATCCATGTTTTAATCTATTAATCTATCAGGTATTCTGAAGAACCCAGTCATGACACATTATTTTTTTTACAATCTAGTTTTAATTAAAAAAGTGGCACTTTTTTTATTAAAAATTGTAACTAAGTAATGAGACCAATGGCTTGCCCTTCAAGCTAGAATATCCTGTGGTATAAGTCAGTGTGGTATAAGTAATGAATATTCGGAGGCACAACCCAAAACCACCCACACACGAGTCAATTCCAAAAAGCTCGTCTCCTAAATCGGACCAGGGTCTCATTACGCAATGCGACGTACTGCGCTACGGAGGTCGGCTGTGTATATAAGGATTATTCCCCGGGATATTGTAAGAAATAATTAAAGAACAAACCACAAAACACTAATGATAAAGAAGTAAAACTTCTTTACC
Organism: Galleria mellonella; assembly: GCF_026898425.1. Lineage (NCBI taxonomy): Eukaryota > Metazoa > Arthropoda > Insecta > Lepidoptera > Pyralidae > Galleria > Galleria mellonella. The sequence continues at coordinate 9,598,470 of NW_026442138.1, forward strand.
AAGCCTTACCGTACGACTCGACCCACTAAAACTGCGTAGAGATGTTAAATCTCTGTGCATCTTCTACCGAATTTATTATGGGGAGTGCTCTGAGGAATTGTTCGGATTGATACCTGCTGTTGATTTTCACCATCGTACAACCCACCATAAACTAAAATTTCATCCTAACCATCTGAAAGAGTGGCGATCCGCCACCGTGCGTATTTCAAGGCACTTTCTTCCACGCACAACCACTCTTTGGAATCAACTTCCAGCAACAGTATTTCCGAACCGATACGACAACATAACCTTCAAGAAAAAAGAATATTCCTTTTTAAAAGGCCGGCAGCACGCCTACAATGCCGTAGGTGTTGTGGGTGATCATGGGCGACGGTAGTCACTTACCATCAGGTGCGCCACATGCTCGTTTGCCCCCCTGTGTTGTAAACAAAAAGCCACTTGTAAGCAATATAGTATGGCGTGGTAATGATTGGTTTACATTCACTTCCTATAAGATAAGTATCGTATTCAGTATGTGACCTTTGCGGGTATGCTTTTCGTTAAAGTTTCAGCATGAATCTAGATTAATTCTGTCCTATTTCCTTGCTACCGTTTTCCAATGTAAATAAATAACTAAGTGCCGTATAGATCAAAGTAATACTCAAGATGCCCCACGAGTGGTCCGCAGCGATAGCGCGACCGTGCCGGGGCGACCTCCCCGCGGATTATAACTTCGCAAGGGAGGTACCCCAAACTTGCAAGAATCCAAGTTTCATAGCAGTTTAATGGTGTTAAAAATATTTAATATTTAATATAAAATGAATGCGTTATTTCAACGGATTTGTTTACGTTGTTAATAATTATATATAGTTAAAAATATTATTACGTTAGAACGTCACCATAATTTTTGATGATAAGTGATTACCCCGCAAGATACTTACCGTGAAGATAGGTATATCTTCACTGGTGTTCAAATAAATATCACTCGATAGCATAGGAGTATTTGAAATAGAAGCTGATTTAAGTTACGTTGAAACATGCCGGAATTGTCTGGTGAGCTCCCCAAAATAAGGAACAGAGCTTTCAGATATAAAGAAAAAACAGGTTGGAGGATACATGAATATGGATTCTGTATATATAAAAGACTTAATTTATAAGTTTCTTTTTTTCAACAAACAACGTTATGTTGAAAAAAAGATTTTTCAACATAACGTTGTTTGTTCAAAATGGAGAGAATTTTCAATATAACTCTATTTATTTTTAAATTGTGGTGATGATGTTATAGTGATATCTTTGCCAATTAGACTTTGTTACTTTCCCCTCTTTTCTTGTTTCTTTCACAATTTCCTTTTTTTTTTCAACTAAGATGCTAATATGTCTGAATATTTTTTCAACTTCACACCAATCTCGTACATACTTGTGTATCAGTGACATTAAGTGTTTCAATCTTGCACTGGCAACAATGCGAAGCGTATCTGCCACACGCAGCAGCCACGCGGCCATATACAGAGTGTTGAAAATAATGTTTAATAATTATTTTTATATATAATAATAAATAAGTACTGTATATTCAAATATGTATGATTCGAAACAGCTTATCAGATCAGCAAATACATTTCAGTAAATATACTACTTCATATAGTTAATTTAACAACAAATTTTCTTCGTATAATTCTGTTATTTAACATAATTATTAGCAATATATATTAACAGACCTGGTTTATTTAAATATATTTCTTGAAAAGAAATTACCATAAAGCATCTAAAAAAAACTCATATGGGTTATTAGGTACCAGAAGAAGCAATAACTTTTCAGTTAATGGTAAAAACAACAAATTAGCGCTTTTACTTTATTCTACATTTGAAACATCCTGTATAATTTTGCAACTCTGTAACAAATTCAGCATGCTATATATTAACATATTATTCGTTTTAATATCGACGGGCGTTGCGTGCGCACGCGCCTGTGTTTACGCCACACGCCGCCACGTGGCGCCTCGAGCACACCTCACTAATATAGGCGGGAATTCCTCATTGTAACGGGGGTGGTTTTATAATCTGTGTACAAATGAGCAATAGATTTCTTAACTCGTACCCATGAGCGTAACTAGACTCATTTAAAATTATTTTGTTTTCTTATATACTTTGCAACAGAGCGAGCTATCGTCAAATTCAGCAACATAATATATACAATACAATATATAACTAGTCTGGTTATAAACACTGTTACATATTTTTTTTTCTTTTTTTTACTTTTTAATTATTTTGAATTTGGAACACGTTTATTATTTTAAAATTTTCTTTCGATTTCGCGCCATTTCATATATTTTTACGTGTTCATTATCAAATTACAATATGGAATGGGGTGTTAAAGAAAATAGGATTTCAGTGATTGCACAAAGTGGGTACGGGTACGTCGGTTATATTCTAGACATTTCAAAAGTTTGTTATCAGCCGTATATTCGAACGTAACACTTCCTCAGTCGAAGACCAAAAAAGATCGGGGCGGCCGCGTGTTGTTACAACTACAAAGGCTATTAATATTGTTAAAGGCAAAATTTGTCGAAACTCCATTAGGAAGCAAAAAATCTTATCGCTAGAAATGAAGGTTCTCCGCTAAGATTCTGTCACGTATTATAAAACAAGACCTGAAGCTCGGTGCTTATCGTCGATATACAGGATACGCCATAAATAAATCTTTACATTTAAAGAGAGTGGATCGATTAAAACACCTTGTGTCGTGATACGCAGGTGAAATGCACAGAAATATCTTCTTTACCGATGAAAAAATTTTCACGATTGAAGATTACAGTAAGCAAAATGATAAAGTATACGCTCACAGTTCTAAAGAAGTTGCTCAAGTGGTCAAAAAATTACAACGTGGTCATCTTGCGTCAGTGATGATTCGGTAGGGCGTGTCTTATCAAGGAGTCACAAAACTACATTTTTGTGAAAAAGGAGCGAACACTTCAGCCAAAGTGTATCAAGATACAGTCTTGGATCGTGTTGTAAAACCTATTAGCAGTACACTTTTTAAAAATATACCGTGGACTTTCCAATAGGACTCTGCACCTGGTCACACGGCACGAACTAAACCTGAACCAAGCCTGGCCTGAAACCAACGTTCTGGACTTTATAAGAACTGAAGACTGGCCCTCATATAGCCCAAACCTCAACCCTTTAGACTTTAAATTATGATCAGTTTTAGAGTGCGTGGTCTGCTTTAAACAATACGGCGATATTCTCTTAAAAAATCTTTGGTGCAAGCTGTGGCGAAATTTCCCTTGGAAACAGTGCATAAATCCATAGACCGTGGCCAGATAGTTTAAAGGCCTTTATAAAAGCCAAAGGTGGCCATTTCGAATAGAATATATATTTTTATTTTTTTGCTGAGACTTTAATAAATATGTAGGTATAAATATGTAGGTATAAATATGTAGGTATAAATATGTAGGTATAATATATTTAAATATATAATTTATTTTCTAGATTGCTTTCAAAAAAATAATTTAATCCCTTTATTGGGTATTTTAATATGTATATTACTAAGAAATATGTATACTGAAAAAAATTCATTACAGTTAAAGACATTTATGCAGAAACTAACCATCTCTAATGTACATTCTGTTTTTTGCAAAACTAGTTCCAATTAGTTCATCTAATTTTTTTTTTATTTTTATTGGAAACCATAGAATGCAAACACTAGTCTGCAAATAAAGAACATTTTGAAAAACCAACCTATTTATTTCAGTGTAATATATTACACACAAATAAATTACATTTCTAAATTTTTACTGCGTTACGATTTTTTATGTGGAACAAAGTTTTTTTGCCAACCACCGCCGAAACGTGGTCTATCCCCTAATGTTTGACTGAGGAACGGCCGGTCGTCACCGCTGATTGATACGGGCCGTAACAATACATGTTTGTTTTCAATTACACACCCCCCACTTCGCGGATATCGAGCATCTGTGGCAATACACTGTAGAGGGTGGAAGTGACTTGTAGTGGTTTAAATCAACCTAAAGAACTAAATGTTCAAGTCATTGGAACGTTAAATGTTTGTCACATATGTAAAAATGTTTGTCACACATGTAAAAATGTTTGCCACAAATGAAAAAAATATTGTCACGCGTTTAAAAACAATTATCACGAGATAAGCAATATATCCGGTAAGCTATCTCAGAATATTTTGTATATAATGAAGGACTTACGAATATACATACACAAATAAATGGCGAGGCCTTCATATGAATAACACAATAATAGTAGCAGGTTTTTTTTTTACAACACAGGGGGCAAACGAGCATGTGGCTCACCTGATGGTAAGTGACTACTGCCGTCCATAGTCACCCACAACACCTACGGCATTGCAGGTGTGCTGCCGGCCTTTTAAAAAGGAATATGCTCTTTTCTTGAAGGTTATGTTGTCGTATCGGTTCGGAAATACTGCTGCTGGAAGTTGATTCCAAAAAGTGGTTGTGCGTGGGAGAAAGTGCCTTGAAAAACGCACGGTGGAGGACCGCCACTCGTCCAGATGGTTGGGATGAGATTTTAGTTTATGGTGGTTTGTACGATGGTGAAAATCAGCACCAGGTATCAATCCAAACAATTCTTCAGAGCACTCCCCATGATAAATTCGGTAGAAGATGCACAGAGATGCAACATCTCTACGCAGTTTCAATGGGTCGAGGCGGACAGTAAGACGCCGATGGTCAACAATTCGAGCTGCCCGACTTTGAATGCGGTATAACGGAAGGAGTTGGTACTGTGGCGCTTCTGCCCATGAGGTAATGATACCTCACTGCGTGGGTATTTTCTATGTTGTATTTGCTTATTATTTATATTTTTTTGCTTTTACCCACAACTTTGCGTGTACCGAACACGTACGAATAAATTTACTGATCGAGAAAAAGTAACCTATATTTTTGTCTATCTATTATAGTATATGTATACGAAATTTCATAGTAATTAATTAATTTTAAAGGATAAGGTAAAAAAAAAGCGAAAGAGGTTTGTTTGAATCGAAGCATTTGGCGTTTCATTGTTTCTGCCTACCCTAATGGGAGACAGGCGTGACAGATATATATGTATGTATGATAAGGTAAAACAGAAATTCATTTTCACATTTATAATGTTAGTAAAGATATATAAAAAAAAATATTGTATGTGATTGTGATTGATCGGTAATATGAAAATCTGTCTCTAAAATTCTAAGTTTAATTAACAAAAATTTGATGAAAACCTCAAAAATTTTATGATAACTCTAGTATCAAACAATAGGTATATAGGTCTTTGCATATGCGCGCTCTTCGATACAAATATTTATGAAAGAATATTAACATACGGGTCAAATATATTAAAAAAAATCTCCAGCAACATATTGTCACTTCCAGATATGTACTTTCAAATCCTTGCAAAACATTGTCACAAAACGTGACACTCTTATTCCTAGAGATATAAGATTCAAAATAGATTATATTAACACTATATAACAGAGATAGTTCCTACTACACCAAGCCTTTATGTGACCAAATTGAGTACATCACAAACAAGGCCAGAGTATCTATCTTATTATAAAGAATGAGTTTTAGATGGGTTACTGTATCTTTCTCTTTCAAACAAGGTGGTTCGCAGTTCGATTGCATTTTTAGTATATATTCGTATTTTTGATTGTTTGGCACATAACTGTTCACAAACACATCTTACATAGTTCTGCTATCTTAGTACTTTAATAGATATTAACTGCTTACTTTTGAAAGATAAATTTATATTATAAAAAAGTAAAACATTAAATAGCCTAACACTTTTTATTACAAGTACTGTTTCATTTTTCAATTTGTGATGAGTTAGACATACATATTAAATTAATATTTAAAATATATTTTCATCTTTTATGAGTAGAAGGATATAAAGATAATTATTTTTAATTAAGGTGATGTGATTTTAGAGTTATCAAGTAATAACCTCACACTATTACTTAATACCACGCTAATTCTAACACTTGAGCCTTCATAAATAACCTTATGATATACCTTAACATGTTCCTCCGGACGCTCAAGTAATGAAATTAACTTCATGCAGAGGTTTTCCTCAAGAAACTGCAGCATCTTCAAAAAGAAATAAATAAGCTTTCTTCAGTGTTATATTAAAGAATAAAATATAGAAACAAAATGGCCTCTTTTGAAGTTGTTTACACAGAGTAACAAATCACACTAACGCGTCGGTGCCAAATTATATAAAAATATGCATGTCTAATGCACCTCTTTGCCACTGCTATATTTATATACAATATCTTAAAAGATATATAGACGAATAATGTCTCCGTTTCAGCTGATGACTTACGGAACTCTAAAAAAGTACATCCAACAGTTGAATAGAAACTAGAAATGTAGTGAGGGGCATTTTAACAAGTTCTGTTTGATTTATTTCGCGGCACCGCTCGCCGACTATTTTAATATTTCATTACAACTAGGTACCCGTTTTAATGGCTTTCTATGTTACCTTTTTATTGTAGTTAGTCGCTGTTTTCCACTCTCAATTTGAGTTTTGAGTTGTTGAATGTTTCATTTCGGTAATAGTTTTGTATGAACCACTATAATCGTGTGTTATAATATGTATTACTTTGTTTTATACTTGACATATTTTGTACACAAATTTAGTATGTATGATTTCGAAATATGTAATTTAAAATTAGGATAGATAAAAAAGTACTCGATAAATGGTACATAATAAATTGCTACCATACTTTAATAAAAAAAAAATAATAAACACTGTACAACAATAATAAACTATGGCATTTTTTATATGAGACCAATATAGCGGACGAATTGTGAAGTTCTTCCTTTTGAGAGCACCTATAAATAAACTACGACTTTTCCTGCGTAAAAAACGTGGTCCACAAACAGATTACTTTTATAACATTCACATTTATGATATTAATAAAATTTATTTAAATAAGCAATATATAACCAAACATCTTGTGTACTTTCGAAAGTTCGACGTCATACAAAATTTTAAACTACCAAAGTACTTTAATTAAAATGAACTTGTGTATCACAGTATAACAGACACTAACGGCACAGTGTAGGTGTAGGCAGGGCCCGGGTCCAAGTAACCCCATCGTATCGCGAGCAGGCCTTATTTGAAACACAAATATTTGCGCCCGATGGAACTTTTCTACCGTCTACGGGGGCCTTTATTAATATTTTATTATTTTGTCTTCTGGCTCCGTTTCGAAAATTTCCAACTTCCCTTGTTAGCAACTCCACGCTCTAAAGCGATTATATTTTAAATTATTTTAATTAAAACACTGTGCAAACGGTGCTTTTCAAATTATTTCGTGGAATATTAGAAATGCTGGGCTAATATTAATTTTAGTACGACATTTATATTCCTCCTGTAACGACAAAGAAATAGAAATAAATTATATACAAAATCTGTCAAGATGAAAGAACACGTTAAGATTCACTTTCTTATACAATAAAATTATCTTAGTGTATTTTTTTCTCAAAAGACTTTTTTTGATAGACGATAATGGAATGGTAACCCCGCATATGTTAAAAGTACCGACGAGGCACCAGTGAGTGACGATAGATGAGAGTGAAAAGACATGTCAGTTAATAATAAGGTCGTGACAAATACACTTGGAAATTAGCACGATGGCTTTCAGGGGGGATCGTCGGAAGATTGATCTGAATAGGCATATTGCTAGCAATAGGACTGGTAGTCCGCATTACTAATAATCTCTTCCCTCCCTCTTAAAACACTACAAATGCTCTCACAACTATAATCTCTAAAGGGAAATTAGAAGAATTTGTCACTTGGTACCGTTGTGTCGTGCTCAACATGCACTCATAAAAAAAAATTGGTTAGCAAGCTGTTAGGAAATACCTATGCATGATTCTCTATATAAAGAAAATCCATATTTTCTTTTTTTTTCTACTTTATTTTAATAAAATTTCAAGAGCACGTAAAATTTACAACTACTTTTTTTGCGCCTATCCACTTAATCTTTTTAAAGATCTAATATTTTTATGTTTTGTGTTTTGGTAAATGCAAAACATTAATAAATGATATGATAAAAGTAACACATTTTTGTTTTCTTTTTTTATTATACAACTTTCTCTTACACGACAGATTAAAAATATTGTTTACGCAGTTACCGTAAAACAACTCCGGTGTTGCCAACTGGAAAATATTGCAAATATTTACCCCACTCCCCTATCCCTTTCAAGGAAAACAAACTTATCTGTTCAGTAAATTAAAAAGAAAAGTAACTAAATTGCAACGTATACATACACTAGCTTTTACCCACGACTTCGTCCGTGAGTCCGGGATTTGTTCACTGACCAGAATAAAAAATAGTCAATATCCTTCTCCATCCATTATAGTAAATATATACCAAATTTCGTAGTGATTGGTCTTAACCAATTTACCCCATAGCACTTTAACGGCTTACCGTTAAAGCACCCTAAGGTAATAAACAAACTAATGAAAAAAATCTTAAAATGTCTTAAATAATAATTAAGTATGACAACAAGGAATTTAACTGCTAATTTTGAATTTTTTTTCTATTCTTTTCAATGATAGTAATTACTTTAAACATTTTCATGATCAGGTCGAATTTTAAATTTGAATTTAGAACTATTTTTTCTGATACAATATAAATATTTATATATATCTTATGTTACAAATTAATATACGAGTATTAATAAAAATAGTGTCCAATCATTGAACACTAACTATATTTTACTTAAAAACGAAAACATATTTTTGCTTATAATCAGGGGGCCTACCATGAAATGAAATTCCGAAATTTCGGAAAATATTTCAGGGTAGGCCCTCAGACATAAATCAAAGTTTTTAGTAAAGATAAGCTTTATTACGAATCATTGAATGTAAATTGGTTTCTCTTGTTCTTTCAAGCATATACTTCTATATACCTATTTAACTTTACAATATAATTTCTTCCATATGGCTAATATCCACACGTGGATAAAAAGTTGATGTGCATTTGTTTGGGGTACAAGGACCAGGTTAGCAAAAACTGATATAGTGAATTCAGACCATTATTTCAGACTGAAATCCAGTGGATATTCTTTTCGGAAAATATCAAATTGTTTTTCTGTTCTTTTTTTTTATTTAAAATCATGTAATCTATGATATTATGTCCTAATATAAAGAAATAATAATATTCTATATTGAATTTTTTTTTATTTTTTTTTGATATGAAATACCTAATAAAACAATAATGTAATATACATATTAAAACCTACCGCGACGCATGGAAACGTACAAAAACTATCTACGAAGAAGCGCCATTGATTACCTAAATTTTTTTTGTTATGCAACTTAGAATGGTAAACAAACTGACGGCCCACCTGATGGAAAGTGGTAACCGTCACCTATAGATATGGGCAGTACCATGGACATAACAAATTGTTCTGTTTCGAACATGTGTTCTTCAAACCAAAACACAACCATGCAAACACAACTGCTTCAAGTTAGAAACACGAATGGGACATAGGTGTCCAAGCAAACGACTTTTGTACAAAGTCTCCCTCTGGTATCACGCGTTGTGTGAATCGCAAAATTTAAAGTACATTGCTCGGCTTTAAATTAAGAATCGTTAATTAAATGACTATGGTGGAAAAATAACCTGCCATCTAATTCAGACCTTTCATTTGAATCAGCTGTTTTTATTCTAGTCAACCAGTCCCTTCACCCTGTATAATCCAAGTCACATACAATCAATACAAACACTTAAAAACAATATCCTCCTTTCTTCGGCAATCGGATAAAAAACAAGTACTTAATAATTTAATACACATTTTGAATATTCAAAGTTTAAACCTATTACAAGTTTCGCTACTCAAACTATGGCGCTGGTACAGCGGAGCTTAAAGTTTTTGTGAATTTTACACAAGTTGCTAGATTAACGGAACTGAAGGCCGAAGGAAATTTTCACTTTGTTAATTAATGAAATTGTTCATCGGAAAATCTAGTGATTTAACTGCTAATAAACTTAGTGTTATTAATCGAGAATAAATTTTCAAAGTTTATAGTCGCGTAAAAACCAATACAATATGTAATTGTTTTACTACCTACTATTATATTGAAATATTAAGGCATAGTGTTGAACTATCATTATTTTTATTTTGGTTACCCGAGCTGTCACTTCGCGCGCCATTTATAAGAGCCCTCAATGTTACCAACACACCCAACACATGACATGTCAAAGACATCAAGTGTTTGTACCCGAGATTTGCGAATATTATTGTTTGTGAAATTATTTATAAAAAAATATTATCTAATCCACGTCTATGCTTTTTTTTAATATAATCTATGTACTATGCTGTTACATTAGTAATTTAATAGAAAAAATAAAAATTAGTTAAATTAGGAAGCTACGACAACAGTTCATATATCTAGTTATCTATATTAAACTTATATGTTACTCGTTTTAACACCTCTAGGGCACCGCACCGTAGTGATAACGCGCTCTAATCCTTGTATAAATCACGAGCTTGCAAATTTATGAGCCCACTGAGCACATACATACATACGTAAATTATCACCTGACAACATGCGCTTAAAAAACAACACGCCCTTTAATATATCGCCTGCGATAATAACAGAATTATGTCGGCGTATAACATATTTTCTGCTTGCAATTATTTTTTCTTATGACGTATTTTTCCTTAAAAATCTAATGTAAGTAAGTCTACATCAATTAAGAGTCGATTCAATCTTTATTTTGACAAAATTTTAAATGTATTTATGCAACCATCTGAAAGCATCAACACTATAAAATAAATTAATATTTATAGTGTTATAAAACTGTGTACCTAAATTAGAATATACTTCTATCTAAAATATCAATATTGATATCTTCCATAAAAACCTAGCTATTTTATAGTGTAAAATTTGCTAATTCCATGACCTAGCTGCATAAATTGCATACAAAGCTTAGATTAATGATTGGTCTCCGCTACGCTAAGCAAACTAATTATTAATCCAATACAACTATTCTTTGTTGAAGTGTCGTGGGTCTGATCTGATCCGCAAAGAGTGCTTCACAAACTTCTCAAATATTAAATATAGAATAAATATAAGTATATCACGACAAAGTTCCAATTTCAAATCCTTCTGTAACAATAACACGTGGCGGTGTTGTCATATCTCAAACATTTTTTATACATTCAAATCTACCGGCCAGACACATGTTATTATTATTCTGCACCTCATTCACCTTTCTTTGTATGGACAAAGAACGGTCCACGGAACTATGGCCCTTGTATAATGCAAGACATTATGTCTAAACGCATAAAAGAACCGAGAAATATTGGAAGAAAAATGTTACGCGTTTATTCAATGTGTATTTCGGATGTAAAACAAACTGACATCGAATGTAAATACTATTGTTAAGTGTTGTCATCCGAAAAATAACATTCATAATGGATATTTAATGGGCTTTTTGATGAATAGAGCGTCCAACTTAGGCAAATACTTGCTCGAGTAACTTGCGTGCTCTTGGTCTTTAATGTGCTCGTATTAATAATACCTGTGTCAATATTCTAATTACAAATTACGTTATATCAGATGATAAAATAAATATATTTCTTTTGAAACAGCACTTATTTTTTTTTAATCAAAATATTTGATCAAAATATATCAAGAATCTATCCGTTTGTTTTTATTTGAAAAAAAAACAGATAGGAAATAATATAAAAAAATGTAAATAAAAAAATATATACATAACTACGATTAAAAACATATACTTGATGGAAAATGATAACTGTCGCCTATCGCCATATATATGAACAGAACCCTTCTGCTCATATATATGGCTATATATATATAGACACATATATAGACGACATTCTGCCAAGCGTGGCAACGACTGGCAAAACCCTCCAAGGAGGAAGCTTCTGTTTATCAGTGGACAGTTAAAGGCTGATATGATGATGATGATGATGATTGTAACTAAAATATATAGATATTGCTATATATTACCAACCCCAAAATGATATTCCTGACTACTATGGCGTTATTATTCTGCTATGAAATTTTTCAGTCTGATATGAATTTTTCAACCACAATTCATTTATTATTTCCTTGTTATTTTAATATTTAACCTACTTATGTATATAAGTCATTTGTGTCCACCATATTTAAATAATATTTTCAATATTTATATATTTTATAATCATGCGTATAATTAAAAAACAGAAATTTGCATCTAATTAAATATTTTATACGTATATTCAAAAAGTACTATCATTATGTCTGTCCATTTATCCACGGTGGTACAAAACATGTCACAGTCCTTCGGCATGCCACGATGTATGTGCATACATTTTAATAGAATTCCATTTAATTTTTAACTCTATTTCCTTTATCATAGGAACTACCAAAACAATTCGGTAATTACTCGAATAACTGAAATGACGGATCTCGTTTAAGTTTCGTAATACAAACCCTGCGCGTGAGTGGAAACCGAGCTCTTTGTTTCATGAACACTTATGCTAATGTACTTTGTCATTCTTTAATATTATTAAACTAGCTGTATCCCGCGGCTCCGTCCGCATGAATCAGTACATAAAGTATCCTGTGTGTTAAATTAGGATATAACCTACTCATGTACCAAATTTCATTCAAATCCGTTCAGTAGTTTTTGAATGAAAGAATAACAAACACCCATTCATCCATCGTTACAAATTTTTGCATTTATTATATTAATAGGATGAATATTTTTAAAGGAAAGTACTAAGTTAGATAATTCGGTTCCAGGGCAAAAACTGTTCAGTTTAGTTATTAAAAACTAGAGATACATCCCGACTTCACACGGATGCGAATTAGTATGTACCTATTGTACACATAAATCTTATATAAAAAAATATATCCAAATGACAGAGAAATCCGTATCAAAGTTTATTGAATAATTTAGAAGAAATAAGCGAAGACATAGTCAGATATTATACTATAATCCCTGATGGAGTTGCTTAATAGATGAAAATGGAATGGTAACCCCGCTTGCGCATTCTCGCAGTGTTAGGTGACAGGTCAGGGAGAAAGAAGGTCAGTTGGCTCATCGTGATGGATTGCATGATAATTAGTTTCCAGGGAAATCGCATGGAGGTCGACCTGATAGCAATGGAGCTGTTTAATCCTCATTACTAACAATTTCTTTTTCCATCCTTCATGGGGTAGTCAAAGATATTTGTCGACTATTGGCGTTATAGTGACCATAACACCCTACATGCCCAGATAACTCTGAATATATTTGAATCTAACATGAAATATGGCATAGATCTATCAGATTAATTTGACTTGTTCACGGTGATTTCTAACATAAGAGTGTTAATTAGAAATTTATGTAGAATTGCAATATTTTTAAGTTGGCCATATTAATGTAATTTAATAATGTAATTTTATACTTGAATTAATATTTGTTAGATTTAACAAATTAACCAGAATATTAGGGACATATGGGGAGAATAATTAATACAGGAATTTATTACCCGTTATTTCATCACAGTTCTTATTCTCATAGAAGTATAAGTAAGCTGAAGTTGCAATGGACAACATAGCTCAAAGAACCAACAACCGATGGGGAAGAAAGGTTCTTGAATGGCGACCGCGTACGGGCAAACGCAGTCTAGGATGACCCCCCACTAGATGGAGTGACGACCTAAAATGCATTGCAGGTAATCAGTGGATGCAGGTGGCTCAGGACCGCTCTTTATGGCAGTCTATGGGGGAGACTTATGTCCAGCAGTGGACGAATAATGGCCGAAATGATGATGATGATGATTATTCACATTAAAATAATGATTCAATAATTTCAGAATTACTTAAACTAATGTGTTTTTGAGTTATATAAAAAATAACAATAAATTATTTTAAAAGGCTCAGTTTGGAAACAGAGGCGAATTTTTCAAATATTTATGTAAGTACTTTCCAAGTTGCACCAACTTAAGTAACTATAGTTATTTAAGTAACATATTCTCGCTGCATATCACCCAGAATTGCAATACCGACAAAGCTCTCCTCTCTAGTCGCAATATAATACGTAGGTAATAGGCGTAACGCAAACACAAGTGTACAAACTCCTTATACTTCTACAAAAACATACAAATGTACCTGTTATCAGGACATGAAATAATTCCTAAAACTTCCTGTACCGTACAAAAGGTTGCATGAATTCGACACGCCCAAATCAAAATACATTATCGTACTATAAATTTTACAGCGAACACTGGCAACGTTGTAGAAAAAAAAATATATTCGCACAATCAATCAAGCGATAAGCCAATAAACCTCAACGATGCGCTTTTGGATCGGCAATTCGATATTCGAATTGAGAATTCGATTTTTGAATAGGCGACGGCATTGTTGCTTTTGACCGACGGCGGTGCGACGCGCGAATCTGCCTTGTCTAATTGTACAATGCAAGACCGGAAGTGAATGTCAGTGTCTCTTTATGAATAGGATGGAATGGATGCGATCAGGAACTATTGAGGTCGACACGGAAACGTTATCCGTACGGCCAGCAAAAGAATCAATACGAGATGTAACGATTGAAAATGCATACAGAAATAGGTATTACGAGTACCTACAGGTCTCGGCTCTACAGGTCTCTACAAAATTACTTAAACTGAATTTCTCTCAGTTTGAAAATTTGTTTATAAATTAAGAGAAGGTTAATTATAATATTTAATATTGTAAAACAGAAGGAACTGATCACGTTAGACACATCTATTTAATAATTTATCAAATTTAAAATCCACAATCAAACTGTTTCTCTAACCATACTTCATATCAATAACTCACACAAAAAGATATTGTATAACAATACAACGCCCCCTATTGAATAGAAAAACGAGTATTATACATTCGCGTCGCTGTCGTATAGAGAAAAAATACGTCCGGGGTTACCAGGCCTATAAAACTAAACACACCATAAAGGTGGAAAGTAATAATGAAATATGTATTACATGGGTATAATGTTGTTAGCCCCCGTTTAAGGTTTGTATGGGGCTTTTGATGGACCGTTTGACTTGTATCTTTTATGTAGAATTGTCCGTGAAATTGCTCGAGAAGATAAATTTATTGACGGGCAATTTGTTTGGATTTAGTTTTCACATATAATTACAGTTGTTATGTCAGTGTGCATTTAGACTATTTGTAATGTGTTCAGTTATAACTGAGCACAGAAAATATTAATCATACCTACCTATAGTGTAATTTAATATATTTTTTTATTTTATTAATGTTAACAAACAGTAATACAATATATAATTATAATAAGATTACATTTAAATGTGATTAAAGGTACTACCAACAACGATAACTAAAGATTGCAATACAGTGGCAATAATGCGGTTATAGGCGTCCATGTGGCTTTTTTTTAATGGGTGATAATGGAATGGTAACCCCGCATGCAGTAACGGTATACGCTAGCGGGTGATACCAGTGATAGATGACAGAAAGTGATAGACGACGAAAGTAGGTCAGTTAGCCCATCGTGACGAATTCCACTATAATTAACCACGATGGTTTCCAGAAGGCATCGCGTGGAGGTCGACCTGATAGGGTGCATTGCTAGCAATGGGTCAATTAGGCCTCATTACTAACAATCCCTTTCCCCCAAGAGTCCATGTGGTTCCGGTTTAGAATAGGCCACCCCTTCCATTTCTGTGAGTGTAGTAAGAGGCGACTAAAGCAACTTAATGATAATTATCAGCAGCGACGCTCTTAAAATATCTCTAAAAGCCTAACTGCGGTTGTCAGCCTGCCTACCAAGCGTGGCATCTACTGGCAAAACTCCCCTAATGGAGAAGGCAGTGTACAATTAACGGCTGAAATGTTTAATAATAAATGCAGCCATATATTCAGAAAAACTAAGCTAATAGACAAGGTTCTGATGACCAAGAAAAGGCTGCTGTCCATCCCTCGACTATTAAGTTCCCTTAGTCGTCTCTTACGACACCTACGGGAAAGGAAGGGGTGATCCATTCTATGCCGGAACTACACAGCATTTAATTCTAATTAACACAAACAAAACCACGGAATACTATCCAATATCATGAGCCACAACATTAGGAATATTTTAAAATGCTTAACAATAATTAATACTCGGGTATAAACGATTACTTTCTCCATCGAATACAAATTAGATGTAGGTACTAACTATACTTATAATAGTTGGACATCAGCGGATTGAATATACGAGTAATAATATTATGAACTGTATGCCTCAAATTTTAAAGAACAATTTTATAAAAACAAAAAGAATTCTATAAGGAGACAGTACTTTCATCGCTGTATTGAGAAGCAATATACCGGTTTACACTAATTAGTGTTAATCAAATAACGTCCCCTTTTGGACGCCAGCTGTTTCGAATGATCAGTCTCAAATATCGATAGAATATTTGATTTTATTAATATTTATTGTACTATTTCCCGTGTGGTCCCGGCATAGAACAGGCCACTCCTTCTTTTCCTGTGGGTGTCGTAAGAGGCAACTAAGGGAGAGTGTAAAAAGAGACAACATGTAGACTGGGATTGAGAGAAAATAAGATGGAGATTGGTTGTGAAAGGAGCTGCCTGCCGAGGTATTCCCTAGAGAGGGCATGAGGTTCTTTTAAATAATGTAAAAAGGTTTCTTAAGGATCAGCAATGCGCGTGTGACGGTGTTACAGGCCTCCAGTGCTTACGGTAACCGTTTACCATCAAACAGTTGCTTGTTTACTATCGTAGTAATTTAAACAATATAATAATATAATATAAACAAGTTTTTTTATTGTCAATGTTACGCGAATATACAGATTCGCGTAACTTTGACACAAAAAATAAGACAAATTGAAAACCTTCCTTCGTTTTCTTTTTTTTGGAAATTGCTTAAAAAAATGCCGTGTAGAAAACATATAGTACCTTCATACAAAAAATATTCATTTAAATATATTATTTTTATGACACGAAGATAACAAACAAGGATATATCCCATCTGATGGTAAACAGTCACTGTAGCCTATGGGCGCATGCAACACTAGAAGTGTCACATGCGCATAGCCAACGTTGAAGAAACCATAACACACTCTTTTTAACGAAACCCGTACTGTCGTCTCTAGGTGTATAAAAATAAATATGTCGTGTATAAATATATTTATATGTAATGATGAGGATAATTATACTTAGTTATTATAAAAATGTACATACATTTTTGTAGACTAATACACATTATTTGCATGTATAATATTTGTACCTTAATAAAGTATTTAAATGGTATATAACTTGCACACATCACATCACTAAATAAAGTATAAATAGTCTCTGAATCATACCTGATAGCGTGACTACATAATTATTCTAAGCATTTCGCGTAGGCACTTTTTTATAATTTTTTTATTAAATTTTTATTAAATGAAAATGGAATAGTAACGATGTATAGACAGGTAAGAATAATATTACATCAATTCTCGTTATTCAGAATTTAACCATGATTTGTTTCTAGAATAGACCGCGTGGAGGTCGACCTAAGAGCATATATTAGTTACTAACGATCCGGCTTTGGCTGCGCACAAGTAAAAAACAATTTCGAGAGTAATATATAGCCTATGTTATTTTTCATAGGTGAAATAACTTTTAAAATCTATTAAGTTTTGAGTTTATTTATTACAAAAAAACAGTCAAATCTTTCCTCTTTATAATATTATTATTAATATATTAGTATAAATTGAAACTCAATGAAATAGATCGCATTGAATTCGGTGTAATTCACCAAATGGAGACTTTGTAAAAAAATCGTTTGCTTGGGCACTTCTGTCCCATTCGTGTTTCTACCGTGAAGCAGTTATGTTTGCATGGCTGTGTTTCGGTTTGAAGGGTGGGATATGGCAGTAAATTTACAGGGTACAACGGAATAACACTTGAGTCCTCAGGAATGGTCCTCAGGCAACGCATGAAAAGTATCATGGGCAGTACTATGTACATAACAGTATACTCTGTTATGTCCATGGTACTGCTCATGTCTATAGGCTACGATTACCACTTTCCATCAGGTGGGCCGACAGCTTGTTTGCCATTCTAAGTTGCATAAAAAAAATAGTAGTGTTTGTATGATGCCAAAAATATATATTTTTTAATTATTATTTGGCTTCTATTGTTCTTATTAAGACCCTTCATATCATTGTTAAATATCTCCAATGTCCAGACATCTTCAAATTACAATTTTATTATATTAGTAAGATAAAGAAGTTGCTATATCTATCCATACCTATGTCTATATTTGAATTATATCAAAAATATGCAAACCAGTGTACTAATCATCATTCCCATCATCCAACTTAATACTACATAAACATACGCAGGAAACTGTCTTATTCCGAACATGTGACACTAATTTATGAGTAATGAGAAATCTCCTAAGTATGTAATGTCTAAACAAATAATAGAGAGGCATGTTTGTTATCACGAGATAACTTCTCGGGTGATGACATCAAGGAAATTTCCATATAATTACTCATTTTCTTGGTAGTGACACTTTTGCAATGTTTCTCGTGCAAAAATAATGTTAAAAAATATTATAATATGGAAAGTTACGTTTAGTAGTCAGTCGATGACTGATGATAAATTTCTTCATCATAGAGTAGATAACTGGCTATAATAGATGAGAATAAATGAGATTTATTTGATACGTAGATCTTTTATATTCAGATGGAGTATTAAAAGTCAAATAACGTTTCAAAAAAGTGAACCAACAGTCGTCTGTTGCAGCTGTCAGTATAGTTTCGATAAATAAAGTCAATAAAATTATGTTTGAGTGATATGATAGTTTGTAGCTTGTATAATTCAAATGTTTTAGTACAAGTTAATAAAAATTTAAACTAACGAATGATTGAGATAACCTAATAATACTGCTAATATATAATAGTAGTACAAATAAAAAAAGGTTTGATTTTTTATTTTATTAAGTTTTTAATTGTATTAAGATACAAAAAGAATATTTTTTAAAAGACTTCTTGTTGTAATATTTCCAGTAACATTATTTAAATGTAATTGGTCTAAGACGAAATAGTAGTTGTATTCAGCAATGCCAATTTTGATCTTAAAATAAAGTTTTAGACTATATTTTATTCTAATGGATACAGGCAAATACATTTTTACAGCATACTTTTTACTAATGTGACATCCTACTAATATTATCTATACGAAACTTTGTTAGAACTTGAATGAAATTTGGTACCCGGGTAAGTTACATCCTAACTCAACACACAGAGCATATTATACACTGATTTACGAAAACAAAGCTTCGGGAAACAGCTAGTTAGTAATAAAAAAAATATTAAAGACACATTTATTTGAATCAAATATTTAATATTTACCTCAATAAACGAGCAACTGTTGTTTGCTAGCAAAATAATTTCTAAGGCTCGGTAAATTAATTTAGAACATCTCAATTGAGTACTGATAAATAGAATCAATATGGCAACAATATGATTACATTAGTAAGTTATACAAATATGTATACTCTTTTGAGGGAAGACATGTGTTTGATTCCGTTAGTTTGTTATGTAAATAAATAAATAAATATACTCGCAATTATAATCTCTAATAGTGTAGTTGTATTTGTCGATTGTTTTTTTTTATACCACGAAGGTAGCAAACAAGCATACATGACGTCTAATGGTAAACAGTCACTGTAGCCTATGAACTCCTGCAACACTAGAGGTGTCACGTGGGCGATGTCGACCCTAAAGAAATCTTAATATATTTATTTATTTTTATTTATTTAACACTTTATTGCACCAACATAACATGATTTGTTAAAACAATTTTCAATACGTATAGTGTAGTACAAAAGGCGGTCTTATTGCTAAGCAATCTCTTTCAGACAACCTTTGGGTAGAAAGAGTTAAAGCATAAGTAGGTAGGTGGCGCGTTAAAAAAGTTTAAAGTACTCTTTTTTAATAATCTATTGTTGCTGTTGTGGTGAATATAATATGTACTCGAGATGCATATATTTCGCTGACCATATCCAATATGTCAGAAGGCGAACCTAACACCGTTATTCAGAATTTAATTTATTCGTTTTAATTTTATTTGAGTTTTTTGCTAATCGGAAAATTATTTGGAAATTTAAATTGTTACATAAAGTGCTCGATGCTTGAACTCAAGATATTCGCGGTCTGTAATTCGTAATGCTATACCACTCAACTACAAAATACAATTGATTTATGATATATTTTTATCAATATATCTAAACCAAAATTATAAAGAGGTAAGCTATTATATTCTGCTTATATCTAATGGATAAAGTAAAAAATACTTAACAAATTTTTAAAATTCTTTCACCTATACAAAGATACGCTGTCAATGAACAAACTATATATCTATTACCGGTGCAAAGCCGGGACGGGTCATTAGCATTTTATATTATTATACAACTCACAATTAGTTTAAATATAAAAATGATTTGAAGACTGTCATCATTGTGTTCTCTTGTATTTGATATTTATATGTTGTATTTAACGTGTGTATGTATGTGTGTATATGTATATATATATATATATATATATATATATATATATGTGTGTGTATGTATGTATGTATATATATATATATATATATGTATATATATATGTATGTATGTGTGTATATATATGTGTATATATATATATATATATATAATTATTTATAATTTATATAAATATTTATTTAAATTTCTGTCTTGCACTACTACTGCCCACTCACTACTTCCTATGCCACTGCGTTAGGTTGCCTGGAAGAAATCTCTTTTAGAGATAAGTTCGCCTTTGCTAACATTGTTATTAACTTATTGTTGTTACTGTATGTTTTAGTGCAATAAAGAATATATAAGTATTTATTATGTTAGAATTTTAGTATATACCAGCTCATACATTGCCCGGCATCTCAATCTCAATATTTCCAGCTGACTAGACAAATTCTTATCTATTCCAATCAATATAACCAATGTTATATCTATTCCAACAATAAAAAAACAAAACAGAAATATATATAGGTAACCTGTTTTTCAATGACTACAATAATACTTAAATATATTTAATAAGCATATTTAAATTATCGTACGGTAGCAAATGTAAATTTTAGATAACAATATCTCTACAAAATATGAGACTACATAGAAAAGAAATGCATTCATATATATTTGTTGATTTTTATCCGAGATCATATCGTATAGTTTATTTATATTTATTTATTTTAAATAATAAAGGATCGTAATAAACAGAAGCCTGTAATTTATGAAGAGTTCTGAGACAAAGTCGAAATAATAATCTGAATGATTAAGTACCTACTAATAATATGAATACTTTTAACGATAATGTTAATAGAGGGCTAATCCTAAGTTCAAAGTACATAATTAAAGAGAATTATAATAAACCAAATAAAGACCAACATAGAAGTTAAGTGGTACTTCTATTATCTTCATTCCAAACATAAAGTTCAGGCGTGTTAATGATAGTAATAATAAAGATCCATTTTTAACCTACAAATTTCCAAAATATGGGTAATTTATTCCATTCGATAAAATTATCAAAGGTAGAACTAACATTTTTTAAATATTTGACAATGGAATAGGCGAATCTTCTCTGCATTCTTGATTTAAGATGACGAAATATATCACGAATTCACTAGAAATTAATAATAATGGCTTCCAGGGGGGACCGTGTAGAGGTCGTCCCTGGATACCATTGTGACTATTAATAGTACTTAAAAAGGACTTGATCAAACAGAAAGAAATAAATATTTTTATTTAAGTAGACTAAAATTTAAGCATATTTGAGTAGTCATTTTCTTTATTATTCCACCGCCCATTCGCACAATGGGCAAGAAATTCAGCTGTTGCTTTTTTCAAAAGTTAAATTATATAAATTATGGATTTATGTGAATACAAACTGGTAAGCAGCATCAGCTCATAAAATTCATATAATTAGAACAAATTCATAAAATAAATCAATTGCAGTAACCAGAGCAGACCGATCTCTATAGGCAGCACCTGTTCACGAGTATGACGTATGAGCCCGCCATCATATTTTAGAGAACTTAGTCACCGCCTGTCTGGACATTTTTGTGATCATGATTTACTCAAGGCACCCAATCACGTCACAGCTAAATCAAAATAATTTCATACTACTTAGGTAACAGTTTAGAATCCTTGTGTTAAAATGTATTGTGTAAAAATTCATGTTGTGAAAATTCATTTTGACAAAATTCATTGTGTCAAAATTCAGTGTGTCAAAATTCATTGTGTCAGAATTCATTGTGTCAAAATTCATTTTGACAAAACTTTTATTAGACCGATACTGTACTGAATGAGCGATATTATATATTTAAATTAAATCAGTCCCAACTTCAATAGGACTCGCAATGCGATAGAAAAATCGAGGTCATTGAATTAAGAGAAACTAAACGAATTAACAATCAAAACACGACATCGCGCCCAATAAATTGTCAACAATAAATCAATGCACCAACATCATGACTGTGTCATTGCTTACTTAAGTACCTATATCAATATTATGTATGCCATTTTACACTTATATTATCATCACTGACCGCTTACAACAGATAAGTATATATTTACGTATAATATAATATTGTACATGTAATTTTCCACACTATTTGACGATGACGGCAAGATGGCGGAGCAGCTCTAACGATTTCGGCAAACATAATTATTGAAAGTCGCACGACCACTATACTGTTTGATTTGTCTTATTGGCCAACTGCAACAAGAAGTTGAGAGAGACCGAACGATTAGGTATTCTAGCGAACGTCGTGTATTTGGAATAAAATTTACATAACCGCTTTTTACTGTGTGCCCAAATATATATAGGTTCACTAGCTATTGTTCGCGACTTCGTATGCGTGGATTTTGGAAATTTTAGCTCCTTCAAAGTTCCTGTCTTATCGTTCACCTATGCTATATAAAGAACATACCTATCAGTAAAATTTCAAGATTATAGATTCAGCAGTTTCGACTGTTGATATATGTATGTTGTATATACCAGTCAGTCAATCAGCATCCTCTTTTATATATATATATATATATATATATAACTTACCTACGCTATTTTCTAAGCTTCTTGCGGGGTAGGCAGAGAGATCTGAGTGCAAATGGTCTTTATCCTTACAAACATCATCTGCATCATACATTTTGATAGTATTGTCATTCCGAAGACTTCTCTCTCTGATAACACAAGGACTATCTATTTATTTTATTTTAATAGTGACCAAAATAAAATAAGGTGACAAACAAACTTACTTTCACGTCTATAATATTAGTTATTATTGATAACTTTACTTTTTTCATACTGCAAATTTCAATCATGCTTAGATGATTTATTTGATGATAAATACTCACCGTATCCCATATAACGTTTCAAAGTTGATGATTTAGAAGTATTTTTATTAATTTATTTACTGCGCATAAAAAAACTTATAAGACAATATTCATACAATATTGACATAAACTAAAATGAAATTAACGAAGACAAAGGAATTGAATACTCAAATATAATTGGGTTATATGAAAAATAATATTTGTACTATAACCTGAATAAATGTGTTGTACTGACATAAAACTAAACTAGGTCTAAAAAAATTACAAAGATTGTCTTAGAATAAATAAATAATTAAATTACAACGTATTATGTGTACGATTAATTCAGGATCAAAATGAATGTGCTGTGCTAACTTAAAATAATACTAAGCTTGGCTTAAAAAAATACAAAGATTGTGTTAAAATAAAGAAATAATTAAATTACGACACATTATGTCAACAATTAATTCAGGACCTGAATGAATATGCTATGCTGACTTAAAATAATACTAAATTAGGCCTAAAAATGACAAAGATTGTGTTAGAATAAAGAAATAATTAAATTACAACACATTATGTGCAGGTACCATTAATTCAGGATCAAAATGAATGTGCTGTGCTGACTTAAAATAATACTAAACTAGGCCTAAAAAATGACAAAAATTGTGTTAAAATAAAGAAATAATTAAATTGTGTTGCACAAAAAAATTGTGCCGATTTTAACTAATCAAAATATAATTTAAAAATAAACTATTAAACAGATTTTAATATTAATTTCTATAGAACCAATCTGTAAATATATCTTTTCGGAAAAGAAAAAAAATCGAAAAATAACAATCAATAAAAAATACAACCGAATTTAGAAACTGCTTCTTTTTGAAGTCCGTTGAAAAAACTCATCCGTCGTGTTGTCGTACGAAGTACAAACTCATCTAATTGACACTAAACATCTTGCATTATCTCTGAAAGTGTGTGTCCGGGATCTATATTATTACTTATCAGCTAATCGATCACGCGTGTGGCGCTAAATAAATTCTAAAGTGCGTACCAAGTACACCTTCAAGTCATAAAATACTTTGGCGGCATTTCCGTAACGTTCTAATTATAAATTCAAAAATATTTGAGATTCTTTAACAGCTACAATCAATGTGGCTTATGAAATGGCCTGCAAATGAATACAGTACATAGTTATATATACTTTTATATAGTTATTTATGTAAATAGTCGTATTGCCCCGTCATAGAATGGACTATCCTTTCCATTCCTGTGAGTGTCGTAAGAGGTAACTAAGGGAATTAAATGGTCGAGGGACGTGCAGCAGCGTCCCTCTTTAAACATAAATAAGCTTAGTTGCGGTTGCCAAGCGTGGCAACTACTAACAAACCCTCCCTTATGGGGGAGGTCTCTGTTCAGTAGTGAGCAGTTAACGACTGACATGATGATGATGATATATTGTTAATTTTTTTCTGACTTTAAGATTTCCATAACGTTTTTATTTTTCATGAAACGTAATTTTTTTTTTACTACTTTTGAGGTAGAATATTATATAAAAATATTGTAGCAGGACAACACTGCTTTACTTTATAATGGTTTCAGCTTCGATTTCCAAATAATACACACATTATTAATATATGTGTATGTAAAATAATATAAATACATATAAAAATAAACAAAATATTTTGTTCTGTATATACATTATTATGTATAAATATTCTATTACTTATTATTGTTTTTAATAATAAAATTAAATAATAGTTTATTTATATCAATCATTATATATCAAGCTATAATGGATTGCTTTACCTATACACGACACAAAATTACGTATTACTTGTTGTACCATTTGATATTTAGACGGTATTTGTAAATTAGTAATATGACCATCCATTTTCAAAGTTAAGTAAGTACTATGCCTAAATTAATACATTTATGACCCAATGTAGCGTACATTGGGATCAATTACATGTATATCGCTAAACAAATACAATACATGAATCTGGGCGTACGCAAATTGTAAACTCAAACACGTAACTTGTGCTTTTACAGAATTATGGCTTTGTCGTCGACTCGGCTAGAGCCGGCTGGTGGCAAGGTCCTTTATTTTATATACTACCTATTTAGAATATTATGTAAAATGTATATAATTAATATATATTTATTATATTATATTTTTTATTATCTATTTTACTTTACTTATATTTTACAAGAAAAAATAAATAAAATAAAGATATAGGAAAACTTATGTTTATTTGTATGAATATGTACCGTGGACATGATTTGTTTTATAAAGTTTTTAAAATATTTACCTTGAAAATGTAATAATAAATAAATAAAATATAATTGTAGGATAAAGCCAACAACATTATTATTAGATTTAGAAACATTTATCCTAACCTAATTCTTTAACTTTTTGGGAATCACAATGCAATAATTAAGGCTATCTCCCATATTTCTCTCATACTTCTAACTTAGAAAATGACGGGTTTCTATACAAATATTCATTCCTCGTTTTACTCCTTTAGGGATAGTTTTTAATCCCTGTGGTTTAGGCTGATTGATGATGAATCAATTCAGATGAAAAATGTTATATTTATGGATATTTCAATTTCTCCTTTTTATTAAAAATCTATTATTATAGGAATACACATTGAGCAAATAAAATATAACAAATGTTAAATATAGGTACTTATTGATAATCTGCTTGATGTATTGTTAAATAATATTTAATAACTAACTGGATTTTTAATAACGTTCTGTATTTTCTAAGCAAATATTTATTTATTTAATACGTATTTAGTCGATTTTTTAATTATAAAATAAACGAATTCAGGATTACGTATCTCTCGTAGGAATAGTTAGGTAAATACTTAAACAATATGTATAGGTAGATAGATAAATAAATACCTATGAATTTATAAATATATACAACAAAAAAATTTATTAATAATAATTTATGTTTCAATCATTTAATTGCAGATTTTTTTTATTATTAAAATTGTATTTATAATTTAACTTAAATTAATCTACAGATATCTTTACTAATATTATAACCATGAAAGTGTGTTTGTTTGTTACCTTATAGCACCTTAACGATGCAACCAATCATTATGAAATTTGGTATACATATAATATATGGGATGGAAAAGGATGCAGGTTACTTTTTATCCCAGTTAATAAACATATCCTGGTCACGTGGACGATGTGATGAGTACAAACTAATTAATATAAAATAATGACAGCACTTCGTAATCTATAAAAACGACACCATATTTGTCAACAATAGAAACTGATGAAACCATATGCTTTCATTCATAGACCACTATAAGCGCATTTTTGTTTACGTCTCACAAAATAAACAGACACACACACGTTACACGTATGTAGATACACAAGGATTATCAATTTCAGACACAAATTACACAAGTGCTGCGTTGTAAGTGAACCGAAAGCGCTTCAATATAAATATTATGTTTATATATTGATAGAGTGGAGCGCTCGTCAAACAGAGTGGTGTACGGTGCCAATATTAACTCTAGTTATCAGCTGAACTGCGAAGGTCACGGTCAAGGTCGTGTAATTTACATTTACACTGTCAATATTGAAACTTTCAAAATGTTAGCGTACGTAAAATAAAACATAGCGGGAGCACGTAATGACGCGACGCAACGCGACGAGTTGCATAGCGTGATATCTGTCTGCCTATGAAAACTACACCGAATTTAATATCCGAACAAACTAGTGATTTTAATATTAAAATTATGAACAAAATGACATCTAAACGATATAATGTCAATCGTTCGGGCGTTTTATGGTAGGGTCTGTGACATTATTCTCCGCCTACGAGCCCGAATTCAATATGAGCGTGTTTTATCTTACCTACTTACGGAACTCGATTGTGATACTTTAGCATTACATTTCGAGGGTCTACCATGAAATCAAATTAGCTATCTTCCATTTCCAATTCGAAAGTATTGCAATTAGTTTACCTATAATATCAGCCGTTAACACTCTATTGCTGAACTTAAGCCTCTCTAAGGTTAGTCTAGGGGGTTTCTTTAATAGTTGTCACGCTTGACAGGCGGGTTTGCAACCGCAGTTAGGCTTTTAGTGATATTTTAATAGGGACGCTGCTGCTCATCCCTCGACTATTAAGTTCCCTTAATCGATTTTTACGACTCCAAAAGAAAGAGGTGGCCCATTCTACGCCGGGACCACACGTATTAGATAATACCTATGTATATATTACGTGTAATTAAATACCCACTTCTAAATAAATTAAAACATGGATATATTTAATATCCATGTTTTAATTTATCCATATTTTACTTTGTTTTAATCTTCCTTAATCGATTTTAATTATCCAAAAGGTAAAAAGTTATAAGCTCATCATAATAAATAAATAACATATATTTAGAGATTTTTAAAACTTTAAAACAGTTTAAAAGATTTAAAAGAATGGTGACTCATTGTATTCGTACTGCATATCTACTTATATATGGTAATTTGGGAAGTCCCTTTAAAGTCTTTTGGTGCAAATAATATGTTTTGATTGGTTATAGCTGTTTTCCAAGGTTGGAACCGAGTATATCAGTATTATAAAGTATCCTATGTATTTAGGATATAACTTAGGATATATCCTAACCATGTACCAAATTTCATTCAAATCTATGTATTTATTTAATACTAACTAAGTAACAAATATCCAAACATCTTTACAAAATTTCTCATAACAATATTAATGAAGTAATATGTAATATGTTATTCGTATTTTTTTAAAGCATACTTAAAACCGAAATATTATAACGATACAAATTGCTTGTTCATTAGTTACATTGTTCTAGGAGAAACTTGACGCCGCATATCTGAAGGCTAATGTCGAGTACCTAACGGAACACATGTAAAATTAGGATAGTTTGCGAAACAGTGTAACTTTCCAGATTTCCGCAGTATTACAGGATCTGAAAACTGTACAACCGATTATTACTAAATTGTTTACACCAAAGTGTTTTGCCAATGCTTGTAAAAGTGGATATTCTTTGTATAAAAATATTCATTAGTCACCACTTTCATTAGAAAATAAAACCAAAAATGAATAATTTAATTATAATTGAGTCCTTACGCATGGGGGGTATCATGGGCGAAACAGTATACTCTTTTATGTCCATGGTACTTCTCATGTCTATAAGCGACGGTTACCACTTTACATCAGGTGGGCTGTCAGCTTGTTTACCATTCTAAGTTGCATAAAAAAAAATAACTAAATGGGTAGGGACTAAATAAAATAATTTATCACTATTGCAACTAAATATTTTATTCTATCGCCTATGCTACTGTTATTATTTAAGAAAATAGGAAAATAAAATTTTCTCAGTCGATTATCAAATATGAGTCAAAATTAATTAGAAATAAATTATAATTATTTTTATATGGTTTTATATTTTTTTATTCATATTTTCTCTGGCATATTTATATTTTTTATTATTATTAATATTTACTATAATTTCAGTGTTTATTAGAAATATGAAAAAATATCAGATTTTTCAGAAAGAAATTAAATATAAATTGTATAGTTAAACATGATTGACAGACTAAATAAACAATTCCTTATTACCATATCCAATATTATTCTACCTGTTTTTCAGAGAATTGCATTAATTTCATACTACATAAAAAAAAATTAATCACAGTACACACAATCAATTTGAAATGTATTTTAGTTCTACCTTAGCAGCACATACAATCGACATTTCATATCTGTGTATTTAATTTATCAAGGCAAACTCCTTGGATTACATTGGTGGTGTTACCAAATATTTTGTGTGCAAGCTCGGCCGTGTGTGCTGTGTACATATTATGTGTATTTGTGTGTTGTTCTGTGTGTAGAGTACATATTTAGCTGGGCTCAATACGCGGCCCCTTGGCCTTACGCGCTTCGAGAGAAATCTAGCATCTTAACTTGTTGAGGATACATCTGGACACGATAAGTTTATTAATGTAATCAATTTTAGAATTAAAAAGA
This sequence comes from Galleria mellonella, assembly GCF_026898425.1. NCBI lineage: Eukaryota > Metazoa > Arthropoda > Insecta > Lepidoptera > Pyralidae > Galleria > Galleria mellonella. The sequence continues at coordinate 9,627,839 of NW_026442138.1, forward strand.
AGAAAAATAGATATCATCAAAGTCGCTTAGATTAAAAAAAAAAAGAATAAATAATAATACTAATATAAAAATCGAACCACCGATCAAACTTCTCCCAATCTTTTACCATTTCAGCTACCAACCTTTGAAATGCACTAGTACCATAAAATAGTAATCAAAAAGTCTCTAACCAAATTTTCCTTCATAAAGTCCCTTCGTGAACATTATTTCAAATTATTACAACAATGAAGAGCTTCAATCTATACATAATTAGCCTATCTACATATGATTAGTCATTACTTATATATTTATTTTATTAATATGTATTATATATAGTTACTTATATATGTATTATATTGTATTTGATTCATGTAGGTATGTGTAATTTTTGAAAGTATATTATTGTATATCTTTGTATGTTCATTTATCTTAAAATGTATTAATAGTATAAAATATTATTGTATATTATTATTATTTTTATTTACAAATTGAATTTGTTAAACCAGTGTACCACCATTTACTCCCTCTGTTTAACGTAATGGTTGAATGGTAGAGAATGCCATCAGGCATTAAGTCCGGCCTGTAGACATATTTTAATGCGTAAAAAAGGATAAATAAATAAAAAAATATACTAACAAGTCCACTGGGTAAAAGATACTGTGAGTAAATGATATAACAAAAGTGTACCTAGGAAATTGAAACTTATAGTGCGCGGATAAAATTATGAATGCAATCGACTTAATAATTTAAAATATTTGATTCCTATTCGAATATTAGCTATTATATATAGCAATAACATAATTATGCGCATATATTTTCAATTTACGTAAGTTATCTCTCTAAAATTAGGTATAAGACAGTCCTTTGTAAAACAGGTCTCCGGAAAACAAACTCTTGCGCAGTGGCGCGAGTCGACCGCTTAGCAAACATGGCGGCGATAACGCGCCGCCATCTTGCTTTAGCCGGATCGAGGTTACGACGTAGGTACCTACTATAAATTCAAATTATGAGTTTATAGCCATCCTTAGTTCATCATTGCACCAGGTGTTAAAATAAAAGAGAATTAAACTGTGATAAAACTCTGCTAAATACATAATATAGAATTGGTAGCAAATGAAATTGATTGAAAAAAAAGTTTGTGTCAATTAATGAATTGTTATCAAAATTACCGGATCATAACTGATTTATAATAATTGCATTTCATTAATAGTTTAAAATTTTATTAATATAATATACTAAGTAATTATACTTATATTAGGCCAGATATTTAAATAACTAAGGAGAGTTTTTAGGTTTAATTTTAATATTTAGGTACGAATTAATATTCGAATAAATAATAAAATTATATAATACCCACCCACCCATAATGAATTCAAAATAATATTTCAAAAACTCTCCCTAGTTATTTAAATATCCAATACGTAAATGCTAATAACTACATGTTAAACTGACAGTACTAACATGCTTAATATCTATTTTTGTAATAGCAAATAAAGTAGTACTCGAATATAATACCATAATTTATATAAATAAAAACAATCGCCAACTGTATTTGCCTAATTATTTTTTGTTGTATTTGTAATTGTGAGGATAAGGCTTTTATGAAAGAATAAGTTTCAACAATCGTACGGGAAATTAATAAACTTGGATCAAAAATCTTCATATAAAAACTGAGTGAATGAGTGAGACAAAAGACAGTAGGGAATATCTTGAAAAATATAACATAATGATAGAGATTCAACCGACTTAAAAAATATGAAGATTCTCAATTCGGTTCCGATTTTTTATGACCGTTTCCTTATAACATTATCGTTATAATCTGATTTGGAAAACTCTTTTTAACTGAAGGGAAATGCTTACAAATTTGTCCCATAAAATCGGTTCAGTAGTTTAGTTTTTAAACAAAAGTAACAAATTTTGTCACAATGAAAGTAATGTTTTTTGTACTGGGGTGCAGCTAGTATAAAAACAACCGTTACCTAGATTTTTTTATACAACTTTAAATGGCGAACAAACTGACGATCCACTTGATGGAAAGGGGTAACCGTCGCTTATAGAAATGAACAATACCATGGACATATACTATGTCGCCTACGATACCCTTCATGCATTGCCTTTCTTAAGGACTAAAGTGTTATGCCTCTATACTCTATAATTTCATTACCAACAAATTTATGAATATGATATTCATAAATTTGTTACACTTGTCATTAAAACTTGTTTTTGCCATTAAAATAATGATTTTACTTTGACCGTAAAGTAGCATGGCGTAGCAACTTATCTACAGTATTATTTCTTTTATCTAGTAACTTGCGATTAACAGTGTGGGTTGCAATATTATGTTCCTTTCTAATTATTTATATTTATTTATTTATTGTTTAGTTTAAGTATGTGTATAAGCCGAACTTAATGCTAAAGCGTTCTCTCCCAGTTAACATTAGGGAAGTTTTAGAATATTCGAATGCGGTACTAGTATGAATTGATATACATACTCGTACATACTAAAACTTACGTGTATACACAAACAAATATACATATATAAATGACAAATGTACTTACGCTTATATAATATATACTTCATTATACACGAACATGAGGATAGTAGATAAAACTTCCTGCTCGGATGAAGTATAAAAGTGAACATAAACGATTTTTTTTGACGGTTTAGAGTTTAGACGGAAGTCTCTTGATGGTAACAGGGAGCGCGTTCAAACGTCGTGAAGAATGTAAAATAAAATAATTTGATATAAAAGTAGTACGGTGAGAGGGGATAGATAGTTGGAGTGTCACAGATACGTAGGTTATATTGTTATTCAATTTTTTTTTAATATAATACAAACACATTGCTATCCAAACAAATGAATGAATGAATGAATAGTTTATTTTCTCTTCACAAAAGGTAGTACAAAGAAACAAGTTGAGGTACAATTAAAAATAAATAAATGAATTTATCAAATCATGACAAAAACAAAAATGTAACCCTTAATCAAAACAGTTACGATATTTTACTTCAAAATTATAAGTAGGTTATACTTATATGCGCCGATGGTACTTAACTATTATACCTCGAATAATTTCATATTGTCATGTAATATCTATTACCTAACTCATAGGAAGAGAGATTTAAAATTTAAATTCCATTAGAAATATCACGTCAAAATACAAATAAGAAAATTATGTAAATATTAAAAAATTCTTATGCCAAATGTCTAGAAATAGAACACAACAAGATAAAACTGTTGTGTTTAATAGAAAAACAGGCTAATCCCTGCGCGGAGTGAGACAGAGAACAAATTTACTGTATCAACAATCAACCGCACCACATCTGTACGTACGTATGCCTAACGATGATTTCACATTCACCACCTATTCATATCTTGTTTTTATTCATACTGAACTATAAAAAAACAATTATAAAATAAAAAAGTTGCCTTAAATAACTCTTAATGGTAACTATACGTACATATTTTACGTATTACTTATATACATAACAAATTTTTGTAGAATAATTACAAAAAGTAATTTTAAATTGCATACGAGTATTCTATTAAAATTAAAATTTAATACAATATGATCTCTTACTATTTAGATGTAACGATAATCTCAAATGTGGAGTACGACATCGATGGATGGAAGTACATTTTGTGTGATAGTCTTTAGGGAACAATATCGAGCAATGGACAATGAATGGCTAAAGTAATAAATGTTTTGAGGAATTGTTTGGATTAATACCTGCCGCAGAATTTCACTATCTTACAACCTGGCATAAACTAAAGTTTCACACCAACCATCTGGACGAATGGCAGACTTCAGCCGTGCGTTTTTCAAGGCTATTTCTGTCACATACAATGACGCTTTAAAATCAACATCCAGCAACAGTACCTATTTCTGAACAATACGACATCATAATCTTCAAAAAAAGGGCATATACCTTTTTGAAAGGCCGGTAGCATACTTGCAATTTCTCCGGTGTTATGGGTGCTCACTTTCAAGCTCGTTTATTCCCAGAGCTATAAAAAATAAAATAAGTAAGTAAAGGGTACAGCAACCTGTAAAGGCCGTCAAATACAAAGACACAAGATAACGGAGGGTCTTGAGTTACAGCTCCAGTAATTTTACTATCATCCTATTTATGTTATAAATGAAAAATTTGTAAAAATAGGTGGATGAATTCATGTTTGTTACTCTTTCACGGAAAACCTTATATACATAATATGAGTAGCTGTTTACTAATTATTATGTTTTCCACTAGTCGAAATTCAAATGTTATGTCTAATTGTTAATCATGCTGTGTACACATGTTTTTAAATTGTAACCTAGTATAAAAACCATATCTATATATAAACCTAACATGGTTATAATTTGTTGTGTGCTTCGTTAAAATAAACAAAGAACCACTTAACGGATTTAAATGAAATTTTGTACACGGGTAGGTTATATCCTAATTTAGCAAACAAGATACTTTATCTACTGATTCACGCGTGCAAAGCCGCGGTATACATCCAGTAATAAATAAAACAGGTGAACATTCTAAAAGTGCCTTTATGGATAGTCACCCACCGCTTACACTGCAAATATTTCAACAAAGATACAAGGGCGCTCAACTCTACTTTAACTATCCTAATGTACATAGCTTTATGTAGACAGTGAATAATTACTCTTAATATTGCATTTATTTCCGTTATAGTCATAATTATAGTCAACTTATGTATTTTTTATTGGACTTGGAATGACTAACAAGCCAACTGCCAACCTGATGGAAATAACTACAAAAATGAGCAAACTTTAGTAATCATGATATACAAAGAGATGCCTATAGTACCCCCCTATTTGTGAAGTCGAAGATAGTATGCCTCCATACCTTTAAATTTCACTGCCTCATCTAACCCTTCAAATTTGGAGAGAAAGGCATTGTTAATAATGGGATTTAACAACCCCATTGCTAGCGATAGATCAGGTCGACCTCCACGCGGTTCCCTCCGGAAACCATAGTGGTTAATTATTTTTCAATTGATGACAATGGGCCAACTGACCTGCCTTCATCATCACGTGTCACCCTTCACTGGTACCCTGCCAGTGTATACCGATAGTGCAGCAGGTTTACCATTCCATCTTTACCCATAAAAAAACTTCAAATCCGAGGGGCGAGGGATTATTAGTAATACGGACCACCAGTCTTATTGCTAGCAATATACCCTGGCAGGTCGGCCTCCACGTGGTCCCCCCTGAAAACCATCGTGCTCAATTCTAGGCGTATTCATTACGGTGCAGTAACTGGCCTGCCTTTTTAGATTCGCCTGCCATCCTTGCCAGCGTATATTGTTAGCACAAGCGGGATTACAATAACATCACCATCCATTAAAAAAATCCCTTCAAATCTAAGAAACACGAATGAAACAAAGTTACCTATGAAATCGAATTTTGGACAAAATCCCTCTTGTAAAATTATTTACCTAAAAACATTTTTCTATTTACGAGTCAGAATCAAATTTATGATGTCACTATTTTATCCTGGAGTTTTGATGAGTACATTATTACCTCGCCTTGTCATACAATATCGGATTTTACACGTGTATACCTATTTAGTAAAAACCTACACTTCATAATTCAAGTTTACAAGGCTTATATACTATACAACAATCGCACCATTTTGCATGAAATTATGCATACATTAAACACACACAGTACATACGCATGATATATAAGTACATATATATAAACACTTATATATAATACATTAATGAGTTAGCTACAGTTGGGTCTATAAATCATTCGGATCCTCATTACAATAGGTTTAATTTGTTTACAGACAAGTTTCAGTGTTTACACATATGGCGAGGGACATAAATGAATTATTAAAATACAAGATATTGCCTTGAAACTTTTGAAAGTAAGTATAAGTACAAAATCATAATTATTTAATACCTAGACCAGAGGGAGACTTTGTACAAAAGTCGATTGCTTGGGTACCTCTGTCCCATTCGTGTTACTACCTTGAAGCTGTTGTGTTTGCATGGCTGTATTTCGATTTGAAGGGTGGGATATGGCGTGAATTTATTGGGTACAGAGGAATAACACCTGAGTCCTCAGGAATGGCAACGCATGGGGGATATCATGGGCGAAACAGTATAGTCTGTTATGTCCATGCTACTGCTCATGTCTATAGGCGACGGTTACCACTTTCCATCAGGTGGACCGTCAGCTTGTTTGCCATTCTAAGTTAGATAGATAGATAGATAGACAATTTATTTACATTACTTACAGCACACAAATTACAATAAAAAAAAAACCATACACGTAATACACAGCAAAAGAGACAAAAGAATAAAAATAAAAAAAAGCATAAAGTTGTATAAATAAAAAAAAATACCTAAGACTATCATCTGAGTTTTTGATTGCCGTATGGTCCTGGCGTAGAATGACCTCTTTTTCCATAGGCATCGTAAGACTAAGGGAATTTAATGGTCGAGAAATGAGTAGCAGCATCCATCTTAAAATGCCATCAAAAGCCCAATTGCGGATGCCAACCCCCATTCCAAGGTTGGCAACTAGTGGCAAAACTTCCCAAGGGGGAGGTCTATATTCACCAATGGACAGAAGGCTGATATGATGGCTATTGTCTTACTAATGATCAGTTCCTTAGATAGATAGGAATAGTTGCGCGGGGTAAGCTAAACAAACAATCAGACCGATCATAAAGGGGATCAATGTAAACTTGATTTCATAAAATAAGAGAGCACTGATGCTATAGCACAGGTGTAAAACCTAGTTTAGGCATACAGGGTCCTCCCTTTACAAGGCGCCTGAAAGAAATAGCTGTTTAGCCATAAGAAAAATAAAACACTCATATTCTGCTATCCAGGAAACATAGGAATGATTTCATTTATTTATTTATGATGTCAGGTTTTTAAAGTAAAATGGAAATTATTCAGTCTTATTAACGAACGACAAAAATTTAAACATTCCCATACTAACACCTAACACCCTTCTACATTAACAACGCATTCAGGGTCGCACTATTAGTTAATTTGGGGACGCACTTAAATTTTTGTTGTTTTACAACCTATATTTATTTGATAAAATATTGTTTCACTGGTAGAGCACTTCCCTAATATCCGAAACAGCGTTTCCATTCCGTTTTAAAAGTAAAACTCATCCTTTAACAAGAAAGATATGTGCACAGATACGGTAAAGACAAAGAAAAAAGTTATTTTTATTTATAAGTACATCACACAGAGATCGCGCAATGTGACTTTTCAGGCGTCTAACAAAACAAGGTCATTCCTCGACCTTCGTTGGTAAGGGCATATGTAATAAATAATAAAATACAATTCTACTGAAGTATTTGTAATTAAATCTGCCTTATTACATTTTAATATAGTCTGATTGTGAAGTCTTGTTGTTGTAGAGCTGATGATTTCATTTTATGCAACAAAGAATCAAACTCGTGACCCGTTTGTTGGTTAAATGTCTCTCCCCATTGTTAACCATTAAGATATGGAGAATCTTGTATCAAAAAACTCAGTAACTCACTCTTCGAATCTGGACACACCTGTGAAGCATAACTCCTTGGTGTCAGATATACTTATAAAGATTTGACCAAGGATAACTTGTGATAAGATCTCTGTACATCTGTTCGAGGGTGAACAGAGTGCTTCATCATATTCCTTGTGTCGTCAACGATCGTAAATTAAGACCAGTATTTAAACATTCTTCAGCGGATTTATCTTTCCAATGCATACTGGTACGCGCCATCGGATACCACAGCTATCACTATCATATCCCACATCCTCCCACATAGGAATATCCAACCACTTTCCCTAAACTCCTTCCAAAATCCCGCCAAAATTCATACAAACACATACATTCATACAACACACTTTTTTATGGGTAGAAATGGAATAGTCTCTCTGCATGTGCTATCAGTATACACTGGTGGTGAACCAGTAAGAGATGATATAAAGGAAATCAAATCTGTTAGCTATCGTGACAAACTTCACAAAATATATCCACGATGGTTTCTAGGAGTTACCGCGTAGACACCGACCTACTAGAGTATATTGTTAGCGACAAGACTGTTAGATCCCATTACTAACCTTGGTATTTTAACTAATAACTTAATAAAGTGTATAAGAAATAATACACTTTTTACCTAAAATAGACTTTTGACGTCTTTATAATTAAGGGAATTAGATACTAACCTGTAAAATTCGCAAGAATGGGAATATTTGCCAGCAATATATCCCAACAGGTTAACTTCCATGCGGTTCTTCTGATAACTATTGTGATTAATTATTGATAAATTCGTCACGATTAGTTAACTAGCCTGCTTAGGGGAAAGGGATTGTTAGTAATGGGGTCAAATAGCCCCATTACTAGCAATTTACCCTGTCAGGTCGACCTCCACGTGGTTCCCCCTGGAAACCATCGTGGCTAATTCTGGTTGATTTCGTCAGGATGGGCTAACTGACCTGCTTTCGTCCTCATCAGTCATCTATCACTGGTGCCCCGCCAGTATATACCGGTAGCGCGGACGGGGTTACCATACCATTATCACCCATTAAAAAAAAACTAGCCTGCTTACATCTTCACCTATCATCTCTCACGGATGCCTCACCAGCGTATACCGATAGCACATGCGGTCACAATTCCATTTTCACTTCATAAAAAGTGCTTTGTTTTTTCTCTTGCGTTAATTTCTCCATTTGAAAGAAAGTGACAAAACATTCTAGTAGTTAAGATGTTTATAGGAGGCATTGTTTATTATTAACAAAAGGGTAAATGTATAAAACAGGGCTTTTTAAAATTTGTAGATATACATATGACGGTCTATTACTATATATCTTTTCATATTATAATTTTATCTTCACTTTAAAAAAAAACCTGTATAATTTCACACAAAGGGGAAAAACAACACAATTAACAGTATGAAATGTCAATTTCGCAAGTCACACACGAGCGGGAAGATCGCTTTGTAATCGTGTCGAACGCTTTCAAATATTAGTGTTTGGCAAAGAAATCAACCCGTTGACGGTGCCGGCCGAGTGGCGGGATGTTTGTATGTATGTTTGCACTGTACGACCCCAATCAACTTGCTATTACAGTGCTATAATATGCGTCGCGTTGCAGTGCTCGGGCTATTTTCGCCAAGCGAGTCAATTTTAATAGTGCTTTTTTAAATTAATAGTGCTCTCATACGAATTTGAACAAGATGGATGTTAGTTATTTTTCGTAATAATAAAATCTGACTTTTTAGCTTAGTTTGTTGTATTTTTATTTTGATGGGTGAAAATGGAATAGTAACCCCGCCTGCGCTAACGGTACACACTGGCAGAGCACCAGTGAAGGGTGATCGATAAGAATGGAAACAGGCCAGTTAACCCATCATGATGAATTCATCAGGAATTAACCATAAAAGTTTCCAGGGGGAACCGCGTAGAGGTCGACCTGGTTAGATATATTGCTAGCAATGGGATTCTCAGTCTACACTACTAACAATCCCTTTTCCCCCTAGTTTGTTGTACTTTAATATGGTCGAATAATTACAATATAAGCAACATGTATTAACATGTTACATTACAACATGTTACATTAAATTTAAACAACTTATAATCAGGTAATAAATTGTAAATATATTGTGATATACCAGACAGGGAGACCTTGAACAAAAGTCGTTTGCTTGGACACCTTTTTCACATTCGTGTTTCTACCATGAAGCAGTTGTGTTTACATGGCTGTGTTTCTGTTTAAATAGTGGGATATGGCAGTGAATTTACAGGATACAGAAGAATAACACCTATCATGGGTGAAACAATATACTCTGTCATGTCCATGGTACTATCCATGTCTATAGGCGACGGTTACCACTTTCCGTCAAATGGTCCGTCAGTTTGTTTGCCATTCTATGTTGCATAAAAATATACTGAAGACGATTCGCGGCAAAATATAAACCGCAAATGGCAATCATTATTGATTCGATGTAGATTAACAATTAAAAGTGTCTTAGAGTCGACGCCGAACCGAAATCTCTGGAGCCCGCGCGAAAAGCCCGACTGCCGACTCGCCCCATCTTCCTCCGGTTCCCAATTAATCCGTTTGGCGGCAAGTTAAAAATCGTTTAAACGCTACCTGAGCGAGCGAGCAACCAATTGAATTATTAATGCAGCCTCCGCAAACGGCTCGGGTACATATTTACTCGTACCGTAAATAGATGCGCACACAACCAACACGCGTTTTCTGCGCAGTATATGGACGATTATGACATGAAATTGTTGATCTATCAGACATTTATCTTCTTTTTTATTGCATCACGAATTTGAGTACGCGTGTCGTGATGGAGTATAAATAGGAGACCTTTTAATTTCTAGAAAAAGATGCGGATAAAAAGACAAAGAATGTAAAAGAGAAAAAATCAAGCTTTAACCCTATGTCAAACCGTCTAACTGGCATGGTAAATAAAACTGTTTATTATTAGAAGCAAAGATGACTCTTTTCAATTTTCAGTTTAGATTATGATGAGTTTTTATATTCGTATGATGATGGACTCGTCGTGTGGTCCAAGTATAGAACGGACCACCCCTTCCTTTCCCGTAGATGTCGTAAGAGGCGATTAAGGAAATGTATTGAGCAAGATTTGGGTAGCGGCGTCCTTTTTAAAACATTATTAAAGTCTAACTGCGTTTGCCAACCCGCCTGCTAAGAATAACAACTATTTTAAAAACCTCACAAGGGGAGGCCTATGTTCAGCGGTGGACAGTTAACGGATGATGATGATGATGAGCAAGTATGATACAACACAACTTCCCTGTCCTTCGTCACAACTCACTTGCATATATATATATTATTATAAGAAGCTACTAAAGGAATAAAAAACATAAGTTTGAAAGAAGGAAAAGTCAAAATAAAATCCTAAATAATTGCCAAACTATGATGATTAAAGGTATATCCTTTTACGGTGAGAGATATCTAGCAGTTTAGTATTAGTAGCTAGTGGTGTTTAGTGATCCTACTAGCACTATCTCAGTCATTGACTGTCCACTGGTGAATATAGGCCTCCTTCATAGTCTGCCATTGAGCCAACCTACCGACTCAATGAAATACATTTAAGGTCTTCACTCCATCCGAATTAGGAATTAACCACGATGGTTTCTAAGCTTCTATAGATACTTGGTTGTAAATTTCACCAGAGGGAGACTTTGTACAAAAGTCGGTTGCTTGCGTACCTATGTTCCATTCGTGTTTCAACCGTGAAGCAGTTGTGTTTGAATGGCTGTGTTTCGGTTTGAAGGGTGGGATATAGCGTGAATTTACTGGGTACAGAGGAATAACACCTGAGTCCTCAGGAATGGCAACACATGGGGGGTATCATGGGCAAAACAGTATACGCTGTTATGTCCATGGTACTGCTCATGTCTATAGGCGACGGTTATCACTTTCCATCAGGTGGACCGTCAGCTTGTTTGCCATTCTAAGTTGTATAAAAAAAAAATATTTTTTAATTTTTCACATCATGTGAAAATTTTCCATATACTAATATCGCGTTCTAGTACACAATACGTACGTAAAAGGGCCGTAGTTTTCCCGGTTGCGCGCGCTACCTGCGCGCGTGTGCGTGCCTGCATCTGTGTGCCAGCAGGGTTGGCCTTTTCCAAGGGGGGCCAGTAGTGGGGCAGCGGGGGCCATGCCTTACCAGGAACCGTGGAGTCGCTCTCTCCTCATGTATTTGCCGAGTTGTGCAATTAACAGCTCTTTATGAATATTCAACAAGAGTCGAGATGCGAGTTTTTATATTAATTGACGTATAACTTACACGGACAGGATGTTTGGGTGTGTGCGTTTTCTTTTCGGTTATACATATTCACATTTAAATAAATAAAGATGACGAGTTATTATCATTATTAAAACTTTTATTCGTTAAATGGAAACTAAATCTACAATAATGTCATTAAGGTATATTAAATGATACAATACGCACATGTAAGGCAAATATTAAAAATAATATTTATTCTTTTTAAATGTAATATTAATATTTTATTATTACAAATATTCATTAAATATTGTATATTTATCGTCAATACATGGTGAAATTATACTAATTCGAAATATAAACAAGTAGAAATAAAACTATATACGCTACTAATCTATTAAAATATAAATAATTTTCAATAAGTAGATCTATGTACTTATATATTATCTTATTTATATTTTCAAGCCTGCTGCTTACGAAACAACCTCGAGACTCCATGTATTCGCGAAAACTGTTAGAAAGAGACGACATTGCGTTGATAGAGACAGCAACAACGGGGATGAGACATCGTTTTGAGTTTTAAAACATCATAACAACCATGTTACATTTTATACCAAATTGACAACTATTGTATCGGTATACAGTAGAATTTAGAATAAAGACTCGTGTGTGTGAGCATTGTGCGTGTTGTATTAAGGAAGAAGAGTGCGGACAACAAATATTGATTCGGAACGGGGTGTTAGAGGGTTGAGGGGGTGAGGCGCACATAATTTGGACTAATTCCTGTGATGTTGACACAGGCTTGTCTGGACGACCGATGCGGACCGAGACCGATCAACTTTGGGGTAACTTTGTAAAAGTAACCACTAAGATATGGTTTAAGTAACTATATCTCGCTTGTTTTATTTGAGACAAACGAATGTTTCTTGTGTGAATGACAGGGGCAAATATTGAACGTGATTGTACTAAAATAATATCTAAATATTGAAGTCGCTCTTAGCAAACCTATTGAGAAGTATTAAGTAGAAAAGAGCAAAAACATTTCAAAGGATAAGCTTTTTTGTAGTATTTCGAATGGCAAATAGGCTGACTGTACACCTGATGAAAAATGATAACCGCCATCTATATATTCTTGACTAGATGTCTCCTCGCGGCTTTGCCAGCTAGAAACAGTATATATAGTTTCTTATATGTTAAGTTAGGATAATAACCTACCTGTAATTTCGTTCAGTCATTTAAGCATAAAAGACACAACAAATATTCATTCAAACATCTTTAGATAATTATGCATTTCTAATAGTAAATAGATGCAAGATGCAAACCAAAGACATAGACGAACAACTTCTGTGGCATATTTTATTTAAATGAGATATCAAATTTGATTCTCAGTCAGACCAACTTGCCAGATGAAAAATTCTAAATTGGCTCGAGTCTAGGTATTAGGTACAAATTTTCGTAATCAATTTTTTTATAATATAAGATGTCCTAAGTGAAAGCCAGGCATTTATATTTTTTTTTTTTTAAATTATTAATTAATTAAAAGTAACAACAATCACACTAATAGGCTTATCTTTAAACTAAGATGATGAAGTTATATTATAAGGAACCAGATACCGATAACTGGGGTCACAAACCAGAATATCAAGACTCGTTCGTTTCTTAAATTGGTTCGATTGAATATCGAACCCCGGAACATTATTAACGCAGCAACGCGTCCACCACTGCGCTACATAGGACGTCAAAGTTATATCTATGTAGCACCATTTATAGATATTGCCGTGTTGTCCCGGAATAGAATAGGCCACCCCTTCCTTTCCCGTGGGTGTCGTAAGAGGCAACTAAGGGAAAGCGAGGGATGGGCAGCAGCGTCCCTCTTTAAACATCTCTAAAGCCTAACTGCGGTTGCCAATCCACCTGCCAAGCGTGGCAACTACTGGCAGTGGACAGTTAAAAGCTGATATCATGATGATGACGATGAATTATAGATATCTATCGTCACATGAATGCCAAAGTCTAAATATACCTCTTAGGAAGAGATATATAATAAATCAATGATGTTTATAATATATATAATATTATATATAAACATCATTGATATATTTAGTAGTAGCCTGCCAAAGATATTAGAAGCGGCTCAGAAATATCTAGTCGGGTTAAATACACTTATTATAACTGTATGTTAGCACACTAGATTTATAACATTGATTTGACTTTTGCTGTTATAATGTTATAATTATTTTTAATGAATAAATAAATAAATATTCATTATTTTAACATTAATTCGTTGTAAGTACTTATTCACTCATAGGTAGTTATTCACTTATTTCATTGATGCCTGTATATGTATGTAATTTATAATAATTGATTATGATCGATGATTCTTGAAGGGAAAAAATATTTTATTATTATTGTTATTTACTATCTTTAAAGGTTTTCTAACCGACTTCAAAAAAGAAGGAGGTTTTTAATTAGGACGTATTTTTATGTTCGTTACCTTGGAACTCTGTCATTTATAAACTGATTTAAAAAACAATTTTTTTCTTTTCAAAGGATAACTTCAGATTAGTCTATAGTAGTTTCAAATAAAAATTACTCATTTTCTCACGATTACTACTTGTTATGAGTTTTTATTCTGTCTTAGAGATATTCATGAAAATAAATTTTGTACGAAGTCTGCTTTTAATAAAACTGGACATGTAAATACCACCTATGCCAGTCTCCCACAGAATGGAACAGAAAACAAAACACGCCGGTAGCACTCAGTGCTTACCCACGAATACATTGGCATACATAATTTATGTATCACCTCATATACTCGTACTTACTTACCATTTAGTAGACAGTACAAGCTGTGGCAAATAATTCTAGTTGCTTGTTAATTTAATTATGGTAATACTAGCTTTTACCTGCAACTTCGACCGGTTGACTGGGATAAAAGCACTCTTAAAACATATATAAACTCTAACTGCGGTTGCCAACCCGCCTGCCAAGTGTGGCAACTACTGGCAAAAACCCTCAAAGAAAAGGCTCATGTCAACAGTGGACGATTAAAGGCTAATATAATGATATATTATTATTTATATATAATTTATTATTTTCTATATTAATACTATAGTTTTCTTTACATATTTATGGTCATCGTCCATCGTGCCAATTCTTATTTACAAGACAATCAAACAAATTAAAATTTAGTAAAAAACTTTTAACATACTTTCATACACCAGAGGGAGACTGTACAAAAGTCGATTGCTTGGATACCTCTGTCCCATTCGTGTATCTACCGTGAAGCAGTTGTGTTTGCATGGCTGTGTTTCGGTTTGAAGGGTGGGATATGGCGTGAATTTACAGGGTACAGAGGAATAACATCCTCAGAAATAGCAACGCATGGGGGGTATCATGGGTGAAACAGTATACTCTGTTATGTCTATGGTACTGCTCATGTCTATAGGCGACGGTTACCACTTTCCATCAGGTGGGCCGTCAGCTTGATTGCCATTCTAAGTTGTATAAAAAAAATACATGCACTCAAAAGACAAAACATAACGTAAACCTAAAACATATTTACTTCCAATAGGTACTCGTGTACATATATTTTCACATATTATGTGCAACAACAGTATGTGAGCGTATAGGCAAACATAGATATCCGCTCGACGTCGCTTATCTCAAAACAAACTTGACTGTATCTTAAAATATTTCCATACACGGCCAGGGAATTCTCGGAAAGCAATATATAACTATAATGTAGAATGGTGTATGTAAATTTCAACTTTATTGCATCATGGAGAGCCGACACTTAGAATAAATTTATACTTGCAGCTAATTCAATCGCTCCGAAGTACTTAGTTTACATAACGTATTCTTTCTATAATAACATTTAAAGTCGTTTGCTTGGTTACCTATCTCATTCATATTTTTGCCGTAAAGCAGTTGTTTGCATGGCTCTGTTTCGGTTTGAAGGGTTAAATATGGTAGTGAAATTACAAAGTACAGAGGTATAACACCTTTATTCTCAGAAATGGCAACGCATGGGGGGTATCATGGGCGACACATTATACTTGGTTATGTCCATGGTACTGTTCATGCCTATAGTCTAAGTGATTTAAAAAAAATGGATTTTAATGGAAATGTGTCTCTATACAGCTATTAATTTATAACGAGAAACCAATGAGGGATGATACGTAACAACGATGTCAGGTGATTCAGCACATCGTGATGAATTCTCAGAGAACCACGATGAAACCATCGTAGTTCTCAGTGAATGCATATAGTACCATGTTTTAAATACACAATCGAGACTTTACAATCGAACGCGATAGTTCATATATCCAAATTGTTTCATATATCGGTTTCGATATATGAAACGATTTATATACATGAAACGTCTGCAACTAAGAAGCAGGTATGTAGGCACTATTTACCTGTAAAGGTTTTTCTTCGCGTTCGACTGTGAAGTCTCGATTGTGTATTTAAAATATGGTACTATATGCATTCTCATTCCCCAGTCAGTAATGGGTTTACACGTTTGCAGGCAATTAACAATTTACCAGCCCTAATGACCTATAAAATCCGATATCCTAGTTTACAATCATATTGATTACAATTACATTTAACATCATTTTAAATTATTACATTTTCTTACAGTCAATTAGTAATTTTAAAATTATAAAAAAGGTCGTCTACTCAGCTTGCTGGTTAATGTTAAAAATAGTTATAATATAGCCTGATTTATATTATTACGGTTTATTCTTTTTTTTTTGTTTTATTATTTTGTCGTACGGATTGATCAATAACAATAACTACATTAACAAATTTAACAACAATTAATTAATTACTTTTTAATCTCATTTATTTTACGATAATAGTTTTAAGTTAACTTTATTTGTTGTTATTTTCTAAATAAATAACTATCATATTAACAAAATCATGCAAAATATACATATGTAAGGTATTATCATGTGTAATTTAATATTAACATAATTTACAATTCATTATCGACTTTTACATATGTTTATAAACAATTAACTATACTGATTTAAAATATTGTTTTATTACAATATTTGAAATGAACCACGTGTCATGAAATAGTACAACTAAGTATACACCTATGATAAGTATCCATATATCATTACATCGACATAGGTACTTTCATGTGATATTGCCAACAATATTTATATAAGTTATATTTTGTCAAATTATAGTTATTTGATAAATAAACATCAAATATAGCACAATTATTACATATGCTTAAGTATCCCTTCCGCAAAATGTCCCTAAATTTCATCAGAAAAGTATACATATATTATTTAAATATATATCAACACGTAAAAAAACGTTTTTAGATAAATATTTAAAGAATCAATGACGTAAATAGCATTCTATCAACGCCCTATACTGATGAGATATATTGGCGCAAAGATAAATCGTATGTTCAGGTTAGGGTCCGTACTTAAATGGCAATTCGACCCCTATGAACCTTTACGAGAAGTTATTTCTTTATTTATAATTTATTATACATATATATTTATTATAAATATATAAAAAATATGACAGAGGTATGCACATGTACAAAGACGAACATAACTCTAAAAAAGTTTGCTTCCAGCAATCCCAAAGGAGCATCAATGTCAGCAGGTTACTTAAGATACTTTAAAAATTTAAATTACTTTTAAGAAAATGTAAAGATACAAATTTTTTTTTTAAATTATTATTTAATAAAATCTGATTTTTTTTTTGTTCCTTTGACTTTTAAAGCTATAAATGTAAAATGTAATTAATCAAAAATGAAATAAATCAGGATAATGATAAATGACGGTCGACTCACGCGCCTGCAGTCTGTAATCACTACGGGCGATTTGAAATATTGTTGCTATGTTATGATATATATTAAAATGATGACCTAATTTTATGTTTTTATGCTATTAAATAAGTTGTATTCATACAAAATTATAAACTTGTAAAATTATATTTAGGTTTAAGAGAGCAATAGTCAGATTTTATGGCTTTTCTTTTTGACTGAAACTGATTTTTAAATTATGCATTACGATCATAAGAAAATTTAACTAACTTCAAATTCAGTTTATTTGAATAAAGATTGTATACTAATATTTTACAGAACCCTCTCAAGACGAATCTAATATGCAATAGACTATTTTTTTATTTTGTGTTTACTTCCTAAACCTGGTGTATGACGCAATAATTATGTATTTTAAGAACATCTAATGATAATAATATTTACCTTAGTATGACGTATTTGAAGTTGTATATTTAATATGTTTATAACCTAAAAATTTTGTTGTATACAAACATTATTATAATGCCATCCTTATCCATTCATTGTCCATTGTTGAACTGTATACAATAATATAAGATACTAAGCTTCCTCTGTTCGCCACAAATATCAGTTTTGGGCCACCTGCATTTTTGCAAACTTTTATTTGGTTTTCACACCATTATAATCACCTTATCAAAACTGACACATCGCTAGCAATTGTAGAAATCGCTAGGCTATAACTGATGTAGATGGAAACATATTACAAGGACCTCGATCGCGAAGGACTACCTCATTGACAATCCACCACACGTCTGTCCCAACCACGAAGAGCCATACACTCTTGACAGAATGTGTCAAGAGTGTATATCTGTAGAGACTTCATTGTATGTCAGTAAGCACTCCTACAATTGCCTAAACGAAGTCACCAATTAAAAGCATTTCATTGATTTAGAATTAGTAACAATGAATAATTTTATTAGGTGATTTTTTTTTTTATTTTTATAATCTATGGATATTTTTAATAAATAAAGAAAGTTTACTTGTTTTTTACCTGTCTGTTGGTGATTTTACGATCCAACAAATTGTCATGAAATTTGGCGTATATATTATATTTAAAATAGAGAATTTAGAGTGCTTTTTTCGCAGTCAATTTATATAATTCTCTCACGCAGAGGAATTACACCGGAAATGGATCGTCATCATATCATATCAGTCGTTAACGTACGAACGTGGATATTATGTGTTAAATGTTTTGTCGTTTTTTAATTAGACAAAAATATTAAATTTCACTGGTAGAACATTCCTTTAAAAGAAAGACAATAATTTAGAATTACTAGTTTTTGCTCGCGACTTTGCCCTAGTGATCAGGAATATACTGGTTACCTATTATAGATATATCTTAATAAAAAGTTCAGTAACCCAATAACACTTGTATTTCAAATTAATTCAAGAGGCAAACAAACTTATTTTTCCATTTATAATAGTAGTAAATATTCAACTATCTCTCACTACAACAATCCTATAGACAACATTCAAAACAATAACAATTTACTAGCAAACATGGCTGCACTCAATAAACGTCAAATGAACGTTCCGGTGCGCGAAACGCTTAGCCCGGGGCGAACCTGGCCCCAGCCCCTTCATCCTGGGATCATCCTCGATCTTCGATATTAGCACCGCGGGCAATTCAGGCCTATAAATAAAAAATGCTTATTACAATCTGTGGGGCGGGCCCACATAAATATGTAATGATTTTTTTTTTCGAGGGGCGTGCGGATTTGCCGGGATTTCGCTTTGTCGACCATTTGATGAATACGTACGTCGTTTCGCGAGAATTTACAAAGATTAGTGTAACAATAGTCGCGGAATTATTGCTAGGTCGACTAGTACTATGGTACTTGTGTTATAAAGGGATATTTTTTTTATAAATCGTAGTTTTATTCAATTTTAGAATCTCTCAGTGTTATTGTTTTTGCGTAATTTACCGGAAACATGAGAATACTTTTCAACCCATATTTTTTTAGAAAAATGTTGAGTTTACCTGAAGCGATGATTAAGATTTTCAATACGATATCTAGACCGCATTTTTTATACTCGAAGGCCTCAGACGTGACTTATCGGATAACGATGACGACCTTATGTATCTAAGAACCATTTTTTTTATTTCTGTAATTATTATTTTTTACTTAAATTTATCTTAGTATGACAAATCTTTTGACGATCTACTTGAATATCAACTAAATAAATATCCACCCACTTATTTTAATTTTATAGTAGCTACACCGAAAATTTTGCCAAAAAAACAGAGAAACTAAACTCCACTGTTAAGAATACAATTTATTAGGTGCTTATATATAATATAAAATTTAAATGTCCTCCTATTATTATGATACACATTTAGTTCACATATTTATTAAAATACGAAAAATGTAAGTAACCAGTCTAATGTAATGCGTTATTCCCGCCAACATCGTCCAAGATGGCGACGGTCATGTGACTGCGCGATGCGTTTTTAATTGCAATCATTCCGTGCTTTATGTTGTTTGCGCACTTTCCGTTTGTTTGTATATCGGCCTTTATTTATGGCTGGTGGGGACTTCGAATTAATTCGGCCTCGTGTCGTTTACGGAGACTTTACAGCAAATGTCTGCGGCGCCGTTTTTAGATTAGTTTCGAGGTCAATTAGATAGGTATCCATTTTTAGGCATAGATACAGAATTCTAGCCATAGAAAGTAATTATATTTTTAGCATAGAAAAAAGTAACAAGTACATTATTTATAGTTCATTTCAATGGAAATTAATAAAAATATAAACAAGCAAATAATCGATGTGACCGTAAACAATCTGTTGATATCCAATTATAACACAAATACAAATCGATTAATTAATAAAATATCCGATTTATTACTAATTTCATTAAGAGCGTTTTTCTATAATAATCTCAACAAAACTTGGTTACCGTTTCATTAAATTCTATTTAAATATCTATACATATATGTAATAAAATGTAACAAATAATATAATAATATGTTATTAGTTATGTCATATATAAAACATTTGTTTTTATCCATATTCAAAAACATTTTTATTTTAATCTACAATTATGCCCGCCAAATAATTTAAAAATTATTATTTCCAATCATGAAAATAAATGTAAAACTGCCGTTATGACAATACATATGTATATGTCTCATTGCTGACAATAGATCTCCCCATGGGTTGCTCACATTTCCCATTATTAGCCTATCATTCCGTCGCTGGTCATGTGATTTAGTGTAAAACTAATAATGGGTTTTATTTCTTATTTTCCTTTTCTTGCACTAATGTTGACTATTATTCACCTAATCGCCTCTTACAAGGGAAGAGCAATTGTTAGTAATGAGATTAAACAGCCCTATAGCTAGCGATATACCTTAACAGGTAGATCTCCACGCAGTTCCTCCTGCAAACCACTATGGTTAATTTTTGATAAATTCATCACAATGGGCCAACTGACCTGCTTTGTTCTATCATCCCTCACTGGTGCCCCGCCAGTGTATATCGATAGCGCAGGCGGGGTTATTCCATTTTCATCCATTAAAAAATCGCCTCTTATGGGAATAGTGATTGCTAACAATATATGCTGTCAAGTTGACAGGATATATTGCTAACAACGCGGTTCCTCCTGAAAAGGCGACTGACTCCACTCCATCCTTATCATTCATCCTCCACTGGGCCCCCGCTATTGTATAGACGAGTGCACCATCCCATCTTCAATCATCAATAAAAATATCCCTTATATAAAAATATCTATAATATATATTTTGTCACAATATTGTACACTGCTGTATCCGCTGACATTGATGCTCCTTTCCACTTTGGGTTTGCTGGAAGAAAACTCTATCAGAGTTAAGCTCGCCTTTGTACATTTGATTACCTCTGTCATATTTTTATAACTAGTGTGTACAATAAAGAATTAAAGAATATCCCCTCTTATGGCATCACGAAGATGAAAAAAAAACAACATTTTGTAATCTTACTTCGTTATATATGGGAGATATTTAATCATAATTTAAGATTGTGTTTCACAAAAGTATCGACTTATCTAAAATCTGATCTGAAAACAAAACTACGGAATCGATTTCCATAAAATTTCTATATAGGACAAAACTATAAGCATATATTTTTTTTTACAACACAGGGGGCAAACGAGCATGCGGCTCACCTGATGGTAAGTGACTACCGCCGCCCATGATCACCCACAACACCAGCAACATTGCAGGTGTGCTGCCGGCCTTTTAAAAAGGAATATACTCTTTTCTTGAAGGTTATGTTGTCGTATCGGTTCGGAAATACTGCTGCTGGAAGTTATTATTCTTTTACATTAAAGAAGAATTTTCCAAATCGGTTTACGACTAACGGAGTTAGGAGATAATAAACAAAAAAAAAAACAACCGAATTGAGAACTTCCTTTTTATGGTCAGTTGAAAACTAATGTCTGATTTATACCATCTAGATCTGCTTAATGGATTTTCTTCCTTCTGAAAACCACACGTACTAGTGGCGGGCAAAATACTAGAAAATAATATAATATAAACATAACCTTACATAGAATTCAAATTCGAATATTTATTTCCAATTAAAATTATCGATTATCGATGCAAAGCTAAACCTAAAGATTCTCGAAATTATAGATGAAGCAATGCTGTTTTAACTTACCTAATACCTACCAATAACTATGTACTTACGTATAACACACAGCTAAGTAGCGGAACCTCTACACTCGGTGCCTACTTAATCTACTTAGCACTTAAGTTACAAGTATCAGCAACACAGTGTTTGCAGTTCGGGGAGCTCCTTTTACATAAATTGTAGATTCGACCCGCTTAAGGCCCTTACAAGTTACTTAAGTTTCCTAAATTAATGAAATCACGGTCCGCGGGTCGCAGATGTGAGGAATTTTAGCACAGATCTTATTCGTGTTTGGTTGTAAGTTCAATTTATTAGTTAACAAGTTAATTTGATAAATTAGTTAATTATCTTTATAAATGTCGTTTAGTTATTGATATAAATTTAAACTCATTTGAAATCTGTAAAATACAAAAGTTCAGTATGAAAAATTTACTGCCTCGATATGTACAATTATCAATGACAACTAACATTAGGCCTAAGAAAATGCCTATATTTTCATACCTACTATTAAATTTTCCATGCTAATATGTAGCTAAATAAAAAACCAAGAAAGTAGTAAAGAAAAACCAATTAGCCCTTCCAGAACCCAAAATGGAAATTTTTAAAGCAAGTTCTTATTATAGATCTATTTTAATATACAACAAAATTCCTGACATAATAAAATAAAAGTAAAAGTTATTATTTAAAAAAAAAAGGTAAAAGAATTATATTAATTAATAAATTAAAAAAAATTAAATATATTAAATAATGAGTTAATACTCTCTAAAAAAAATTTAAGACTTTAAAACTCTACTTCTAATAATCACAGATCAAAAATTAGCAAAAACAAGACTGATTGGACAATTTATGTATAGGTATTGTAATATAATAATCTAATAAATTATTCCCTTCAAGTGAACTATCAATTCTCCCTGGACTACTTGTACTGTTATTTATTCTGTGTCTGCCTACGTGCATCGCTTTTGATAAAACGGAACGCATCCTAAGCAAATAAGAGAGAGCGCATCTGCCGCTATGAAATGAAGGCGCCCCTATCAAATGTATCTTCACATAGGTGGATAGATTGATTTACTATAAGTATTAATAAACAATGTCGTGAAATTTTATACCAATAAGGGACTTTTAAACTTAAACGAGAATTGTAAATGAAAACACTCTTCTCAACATTTATTTTTTATATGTTTATTATAAGTTGTTAACATACCATCGTATATACATACCTATTGGTTTTACATTCATGATCAAATTTATCCTTCGATAACTGGATCTGACAAAATAAGTACCAGCATCTCATTATACTTGTATTACTGTTTTCGTCTATAGGCGACGGTTACCACTTTCAAACTTTCCATGAAGTGGGCAAAAAATAAGCTGACGCTTATTTTTAAGATGCATAATATAACAAACCTGAGTCCAGTTGCCCCATTGGAGGAATGTTATTGGAATAAATGAATTCTCCTTCAAAATAGACAAAAATTTTAAAAATCTTTATTAGGTACAAAAATATTACTTTTTAAGAAAAAATAAACTTATTATATATATAAAAAATAACTTATAAACTATCAAACTGCACAATTTTTTTTTTATTCTTTTAGTAAGCCACTGAATGTACCACGAAGGTGTCAAACAATCATATATACATATGATTATCGTCTTTTCTAAGATTTGCCCAGTTATGAGTACGTAATACTACATCACAAGTCAACTGGATATGTATACATATCTAACCATATCTATTTACTATAAATTAAGCTAATGGCATATTCTCTCCTGACAAAAAATATTTCACTAACTTGAGTGCTAGCTCTAATCACGAAATTGGATACCAGTTTCCTCCCCATGTACGTCCATAAACGATTACATTTAGTTTGGCCAATCCATGGATTATCTTTCTTGCGCGAAACATCAGGGTCCCTTGTCGTACCCACCTAATGACAGGAAATCCGAGACAAGATGGCCGTCTCTGTTACTTGTTCGTTTATGATATTGTATTTAATAATATCTACCTACACTTTGCCTGGTCTTATATGACATTTAAGGACTATGCAATAGTGTTGCACTCTTGCACTCCTTAATAAGTAATATTTATTATAGTTGTGCTGTAACTAATTAACTAAATAAAGTTAATCCACACAACGAATCAGCATTAATGTCTCGAAAATTCTTACGATTACGATAAAAACAAAATTAACAAATTTTTGTTATAATATCTACTTTTAAATTTTTGTTACAAACCATGTTACGCCATCTATCGGTGAGTAGTAAAAGTTATAACAACACACAATACCCATTCATATGATTAAAGTAAACGGAATGATATCATTAAAACAAACTCAATAGGTTTACAATAGCGCGATTATTTAATAAGCATCGCCTGTACATGTTATAAAATGGGCACATCTCATCACGGAGTGATGACCCGAAAAAAGTTGAGCACACATTCACGGCAGCTCCTGTCCACAAATGTATTTGCGGAAGCAATTTCGCAAAATGCCACAATTTATTTAAAAATTACGCCCTTGTTTGTGTGGGTAAATATTGGCGTGTTTGGTTTATGATAATAATGGCAACACTGAGCGGCAGGTATACGTACGCGGGCTAGCGACAGTATTATTTACCTGTACACATATTATTTAATATTTACCGCCGCAATGTAAAGTTGACAATATAATATTTGTTAAGTATGCTCCTCTTTTGAAAGTTGATATTTACACCTTACAAATGTGGTTTTAATCAAAGGTAAATTTGAGGATTAAATATAAATAAGCAGGCGTGATTGAGAGCCTGATTTTATTTGAAATAACATTTATAGTGGCTTAGTTTAGTTGTTTTTATAATTCGACTCATTAAACCAATATACAATATTTAAGACAATAGTCAAGTAGGAATCTATATAATGAAGTTAACATTATAAAACATAAGGGTAACCTCTACTCTTAAGTTTAGTTATGTAAAGCCAAATATATGAAACCGAATTAGTGTCCTTCTCATTTGAGCAAGTACAAGAAAGTGTAAAAAGTCAATGGAAAGGTAATCAATCTAATCAATTTACAAGTGTCGACATGAGTGGGGCGGCAGCGCCGAACAAACTCCTCGATCGAACGCAAAGTCTAACTGCAAACAATATCATCATTGTATTTGTACTGAAACAACAAATTTGTAGCTAGCTTTAAATGCAAGCCTAACACGCTGGCACACACTCACCATGTGTACAGAGACAATATGTTGGAGACTACCACGATCTTAAGCAACACGACAAAATGAATCTCCGTCAGCGACTGATACGGCCCAATTCAAACACAGTCAGCGCCATTTTGTTTTGACAAGCGGCTATCTCGCCCGGCACTGGTAACACAAAACTCGACCCAATGTGTACGACTTTAGAATTGAGTTACAATAAAAGCCGATCGTGTGGAACATCGGAAATTAAGGGAGGACCAGACACGATTCTGTTTGCCGTCTAACGTGGTC
The DNA here is from genome assembly GCF_026898425.1 of Galleria mellonella. Taxonomy (NCBI): domain Eukaryota; kingdom Metazoa; phylum Arthropoda; class Insecta; order Lepidoptera; family Pyralidae; genus Galleria; species Galleria mellonella. The sequence continues at coordinate 9,653,480 of NW_026442138.1, forward strand.
CCAGGACGAAGCGACAAATATTTGAAGTGTCAATTTTGTGAATGTTGACCGAAAATTGTGGTTAATATTCCTGACCTGAACAACCTGGGTGCGTGCGGTGCTATCCTTTAATTAAATCACAGAAATAGTCCAAATTGTTAATTTATTAGGCCGGGCCTCGGGGTGGTTATTATATATTCAATTATAAGCGCCGATTCTCAACGTTGTCGCGAGATAAAGACGACTCGGCACTTTTTAAATTCATAACTTCTGAGATAAGGACTCCGCTGAATTACCATTGGAGAGACTAACGAGAATATTAAATAGCTACCTAAAATAAATTACAGCGACATTCCTGTTCCATAATTTATTTATAGACTAGAGAAAATTGGTCTGTCTGCACACACAGAACGTTATAACTATTGAAAGGAATTTGGTATAATTTGACTAAATACATAATTAGATATCTATAGATATTCAGACATACTGAAATATAAGATTATATTGCTTTTATACATATATTTCATACGTAGATATCAATCTTTCGAGATGTAAATTATACTAAGTTATAATAGATAATTATATGTCGTAAACCCTATTTATAATATAAATAAAAAAAAAAGAATTGAAATCGGTTTACCAGTAGCGTAGATATTGCTTAACTTACCAACATAAATGTATATCTTCTCTAATTGAGAAGAACAAAAGTTTATAAAGCTCAGTGTTATTTATTTATAGCATATAAACTTGAGGCTTATCCGGTAAAAAATAAATAGATGTTTAATTAAAACAGTAATATTATTACTGTCTTACATAATTATTTCCAATGAAAATTTTTGTTATGATTAATTGTATTGTAGCAATATTTTAATTAATATCTATATAAATATAAAAACCATACAAATTGTGTAATTAGGTATAAAAATCTACAACCATATTTTAATAAAATGCTTACTACACCAATATCTAAACTACATTGTTTGTTAATGATTAAAAGCCGAAATCAAGCCGTTATCGTCTCGTTAGACAGAACAATATCAAACAAGAGCGAATCGATTGTAAAGACAAAACATTGTTACAGCTTGTTAGCGCATATTGCTCGTTACCGCGGTGCTATTTATTTTCGAGTGGCAATACCCAAGTGTCCATAGACAAAAAACACTTCAACTATTGTTTTTATTGACAACAATGCGTCCCAACACTACAACATTAAGAGTGATGTTGAAGTACCAAAGCACTTACTTTTCGCGACATAGCCATCCGAGTAGGGGTCGGTCGACGGTTCCGTATTTTCAATGTATGCTTTTAATTTTGAGTGCGCGAACTAGCTCGCTCTCCCGGGACGATTGTTTGCCAGGGTAATATTTGCTTCCGTTGTATAATTCAACCGGCCGCCATATTTGCCAAAGAGCAATCATTTTAATATCGTCAGGCATCACATTAGGGCCGAGTGGGAATCTCGCTTTATTAGATACGATTCATTTTATAAATTTAATTTTACCTTCTCTATTAATAAGTTGTTAGAACATTAAAATTAGTACCTATGAAGTATTAATGGAACAGTAATTCCAACAGCAATATTGGTTTACACTGGCAGAGTAAGTGCCTGATTATAGATGAAGAAGAAATCAGATCAGTCGACCCGTCGTAGTAAATTCACTGGATATTAACTATGACAGTTTCCAGGGGGGGGGGGCGTGTCGAGGTTGACATAACACGGCCCAGGTCTAGAGTATATTGTTAGCAATAAGGACGAATTCACCATTACTAAACATTCTTTCGGTGAAGCTAAAGTCTTTTTTATGAGGTTATAATGGAAAGGTAACTCCGCTTGCGGTATTAGTATACATTAGCAGGGTACCAGTGAGAGATGATAGGTGAAGATAAAGCAGACCAATTAGCCTTCTATGAAGAATTTATAAGAATTAACCACAATGACTTCGAGAGGTCATTGCATTCATATAACGATCTGGACTAACGTCACCCCCAATAAAAATCTTTTTCCTTCGCATATATATTTATGTGGTAGATTCTTAACTACATAAAAAGGTATTAATAGAAGGGTTTATGTAGGTTTAAACCTTACTATTAGTATCTATATCTTCAAACTTATTTTTTCACCTATAAGGAAGATAAGTAGAATTTTGTTTATAACACAGAGGGCAAACGACCATGTTTTCCTGACGGTAAGTGACTACCATCGCCCATGAGCACCCGTATCACCAGAGGCATTACAGGTGTGTTGTCTGCTTTTTAAAAAGGAATATGCCCTTGAAGTTTACGATGTCGTATCGGTTTGGAAACACTGCTGCTGGAAGTTAATTTTAAAGCGTGGTTCTGCGTGCACGAAACTGCCTTGAAAAAGTACCGGACTGCGACTCATCCAGATGGTCGAGATGGAACTTTAATTTGTGACGGTTTGTTTGTTGCAAGTCGAGTAGATAATAAACTACTACCTAATATATCTGATATTACGTATATCTAATATATAAAATTCTCGTGTCGCGCTGTTTGTTACCAAACTCCTCCGAAACGACTTTACCGATTTTTATGAAATTTTGTATGCATATCGAGTAGGTCTGAGAATCGGCTAACATCTATTTTTCATATCCCTCAATCATAAGGGTAACTCCGAAATTTTTTTTTTATTTTTTTGACAATTTTTTTTTGTTTTGTTATGATTTAGCATTGAAAAATACACACAAATTAAAATTTTCACGCTTTTACGATTAACTCCTGTTTTTTAATCGCGATTTTTATATGCCGCAATAGGGTTGCAAGATGGCAATCGAATATATTATAATAATTGTAGTACGAGAAATTACATGCATAGTTCTCGAAATAATGTATATAGTAAAACAACGTTTGCTAGTAGATAGATATAAATAATGATTATTTTTTCTTCTAATACATTTGATTGTTTGATATAGTAATATCCTATATATTTATTTAACATATTATACATTAATTTAATTATATGTTTATAATATATGTAAATAGCAAGTATTGCTTTATTTTTTCTCTATTCAATAATGCACCGCCTATTTATGTATTACGCGGTTTGCTCGATTGTTGACTGGTCTGGTGCGATACTAAAAGTTTCAGATTATTACCATTAATATAGCAATATAGTTTTTACAAATGAGACGAGTCATCAAAATGGATAAGCAATGAGATGTAAGAGTAGGTAGAAAACTCTGGATTTTTGTCGTCTCTATCTACTTCGTAAGGGACTTAATATGAAAATTGGTAGGTAAATAGATGTTATTACGCAATTACATTAATTGTACTTCTATCTTCGTATCATCCGTTACCTAACCGTCCACTGCCGAACATAAGCCTTCAACATAGACTGCGTTAATGATCGGTTCCGAACCACCAGCATGTACTCGTAGTTGTACCTTACAAATACACAATTTGATTGTTAAGGACAGTAAAAATATGAACAAGGTGTGCGACTTAAAAATAAATGTTTCTTCTTGTAAATATGTTTTTCTTATTCGAAAACACTTGACAAAATAACTGAAATAGTTTTTTGGGAGCTAGAACAGATTAATGGCATTTCAGTTAATTTCAATGGGGAAAATTGCTTTGATATACGAGCAAGGTTACGGAACGAATTAAATTTGTATGTCGAGATACCACTGTATTTCATTGAAATATTTGAAAAAAAAGTAATACATATTAAATGTAATTACTTTCTACTTTAAAATTTCCTTTAGAAACGCAGAGCGCCATCTGTTATCTAGCAGCTGTATTACGCATACGCACGTATAAAATAGCACAGCCACCTACAAGTTGCATCTACTTGTAACTTCTAAAGTGCCTTTTGCTTAATTATCTTTATAACAAATTTATATTTATAATTAATCTAGGTAATGAATTTTCCATTCCGAGTCAGGTAATATCATTTGCAGAAATGTTAAATTGAAGTATTTGTTAGTAACGGAAACTTTAGTCTCCACTACTAATACTACAATGCTAGGTCGACCTCTACGCGGTTTTCCCTGGAAACCATCATAGTTCATTCTTGTTGTATTCGTCACGATGGGCTAACTGACCTGATTTCACCGTCACAAATTGTTCCTCACTGGTATCGCATCAGCGTATACCGCTAGCGCTGGAGGTGCTACCTTTCCATTGTCATCCAGTAAAAAACAGAAACTACCACCACGGAGCCACCTATACACACTAAAAATTTATCACACTATATTGTCCTTTTCGAATTTTAATATGCGTATTGCTTAGTATTTTCGAATATTTTCTTCAACTAAATATAAGAAAAAAAACGCACGATAAATTGCGGATTTACTGTAACAGAGGTCATGGGTTAAAAAAAAAAATAACAATTTATAATCCCGTTAATATGTATAAATATTTATTGCTAAAACATGTTAAAATTACATAATATTAATATAAAACGGCATCCGATAAATCTTTGTAGTTGTTAACTCTCGTTAACAAAGGTATATGACATCACTATCAGTAAATTAAAATATCCAATGATTTAAACAGTTTAGTATATATTATTTGTTAATTTGAATTTTAATTAATATTAAAACCTAATCTTAATGTATACCAAAAAATAGTTATTTTACGTTAGAAAAAAAATTATCATGTACAGAGAATAGATCAAAACATCTAGATAAAGTACTTCCACCAAATTTCAAATACTTCTACAAAATTTAAATATATATTTTTTTAAGATGGTTGCTTATTAACAAAATTGGACTCGAAATACTAGGTGGCGCTAAAATCAAGACTTGTCGTTTTTGTTGATTATTTGATAATAAAAAATAATTTGTGACAAAATTTCTAAATTGGCGAGCGGTTTTATTTATTTTTTACCGATATTGTAATAATTTATCACAACTTTTGTTTTTATACTTTTTGCGACTTTGTAAAAAAAAAAAAAATACTATCAAGAAACATTACAATTAAGTGGGTTATAAAATAATTAACAAAAACAACAAATCTCGATTCCAGAGCCATCTAGTATTTGCCTAATTTTATTTAATAATAAACCACCTTAAGTGCGCGCTAAATAAATTGTATAAAACATAATTTTCGTCTTGTTACCGTCATTTTATAATAACCTAAATTATTACAAAATATTAGGAATAAGTAAAAAGATATTTTTGTTTACTATCGATAAATTTAAAAAATCTTTAACCGATTTTAATTTTTTTTTCTTTTCCGATTTTAAAAAGCTACATTTTCAGCGAGATAATTACAGCCCATGTTATAATTAAAAAAGATATTAAGACACAAACACTCAGTAAAAAAGTCCCAAAACCGGATACCTAACAGTCAATTGACGTTTCTTGTCATTCGACGCTCTATATAGATGGACATGACCTAAGAGATATTAAATTTAAAAAAAAAAAATTAAATAAACTAGACAGATCAGATTGGAGTTTCATAATTAAAAATATATATCGCATATAAACTGAGCTCTGCAATTTCACAAAATTAAAATACACCCATTCCCATTTCAATACAAAGTTTAAGATTAAAAAATAATGTAAAAATAAATAATTATCATATTTCAAAGTTATTAGGCAATTTTGTATGCCAACGATAATATTACTTAATAGTATAAACTTAATTTATTAAAATAAACACGATCTAGATTTGAAAAAAAAAAATGTACGATCAGCAACAAAAGTCAATGAACACATTAAGATATTCCAAATTTTTATTACTTCGTTGCATACATATGCCATCACAGGCCATTAACTTGAACTTTATACAATGTCAATCCAGTTCTGAGGATAACCTTGCTGCGCTATTAATGTACCGTGTTGGAAAGCAAAGCAATAGATTTATTTATTAATACAAAGTGGATAGGAGCATCAATGTCCGCAGGTAGAGCGGTGTACAAAATTGTGACAATTATCAAACAAAAAGAACTAGACAAACTTAAGTTTATACATAAGTTTTACATACATCAGTATAATTAAGTTTATATATATATATATATATATATATATATATATATATATATATATATATATATATATATATATATATATATATATATATATATATATATATATATATATATGGGAGCTAGAACAATGAAAGAAGATGAAAGAAGAGATGTTTTTTAACTCTTCTAATTTAAGCCGTCCAATCTAAAATTGTTAATAATAGGATCTAAAAGCCCTATTGCTAGCAATATACTCATCAACGTGACCTCCACGCGGTTCCCTCTGGAAGACATCAGGATTAATTCTTGTGGAATTTATCATGATGGGCTAACTGACCTGCTTACATCCACACCTATCATCTCTCACTGGAGCTCCGTCAGCGAATACTGATAGAGCAGGTGGGGTTACCATTCAATTTTCACTAATTATAAAAAAATTACAGTGTTTATAAGTTTTAGACATCTGTAAAGTTCATTACTTTTGATGCTGATTGTACTTAATTGACAATTGTAATATTGACCTCTAAGAGATCTACAATAATTAGATTAAGGAAAGATAACGCAAGAAGTCTCTTAATTGAAGTGCTTTCGCAATTAAGGCGTCTTCTTAATCAATATGTTTATAATTACTATAAAAAAAAACTTATATAATTGTTTTGTACTTAAAATTGTAAATAATGGCAACAAAACTTTAAATTGAACTTTGTGTTCTAGTTTATTACACTAGTTGTTAACTTACAAATTATGAATGTGTTGATATAACTAGCCCGCCAACTTGTGCAACATTCTGCGGGGTAAAAGATTTACAGAAATAGGTGCGAATTATATATGGCTTTAATTATATATACTACAAAGAAATGTATGGTGTTGAAAAGAAGCTTCAATAGCTCTTTTTTATTAATATCAATCCTTTGTCAATTCTATACATTTAAACATTTCTATCGGCGATGTGACTTTGTGTTGGTGGTTGCTTCAGATATTTAAATATTTATCTTTACTATATGATATTATATATAGAATATTCTATATTTATGAGTTATATAAAAAATAACACACAGTCATCTAAAATGAAATGATGAACAATTAATGATTAAGTTTACTAAATCAAAAATACTAGTACTTAAACATAAAATGCAACTTAAATAATAATAAAATATGCAAATTCAAACCACTGTCATGCAATAAATCTCTACAATATTTACAGAATATTACAACATCGAAAATAGCAATGTGTATTCTCACACAGAGCTCACCTTTCAAATAATCAATCTTATGAATAGTTGATTTTTTATTTCTATTCATTTTTACTGGAATAAAATATTGAAATTATATAAAATATCTTATGCTGAGTACAGACTGATGCAGTGTAACATGAAATTTATCATTCCACCTTTCATATTCGCTACCAGTGTGGACGCGTCGCGCGCCAGAACCGCGCATACGCTACAAACCCCTCTCGTGCATATGCACGAGAACAATGTTCTCGCTAATCTACCACGAACACAACTTGTCGTCATCCATGCTCTTCACTCCAGCAAGATCAGTTTGTTATGATCCTTGTGTCAACAAACGTAGGTCTGAATCGATACACAGTAATTTATATGAGGAGTGCATACTACCTCTTGGTGCTGGGGGACAAAAGTGTTGTTAGTGATAGGGTCTAAAAGCTCCATTGCTAGCAATATAGCCTATCAAGTGGACCTTGATGCAGTTTCCCCTATAAACAATAATAGTTAATTCTTGTTAAATTCATCACCGTGTGCCAACTGACCTGCTTTCAATCTCAACAATCATCATCCGCTGATGTAACACTTTAAATTTACATTTTTACGTAATAAATTTACAATTTTACGTAATAAATAGTTCTGAGTGTTTCCTTTATAACTTCTATATATATATATATATATATATATATATATATATATATATTGTTTTATAATTTTTGCATTTTATTTATGTGTAAAAACTCATTTTATTTATTAGATAATTAAATATAGATACGATATTAATACATTGTGTGCGTAAGTATATAGAACACTAATAAAAAACTAATCAGCTAATTTGACAATTAGCTGACAAAAAGTTGACCCGTTTTTGAGAATTGATACGGAATATGGACCTCAAAATGTTACATTTCAAGTTACATTGCACTAATCTGTACCTGGTGTAACATGTTTCTACAATAGAATAATATGTTACATCTGATAATTGAATAATAGGGTGTTATATACTGTCATTATTCAACAACTAAAGGAAATTCCTCAATGTCTTCACACATAGAGTTAAATCCAGCTGCCCATGCTTCTGCTGCTTCCTCCTGAAAAGTAAACGATAATTTATTAACATAATAATAATAATATATATATCCATACACCTTTCTTAATTTTTATAAAAAAGTATGACTCTTTATAATATTAGAATGGGAATGTGATGAAAAACCAATGGTATCCCTCAGACATTCCTATTCCCGTGGTCTAAAATCTATTATACCTCCTTATTTAGTAGTTTCACTGTTCAATCACATTTCACAGGCTGAGAAACACAAGCATTGAAGTATAACAACTTCTTGGTAATAAAATAATAATGGATTAGCTTTATATGGAACTTAAATTTTTAGGATGTAGATATGCACATATGTCAGGATTTTTTTAACATAATGGTTAATGATAGTCATCACATGTAATATCAATTAGAATAAAATAAATTATACCTCTTTCTTCGCTTTATTCTGTTTCTTTGTTGGTTTTTTCCTAGTAATTTTAGGTTTCTTCTTAAGTTGTGCTTTAGGCATTGTAAATGTAAGGTCTGCAAGATCATCTTCATCACTGGATACAGCTTGCTCAGCATCAGAATTCTGCACATCACTGTCGGACGTTGATCTCTGTTGGAATGTCACCTTCTTAGACTTCCCATAACTTTTTCGTAATGGCTGAAAAATAAGTAAATACATAATTAATATTGTTAATAATATTTTCAACTGTTTTTATATTATAAATGTAAATGCCAGTTTGTTTTCCATTGAAAGGTGTAATTTATATATGAAATAGTATCAATATATTTTATATATAAGCAGTCAATATATAAAAAAAGGAATATATAAAAACAGCAGCTGATTTAAAAATATATTTTTAAAAATACTCATTTTCAGAGACTACCTGTACTGTAAGTAGATGATAACTTTATTTCCAGTTATTGTGTGTATACTTAGATATATAAGTTGGAAATAATTGTTCCATAGATATCAGTATTGATTTTCATATAAATCTTTAAAAATAATCCTAAATTATTAGTAAAAAAAAGATAGTATTACCTGTAGTCTTTTTTGATTTAAAATAATAGATTTAAAAAAAAAATACTTGCTACTATACAAACATTTATTAGTTAACATTTAATAATAAAATTACCTTCAGGTGATGTATAATTTCCAAATCTTCAAATAAATGTACAGACTGAGAATCATCTCCACTCAATTCAGAATCAGATGAGCTATTATTAATGTTTGTTATTCCTTCATTCTTTTCCTCAGCATGCTTGTCTGATATAACTGGAGCATCAGTTGCCGATTTAATTTCTTCATAGACTCGCTTCAATGCATCTGAACTTGCTACAATCCTAGACTTAGCAGCAATAGGCAATACAGCTCTTGTAGGCCCTGGCTGAGCATTGATTTCTTGAAGAACAGCCCGTGCTCGTGGCCTCAGTGCCAGCACCCTGGGATTATCTATTTTTATTGGAGACACATTTTCTTGATCTTCACTATCATCAAATCCAAAGAATGTAGCATTTTTATCTTTTTGTGCTGATTTATTATTTGTTTGCTCCACATTTTCATCATGATTTTCTTTATCATCTATTAAATCACTACTGCTATTTGTTACATTTTCTACTGACTCCTTATTTGAAGTTACCAGTTTTTCTTTCATTGTCTTAGAACCTTTATTAGGTGTTTTATGAACAGCAGCTGTGTGTATATTACCAGACACATTGGTTATATCTTCAAAAATTGAATTTACTTTTGTTGGTGTAACAGATCTCCCTCTTTTTTTCTTAGCAGCATTCTTCTCTGCTATTTCTCTTATGAATGATATTATACTTGTCTGCTTCAAATTGGGCTCATTATTCTGAATAATTTCTGGCAGCACCTCATCTGGTTGTGGCAGCATATTAGTATAAACATGTTTCTTTTTGTTGTCCTCACAACTTATGAATGAACTCTCAACTGCAGGGGTCATATTTGGCTTTACATAAGTGTTTGAATGCCATTTTACAGGCAGGTTACCAAATTCAACACGCCATGGACTAGCCTGTGGATGTCTAACTGACATGTTCATACTACTACTTGCAATAGGAATGTCATCAAAGAAACTAAGATTTCCTTGGCGATTGAGTGAATCTTTATCATGTACACTTCTTTGAGAGTTGTACTCTGTAACAGAACTAATTTGTTGTGTTGGTGTATTTGCCCTATGTGGTGAGTTTACTGGAGAGTAGTTTATATCATTATGATCTATATCTATTTCAAAATCTGCTGCAATGTCTTCCACTCTAACAGAATTGTAATTTTTACTTGGAACTGTTATGTTATTAACAGTTTCATTTCTTGGTTCATTATTTTGAACATGATTAATAATGCTATCCACATTTTGTATATTTATTTCAGGTCTAACATCAATTTTATCATTATTTTGTACACTTGTTTGAGGTCTGGCATCAATTTTATTATTATTTTGAACATTTCTTTGAGATCTGGTATCAATTTTGTCCTTATTAGTATTTATTTGTATATTGTCATAATTAATATTTTGTGTACTTGTTTTATTCCCATTTACTACTTGTTTTATATTTTTTTCTATATCAACATCACTTGTTAGCACTTGAGGTATTGGAGATTTCTTAGCAACAACATTCTTCAAGGCTGCCAGAACTTTATTCACATTTCTGTCATAACTATTTTTGAAAACAACAGTTCTAGTTTGTACTGGTTTCTTTTTAGTCACTCGTTTCCTTTTCTTCTTTGGTGGTGGTTCTTCATTGGGATCATATGTGAATTCATAAACATCTAAATTATCACTTTTCTTAGAGGAAGGCTTATCTTCAAGAACTTTAAATGATAAATTCTTATTTGATATTTTATTACTAAAGTGATTAGAAACAATTACCTGTGTAGATTTTTTTTCCTGAGATGCCTTATTATTAGTTCTCACTCGCAGTAACTTTTGGTTGGCATTATTATTTGTATCTGAAATACTTTTTTTAATAGGACTTTGAATGTGTCTTTTTTGTGGAGTTTGCTTTATCATTGTAACACAATTGTTTGTCTTATCATTCTTCTTATTTAGTTCATCTGAGGTAGATTTTTTAGATGGAGTAACATTTTGATTTGTTCTAGTGGTCTTATTCTGTACTATTGGTGTACTAGCATGGCATGGTTGTATGACACAAGATTTAGTTGGACTCAGTGAATGATCTTTAAATTTCGAAGGTAACTTACACAGTCTTTTGGGCCGATTTACTACTAAGTTGTTCTCTACATTTGTAACTTTTTGTGGTGTTTTTAATGGAGATGGAATAGGTGATTCGTTTGACGATGATTGCTTTTTGATTAGTTTAGTAGTTTTGGACTTTTTAGTTAGGTTTATAGAGCTAACTTTAACTGTACTGTCAATAACGGTATCATATTTGCTATTGGATGAATTTTTCAGGAAATCACTTTCAATATACCGAGAAGGTAAACGCCTTTCGCGACAAGGTCTTGCTACATTCCTAGATTCAAATCCACTGATTGGTATCTTGGGAATTACAATTTTCAAAATTTTTTGTTTCTCCACAGACATGTCATCATCGGATGCTGAATTGATTTTGTCTGTTAAAGCCTTTCTTGGTGCCTTCGTTACTTTACGCTTTATTCTAGATTTGTTTCGCTCCAAAACATCTGTATTCTCCTTCAAAGTTTTTGTTGATCTCCCTCGAGTACGAGGCGGCATGACGCTATAAACAAAACTAAGATCAATGTAAAAACGTGTTCACCCTGCACTAATACGACAATGTTATAAATGATTTATTCACACGATTCTGTTATTTTAACGCTGTTTATAAGAATTGTATTAAAAATAAAAATTTACAAGAAAAGAAACTAAAAATTTTCGCTCGCTTTTAACAATTTGACAATAGAATGATAGATAGCATTAAATCAGTTTATGTCATTCAGTCAGTCAAAGTAAGAGACTTCAATGAAATGTTTTTCCCTAAGAATTAGGAATTACATAGAAAAAATGATAAAATAAAAACTGTCCTCCTTTCTTCTTACGCAAATATAATTAGTAAAAAGAGAATGAAAGATACACAATCAGTTGCTAGTTTTCTCAATTCATAACAAGTTAATGTATAAAAAAATGTTATACGGTACTATAACCCTACCAAATTTAGATACAACCTGCTTGCATACTTTCTATATAAACTGTGTCGAATATATAATCTAGTAATTTAAAATTTGTCACTGACAAATAATTGACATATTAAACATTTCTATGCACTAACCTAATAATTGCGAAAAATAGCAACTGACGGTCTATCTTTCGTCCTCTTTTTACTAATTATATTTGCATAAGAAGAAGGGAGGCAACCATATGATTTACAGTTTTTATTTTATCGTTCCTTCTATGTAATTTCTTGTTCTTAGGATTTTTTCTGTTTAAACAAAGATCACTATTTTTTTTATGCAACTTAGAATGGCAAACACGCTGACGGCCCATCTGATATAAAGTGGTAATTGTCGCCTATAGACATAAGCAGTACCATGGACATAATAGAGTATACCGTTTCGCCCATAATACCTGCCATGCGTTGCTATTCCTGAGGACTCAGGTGTTATTCCTCTGTACCCAGTAAATTCACGCCATATCCCACTCTTCAAACCGAAACACAGCCATGCAAACATACGCATACAACTGCTTCATGGTTGAAACATGAATGGGACAGAGGTACCCAAGCAATCGACTTTTATACAAAGTCTCCCTCTGGTATTTATTACACTAGTTTATTACACTTTGTTCATGCAAACAACGCTTTTGAAGAATCCTTAATACACTTTTTTAAGAATCTCGCACAAATTAAATATAATCTTTTTGATCATTCATAATTTATTTAAAAAAATCACACTTATTTAACAATTATGGATTTATTTATCTATGGACCATTACTTCCTAGACGACGGTTGTTGTCATAGAAAATGTCAAAGTCAATGTCATTTATCTAAGGCATTCGCGCCTGTCTCACTAACTGAACTAAACTCAAATTTAAAAGCAGTCGTTTCATTAACCGTCGCTCATAAAAATATTATCTTGTTGTTGTTTCAATTTAATGTTATTCGTTTTCTATAATTTGCACAAATTTAATGAATTGATATTACGATTCCTGGTAAGATTACAAACTCTTAGAATTGTCCTAAATGTATTCTTAGTACTTTTTGACACAATGGTTTAGTAAAGACATTCTGTCTTGACTATATTTCCTCAAATTTTAAAACTTTTTTCTTTTAGCAAGGAACTAAAAAGTATGAATAATATGTGACAAAAAACATCCAAAAGCCTTTTTGGTTTGATAAAAATAATTGACAGTTCCCTGATCATCGCGAGAAGAAGATATGAAAAGGCTAATAAATTGCTAACGAAGCTGAATAAAAACGGACATTTAAACTGTCCATAATTTATTTTTAGTACTTAATAATAAAAAAACAACAATGGTGGAAAGTGAAAAAGTAACAATAGATACAGTCCAAGTGGCTCTTCGTATTCGACCTTTGATGCAGCAGGAGATTGAAAGAGGTTGTGATGAATGTATAGAAGTTGTCCCTGGAGAGCAGCAAGTGCAAATAAAGGACCTTGCATTCACATACAATTATGTATTTGCTCAGCACATAACTCAGCAAGAATTTTATGACACATCAGTGAAAGGTCTTATAGGAAAACTCTTTCAAGGTATTTATTTATTAATCTTCAATTCATTTTATTTTAATTTTTTTTGACAAAAAAGGTAGCTGTTGGCAGCAGACAATTCAGGTCTTTATTTGTCACAGTTTATAGCAGACATCTATATCAAGCTGAGCCCAGATGTCTTAGAGGTCATTAGAGGAGGACATCAGTTACCACACTTATCTGATTGTTTAGTTCAGGATTTTATTTTGAATTCACATTGGAACTAGTATGATCTTTCTTTACTTGCATCTTAAATTATCCAAGCTACCATTTGGATCACCTATAGTTAAAAAGAAATAGATATTAGCGTTGAGAAGCCACCATTCTCTAAATTTATCTATAAACATTTCAATTTTATATTACAGCAACACTAAATTAAATTTTTAATAGATTACAATATAATTAGTATAAATTTAGTTTATAATTGTCCATAAAATTGTACTTTAGCAAAACTAACCTATTAATATTAATTACTAAAATAATATTTTTTTAGAGTAATTAACGGAAAATAATACTACTTGTCTTGATAGAATTATAATTCATGGTTTCATTCACTTACATCTTTTGACCATGACTGCCCTATCCAAAAGGGTTTCACCATTTTATATTCTTTAATTACTACCACTGAGTTGTTGAATGATTAGTACCTACTTATTTTGTAAATATATTAATTTATATAAATTAAATTAAATTAATTGATAATATTTAAAAATGTATATAAAATTATTAAGTATAAAAATATAATATAACAATGTAGACTCATTAATAGTTATATTTTTTTAACATGTTCAAAATTAACAGTGATTTGAGGCAGGCAAAAGAATGACTGAAAAAGTGGCACTTCATTGCAGTGTCTTTAGGGAAAATGAAGCACCACAAATGCCCAATCTTCCTTTATTTATTTATATTCTATTAAACTAATTAATAGTTACTGTGTTATTACTTAAATTAAATCCATTAACATGTGCATTGTCACTAATAGAAGGATTGTATTGTAAGAATTGTATTGGGCTGTATTAGCAGATACAACTTCTAAATACCACATTCATATTAAACCTTAAAATAATCTTACATATTTGTAATTTAAGCTGGATGCAGCAAAAAAAACTATCTTGTAAGGGACTTAACATAGACAAAATTGTAACTTAATGTGTTTCTTTAGGTTACAATGTAACAATACTTGCCTATGGCCAGACAGGCTCAGGAAAGACCTATACAATGGGTACAAATTACTCAGGATCCGATGGAGACTCCACTAAATTAGGTAAGATTTTATCTTTTGTAATATAATCATATTTGTTTTCTTGCCATACTCTAATGTTGTAATAAAATGAGAACAAAAAAATTAATTGAACAAAAAGTTTTGCACTTCAATATATATACCTAGATATATGATCTGTTTATTTATATTTGAACAGCTCTGACATGTTGCATTTTTTTAATTAGTCTAATATAAATAAGATTGACAAAATAATATATTACATGATATTACATAAAGATCCTTTTATATTCTAGCTATTTGTTTATTTTTGCATTGTTATTTAGGGCAGAATATATATTAATTTTTCATTAAGATTACAACTTACATTAAAACTAGTCATGCCAAATAAAAAAATGTAATGCTGTTCTATACACACATGCACTTTATTAAAATATTAATTATGGTATTTAAACATATAGACTCATAACAAAACTGTAATAGATTAAATATTGCTAAAATCTTATTATTATTGCTTCTTCTTTTAATGTTTTATATAGCTTCCACCATAATTATTATTATTTGCAGTTATTAAATTATAAAAATTTAATTTTGTAAATGAATATTTATAAAATAATGTTTCAGGTGTAATTCCACAAGCTGTAGCAGACATATTTGATTTCATAGAGACCCATGAAGATAAGTTTGTCTTCAAAGTTACAGTTTCTTTTATGGAATTGTATCAAGAACAGTGCTATGATTTACTATCTGGGAAAGAACGCGGTCACAGTATCATAGAAATCAGGGAAGACATAAACAAAGGTGTTATATTGCCAGGTAAATACATTTCTTTTGTTGTATTAGCTTTATTATGGTTGTTTTTTTTTTCTTTTTAATATAATTGTATTGTTATTTTGATTTAAATTCAGAACTGAGTTATAACATAAACTTTTAGTAGTAAAGTTATTCTATATTTTATATAAATTTACAGGCATAACAGAGTTGCCAGTTACATCTACAGCTGAAACTATGATGGTTCTGGAGCGAGGGTCCATTGGCAGAGTAACAGGCTCAACAGCTATGAACCAGGCATCAAGTCGGAGTCATGCAGTGTTTACTATAGTTATAACAAAAGAGAGCAGGACTGACAAGTGTGTAGAAACTATTTGCAGAAGTATTAACACTAATCAGAAATTGAATTATATTCTAGCTTTTACCTATGAATTAATAATTATAGATTTTAAAAGTAATTAATCATATAAGTAGAACATAGACTAGATGATATACTAAGATTAATCATACACAAAATTTTAAGTTGACCTTCAAGAATTTATGAAAAATAATATATTTTCAGGAATTTAGCAACAACTTCAAAATTCCATTTAGTTGATTTAGCTGGTTCTGAACGCATAAAAAAGACCAAGGCAAGTGGCGAGAGATTGAAAGAAGGTGTGAAGATCAACCAAGGTTTACTAGCACTGGGAAATGTCATATCTGCACTTGGCGATGGCACCAACCGAAGTTTTATAAGTTATAGAGATAGCAAGCTCACAAGATTATTACAGGGTATGTAAACATTGCAAATACTACTCTATCCATAGATGTATTTAAGAGGAGTTAGGAGGACTGGACTGTATTATCATCATCAGAATCATCTAGTGGGATGAATCCCATAATGCCAATAAAGCTTCGCAACCTGTCTGACAGTAAATATGCTCTTTTTATAAGCAGCCAAACCGCCGCTCTTAAAAAGTAAACTTAAATATGCCAATTAATCTCTCAATATTACAAGGATTGATTCAGATAGATAGGGTTTTATTCCGAGTTTTCCTTCCTTTACAGTAGTATATAAAAAAAGAAAAAATATTTTAGGGAATTCATGCAATGCGACCTTAGAAATAAATTGAAATATATATAAAAACTGGGCAGGAAATTGACAAAAACTTTTGATTCCCCATACTAACTTGGCGAGTTTTATGCTTATTCAGCTATCAAGTTAGTTTTTTTAACATTCAAAACCTGTTAACATGTTGAGCCCGGCGCCGAATTTGCTGTCCTTTCCGTTCAGCCGGCAGCCGGCGAGAGATACAATGTTGTATGCTATCGCCAAGAGATTACTTTAGTACTAATGAGATAAGGAATTCTTTGTCGCGCTATTTTGAACGTTTTTTAGGTGTATGTGTAATGTATGTGTGATTCTATTCCATATTTTCGTATGATGTATACATCACTTACTTTTACTATAGTAAAACCACGTACGTACCTTCGAGAGGTGATCAGTTACAAAAGAGCTATCGAAGTGTACAGATTGTTCGTAAAAAGAAAATTGAATTTAGTTTTGGAAATCAATGTTATTGCCCATCATAACATTGAATATGTCCGACGCTGGCCACACGGAAAATTTTATTGCCGGTCCCCAGGGACTGACGCTCACCACACGGAAAGTTCGCTGCCGGTCCCTAGGGACCGGCGCCGGCCACACGGAAAGTTCGCTGCCGGTTTTTTGCTTTGCATTTTCACTAATAGAACACTCCTATTTTACTTTGGCAATACTGTTCAGTGATTTCAATATTACATTGTCTTTTATTTATCATCTACTTTATTCTTCTATTCCTGCTTTCACAATACAATTTATTGATGCACGACCATTACCGGGGTATAAAGCAATACTGTAATATTAATTAATAATATAAAGAAGAAAGGTTTTTTTTGTTTCTAATGTCAAAATATATTTAACCGATTTTAAAATTCTTTCATTTATAGACTGCTACATTATTAGTGAGTACCGAACTGTATTTTATTTAAAACAAACCATACGAAGCTGGGGCATATCGCTAGTCTCGTATAACGTATATAATATTAAAAAAAATAATACTCTTCAGATAGTCTTGGCGGCAACTCGTTGACTTTGATGGTCGCTTGCGTAAGTCCAGCGGATTACAATTTAGACGAGACGGTCTCTACGCTGCGCTACGCCGACCGCGCGCGTCGCATTAGAAACAAACCTATCATTAATCAAGATGCTAAAGCCGCTGAAATCATCAGGTCAGTTTCAAAAGATATTAATATATTGTTTAGTCAAAATGTGAGACATATTTATCTTCGTTTAAGATCAGTGGTAAATAATGTAATTGGTGTAAATACAAGATACAACCCCTATATAACGATTAAAAATAATGTCTGGATTTTCAGTGTTAATATACCTTTTGAAATAAATACATGTAAGTCCAATTAGGTCTTGTTTTCTTTAAAAATTTGGTTAACTTTTTAATTTTTAAATTAATTTTTTTCGAATTGCAACCACACAAAAATCAAATAACATAAATTTTATGCAGATGTTATAAAATACACAGATATACAATAAAATCACATTAAAACTAATTGAAATTTGCAAAATAAGACATTTATTTTTAATTGACCACTTGATACCTTTTTTGCTATCTGTGGTTTTATATTCAAATTATAAAATGGCTACAATATTTCCAAACAGATTGAACAACTTAGTCAATGAACTAAGGCTAGAGCTTCTCGGAAAGTTGCCGACAATATCTGAACAGAAAAATGAACAACTACAAGAGCAGTTAGAAAGAGAGAAAGCGAAGTACGCCGAACTACTGAAAAAGCATAAGCAAGTTACTGAACATCTCGGTAATATGCTCATTGAAAACACAAATTTATGCGAAAAGGCACTTTTGGCGGAGGCCGCAAAGGACAAAATTGAACGGAAACTGAATGAGTTGACGGAACAATGTAACCAAACCATTGACAATCTAAACACAAGCGAGAAAGTACAAAATAACGACTCTCAAAGAACTAGTGTTGTTGATTACTTAAAGGAGATTAAGACAAGATTAGAAGATCTACAGTCTGTTAATTTGAAGAATAATGAAGAGCTGATAGACCATGAAATTAAGTTGTCCTTTGTCAAAGAAGAGAATGATCAAGATAAAGTTGATGAAGAAGTGTTGTTGAATGAGGACCAAGCAGTTTTAGAGGAAGAGAAGAGAGCTATGGGACAGGTAATTTTAAAGCTGTCACACATTTGCGGCAGTTGTCACATATTATCTTTTACAGCACTTTATTCGCAAGATATTAGTGTACAGAAAAGGTACTGTGAATGACAATGTGTAAATAGACATAATATATTTTTTTTTTATAAAAATCGGAGTAGAAATGTACTTAGAAAAGAATAAGTACTCCTAGTAAAATCAGTTACAATATCTATTTGAAAGCAGTTACTGGTCCCTATAAGTATAAATTTTTATACACATTTACTTATATGTATTCTCAGGTGGCACTAAACCAAGAGCTACAAGAATTGAACCGAGCTATGGCTATCAAAGCGTCGGTGGTACAAGCGATACTTGCAAACAACAAGGACATGCTGGACAGTCACAATAATCTCAGAGAGAATGAAGAAAAGATCGCTCAGCTCGAGAAAGAGAAAGATGAACTTCTGCAACAGTTAAAACGAACTAAGGTAAATATATATAGTTTCTAAATGATTTATGACAACAGAAATGTGGCAAAACTTTTAGAAAATAGAATAAAATCTCTTTGTACTTCATTTATTATCGAAAATTACAGATATTCTGCCTGTTTAATTATTTAATAATTAAATTTACTGTTTTAGGTACATTTTTCTATAATTAATATGTGTCGTATATAGT
Source organism: Galleria mellonella (assembly GCF_026898425.1). Lineage (NCBI taxonomy): Eukaryota > Metazoa > Arthropoda > Insecta > Lepidoptera > Pyralidae > Galleria > Galleria mellonella. The sequence goes on from NW_026442138.1 coordinate 9,673,232, forward strand.
TTTACTAAATTACAAAAATTTAATAATTTAATCCTGTAAAATTAGATCACATTTTTTTTTAATATTCCATTAGTATATTTAAATAAAATGTCTCTAATATTATAAAACAAAGACTTACTTCTTCTTCTTCATAATCATTCAATAAATTTTAATAATTTCGTTCTTTTTAATATTGTCGTGTTATTTTACTATATATTATATATTAATTTGCATCCTTGCGAAGTCGGTGGGGATCGCTAGTTAATCAAATAAAATACTTATATATTTAAGACAAAAGATCCATCACACGAAGAGCGACGTACTAAAGTATCAGCCCTAGAATCTGAAATACAAGACTTGAAGAAGAAATGTCAGCACCAGGCCAACATCATTAAGACAAAAGAGAAGAACGAAGCTAAAATTGCGGCGCTCAATGCTGAATTGCAGGCCATGAAAGTCACTAAGGTAATTGAGTCAAACAATTTATAATTAGTCTTATAGGATATTTCTGTTCCATGGGTATCACTGAGTATTCTGTGATATTCAAGGTGCTCTTCATGTTTATAGACGACGTCAACACGGTAACCTTCCATCAAATGGGCGGGTAGATTGTTTGACATACTAAAAAAAAATTTAAAGTTTGGTCTATCTTAATAACACTGTGCACGAATTTGACTAGTTATTTAGAGTATATCAGTTTCATTGAATGGTTCCATTTAGAAGAAAATTGACAATTTGTATTAAAGACTACCCATGTATCGGCAACCTATCTGAATGAACAACTCGCGAGAAATAGGATTTTTTTATTCAGTTAAACTGAGTTTTGAGTATTCTTTCACTCCATTCTGAATGCGATTTCAATTGAGATGAATCGTCAAGAAAACTGTTACTTTTTTTTCAAAAATAGAATTTTACGAATTTTAAATTTGTGTGAATACAAATACCAAGTAGCGCAAGATTATAAAAAGGAAATATATTTCGTAGCTATTTTTCAAAAAGTATCAGTTTATATTATAATAATCTTATTACTATTTCAATTAGGTAAAAATAATAAAACAAATGCGCGAGGAGAGCGAGAAATTCCGTAAATGGAAGGCTGACAACGAACGTGCACTGCTGCGTCTGCGCAACGAGGACCGAAAGCGCGCCACTGCCATGGCCAAGATGGAGTCGCTCCACGCCAAGCAGCAGAACGTGCTCAAGCGCAAGATGGAGGAGGCTGTTGCCGTCAACAAGAGGCTTAAGGTAAGCACTATCTTAAAAACAATCATAACACTTTAACTTGCCAAAAATGTGGAACCGTCGCAGAAATCTTTAAACTTTCAAAAACAATATTGTTCGCGACATTATTGTACATGTGTAATTATAGCGATATTTATAGCAATGTTTATAGTTAGTTGTTAAGTCCCTAGTTTAATCGTTTTTGTATACTGTTATTTTATATAGATTTTACATAGATTTAAGATACCTATAGTGTAAGTCAAATAAAGCATTCTTTACGTGTCGTTATTATTACCTGCGAATAGAAATAGAAATTGTAAATTGTGATAAATAAATAGACGCTATAGGGTACCGATCTAAAGAGACACGCGTCTCGTTCACTCTCGCCCCGTCCCGCTCGCACAGATTCGCTAACGCGAGTTAGAAATGTTATCGTGCGAGCAGGCGGGTATAAAGATAGGCCGCCTCCCGTCGAGCGGCATTCGCTTCCGAGCAGCGACGCACTACACTCGAGAAGAAATAGGACAAGAAGAAAAAATACTCTCTTCAGACGGTACCGGAGGCTTCAGAATAGTAATCGCTGTGTTTCACTCCAGCCTGAACCAACGCCCCTACAGTCCACGCTCACCGAACGGCAGTCCACACCGTTCATCGTGGTCCTTCGAGAAGCCGGATTGCTGGAGGAACACCGTTGGTACATCGAGAAGCCGGATCGCTGGAGGAAGACCATTCTGAAGCCGGATCGCTGAAATGCCGACTACGAGAAACATGAAGTCGTCGCAGCAGAAAATCGCCGTCACCGAAGCCACAACGTCCGCCGCCACCACGTCGACTACGGCCGCCGGAACGCTGTCCGTCGCTGCCACGCCGTCCGTTGCTGCCACCACGTCGTCTGCGGCTGTCAGAATGTCTTCTGTCGCTGCCACGTCGTCTACCGCCGCCACCACATCGACTACGAACACGTCCGGCGATACGACGACCACAGGAGCCACGGAGACTACCGAAGCCACAGGAACGACAGAGGAGACAGCAAGGAAGAAGGAACCGAAGCACGGCACGGCACGCACGGTTCGCACCACGGCCTCACAAAAGAAGAAGGCTCTGGCCAAGGCACGGGAGGAGCTACTTCGAAAGGAGGTGGAATTGGCTGCTGCACGTGTCGCCGCCCTGGAAGCCGAATCGGAGGACGACGAGGAAATAGAAGACGACGACGCTACCGTCAGAAGAGAACGAACGTCGGATTGGGTTCATCGAAGCACGCTAGCACTCACGATGGAGCCGCATGTACCAGAGATAGAAGAGGTCACCGGCAAGCGTCAGGGGTTCGTCCCATCGAGACCCGTTGAAGAGGATTCGAGAGCGCCGCCGCCACAGCCGAGCAGCGACGCACTTCACCGGGACCACGCACGCCACGTTGACCCACATGCCGCCATTCCTACGATAGCAGCAGCGATGCAGTCGACGAAGAAAGAAGAACCGGTGCTGAAGGTGGGCATCGATTGTAACGAGTTTGCGATCGCCATGCAGATGGCCGCTCGCAACATACTGCCCTCCACAGCGTCAAGAGTCACCGAGTTGCCAGTCTTCAATGGATCGTCGAGCGAGTGGTTACCATGGAAGATGGCCTATGAAGAGAGCGCAAGTCAACATACAGAACAGGAGAACCTAGCAAGACTGCGCAGAAGCTTGAAGGGGGCCGCAAAGGACGCGGCACGCTCCCTATTCGTCGGGTCTACGACCGCAGAAGAAGTGATGAAGATGTTAGCCGCGAGGTTCGGCCGCCCTGGAGCACTCGTCACAGCCGAACTGAACAAACTCCGCGCGCTACCACGACTCTCGGACAACGCAAGAGACGTCTGCCTCTTCGCGAGCAAGGTGCAGAACGTCGTCGCCACGATACGAGCGCTGAACAAGAGTCACTACCTCTACAACGAAGAAATAGTAAGAAACGTCACAGAGAAGATGCCGTCGGTACTACGCTTCAAGTACTACGATTTCGCCAACGACCAACCGGAGGGACAACCGGACCTCATAACACTCTCTCAGTTCCTGCAAAGGACCGCCGCACGATGTGGAAACTTCGCCCCCGCCGAGGAGATACCGTCCGAAGACCGGCGGGAGTCCGCTCCTAGGAAGACGGCGAAGACATACACGACGCAGGAGAAACCCGCTACACCACCGTGCCCGATGTGTCGACGAGAGGGACACGCTCCATCGGACTGCAAGACGATGAAGGAAGCGGACACATCGGCGAGGTGGGAGCTAGCGAAGACTCATAGGCTGTGTTTCCGTTGCCTCAAAGTGAGAAGATTTCGCCACGCCTGCAAGAGCAAGAAATGTGGAGTAGATGAGTGCACGCAGACTCATCACCCTCTGCTGCACACCACGCGACAACAGCCGGAGAATGAAGTGACAACGCACGTCGTCGAGGACAAGTCCGCCGCAGTCGCCGCATCGGCAAGGGAAAACGACAAGATCGCGTTCCTGAAGATCCTGCCGATACGAGTCACCGGTCCCACGGGAACGTGCGACACCTACGCGCTACTGGACGACGGGTCGACTTGCACCATCATCGAGACGGCGGTGGCGGAGCGAATCGGTGCTACGGGTCCCCCCGCACCATTCTACATGGAAGGTGTGGCCGGGGCACGGATCAACGCAGCTCAATCGACGCGTGTCCACTTCAAGATCCGCGGGCGGAATTCACAAGAATACACAGTGGGGGCACGGACGATGGACAGACTGCAGTTATCACCGCAGTCGGTACCGCGCAGCGTCATCAAGGGCTGTCCACATCTACAAGACATAGAGAGGGAACTGGTCTATGAAGAGGGCAAACCGACGGTACTGTTGGGGCAAGACAACTGGCACCTACTGCTGACCCACGAAGTCAGAAGAGGATCCGACACGCAGCCGGTCGCATCACTCACCGACCTGGGATGGGTACTGCACGGAACGAGTCGCGGCAGGACAAGACAGCAGGTGCACAGAATCAGCCACATAGTGACGACACACGAAGAGGAACAATCGATGGAAGAAATGATGAAGCAACATTTCGCGCTCGAATCGCTGGGGATCGCACCGAAGAGGTCCTACAACGAAGAGGAACGTCGCGCCCTACGCATTTTAGAAGAGAAAACTCGTCCGTTACCGGCGGGAGGATACGAGACGGGGTTATTATGGAAGAAGGACGACCCTGTGCCGCCGGACAACTACGAATCGGCAATGCGACGTCTCCAACTGGTCGAAAGGAAACTCGACAAGAATGAAGAAATTAAGAAGAGATATGAACAGCAAATGGACACGCTACTCAAGAACGGATATGCTGAAGTCGCCCCGCCACGGAGTTCCCAACGGGTGTGGTACCTGCCACACTTCGCCGTCATCAACCCGCAGAAACCGGGGAAACTGCGGATCGTGCACGACGCAGCAGCCAAGACGAAGGGCATCAGTTTGAACGACATGCTGCTGCCGGGCCCCGACTTACTTCAATCGCTACCGGGGGTCCTCATGCGGTTCCGGCAACGACGGGTGGCAGTCACGGCGGACATAAAGGACATGTTCATGCGGGTCACCATACGGGAAGAAGATAGGGACATGCAACGGTTCCTGTGGCGAGGAGATCGACGAGAGGGTCCACCTGTGGAATATAGGATGAAGAGTGTCATATTCGGCGCAACATCGTCACCGTGTACAGCGATCTACGTCAAGAACAAGAACGCAGAACAGTACAAGGAAGAGTTCCCGGAGGCAGCAACGGCGGTGGTCATGAACCACTACGTCGACGACTACCTCGCCAGCTTCGACACGGAAGAGCAAGCCGTACGCGTCTCAAGACAGGTCGCACAGATCCACGGTCGAGCCAACTACTATCTCCAACGGTGGGCGTCGAACTCGCATCAAGTGCGCGTCGCGTTCTCCGACACCGGCGGGGACAGCGTGGTACAACTCGACGCGGAGAAGATACTGGGGATGGTATGGCGACCTTCTGAAGACACCTTAGGCTTCAACTTTAATGGACACAAGCTTCCGCCACAGATAGCCAGCGGGAAACAGACGCCGACGAAGAGGGAAGCGCTACGTGCGATTATGTCACTGTTCGATCCACTGGGCCTCGCCACTCCCATCACCATACAGGCGAAGAAGATATTGCAGGAGACGTGGCGTACCGGTATCGACGGGGACACCGAGCTGCAACCACGGGAAGCGGACGCCTGGCGGAGCTGGATGGACCACGTGCGACGGCTGTCCGCGCTGGAGGTGCCGCGGTGCTACCCGGAGGTAGCCACGGCCGATACAGCGGAGCTGCATACATTCGTCGACGCCAGCTCGGACGCGCACGCCTGTGCCGTGTACTGGCGGGCCGTAAGCGCGACCGGCAAGGTCCACGTGTCGCTGATCGCGGCAAAGGGACGAGTGGCCCCACTCAACAAAGTGACCACGATACCGCGACTGGAGCTGCAAGCGGCCGTCCTCGGGTGTCGCCTATCACGCACGGCAATCGAAGAACACGACCTGAAGCCCGCTCGCCGAGTATACTGGTCGGACTCACGCACCGTGCTCGCATGGCTACGCACCGGTCCTCGCGCATACAAGCCGTTCGTCGCGCATAGAGTTGCCGAGATCGTCGAAGAAACGAAGACGAACGAGTGGAGGTGGATACCGACGCGGCACAACGTAGCAGACGACGCCACACGCGACCCACCGACGGACTTCGGCTCGCAGCATAGGTGGTTCCGTGGGCCGGACTTCCTGTACCTCCCCGAAGAGCAGTGGCCGCGTGAAGATAGTTCGAGCGACGATAGTCAAGTGGAAACGGGAGAAGAACGCGTACACAAGCTACAGAACGCGACGCAGTTGTCCATAGCATTACCCGATCCGTCACGTTTTTCTAATTGGTTGAAACTTGTTCGCAGTTCAGCACGGGTATTGCAGTTCATCGACCTCCTGCGACCGACCAGTCAACGCTGCACCGCCATCCGAAAGAGAAACAAGAAGAAAGAGAGCGCCGACCCCACTTGGACCCGCACGAAGAAAGTCGATAGAGAGAAGACGAAGATGAAAATCAAGAACAGCAATAGTCCATCTGTGTGTTTCATCCCCATAGACACACACTACCTCGATCGCGCGCGACGACTATGGATTCGCGCGATACAACAAGAGGCGTTCGGCGACGAAATCGCAGTATTGAAACAAGGGAAACAGCTGCCGTCATCCAGTCGACTCATACAGCTGTCGGTCGTCATAGACAACGACGACATTCTGCGACTTCGATCGAGAATAGCAGCCGCCGCCGATCTGTCAGCCGAGCAACGAGAGCCCCCATCGTCGACGGAAACCACGCCTGGGTGCGCCTATACATCGCATGGGTGCATCGGAAACTTCACCACGGCGGCTTCGAGATCACCACGAACGAGGTGCGACAACACTTGTGGGTGTTGCGCCTACGACACGCCGTCCGCAGTGAACTGAAGAGGTGTCAGCTGTGCCGCCTACGAAGAGCAAGACCGGCGCAGCCATCAACGGGCAACCATCCACAGAGCAGGCTGGCGCATCATCAGCGACCGTTCACGTTCACCGGCCTAGACTACTTCGGGCCTATGACCGTGACAGTGGGCCGCACTCACCAGAAGCGGTACGGAGTGCTCTTCACCTGCCTAACGACGCGCGCAGTCCATCTAGAAATCGCCGGCAGCCTCAGCACGGACTCCGCCATAATGGCCCTGCGGCGCTTCATAAGCCGCAGAGGGTGTCCCACTGAGCTATGGTCCGACCAAGGCACCAACCTCAAAGGTGCTGACGTCGAACTGAAGAAAGCAGCCGAGGAAGCCATCCAAGAAGAGTCATCAGTTCATTTCATCCGGTGGCGCTACATTCCTCCGAGCGCACCCTTCATGGGAGGTGCTTGGGAACGGTTGGTGCGTAGCGTGAAGACCGCACTAGCCGCTACGTTGAACGAGCGGGCCCCCAAGGAAGAGGTCCTCCACACTCTACTGGTCGAGGTCGAGCACACCCTCAACAGCCGACCGCTAACCCACGTGTCAACATCGGCAGACGACGACAGCGCCCTAACCCCCAATCACTTCATATTGGGCGGTCCATCGCGCGTCCCACTGCCAGGCAGCTTCACAGAGAGCGACGCGGCGGGACACAAGGAGTGGCGTGCCAGCCAGAGGCTAGCTGACTGCTTCTGGAACCGGTGGGTGAAGGAGTACCTACCCGAGTTACAACACCGGCGGGAGCCCCGAGCTACACACGGAGCCATCAAAATGGACGACCTGGTCCTAATAGCTGATGGGACCTTGCCTCGCAACACGTGGCCGCGAGGCGTGGTGGTGGCGACCTACCCTGGACCAGACGGCGAGATCCGAGCGGTCGACGTGCGGACAAACAAGGGCATCCTACGGCGACCCACTAAGAAGTTGATCATACTGCCCACATCGACATCGAGCGACGCGAACACGAGTTAACTCCAGCTACGAGAGCTGCGGCGGGAGATTATGTTCGCGACATTATTGTACATGTGTAATTATAGCGATATTTATAGCAATGTTTATAGTTAGTTGTTAAGTCCCTAGTTTAATCGTTTTTGTATACTGTTATTTTATATAGATTTTACATAGATTTAAGATACCTATAGTGTAAGTCAAATAAAGCATTCTTTACGTGTCGTTATTATTACCTGCGAATAGAAATAGAAATTGTAAATTGTGATAAATAAATAGACGCTATAGGGTACCGATCTAAAGAGACACGCGTCTCGTTCACTCTCGCCCCGTCCCGCTCGCACAGATTCGCTAACGCGAGTTAGAAATGTTATCGTGCGAGCGGGCGGGTATAAAGATAGGCCGCCTCCCGTCGAGCGGCATTCGCTTCCGAGCAGCGACGCACTACACTCGAGAAGAAATAGGACAAGAAGAAAAAATACTCTCTTCAGACGGTACCGGAGGCTTCAGAATAGTAATCGCTGTGTTTCACTCCAGCCTGAACCAACGCCCCTACAGTCCACGCTCACCGAACGGCAGTCCACACCGTTCAAATATATTTTTTTTTAAATTAATGTTCATTTTTAATTCGATGTTTTCATATAATATATATGTATGAACTCACTGTGTTTTTGGTCGATTCCGACAATTGTTTCGAATTGTACGGTCTGTAGCTCACATAACCCGTGATGACATCAGTGCGGGCGGGGGTGGGGGCGGAAATACATTTAAAAAACAACAATTTTCGATTTTTCTGATTATTTAAATTCTGCAGTAAAATATGAAGTAAGTGCAGTTATTAGTGGTTGATTAAAATGCAACACAGTTTATTATTAACATTTTACTTCACTTTGCATTTTTTCAAGTAAAAAATGGACAGATAATAGCGATTTTGCCACATTTATGCTCTTAAATTAATCCTATAAAATATATATTACAGGAGGCTCTAGATAAACAAAAACACACTGCAATGAAGCGCAATGCTAAGGGTAACATGAAAGCAGGCGCACTGCAACAGTATATTGAGCAGGAATTGGAGGTCCATCTCAGCATTGTGGATGCAGAGAAGTCCCTCGAAGAACTCATGGAGTACAGGTCAGATGCATTAACATGGCTTCTTAAGTATTTTCCGAATAAAAAAAGATTTCACATGCTCTCATAATGAATTATAAAGCATAGAATTATTTTATTTAAATAGACATTTATTTTAATATTTAAATAGTGTTTTTTTTTTCTTTTTTTAATAATCTCAATGGCGCGGTGGGTGGCTACTCTAAATGAGATCCAAAGTTCAATTCTTACTAAAATTAATTTTGATAACTAACTTTTCTATCTCCTCCTCTGATCTTATCCAACTTAGTAAAGATTGTTTTCTCAATTACCTTAAATTATTAGCATAGCATGTTTTTAAAGGGTGTGGAGGAGCGTTGAGCCGAATTGTCCAGCGACTACTCTAAGATGCGAGAAAACCTTTGCAAAAACATATCTGAGAATACACATGCATATATTTTATGAGAAATCATCCTAAATCTGCTATGATTTTTATGTATTTTGGGTTGTGACCTCAGTTCATTGGCTGATATAACATACTATGCATTTAATTTTTATTTATATAAAATATTATTGTTTATAAAAAATAAAATAAAATTATTGACAATGCCTTATAAAAAAATATCAATAGAATTCTTTGTTTAAATAGTGTCTCTAAAATGTTAATTAGAAGAGTGAAACATAGAATACAAAATAAAAAGAAGTAAAAAAAAGGTGTGCAATGTGGTTGCTGCCAGTATGTTAGCAATAAATAACTTTTCAGTCTTCTTTGTTATTTCACAGTTTAGCATTTTTCTTTTTTCAGATTCTCTTATTGGCATATATGGGAATTAAGATTAATAAGCTTTGGAACCGCTGTTCTAACTTGCAGATATTGTCAAAGTTTTGTGTTTTTTTTTTAATCTGTTAATCCTTTCAGAATAAAAAAAATACTTTACAATTATTACAGGGCATGGATAACAGAACAGATCGAGAGTCTTCGCAATAGTACAGACGACGAGGCGAATAGAAACAAGATTGCAGAGCTTGAAAATGATCTCGCGCTACGCAAGGCGCAAATATCGGACCTGCAACAGAAGATATTGACAGCTGACCAGGGTGAGTTCTATGCTTGTTCCTTTACTCAATTTATATATCTATTTCCATATTCAAAAAGCCCAGTGTTAGAGACATCAATACATTTTTTGCTTGATAGAGATGCCACAGTGTAAGAAATAACCACTGAAGAAACGGAAGTCATTTGGCATGTTCTGAACAATTATGAAAATATGAAATATATTACTGTGTATAGGCATGCTCATTCGATTAAAAGTAGGAAAGTATTTTTAGATTGGTGGTATAATGTTTAAATATGAGATTTTATTGTTACAATTGATTATTGATTGCTGTAACAGTTTGTGCTATTTTTGCTTTTATGACTTTGGATTAACATAGACTTTTTGTATTAAAGAATATTTTCTGTGAGTATACTTTACTAGCAGTTGATATATTTAACATATTTTGTCATCATATTTCCACCCTCTGTAAAATCATTCAAAAATCAAACATCATCTAGTAAAGTCTCGTCTTTTGCGCAAAATTTTGAATATGAAAGAAACTTATAATTTGTAAAATGTTTTAGTTTTTATGTATTATTAATATATTATATAATACATAATACCACAGATAAATTAATTCTATCCATCTGTGTGGTCCCAGCATAGAATTGGCCACCCCTTCCATTCCTGTGGGTGTCGTAAGAGGCGACTAAAAGAACTTAATGGTAGAAGATAGGCAGCAGCATCCTTCTTGAAACACCTCTAAAAGCCTAACTGTGGTTGCCAACCCGGCTACCAAGTGTGGTTACCAGCAAAATTACTATTATGGAGAAGGCTTATGTTCAGCAGTGGTCAGTTAATGGTTGAAATGAAGATGAATGGTAATTCTATACTATTTATTATATTTACAGAAAACAAATCGCGCACCCAATGGGACAATATCCAGTCTATGCTCGAAGCAAAAGTAGCCCTCAAATGCTTATTTGAGTTACTCGTAGACTCCAAGCGGGAACTTCAGAACCAAAGTGAGAAGGGATACCAGGCAAGATATGAGGAGATAAAGGAAGCTCATGACAGATTAATGGTTGAATTTGAAGCCAGCAAAACTGAGTTCGAAAGGCAACTGGCGATGATTAAGTTGCAGAACGAGCAGAAGGTAAGTACAGTAATTAATGTGATAAATTAAGTAGTTGCTTAAATGGCTAAAATATTATAACTTTTTGAGAGGATGTCGTTGTCTGTTGTCACGCCATTTCTAGTCCACTTTCGTTATACACATATGAAGTTCTCTAATGAAACCTGAAAGGTTAACCTGATAAAAAAAAACCTTGTTTATATAAACTTAAGGAATGAGCATTAAGGTAATTGTTTCCACTGTTTGGTACTATAAATCTACCGTATTCCAGTAAGTATTAATTTTAGTATCAACTGTTATTTATTTATTTCTCTCTAATGTGAGATATAAATTATTACAGCCTAATTTTGATTCACTCTTACAATGACACTTAATTAACCAATATGATCCCATAGACCTCTCTGCAGAGGTTTTCTCTAGAGACTAATAGGAGTTACCCATAGTGCTCCAAGCGTCCATAGGTTACAGTGACCATTTACCATCAGACGGGCTATATGCTTATTTTTACACAAAAATGTTATGGTATAAAAAAAGGTTTGCAGAAAATAGCCATCTCTTGTGAAGATATTAGAAGATGTCGCAATTTTTTCTGCTTATTTTTCCGCATAACTAGCACCAATTATAGTCTAACCAAACCACAGTTGAGGGTTTGTAAGCAATATATTATTTTGTTTACCAGCTATCAGCTTTAGTGGCTGCACAACGCGGCGTGGTCGGTAGAGGGGACAAGAACGAAGCGTGCAAGCATCTGCAAAATGTCATCCAATACCAACAGGACAAACTGGAACAAATAGAGGAAGAAAATGTATGTCACTCACCTTAAAGCATTGTTTCAAAATGTTCTTGTCTAAGGGATATATTACACTTCAAATATAATATAGTACCGTTATCTTATAATCCTGAATACAGATTCGAAAAGTGATTTTACTAATTGATCCTGAACTATATAAAATATTTTAAAACATTTTGCTAATGTTAATTATATTATAAATGTTTTAAAAAATATCGAAAATGAATATCTAATGACTGTAATTCTTGACGGGGCAGTCAGAAACATTTGTCAACTAGTATCATTATGTTAAAATTAACACTCGACATGCTCACAATCAACGCGGTTCGTTAGTGTGGAATAACATTCAGGTTTTATCCTGTAACAGACTATTGAAATATGATGAAGAACCTATAATTTGATAGTGCAACGTATCCCTGTATCTCATATATCAATTTTCTGTTAATAACAATTCGTTTTTATTTCTAAGCTAATTAAATGTGTACTCTATGCTATTGCATTAAACGTAACTTCCAATTAACACGGTCGTTTATGTAGTAGTATAGTTGTAGTTACAATGTAAATCGCTTACTATCAGGTGGATAGTATTTTCTTATACAGCTTGATATGGCAAATAAGCTGATGTTGCATCTCAGATAGATCCATTATAGAATGAGTTAGTGAACAAAAAATGCGCTGAAATAGAATGAGTTAGTGAACAAAAAATGCGCTGAAAATTCTGTTTTCGATGAAACAAAAGTTTTCACTGTATTCTATTGTCTATGAAAATTAAAGTATACAGTAACGTTCATAGTGACCGTTCTTGAAAAGTTTATTGTGGTCGTTTTCACATCAATGGTATAATTATAATAATAAATATATTAATTAATCTATTACACTATCTTAGGTTATTTGCAGACCATCCAGACTGCCAGTATGTGAATCATTGTAGTATGATTCACATGCTGGCTAACATACATCAATATTTACATTAACATACATTAATATAATAATTTAATTTAATAGTTTAAATTTAATACAAATTAATATTGTGCAAAAATTGTCTGGGTCGTAGTTACCTTTAGTAAAGATTTTTTTATTATTATTATTAATTTATTGTATCAATTACTAAGTCTTATTATAAATTTATTTGTATTAAAATTTGTAGTGATTGTTCTTATCGTAAATAAATGTATTCCGTAACAGATTAAAGTTCAGTATTTTTAATTTAACGTTATTTTTGTTAGACAACAAATATCAATTGCAAACTGATTGAAACTGAAAATTATTTACAGAAAAAGCTAGTAGATGAGTTAGAACAACTTCGTGCAGCCGGGAAAAAGCCCAAGAAAGGAACGAAGAAGGAGACGACTGTACAGGCGTTGAAGAAAGTGGAGTACGTAGAAATGACTGATGAAGACGAGGACGAGTTTGAAGATGAAGAGAAAGATCCGGACTGGAGGGCCACGCCGCTCTTCAAGCGGATACAGGTAAGCCCATAATTCTGTCTGAACAGATTTGAATGAAATTTGACACTCAGGTAGGTTATAGATATATTGGCTTGTCTCTCTCTGATCTTTATTGTTTCCTCCAAAAGATAACAGTAATAAACTAAATAAATTACAAAAAATGTTTCCACTTATTACTTATATGCTGTATATAGTTATTGCTAAAAATTATGTCTTCCAATCAATATTTGGATGCAGAAGAGTAATTATAACCCAACTTAACACATAGGATATGAGCAATACCCTGGAGATTAGCTAGTACATTAATATAGTGAATGTTCCACATATACAGGCACAACGCTCACGGCTGACGATGAACTTCACGAACAGTGAGCTCGATAGTGGCGGTTCACGCGCGTCCAAACGCGGCAGCGACGGCTGCCCCCATTGCACCTGCCGCGGCAGTTGCTCCACCAAGATGTGCGGTTGTGTCAAGTCCGACAAGGGCTGCGGCTCCGCTTGCCGCTGTCAGCGAGAGCTGTGCAAGAATCGACGGGCGTCTTCCGGCAGTGAGGACAAGGAGAACAATGTGAGTACGACACAGGGTTACGACCTTTTATTGTTACCCAAATGTTAAAAAAATCCCCAAAGTAATATGATTTCGTTTAGTATTGCCCAATCACAAATTTGTGTCAGTTTTAACTACGCTTTTCCTTGTATTCACTACATGAAGGATAAAAAAAAGTCCTTTACTTCTCATAATACTACCTTCGTTGGTATGTTCTATTGAATTTATATATTGATATACGGTTTACAAATACTAAAACTCTCACAAAAAAATTGTCCAAATTTCTCCACACACATTTAATTTCCTCTAAAATTACGCATATACAAATATTTTTACCCATAATTGTGAATAAATACTTAGTCTAGCAACACTAGTACGTTATTCTACTAACAAGAGTTGTAAAAACAGCTGTACTTACGTCATACTGTTAATCTATAGAAAGTCTATTTCATGCGCGTTGCTTCAGCACGATAACAGTAGTACTGAGAAGTGTATTTATATGCAGGTGGGATATTCCCTTACTTGCTACGCTATTCATATCCTTGCAGAAATCTTTATGCCTGTATATCCCGCGCACTCTTAATGTAGTGATGCGTAAAGGCAACTGCAACCTGGTTGCTGCTAACTGAGAGCAAGCAACCAACATTCAACGACGGAATCTTAGGTTATTAGTCATTATGTAAAAGACCGGCAAAGCACAAGCAACTCCTCTCGTATCGCAAGTGTTCATTGTCGACGGTAGCCAATTTCAATCAGGTGGATCATCTGCTCCTTTGCCTCTCTAACAATAAAAATAATAATAATAAAATATAGACAAAGCTACATTTTTCCAGCGTAAATGTAATAAAAAGATAAATTTATTTTTTCTTTACAGCCATCGAGTACAGAACTATCTCTTGACACTACGCCACCGTCCTACTTCGACAAACGGTAAGTATTTTTTTAGCAATTATATTTATAATTTACATTACATATAAATACACATAAAAATTATGTTTAATACTCTAGTATACTTTTATTGTGGTGTAAAGTATATAAACATGTTTAGATTCGAACCTTCACATGAATTGGATAACGGGCCGAAATCATCAAGTAATATAGAAACAGTGGAAAAGAATGAGATACAAGATAGAAACATTGTACGTTCATTGCGCCCTGTACACGCAAGGCGTCTAAAGAGCGACAATCGCACACAGAAATGGATGTTAGCATTGCTATTGTACAATACGTGTTTCGCTCCGATGTCCTCGTATTGCGCGAACAATATCATACAATACGGCATGGACGCGGCGAAATATAACGTGTTATCTCATGTCCTCAAGTTTTTGATGCGGGAGGTTATATATTTTCTTATAAGTATTCCGGTGTCCTATAGTTTAGAATAGACAGTTTGGATTCATGCTCGCAGACTATGCTCTTACTGATTATGAATACTAGATAATAAGATAACATAATACTAAGTTCTGAAATTTTTGAACGTCACATTCCTATTGTATATGTGAATTCTTCATCCCAATTTATTTAGTAAAAATTAATTTTACGTAAATATTATTTAAGTTCTTCAATCTTTTTTCCTGAAACTTATTTATTTTAGGGGATAATTTCATTACATAAGAACTTCTATAAAATACCTCATGTAAGTATGTAGATCAAGAAGCTTGCTTATAAACAATAGATAGAGAATGTAGAGAATACAACGTAATAATGAAGAGGACATTATATATATATATATACAAATGATCTGAGAAACTTATGAGGGGATTTGAAACTTATGACAATTGTGGTACTTTAAACAATGAATGAAACAAGAAAATCTTAAACATTTGGTACTAATTCTAACTCTCTTGTTGTCTTCCCTCCCATTAAAATCTTAATTGAAGTAGATGATATAAGAGATGCTAAGCAATATATATATATATATATATATATATATATATATATATATATATATATATTAGGTAATTCAAATACTTTCAGAATTAAAACAATCATTGGATTAACTCATATTATTTTTATTACTAAAGCATGATAGAAGAATTTTTTTTTCAGTAAGTGCATAGTTCTGCAAAGTAACTATTGTTGTAGCTATATTCGGGGCGTTGTAACGATATTCGTGATTTTTTAGAAGTTTAGTTTAGTTTACTGAGATTTTTGGAGTAAACTATTATTTGTTTTTTTAAATTCGTAATTTTTTTTTTTCTAGAATTTTAGTGGACTGCTATCTCTATATGCTAGAACGCGTAGAATAATAACGATTTTAAATCCTATTTGTAATGGATTAAATAACCATTTTTAGTATCAGTTTATAATTAGATATTGTTACTTCTGTTTTCTATATTTTGGTATAATTTCTAAATATTTCTTTTACATATATTTCCTCTTCATATGTTCTATAAACGTAGTTGATAAGTAATTTAATAAATAGATTATATTGTTTGATATACAAATAATGAAACAAATTGCTTTGCAGAATTATCGATTCCAATGAATTTTTTATAGCCCACTGCGATTTATAATTTCGTATAGGTATTATGAAAATTTATTTTTTGAGAAAATATTCAAGAATTAGTGCAACGAAAAATGTTATTATAGTTCCTTCCCACATTATATTTGATCGAGTACGAACTGTTATATACAAAACATTTTAAATATGGATAAAGGATAGTTCAACTATATAGCGATAAACTGCTTCGACTAATAGAATCCATAAGTTATAAAATGGCTAATACATTTGTATGTCAATTTAAATTCCCGACAAAATCTCCGGTGATGGAATATACATTGCCGTGTGGTTTCGACATAAAATGGACCAACTTTTCCTTTCCCGTGGGTGTTGTAAGAGGTGACTAAGGGAACTAAGGTCGGGGGATGGGCAGCAGTGTCCCTCTTAAAACATTACTAAAAGCCTAATTGCAGTTGCCAACCTGCCTACCAAGCGCGGCAACTATTGGTAAACATCTTTTATGGGGAGACCTTTAAGCTGATATGACAGATAAGCTAACAGCTGAATGAATTATTGATTACGACGATAATAAATCAAAATCCATCTATCTGCGGTAGGTTCGCTTTCTGCCATGTTGAATTTTAATATGTTCTGCGAAATATTAAGCTTGATCGAGTTTTACGTTCACCACAACGGTAACAGTCGACACATGCCACTGATTATTCCTTTGTTTTTTTTTTTATTATAGTTATGAGTATATTTTGTTACTGACAATGGTTTCGGCCAGATTCCACGTTTTTTCCAATGCATTTACATTAATAATGATCGTTTATTACAGAGGTCATCTTGACGCTACATACGTAAAGAAGAAGAAAAGCTATTTCTTCCCCCATGATCATGGTAATGGCGGCGCTAAACCTATAAAGGTAATATTTTGTATTTATTATTATTTTTATAATTTTAATATTTATGTTAATGGCGTATTTAGAATTGTTTTCCGCAGTGACCAGAGAGAGGAGGGTTTGGCCTCTTAGAAGGATAGATTATACACTCTCAAACATCCTAACGTGAGCACAATTTATCCACGCCTCCTCTTAAATAAGCATACAATTTACGTCGAAACTTTCAACCCACTTTTAAAAAGAGTTTATCAAATTTCAATTGTATTTATCAAACAATTCCTTATTAAGGAGATTCCTATTTCTGTCTGTTTTTTGGGTGTACGCTATATTTTCGTAATTCTAGATCATTATATTGAATGAAAAAATGATTACGGAAATCGTAATATTTTTTTTCATTCAATATAATTTATTACTGTTTCGATCCGATTATTTTTGTCGCAATTGATATCGCAATGTGTGCGACAAAATTTAAACTTCTTGCATATTTTAAATCTTTACCAATTCTGCTTTTAATGTTTATTTATTTAATAGAAAGGAATATATATATTGGTCTCACTAATTTTGATGTTATCTTTTTGTGACATAAATTCGTAAAGTTTGAATGGAAATTATTGATTTTATATTTATTTTTCTCTTTTACAGACTGAGTAACCAACCTTCCTGGAGATGCAGTATAGTTATATTCACACACATATGATCACTTATTTTTATTATAAATTCGAGTGCCTTTATTGAGATGAGTTTTTATTTTTATACAATACGATCTAAATTAAGTATGTGTTGTTTCAATAGGTATTTTTACTAACTGGCTTTTGCTCGTGTTGACAGCATTTAATTCGGAAAATAAAGACAATTAAATGCAAATTGTGGAAATATATAATATTTTCCGAAATGCTCTGCCCGTGTCTTTATTTTTTGCGTTAACTAAAAAAAATATTTTAAATAAACTGACATTCGAAAAGTATTGTTTGTAAATTAGAGGAGTAGATCTCTGAATAAATGTATTTATTATATTTTAATGTTTTATTATTAATTACAATCGCACAATTACAGCATTGTTTACGTACAATTTGTTATGAAAAATATAGACAATTATCTCGGCGTTAACGGTTTCAATTTCGCAAAATAATACAATCTTCCATAATGCATTATTTAAATTAAAGGAAAACAAGACACGGGAAGTAGTTAAAAAATTAAAATATTTACGGGTCATCAATTTAAAATTAATGTAAACAACACCTGAATAAGATATTTTTATCCCAATTTACATAGTCAACTAAGCTAAACTATATCCAATGACTTCTAAATCTTACAAACTAAATACCGAAAACAGGTTATGCCTCTTAGGATAGTGCGGGATACCTAATGTTTTAGCAATTTTCATTGTAATTTTCACTGTTTTCCTTACAAAATATCAGAGCAGTCATATTTTAACTTTATAGTTAGCCAAAAATGGATCTTATAAATGGAAATCAATCGATAAGTGTCACATAACCGCTCCAATGACGTAGTTGTGCTAGGATTTCCTGAGGCACCAAGCAAGAAACATCTGGCAGCACAACCCGAAACTCCCAGACCCGAGACTATTAAAAAAAAATCGTTTTTATTGTATAAAATATTTATTGTATATAATATTTTATTATATATAATATTTTATTATATATAATATTTTATTATATATAACATTATTAATATATTTTTTTTATTGAATCCCTAAGTTTCCTTAAGAAACAAAGGTGTCTTTTTTATCATTATATTACACTGGCGTGACACCAGTGAGGGATGATAGGTGAGGACGAAGTAGGTCAGTTAGCCCATCTCTAAAAATTCAACAACAAATCAGTCGCGATGATTTCTAGGGGTAATCACGAGGAGGTCGACCTGATACAGTTTTTTATTAGCAATGGGACTACTAATCCCCATTACTAACAATCCCTTCTCCCCCCAACACTAGGTTCATGTCGTATAAGACATGGCATAGAATAAAGCTGGCTGTATTACATGAATTAGTTGCACCGACAAGAGAAAACTCCTTAATGAAAAGAGAATCCCTAAGTTACGTTTATTATTTTTTAATTCTTTGAATTTAGTGACTTGTAACACGTACCATATTACAACGACCAGAGAATAATTATTATTAAGAAGTCACAAAAGAGTGAAGCTATATCCAAATTTTGTTAGAAAAACATGTTAAAGTCCATTTTCAACAAAAAAGATCGCAGCAGATATTTTACGATCATAACAGTAACACCTTTTCAAGTAAGACGTGTTTCCATATTGAGACCGTCATATTGTTCAGTGGATCTGCCGTAAACGAACTGTATGCATATAAATGTAATATAAAATATACCGAAATAAGTTGTTGAAAATTCAAACTGGATTACTACTTTCTTGATTTTTTTATATACAGTTAAATCACGAATTTTCAAATATTTTTAAAAATGTATTAGGTATTGTTTTTATTTTTTTTTATAAAATAAGTCGCAGGTTATTTATATTCGTGTATTCATAGGCCAAAGAGTTATTTATATTAGGAATCTTTCTATGATGGAAGTAAAACATTAGAAATTCGAAATATATTTGCATAGATAATATTCCTACCGTGTACGCCTGCAGTAAAGGAAAATATTGTTATTTATGTTCTTATTTTAGTAAACACTTTTTACTCAACGAGTGAACGGAACATAAATGTGTCCGTCCAAAGTCAGTTTACAGCTAAACAACATAGATATTTATTTTCTTTCTTTAATTTGCTCGTGTTTTTTTTAAAGGACGAAAATGGAATGGTTTTTTAATGGATGATAATGGAATCGAGCGGGCCACCAGTGAGGGATAATAGGTGACGATGAAAACGCAGGTCAGTATACCTATCGTGATGAAAAGGCCTGGAATTCAGCATGATAGTTTGCAGGGCGATCACGTGGATGTTGACCTGACAGGGTATACCCTGTCAGGTCGACATCCTTTGCTAACAATATATTGCTAGCAAAGGGGCGCTTAGTCTCCATTACTAACAATCCCCCCCCCCCTTATTTTCTCGTGTTGAACTTAACCGAATTGTTGAGAACGTTTATAAATATCACACGTGATGCAAGCTGTAGTTTGTAATGGTATTTCTATGAGATTTCCGATGATTGTCTCGTGCTGAAGAATTTCTAAAACAAAAATGCTAATTTGCCATTGTTGACTACTGTCAATGGAACGGTCAATAATTTATGTACGTAACATAGATGCATATATATTGCGCTATTGACTTTTGGCCGCGTTTTCGTATGCGTGAATTTTTAAAATAACCATTTCCAAAACGCGTGTTAAAATCAACGAACTGTCTAAAGTTATTAATGTCACTTCTATCGCTCTTATTATACATTTCTCATAAATTTTCCTGTATACAAACATAGTCTATTTATAATTTTATTATATTACACACGTAATAGATATATTTATACTGTTATACATACCAAAAAGAAGAGATTATTTGACCTGAAAAACCATTAGCCCGTCCTTAAAATCTACTTCTTTTTTTATTGATTTTAATAAACATAGGTATTTATTTCCACTATGTTTTCATGTGTATGTTGTACAGATATCTGTACTTAATACTCTCTACTCTTCTGTACTTAGTACTCTGTATTATAATTGTTTACAATAATATTGAGGATATCGTAAACAATTATATCTAATATAAAATATTAAGTTGTTTGTAGTGAATTAATGATTATTCATAGTTTGATATAGAACGTATAATATTATTTCATAGGTACTCGTTGGATTTGTGTACGTTATTATTTTTTCTCAAACATGCTTGGAAATTTGAGCATTATTTTGACAACCTTCTTCGAGATAAATCTAACTTGCGGTACTGGTCGAGCAGCGGCCGGCAATAATTGTATGAAAATCCATATCTGTCGTGTTTAGCGGCCAAATAAATTACTATGTAAAATCATATTTGTCGTGTAATTTAAAAATGGAACCATCTTCTACTCCGCAACATGGCGATCAAAGAGGTAACTTATCAAAGTTTTAATTTAAATTTCGAACTGGCTTGCACATAGAAAGCTGTTTAGTGAAAAAAAAAAAATACTTTGGCGCGTAAAAAACTATTGTTATTAGTTGTTCGTCAACTTCGTCATTGGTTTCAAATACTTTTGTATTTGACAAAATGAGTTCGAGTGAAGACAATGAGTGTAATGAAATTATTTTAACGCCACCTGAAATTCAAGAGGCAGCAAGAGCCGTAGTAGAAAACTTGTTGCCGCCAAAATCTAAAGAAAAATATTTGAAAATCTATGAAAATTTTGTTCAATGGAAGAATGAAAGAAAATCGAAATCCTTATCCGAAAATGTTTTTCTGGCTTATTTCGGCGAACTCGCCAAGAAAATGAAGCTTACAACGCTTTGGATCATCTATTCAATGCTAAAATGCACAATTTTTATGAAACATAATGTGAATTTGAATAATTTCTGCGCATTATTTGAGAAAAGTAAAAACAAGCCTTGGCCGCAACTAGGCATTGATGGACTCACGTATGTGTGCCTCGGGTTCCCCTCGGCCCACATTCACACGTTCGTCCATCAATGCCTCTCTTGCCGGCCGCTGCAGTAATGTACTATTATCAATTAGAATTTTTATTATATTTCATCGTTACCAATAATGCAGGTCGTGTTACCTGTGACAATCGGATGCTTATACTAAGGTTTATATAGCTATGATAAGCTTATTCTTATCTTAGGCAAGCCTAACAGGGTTCTTAGGCCTGCTTTTTTGAGATGTTAGGGTCGATACCGTGTCAATATTTGTTTAAAATTAATATTTCAATTTGATATCACAGTATAATGTTTATCGTAAGAATTGGTCCTTTGGTATGAAGCAATTTCCTATAAGATTTAGAATTTTAAATAGATTTAGGTGTATCAAAATAATTATGATTTTAGTTTATAATGGTCCATAAAGTGGCAATTTTAGGAAATTATCAAATTAAAATATTAGGTTAAGAGATAAATGTAGAGAAATGCCACCTCAAAATCGACCTCAATGTATCTGTGGACAAAATTCCTTCTAAACCGTGGATTGCAGCATACTTATAGATAGGCGGTTTGTAATTATCTATATATTTTATTTTGACGGACGAAATAATGTGCCAAGGATCATTCGTCACCCTTGATAGATGATTATTTAAAATTGCGGTTTATTTTAGTATTCGGTACCAGCTCCCGGACATTTCCGTTTTAGATTCTTTCGTCATTATATCGTCACTGTTCGTTCAAGTTTAGTGACTCATACCTGCCTCTAAATACTTATTACAAAAGTGAAATTCGTTACTACACTGGTAAGATATTTCATTCAAGGCTTTTTATATTTTTAAAATATGACCTTCCGTCATTTGTCCTTATTATATAATGAAATGGAAACCTCGTCTGCGTTAACGGTATACGCTGGCGGGGCACCAGTGAGAGATGATAGGTATGAATGAAAAGACAGGTTAGCCCACCGTGATGAATACACCTGAATTCAGCACGATGGTTCCCAGGGGGGACCACGTGGAGCTTGCCTCACTAGTGCCCTGCCGGTGTATACCAATGGCGCGGGTGGGGTTACCATTCCATTATCACCTATTAAAAGAAATACAAAGTATGACATTCTACAATAAACAGAAAAGGAACACCTAATCAAAATTATTAATTAGGTACATCTCCAAAATAAATTGGAGGTTAAATCTACCTGGACCCAAAACATGGGTTTGTCCGCATGTACCTACATGGCTCCATTACCTTGATCGAGCGCCTTGACCGAGTTCGTCGGCACATCCTGACTGAACTACATCATCGGAGTTTATTATGAGTCAAATGAAAGCCTCTGTGGCCCCTAACATATGCCACTAACTCGATAGTGAATCTATGTTATTAAAGTTATTAACAGTTTATTTTGTATTATCGTTTTGTCTATGTCTAACCTATAATCTAAGGTCTAATCCTAAGAACAAGTGTCTAACCACTGAGAAATAATAAAATTTAAAATTAGAATTGTCGATTTTATTACCACTTTACAGTGTAAATATTTTAAATAAGTTTATGAGTCTCTTACGGTGTTTTCTTTATGCAGCCTGCTTTATAGGTTTCTATGTAATATAAGTGATGCAAATATTGTTTAATCATTATAGGCCACGTGTACATTTTATTAGAAAAAAGAATAACCAACGATTTCTCTCAAAAATATTAAACAGTAGTTCCTACACAGATATAGATAACCGGGATATGTTCACTAATTGAGCTAAAAATAGCCTTCTCCATTCTATGTCTTTCTCCATTCTATATTCTCTGTACATGTATACGAAACATTGTAATTTGTTAAGATGCAAATCGGTAACAAATAAACTCACTTTCACATTTATAATATTAGCAAGACTTATGGGACTTTTAATTATTGCAATTATAAATTCCACCATTATATTGTACAGGTATATGAGGTCTCTCTCTTCTGTTTTTGATGTGAGAACTTAGGAATCTAACCATGACGATTTGTTACTACCTGTGTAATGTATGAGGAATATTTTTTTACTAGCACGGTATTATTATTTTGTGATATATATTTTTTACCTCGAAAGTGGTAAAAAAGCATACAGCCCGTCTAATGGTAAACAATCACTATAGTTTATGGGCATATACCGTACTAGGGATGTTACGTGCTCGTTGCCGAAACTAAAGAAACCTTAATACACAGTTTTTGAATACCCCCCCACCCCCCATAATTTATTCTCTAGGAAAAACCTCAATAGCTCATTCCACAGCCTGTTCGTGGTAGCAATGGTAAAGATGAAATTTCAAATGAGTTGTACGTACAAAAACATCGCAGGCGACGTCGGGATCTATCGGTGTGCGGCCGAATCGAGTTTCAATAGTAATGGTATTCACACCACGTTTCGCCACGAGCCGAAGAAAGGTTCGAAGGCTCGCTTTCGATGTTTACGGGGAGAAATCTCAGACCGGTCGCGGCACTTCGAGCAAAGCGGGCCAGTGCCGCGCGCCGCGTTGACTTGCCATCACGTGCGTACTTCTACACGTTCCATCAACTTTTCGCGTCAAAAACCACAAACATTTCGTGGTAGCGTCCTCATTTACTTCAGCTATATTAAAGTGTACCACGGAAGTGTTTTGAGCCCTGTCACCTGTGTTTAGTGATCGCCCTATTGTTAGAAAGTGATTCTACCTGCTGCAGTTTTTCTATACCGGTATGTTGTTTATAGTTTAGAGCGTATAATAGCAGTATTAGTTAGGGACGCATGCCGCATCTCGTGCCCATTCAGGTGGGTTAGGACGCCTCTCACTCATGCCGGTTACATCACGATACCTGCTCTAAGTATCTATTCCCAATGGTGTTTACCATAACGTGAAACTTGTTTGAAATGTTTGGGCTAACGGTTGGTGCAATTGACATACCTTTAACGACTTGTAATGAAAAGTATTTTATTAAGTCTACGATAATCGATCGTTACTTGTATTTATAAACATTTAATATTAGGTGTAAATAAAATCTAAGCAAAACATAAAATATACATAGATAGGCAGAGAGCTCTGCATCAATGGTAAACATAGAGACCGGCTCTATTAAAGAGTTCAACGGTTTCAGAAATAATAATTTATACGCCTCACTTCCATATTTTAAAATCTTCCTTTTTAATATTAAAATATTTATTAGGTATACTTATATCGATAAGTAAAGTAAAAAACACAAAATTGGGAACCCGATTCTTTTTTGCCATATGGTGTTAATAGACTTTTTTATAAATAGTACTTTGTTGACATGTCTTAAAACGATCAGTTTACTCTCTAAAATAAAGGAATAAAATATCTGGCAATATTAAAAGTGCATTTAAGAGCAAACTACCTGCTGTTACTCAATCATAGATCCTTACGAAGAAACAATCAAAAGATCTAAATTCAAGCGCAGTTTATGCAATTTGCAACTGACAACATGTGGTCGACTGTAGCGAAAATTTAAAGTTGTAAAACTTAACGACTTCCAAGCAAAGAGTCTTTTCCTATTGGCTAAGGGAACAAAAAGGATGAACTAGCTATAGTGAAAACGTTCAAAGGAGATTTTTGTTAAACGAGCATGAGTGGGCTGTCTTTGACATGCTTGTGGTACTCTACCATCTAACCGCCGTTTATAGACATGACTCTAAAGGTAACTGTTACTACTTTCCGTCAGGCAGGCCGTCACTTTGTTTGCTATTCTAAGTTACATAAAAAAAAAAATCGAAATATTACACAAATAAATTTTCTATCATGTACTGACTATGATGTACTAACAGAAGCTTTTGACAAAGTTTTCTTTAATTAGGTTCTACACCTCTTTGCCATAAAAACTAAAAAGTCCTACAAATCTATTTTAACTATTACAGTGTTTTGTCACTGTGTTACATATACGCCACATATTAATAAACGTACGTGACCTAAGACACTCAAGTTTCCATCGGAATTATTATATTGTTTAATATTCCCGTTTGTATATTTGTATTTGTCTATCTCATCTAATTTTCATTACTAAGTAGTCATTATCTGTATTTGTCACTGTATGATGTCCTGTCCATAAATGCATCCGTGTATTTAACTAATATTGTAATTGTAAATACTAATTAAGGTATCTTTCTAATATATATTGACCGTTCCTAACATTAAAGGTCAGGTCAGCACTATCTACAAGTTAATTCAAACATCAACTATGTTTTACCCTGCTTCATAACAACTGTCTTTCAAATTGAGAAATTAGCGCAAAAGGAAAGGACAAATTACTTTCAATACCTAAAATAGGTTTATGAGGAGTTTGACGTTTATATAAATAAGGGTGTAAAACTGTAGCATCCTATTTCTTAATTCAGAACTTGTTTTGTACTAGTAGTTCTATCTGCATGCCAAACATCCAAATTTATAGGAAGGAAGGGATTGTTAGTAATGAGGAGTTTAGTCCCCATTGCTATCAATATACCCTATCCGGTCGACCTCCACTCGGTTCCCCCTGAAAACTATCGTGACCAATTTACCATTGAATTCGTCACAATGGGCTAACTGACCTGCCTTTTCATCCTCACTTATCATCGCTAATGTATACCGATAGCGCAGGCAGGGTAACCATGCCATTTTCACACATAAAAAAAAACATCCAAATTTGAATGAATTAATCAACTTTTTATATGTAAATTAATAAACACACAACGGTATTCAGTAACGTAAAATATTGGAGGCAAATAATAATAAAAAAAAAATTATTTGGTGGAATTTAAAAATCATATTTATAAAATAAATATTAGTCTCAAAGGGTTTCTGGTGATGCCATAGCACGGAAAAACCGGTCGGCTCATAAAATTCCTACTCACGATAAAATAAAACCGTAGAGTTGATACAAGTGTTCTCACTTTGTAAAGACAAACATTCAAATAACATAAACTTTTACGTTTACTTATTAGTATATAAAGTAGGCGCCAAGACAAACAAACAAATTCATTTTTATATTTATAATATTATTGTCAACTGTAATAAAATACCTAAGTTACCTAGAAAAATATTTATAATTAAAAATATTGTCTGTGAAAACTGCCAAATTAGCGGATTAAAAAGTAAATAATAATAATAAACTTATTTTTTTTATGCAACTTAGAATGGCAAACAAGCTGATGGTCCATCTAATGGAAAGTGGTAACCGCCGCCTGTAGACATAAGTACCATGGACATAACAGACTATACTGTTTCGCTCATGATACCCTCCATGAGTTGCCATTCCTGAGAACTCTCTGTACCCTGTAAATTCACTGCCATATCCCACTCTTTATAACACTCTTCATATCATTCTTCGAAACACAGCCATGCAAGCAGAACTGCTATTAATTTCCAACATAGATGTAGTAAATAAATTCTGAGTCTTATCTTCTATCTATGACATGTACTTTACAAGCCAGTTGCTTCCTTTTTTGTTACAGTTGTTTTAAAACGTATCACAAATTCAATAAAACAAAAGCAAAGGTATATACATATATTATGTAAAATAATAATAGTATAAAGAAAAAAAAAGAAATATAAAACCAATAGAAGAATTGTAATGGCAACAAATAGATATGTAAATAGTAAGAGGTCATCATACATTTATATAATTACATATTTCGCATGCCAAATTTCATACGGTAGAGCCGTTAACCTATTATTAAGTAACAAACAATTGATTTAAGTATGCTCTCATAATTGAAATCCAGCTAATATTCAGTCGAATGTTTCTTTAACAACTACAGTAGTTGACTACTGAGATAAAGAGTAACAATGATAATATTACTATTATTACTCTTTAAATCCCTTCTAATGCGAAAGGAGATTGTACAAAAGTCTGTTTTTTACTTCTGTCTTTTTTTTTTATTGGGTGATAATGAAATGGTAACCCCGCCGGCGCTATCGGTATACATTGGCGGGGCACCAGTGAGAGATGACAGGTGACGATGAAAACAGGCCAGTTAGCCCATCGTGGCGAATTCCACTAGAATTAAGCACGATAGTTTCCAGGGGACCTCGCGTGGAGGTCGACCTGATAGGGTGTATTGCTAGCAATGGGTTCATTAGACCCCATTACTAACAATCGCTTTCCCCCTTTTACTTCTGTCAAACTAGTGTATTTTCAAGAAGCTTCGCTTATATGGCTACGTTTCGGTTCAAAGGGTGGCAGTGAAATTGCAGGGTATGGGGACAAAGGGATTGTTAGTAATTGAGACTGAGAATCCCAATTCTAGCAATATACCCAACCAGGTCGACCTCCTCGTGGTTCCTCCTGGAAACTATCATGGTTTTCATTTTCATCGATCACCCTTCACTGGTGCTCCGCCAGCGTATTCTGTTAGCGCAGGCGGGGTTACCATTCCATTTTCACCAATAAAAAAAAATTGCAGGGTATAGATAGATAATATCTTAGTACTTAGAAATGAAGAATGAGGAATACCTTAAAATGCATCTCAGTGCGATATTCTTAATGCTATTTATGTTTATAGGCGACAGTTACAACTTTCTAACCTCATTCAATTATTATTTTTCTAAATAGCATAAAAATTATAAAATATATATATATATATATATATATATATAAATACGTGTCTTTACAATGTACATTTTTATTACTATCTTTTGCTCGCTACGTCGTACATGCAGATTTCAGGAGAAGGAAAACCAATGAAATCAATGGAGAGACCTCTTCTAGTTAGCATAGTAAGATAAAACATACACAAGTTTTTAAGTTAGATCTTTGGAAATATAACTGTGTCTGTATAGAGACATTACATAAAACATTGAGGGAGACATTACATGACCCAAAGGGTTTTTTTTATTGGATGAAAATGGAATGGTAACCCCGCCTGCGCTAACGGGATACGCTGGCGGGACATCAGCGACGGGTGATCGATGAGGATGAAAACAGGCCAGTTAGCCTATCATGACGAATTCATCAGGAATTAATCATGATAATTTCCAGGGGGAACCGCGAGGAGGTCGACCTGGTTGAGTATATTGCTAGCAATGGGATTCTTAGTCTCCATTACTAACAATCCCTTTCCCCCCTGACCCAAAGGGTTGCAACAAAACATTGAAATATATCTCTCTCATATATTCTACCCAATATACCTATTCTCGTTAGTAGCCCTAAGGCCTAAAACAATAGAATAAATACCTACTCGTCCATCAATATGCCAGTAAGACACGAAATGTACGAGACTTAACAGTACTATGGACAGTGCAAATTTACATTCAAACGCGTTGGGCGAGCACCTACGCTGATGTCTACACGAATTGAACTCCATATCGGAATACTTGGACATATTTTACCTTTTTATAAGACTTACAAACTGATAATGTTTACTTATACTTATGGTATAATATTACAAAAGGGAAGGAGGAGATTTACAATTCGGTTTTTACTTTTTTAAGTTTGTTACCTCATAACTCCATTATATATATATTATATATAAACTGATATGAAACCTTTTTTTATTTGAAAAGAAATACTTTCAGTTTCGTTACATAGATTTTCTTTTTTTAAATCTGTTCAATATTTTAGTTTTTAGATTAAAAAAACTGGTTGTACCACTATTGTTGGTGAAATAAAATCTTAATATTTCTTTTTAATTTAGACGTTTATTGAACTGAATTTAATTTAATTGCTTTCTAGTTGTATACAATTTTGTTTGTTTGTTTTGTTTTGGTTTCTTTTGTTTTTGTTTTGTGCGCTACTGTGTGGGCCGCATGCTTCTTCGATTAAATTATTTCTTTCTGTCTTTCTTTCTTTAAATTTTTAATTAGATGATAATGAGATGTAACCCTAGCTACCCTATCAGGGTACCAGTGAATGGATATAGAAAAACAAAACAGCCGTATCAATTGAGTTCATGAAAAATGAATTAAGATGGTTTTCAGAAAAAACAAGTAGAGATCGACTTGATAGGGTATATTCTTAGCAATGGCTGTGTTAGATTCTATTACTAATAATCCCTTCCCTCCTTTTCTGAGAGTTTTTATATCACGCCTTTGTGCGTAGTAATTTTATTAACAATATTTGAACCGTAATAGTCATAAAAACAGCAACATTATAAGAGGGACAGAGATATCATTACTATATAGTTAATTTTGAACAAAACTTTTCTCTAGTAACTATAGTCACTCTGATTTTCTATTATCTTCACGCTAAATCTCTTGCGGAGTCGGTAGAAAGAATCGATATACAAATGCGACTATTCTTGCATATTCTTGGTTCATCTACTTTCGTAACTCATCTTCGCTATGTATATGACGCCAGTTTCTAGTTTGTTGATTCTCACGTATAGAATGCTTTAAGTTAAAAAAAATGCGACATGATAATAGTTTAAAAAAAAAACAATAGGGTCAAAGTTTCTAAATAAATTTAAATTCACCTTCATAGATCATAAACCACAAATTACATCGTAGTTAGTCTATTTCAAATTCAAACTTTTCTTTTTAATGCGTTAGTTATTCACTAGACATTAAAATTAATTCTGATATGACCTATAAACTAAATTAAATTAAGTATATTTATAACATAATATAAACCATAGACTTATATGAATATAGATGACACAGCTCACACTTTTGAAAAGTAAACGTAACATCAATTTGTGGCAAATGGTCACCATAACTGACTATTTTCAATTTGCCGCCAAACCGTAAAACAAATGATAAACGAATAAATTACATACTTAGTATTATTCATAAAGAGCTCTATTTTCAAAATTTTAACATTTTTTTTTTTATTATATTCAAGTAGCCAGTTCTAAAAATTTTCAGTGTAGCCCTCGTACGCCTCTTTTACAGTGTTGCACCTTCACTAATAAAAGAATAAAGCTAGGTTAGGTTATTTTAACGAACGTTTGTGTTTAACGTATTCTATCTAGATATTTATCAATTATGAAATCTAAGTATAGTATAAATAAAAGATCAGTCTTACAGCTGTAGAATTTTGAGAAAAAACGTGTCACATTTAGTTACCTGTTTTTTCTGCGATTATTTTATCAATTCTCTTAAAGAAAAAGACAATCTCTGAGAAATAAGATACTTATTTTGAAATATCTAACAACTAGACCATAAGTAAGCTATATGACAAAAAAGTAGGTAGGTAGTAACATTAAAAAAAAGATAAATATAGTGGCCAGTTCTATTTAGTTTTACGTCATCTTGTTTTGGTATAACCAGTCAGATCAAATATTAGGTAATATTAATATTTACTCTATATATTATATCTACATTTGAATAAATTGTACCACTTAGTTTTAATATTATCTATGCTTACCTCTAAATCGGTCACCATTAAGGTCCTTTAAGAAACGATAATATAGCGTACCTACTATGTAACATATAATTTCTTATTAACCCTTTTAATACCGTCAATTGATTTTAAACTTTAAACCACTGTATTTACAGTTATTTGTAGATATTTATAGTTTAGTAAAAGAACGATTGACTTGTCAACCAGCTGTGCTAACAAGAAAATGAAACTCCGACCGCATTCACATAGCTCCATAGTTTAGTGGTTTTCTCCGAAACTACCGTAAACATGCATCGGCGCACTGCAATCA
The DNA here is from genome assembly GCF_026898425.1 of Galleria mellonella. Taxonomy (NCBI): domain Eukaryota; kingdom Metazoa; phylum Arthropoda; class Insecta; order Lepidoptera; family Pyralidae; genus Galleria; species Galleria mellonella. Next base: position 9,704,380 of record NW_026442138.1, read on the forward strand.
TAATTAAGTATAGTAAAGTAAGTACTGTTTCTGTATTAAGTAGGTAATGCGTTCATGATTTAGTGGCATGTGAAAAAAACTAAAAGATTTACCAATCCATAGTAGTATAATTTCTTCCGTGTCGTAATATTTGTGTACAAATTGCTTATAATTTATGAAATTATGTTGTTTGGATTTGTAAAGGATAACGCTACAACAATTACTTAATTATTCAGTCACAAACTTTTTTTATAGTTTGTATTATCTATTTTTTATCTTTTTTTGTTCTTTTTTATTGTTTATTTTTTATATTAAATTTTCATACGCTAATTTGTGTTGTTAGTACTATCTTTAATCTGTGGTTGAAAAGTATACTGGCAATTAAATATTAAGAAAAAAAAATAACAAAGAAGAAAAAGAATATAAAAATACGAAATATTAAAAAGTTTGTAACATCTTTTTTATTTCACTTTTATAAATTATCTACAAAATTTTAAATTTTATATTCTGGCTGGTTTGAATTCTTATATTATAAATTCGATTTGCAATTTCAAAATTTCTAAATACACTCAGCAAATACTACATAACTTTCATGGCATAATATTTACATACGTACGAATACTTTAATAAAACATTTCGTTAGTTTTTTTCTTTGATATGTTCTTGAAATCTTTTATGCTAGTATTTATTCGAACTAATTATTAATTTGTTTACATTACCATTCATTTCTGTGAAAACGAAGTGTATAAATATATAGATTATATTATAATATAGTATAGATTCCTCTGTAAAACGTAGACTCATTCGGGTCAAGAGCACGCACTTTAACGTTGAAATAAGTTACGGAGATGTTACTTGGAATAAAAATATACCAGTTACGCGAACTATAATAAAAATATTTTGACAATCTTGATTATCAAGTATTTCAAGTTCTGTAAAGCCACCAAATCACTATTTTTATGTATTATATAAATGCTGGATTTGGGGTAATAGTGATGAAAAATATGAATATTTACCAAAGTTATTCATATTTTTATAAATAAATAAAAAAAAAATGAATAACTTTATTTATTATTTTAATTTTACAGTTTTTAAGTGCATTTTAAATATAAAAATAATGACTACTGTAATTCCTAATGAAGTAGTCAGAGATATTTAGACTACCATTACCGTTAACAAAAATGTATTTATGTTAAACTTTCAATAACAATATCTGTCAGTTTTTTTTATTATTTATTATACTTTTTTTTTAATAGAATACGATTTATCTTTTATTTCACTTGTACTATTGTTGTGATCTGAAATACACATCTTCTGGAACATCTCTTTTTATATACTATTTATAATAAATATAACTTTATCGAGTAACAGGAGGTAAGGCTACATAATCATTAATTGACTAGGCAAACATTGTTCTATCTCCTATCGTTAACTTATCGGATTCACATTTTTATCAGAATAACTATCAAGTTGGAACGAACAAAAAACATTTACAAAATTCATTAAAAATCGATTAATTTCATTTCGATTCGAGATTAACGTGAACGAACATCGTGATACGAGATTTTTGTATATTATAATTATAAAGCTACTAAAAAGTCAGTCTGCAAAAAGTGTTATAATCCGTAAGATAAGCAGCTAAACAAAAAAGTAAGACCACAATATGCTATTAATTTGGCATATGACCTGTATATACGTATTTGTTTATACGTATATGTATACCTGTTAACTAAAAGAGTTTGATAGTATTAAATACTGTTAATAAAGTTTCCACACATCTGTGTGTCCGTAGGCTGCTGACCCCTAGCTTTGGGCCCAACTTGTCAAGGCCAAGTTACGAAACCTGATGGGAACTCGAGTATTTACAATGCGCGCACAAGGAACAATTAATGTCTTAATTACGCTCAATTTTTAAATGCTACGCGGAGTTTCGTAATTTTTTAATCCGCAGTAGCGTTGTTGAAGGTGTCTTCAAAAAATTTCAATAAGCAGTAAATATGAAATATAAAAATGTAAAAAAAACGTATGTTGATTTTTTAAATGCCTTTTTAAGTAAAAATAGCATTTGTATTATTTTTCCTTTATACAGTTTTTAAGGTTTTTTTTTTGTAATAATCTTGAGCTGCTTATTAATGAGAAATAAATACTTAAATTGTATAGAATAAACAGCTGTTTTCGTTTACAAATTACTTATAAACAATTTTTGTGTTATAGTTTTATTGAATAATTTCCATAAAAAATAGCCAAGATTGTTTACTAAATTTAATGTAATAATAAAAATATAAGTAACCGGATTTAACTTTTAAGATCTATCAATACCTTTCAAACAAACTTTAGAGATAGCCTAAGTTAAACGAAAAATTTATTAATAACAAATAATGTTAAATTGTTGGTAATACCTAGGTATTTGGATCAACTTCTATTTGGATCAACATGAGTAGAGCGGTAAGATTTTGTAAGTAGAGCGAGTCGCGCTCCGTTTAACACCCACAAAACGTCTCACAAAGATCATCTTGCAGACAAAACTATTACCAAAGTACGACCTGAAATGGCAAACGAAGTGACGGTCTACATGGTGGAAAATAATAACTATAGAAATGTTTTTTTTATTTACAGAAATTATAGCAAATCATAGAATACTTCAAACTTATACTATACTTATACTACAAATGCCTAGCATTTTACCGCAGCTTCAGCCAAAATCTCTTATCTTCTGCAGATAGATGTTTATTGTTTCCTTCAAAAGATTTCATTAGTAAACTTGTTATAAATACATATAATTCCAAGAAAAAATTACATTGAGAAAACAATGGGTAGAATAGTGGGATATTCGAAGAACTACGTCTTTTAAAGATATTTCAATTGAAAATATCATATTTCTTTTTTAATCGTATCGTTTTAGGCATATGTTGATACAGTTGGTCTTTCAATTATCAATTTTAGGTTGTTTAAGTTTGTTGGTAAATTAAATTGTACTTGTTTTATTTCATTTCTCAGATAACTAGCTTGTTTATTACAGTATTATAAGTCGGTGTATTTATCTATAAATACATATATATTCATATATACTCATATATGAATGTCAGCGATGTGTGACGCAGAGTGTTAGTAGGCCGTTACTGGAAACGTCAAAAAATAACACCTCCCGGCAAAAGTTCCTGTATCATGAATGTCGATAAACAAATCCACCGGAATACCATCACAAATGAATTTAAATCGATATTGTGGAGGGACTCCAATCACTAGACTCTCGAGGTGTAATCGGTCCCCGCTTCTCAACTCAACATTCTCCTCGAATTATTAAGCCTATCACATAATCATTACCTCACACATTGTAATTCACAAGTTTTTCTTGGCCAATAAAGTTGATATGCAAACAATGCGTTTCATGTTGACGCACAATAAGTTACGAAACCGCACGGTGACCGATTACGCGAGAAAAACGCGTGTACAAGTAACTGGCTTCAGGCATTGTTTACGTGGGATTGTGTGCATTTAGTAATGCTTTTAAGATGCAATGATTGTTAAAGATGCAGAATAGTTACTTATAACAAGTGTTTTACCATAAAGATCTGATCATTTCATCATCATCATCATCATCATATCAGCCTTTAATTGTCCACTGTTGAACATAAGCCTCCCGCTTGGCAGGTTTTGCCAGTAGTTGCCACGCTTGGCAGGCGGATTGGCAACCGCATTTAGATATTACAGATGTTTTAAGATGAACGGTGCTGCCCATCTCTCGACCTCACTTAGTCGACTCTTGCGACACCCACGGGAAAGGAAGAAGTGGTCTATTCTATGCCGGGACCGCGCACGTAATGCCCCTGGTATTGCAGGCGTTCATAGACTACGATAATTGCTTACCATCAGGTGGGCCGTATGCTTATTTGCTACTTTAGTGCTATAAAAAAACTCTTATCTTTCAACGATGCATTACTGTTTCACAGTCAACTACTTACGGCTAGTTGAGACGACAGCTTATTTATTACATTATAAGTTACATAAAAAAATGTTGTGCAGTTCATGCTCAGTTGCTATTCGTGTGAAGAATAACTGCCGCATTACTCTAATCTAACTTGTATAATTATGGTTAATAGCGTGTTATATGTATTTGTTTCATCAAAAAAAAAAATTTTTTTCGTAGTTACAAATTAGTTATGGTTAGCAAAAGAATTTACACAATTACTTTATTCACGATTGCAGCAATTTTTAATTAGATCACTTGGTGATTTTGAGAAGTATAAATAATTAATTTGGAAATAAGGATCATAGTTTCTAACAATAATGAAAAGTATTTGTGATACACAAATGTAACGTATCAACTGTTAATTGTTCACTGTTGAACATAGGCCTCTCCCATAAGGGAGATTTCCTAATAGTTGCCACGCTTGGCAGACGAATTAGCCTTAGTGATGTGTTAAGATCCCTCGATCCTTAAGTTCCCTTAGCCGCCTGTTACGAGTCTCACGGGAAAGTGACGGGTGACACATTCTATGCCGGGACCACACGGCAAATGTATGCCCACATCGGTTGGAATCTCGATGTTAAAATAAACTAAATCCATATTTCTAAAGATACGAGTAACGCTAGAAGAGAAACGAAATAATTTTCAAATAGAAAGCTTATTTCACTTTACACTCACAGTTGCATACATATTTATTTTATTTATTTTAACTTTTGCTTTATTTACAAAGCGGCAAGGTTATGCTATGTCACAGCTAGTAATAGATACTTATACTAGTAAATCGGAATAAATGGTTATTGGAGTAAACTTTAAGATGACGACTAGTGCTTAATTTATAGATAAAAAAACAACGAATTTAATTTTGATCAATTTGATTTTGAATTTGATCGAGCTAATTTTTAAAATTCACGATTTGAACTTGCATAATTTTACCTAACTGTTCACCACTAGGAGAAGAAGGGATTATTAATAATGGGGATTAGAAACCCCCATTGATTGTAATATACCCTGTCAGGTCGACCTCCATGCGGTACCCCTGGAAACCATCGTGATTGATTTATTGTTGAATTCGTCACTATGGGCCGACTGACCTGCTTTATCTTCACCTGTTATCCCTCACTGGTGCTCTTCCAGTGTATACTGATAGCGTAGGCAAAGTTACCATTCCGGGATTATCCATTAAAAAAAATGTTCGCCACTGCAACACGCCAGTCATCAAAGAAGAATCATTATTCCATCAATAACTTCAGAGAATCAAGAGCAAGGTCAATCAACAGGAAATTTAAATAATGCTATCGAAGCCTACATGCTATACTGTGAATGCAATTATGATTGTATTTACACATCGATATCTTGTAAACAATAGAATAGTTAAGTCTATCTAGACTATGGGAAGAGGATTGTGAAGAAATCGGCCTACTTCGTTCGCCGTCGTCGATTTCGCGTCGTATTATGTGAAATTTGATCTCTGTTTATAATTTACAGCCGATATTACTAGTTCGCTATCTCGTTTAGAAAATGTAGAATAGATTCTAGTCAACTCGGTTTATTGATGACCAATGACATGACAACTTGATCTCCTGTCATCGTTCCTTTGCGTCTTTTATCGCTTAATCACGAGGAGTGTTCAGAGGAATAATTTGAATTTATATCTGCTGCTGAATGTCATCACTGTATAACACGCTATAAGCAAAAATTGCCAATCCGCCTGCCAAGCGTGGCAACTATTGACAAACCCTCCCCCAGTGGGATAGTTATGTATAGAAGTCGACAATTTAGGGCTGATATGATAATGATGATGAATAGAATGGTAACTTAGCCTGCACTAATGATATATGCTAACAAGACACCAGTGAGGGATGATACATGAACATGAAAACAGGTCAGTTGGCCCATCATTATGAATACGTAAATAGACCACGATGATTTCCAGAGGGAGCCGTGTGCAGGTCGACTTAATAGAGTACATTGTTCGCAATGAGGCGGCTTGTTCCATTAATAACAATCTCTTCTCCCGCTTCATCGAGGTATTACGTCTTTTAGTACACATTCATATCACTTCAATTGTAAAAGTAAACAAAATTGAAACTATGAAGAACCAGTTTGTGGTTGAATGTAAGCCAACGGCTAAGCTGGCGGCCACAATAATCCTATTGTAAGAGTTACTTTCTTTTACCTTAATAGCAGATTTACGACTTAGCCACGTGCGTTCACACAATGCCTGCCAATGTGTCAACTGTCACCTGCTTTGTTAAAAAACAAAGGTATTTAGAGACAAATATCCAAAGATTGCGACAATGCAGGAAGAGTAAGTACGTAAAAGTATTTATAAGATGATCTGAATTAATTTTAGTAACAATAATGCAGTAACTTAAATTAAATTATCATCTTTTAAAGTTTAACTGCGGTTGCCAACCCGCCTGCCAAGCGTGGCAACTACTGGCAAAACTCCCCTTATGGGGAAGGCTTATGTCCAACAGTGGACAGTTAATGGCTGAAGTAGTAATAAAAAAATCATCTTTTAATAGCGCAGGTGGGATTATCATTCGAATCTTTGGAGTTTTTGCTATCGTATTCAGCATGATGGCATGCAATAAAGACTCCGTATGAGCAAACGCAGTGAAGGCAACCCCACGCTAGATGGAGCGAGGACCTCAAATTTATTGCAGGAAGTTAGTGGATGCAGATAGCTTAGGACCGTTTCTTATGACAATCTGTTGATGAGGCCTATAATCAACAGTGGACGGATGACGGCTAGTATGTTGATGATGATGAAGCAATATGGGCCAGCAATGTGCGGCGTCTTGTTTTTCATGTATTTCTACGTAATTATTTGGCCATCATGATATTGCATGCGAAATAAATAGGTATGTAGCTAATATTTTTAATGACAATATTATTAAAAGAAATTTCATAACATGCAGACTTTCGCGTAAGAAACTACATTATACGGGGAAAGTAAACATGCCAGCGACCACCGGTCTAGTCTAGCTTTTTGCATAATATTATAAACAAACCTACAATCTCGCCTAAATATAAATATAGCTCTGTTATTCTTTGATTGTAATTAATTTAGGTCCTAAAGAAGAATTATTTACATATTTATTCACTAGTTCTTACCTGCGACTTCGTTCACGTGACTATAATGTGTTAACTTGCTGGAATAAAAAATAACCTTTGTTCTACCCCATCCTAACTAATACGTGTAAACCAAATTTCTCTTAATAATATTAGTACCCTTGAGTACTAACTAACTAATAATAGGTACTAATAAATGTGAAAGTGAGTTTGTTTATACGTTACCTTCGGCTCAACTTATCGTAATATGATAGACACGTAATATTTGGCAAATAGAAAGAAATAAGTCACTTTTAATCCAGTCACGCAAACAAAGTAAGTACGATTAGTAAAGAATAACTGTAATAAACATCTTTCTAAGGCTTATATATATTTTTTCTTTATTTTTATATTTAGTATTGTATTTGTTGAATTATTCATTTAGAGTATTGCATTAATTTATTTAGACATATTTCATTATTATACAAGATGTGTTGTTAATGAATTAAACCTAATTATAATGTGATGAAAATATTTAAATTACGAATAACTAAGTATTACTAGTGACTAATATACCAGATAAGTTAGTACCAATGCAAGTAAACAATATAATCTTTCACGTCTTAGCTGCTATTTTATCTTGTGTAAAATTAAATGAACCTAAAATTTTACTGATATTTAAAAACAACACTACTATTTCACTAACCTGACATGGCTTAAGTTTAATTTGTAATTCACATTAGGTTTGTGAGATAGTTTTCCATACCGAAAGTTAAATTAAAAATAAGTCTAGATTTTCTTATAACATTTAGAAGGATAAAGAAGCTGAAGGCTCACCTGGTGTATCATCGATATTACATAATATACTACTCGTATAAATACCACCCTTCATGCGGTACTATTTCTGAAAACTATGGAAATTACAGGCTTTGAAAACCTTCATAGCCTGTAATTTCTTTGCCGTGTAAATTCTATGTCATGTAGTCCCGATATAGAATAGACTAGCCCTTCTTTTCCTGTTGGTGTCTTAAGAGGCGATTAAGGGGGCTTAATGGTCGAGGGATGGGTAACAGCGTCCCTTTTAAATCATCACCAAAACCTAATTACAGTTTTCCAATCCGCCTGCCAAACGTAGTAACTACCCCGGCAATACCCCCCTTTTGGAGGAGGCCTATGTTTAGCAGTAGACAGTAGACGATAGATATTAATCACTATCTTGTAACTTCATGTAAATTTATTCAACTATATTTAACTAATTCTAATTTAGTCTAAACGCATGGGTCTTTTATTCAGGTCATTACAAATTATATAGAAGTGGCTTTATATTGAAAGTAAAAGGATATATACTGAATCAATCAACAATCTTAACATAAATATATCACAATGATGTATGAATCTATGATATAATACACTGTACCTTTTTTACGACCTTGTGCGAAAGTGACATCTAATTTCAATATGGCATCAACACCGAACAATGGCTCTTTAATACCACAATACATAGTTGATCAATGAAGGACAAGTGAATCATATTTTTAAGCATCTGTTAAAAGGAGTAGGTAATCGATTTGTCTGTATTTATTATAGCTGAGCGTCGCGATTATGCCGTCAATTCTGAACCGATTTCGAAAATTCTTTTTGCAATTTCTAAAGTTTGCTCCCGTGTTGGTTACATTATAATGTTGTAACGATTGAAGCTGTCATATTTCTTTGCGGAGCAGAAACAGCTTACTTCAAAATAAAATGTATTGAAAAAACACGATAACGCATTCTAAATTAAAGTATTTTTACAATCGATTATGTTTACGAAACGTGTACGAAGTACTCGTAAAACAAGTACACACCTAACAGTATACAAGAAAAGCACTTTTGCAATATTTTCACTGATAGTTTAACTAACGAATGGTAAAACAGTTTCTTTTTGTCAAGTTCCAGTCTCTTTATAAAATATACAGTATATTCTGTGATAATCTTGATATCTGCAGAAGATCATAACTTACTACATCTTCCGTTAGCTATCTCCTCAGTTGATTTCTCATTGAAAGTTGCATGAAAAATGCATAACGAACAGGTTCTTATCACGATTATTCACTTGTTTATTTTGACCCTGTTCCAATATTCATGGTCGCGACCTTTAGACATAGTCTCGCTAATCTGTAGTCACGACGTAACTGATGAAATATGGGTATGATATAAGGGCATACATATCAATTTAATCCCTTTGTTGGTCATTTATTTTCGATGAGGACTTCCATTAATAAATACCCTTTGAGCAAAATGTAAATCAAACTGAACAACTTTGAGTATTTATTACATTTCGAATTGTCATACCCTTTCCGTTACACCTTATCTTGTTAGGTAACAATAGTCCCTTATACAACTGAATTCATTTGCCGACAATACACCACATTTAGTTCACTCAAGTGGAACTATGCCACACTGTGGTTTACAATCGTCTAAGGTTCCATCTTGCAATCGTTCTAAATATCCAGTTGATATATGTACTTATGTGATTATTAATTGTATACCGCTGCTTTGCTCGTGTGAATTAATAAAAATAGTTATAGATACATTTTTAACTGTCTATACCTATTTTCAAAAATTTATAAACATATAATCAAAATATGAAAATCATTAAAAAAAAACTTTTTTTTTAATTACATTTATGAATTCCGAAAACCAGCTTACTATCTTAAAAAGATACATAGTTCTTTGTGCCTTAATACTACTTAGGCACTCGTATAATGATCTTACTTCCGAGACTTTTTTACGGGTTGGCAACGCGCGCATGATATCCCTGATGTTAAAGGTATCCATAGTCTACGGTGATCACATTTACCATCAAACGGGCCGTTTACTTGTTCGCCACCAAAGTAGTGTAAAAACAAAAAACAGAACAAAAAGTAGTAATATATGTATTACACAATATGAGTCATCTATGTAACAAACAATCTGTCCAAACGTTTAAGAATGTTTGAATAACAAACATACAAACTTTCACATTTGTAATATTAGTAAGAAGCTGGATTTTAAATGAATCCAAACTGTATTAAGCTGAACGATAGTAAACATATATTCAAAAATCCAATTAAATGAAATGGTACTACGATATATTAAGTCGATTTCCAATATGCTCGGAAAAGACCATTTATTTTTACATGAGTACCTTATATAGTTTCTCTTTATATTTAAATATGTTGTGATTTCACTTTATAATCTTTTTAGTTTGATTCCAAATTGTTTCTTATTTTGTCTATAGTAGGTACAATATTTCTAAAATTACAATATATGGCTATAATACATTTGTCAGGTACTCAAAAACGGGCGGCACATTTTACAAAATTTATTCAGGCACCTGGTAGTTAGATGGTAGATACTAGGCAGATGTAAGGCACAACTCCTCAATGGTTACGAGTTAGAGGATAATTCTTTAAATACTAAAGGCACGTAAAGTCAGTTGAGGGTGCTTCCTTAAGTTATTTAGACGAGCTGATGACGGAAGGTTTAACTCTTTAACAGTTAGGAGTAAGGGAATAATCTCTTGAATACTATAAGGGCATTTAAACTGTTTCTTAGGCTCTTTCAAGTTATTTGGGTGGTTGCATCTGAAAGTCATTATTAATTTTAAAATATACTTAGGTAATTTTTATTACTTAAAGCTGCTAACGTTGACTACAATAAATTATTTATTTTTAAACACACTTGTTTGATACTCATGGCTACCATGAGTATCAAACAAGTGTGTTTGTACGGTACTTGTTATACGAATTGTCATACAAAGGAAGAAAACACCCTTATAAACGCATTATTTATATAGTATTCTGTAATATCCATACTGATGTTCATAATAGTGCGGCAAGTACTACATTCTAAAACAATTAAAGAAGTACATTTTACTCCGAAAATAAAAATGAATCATTTTCGATAAAATATATCGTCTTTGTGACTCAAGATGATGTATAGATTCTAACAAGATCCCATGCATCTAAATCTATTCTGACATTTAAGAGTTATGGAGAAATTAAAAAATTTATAAATACATATAAAACCCGAAAACATTATACTACTTTTTTGGACAATCGTGTGAAATTAAATATACAGTAGTAAGTATATAAATATTTTATATGTTTTTTTCAGATGGGTCTGCGGTGATGGGGATGTGGAGCGGCGTGGTGGCGCTGTGGTGCGCGGCGGTGGTGATCACCGCCGCCTCCGGCTACACGGTCGACTGCAATCACGAGTACACCGACTGCGATACAGAACTCAGTGAGTAATAAATTCATAGTAATTATATCTATTTATTTTTATGTAGCTTAGAATGGCAATAAAGCTAACGACCCCCCTAATAGATTAGATAAATTTGCTTATTTAGGCACATTTGCAAAATGTTTACATTTTTCCAGCCTATTTAATAGGGGGGAAAGGGATTGTTAGCAATGGAGTTTGACAGACCCATTGCTAATATGCCCTATTAGGTCGACCTCTACGTGGGTCCCTCTGGAAACCATCGTGAACAATTCTTGTTGAATTCGTCACGATGGGCTAACTGACCCTATTTCATCCTCACCTATCATCCTTCACTGGTGCCCCACCAGTGTACACCGATAGCGCAGGTGGGGTTACCATATCATTATCGTCTTAATATACATTTTTCAAGATTCCTATTCCTATACTTACTGTTTTCCAAAACGTATTTAATGCGCATGTATATTGTATATAAAATTTATGAGCAACTATTTTTAATAAGTAAATAAATATAATTCAAAGAAACTAGATCTTTATTCATCATCATCAGCAAAATTTGCTTTACGTATGAGATCTCACAAATTAAAACGGAACTTAAACACAATCATTACTATCAGCATATCAGCCGTTAACTGTCCACTGCTGAACATAGGCCTCCTCCATAAGGTGGGTATTGCCAATAGTCGCTTTTCTGATGTTTTAAAAGGGACGCTGCTGCCTATTTCTCGAACATTAAGTTCCCTTAGTCGCCTCTTATGACATCTATGGAAAAGGAAGACATGATGCAGGGACCACACAGCATTTAAATACGGTATCGACTAAACATAAATACAAAAAGATCTTAAAGTTCAACGATTTCGATACGTATCTAATTTAAAATATAAATGCAAATTATAAAACACGATTTTAATTCATTAAAAATAAGAACTCAGTATGCAAAGCGTTATTCGTTTGACCGTTTTCGGCGCTTACACCGGAAACCTAGTTGGTATTATTGATCAGTGGTGATTAGTATACATAGCACTATAGCCCATAAATTTAATTTAATGTGCAGTATAATTATACTCCCACGTGTTTCTACCGCGAAGCACCTGTAATTGTAGTATCAAGTAACAAGGCATTACTTGACAATCCTCAGAAATAGCAACACATGAGAGGTGAAAGGGAAGAGATTGTAAGTAATGAGGCCTACCAGTCCCATTGCTACCAATATACCTTGTCAGGTCGACCTCCACGTGGACCCCTCTGGAAATCATCGTGCTGAATTCCAGGTGTGTTCATCACGGTGGACTAACTGTCCTGCCTTTTTATTCTCACCTATCTTCCCTCACTGGTGCCCTGCCAGCGTATACCGTTAGCGCAGACGGGGTTACCATTTAATTATCATTCATTAAAAAACACACATGAGAGGTATAATAAACGTCACAGTGTATTCGGCGATATCCATGGAACAACTCATATCTATAGACGTTAGTTCCATCAGGTGAACCGTCAGCTTATATACCATTGTAAGCATTGCTTGTAAGAAAATTTTTGTTTACTACCCCGTACCATGTTGCCTTGTATAATACCTACGATACAAGGCAACATGGTACAGAGTTTTATTTTTTGTCTTTCTTTGCATTGATTTCTTATCATATCTTGAGAATGTATAATTTTCTTACTAATTCTGTTACTTAGATGTATTTTGTATACATACAATTTTGTACAAAAATATAATATAATACCTAATTAATTTATTTTAATAGGTGTATTTTTTGTATAATGTATGTTTACCGCCACTATCCTTAAACACTGTTCTTACCTAATGGTTGGCTGATAGGAAATGACACATGGCATTAAACTCGCCATTTGTACAAATTTCCTTGTGAAATCAAAAAATAAATAAATAAAAAAATACAATAAAATAAATACGATTAAAAATCTGTATTTATGTTACTGTATTTCACTTGAATTATTCATTTGTAATTGTATATTTTTGTTTCTTTTACTAATTATATTTGCATAAGAAGAAAGGAGGCAACCATATGAAAAAAAATATGTTAAATAGCCAATAACATGAACAATTACCGTTCAGTTAATGCTAATCACGAACAGCGTCACTTTATCACTTACGACTGATGCAATATACAATTTTTTACTTCGGAATTCCTCAGATAAATATAACGGTAACGTGTTTGTACGAAATAAATTTGTATGTCATTTATTTATTAGATACCGAGCCGTCAGTCAGTCTGTCGTGCATTTGACTTACTTTTTATGTATATACTAGGATTATATTAATTAATTCGATTAGTATTCATAACTGCCTTTAACCCACGACTTCACCTGCGTGAATCAATATTATAAAGTATACTATATATTAAGTTAGAATATAACCTGCTAGTGTACCAAATTTTGTTCAGTAGTTTTTGCATGAAAGAGTAACAAACATTGATCCATCCATCGTTAAAAAATTTCGTATTTATAACATTAATAGGCAGGCAATACCAGGCGAGTTGCTTGATTTATTTGCCGTTCTAAGTTACATAAAGAAAGTCCTTTTCTCATCTGAGAAATTTAGTAAATTTAATTTGACTTATTTTTATTTTTCATTCTTAATAATATTTATTGTCGTTAATGCGCAAATAATGCCCCTGATCTTACTGGTGTTCGTAGGTTACGGTAAACGTTTACCATCAGGTTAAGCCGTATGCCTTTTTACTACTTCTCTGATATAAAAAAAGGTTTACATATTATCATACCTTACAGTGACAGCTCATTATTGTCCTACTGCTGGGTATTGATCTCTTTTTATGAGAGGAGAATTCTAGCTTGTTATTATAACGCTGACTAGGCGGCTCAGTATAGAGTCTTATTTTAAGTTAACCTCTCACACTACATATTACGTGTTCTACCGTTATCCCCTTGTTATGACATCCTGATGATGAAAAGAGATGTCATTACATCAGTATTCTCACTCAGGTGCCACAAGGAAAATCCCTAGTTTAATAGACCTTTATTAATAAAACCTATAAATCAATTTTAGCTATTGAAGTGTTTAATCAGTTTCTTTGAAATAAAAATTTGCGCAGTAAAAAAATAGATAAAAATTATGAGAGGTTTGATGTTTTTATGAATAATGGGTTAGACTTTAACGATCTAAATAAATCTATTCCTTTACTAAATAACTTTTAAAAATATTATGTTGTTCTGGCCACTGCTGAACTCCTCCCTCCTTCCATTCTTCTCCTATTGGGGGGTTTATATATATAATTGACTACTCAGTAATTAATAAGTCTTACTACTCGGTGAGATTTATAAAGAGTACAATGTAAAAAGTCTTATCTATTAATACAATAATAATCAATTTTTATTATCTCTATAACTGATTGTAGATATAATTCTACTAAAATAAAACCTTAATAAATAATTTACAACGCGTAACCGCCGGTTATTACCGTAAAGCATTTACTGTTTGAGTTCACTGAACCGTCGTTGATCAAAATAGTTGCGTCTGATAAGTAGTATAAGTATAATGCGACAAAATTAAATAGGTAGTAGTACAGTACCAAGGTAACATACGATTCTTACAATTAAAATTTGTAGCATTATAATTTAAGCAATATTTTTATAAAATATTGTGTTATGATAAATAAGTATTAGATAATGGGACGCACCCACTAATGGGGTCTTAACAGGTTATTAAGGAAAAATTACTTATCATTTGTAATTAATAGTAATTTATTTCTTTCAAACAACTTGTATTTTAGAATGTAAGAGCTCATGATAACATTAATTTATATATTTAACCTATATATACTATTCTATTTCTGTATTTCCCGCATAGAATGGACCACCATTTCCTTTCCTGTAAATATCGTAAGAGGCAGCTAAAGGTCAAAGGATGAGCAGCAGCGTACCACTTTAAACATCACCAAAGCCTAACTGCGGTTCCCAACCCCTCTTAAGGAGAGACCTATGTTCAGTGGACAGATAACTGCTGATATGATGGTAGGGATATTATGTTATATAAAAATCTGATTTGTAATTTTTATAAAAGCTGTAAACTATATAATTAAATTGTTTGAATAGTTAAAGGTAGTTATACTAAAACAATAGTCGTGTAAATAAAATCTCGAACAAAAGACATCAACGCACTCGTATTACATCGCGTGTTGAAATTATTCAATGAAACAATCAAGAATTTATTTATGCATAAATATATTTATATTAAGCCATCATAGGGCGTATAAATATTCCATAATTTAAAATGAAATTAAATTTTTTACACATTTTTCTCTTATACATTTTACCTCTGAGAAAGCATGCAAATATTTGGTTGTTTTTGAGATTAGATAGGTACTTACATACTTTTAATTTTAATTACAAATGTTATTTATACTTTCAGATTAAATATATATTTACTTGGTGTATATTTTAGCAATACATATAGTTAAAAAAATACATATAACTATAAAATATTATTTTCATATCAACCCACGGTCTTTAGAATGAAAATGGAAGTCGACCAGCAAATCTAGTGTTTTATTCTAAAACCTTATAAGTGCACCAAAACTGAATAAATTGAAAAGGCTACAAGCTTACCTATAATACTAACACTGCCAAGTAAGTACAATATAAATGCGCAGGTCAAAATGACCGAAAATGGGAACATATAATTAGTGTGGTAATTTATAAGTAAACGGACTGCATTGAAAAATTCTATAAACGGAAGAACGTGGGTGGTAGCTAGGTAGGTGGTACAGTTGTCGAAAGCGTGCATTTTTGACTAACTTCAAAAATAAGGAGGTTCTAATTTTTTTGTGTTTGTTACTTCATAACTCCGTAAATTCTATACCAATTTGAAATTATTATTTTTTATCTGATAGGATATGCTTACAAATTATTCTCACAGATATTTTATCAAAGTCAGTTCAGTGGTTTTCTTTTTTAATTACAATAACTGATTTCACTACAATTGAAGTATTTTTTTTTGTTAAACACAATCTTAACCCACCAGAGGGAGACTTTGTACAAAAGTCGATTGCTTGGGTACCTCTGCCCCATTTGTGTTTCAACCGTGAAGCAGTTGTGTTTGCATGGCTGTGTTTCAGTTTGAAGGGTGGGATATGGCGTGAATTTACTGGGTACGGAGGAATAACACCTGAGTCCTCAGGAATGGCAACGCATGGGGGTATCATGGGCGAAACAGTATAGTCTGTTATGGCCATGGTACTGCTCATATCTATAGGCGACGGTTAACACTTTCCATTAGGTGGGCCATCAGCTTGTTTGCCATTCAAGTTGTATAAAAAAAAAACACTTGTCAAAACCAACTATACTTACAATATGCAATTAAAGATTCAAATTATTTCTGGTTACTTATGATTGTTACTTTTTAAAATATTTGTAGGATATTTAAGTCTTTTTTTTATATGAAATATTTTCGAGTATTAACAACGTAAATAATAATGTGAACATGTCGAGAATTATTTTCACCACAACGATAAAAATCGACAAATCATATATATTTTAATAACTTCAAGGAAATAAAAAAACCCCTACGTCATTCACGTAATAAAAGAAACTGCATCTTTGTAGGAATGGTCTATAAATAGAAATTAGTATTACAGCAACAAAACAAATACAATTTCCTCAATTAATAGTGAATGGATAGTGGATTAATACGCGCTGTGAATTTTGATCGCGTGTATATTTTTTGTGCGTTTTTTTTCTACCGTGCGTAACATATGTAATCTGTGAGAAGCTATACGCACTGTGAAAAAAAAAAAACTGGGCGAAACTCAATACTAGTTGTGTAACTGTGATTCGTTTGTAAATATTGTATAGAGCGAGTGATTTGAGAATAATTTCTCTAAACCATAAGGTAATAAATAAATGTTCAAAATCGTCAATATGACAGCCATTTTATTATAACATAGGCCGTTAACTGCCCACTGCTGAATATAGGACTTCCCCATAAGGAAGGTTTTGCTAGTAATTGTAACACTTGGCAGGCAGGTCGGTAACCGCAGTTATGCTTTGATGATATTTTAAGAGCGACGCTACTGTCCACGCTTCGATCATTACGTCCCCTAATTGCTTCTTACTCTACTCACGGGAAAATAAGGGACAGAGTAAGTAAAGAAAATAACAAAAGATTCCAGTGTGTTAAAATGCGACAGATAATAATCTGAACTAATATTTGAAATAATAAATACAAGTATGCGTATATGGGGTCAAAAAGAATTAGTAATGGGAACCTAATAGCCCCATTACTAGCAATATACCCTATCAAATCGACCTCCACGCGGTTCCCCCTGGAAACTATCTTGGTTAATTCTTGTGGATTGAATTGGCCACTATGGACTTACTGGCCTGCTTTCATTGGTATCTCACCATCTTATATCGATAGCGCAGACGGGGTTACCTTTCTATTATTATCTATAAAAAAAGTATGCATGTATGCGTAAAAATATTCACACCAAGAAAGAAAAAAAGACCGTAAAATAAATTCGCAATGCGAATTAACCCATAATGTTATTAACAAAGAAATTTTTCACACAAACAAAAATGGGAACGACAAATTCGCGGTTCTCGAAATGTCGGCGAATTCATCAAAAGACTTTTTGTACAAATTACTAAGGAATTGGGGACGACAATTTAAATTTATCGTTGTATAAAAATATACGCGTTATGTATTGCGACGCCGTCGAGGATGGCTCGCCAGACCGCAGTTAATACGCGGTTAGTGTCAAAACACGTTCCTGGTAAGTCGGTTACGTAGTCGTACATAACGTGGACATGACCTATCATTATTTATTAATATATAACAATGAAATCTAGAAACTTTTAATACGAGAAGGCGAGTCCCTTACCTATTTATAATTTATTTTCAACCGACTTGAGAAAGAAGGGAGAAATTTATGATTTGACTGTATTTTTTATGTTACGCGATATCTTTCTGTATTTTTTTTTTCTAGTCAAAAGAGTTTACTCCACTTTCACACCAGACTAATAATGTAATGTATTCAATATTAATTACCTTGACACAAAAGTTAATTAAACTATTGTTTTGTCCTGCAACACTGTGTGGTTCCGGCATATACAGGTACATAATAATAATTCGTCCTACAAAATCTAAGGGTATTTGTTATTTTTCTATGTATATTATAAATATGAAAGTGATTTCTGATTTAATGTATATATATTTTTAATATTTGCATTTATTTATACGCATATTTCACATAAAAAACTCGAATCTTAAAAAAATCATATTAATTAGTCTAATTATTATATAGTCTGAATTTTTTACTAATTAACACCAGCAAAGTTACGAGATACCAGAGCATTGATTACTTTAAAGAAACTAATTTAAATTTTATTTTAATTTAAAAATAAACAACGGCTATTAGACAAAATATATAAATAATGTATGAAATAATTTTTATTTCAATCACGCGTACGTAACACAGGTTCAAGTTCTGTTCGTGTACATTTCGTGTGTTTGCAATTCTAACAACGTACAGACAGAGTGAGATTATTCGCTAAACACTACCAAACACTCCCACAGCCTTTACGGATATGATATAAAGAGATAAATGGCCACTTCTTAAAATATATTTAGTCACAGTATTCAAAAGTTTTAATGCAATATTTGAAATTATGGTTATTATGACTCATAGTGCTGTGAGATCTCAGCATAAAAAGCCCCCACCCCCTTCTTTCCTTTCTCATGGGTATCGAAAGAGGCGACTAAGGGAATATAATGGCCAAGCGTTGGGCAGGAGCGTCCCTCTTAAAATATTACCAAAGTCTAATTGCGATTGCCAACCCGCCTGCCAAGCATGGCAACTACTAACAAAACTCCCTCAAGGAGGCCTATGTTTAGAAGTGGACAGTTAACGGCTGATATGGATGATGACTGATGAAAATTTCGTTACACTTTTGTGACCTTTTATTATGCTATCCTACTAATATTATAAAAGTAACAGTTTGTAAAAATGCTTGTAATGTTTATTACTCGATCACGCTTAAACGGTTGCACAAATTTGAATGAATTTTGCTAAATGGGTAGGTTTTTTTATACAACTTAGAACGACAAAGAAGCTGACGGACCACCTGATGGAAAGTGGTAACCGTCGCCTATAGACATGAGCAGTAGCATGGACATAACAGAGAATACTGTTTCGCCCATGATACCCCTCATGCGTTGCCATTCCTGAGGACTTTGGTGTTATTCCTCCGTACCCAGTAAATTCACGCCATATCCCAGCCTTCAAACCGAAACACAGCCATGCAAACAACTGCTTTACGGTTGAAACACGAATGGGACAGAGGTAACCAAGCAATCGACTTTTGTACAAAGTCTCCCTTACTTACTAGTGTACTTCGCGTATTAAACGTAATATAGGGAATTTAGAAAAAAAACATACCCACGATCATTTAAAAGCCCGACAATGCACATGCAACTCCCCTCGTAATGCAAGTATTCATGGGTGACAGTAACATCTTTTCATCAGATGGATCGTCTGCTCGTTTGTCTACCTAACAATAAAAAAAAAACCCCGAATATAAAGCATCGTATGGGATATAATAATAGGTTATAACAGAAGAATGCTGAGACAGCTGTTAGGAAAACAAAAGAATAAATATTCTATTGTCGGCCAAAGATTTCGTTGTACAAACTTATAGATTCAAATATTTGTGATTATCTTTACGTTACATAATACATATTCTTATGTTTCCCTAAGGTTGTAATAAAAAAAATGGGTAAAAGTAAAACAATCTTTACCCGTTAGTTGCTTACAATAATTTTGTTTCATTCTGAACTCATTAGTACGCGTGTGACTATCAACATTTGATTCGACATTCGCATTCTAATCAACTAACCAGACTTCCGCAAACAACACCTAATTTAGTAAAAAAAAACTCTTCATAAATGTCACATGTCGGCGACAGAGTCGATAAAGTATGAGTTTTTAAAAAAATAAAGCTATTTTTTTCTCATATTCTTGTTTCATTTTCATTATATCCTTATTCTTATTAAGGATGGAGGGAGATAGAGGGAGACTTTGTACAAAAGTCGATTGATTGGGTACCTCTGTCCCATTCGTGTTTCAACCGTGAAGCAGTTGTGTTTGCATGCCTGTGTGTCGGTTTAAAGGGTGGGATATGGCGTGAATTTACTAGATACAGAGAGAATAACACCTGAATCCTCAGGAATGACAACGCATGGGGGGTATCATGGGCGATGGGGGGTATTATGTCCATGGTACTGCTCATGTCTATAGGCAACGGTTACCACTTTTCATCAGGTAGGCCGTCAGCTTGTTTGCCATTCTAAATTGTATAAAAAAAAATATGGAAATTTTTATGAAACTTTTTATGTGAAAGTATGTTTATTTGTTTGTTTGTTATCTCTCGACATTTTAATGGTTTAACCAATAACTATAAAATTTCGTATACACGTAGGAGAAACTACTTTTTATCCCGGTCACTGAATATGTCCCGGTCACGCGGATGAAGTCGCGGGTAAAAGCTAGTTCTTAATTATTATTATGTTGCTTAAAATAAAATAAGAATATTTCGCCAAGTTATGAATCTGCGTTTCTCAACTATTGTGTTAATGTTTTCATTGTGTACGTGAGTACATTTTTATGTTTACACTTTTTTTATTAAAAGTTTTAATAAACCTTTAAAGTTTATTTTTTTATAAAAAAAAACACCATCATTCCTTACATTTGTTATGAAAACAAATGAAATAATATATGTGGTCAGATCTATATTACTATTTCCATTTTCCTTTATCTTTACAATTATTAAGAATTATTATCCGACTTCGTAAAAATAAGATGTTCTTAATTTAATTATATTTTTTATGTTTGTTACCTTTAGAACTCCACCGTTTACATATAACCTGAGTTAGTAAATTCTTAATTTATTCTTAATTTATATGTTCCTAAATTGAGCGTACAGAAATATTATCGAAATGGATTCAACAGATTGCCTTTTTAATAAAAAAAAAAAAAATTAATAATATTTTTGTTCACTCTTGGAGCTCTACAAAATCTATAAATAACGGCCATACGCATACAACCAAATCAATTAGGCTATTTTATTATTTCAACATTAGTTGTATCCACGGGATTTTGAATCCTGTGAATCTTGTTATAAGTATTTTCTTTTTCTTTATTTGAAATAATAAACAATTGTACAGTAATTGTAAGACACATCATTATTTATACAATCAATACCATTATCCTCTAATGAGTGAAGCAGTTGTGTTTACATGGCTGTGTTTCGGTTTGAAGGGTGGAATATGGCGTGAATTTACTAAGAGAGGTACAGAGGAATAACACCTGAGTCCTCAGAAATGGCAACACATGGGGGGTATCATGAGCAAAACAGTATACTCTGTTATGTCTATAGTACTGCTCATGTCTATAGGCGACGGTTCCACTTTTCATCAGGTGGGCCGTCAGCTTGTTTACCATTCTAAGTTGTATAAAAAAAAATTACTAACTATAAAAACAAAAACACTATTAAAAATTCTATTCATTATTGAAGTATTTAATACGTTAATAAAGTGTGTCTTTATGTCAAATTTTACCAAATAATAGAGTCGATTCTGAGCCGCCATTCTCTAAACTTATCTCTTAATTTTACATGAAATGAAATGAAATGAAATGAAATATTTATTTGCTTTAATTTGACATTTGACATTATAAGGGCCATGTGACAAAACTTTTTGGCATCTGTTTAATTGCCTTAAAATTGTAGGCATGCAAATCTAATTTATTGCTTAAATAAGGATACAAATTTAATTTAGACATTATTATGATTATAGAATAATAAAAAAAAGAAAAAAAAACAATTATCAAGTCAAATCAATAAATGTAAGTACATATTCAATATCGTCAAATTGACGATTACATTATTATTATTAATTAAATACAAATAAATTTCAATTAGCTGATTATTTTCCATATAAGACCAATATGAATTAAATATTTAATAGATTTAAGTGACAATTATTATAAATTTAATTTATAATACATAAGCAAAATTATTTAATAAAAACAATAATTTTCAAGATAGGATTAGAGAATCGTCCTCAGAATCGACCCCAATGTCAGCTGCTAAGGTATAACCGATGAATAAACATTCAAACATTTATTATTAATTGTGTCCCGTGGCTCCATCCATATGAACATCCTATGTTATGTGCTAAGTTAGGATATAACGTACCTGTGTACCAAATTTCATTCAAATCCGTTCAGTAGTTTTTGCGTGAAAGAGTAATATACATCCATCCATCGTTACAAACTTACGCATTTATAATATAAATAGGAATAGACTATTGCAATATTTAACATGCTTCTTCCCATACCCAGTATATAACTATATACTAAAAGTATTTAACTCAAGTTTCATCACAATAAGCGCACTTTAATACGGCAGTTGCATCAATGTGACAATGAGTGTGAAAACATAGATTGCAACGGTAGTATACATTTTAGTGCACTCTTGCATAATACCATTGTAAATGAAATAATTTTATAACAATAATAAATATACATTTTAACATGATCGAATTAAAAACGGGCACGAAGTTTATCTATTCATTTATTTATTTAAGTCTTTACTGCAACAAAAACATAAAAATACACAATGACAGTTAAATAGTTCAAATGAAATACACTAATATAAATTATATATATATATATATATATATATATATATATATATATATATATATATATATATATATATATATATATATATATATATATATATATATATACATATATATACAGAAGGCGGTTTTATCGCTAGGACAATCTTTTACACAGAAAACCTTTAGTTTAAGGAGAATATCTTAATAAAATACCTTTCTTTTACATAAATTATGATAATTATATTATGGGTTCAGCAGAGGAATAAACCCTTACAAACTTTATTTTAAATAAATGAAAATAAAAACTAGTAAATTTAGTAGTAGTTGAAAAGTTTCTGGAAGAGAACCCTTGTAGAATTAAGCTCGACTGTTGTATATCTTCAATCTTTAAATATAGACTATAACTATGTAATTTTTGTGTACAATAAAATATAAATAAATAAATAAATTCTATAAACTTTGGAATGTTCATAATAAATTGTGGAAGTAAATCAAGCGAAATGTAACAACTATTGGGCCGTCAAGGTTCAGGCAAGTCCTTATAACTCGTAACGATGGTGTTAACGAAAAAAAAGAAACAAAAATGATGGCGTAACAGTCGAATAGTGTAGTCGTGACTTCACCGACGCCTTTTTCGGAATGTTCAGCGGATTCTTCATACTTTGCTCTTTTTGTTTGATGTTTTTGTTCTAAAACAGTGATGAGGGCTGTCGTGGAATAGGAACGTGTATTAGACAGGTTTTGTTGAAGCATTTTTTATGGAGTCCTTGAAAGTTACATATGACATCATTAATAATTTCAACGGTAAAACTTTAAAATACAAATTGTAAAAGTTGAATTGTTTTCTTAATTTGTAAGTATTACACCTCTTGGAATTTTAACAACTAAACCATTTGTCGTGAAATTTGACATACACGCAGTGTTTGTAATTGAAAAGGACATAGGCTACTTTTTATTCCGGTATATCCCAGCTATGTGGACGAAGTCGTAGGTAAAAAGTAGTATTAGATAAATGTACATTTATCTGTATTGTTAATAAATAATTTAATTTCAATATTAGACAAAATTTATTAAATGTATAATGTAACATTTAACAAAATATAAAATAATTATAGATGTACAATTAATTATATAATAGCTACATTTCTTGATGATAGGTAAATATTTAAATTCCCGATTAGCAAGAAATATGTGATAAACCATTTAAGTGTTGTAGGTAACTGGCGTGGTAATAGTTAATTACCCCACTTATAAAAATTATGCTACTCTGTAATCAATGAGTAAATTAACGTGCCTGTTACGGAGATCGGCTAAGGAGTACTTGATAGTGTTTTTATTTTGTAACATATATATATATATATATATATATATATATATATATATATATATATATATATATATATATATTTATATGTTACTATAATTATGTCATACATTTTTCACCACAACTGCCCTTCATACGCTGTCTGTTTTTACCTAATAGTTAGCTGGTAGAGAATGCCATATGGCATTAAGCTCGCCACTTGTACATAGTTTTATTGTACAATAAAGAATAAATAAATATATAAAATACTTTTACTCGCTATTTCATTTGGCTTTGTCCGCGTAAATCAGTGTATAAAGTATTCTATATGTTAAGTTAGGATATAGTCTACTTGTATACCAAATTTCATTAAAATCCATTTAGTCATTTAAGCGTGAAAGAGTATCAAATATCCATCCATATATACTTACAAACTTTCATGTTTACAATACACTCATCAGTACTTAGAAAAAACTTATGTGCTAAGTTAGGATATAACCTACCCTTGTACTAAATTTCATTCGAATCTGTTCAATAGTTTTTGCATGATAGAGCAATAAACATTCATCTATCATTACAAATTTTCGCGTTAATATTGACATAATAAAATAAGTAAGATTATTAGTATAGTGAATAAAAACGAAGTATATATATGTATATGTATATATATATATATATATATATATATATATATATATATATATCGAATTGAAGATTTATATATATATATATATTAATCTTCAATTCGATTATTAAAGAACATAGCATCTGCACTTTGTAATCTCAGCATTTTATAATTGATTCGCGTAAAATTTAAATTTATGTAGTATATATAAATTTAAAAATATATTGAGTATTCTGAAATTTGAAGTAAGAGTTACAACTAGTTCGTAGCAAATTACATATATGTATACCCAGAAAAATGTTAGGTGAATGACTCAGAAGATGACCTGTTTCTTATAATATTGTTGGTACCAAAGTATAGTGACTTTGTATCGTCCGTCTATGAATTTACAGACACATTTTAAATATTCCGCGCGTTCGGATAGTAAGTTTATTTAATGTGTATTTAGAAAGTGTTGCCAAAATAAAAAAAAGCCATTCAATGACTGAACCATCTGTTGAAGTTCTTTAAACTGGTTTTCACTAATACCTCCGACCTCCATTAAAACGTTTCCTTTTAAAAACGAAGTTATGTAAATTTTTTGACATCCTTTCATAAGAATCATTAGATAAATTTTCATGAAATTAATATTTATAACACTTTTTATATAAATTTTTAACTTGTTACATATTAGAACTTTTTTTACATTATCTTCTGTTTAATAATAATTAAGGATCCGGCCCTGCTTCGCGCGAATGTATAGAATTTTCTACAATAATATATATATATATATATATACTTTTGGAGTTTATCCATTACAAATAAACAAACAAATCGTTTCTGTTTATAGTATTAGTATATATTTTTTCGGGACGCTGCTGCCCATCCCCCGCTCTCCCTTAGTCAGCTCTTATGACACCCACGGGAAAGGAAGGGTGATCTATTCTATGCCGGAACCACATAGCTAAAATTAGCATAATATTATGACTAAATAGGGGTTAAAATATAGAAAACGTATAATTTTTGACTTCATTCGAAAAAAAAGATTAGTTCTGAAATTAAAAGAAGCTCCATTTAAATTGTTACGTCGTTACAAATCCCACGTTTATTGTGTGCTCGTCCGCCGTGATTCATTGGTGTAGTATGAACGGCGTTGATTGTTATGCTTTTGGTATTTTATTAGGCGAAGGTTAACCGCTCGTGCTGGCAAAAGTCTACGAAGATGAATATCGTGTAGTCTCAGACCACTTTGTTTCTTTAACGCAAGACCCTTGAACCTTTATAATCTCCCAAATGATTTAAGAGTTGAATCTATAACCTTCCTAATAATGAAATCTCATCTCAATGCCAAAATTCGGTTAATGAGAAATAAAACAAGGCGTTAGTTTGGATTCGATTTGGAAATAGTGGTAGGAAAAATATAATTACCTGAAAAGG
The DNA here is from genome assembly GCF_026898425.1 of Galleria mellonella. Taxonomy (NCBI): domain Eukaryota; kingdom Metazoa; phylum Arthropoda; class Insecta; order Lepidoptera; family Pyralidae; genus Galleria; species Galleria mellonella. The sequence goes on from NW_026442138.1 coordinate 9,730,634, forward strand.
GTTTAACTAATCTATAACAAATAATTAAACCGTGTTCTAATTGAAAAGCCTCGGCACTAGATTCTCTCTGTTTATACCGCAAAATACTTAAATTAATTAAGGAACAAGGAATTGGATAGATAAATATTGTTTTGGTTTTAGTTACATCTGTCTTTCTCTTAACTTTATTTTTTAATCCTTTTACTCCTTTTTTAGAACTATTTATTTTGTTTTTCTCACTGAGATACATTTATAAATACTTTCAAATAATTTATACCTGTAGCTCTATACTAATTATTCGCCAAACATGTTATATACCTTTAGAATTTACTACAAAATAACTATTATTTTAGTTCTGCTATAAACTTCTATAAAACATAACGTCTAACTAAAATTTAAACTTATACCTTCATTCGTTTATTCAAAGTTAGATAAAGATTACACTCTATTATTTTTCTTTTAAAGACTTGGCTTATTGCTTATGTAGATGCATGGTATAGTCACGTACATTACTTTTTAGTCTTTATATTTATTTATTTCACATAGATACAGTGATCCAATCATGAGACTAAGAAGGGATTCTTAGAAAAACTAAATTACTCTTCAAATTTATTTCTTATAACGGAGGAACTATTTTCTTTTCTTTTTATTTTTTTTTCCGCACACACGCTGTGGCCAGCATGACATTATTGTCAATTTATATATAATATAATATGCACCTTTAGTGTTATGCTTATAATAATTTACTTTCCTGTTATATTAATGCGGTAAAATAGTTCCTTACCGTGTTACGCCTTACAAAAGTGCTCAATTCTTGGTATCTCTCTTAGGATTGAGTATCCAACTCAATATAATAAAGATACCAAGAATTTGTTCGTTCTACGACTCTGGACTACCTGTAGCTTAGTCATAACTTTGTTAGCTCATGGTATAAGTTTCGCAACCGTGAGTCATTATAAACACCAATTTTACTAAGGTCTCGGGTCAATTTTGAAGAAGTGTTTCCTAAACCGCACTCTAGAATTAAAATTTTAAAAGTTTAGTGTTTTTTTCCAAACCACCATAAATTAAAATTGGTCTTTTAAAGCTAATATAAAATACTATTTTAATCTTTTTCAGCCAAAATCCTTTATTCACTACCAAAATATATCCTCAAGGAGGGTTGACGCCAGATAGATGACCAATCGTAAAACTAAAAGCCAAAACATTGGGTAATATGGATAAAAACATATTACGCCGATTCCAAAATTTATATAAAGATAGAAATGACAAAATACTAATTCATCTTTCTAAGCGTGCGAAGCCGGGGCGATATACTAGTATTAAATAAAGTTAAACAAACAAAAAAGTAGGTTAGGTAGGTAATTGTAATGTGTATAAAAATAGTGTGGGTCCTAATAACCTGAATAAAAAAATGTTAATATAAAACGCAGTAATATATAAATATTTTGTAGTTGCGTAATACATATCCATAACTATGGGAACGTTGGTACATTGTTATTCTTATTGCGCCATTTACCACAATACAGTCATTACACTCCAGCTGACAAAACATTGTATATTTAACACAAATAATATTAATTGGTAGTGACTTTGTTTTTAGAATCCTTTACAAAAAAAAGTACTGTAAAAACCTTTAAGGTACGACTTCGTCTGTCATAATTCATAATAGCCAATTTCAGCAATAATTATTGGTATATATTTGAAATTTAGAATACTTCTAAATTTTATTTTCTAAAGTCTATCATAATCAAAGCAAGTAAATATCAAAGTCTTTAGCTTAATATGTTAAAAAAAAAATACTAGAAATCTGAAGGAATTTGAATGAATTTTGACTATATAATTCTAAATAAGCTCGTGTTTCACAAATAAAACCGACTTCAGTTGTGACAAAATAAGTTATGTTGATTTAAAAACTAAACTTCTAAACTGATTTCGACTAAATTCCTATAGAACTAATCTGAAAGTATATCCTTTCAAATAAAAAAATAATTTACAAATCGATTTACAACTGACATAGTTATGAAATAATATAAAAATGAAAAAATACGACAGAATTGAAAACCTTCTTCTTTTTAAAGTCGATAGGTGTTTCCTATAATGGTCTAAGATTAACACATTAGATATAGCAGCTAGTAAATCCTATATTCAATATTACTATATTTTGGAATAAATTTTCAACAATATGAAACGTATCGTGTGACCGTCTATAAATAAGTCGTTATACTGTTTGTTTCATTTCATAGACAAGTTCGTGAATAATTCAAATAGAAAACGAATAAATCGTGAATTGTGTTCTAAGCTATGAATCGTTATTGCAGCGATCACTTCTATTCTTTATTCTTTCCGGAAAGTCATAACGTTGATCATAACCGGCATTGTGACTTCATAACATCTTTCAAAAATAGTAAAAAATTTTATAGAAGTCGTCTGCTCACATCTCAGCCCACTCGTGTTTTTTTTTAATGGATGATAATGGAATGGTAACCCCGCCTGCGCTAACGGTATACACTGGCGGGGCACCAGTGATAGATGATAGGTGAGGATGAAAAGGCAGGTCAGTTAGCCCATCGTGATGAATACATTTGGAATTCAGCACGATGGTTTCCAGGGGAGAACACGGGGAGGTCGACCTGTTAGGGATTATTAGCAATGGAACTGATAATCCGCATTATTAACAATCCCTTCTCCCCCAGCCCACTCGTGTTTATATCGCTAAATTGCAATGGTTTTTTTTAAAGGGTGGAAATTAAATATTTTCAATCGACTTCAAAAAGGAGTTTCTCGTTCCAGTTGTATTATTTTTTACGTTTGTTACTTAATAACTCTGTCAGTTAGTCTTTTTATATCTAAAAGGATGTACTTACAGAATAATCCCATTAAATTCTTATTAAAATCGATTCAATTGTTCAATTTTTAAATTAATTTAATTAGTTTTGCTATAATAAGGCCGGCAGCACACCTGCAATGCCGCTGGTGTTGTGGGTGATCATGGGCGGCGGTATTCACTTACCATCAGGTGGGCCGCATGCTCGTTTGCCCCCTGTGTTGTAAAAAAAAATTGAATTATTTATTTTTTTGTGGAATACAATTTAATTATATAAATGCAAGTCATACTGGCCATAATATTTTGAAAACATTTTATTATATGGTAGGCACTTTGATAGTTGTATGTTTTGCGGAGCATAATGTATGTGGTTGTGCTATTTTTCATGCAAAGACGTTGTCTGTAATACTAGTAATAATTTGATTGTGTAGGAAACGCACGCACCTCTTTGACATAACTGATGCAGGTATGTGTGTCAGCCAGTCGCATCGGTGCTTCCACATTGGAATAATCAACTCTAATACTGCCACGTTAAGGTTGATAACTTACAATACATAACGTGTAAATACTTGGTGAGAGGTGAAAATACTGCATGATGTAATTGTAATGACAAATTGTTGATCAGTTGGCTTGTCAGTTTGTTCAGTTTGTTACTCGTAAAGTAAAAATATGATTATGTACTGCTATCGTTTTTATTACCAAAATACTAAAAAAGAAAGACAGAAAGTGTTTCTGAATTTAGATTTTTGGCGCAAAATATAGCCTTAACAGAAAATAGCTTAATACATTTTAATAAATATGATATTAAATTATTCGTCTATCTTTGTAAAAATTCTATATAACACTTATTTTACATCACATCAGCCGTTAACCGTCCATTATTGAACACATGCCTTGGCATGACAATTACTAACAAAAAGAGCTTTGTCAGTAATTGCCATGCTTGGCAAGCGGGTTGGCAAACGCAGTTAGGATTTTAGTGATGTTATAAGGGATGCTGCTGCCCATTGTTCAAAAATTAAATTTCTCAGTCCCCTTCTCGACACCTACAGGGATGGAAGGGCTGGCCTATTCTGTGCCGGAACCACATGGTTTTACATAGTAACGTTTAATCTACCATATAGTGGTAGATTAAATGGTAAATATATTTATTATCTTAATACATAAATATATCCTAGTAATTCAATAAATATGAAAATTAGTAACGATGTATGGATGTTTGTTACTCTTTGACGCAAGAACTACCAAAATGGAATTGATAAAAATTTGGTACACGGGTAGGTTATATCCTGATTTAATTCATAGAATGTGAACGCCCATGTGAATCAATAATACTTCGTGTATTATTGATTCACACGGGCGGAGCCGTGAGATAAAGCTAGTAATTAAGATATAAATATTTTTAACGCAACAAATTACAAATAGATAATTCGGATAATTATTAATTACAATCGTTTCTATGGTCGTCCTCAATTACTGGCTGTTTGTTTACATCCAACGCAAATCAAGGCCCGCGTACACTATCAAATGAAATCGCGTTCATAAATCACACGAGCTCCACAACCATTGTGTACCGGCCTTGTGCTGTTTAGATGCGATCGACGACCGGCAACCAAGGGACAACACATCGAGTGAAAGTGGACGGCCGTGGATGCTGATTGATTGATGATCTACCTGGGAAGCACTTGTTGAGGTTTCTGTCCAACGGGTACTCTGTGATTACACTATCAAATATGTGGTATCATATTTATTTATGTATTTAATCTTTATGTACCAAAAAAAAATGTGTGGTACAATAGGTGTACTTTATGCTGTACATATATATAGCATTCTCTCCCAATCTTTGGAAAAATTGAAATATTTACGGTGAAAAATATATGGTCTCATACATATTTGTATACATTGATTTAATAGGAGACCTAATACTTTATTAATACATCATCATATCAGCTCTTAACTGTCCACTGCTGAACATAGACCTCCTCATAAAGGGGAGTTTTGCCAATAGTTGCCACGCTTGCCAAGCGAGTTGACAACCGCAATTAGGCTTTGATGATTTTCTAAGAGGGACGCTGCTGCCTATTCCTCGACCATTAAGTTCTCTTAGTCGTCTCTTACAACACCCATGGTTTAAGGGGTAATCTATTCTATGTCAGGATCACACGGCAATTATTAAGATATTTTTTTACCAATATCAAAAAGGAGGATTTTTTAAATAAATGAGAATGGAACTGTAATCCCATCTGAACATTATAACATTGAGGCCGCCAGTTTTTACTACTAACAATTACCTCACCTCGTCTTACGAGGACAAGCAACGACGATATGCGAGTGAAACTTGCTGTTGATAATTTAATCTTATAAACTGGAGGGAGAAAGTATTTTTAATAATAGGAGCTAGAAATCCCATCACCAGCAATGAAGCCTATTAGGTCAATCCCCAAGCGGTTTCCATGGACATAAAAATAATTATAATATTTTACGTCGTCACACTTCATTTATGTTTCACTATTTTTTTTTATATGTACCACTTAATTTAAGTTTAAATGCATTTTTTATTGACATAATAATGTTCATCATTGACCTTGTACAATCGTGAATTTTATACAAATATGAGTACACACACGTCGTGACGCCAGAATGTTCTAATCGTGAACACAATACAATAATGAGTTATTTTCATATTAACAATGTTAATAATCAACACGTTTACAATAATTATAGTATTAACTATTGTTAAATGAGGTGCACATTACATTATCTACGTTCTAGCCGTTATCAGTTCGGTTGTCAATGCTACCGCACTGCCATGAGTGATTGCAAATAAGATTTATTTTCACAAAAAAAAAAATACAGACTTCAATCGTGCCGAAACCATTGATGTAAAAATTAAATTCCTGAACATATATTGATAAAATTACTACTAATTTCTATATTAATTTCTAACTTGGTTTCCAATTTATAAATTAGTAGTCAACATTTATTAAATGATTGAGTTGGTAATAGACTTAAAAAAAGATCAATTATTTTCTCCTTTTTCGAATTCGGTTGAAAACTAATATTTAATACCAGATGTATTGGAGAATTTGGAAATTGCACTCGTGCTTAATAATTTCCTATATTTCAGAACTTATTTTTTCATCTGTAGACCACGTGTTTATTTATTTATTTAGTTTGTTTGGAACAACAGTGTTTTACATTATATATTACATACTTACTAAATGCTAGCCAATTACAATAACCCACAGCGTAATACATTAGCACCCGTTGAACAAATAAAACCTAATAAAACCTTCTTATTGTATTCTTATTATCTTTTCATCTGTTTTATAATAGTTATGAAAAATGTTAATTGGCGATTGTTTTTTCTGTAAAAAATATTTATTTATGTCGATTAAAAGTTTAGTTATTCATATAACATTTTAGTACGTATTTTTTAAAGATTCAAGTTTAGCAAGTGACCAATATGCATAATAATTAAGGCTATTCCTACGACAGGACGTCGCAAAGTTGTCAAAATAATTCTCGACGGCCTTCAAGAACTCGTTCATGTGTGAACAAAAATAAATCGGAGCTAACAAATCATCGGAGCACCTGTTATCATTGAAGCATATGCGTCTACGGATTTCCTTATGGGTTCCATCATGCGTATGAACAGAATATCCGTTTATATCCGTGAATCCGTGTTTCCACGTGAACGGGTCGCGTAGCCGGACGTGGCCTTAGCATACTGCCGTCTGTTGTGTCACCACTTTACTCACTCATTGAGACATGCATGTGAAAAGGTCTCTGCGGAAATGTCGCTGTTACAATTCCATTAATTGTTTTTTTTTTACATATTTGTTTTGTAAACATGACAATTCCATTCCTTCTAATACAATATTGTATTATCAGTAAATCTCTGATGAATTACTAAATAATTGTCTACTAAAAATCATGTGAATTTGTAAAGATTTTTAAATGTTTGACTAATAGTGCGCTGGTCATTTAACTTTTTATTTTTTTCTGCAATTGAGAATAGCAAACAAGCTAACGGCCCAACTGATCGAAAGTGGTAATAAATGGGTAACACTATGCTACGTCGTGCAATTGCACTCACTTTACTGCGCTGGATATGTCAACTCACTTCTTCAAAATGAGTTGGCGCACAGAGCTGCAAATAAAAAAAGTAAAATAGGCTTGAAGAATTTATTGGACTTGCGGGTTGAGTTATTGAGATTCATTTCAAAATACATAAATGTACTCTTCAATATATAAATAATAAATAAAAAAAAAAACTAAAATTGGAATCAGAGCGAGGTTTTTTCTTCTTCGTCGCTTATTTTTGGCACATATTAAAAAATACAGTACAGCGATACCTGTTACCTTATGCGCCGTAGAGCAATTTTGAGTTAACTCAATTAGCTGGCGCAGTAAGATGCGCCTGTGTTAAAAGAAAGTCGTTGGTTACTCATGTCTATAAGAATCTATCTACGTCAATAACTGCTTAAAAACGTAGTTAACTAATATGAAATGTATTGTCTATATCCAATTAAAAAAAAAGGTTAAAAATTCGACAAGCAATTGAACGGTTTTATTTACATTACTGAACAAATAGATTTTACTATAGCCACATTAAACCCATATAGTTCTACAAAAAAATAAAAAACAGCGACTACGATGGCAACAAAATAAATATGAAAACGAAAATATTTTTTAAATGTGTTACTCCCTGCATTTAAGAATCCTAAATTGTAAACAGGTTAAAAAAATACTTGTTTATTTTATTTGTTTATCGAAAGATTTTTTATTCCATTTTAAGTTCATTTTTTTTATCTATTTTTTAAAAAATTGGATGTAAAAATTACCGATCGATGATATTCCTTTCGTGGTGTAACTAAGAATACACTCAGCTTGGATGACAGAAAGATGTGTTTTCATATCCCATTGGGTCATCGTAAAGTCTTTATCCCGTTAATAAAAGTGTACTAGTTCATTAATATAAGCCAATCCGCACGAAATGTCTATTCACCTCGGTACGTCACATAAATTCGAACGGTTTTTTTAACTTCCCAGGACTACCAATTGCGTAATTCCATGAAGTATCGGTATCATTAATTCAGTGATTAGCAAGCTGAGTTCTCGGGCTCGTTCGGCTGCGAACCGGTCTCACCCGGTGTTTTTATGTCCTTTACCTAACCTACATACAGTACCCATGAGGTCAGTGTGAGGTCGTTGCTAATAAAAAGCCCACATGCATGTAACTAATTACAATATGTCGCCATGTTTACAATTATACCTACAGTCTTAGATCATGTACGAATACATACATCTAATATTGTACTTCTATATGTACATCATCATCATCATACCAGCCTTTAACTGTCCACTGAGCATAGGCCTCCCCCTTGGTGGGTTTTGCCAGTAGTAATCACGCTTGGCAGGCGGATTGGCAACGGCAGCTAGGCTTTGAAGGTGTTTTAAGAGAGAGGTTGTTGCCCATCCTTCGTCTTCTTCTAGCCGTCTCTTATGACACCCACAGGAAAGGAAGAAATGGCTTATTCTATGCTGGGACTACACAGCCAACTCCTTTATGCATTATTAATTAAACTATAACATTCATAATATTAACAGAATAACCATTAAATAAAAAAATAATTATAATTAAGTAGGACTCTTAGGAACAATACTTTTACCAGGAGACTTGTCTATAAAGTCTTGTTGATTGTTTTCTGCATAAGTACCTGTATTCCATTCGTATCTCCAATAAATTATGTTTGTATGCGATAAAACACCATAGTCCTCGGGTACGACAACGCATGTATATCACAGTATATTCTGTGCATATTCATGTTTATAGGCAACCGTTACCACTTTTAATTGTTAGCTTGTTTACCATTTCACACTGTAAACGAAACAAAACAAAAAGCCAGTAAATTTTTTATCACGTATACTTCACAGAGAATAAGTTAATTCGCGTGCCCGTTAAAACATAACCAGTGGTTATTTCAATTACGAATGCTTTCTCACGTTCACAAATTATCTTATTGTAAACGTGCTGTAGCAATATATCCAAATCGACACTTGTTTTTTTTTATATAGATTTAATATCGTCAACTAACAAAAGAATATAAGTCTTAAAATATAGCGTATAAAGTCGAAAGTGAAAGTTATAGGGAAAAGAGTAACAGCATGAAAATCTTTGCATCTCATCTCCAATCGACAAGTCTCCGATGACAGTTATATCGATTCGGATTAATTCGACACGTTCAAGAAATTTTTGTTACGATCCACCATCATTTTTATGGCATGACAAGTGATTGTGCTTAGTATTTTGTAGTAAAAACATAAATGAGTAAGCTATGTCTAATGGCCGCTTGACCGCAAGGAAGATAGACACAGAATCCTACTGACCTTGCGCCACTTTACCAGAGACTTCGCGCAGTCTACTTATGGTAACCGATAGTTTGTAGAGATTATTGATGAGGCTTAGTTTCTATGTAATTGTAAATAAAGATCATGTAGTAACAGGATAAAGAAAGCGTTATGACGCATTGACAAAGGAATAGTGATTCCTTTTATTTTCTTGGATGACCTAAAATCTAATAAATGACAAAATCCTAAAAAGCAATGCATGTAAAGGAAAGCTAGAAATTAATAAACACAAAACTACCTAAGCATCATGATGGTATCATAGTAGGTTTGTCCTTTTCATCGTTAGAGACCCGTGTTTAGCATAGGGAAATTAAAGATATATAGATGAAATGTAAAAGTATAAAAAATCATCATTATCAAAAGACGAAAATTTCAAAAAAGTTTCTGTAGTATTACACAAATTTTACAATACAATCCAGTTAATGTAGATGATTTTTCGAACTCAGTTTTTCATTCAAATGCTAAATAAAAAAAATTAATTCCTTTTTTCTTCTTATTTGGTTGGTGAGATTGTATGTTATTTGGGTCCCTTATATCTTTAAAAATTAAACAGTTTTAAAATTATTTTAGCAAATTAAGACGATTACTATGAAATGGGCTTGAATGGTGTCGTTGTATTTACCCATATTACTTAATATGTATTGTGTCACCTCTGACAAAACAGGATGCATTGGTCAAAGGCATGATTTGGAACACTTGACCATACGTGTGATAGTAATTAGTATGCACGCCAAATGGTAGCTTGTAGAAGTTCGTGATCTTGGTTAATATATTTATTATTCATCAGTGATTTAAACATAATGTGTATTTAAGTATAGCAATGTATTGAATTTGAACTATATTGCTTTTATTTTAATAAATCGTATGTACCTAATCTAAATAATTTAAAAAAGTTGTTTCTTTAATAGATTAGTCATATATTATCATATTAAAATTACAAGAATTTCTGCATACTCTTTAATGCATAATATTAGCATTATATTAGAACAACACAACACAAACAATAAACAAACTAAGACCCGATAATATACTAATAACTATAATATAAAATATAATTAATTTAACATTTTATTTATTGCAGGTAAAATAATAAGTGAAGATGAAGATGTACTACCTCAAGCAGCTTCTAATATTGAAGTTACAGCTACAGCAGCACCAACTACAACCACGGCATCACCGACTCGATCTACAGTTAGGATTGATGTAACTACAGAAAATAAAACTGAAATAGAAGTGACTACAGTGGTTGCAGATGTTACAGAATCAATTAAACCTAAGCCTAGATTACTTAATTTAAATGTAGATGATTTACAAAGTTTTGCAAATGCACTGCACAATCAAACTGACGAAAGAGACCATAAGAAACATTTAGGTGATTTAAGTGATGTCAATTTAGATGGTGAAGAAGAAGAGGAACCTTCGAGGATAGCAGGGAACGAATCAAAGAATAATAATGTACCTGATAAATTCTTTAGCAATCTTCAAGCACCATTTCATCCTTTATTGACAGCTGACAAAGGATCAGATGAAATGGATACTTGTAGAGAGAACGAAGTAACATACAAGGTACGTACATAATGTTATATATGGCTACAATTATTTATGTATTTATGTGTATGTTAGCGAGGAGAATATTTCAGGTGAATGTAGAAATGAATTTTATTTATTTTTTACCGTACCGGATGTTATTATCTACGTTTATTTTCGTAATTGATACATTTATATCATCACGTATTCATTGTTTGTTTCTAACTCACGTAAGAGAATAAGTGATCAAATAATGCAACTCCATATATATAAGTTATTATTGTTAAATTAATATCTACACAAATTCGTAATTTAGTAGAATATGGAATTGATAGAATACTAGTACTACCTGTATTACGGTGGCGCTCTCTGATATCAAGAATTTTTAGGAATGATAAATGCTAAGTTTTCTAATTCAGATCGGCGAACGCGTGGACCGAGGTTGTGAAGAAACCTGTGAATGTACCTCAGGAGGAGTATTCGAATGTTCTCCAAAGTGTAAACATCCATACATTCGCCGTGGTAGGCGGCTCAACGATCCTCTGTGCTTTGAGTCGCCAGTTGATGACTGCTGTTCTATAATCGCGTGTGCTACTGGAAATGGAGGTAATGAAAGTTTTGATATTGATAAAACTTTAAGATATGACAGTGATATTATTAAGGAAGCAAAATCAAAAGCAATAGTTCTCCGAAAACAATATATGGACATCATAGTATGTGTGAAATCCACGCTGCTACTCGTGTTAATATGGTTACCATTAACCACCAGGTGGTTCTTTATTAACATCACTTTTACCAATATAATCATCATAAAAAATATTAATTAATATATCTACTATTTCTAGAACCGAAACCCACAAGATTGGAGGTATGTCGTTATGGTAACGACACATATCCAGTGGGTTCTAAATGGAACATCGGCTGCGAACAGTCATGCATATGTGAACGGAACTCTATCGTCACCTGCAAACCAAGGTAATACAAAGGTTTAGTTCAAAGGTCTTTAAATAAACTAGCAATGTTTATTACAGACAATTAGCTGCAATCTAGAAACAAAAACTATTAATATGTATTACCATGTTAACCGTTAATTATCTAGTGTTGAGCATAGGCCTTCCCCTAATGAGGAGTTTTGCCAGTAGTTGTCATACTTAACAGGCGAATTACCAATCACAGTAAAGCCTTGGAGATGTTTTAAGAAAACACTGCTGCCCATTTCTCGACCTTTAAGTTCCTTTAGTCGCTTCTTACGATAACCACAGGAAAAGAAGAAGTGGCTTATGTTATGCCGGGGTTACACATTTATTATTTAGCTACAATTATTTACTTTAAACAACCCATGAATTGTCATGCAATCGATATGGTATCTGCGAATGGGTATTCGGAATTACGTCATCCTGTCTGTATTTTGGTATACAATGTAAGAAACCCTGTCTGAAGGTTACATGCCATTGAACCTTGCTGTTTTATCAATGTAAAGTATTTCCAAATGACCTAAGAATAGTTAATCAGCTCACAAGGCCCGTATCATCTGTCAACGACAACATTTACCACGTATAAGGGATTGGTAAAACCGTGATAAAAAACAAGAGGGTCAATCGCTCATTACTAGAAGCAGACTAATCAAATAGACTATTCATTTAATGTAGTAGTGTTCCAATTTGACTATCAAATCGCTTTGTTCGTAGATAAAAAATTAATTTGATAATGTTTTGTTACGTATTATGTAATTTTAATGACCTTAGTATTCTACTGGCTCCACACGTCATTTTGCCTTCCAATAATTACGGGATCCCTGCACAATACAGACATTTATGAATTCATGAGTATATTTATTGGTCTACATATTTTCCATGTATAAATACAAGTATGTACGTATTTATAAAAAAAAAAAAATTAAGTACTGCCATCAGTTTTCTAGTATCCGTACTACTTGTTTTACTTAGTTCAGAATTGTCCAGTGGTAATTATCCATTTATTGATACAACATATTTGAAATATGTACGTAATTTTTAGGTGCAACCCCATCCCGCCGTCAGACAAATGCATAAACGTACAAGACCCAAAGGATGCGTGCTGCGAAGTGCAAGTGTGTGATGTGTCTCAAGATGTTCACGAGGAGATCGATAACATCACCAGCTCCACCACTGCCAGCTCATACCATGTAAGGCTTCTCTATCATAGTGTGAATCTTTGAGAGAAGAGAGAAGAACTACGATAAAATTACCTAATGTAATATGAGTCAGATTCAGATGCATAAAATCTTGTTATTGATAGGTTTCTCTTTCCATTACAGTTCGTGAATATAAAATACAAATTAAATGAAATTTTATACATACGTGTAACTTCTATTTTGGAGTTCTTATATTTCAATCATTAAGTTATTTTTTTATAGACGACATAAGGTCATTTGTGTTCTTAAAAAAAGCATTTGTGGCTTTCTAATGTCATATTAGGCTATACTTATTATAACTATCGTTTAAATAAATAAATTAGTAATTAATATAGGTTATAAAATTTTGATAAACATGTGTTCATTAAAATTTCAGATTGCAAAAGGATCAGAAGAATCGGAAGAAAACATTGTTAAGTCAACAATGCGGCCACTTGTGCTAACTGAGCCAATTGGCTCAGTGAAAGTGTTACAAAACAATACTGTACAAGTAAATTTAATGCATATGAACAATAGTGAAGACCCCATTCATTTATTACTCAGTAGCGACGGAGGAAAGAGTTTCAAAGACGTAGAACTTAAGTATTCTAATCTTATTTTGAATTTAGAAGGAGGCAAAGATTACATACTTAAAACGAAGGAAACTGGCACTAAATTTAATTTTACTATAACGGCCACTGATAGCGTAGCGAATGAAGTACCTACTGAAGATGTCAGTAATGCTACCAAAATTGGTTGTTACCAGGATGGACATTTTTATGCCGTTGGTAAGGAGTTTTTTTTTTTTTGCAAATAATGAAAATTATGAATTTAAAGTAATTACCAGTGAACAAGTTACTTAAACTATTTAAATGAATATAGGTATCAATAATAATCAATTAATAATAATTTTCTATGCTTTGAGCAGAATCAGTACTAGCAAAATTAATGTTCGATTTACAATATCGTAATCTTAATATCACTACTAATTTAAATATATAACTAACACAACACAACCCTTTATGATTTCACTGAGAAACTACAACGGTCCGTAGCACAGATGAAAGAGTTAATATTTCATCCTAAAGAATAGATTTTTTTTTTTAATATACTCTCTACTCTAGAATTTTCTTAACTAGCACTATTTGTCTACCAACTTTAAAAAAACACTTGTATAAATACATAAACGAGATTTCGACTTAGTAAAAATATTTTTATATTGTTTTGTAAATTTCAAATCAGACAGCATCACTAGTTGCTGAAGCAGAGAAAAGGGGCAAGCGAAACTATAACCCTTTACCTTTTTGATACGTGACTCTTCTAAGTGGATTGTCATTCGAATAATCTTAATACTATGAGCTACATGACACATGAAATATGGGTTACTTTTTTTTACTATGGAACGTCATTCTTTACGGTTTCCTCTAATACCGAAATAAATAAAACAGGCGAGGAGTTCCACATCGGGTGCACGGAGCTGTGCGAGTGTACAGGCGATGATGAGCGCGAGTGCGCGGCGCTGGTGTGCCCGTCGCACGTGGGTCTGGAGCTGATGTCGCGCGGCTGCGTGCGCTGGGACAAGTCGCCGCCCGCGCAGCCGCCCAACTGCTGCCCGCGTACCGCCCGCTGTCTCAGCAACGGCACCTGCAACTACAATGGTGTTTTGTAAGTTATTGACCGATTTATAAAAAAAAAACAGTAGGTGCTATGCTTGGCTGGCGAGTTGTCAACCGCAATTAGACTTTGGTAATGTTTTAAGAGGAACACTACTGCCCATCCCTCGACCATTAAGTTCCCTTAGTCGCCTCTTACCATACACACAGAAAAGAAAGGGGTGGCGTATGTCGGAACGGTATAGAATGGTTCACCTCTTTCTTTCTTTCAGACGGCAACTTTCGGGATATTTAATGATAAATCACGTATCAAAACCAAAACATTCATTTTCCCAACTAACTTAGTCATAAATCTGAAAATGAATTTTCTATGTTTATCCAGATGTTGTAAGTAGAGAAACGAGCATCTTATAATAAGTGTAATAATTATTATTCAAATTATTGGATTGAAAATTAGTTTCCAACAACTCAATCCGATGGGATCAAACCCACACCTCTACTATTCGAAATATATTTCCAGTTACACCAGGGAAGAGTACAACCACGTTTTTCAAATATGCATTTTTTTCAACTTACGTTTATTATTTAAGATACCTAAATGCAGAATTACGCATTAAAATTTTGTAAAGTGTAAAATATTAGGAATGTAAATGTATTTCAATAATTTCAGAGTGCCAAATTGGAATGAAGTACCACTATCCCTGACTGGTTGTGAACTGCGATGTTTCTGTGAGAACGGTGAGGTGGACTGTCAGGAGGCATGCAGTCCCCTCCCACCAGTCCCTCCTCCAAACTTCCGCTGTCCCCCTATGCACAGACCAGCACCGGTCAACATTTCCGACGATGACTGCTGTAAACACTGGGGGTGTGTTCCTAATGGTAAGTCAAAGGATAACTGGAAAGATCTCATCACTCGTATTTATTTATGCAACAAGTATTTACATTTTGGTCTGAAAATTAAAAAACACGACTGCCATAAAATGAACTATCTAAAGAGAAATATAGCCATTGTTACTCAGAATGATGTAACGATATTAACGATAACCTATACATTGAAATCTGTTCAAAAATTACGGTGAACTTACATAAACTCTCAAAACATTTCTTTTTTAGGCAGTTGTGCAAATTGCAGATCAGTGACCGTTAATTTAAATTTAATATCTGTATTAACAAAACGTAACATTCAGTTATTAAAAAAGTTGAATATAACGTATATATTCGACTTTCTTTATAAGGACAGGAGAATATTATTTACAACTGTATGTTGAACAAATATTTTTATATTGAACTTTAACATTGAAAATAGCTCATTATTAACCAGAATTCATTACTCGCACAAATGCAAACCTTATCAAAAACTCATTATTGAATTCACAACATATTAATAACCATATCATTTAAAAATCATTGCATGACAACAGTTTTAATACTCTTATAACAAATTCATAAGAGTATTAAAAATTATATACATCATGTCATCACAGTATGCATGAACTAATTCATTTGCTCATTACTTACAGCAGGATTCACGAATGGATCTTATTATGATATGTCAACTACTGGCGGATCATCTGTCAACTATGTGACGCCAGTGGCTCCATTATCACCGATGACCACCTCAGTACTACCACAACCACAAGACGCGACTGATCCCATTGACTTCTATAAACATTTAAGTCCAGTAAAAAGCTTCCCAAAAATAATCAAAACGACCAGTCCTATTTTTAATGATATCCCTAAATATTCTATAGAATCTGCAAAACACGGCGACAATATCACAGTATTCACTTTGGATGATTTAGAATCGCCATTTAAAATTATTCATCCTGATACATCCTTGACTAGCAGTAATAGTCACTGGGAGATGCAACATCAGGAAATTGTTAAACCGTCTACAATGGATACTTTTAAATTACATTCTGATATGCAACCAACTAGACAATTATACAGAAATCATAAACCTAATTTTATATTGTCTGATGTCAAAATGCATGATATAATTAAAGAACCAGTCAATAAACAGCCGCTTCCTATAGAGTCATACATTACTCCCAATGGTGTGGTCGATAAAACCGATCATGGCCCAATTAATAATCTACCTTCGCAAACATTTGGCAACTATTTTTCACCTGCTTACGAGTTCCCGCCGCCTTCAGCGAAAGTTCAGAATATAGCTTATATTTCCAGTACAATTCCACCTAAAAAAGTAAAATTTTATTTCGAACCTGTTATACAAAATCAAACATCGAGATATCTGTTATCAAAAGATTTAGCAGATTCTCCAACTTACAATAAAGAAAATCAAGAACATCCTTTTTACAATATGCGTGGAAAACATATAACTATACTTCGTTCTAAAGACTTCAAAACAGCAATTCCACCGAATAATGTGAACGATATCAATCTATGGGGTCAAGATACTAAAACTCATTTATTAAGTAAAGTACCCAATCCATATGAAACAGTGCTACTAAGAGCTGTACCAAATACTAAAATCGAAGTTTCACCAACATTAAATGGAAAGGGTCCACATAATTCTGATAAAGCATATACAGCTTTAGATTTAGAACATTTATTAAATCAAATGGAAGTGGAATCTGAAGTAAATAGAAATCTTGGACGGTCAGCGGATAAAAACAAGAATGCTGTCGCGTCAGGTCAGCTGTGAATGTAATAATTCTTGTGGCTTACTCCGACTGGACTGACTTTTAACTTCCTATTGACTGACTGTATACTTAAAATATTTATCAGTTGACTAACATTTATATTTCATGATATATTATCATTCTCATATAGCTAACATATATTTACTTCACTGTTTATGTTGTGACTTTTTGAAGGAATTTCGTAATATCGATTATGCAATATAAATAAAATACTTGTTCCATTGTTTTTATGATAAACTGATTTTGTTACTTATACTCACAATCAGTTACAATAAAAAAATCATAAAGTGATGATGATGATTGACGTAATCATCATTTTACAATAAAAACAGTGTAACTGTGTACAATTGTCATTAATCGTCATTCTTCTATAGTATTTTTCAACCTCGGTAGGAATAAATTACTTACGCTAGTATACATGTAAAACCTTCATTACTTTATGCAACTATTTAACTGTAATATTTTTATTAACCGCCATTATAATATGGTTACCTAAAACCCAAGTATCTATAATAGAGTAAACACACAACTATTTACTCTATTACATTTGTACAATCAACTTTCAGGTAACATCATGCCATCTGATTTCCCATCACAATCATCTCGTCCATTCCTTCCGACAGTTCGTCCTGAAATTCACTTCCCTCAAGAAGACATTCCTGATTATGGCCAGAACAACATTCATCATCCGTCAATAGATGGATTACCAGGTTTACCTCCAGGACTCCCAATACCACCGGCATATGGAGACGATAATAAGAAGCTAGTCGTGTTATCCATGCAAGCGGACTCCCCAACAAGTGTCAAGATGCTGTTCGGATTACCACCTGTGCTGGTCGGATTAAGAGGCAGCGTTGATTTGAGATACACTGATCAAGCGTAAGTTAAATTAGTATTAATATATATGATGGTGATCCTATTATTAGTATAAAAGTTGATGATAAATATTTACGTTGAATGTAGCATCTAAAATGGATTTTTATAGAATTATTAACTAAATATGTTGAACAACATATCTAGTTAATACAGAAATCTTCCTTCTTTATTTTTTTTTTTTGTGTTCCCGTTAATACATACTATGCAACATCTTAACAATTTGTGGTTTTGATCATTGTATTAAATATTTATTTTAAACACTTTTTTAGGGATGATGACATATCGCATTGGTACTCGCAAGTGTTTGCTCCAACCGACGAGGTCCTCACTACTCCTCGGCTAGAGTTCTCTTTAAATGGTTTGAAACCTTCCACCACATACAAAATCCGAGGGAAACTGTTCCTGCATAATTTGCCAGTAGAACCAGAAAGCGAGATTCGTGTCGTCCGAACTTTGGATCTGCCCACGGTAAGAAATTGTTTCGTTAATAGAATTAATACATGCTCCAAAGGCCCCGGCATAGAATAGGATACCCCTTCTTTTCCTGTAGGTGTGGTAAGAGGCGACTAGAGGACTTCAATCGTAGATAGATGGACAGTAGCGTTCCTCTTAAAACATCTCTAAAAAAAGCCTAACTGTGATTGCTAACTCACCTGCCAAACGTGGCAACTACTGGCAAAAATTCCTATATGGGGAAGGCTTATGTACAGCAGTGGACAGTTAACAATGAATGATAGACTAGATCAAAAATTTTGAAATCGACATGTATGCAGTAAACGGACTATGGAAGCGAATTAAAAAGAGATATATGCAAGGATTAAGATCTTTAAAACTAAGTTTTCTATACATGCCTTGTAAAAAATCTGTTTAAAGAGAGCTTAAATACTGCTAGTATACAAAAAGAGTCGTTGTTTGATTAATTACTTGAATCAATCTATATTTTATATCTTTTTTTCTAATCAGATTGCATCAGTAGAAGAGAAACGAAGAGAAATTGACAGCCAACTAACGGTAATGGAAGTGAATGATACATCTGCCCACATGAGTTGGAGACATTTCACAGAAGAAGAACTACAATTCATTGATGGAATACAAATCAGGTTGGTTTATATTTTTTATACTTCTTGTGGAACTAGAAATCGTTGTATGTGGAGGTAAGAACTTATGTTCACGCCATAACATGCCCATGGAATTCCCATCCTCAGATACAGAAAATATTCGTGCATTACCAAATTCCAGACCATAAGGTGTCATAATCTTATGTCCTACATTGCATCGACAACTTAAATCTATTCATAACACGTACTGAAGTCCTTTCTTGATAAACTTGCTTGCTTAAATTTGATGCCGACTTGCTTTTACTGTAGCTGAGTTAATAAATTAAATAAATATCAAATAAATATTACTGTACATAGAATATATATTAATTGAGATTTCCAATTGATTTTATTTGATCACGATTCGATTACGCCTAAAAACTATTTGATGAATTCAATTGATTCTTTGTACCTTTAATTTTTTAATAGGGATATTCTTTCGATTAATAAAAATATTTTGCAGGTATCGTCCAGTTGGCACACCAATCTACAGTATGACGGAGTTACTTCATCATAGTCGATCAACGGCTGAACTTCACGACTTACGCCCAGGGAGTCAATACGAAGCCTCCCTCGTATTGGTACCTCCGCCAAGAGCCCTCACAGAATTACATGATCCCGGAATAGTTGAATTCACTACATTGCCTTACGTCGGTAAGTTAAAAGATT
Source organism: Galleria mellonella (assembly GCF_026898425.1). Taxonomy (NCBI): domain Eukaryota; kingdom Metazoa; phylum Arthropoda; class Insecta; order Lepidoptera; family Pyralidae; genus Galleria; species Galleria mellonella. The sequence continues at coordinate 9,750,454 of NW_026442138.1, forward strand.
TAATTTTATTCCAGTTGTGTTCAAGATTTCTGAATAATCTACGTCCTTCACTATCCTAAATACTACGTTAATATGAATTTTCATTACCCATTGAGTGATTGTATCAAATATACCTTAGTTCTCTGTAATAAAAACGCATGAGAGGTAGCATGAGTATGGCGATATAGCCCTGTTCATATTTATAGGACACGGTTACCACTTTCATGTGGGCCATTATCTTGTTTGTCATTTCAAATTTCACAAAAACAATTATAAGGAAAAAATTAAAACAAATTTTAATTTTTAAATGCTACCAAACAACAAGCATACATAACCAAAGTATGGAACCAACTTCAAGTACTTCTGAACAAATACGACATTGAAATCTTTAAGAAATAAGCATATTTCTTCTTAAAAGGTCGGCAATACCTAGAATTTCTGCGATGTTGCAAGTGTAGTTACATGGACGATGATAATCACTTGTCATCAGATGAGCCGCATATTCGTTTATTCCCTAAGTTATAAAAAATGTACAAATTTTAGATCCATACAACTGGACGGTAACAATCGAGGCCCGAGCGGTTGGTTCGGAAGCTGCAGAGCTCACATGGCGTGGAGTGCCGTCCCCCGCAGAACGTTGGGTACGCGTGTACCGAGCGGCACACGCGTGTGGCACCCCTTCACCGAGGAAAGAGCACGACGCCTTCAGACTCGCAGCCAGAGACCTTCCCCCGTCTGTCACACTTACAGGCTTGGAGCCTAATGCCAAGTATGTCTCAAATAATTAGGTCATTTTAAACCTAAAATTAATTGAATTTAATAGCGTGTTTATTCTTCTCTTTTCTTATAAATACAGTTCTAGAATTAGAAATACAGAGAATTTACTCTATTTTCAAAACACTTTATAACAAATAGTCGTTTAAATCACCTTAAACTAGCATTACAGATCTTTTCAAAGTCCTGCAAAGCTTGAAATCTCATTCGAAATCTTTGTAGATCGCTTAGGCGAAATCTCCACACATTTCGTGATCAGATATCAGTAATTCATCATGATCAGCCAATTATATTGGATCTTACAATATTTTTGTAATAATTGGTGTAGCATGTTTAATAATCATGCTTAGAAAAACAAAAACTGATACAACCCTGTTGATATACTTATGGATATCGTTTGACTTAATTTTAAATTTTTATTACAGTTGATTAATTTATTTTTTGTATAACAGGTGTCGAGTCTGGTTGGAGTTGTTCCTAACGAATGGTAAAGTTAAGACAAGTAACGTTTTGGAGATCAACACGAAGTCTTTGGACTCTCCCGAACCCGTAGATAGTGAGTATTATGGTCCAAAATATTAATATTTATTTATATTATACCTATAATACCTATATTAAATACCTATTTTACTTACCTCATTTTGTTACCTCATTGTCAATCTTAAAGACATTCAACAGAAAACTTTATTGTTATATAGTGAATTTGTTTACAAGCTCATTTAGATCTTCATTTCATATTGTTCTACAGCTTAATTTAAATTTGCCAAGAAAAATTCGCTACAAACTCGACAGTTACAACTTCCAAAAGTTGTGTGATTGAAAATTAATTATTAAGATAACACATCTCACTACAAAGATATCACTTTTACTTTCCTAGATGAAATCGAAGCGGCTGGCGTGTCGGGAAGCCGCAGCGGGCCGCGTGGTGACTACTACGGCGCGCTGGTGGTGGTGGGCGTGGTGGCGGCGCTGGGCGCCCTCACGTCGCTGCTACTGCTGCTCGTGGTGGTGCGCCGCCATCGACCACGCTCAGTGGCCATCACTCGTAAGTATTTAAGAATATTTTACCCGCAAGTTCGTCCGCATGACAACGATAGAAAGTAGTATATATCCATGGTATAGTATGGTCTCTGTTATGTCCATGTTCATGTCTATAGGCGACGGTTACCACTTTCCATCAGATGAACCATTAGCTTGTTTGCCATTCTAAGTTGCATAAAAAAATTCTTTCTCTGTTTCATATAGTACCTGTATACTAAATTTCATAGTGATTGGTTAAACCGTTGAGGCGCCTCTTGTGGATTTCGTCACGATGAGCTAACTGACTTGCATTCATCCTCATCTATCATGCTTCACTGGTGCCCCGCCAGCGTATACCGATAGCGCAGGCGGGATTACCATTCCATTATCACCTACTAAAAAAAACCGTTGAGGCGCTAAAAGCAACAAACAAACTCACTTTCATATTTATAATATTAAAAAACATTTAATGTGAAGTAACTAACTACATCGTAACGGCTAGTGTGTCTGAAAGTGATACAAGCGGCGTAGTGATACTAGTCACCACCATTCCCATGATACCCCCATGCGTTATTCTCACTATGACTCAGGTGTTATTCTTCTGTACCCTATAAATTCACTGCCACTTCCCACCCTTCAAACCGAAACACAGACATGCAAACACAACTGCTTCACGGCAGAAACACGAATTGGACAGAGATGCCCAAGCAAACGAGTTTTGTACAAAGTCTCCCTCTGGTAAAGAGTATGAGTTATGTTCAACACAACGGTAGAAAAGATTGTAATAATAGTACTTGAATTTTATTATGTTTTCTAGCCTTGCCCACGGCTCCTCGTGAATCGTCGCTGCCGCCATATGATAATCCAGCGTACAAACTAGAATTGCAGCAGGAAACTATGGGTAAGAAAGAATTTTTTAATAATTTTTTTTTGTATCTAATGTTTTATGAAATTGTACCTTTGATCCCGGCATAGAATAGGCCACTTCTTCCTTTTCCTTTTCGTCGTAAGAATCGATTAAGGGAGGGCAAGGGATGGACAGCAGCGTCCCTCTTAAAACATTACTAAAAACCTAACTGTGGTTATCAACCCGCCTGCCAAGCGTGGCAACTATTAGCAAAACTCCCATTATGGGGAAGGCTTATGTCCAGCAGCAGATAGTTACCGGCTAAAGTAATAAAAATTTTAATCTTTAATTATATTTTTTTTCTAGATCTCTGACAATTAAGCTCCCGTGGCCACATGAACGGGCTCAACGGGATTTCGGAACGCGCTGTTGACGTACCAAATGGCCGCTCTTACAATGAAATGGGCGTTTGAAATGTCGCGAAGCAGATCTTAATTCGCTCGCAAATTGTATATAAACAAAATACGTGAATAGTGGTAAAATGAACACAGACTATGTGAAAGTTATGCAAATTGAGATATTTATCTCTTTTAGTGATTACAATACAAGTTCAAATTACGTGGTACCTACTGTGAACAGAATTGTTGATTATAACGAATTTAATGATGACATTCCACGGTAGTTGAATGTTGAAATTATTTAGACGTAGACTTTTTTATTTAAATGTTTTGGTATATATTTTTTATATTAATAGGTACTATATTTTTTAATCTCTATTGAGATTATAATGCTCACAGTGAAATGATGATAATTTTATATCCTAAAATTCTAAAATGTTGCCATTTAGTATCTTTTTTATATGTTGTTACATGAATTTACCTAAATCTCTAAGGCCTTTGTACCTCCACCTACATATTATAGACACGTCTTTTACTTCGTCCACTATCATCACAATCTTTTGGAAGTTCCATTTCTTTTTTGGATAATTGTATATGTATAATCTATTCGAACAATACCAGTCTATCTTTCTAAGTACATATGCATTGATCTATCTAAACTAAAAAAGTTCTTAATTTTGTCTCCAGTGCTGTTTGGGACACATGCATGCATGAGATGTAAAAAAAATGGACAAAGCACGAGATGAGATGTAAAAATAGAGTATCGTCGCCCCATACTTACCCATTAAGGTACCTAATGTGAACACAGTGATTGAATTCAACAATATTTTTTGATAGAACTATTGTAACTATTTTTTACAAGCTGATTATAAAATATCTTTCTATAGACGTGTCTCTTTTGTAAATAACCCAATCTTAAAATTGTAAAACGGTATTATAATTTCAATTTTTGTAATCTGTTAGTACGTCTGTTTGTCCGAGCGTAATTTATGTTAATAATATTAATTATATTTTAACACATACATACACAGTTATAAGTTTAAAAATCAGTTCCAATAGTTCAATCAAGGAGAACAGTTAAACATAACCCTCACAATTTGTATATAGTGTTAATATAGCTAACTTTTTTATTATATCCATATCCTGTCTTGTAAATTTAATGCGATGAATATTGTTAAAACTATTGTAATTATACAACTTTTATTTAATATTTGGTTTCATTTTAACCCAGTGTTTAATTTATTATAAAGATGTTTACGCAATAAAAACATTTATATGCCTATTTATTTTGAATTACAAACTTTTAAAAAAGTGACATTTTTACGGTCACGTAAATAAAAACAGGTCTGTTTCATGTATCAATTTGCAGGATAACTCAATTACATCTATGAAACTGTTAAATTTAAAACACACAATAAGTTCTCATGTCGTATAGATACTGTGCATTCAAAAGTGTACCTACCTAATTTAACAACTTTAATGGGATCTTATAGGTAAAACGTAATTTAAGTTACGTTAGCAATGGAGAGTTAACATCTGATATGATAATGATAATTACTTATGGTTATATGGTTTTTTTTTTACTTTGTATTGGAATAAAGTTTAAATCTAAATTTTTTTTATAACTTTAACTTTTTCTTATGTGGTCCTACCGCTCACTGATCTATGTAGATTTTTAGATCTTAATATATATATGGAAGATAGTAAAGACCAGAGATCCTATTTTTTTTAAATTACTCACTACATAGGGCACTTTCTGATAGCGAAATATCTATGTTCAGCAGTGGACAAGTAACGGTTGTTATGGTATGGTATACCATAGTATAGGATTCCTTCATTTGAAAACATTGTAATTCATCTAGCACTTATCATTGTTTACTTATTTAAAAGGTACAATGAATGTGAAAATATTTAAAGGGAAAGGAGTAACAATTACAAAAACGTCATTTAATTCAAATACAACACCAAATCACATTATATTTTCTATTATCATATTAATACATTTTATATTTTTTTCTTTATATGAATTCATTCCCTTATAACGATTATCCTATTTATTTGTAGCCTACTTTTCATGCCCATTACGCTATTAAATATAAAGATCTTACATAATGTTACAATACTTGGATTTTATATGATTAAAAACACTTGGTAATATTTAATTTGTGTTTAATAAAGTTATATTTTAAGAAAATAGACATAAAGAGCCTGATATTAAGTTGTATTCACTGTTACTGGGCCCAAAAACAAGTTCTTTAATCCTGTTTATAAATACATTATTATATCTTACTCAATAACCACAAATTTACTAATATACTCTTTATATGTCTTACTATATGTATCATTTATCCATAATTAAGCTAAATGACACATATAATTATATAAAACCGAAATAATATTTCAAATGAACTTCATTTAGCTGGGTTAAAATAAGTTCATTTGAAATACAACAATAATATAAGAAAGGTATATAAATTATAGTGAAAATATAGTGACGAAATATACACGAATAATTTAATGAACGTTGTAAAAAAATAGTACATAAACAATTCTCTTTTATATTATTATAATTATTAATAAATGAAGATAATGCTTCACAAAATTAGATTATAATTGCTTGCAACTTTTTTATCGAAGCAAGTAATGAACTCATAATAAATCTTACTCATTCTCTTACGTTATGGGTATAAAACATTTTTTTAATTTATGATCTTCGGTACATTTTGATATTGATATGTTCCCTAACTATGGTCGATATTATATAATATAGAAAATGAACTAAATCTTGTCGTATTTATAACAGTAATAAATTTGATAAATAAATAATTTCTCTATGAAAATACGTGCATCGTTAACAATACAATTTTAGTATTTGTAATCCATATTTCACTATTAATTGTCATAAGAAAATAATAATGTGCGATCTTTAAAAATAGGAAAAGTTCACAAAACAATGAAAAGGATAATGTTGTTAAAAGATGTTTCTAAAAATATAAGTCCCCATTTCTTTTGACACCCATCACATGCAATACACTATTTAACATTATTATTACTGTTATTAAAAGAAGAATAGAGATAACTATTGACCTAAATAGTGCATTGCATTCTATTGTGACAATAACTCGCCTACATTAAAATACCATGGAAAAAGAATATTTTATTCAACGTGTACATCATTATAGATTTTTACTTTCTCCATATTATTTTGACGTCACTTGCACACTTAGAGTTATAGTAATAAAAAATTTATTACATTCGTGTTCACAATATACATATTATTCTTTTATTTTTCCTCGAAACTTGTGAACACTTTTGTTATCGACTGTACCCGGAACTTGAACATTTAGACTAGTTTAGATAAATAAGAAATGAAATGTCATGAAATTAATTTAAGATAACATGTGATTCAATGTGATTTGCCCAAGTTCAACGAAAAAAATATTAATAAATAATAAGTAGGTACCTAAGTACATACTTCAGAAAAATTAAAACAAATTTGTCTGTGAATAAAATTATAAATATATGGCGAGGTACATACACTAGGTACCTAAATAGATAGTTTATTATTCAAAATAAATTGCTTATCTAATTCTAAATATGTATGAGATTGGTAGGTACATACACTCGCTAGATAGTGCACAGAAAGCTTTGAAAAGCGTAAGATTTATAATAAATATACGTATGGCAGTAGCCATGCAAATAAAAATCTGAATAGTACAAAATTCATAAATTGATACAGATTTGAAAAAAGATAGTACAATTTAATGTTTTATTTTAAATTAAACCTAGACCTACTAATGTTTGTTTTAAATAGAACCAACTCGATTACCAATATAGAAACTCTATTATATGTAGGTAAGTATATAAACAATTTTAAATGGAAGAAATGTGTAATCCTTATACCGTAGAATGTTCAAGAAAGCCTCGCTGCACTACCTAACGCCATCTATTTTACAATGAACCTAGAAAATCATTGACTATGCTCTTTAAAAATTAACCATCCAAATCAAATTGTCGCATCATTCTAATGCTTATTATAGTGTTATACTAATAACACAAATTACCAGCATTAAGAGTATTTCACAGACACGTTCAGTTCTTTCTAGGTCCACTTTACACAAAACCAGTTATAGATGTCGCCACTGGTTTAAACGTATGCAAATGTCGGGTACGGCGATATCCACTAAACTATCTCGCCACCTTTTAAGGTACATTCATAGGAGTGACTAAATATTCCCCTTCATTAGCTATTGCCAAGACTTCACTATTTCTGTTATATTAAAATATGTTAGAAAAATACTTAAACACCCTTTCAAACTTTCCACTTCATCATCTGATCAGTTTTATGCCACTACCATCATCACCACTATCTTTCTGTTATTACGGAATTCTTCAATGGCTGGGTGTAATAATAATTGAAGAATTCCGTGTTGATGATACATACATATATATATATATATATATATATTTGTTATCAGAATTTCAAAGATCTAAAGTAAACTAAACTGGCCAAAAGTAGTGGATGAGATTTCACTTAGATTTTTTCAAAAAATATAGATATTGAATACACATGTTAGTACCTATGTCCCCAATTTGTGTTTCCCTTGAAAAATAATGATGGAAGTCACTTCGTGTGAGTGTACATTAACTATAAACAAGGGATTCAGCTCAATATAGACAATATTTTAAATGTTAACATTTTTGTTGTTGGGAATGGCAAACAGGTTAAGGGACCAGGGCTGATAGAAAACGATAACCGCCGTTTACGTATATGAATATTACAGAAACTGTGCCGACCATGGGCCCTCACGCGTTGCCATTCCTGAGGACTAAACCTATCCCATAGAAAGTTCATTTTTATAGCAATATTTCTAATAGAAAAATCACAATATTTTATCCCAACGGAATTACAGAAAAACAAAATGTATTGTATTTATAAGGATTGTAGCAATTATATGAAGATGTTCTTAGATACACAAATGGATGGTCCATTCCACGTCTTAGATTAACACAGAATACTTTTTATGCTAATCGACGCAGGCAAAACCGCGGGTCGCAGATAGAGGCTAACAAAATATGTATTCACAGGAAAGGAAGGCATTAAGCCCTTTACGTTAGACAGATTCAAGCACTGTAATTTAATGAATAGTCAATATTGAACTGTATCTCCTGTGCATTAAGGTTTGAAGTTTAGTGAGTGAGGGCGTTGTCCTCATGCGCCTTCTTGACTACGGCAAGTTTGGAGTGGGGATCTTGGGGTTGAAGTTGAGCATATGGGGGTGCTCGCGTGCCATGCAGCACCAATGACCACCCACGGATCCAGCCTGATGACGAGCTGGGTCCAGAACCGCCGTTGAACCGAGCCTGGGGAAAGGTGGATAGTTGCATTAAAAATTTTTAAGTTTTTTCCTATCTTGTTGTAATAAATAATAATTCAATAGAAAACTAAGTACAATTTGTAGGTACTATTGGATTTAGATAACTAATGGACATGTTTAATTTTTAAACCAATATTTTATTATAATTAATAAAATTAGTACCTATTGAATTATTCAGAGAAATAAGAATTCCCTAAAAATAAATAAATACTTATTAATTAAAAAAAAACTGCTGCTGGCTGAATAGAGACATTAAAGTACGAAGTTCTAAATTTAAACTAAGAAAGAAAAGTTCGAATTTTATGAGGATAATTTAATTTATTTTAAAAGTCAATCTTGTTTTATATGGTACGATAAGTTACTGAGCGAATATCACGACACACACAAAAAAAAAAGATTACACAGTAGATAGATACTACAAGAGAATTTACGTCGCTATATATTATTCCAATATATACATACAGTTCAACAATTCTCGTGTTACATAGACCGTCACGTGTACCTGTTTACGTTGTTGGCCGTGAACCCTTTATTTCCCTGGAGGCTCAAAGGACCTTTGACAATATTTGATCTTATCCCCACTTGGCATGGTTGTTAATTTGTTTATCCAATATCAGACGTTCATTACTTTAAGTTATCTTGTCAAATTAAACTCACTATAACAGGTATATATCTTAGATTATATATTGTAGATAGAGCACCTATTCTCAAATAACAAATCAACTTTTTGTCAGCTAATTGTCAAATTAGCTGACTCGTTTTTTTAACAGTATTCGATATATTTACACATAAAATGTATCTCAACGTAATATTTAATAAATAAAATGAGTGTTTACGCATTAAAAAGATGCAGAATTTATAAGACAAAATAAATATAGAAGTTATAAAGGAATTACTCATAACTATTTATCACGCAAAATTGTATGAAAAAGTTGACCCGTTTTTCTCGAAGCACTCTATCTATATAATTAAAGGTATATGTGTACAAAAACAAGTACTTAATTTAATAATTGATCGACACTGAATAGAGCGCATTCACTCTATTTTAAGAGCGGATTTTTAGTATCCGATTGTGTATCTTGGATTTTAAACGCATTTGAAGTTAAGTAATAAACAATATACCTCTAATGTCCAAGTTCCCTGAGGGTACTCTCCCCACGTATGTGTCGTCATGAACGGCCACTTGGTAAATCCGTCTCTGGAGTCATCATCATTCGCCCGACGGCTTAGTATCATTGATCTGAAATGTACAGTATTTTTTTTAATTTTGGAATAGTAGTAACGACCTACTTAATGGAAAGAGGTAACAGTTATCTATAGACATGAAATAATACTAAATATATAATATAAATATAATAATAAATCCATAATACCTCTCAACCATAAGCATTCCTGACTAAGCCTATTTGATTTCACCCCATATACAAAAAAAAGTAGAATCCTTCCTAACTTAGAAATCTATTAACATCATGTTTAGTAACAACGAAATTATCATGTTCAAGTTTAACGAAATCTCCAAAGAAAGTAGCCTATAATAGCTTTTTTATTTAAATTCTCTTTGGAATAAGCACAACATGAGTAAAAATGATATGTATACGTGAATTTTACGGATCGTTTCATCAATATAACGAATGGGTTGTGTTACCTACCTAAATATAAAAATTTGTCTGTTTTTATTGTGAAATATGCAACGTATTGTAAAATAAATAAACAACATACAATATAACATAATACAAATAATACAAATAATTACAATAAAAATAACATATTAAAGTAAATATAAATAAATATTCTTCGTTGTCGTTATTTTACAAAAGAAAATAGACAAACACAAAAAGAAATCGTCACCCATCTTGGAATAATTTTGTTATTACTTCACTGAAATACGTGGCATTTATTGGTCACTTTGGTTCTTCTACTAATAACTTCATTTTGTAATTTCGTACATTCTATAGAGATACTGTCATGTAGGCACCCGCAGTAGATGACAGTCCCCAACTAAATGGAGCGATCTCCAATGAGTCAACGTAAAGGGAGTTAATGGCTCAGGGACTAACTACATACCGACCTACCATATGGAGAGGCCTATATGTCAACGGCTTTAACAGTTGATGATGTTGAATCACACCTGGTGCCCATCGGGCTGGTGAGGAAGAACTCGAGGTCACCCCGGCGCGTGGCGTTGGCGCTAACCACCGCCTGCACGTGTTCCAAGTAGCGCACCTCGCTCGGGGACCCTGAACACGCCGCCGTGTCGATCTTCAGAACGATACTGCCTTCTGACGGAATCTCGCTGTAAAAAAAACATATATAATAGTGCATTTCTTAAACTGTACAAAACCGTCTTTTTGAGTGTTTATAACATTAATAATTATTGTTTATTTTTTTCTTTACAACTTACTTATAGTAAAAAAGTAATCATATATAATAATGATATATTTACCGCTAACTATTTATGGTTATTCGGCGAGTGGTCCCGGTATAGAAGGAATTCCTTCCTTTCCCGTGGGTGTCGTAGGAGGTGATTAATGGAACTCAATGGTAGAGAGATAGGCTGCAACGTCTCTCTTTAAACATCACCCAAGCCTAACTGCGAATGTCAACCCGCCTGCCAGTGTGGAAACTACTGGCAAAACCCCCCAATAGGGGGAGTTCTATGATCAGCAATGAAGAGTTAACGGCTGATATGATAATGAGAACTTATAGTTAGATGGGTATTTTTCAATTTGAGTTAAAGATCTCGAATACAGGAATTAAATTATTGAGGATTGTACGTAACTAAAACTAAATCGTATTATGGATGTAATACGATTTAGTTATCAGGAGGAGAAATAAGGGGTACCGCGAGCGGTATATCAGAAGTCATTGTTTTCCTTTAGGTGGACTATCAGCTTGTTTACCTTTCCGAGATCATCAAGTTGACAACCCCCAGTTCATGCCCATAAACGTTAGAACAGCGATAATCTTAACACTAGATACAAAATCAAACTTGCTATTCTGAAATATCGTGTAGAAAAAGTTAATAGGTCTTTTATGCGAATAAGCATTAAATATTATTAATAAGATACTGAAGGACATTTTGGACCTACCTTTTAATAAGTTTAAAATTGTTGTTAAAAAATAATTATTACACTCTAAACGAACACTCTAAACTTGAATTATAAATGACCATGCTGTTAGTCGATCATGCACGGGTTTTTTAACCACCATGTTATTTTAAATATAGTCTATTTAAATAAATACACATAATGTTAAGAGAGATTTAAAAGGGTAACTGTTGAGTTTTTTGCGGGTTTTTCTGTTAATAACCTAAATAAGGGTTAACAACCTTCCGAACTCTGCAAAAAAGAGGATTTAAAGTGCTTGTAAACGAATCTATTTGAATAAAGATGATTTGAATTTGAATAACCGTTATCTAAAATTATGAACAATACTGTGAACTCAGTTAATACTAACTGACAGTATGAGTATGTCATAAATACAAAATTTTATAATGACTTTTCGAAAAATCTTTTTGTAAAGATCCTTCTCAAATCGAATTGACCTTAAAAAAAACCTAGAATGTTTTTAAATCAACGGCGTAGAAATGCAACATAGGAATTTTAAAATAAACCTATCTACTAAAAATATTTACTGCAATACAAGCCCACCAAGTGACTCCAATTTATAAGGCAGTCTGTCTTGAAGTTTATCTTACTTAGAAGCGCATCTGGATAATGGAAACCTGTCATTGATCAATCAAATTACCAACATACGCACAGATGGTGCATACATAGTGCACCTGTTACATTAGAAATTCACTGTCTTGAGTTTAAAAATTTATAAAAATATGGAACATACAATTTACAACATTCTAAATGCAACACAATAACACAGCATAATATTTATTTATTTTTTATTTAACAGGCCACCTTTTATTACAGGAACTTTTAAATCGAACTCACATTTATCTGCTATCTGGGTTGAATATATTTCTAGTTACACCATAGAAGGAATACTAAATCGGCAAATTTCCAATTATTTTTCAACCGACTCCAAAAAAAGAAGGTACTCAATTCGGTTATATTTTATTGTTTGTTACGACATAATTCCGTCAGTTGTAAACCGATTTAGAAAAATCTTTTTTATCTGAAAGTGTATACTTAAAGATTGATTCTATTTATAATATTAATTAAAATTGGTTCAGCATTTTATTTATTAATCAAAATAACTGGTTTTGTGACAACTAATTCTTTTTTCAAATGTCATTATGACCGACTTAGGTACCATCTACCGATGTTATACAATATATATAATATAATATATGTAATAATGTGATGACTACGTCGGGCGTGTAGCAGTCAAAACTAGTGATCTGGGTTCGCATTCTGTCGGATCGAGAGGTTTAATTTTTCTTATTATTTTTCTAATCTATACTTATAATAAATCTGTAGAGAGGTCAATTCTGTACATGAAATATATTTCCAAAATAACTATTAGGACCCCCTAATAGTTATTTTGGAAATATATTTCATTACAGATTAGTGATCGATACTGTTGCCAAAAATGCAATCAGTAAAATTTTTGTCTGTCTGTCTGTATGTTCGTTATAGAAACAAAAACTACTCGACGGATATAAACGAAACTTGGTACAATTATTCTTTGTACTCCTGGGCAGGTTATAGTATAGTAGTACTTTTCATCACGCTACGATAAATAGGAGCAGAGCAGTGAAGGGAAATGTTGGGAAAACGGTAGAAGTTGCAGTTAAGTGTGTGCAGCCTTAATGGCTACTTTTTAAAATGTAAAAATGTCCATCCTTGTGACGCCAGGACGGGCCGCTTATTAATATTTTTAAACATACTATTATTAAAAATATGACCAGTTCCATTTATCTCTATCAGTGTTTATTAGAACCTCTCAAATAATTGTATAGTGTACTTACTTGTTTAAGAGGTGACAAGGTAACTAAATAGCCGAGAGTTGGGCAGCAGTGTACCTTTTAAAACATCACCAAACCCAAACTGTTTCTGCCAAGCGTATTAAATATTGGCAAAATATGAAGACCTATATTCAGTAGACATTTAACGGTTGATATATTAATAATACTTACGTGTGAGTATTGACAGAGCCAGCTTCGCAATGATACCGCGGAGGCACCGAACGCCAGTTGGCGGCGAGAGCTGTCATGGCCCCTGCATCCAGCACCCCAAAGCCGAACAGATGGTTGAACTCTAGGCCCACACCGTTCATGGTCCAATGGAAACGGCCCTGCAAATATTAAATGAATTAGAATTTTAAAGTCCTCTGGCATTTGACTTCCTTTATGTACCTAGTAAAAGACAATACATATTCTTTTACTGAGAATTTTATTGGCATTAGATCATAATATTAAAAATATATGTAATGTGGATACCTTTGCGTCATACAGAGAATTTCTTTTCGAAGTCAACACGGTCAAATGTTGAATATCCCTCCATGTTAGATTTGGGCTGAAAGAAAAATATTGAATGAATGAATGAATGAATGAGTATACTTTATTTGCATTATACAATATAGGAAATAAGCAAGGCAATTTACAAACACAACGATACAATTGTATAAGTAGAGTAAGGCGGTCTTATTGCTGAGAGCAATCTTTTCAAGACAACCTATAATATAATATAATATAATATAATATTAAACAATATTTTAATAAAGCGTCAAGGTATATTAGGTATATACAGCTATTTTTTAATAGGTGATAATGAAATGGTAACCCCGCCTGCGCTATTAGTATAAGTTGGCGGGGGACCAGTGATAGATGAGGAAGAGAGCAGGTCACTCATAGAAAAACAGTAACAATATTAAAATAAAATAGTAATTTCAAAATAACACGTAGATAGATATCTAAAATATCTATCTACGAATAATATTAATTATTCGTAGATAGGTAATTGTTGTCCTAATTATTTAAATGGAATTTGAATGAAAACATGATGATTATTTCGCCGTATAGGACCCGGCATAGAATAGGCCATCCCTTCCTTTTCCATGGGTGTCGTAAGAGGAGACTAAGGGAACTTATTGGGGAGAGATGGACGAGAGCGTTCACCAAAAGTTAAACTGCAGTTGCCAACCCGCCTGCATGCCAACTACCGGCAAAGCCCCCCTTATAAGGGAAGTTATGTGGAGCAGTGGACAATTAACGGCTGACACAATGATAAATATTCGTTACTTTGTTAGGTCACCACAAAAAACCGGAATATTAACTGACTTGAGACTTATAAACTCGTATTTTGTCATTACGATTCGAGCGAGCGAAACATGAATTAAATAGTCTTTCCATCCGTTACATAAACTTACGTAAAACTTACAAGTTCCTTGTTAATTAAATATTTATAGAAAAGGTAAACTAAAAATTGTTCATAATAATTTCTTATTTACATGGCGAGGAACACTAAGAATAGATTTCTCCAAATTCTCACGAAAATAAGAGATAATTAATTCCGCACAGACAAAGGCGCGGAACGGCTAATTACTAATTAGTTATTGATATTAATAGATAAAGACAATTATTATTATTATAAAGACAAAGTAGCTCAATTGTTATAACAAGAACATTTTATTCTATAATAAAAACACCGACTTCAATCGTGGCAAAACCAACTACTTTTTAAATATAAAAATCTCTGATCTGAAAGTATGACTATATATCGTTTTAGATAAAAAAGAACTATCCAAATCGGTTTATAAATGACGGATTTCTGAGGTAATATATGTAAAAAAACTACTGAATGAGATTGACTGATGAGATTTTTAACCCTTTTCTTTTTTTGAAGTCGCTTAAAAATAAATAATGTATACCAGGCGAAGCCTTTGTAAGAAGAAAAGCATTGGCATCCTTGTTTATTTATATCTGGATACGCTACAGTTGTATAGGAGGCTTAACATTTTCTATCATCACTTACGTATATGTTTCTTTGAGATATACAGTTTAACTAATAAAATATTATATAAATTTCTTTTAGATTCTCAAACTTTAATCGTAAGAGATTTCACAATGGGATTAGTCTGTCATTGTATGTTAGCTCTGCTTAATAATGTCCAATGTAAAATATGTACAACAATGATTTACAACAACAACATTCCTTTCAACAAATGCTTATGATTTAGACTTCATTCTACACATTTCAATTAGCACCTGGACTACTTCGTTATAATTAATATCTTACCAACACAAAGTCTAAAACGCCTAAGTTCGCACCTAATTGTTATTGATTGTTCAACCTAATTGGCCACTGAAGAAAAGCGAAACCAAATACAACCCAATGATTACAACTTGATTCACCTTTCGGTCTATTAATTAATGAAACATTCGCTAACTTCTAAAGTAATTACATGTCGAAGTACGTCATCATTTTTCTCACAGTTTTCACAAATAGATTTCTTTATACAATAGATGTTTAATCAAACAACTGACAGTATGGAAACTCTTATAAATTCCCATAATATCAACAATGGTGGCATTAAGTTTATCTAGATACATTTCAAGTATAGAAGGGTTGGGTATTGTGATGGTTTCAATGGATGAGCTATTTATACGTAACACGATTCGGGCGTAGGCACTCGTGATATATTGATACCTGTTCGATACAGACGTTTCGCAGCGTTATTTTGATATTAATATTTTTGAATGCTGTAGGTACTTAATACTTTATAAACACATGGGGTTCTTCAAAAGGGGGGTAAAGAGGTTTCTTCAGAGTCGGCAACGCGCGCGTAATACCTCTGGTATTGCAGGCGTTCATAGGCTACGGTAACCGCTTATTATCAGGTGGGCCGTATGCTTGTTTGCCACCTCAGTGGTATAAAAAAAGTTTATATTTTGTACTATTTAACTTCTTTTTCGATATGATTTGAAAAAAAATGGTTTATGTTATTATATTTGAGATTAGTAGACTTCAATATCCACTTAATGGAACACCATAAAAATTGTCACATATTTGTAATTTGTCATGAAGAATTTTTTATTATATTGTAATTATTTATGTCGGCTTTACACACGTTTTAAATTCAGAAATGCCCGACTAGGTTCAAACTCAATAGAAGCCCTTATTTCTATTGAATTCTAATCTAGTCAGACATTTCCAAATTTATAACATGAGTAAAACCGACATAAATAATCACAATACAGTATGATTTACGATAGTTATTATTCAACAATTTTTAATTTACTTATTGTAACTAGTCACTACATGACAAGCTGCAATAACATAAACAACTGTCTACCACAAAAAAAATTGCGATAGGTAGTTTTATTTAACGCTACCTAGTAGTTTTTAAATAGACTATCTACAAATTAAAGGTAAATAATTACAAACAAGCAGAACCAATGAAGAAGAAAGGTTCTTGAATGACGACCCCGTACGGGCACACATACGCAATGTAGGACGATCCTCCATTAGAGTGACGACGTCAAATGCATTAGAGGAAGTCAGTGAATAGAGGTGACTCAGGACCATTCCTTATAGCAGTTTATGGGACAGATAATGGCAAATATAATGATGATGAAGCAAAACAATATCTTCCGGGTTTTGCTAGCTTATTATTTGTCCTCTTCAAATCCAGGAATGTTGACTATTGTGGGTAAGTTGAAGAAATACTTCGCCTTCTAACGAAATGTAATAAAAAGAAAAAAGAATAAAACAAATATTTAAAAGAAATTAATACCAATCTCTTTAAGGGCGGCATGTTCTAAATATCCTGCATACTTCAACTTATGAAATGACTTCAAGTCACTATCGAGGGTGAACCTCGATGTTCCAACTAGTATTATAATCAGACAAACCGTGTTCTGATTTAGGAGAGAGTTAAGTGTCACTGAAATGAGTATAAGACGAGATACGAAAGGGCATAAAGCAAGAGATATAAGAGTAAAAGGCTTTGGCATTTGATTCTCTTTATCTAACCTGAAAAGGAATTCGCGCGAAAATAGACAATTTTCTATCAACGATGCAGTTTTATATTATAAGTATTATTAGCATAGAATCCAGAGGTTACTTACTTGGCATGTAACGCGAGTGCAAACACTCCAGCTGCTTCAGGGGCAGCTGCCGATGTTCCAGAATGCGTCGCGGTACATTTGCCATACAAATCCGTGGTAGCAACACCTGTACTTGGATCTCGAGCGCCGTTACTGAACGTGCTTGCAAGAGTCGACGAGCAGGATTCATCGTAATGTGCATTCTGACCGTCGTTGATTGCGCTGAAATAATCTGAGGTATAATCATCTGAATATAGAGTTATATTTTAGTGGACTTTAAGAACTATTAATAATGGCAATATAAATAAGATGTAAAGATGCTTGTAAAATTTCATTATTTCATACACTTCTGCTTCTGAAGAGTCTTGTTACTTCCCGGAATATGTAATGGGACATACTTGTATATGTAAACAAATGTAATGCTCCACAAAAGCGTGTGGCCCGTCCTTCAAAGAACAAGAGAGGTTCCAATAAATTGAATAGAAGGGATTCGTTGTTAATTACTTGTCATTATCGGGTTGTAAACTGAAAGACAACGCTTTGATGTAAATAACTTGAACACGTTATACCTATTGTTTCCATGTTCATCCTATTTTTCTTCAAATGCGTTCGACAATTGTCGTTTGATTTTATATTTCATTTCCTATTTAAGAGCTGTGCTCTTGTCACTCACTACGTTTTCAGCGAGTTTCTTCACCTCTTAATACGAGATAACACCAACTTTTTCCTTGATCTGAGTTTGACTTTACAGCTTAGTTATATTTTGTTATACCAATTTAACTTAAAATATAAATATTTATAATACATTTTTTTTTCTTTATTATTCTAATCACAGATTAGGTAATAGTAACTGTAGTAGATTCTGTTCCCTAAGGCTTATTATAAACTTTTAATTTAACATTTTAAATACCCGTGAGTACAAACTGGTTTTTTTTTGTCTATAATTTTAGTATCAATTTGCAGTTCAGCTAAATTTAATTTGTACAACTATTAGATTTTTAACTCAGATGAATTACTATATATATCTCAATATATCTACACTTATTAAATATCTCTGAATTTTAAATGCCAATAAATAAGCCTTGGGGTGTACTTGACAAACTTGGGTTCGCACTGTGTTGTTCGCACTGTGTTGCTCGCAACACAACCGTGGCCTTGCTCATGAATAAAAGCTTGCAAACTTGGGAAACTTTGAAGTTAAAATAATAATATAAGTATAAAATAAATAAGTATTATTATTACAAATTACGATTTTGAAGATAGTTGAATACCTGTTGATTGAGACAGTCCACATGGAAGCGGCATATCCATCGCAGTTGCAGTCGTCGTCCTCACCACCGTCGCCACTGGCCCATACATAAATGTTGCCGAGACCGTTGCGGCCCTGATTGACAAAGTAAATTAAAAGACATTAAAAAACAAAGCAATTTCAAGTATTAGATCTACTTTCTGCAACATAAAATGCAATTGCATTTAAATTGCTCTGGGTTAGTAATTTCCGAGCATCGCGTCGTCCATTTTCAATATCCCGTCAGGGAAAAGCTAATGTAAAGGGATGAAAAAGGAACAGCAACCCTACGTGTGTTACATTTACGGTAGTAGGGTACAATTGATGGGAATGAAAACAGAACGATTAGACCGTCGTGACGAATTCACTATAGAAATTATGTTTTTTGATTGTCTACACAGTACGTTCCATTGCTATTCTCTTGCCCCTAGAAGAAATTGTTTATTGTCCACATATATATATATATATATATATATATATATATATATATATATATATATATATATATATATATATATATATATATATATATATATTTAACTTTTTATTGTACATAATATATAAAAATATACAATAGCAAAAAATTCAATTATAATACAGTAGGATAAAGCAGAGATCAAATTATAGAATAGAACACAAGGTACGAAAGGCGGTCTTATCGCTAGGGCAATCTCTTACAGAATACCTTAATTAATGAAGAGTAGATATAAATGGGTAGATAATGCAAAAGTGACTATTTTTTTTTAATAATTTTCACATTCATACATATTGGTGAAATTAGTATTATAGTGTGCCTACCTATTGTGTTTAATATTGTAATCTTATTAATATTAAAGATGCGAAAATTTGTAGTAATAGATGGAAAGATAGATATTTGTTACTCTTTTACGCAAAAAACTACTAAACAGATTTTAATGAGATTTAATACATGGATAGGTTGTATACTAACTTAACAGACAGGATACTTTATATACTTTTTAATGCAAACACAACCACGGAATAAAGCTGGTAGTTATCGCTACTTACACAAATCGATAGATTTTTTCCTTCTCAACTAATGTTTGACTAAGTAGGTGTAAATGGGTTTTAATTCCTATATATAAATAGATAGGAGCTATAATTAAACACACAACAGAATATTTTATAAGCAAAATACTATTAACTTTCAGAATAATCGTCAAAAACTACCCACTTAACATACGTAGTGAAAATTGGGCAGACAAATTATGGGGTATAAATGTCAACTAAAGAGAATTTCCTGAAATTCTCACAGGAACGGAAAATAATGGATTTCGTGTTAATAAAGCAGTTCAAAACTAGCTAGGCACTCGATAATACAAATGATAAAAGTTTTTTCCATCCGCTTCTACTCAACTCGCGTGACGTAGCGGGGGATATGGCCTATATAAAAGGACGGTTGCATTAGACTGTAAGTGGGACGCTTGCAATTTATCGATTCGAGGCCATACGAGCCATTGCCCGTAACGACTTCTTATGTCGGCTAATTAGGACAGTGTCGTAAAAGTTTACGATGACATTTTGACCCACATAAAATGACGTAAAGCGATGTAGAAGTATATATGTATTTAATATAAATAGGAATATTTAAGTATGTTCATCAATTCTATGCCATATGGTCCCAGTATGGAATGGGTCGCCCCTTCCTTTCCCGTGGGTGTGATGAGGCAACTAAGAGAACTTCATAGACGAGAGATAGGTAACAGCACCGCTCTTAAAACATTTATTTATTTATTTAACACTTTATTGCACCAACATAAAAGGATTTGTTGAACAATTTTCAATAAGTATAGTGTAGTACAAAAGACGGTCTTATTGCTAAGCAATCTCTTCCAGACAACCTTTGGGTAGAAGGAATTAAAGCATAAATAGGTAGGTCATCACCAAATCCTAACTGCGGTTGTCAAACCACCTGCCATATGTGGCAATTATTGGCAAAACCCCCCAATAGGGGGAGGCCTAAGTTCAGTAGAGGACAATTAATGGCTGATATGGTATTCAGTTTAATAATGCATATAGAACAATTTCTCCCACCCCAAATAAAATTTGAACTTTATTGAATATTATACAAAGCGGAATTTTATGTCTACAAACAAATTTGCTTCTCAAAAAACATTTTTTCCTCCGCAAAGAGAAATGGCGGCTTCAAGAGTCAAGAAATTAAAATGAGACCAATACGGGAGTAAAATGTTCTGAACAAATAAAGCCTTTTTAAAACAGGTTATAAATTGGTGACGTAAACGTGTAACATACGTAGTTGCAGAAAATAGTCTCATTGAATTGGATACCTCATTATTTTGAAAATTACTTAGAGGTTACTTCAAGAGATTTTGAGTGAAATTTGTTATAATGATAATTTAATACTTGGTAATGATCCGACCAGCATGGGAGTGAATGCGGAAATGGCTAGGAATAGAGAAGAATGGAAAAAAAAAACATATTTCGCGGACACCAAATAATAATTGAGATAAAAGTAGGAAGATGATGATGATACTTGACTCAACATATAGGATACTTTTTACTTAGATAAAATATTTAAATTTCCATGGAAAACATAAAAATAGCGTATATTTCACCAGAGGGAGACTTTATACAAAAGTCGATTGCTTGGGTACCTCTGTCCCATTCTTGTTTCAAACGTGAAGCAGTTGTGTTTGCATAGCTGTGTTTCGATTTGAAGGGTGGGATATGGCGTGAATTTACTGGGTACAGAGGAATAACACCTGAGTCCTCAGGAATGGCAACGCATGGGCGAAACAGTATACTCTGTTATGTCCATTATGTCCATGGTACTGCTCATGTAATGCTACACACAGCCTATGTAAATAATACCATATATTCTCTACTGTGTATTATTATCTACAAATTATTCCTTTGAACATTTACGTAAACATATGCGCCATACGTATGTAAAAGTTATATTTAGTACTTTTGTTGTTGGTAAATGTACGTATTAAATTGTATATTTTGCCTTCGAAATGGTTGAATACAGCAAGAAATTCTAATGAGAGTTCTAAAAAGCTATCAAAAGTTGGCAAACGAGTTGGTAACTTTCTTCTTAATATTGTAACAAGAGAAAATAACGCAGGGGCAAAAATATTTACGGAGATTAAACTGTTTGACCTTGCTTCGTTAGAATTACATGTATATATGTATAGGTATTTATGTACATTTACTTCTAATAATTTAAGATTTCTACAAAAAAAAAACAGTATTTTCATTGCAATAAAATTGTATTGTAAAATCTTTATTGTACATAATTTACTTAGGACATATTAAAAGATTTAATATACAATGGCGGACTTATCCACCAGAGGGATCTCTTACAATTAATCTTAAAATTATAATAAAATCAACATAAAAAAATATGCAAATAGATAAATGCTGTCGATGGCAATAAAATCGCTAAATATATGAGCTTTATGAGAATTTCAAAAGAGATAGAATCAAAGTAGATAGATCTCAATTTAACTGTATTTATTTATGCATTACTGCATGTTTGTCATGCGATATCACCTACAGCTCTGAACCCATTTCGATGATTATAAATACATCCAAGTATAATAAATACTAGGGCGAGAGATATGCAGCAGCATCTTTCTTAAAACATCTCTAAAAGCCTAGCTGCGGTTGCCAACCCGCCTGCCAAGCGTGGCAACTACTGGCAAAATTGGGGTGGAAAGGGATTGTTAGTAATGGCGTCAAACAGCCTCATTACTAGTAATATACCCTGTCAATTCGACCTCCACGTGGTTCCCCCTGGAAACCATTGTGGCTAATTCTAATTAAATTCGTCAAGATGGGCTATCTGACCTGCTTTCATCCTCACCTATCATCCTTCACTCGTGCCCCGCCAGTGTATACCAATAGTGCGGGTGGAGTTACCATTCCATTATCACCCATTAAAAAAAAACTACTGACAAAACTCTCCTTATGGGAAGGCTTATGTTCAGCCATGGACCGTTAAGTGTTGAAATAATAAAACGAATTGAGAAGGTTCTTTTTTGGCAATCATTTGAAAGTAGGTACAGTTTAAAATAGCGAAATATAAAAGGCTGCCCTTTCAATTTATATTTAAAATTAAACCAAAGTGCCCAAAGTAATTAAACTGGAATATAAAATAACTGAAACTTTGTGTTAATTTTACATTCGCGTAGAGTAGTTATAATTTAATTTCAACGGGTACGATGCCGGTTTTATCAGTACATTCACAGTTGTAACTGAGTTTTAAATTTAAGTTCGTTAAATGTTAGCCTATAGAGATATTAGGAACATGATACATTCTATAATATATTAATTTGAATATATGAACATTCTAATTGATATTACAAATTAATGTTTATTTGAACATCAGCATAATTTCAGCTTTTAACCGTCCACTGCCAAATATAAATAATCCTCCCCATATATAACTAACGATACGAAACTTTTCTGTAATTGTCGGTACAATTAAAATATTTAATAATTCTATAAATTGACAGCTATATTGAGGTGTTCTCAGAAACAATTTACTACTTACTTTTGAAAATTCTAAATCCCTCACAATTATTTCACAAAGTTAATTTGTTTAATCGAATTTATTTACTTTTCCAATAGTCAAATTTTAAACAGAGGCCAAAGTTTATATTGGACCCAAATGTAATTTAGGGGGACTCATTCACTTATTCTCTAAAATTGAATGATTTTAGGGATAAAGACGTCACATTTCAGGGTACGATGATATAAATTTTTAAATGTTCTCTAAAATAATCCAAAATTTTGGTTTTCTAGTGAAATCTTGAATAAACTGCTGTTATAATTTAATTACATACTTATTTTCTTGAATCGTAGGTTTGTTGTTATGCGGAAACAAGAGCTGAGTCGTAGATCACTATTATATGAGCTAAATTATGTACCTTCAACCTATTTTCTAAAACAAAACAAAGCATAAATTAAATATAAGAGTTTCGGGATGGAATGGATCACCCCTTCCTGTCCCGTGGGTGTCGTAAAAGGGGACTTAACTAAGAAAACTTAATGGTCGAAAGATGGACAGCAGCAGCTCTCTTAAAACATCACTAAAAGCCTTATTGCTGTTGCCAACCTGCTTATCAAGCGTGGCAACTACTGACAAAACTCCCCTTCTGGGGAAGGCTTAACTTTATATTCAACAATAGAATAGAATAGAATAGAAATCATTTATTCAAATAAACTTACATTGAAGCACTTTTGAAAAGTCATTACATTTTTTTTAATTTACCGCTCGTTCGGAAAGCTGTCTCATCACAAGAAGAACGAGCAAGAAACTTGCGTGATGCTCTTTTAAATAATTTTATTATTATTTTACATTTTTAAGTTTAATTGTGTGAATACAAACCACCAATTAGCACTAATTCAATTAAATACTCAAAAAAAAAAAAAAAATTGAATACATAACCAACTGGTTAAACAATTAATAAGAGGAAATCAGTCATAGTGATTAGAGCAGACCAGTCCCTACAAGCAGCACCCGTTCACGAGTATGACGGATGAGCCAGCCATCACTGCGCTCGACCATATTTTAGGGAGCCCAATGACCCGGCCCACCACGCCGCCACAAGTCTGGACATTTTAGTGAGCATGACTACTCAAAACACTAGACCACGTCAAAGCTACTCACAATTGCCATCTGATAGTTATAGTATTCACATTTTACATAAGAATGCATGCGGCAATTAATACAAAAAACCGCTACGCTTTCATATTTCTAAAATTAATCAATTAAATCAAGAAAGCAATGAGAAAATAAAATTATAACGTTGTATGCTAATAAACTAATTATTTACTTGATATGTTGTCGTCTATGAATTCGTCTATCCTGTAATAGGCTTTCTTACATAAAAATTGTTTAATATAAGATTTGAATTGCCTCTCTGTCAGATTTAATGCAGATTCCGGCAGTTTATTATAAAATCTTATGCAATTACCATAGAATGAATTACTGATTTTGTGCAGACGGCATTTAGGTAAAATAAGCTTATTTATATTGCGTAAGTTTCTACTTGTACAGTCTTTGAGTTTTTTAAAACTCGCTAAGTTCTTCCGTGTATACATAATATTTTCATAAATGTATTGTGAAGTAACTGTGAGGATATTTGAGTCTTTAAAGCACTGACGTAATGACTCTCTTGAACCCATACCATAAATAGAACGTATGGCTCTCTTTTGTAAAACAAATATAGTATTTATATCGGCTGCTTTACCCCACAGCAGTATGCCATAAGACATTATGCTATGGAAATAACTAAAATATACAAGTTTAGCCGTCGCCACGTCTGTTAATTGCCTAATTCTTCTAATTGCATATGCAGCAGAACTGAGTCTACTGGCCAATTTTGAAATATGGGGCCCCCATTGTAATTTCGAGTCCACTGTTATACCTAAAAAAACTGTATCATTAACAAAATTTACTATTTCGTCATTAAGCAATAACTGTGTATTTATTAGTCTTACATTAGGAAGTGTAAATTTTATACACTTTGTTTTGCTGGAATTTAATAATAGGTTATTACATGTAAACCAATTTAATATTGCAGACATAGCACAATTTACATCGTCTAATTGATTACTTTGACGTCCAATTTTAAACACTAACGAAGTATCATCCGCAAACAGCACTATATCTGCAATTTTCTCTACCATAAAGGGAAGGTCATTTATGTAGATTAAAAAGAGAAAGGGGCCTAAGATTGACCCTTGTGGAACGCCCATCTTAATATTAGCTCCCTTAGATTTTACACCGTCAATATCTACAGTTTGAACCCTATCCTCTAAATAAATATCAATGGACAGTAAAGGGCTGATATGATGTAAAATTATTATAATATTAGTTGTAAAATTTTAACCACTTTTTCAATTTAGCGAGCATTTAATAGAAAATATACTGATGCTAATTTGAAAAGGAATATAGTACCTAGTTGGATTCATCGCAAAACAGTAATATAATAAATATCTACTCCTTAATGGTGGAAGCATTAAAGTAAAAAATAAAGACCCTTTGAGCGCAAAATACACAGCAATTTTATATTGTACAGCAGTACCGCCAGTAGGGCAGTCATTACTTTCAGGATGTCCGGACGAATGCACTTCGTTTTTTATCTGAACCTACAAGCTCACTGGGGAAATTGAATTTCAATTCTCAGAACTCTTTGCTCGGTCTTTAATAACATTACCCAGCTAGATGTTAAGATAACACGATAAGAAAACTAATGTAAGACTAGACAATTTCAGAGAAATAATGTTCAGAAGTTAATCGACTAAAGCCACTTAAAAACGTTACCATTTATATCTTTGTTAGTTTGTAGAGTTATATAAAATCTTTACTTATATACATACATGTAAAAGTTTGGTCATTTGTTATCTCATAGTGTCATCGGCTCCACCAATCACTATGTTTGATGTACATGTAGTAGGTACTGCTTAAGAACGTTTAGAGCTGCATAATTATAACACATCCTGACTAATATTATGAACATCAATATGTCATTGCTCATTACCTATACATCACCTATTACTAACTGCGGTTGCCAACTCGCCTGCCAAGTATGCCAACTACTACTACTAGCAAAAACCCCACTTATGGGGGAATGGAATACTATGAGGCCTATGTTTAACATTGGACAATAAACGACTGATATTATGATGGTAATAATATACGTAGTATTTGCGATGGAGAAGGACATAGTTTTATCCGGGTCAATGAACATATCTCGGTCACGTGGACGAAGTCGCGAGAAAAAGTTAGTTCTAAATACATTAAACAGATCCTATTGCAAAAGGAGCACTTTGTATAAAAGTCTATTTTATTTATTCTTTAGTATAAAATACGTGTGTAAACAAGGCGGACTTAGTGCTAAAAGCATTCTCTCCCAGTTAATCTTAGAGAAGCGTAAGAATGGTCACATATACATTATGATATTATATTATTATTTTTTCCTTCAAAATTATCTTTCCCTTTAAGGAGGGGAGATGGCAAATGAAACCCCGGCAGAAGTACAGCTGACCGGAGTTCAGGGCTCCAGGGAGAGAAATCGGCAGACCACGCAAGCAGTTTTTAAGAGCACCGTTTTCTGCATCGTTTCCGCAAGAAAATTTGTTATATTTATGTCGTAAGCTACATTTACTCAATAGCCCATTCATATTTTTGCCGTCAAACAGCCAGTGCTTACTTGTGCATATGCATTTCGGTTTAAATAATGGGATACAGCTGTGAAATTTCTGAGCACATAATATTCTGAGTACTTAAAATACCAAAGAAGTTGACGACTCACATGATGGAAAGCGGTAGCCATCACCTATAGACATAAACAGCACCATGGATATTACAGATTATACCTTCTGTGATGCCCATGATAACTATAATAGTGCATACATAATAAATGCCAGAGGTACACTTTGCACAAAAGTCGTTTGCTTACCTCTGTTTGGGTACCTCTGTCCCATTCGTGTTTCTACCGTGAAACAGTTGTGTTTGTATGACTGTGTTTCAGTTTGAAGGGGGGTGGGTTACGTCAATAAATTTACAGGGATACAGAAACATAATACCTTACTTCTCAGAAATGGCTAGGCATGGAGGGTATTATGGGTGAAACAGTCTACTCTGTTATGCCCATAATTCTGTTCATGTGTATAGGCGACGATTACCACTTTCCATCAGGTGAGGTGAGCCGTTAGCTTATTTGCCATTCTAAGCTGAATAAAAAAAAATTATATATATACTACTCTGCTTCAGCAGTAAATTCCTTTCTATATATATATATATATATATATATATATATATATATATATATATATATATATATATATATATATATCATAGAAAGAGATTTACTACTGAAGCAGAGTTTCAATCTAGCTTTATCAAAAGTTTTTAGTTAATATGTCAATAATAATCAATAGTAGGATAACCTAGTAACTAACCAGGCAAAACCCTAAACTTGGATAGAGTAGTTTCAAGGCATTGTTTAATATACCTACGTATCTAGTTTCACATCAAATCTAAATATTTCGTTGGGAGTATTTAAAACAAGCTGTATACCACGGCTCTGGTCACGTTTATCTGTACTTATATGTCAATCTGTATATATGTATATATATATATATATATATATATATATATATATATTATACGCATTGGGGATATCATGGGCGAAACAGTATACTCTGTTATGTCCATGATACTGCTCATGTCTGTAGGCGACAGTTACCACTTTCCGTCAGGTGGGCCGTCGGAATTTTTTACACTAATGAATAACAAATTTCATTCAACGACGATAAGTTACTTTACATTTCTAAACATCTTTAAAAGCTTTCAGTTTTATTAATAATATTAGTAGTATGCTTGATATATATATATATATATATATATATATATATATATATATATATATATATATATATATATATATATATATATATATATATATATATATATATATATATATATATATATATATATATATGTGTGTGTGTGTGTGTGTGTGTGTGTGTGTGTTAATTGCATAAGGTTGTTTCTTACGACATCGAGAAAGTATACTACAATTTCTATTAAAGCAACTGTCAAAAAAATATCGCAGTAGCGGAACAGGAGGGTGTTCGTTTTCCTGAGGTAAACACAAGGGGTGTACGGATCGCCCCACCTCGTCCCCTTCAACATGTATTCAAGAACTATTCCTGTATTTCCTACAACCATTTCATACCGGCAAACTCAGTGTGTTGTTATTATTAAAATAATCTCTTATAATCCTACTAACAAGTGCTTATTCATATGTAGTTTTTATACTGTGCTAATGTTATGAATGTGAAAGTTTATTTGTTTGTTCTCTCTTAGCGCCTTAATGACTCAAACAATTTGCTTACTTACTTTGACAAACAATCTAATGACCCACCTGATGGAAGGTCATGACATTTGGAATAGATGTAGTATTTGAATCGAAACGTATATAACTCAATCTTACTCATTATCTCTCATATCAAACCAGTAACTTACTATTTCATATAGCTGAACCGAGACTACATGATTATTATATCCGAGACGAGCCAGTATCCATATGATGAATGAAAGGAAGAAATATTTATTTAGTGCTTAATTTCACTCTTAATTACAAAAATATTTAACAACAAACAAAAATAAACAAAACGGAAAAAATACACTAAACTAGTGATATCATTTTAGTATTTTTCTCAGTTAAATGACATGTTTTTTTTAAACAACAGTGATTTTCAATAGTTTACAGTCAAGTCTACCACATCTTTTAGTGTCATAAAAATAACTTGTTATTACATAAAATCTTATTATTTTTCTTTGAAATGTTACTAAATATTTCTTATTAATAATACACATTGAATTAACTTATAAGATTTTATAATGCTCGAAAAATTATTAGAAATATGTTACTTGAATTAATTAAATATTCTATTGACTATTAGCGAATCATCGCACTAAATTTACACGATGCTAATGGACGTTTTAGATTTTAGTGATGGCAATATCGCACCGCACCCCGCATCTATGAAAAATCTAGAATAATAACTTGTATTGTCTGCGGTCATACTTCTTGTACGGTCTCTCATGAAAAATGTAACCTTAATATTTCTATTATCGCTCAGCTCAATAATCGAATTAAGTCCACTGTATAATATTTTAATAATTCGTAGGAAAAAAATAAATCTTAATATAATCAACAAATAATTAATTAGAAAATAAATTAGAGTCAAATTTCGATGCAAATTTAATAGACTCGAATCATTATTCCAGTTTCGTAAATTAACAAAAAAAAAACTACGCAACAATATTAGCTATTGCTGCCGTTATCAGTTTTATTTATTTATTAGATAGCAGAATTTCGTGTTGTTGGCTGGACCAAGTTTATTTATATTTTTCCCGTGAAAAAGAAATGCGTATGTTGATAAGGAGACCTCCCACCTCACCCTCCTATAATAGGTATAACTAGTTTACCCTCTAGAGACAACACATGAGCCGTATCATGGCCGACAGCTGCAAAAACTTTGATATAGCAACAACAAAGAACTATCGTGGAACGTAATTTCAAAAGTCCAATTTTATAGTCTCTTTATTGTTTAATGAAATTAACGTCTACTGAAATCAAATGAAATTATCTAAGAAACTTTCTCTAAATGAAATTAATTAGAAATTCAATAATTAAATTAATTAATCGATTTTTATTAGGTTCTATATTGGTCATCAGCAGACTGCCAATTATTGATTACTTTACATTTTTTTATTCTATTAAAATAAACTACACACCCGAAATATTCAACGGTCACCGACATGAATGTCTAGTCAGAAAATAATCTGCGATCCTCAGGTTACTCACGTACATTCACGTTGCAGACGAACATAATTTCAATATCATCATCATCACCATCATCATCATATCAGCCGTTCACTATCCACTATTTAACATAGACTTCCCCCATACGGTGAGTATTACCAATAGTTGCTTGGCAACCGCAGTTAGGCTTTGGTGACATTTTAAAATCTCCATTTACCACACCCACAGGAAAGAAAGGAGAACCTTTTCTATGTCGAATATGTAAGAATATGTTTATTATTTTGAGATACCATTTAAAAGTGGGTGCAAAATTACGGGTAACGCTAATAAATGAGAAATAAATAAATAAATTTAATAACATTTAATTGCATATAATAAAAAAAAAAGATTGTAGTTGAAGAGAATAAAATTATATTCAATGTAATTGCTTACTGCAAACACTTCACAGTAAATACGTATATTTGCTAAATGTATTAGTATTTTTTGTTATTATATTTGTTCTATCGTCAGCTATTTCTATTTACTTGTTGATTCTATAAATCACGATCATGTATTATATTTCTATAAGGCGATATCATTTTAGTAGAAAAATATATTCGTCAGTTGAAAAATTTTCTGTAGATAAAGATATTTTTTATATTTATTTACCTCTATGTCAGTTTATGAAATCAATAAATTGGATGATCACAGATATATAGGAAACTTTATAAAGCGTGTCCTATTTTATTAGTATCTAGGCACTTTGGAAATATTAAGTAGTGATAGTACTAAGATAATTATTTATACACTCGATTGATCAGAAAATGGATGATTTTTTGGTAGTATCTAATAGATTGTTTATTGAAAATGTAAACATTGAAGTAAAAGCTACAGGGTTTTGTTTGAAAAATATGAACCATTCTCTCCTCCGTTTTTACAGAGTATACTGTTTCGCCCATGATACCCCCATGCGTTGCCATTCCTGAGAACTCAGGTGTTATACCTCTGTACTCTGTAAATTCACGCCATATCCCACCCTTCAAACCGAAACACAACTGCTTCACGGTTGAAACACGAATGAGACAGAGGTACCCAAGCAATCATATTACCTCCATAACTCCGTCAGTTGTAAACCGATTTGGAAAAATATTTTTTTATCTGAAAGAATTTACTTATAGATTAGTGTCATAGAAATTTTATCAAAATAGTTATCGTAATTTAGTTTTTAAATCAAAATAACTCATTTTAAAATTGATGTCGGTTTTGTTGTAAAACACAATTCCATTTTTTGTAATAGCTGGGATTGAATATTCAAGACACAAACCAAATGAGAAAGATTTATTAACTGTTGACATTAATAATAAATAAACTATAAATTCATAAATGTTCAATATAACAAATCTTTTAAAGGTTAAATTCATACATAGATAGAGAAGATATTAAGTGGAGAATCACAGGGAGACTTTGTACAAAAGTCGTCTGGTTGAGTACCTCTTTTCCATTCGTGATTCTGCCGTGAAGCAATCGTGTTTTATTGTTGTGTTACATGTCTTTGTTTCAGTTTAAAGCGCAGGATATGGAAATGAAATTACAGGGAATAGAGGCATAATACCTTAGTCCTTAAGAATGGCAACGCATTGGCGACACGGTATACTCTATTATGTCCATGATACTGTTCATGTATACGAGTATAAGCGACGTTTACCCCTTTCCATCAGGTGGACCGTCAGTTTGTTTGCCATTCTAAGTTGCATAAAAAAGAAGTGAAAATTCACCAACTGTTTTTATAGAATGGATAACAAACATTGTGCTAACATTTTCAAAATACATATACCAAGTTACATTAACAGTGTTCATGTTTATTTTTCTGTGAACCGTTTTCACTATTTGCCCAATACTTACCAACGTAATGTCAGTATAAGCTGTATTACGAGTTAGTAAATTCAGTAGAAAATTACATTCTATTCTGTGATCCCGTAATTTCTGGAAAAGGTCTCATTTAATTCCGAGTACCATCAGGAGTTGGATCTTAACATTGAAAGAGCCAGAGGAGTTTTTCCTAGAAAACATATCAGAGCGATAGAATGAAATAGGAAAAAATAAATATACTAAGAACTTACCGTCTGTCCCTTTGAAGCCTATTTAATAACTTTTGAAGAAACATTAATAATAAATGCACTGTATATTTACGTAATTGTAATGAGATTATTGATGTATAAAAAAAACCTAGATATATAAATCAGAGACTAAAAAAGAGAACTAAAAATTTTGTGCAATTTGCACTCCTTTCTAATCAATAATCCATCCGTT
The DNA here is from genome assembly GCF_026898425.1 of Galleria mellonella. Lineage (NCBI taxonomy): Eukaryota > Metazoa > Arthropoda > Insecta > Lepidoptera > Pyralidae > Galleria > Galleria mellonella. Next base: position 9,782,761 of record NW_026442138.1, read on the forward strand.
TGTTGTCAAATATACCGAAATATTCTTCTTCATTTTGTATAAGTACTCGTGTAACATCTTAACTTGAATAAAACGTTTAAGGTTTAACCTTTTAAAAAATGTGAACTTCAGTTTTTATTTACGTTCAGTATTCGAATCTTCTCATGGCTTTTTTAATAATAACTCCTTATTTTCAATAAATTTGGGACAGTTTTAAAAGTAGATAACTTTTATATGAGGTTGTGAATCTTGAAGTTTTTACATTGATGATATAAAAAAAAGTTAAATGTATTTTTCATGTTTTATATAATTATATTATTGACAAAGAAGAACGTAACTTTATCTAACGACGACTCGCTACGTAACATGAACTATTTATATCATAATAGTTTAGATTTGTTAACACTTTTTTTCTTACTCGTTAATTTATTCAACATATCATCATCATCATCATCATCATACCAGCCTTTAACTGTCCACTGCTGAACATAAGCCTCCCCCTTGGAGGGTTTTGTCAGCACATTGACAACCGCAGTTAAACTTTGGAGATATTTTAAGTGGGACGTTGCTGTCCATCTCGCCCTCCCTTAGTCGCCTCTTACAATACCCACGGGAAAGGAAGGGGTGATCTGTTCTATGCCGGGACCACATGCCAAATTGTAGGCCAATATATGTTGAATGATGTTGCCGTGGTTACTTGAAGGCTGAAAGGATGATGATGATTGACCTACAATATATTTCTGTTAAATAAAATTACTTAAAAGGAAGTAACCGGTGCAACATGATAATTTATATAAAACACACCCACTGGCTCATTACGAGGTAATCCGGTCAGTGAATATTAACAGCAAGAAATAAAATACCTAAATATATTTTTCCCATCGCTCACTAATGAGTCTTTTAGAGATTGATGGAAAAATCCCGAACAGAAAATTGTTTTGTGGGTGCGAGCGACGTAATCCCTCGCTCAAATAAATTTGGGTCGCGTGTTATTAATTGAAATAACATTGAAATACCTTTTGTGGGTACAATTTTTTTGTTAATTGCTTAATTACATCGTTTGTTTTAAAAATAAAGTATAAAATACCTACGTTATTTTTAGATGTTTTTACTTTAATTGTACATCGAAGTTGAAAATGTCAAAGTCCTTTTCACGAGATTTACGACTGTTACTTAGTAATATATTGCCGAAGGAAACTGCGAGATTTGGCTTTGACGCGAAACTGTTTTCCTAGAAACCATTTTAGTATTTACTTATGTTACACTAGCAATCCCTGTGTAAATTTTAAGGGTTTTTGGTTTATTGAGTAAGTAATGTTTTTTTTTTTCAATAATTAGCTGGCGAATTCATTTGCATAACTGGGACATATAGATTGACTAGAGAAAAAAAGTAGACTATATATACATAATATATAACTTTACATCTTGAATGCTATGGGCAGTAACGTCTCTCTTTAAACATCACCAAAGACTAACTGCAGTTCTCAACCCTATTGCCGAACGTGGCAATACTACTGAAATTCCCCCCCCCCCCCTTAAGAAGGAGGCTTATGTTCGTCATTGCAGGGGTAATGGCTGATATGATGATATAATGATGATGACTATGATTATTAAAAAAATAATGACGATTGATTGACCCCTTAACGCACTAACAGATGATATACAAACAAACTCTTTTCCCCATTTATAAGTAGGAATATATTATTTCTCATTTTATATGTATATTAAAATTAAAGATATTTTTCTAGATGGCATCTGTTTTTCTATTTGCATACAACCTCGTTGCTATGAGGGGAAGGGATTGTTAGTAATGGAGTTTGACAGCCCTATAGCTAGCAATAGCATATATCAGGTCAACCTCCACTTGATTTCCCCTGGAAACCATCGTGAACAATTCTCGTTCTCTACTTTATCTCCTCACCTAGCATCCTTCACTGGTGCCCCGCCGGTATATACCGATAGCGCGGGTGGGGTTACTATTTCATTATCACCTATAAAAAAAACCTCGTTGCTATGAGTAAGAAATAAATAAAAATCTTACCTCATTAACTCCCCTCACTATAGCTCTCATGGTAGCATTCCTGGGTCCATCCACTGTCCTTCCATCGTCCGTGGGGCCCCATGACGCGCTATAGATGTGGATCTTGTGAGGTTCGTGTCCCATAGAGTTCGCCTCGATCAGGTCTGTCATGTAGGGTTGGTCCAACATTCTGATACCTGCACGAAAAAGAATCGGTAAGCGTATATCGTGATAATTCTAAAAAATACATTCTGGAGAATGACGTGACATGAATGGATTCTGGAGTTTCATATTCCAGAGTCCATTCTGAAATGTGATATTCTAGACCCATCAAAACTTAATAAAAAATGATCGCTTCAATATAAAGAGCAAAACTATTTTTTGTTTTTTACATGAATTCGGCAAGTAGCTTCAGTAGTAAAATAGTGTAAGAAATTCGAGTGTTCTTCTCTTAAAGTAAATATGTATTAATAATAACTTTAAACATCACTCAACGCCATCTAGATCCCGGGATAAACAGAACTTTTACGTACTATAAGTATAAACTAATAGGTATCTTATACCAAAAACCTTCTCTTTTAATTTATAAAATTTATGTTTATTTTTAACGATGTCTTTATATAGATTGTCTATATATAATTTCATGATACGGGGATGGGGAGTAACGTCCCTCTTAAAACATCACTAAAAGCCTAACTGCGCTTGCCAACCCGCTTGTCAAGCATGACAACTACTGGCAAACCCCCTCATATACGAGAGGCCTATTCAGTAGTGGACAGTTAACGGCTGATATGAATATATAAATAACAGGATATGTGAATGCAAGACGAGACGCTGGAACGCAAAGTGCGGTACGTCACCTGAAAAAACTTAAGAATGCTTTTTAAACAATTGTCGAAAACGACAAGCATAGTAAATACATATAATTTCCTGTTTATTAATTTATTTTAAAAAAATATACGTTAACTTCGTAAAGAATCATTAATTTTGTAAAGAAACTTTTATCTTTATAAGATTTGTCAGTTTCGTTATAAATACATCGAGAGATTTAAAAAAATTACTGATAACAATCAAATTACTATTATATACTTATCTACCCGTATGTTATTTTAAGTGCTAGTTTTCACACATTTTGATATCATCGAAAGTGAGTTGAATTTTAGTTTTAAATAATATTATAAATGTGGAACTAAATGCACTTATTTGTTACCTCTTGTCGCTGACAGCTCAACATATTGTCATGTTTGGTATATTTATACCATTTGGGATGGAACAGAATATAAGCTATTCCTAGTGAATAAATATATCTCAGTGGCTAAAATTTAGTAGGACATAAATAATATTACAAATATGATACTATATGCATACAACTATAACACTATATGAATGAAGAATAAAGAATATAATTATAGTAATATGTACCTATATTTAATTAAACAACATTAAATATTATTACAGAATTGCTTATACATATATTCAGATATGTATTTCCCTAACAGTATTAAACTTCGCTATTAATTATTTTGTGATTGTGATTATTTAAAGTATTATTATTATATGTGGCATGATAATGTAAAATGATGTAACATTAATTTAATTTTTAAAATGTAATCGTAATTTTAATAACATAAAATTATATCATAATTTTACCTTTTTTTATACAACTTAGAATGACAAACAAGCTGACGGCCTACCTGATGGAAAGTGGTAACCGTCGCCTATAGACATGTGCATTACCATGTATGTTCACTTGTTTTACAAAATATAAGTATTTGCATGCCTACATCGCTTAAGGCAATTAACCAGGTGCCAAACTTAATACTGCGTGATCTTTGTTAATAATTTTAACTGTTAAATGCAAAAAAAACTCATTGCATTTAAATTATAATCAAAAAATTGTTTTTTTTCAGAGCCATTAACAGATATTAATCATATTGAATTACAGAACACATTTTTTTCCAATAGATACTTAGTTTTCCTCAATCTCGTATCTCCCACCTTTAAGTAACATGTTTAATCCGCCTAAGTGAGTTTTCAATGGTGTATTTTTAGCACATATACGTAAGTATCCATCCACCTACCGTTTCATTGCAGTCTTTTTTTATTACTTTTATTTTCTTTTCATACGATAAAAAAATATAAGCTTTCATAAAAAAAAAGCTGTCTAACTACTGCTATAAACTTGATAGTTGAACATGTTTTGTTTACAATATATATTTTTTGATCTTTTCTCGATCGATATATTAAATCAAAAAGTATTTAAACAGATGAACACATCTTGATAAGTTTACACGTAGGACGATTAAGAACCCCACAATTGTGGCTACTTCCACCACACGTACTATTCTTTTATGACCAAGAAACACTAGTTATTCGGCCTTTAGGTCGAATAACTAGTGTCCCGTGGCATACTTGCATCAGCAATCAAGACTATGTCATCTACTGATAGATTGCAATGTTGTAGCTGGGAATTCTGGACATATACTTTGAGCTATCTACACGCAGAACTTTGCGCCTTTACGATCTTCCTAATAAATCCATCGTTCAAGGACCTTGTTTCTTTTGAAAGAATGATTACTTACACTAGTGGAACATCTTTTTTAAAATACTTTAAGTTTATGTTAAAAAAAAGACTTCAGTTATGGTAAAATTAGTTATTTTGATTTAAAAAGTAAATTGCTGAACTGATAGAATTTCTATGGGACCAATCTGTAAATATATATATATATATATATATATTTAGATAAAAAATAATTTTCAAAATCAGTTTATATATGCCGGAGTTATGAGGTAACAAATATAAAAAATACAAACGAAATGGAAATTTTTTTCTATTTGAAGTCGCTTAAAAATGATTTCCATTTAGATCGACATGAAAATAGAATTGGACATGAAGAGATAAAGTCGGGCTGAAGCTAAGTTACAGAGCCTTACAGAGGGATATCCGATGATCCAGACGGGCGTAGATCTGGTTGCTTGTTAGAATGACTTATTCAAATTGAGTTTGTAAAGAAAAATCCGAGAATCTTGTGGATGAACTGGAAACTTTGTATAAGGTTCGTTTACATAAAGAAAGTTGCGAGTTTTGAACAGCTCAAACTAAAAATAAAACTAAGTAAGCCATTTAGGGTGACATTTAAGAAATTTTATATTACACTAACTCAAGATATTTGTATCATAAATATCAGCAAATCGAGTGTAATGACACTAGTAATACAAGTGTTATACTGTGTCGACCGTGTACCATCATCACTTGATTACTAAACATTTAGATACATTATGTAAAAAATCTATATCATGTAATGATAAGACGTAAATCGCCGTGTGGTCCCAGCATAGAATGGCTCACCTTTCCTTCCTGTGGGTGTCGTAAGAGGCGACTAAGAGAGAACGAGGTATAGGCAGCAATATCCTTCTTATAACATCTCTAAAAGCCTAACTGTGGTTGCGAACCCGCCTTCCAAGCATGACACCTACTGGTAAAACTCCTCTTATAGGTAAGGCTTATGTCCAGCAGTAGACAGTTGCCTGGCTAAAATAATAATAATAAAATAATAAGATGTAAATATTTTTTTCATATAAACCATCATAAAATGATATTTATTCAATCTGTCTCAAGTTTGAAATCAATCAATCTAAGAAATATTACTATTCAACTTGCTGAGTAATGCGAATGCTCAAATAATCCACAATTGCCAATAGCGCACGTCAATCATACTTCCATACCGTGACGTTTCCGTACGTGACGTGACAGAAGATTAGAAATAGGATTGTTGATGAGGGAATATGACGTTAATACCACCTACATAAGGTATGCTATCGTAATTCACACGTCATTCTGTAAATAAACTGGTTACGTACTAACACACCTGTCTGAGGGAATTGAAAGTGATATAGGATTATGAACATTCATATCAGAGAGATAACAACGTTTGAATTGGCTGTCTACTTTTAAAACCAATTGAATAATTTTCAATATTTCTCTATAATAATAATAATAATAACTTTATTGCATAACCATGATTTTAACAAACTCAGCACTGGAAATTACAGTAAAAGTAGATACGAATTCATTTGTACATTTGGATCAGTTTAAACATCTGTGTCTGAACTAGGTTATAAAACCTGTATCTCAGACAACAGCGCTCAACCCTCATTACATAGTATAATATTAGTTCAGCTAAATTTTTAGTACTACATATAGAATGTTGATTTTATATAAAGTTAGTTTATCACAATTTATCACAATTTTCATTATTGCCAATTGTTATAATTAAACAATTGGCAATAATGAAAATTGTGAAATAATGTGCTCCCTATGTGTAGAGTGTAATTTGAATGTATGTGTGCGGGAGAGTGTGTAAAATTATTTGTATGTTACTGTAATATTATTTAAATAATATTACAGTTACTATGATTATTTAAAGTGTGCTCCTAAAGAAAATTAAAACTATCGATTTAATTCATAGAAGAAGTTGTATATAAAAGCAAAAAAAATTGCGACTATGTACATATTTTCCCATTATATATAAAGAAATGAAATCCAGAGGCCATATTCAAATATTGGCCAAAATAAGAAAATTTTAATTAATTAATATAAAAAGTCTATATAGTCTTTTTATGCCGACTCGATCAATATGACCCAATTATGGAATAAAGTGCCCATGAGGGCACGACTAATTTTTTTCGCATTTTCTCGGAAATTGCTTCATTGTTAAAAAAAAGAATACGTCAATTTGCTCTTAATGCTCTCAACAAAATTGACACGACTGAAAATAACATATCAAACTTAACTTTAAAATGAAAAAATATGAATTACTAATTTTCACTTGCGTCTTTGTCCGGGTAACGAGGATACATTAAATTGACCAGGATAAAATATATTTTTCTCAATTAGTCAAAAGAATCCTGAAACATTTCACTTTATGGGCTACCTTCATACAGGTTATTATATCAATGAAAAATATTTTATTTATAGGCTCCAATCAAAGTTATCAGTAATAACATACGTATAGAAAATAAAACCCCAGAGGCTAACTACACTGATTAATAACTAAAATTTTGATATTACATTACTTGCAAAGTACTGAAGATATTGATAGATTGTTTACTCGATAGATATAACGGGAAAACAGGATTGTTTACCTTGGGGATGAAGACATACATAGAGTTAAATGACGTAAGAACTTCAATTTACCCTAAAATTGGGCGTTTCACTAGTGGTACTACTAAATTAACTAAACAACTAAACACACAGTCATTCATGGTCGAGGGACGGGAAGCAGTGCCTCTTTTGAATCATCACCGAATTTTTGCAGTGATTTTGCAGTTTTACGACTCACTTGATGGTAAGTAACTACCGGCGCCCATGATTACCCGCAACACCAGAGTATAAAGGAAAAGGAAATATGAACATTTATCAATATAAATTTTAAATACTGAATTTTAGTATTACTGAATCGAAATTTAAAAGATAGAATGTATGTGGAAGAGTGTATAAAAGTAATTTGTTTGAGTAGTGCTGTCTATCTTGTTTTTGCCACCAAACAATTGTATACGAACTTCTGATTTTTTATTATTTAAGATAGAATCAGGCATGCGTACTTAAAACTTTAAATTGTAACAAACAGTTGAAAAAATAAAACAAAATCTAATAAAAAATATTAACTCTAATGATGTTTTCGTTAGAATTAAAGAAACATTGAGAAATGTTTGTTTTTGAAAATTAACAGATAAGGTCGATGTAGGCAGGTTTCGGTATAAATGTTTTTAAGGTAGATAATCAACATCATCTATTTATTTATTTATTTTTAGATTTATTTTGAAACATTTTATCAAATTAGTGTGCGACGTTGATATTCATAGATTCAATGCGCAAAAGAAATTTTGTCTCGATGGATTTTGTAACGTATTTTTTCTTCTTTTACAGTATTTTATTCATATAAATTCTGTCGCAGATCCTTTAGAGAGATTACAGATTTTGAGAGCTTCGCTAATATCTGTCATATCAACTTTGAGACAAGCATTTTGTCTCACAACAAAAGAATAGTCATTAAAAAGGTCCTGAAACAATAGAAGAAGCTGGGTCGTTGTTTTCCAAGGACTTAGCGACTTTGCCGTAGACAAGGGCCACTCTAACAAACTTTGTAAGTGCGTCGTGTGTTTTGTAATGAAATTTATATGGAAAAAGTAACCGGTTTTCTTTTATTTTTACAAAATTACAGCAATTATGAATTGTAAATACGAGTACGTATTTAAATAATTAGATTTAAGAGCTAAATATACCTTGCCGATTTTTTACTCGTTGAGATTTTTCAATTTTCAAATTTTATTTACGAGTAAATTAAATTGCTAACACGATGAATGATTTTCGAGTATTTTTTAAATTTGTTTATAGGATTTTCATCAAAGATACCTAATAAACTAAGCAAATGTCTAGAGCGGCAAAATCAATCCTAAATGCGAAGAGATGATTAAAAATTTAAAATAAAATACACCATGCGCGCGTGCTTTTTATTTTGAATTTACAGAAGCAAACTCAAAGCAAACACCTAACCATGTTATCTGGTCAACATGGTAACACATGTAGTAAGCAAAATTTCTCTTTTTATGTTCATTTGTAGCAAAAACACTCAAAACTTTTTTAACTACATGAAATATATACAATAAGAAAGTAATGATATTTATACAGAAAAGTAATCGGATTTCTTTTATTTTTATTAAACTGCATTGTGCAGCTTTTACATATATATACAAACTACTCATATAGCTTACTTAGAGAAAATAATGAATAAGGTCGACAAAACGGTACCAATCATCCGGATCACTGGCGTATAAGTAATGTGCCATCCGGGCTTGATTATACATTTTATTATCAACGTATGGTTTTCCGTGAAGTGAAATTCTATTAATAGTAAAGTATAATAATTATACTGTTTCATGGTAGGTAAGTATACAAATAACAGCTCATTATTACCGCCACGTTTGCTATTAACATGTCAGTTATATAATATTGAATTTATTTTGTGCCCGACAGCAACGCAAAATTATAAGAAAAGATTTGCTAAATTCAAAATTTAAACTTAAAAATACCAAAAAAAAATTGGAACTAATTATTGTTCCTTTCAAAAAATGATAAAGATTACAAAGATTTTCCATATGTACACAAACAAAATTAATACATAATTACATAAAAGCAAGATAAAAAGACAACGTGGGCAGCCTTATTGCTAAATAGCGAGACAACCTTAGAATGGAGAGAAAATTGTGTCTAGTTAGAGCGTAAAAGAATAATAATAAGACAGAAAAAAAGAAAGAAAAAAGAGCTAAAGATAAACAAGTAATAAGCAGTATAAACGCAGTATAAACAATACAAATTAATATATAATACTTACACATAATAATAATAAAATACTTGTAATATATAAATAAACGCATATATATATATATATATATATATATATATATATATATATATATATATATATATATATATATATATATATATATATATGAATATACATATATAAACTTATATAAAGACAAATATATTTTCATTAATATATATTGAATTAGCTTATTTATATAATAGTGTATATTGACTGGGCCTAAGATCCGTAAAAACTTGAAACATCTTTCAAATTCTCATCTATTTCGTTTGAAAACGGAAGATCGGAAGCAGAGGCAAACCTCAATCATTTATTCATATTAGAGACATTACAGGCACTTGATACGTCAGTTTCTTAGTTATACTAGATTATTAGAGCAGTATTTTCTACAATAAATATAAAAAACTGTAATTGTTTTCAACGATTTCTTGGCAAATATTGATTTAAATAGAAGTCATACGCAACGACAAAATACTCTATATTCATTGTGGTCATAAATTAAGATCATGGGATTCTATTAGGCTTTGAATTAAATTCGATTCTGAGTTCTTACTCACATGAAATATCGTAGAAAAGTTTAGTGGAATCACAAAAACAGCATTACAGATGGAATTTTCGAAAGGGCTTGGTGCAGAAGAGGGTTTGATTAATAGCTTTTGTAACATCCTGGCAAGTTAGTTTAGTAGTGGCACGTTTAGTTTTCAATATAAATAGCAGTAGATATTGCGTCGTTTATCTTCTTCTACCATATATTTGTAAATCTAACAAACTGTAGTATAATAATTGTATTTTTTTTATACAGCATTGGTTGAAAATGGAATTGTAATCCTTGGTTTACCTGATGGCATACAGGATATTAGTGAGAAATAATAGGTGAGAATAAAGTCAAGTCAGATCGTCATGACGAATTATCTAAAAGTAACAACGGTAATTTCCAAGGATACCGCATAGAAGTCGATTATATTGAAGTTCGTGTTTCTACCGTGAAGCAGTTGTGTTTGCATGGCTGTGTTTCGGTTCGAAGGGTGGGATATGGCGTAAATTTACAGGAATAACATCTGAGCCCTCAGGAATGGCAATGCATGGGGGGTATCATGGGCGAAACAGTATACTCTGTTATGTCCATGGTACGGCTCATGTCTATAGGAGATGGTTACCACTTTCCATCAGGTGAGCCGTCAGCTTGTTTGCCATTCTAAGTTGTATAAAAAAAAGTTGGTAGATTTGCTTATTAGACATTAGAATTTTTGGATGTAATACTTAATATATCATAGAAAATCGATTCCATCGAAAAAATATATTTGGCGAAATGCCGACAAAATGCCTCTAATTACCCCATCTGTAATTACAATCAAGAGCTACTTGACGTGCTACATCGAAACAAATAATTTGTATCTCTTGTTCTCAATCAATTAGGTAGGTACTCAGTTGAACCTATCTCTTAAACATGTCACTGGAATGTAATTAGGAAAATCCGATACCACATTAAACAACGTTCACATTTACAAGATTACAGACAATAAATATTAAGATTTCAAAACGTAGAATATACAAATATGCATATTTTTATAATTTGTGTTAAAAGGTATCCACTTTATATTTACAGCCTTTATGTACAACTAATTGTTTCCCGCGGTTTTGTACGCGTGGTATTATGTTTCCCCCTTAAGTAAAAATTGTCAAAAATCCTTTCTTAACGGACGGTTTTTTTATGGATGATAATAGGATGGTAACCCCGCCTGCGCCAACGGTATACGCAGGTGGGGCACCAATGAGTTAGCCCATCATGATGAATACACTAGGAATTCTGACGATAGACTAGGGGAGGACCACGTGTGGTCAACCTAACAGGGTGTACTGTTAGCACTTAGCGGATGGTTATGTTATAAAATAAACCCATGTTTCAAATTTCAATTTTCTAGACTTACACGTAGTACTTTTGGCTGTGCATCGATAGTCAGTAAAAATAATGTATTTCATAAGTATAGATAATATATAAGTTTAATGGATTATCGTGTGTTAGGTACTAGGACTTAAGTTCCTTGTTGCTAACCAAATTAGATGCTTAATTGATAGTGGCAGAATACCATCACCGCAGTAATAAGCTTATTCAGACCTTTGAGTTTATATAGGTCGCTTCATAATGCGATCACGATTAAGTAATTTATTATAATTTGCCTTATAAACTATATTCCTGCATGTTACGTTCTTAAGGTCGAACTTAAAATCTGCTGTATTTTATCTTAATAAGTTACCATGTGGTCTTGGCATAGAACTAAGGGAACTTAATGGTCGAGGGATGGACAGCAACGTCTCTCTTAAAACATCCTAAAACAATCTAACTGTAATTGCCAACCCGTTTGCCAAGCATAGCAACTACTAGTACAACCCCCTTTATATGTGAGGCCTATGTTCAGCAGTGGACAGTTAACGGCTGATATGATGATGATGATTACTGATGACGATTACATTATTTGTAATATTTTACTGGGCAATAAAAACATTTTTTGTTCCTTTATTCTTCTTCTAATGATACGATACGAACTTACCAGCGACCTTGGAGTGGTAAGCAACACCAACGCCGCATACGCCGTTGTCTCGTGCCGCTGCCACCTCACCAGCACACCGTGTGCCGTGACTGTCGACAATATTATATTAATTATAAATAATAAACATACAGCGCCATCTAGCCTTAAACTAAGCGGCGATATATAGAAATGGTATTTTTAAAAAGGTAAATCGAAATTATCAGCATTCTTTGAAGGAAACAAAATTTTACTATTAAACTAAATATTTTTCCTGAAGAAACATAAGTCAAAAAACGACAAAAAACATTATTTAAATATTTATTTATTTAACTATTTTATTGCACCAGTAACAAATATACAGTATAAAATATACAGTTGCAATTAAACAATTCAAGTAAAATACAGTAACAAAAATTACAGATTTAAATTTATACATAAAGCTTAGATTATATAGATAGAATAAACAATTAACAATTAAATATAGTTTTTTGTCCGCTAATTGTTAAATCAGCCGATTCGTTTTTTTTTTGTGTTTTATATACATACATATAAGATGTATCTTCACGTATTATTTAATAAATATGTATTTACCCATTAAAAAGTTGCAGAATTTATAAGACAAAATAAATATAGAAGTTATAAAGGAAACACTCATAACTATTTATCACTCAAAATTGTATAAAAATGTTGACCCGTTTTTCCCGAATCATTTCTATGGAGACACTCTATTTATACAATCTAAGACATAAAGGTATAAAAGGCGGTCTTATCGTTTTAAGGAATCTCTTACAGACAACTTTTGGTTAAAGGAGAACAGATAGAAGGGGGTAGCAAGAGTGAATTAACAATTTTCACGTGCAAAAAATGTATTAATCAAGTTATTTTTATATCAACCTGTATATTATATTTAAAAAATGTACAGACAACCGTATTATGGACTACAAATATTTATATGCGTAGCACTTATTTTTTTATTGTTTTTCAACCCATGTTTCTTTATAAAAAAATATTGAAATTTCTTTATTACCACTGCTTGAATAATTACTAATAATTTAGACTTCAGTCTATAGCTATATATTTTTTTTATTTATTATCATCATTGTCGTAAATCATCGACTAATGGGTACGTTGAAACCAAACAGCTGAAAAGGTCTCATCTTGTTAATTTTAATCCCAAGGGCTTTCGGCTCCAATATCCAAACGCCGATGCAAATTGGAAAATAAATTTCTATTTCGAAATTTGAGATTTTGGTTGAAAACAAAATTATATGCTTATACATAATGTACAATTGTACATAGATATACTACACACTTATAATTGGCTTATAATGCCATAACTTTATTGTATTATATTTAAAAACCTTAAAAAGATACATTATATACCCAAAAAACAAATTAAATAATTCCGAATTACATTATTTTCATTTAATGTAATATTAATATCCATGGTAATAATAATAATATTAATAATAGTATAATACATAACAAACGACTCCTTCACAAAAAAAATATTGGATATTTCAATTAATGTAATGATATGAATACCTAAATTATTAAATAATTACCTACTTAGAATTTAATAAGGTAATACTTCGACTGTTCGTTAAAGTTTATTAACACTCATTTTAATTTAACATTACCAACTCAATTTGGAATAATAATAATAAAAGTATTACATACTTTTTGTATAGTTTCAAGGAAAAGTCGAACTGAACATTTTTCGCAAAAAAGCATGGATCTCTAAACGACAATGCTATATCTCTCATACTATCGTGCTGTGTCTAACTGGCGTCAACTAACATCATATATATTTTTTATAAAACGTTCAATTTTATTGAGGTTCTTTTAACAGTTTTTTCTTTTTCAAATGATGCTAATTATTTTCGATTTCACTCACAGAATATAAATTAAAAATTGAAAGAAGAAATAATTTTGAAGCTGTAGAAGTTAATTAAATTATGACTGGCACTCGAAGTAATTCTACAGAAACATTTCAATAATAATAAATAATTCTTCTACTTTATTTATTAAACTCACCTGTTAAACCAGTCATCGGTGTATCTCGGGTAAGGAAATGGATCGTTACTGCTAAAGTCATACGACGCCTCTGCATTCTGTAACAAACAAATTATAAGATTTATGCATTTTTGCCTTACAATAGCACTTGGCGTTTATTATTTCTGTCTAGCCCTATAGGAAACAAGGGTGACGTATAGGTATATATATATATATACATAAAGAGTAAAATCTGAATGTTAATTATATCTATAGATGCTTAGTTAATATATTCAGTACAGTGTTAATTATATCCTCATTGCCAATTACCAGAGGGAGACTGTACAAAAGTCGATTGCTTGGGTACCTCTGTCCCATTCGTGTTTCAACCGTGAAGCAGTTATGTTTGCATGGCTGTGTTTCGGTTTGAAGAGTGGGATATGGCGTAAATTTACAAGGTACAGAGGAATAACACCTGAGTCCTCAGGAATGGCAACGCATGGGGGGTATCATGGGCGAAACAGTACACTCTGTTATGTCCATGGTACTGCTCATATCTATAGGCGACGGTTACCACTTTCCATCAGGTGGGCCGTCAGCTTGTTTGCCATTCTAAGTAGTATAAAAAAAAATTAAATTAGTACTCTCAGTTTTGTATATTGTAATTTATATTTACCTACTGTTTTATTGTTATTATACCAAAGGAAGACTTTGAACAAAAGTCATTTATTTGGGTTACGCATTCGTGTCTCTGCCGTGAAGCAGTTAGTTTGCACGTTTAGTATATAACATATGGCAGTGAAATTACAGGGCACAAAGGCACAACATCTTAATCGTCAGTATACTATGTTATGGCCATGGTACTGGTCATTTGTATAGGCGACGGTTACAACTTTCCATCATGTCGCCGTCAGCTCGTTTGCCATACTAAGTTGCATAAAAAAATATTATTAAATTTTTATCTGCGTCTTATATATTGATTAATCGAAACGAAATCTAACCTATATCCTCTATCCCAAGTAACATCATAATAATATCATGCTATTTCATTTTAAGCAGTTGAACTGACACAGCGCCAAAAAAAAAAATAACTACGCCTATTTTATTTATTACTTTTTTATAATATTTCGTAATATCCATAACCTTTTCAATTTCATCTTATTCCCTTACCCTTTTGGTAGTAAGGAATGCTCTTCTACCGTCTCCATTATATTAAACAATGTATCCTCTATCGAATCAAAGGATTTCGGTATTTGCAGCTACGTAAACATCGACACTGTTACATATTTGATGTGTGATCCGTCTTCAAATTTTGTCACGGGAATAAGTTTGCCTATAAATTGTTAAAATACCTACATACTATATTGGTTAAACCTAAGTACGTACCTTTATAAACTACTAGTAAGTTATTAGTAATGCAAAGCTTTGCCGCTGAGTTAAGATATAATGCAACTTCTATGTTAATCAACTGCAACTTTAGATTAATATATCTTTCATACAAATTGATTTAGTAGTTTTAGCGTACAAGATTAAGTAATTTAACATCTTTATAAACTGTGATATTAATAAAATTAAAGATATAAAAGCCCTTATATGCCACTTTGTCCGCGTAATCGGGATATGTTCATTGACAGGGATCCTACTTCATCTCATGGAGTATCATTACATTTTCTGTCTTTAACTGTCCATTGCTAAACATAAGCCTCTCCCTTAGGGGGTTTTGCCATGTAGAGGTAGGGGGGAGTTGTCTCATGTACTCGTAGTATATGTAAAGTAAATTTTATAATGATTGATCAAGTCGTAAACGCGCTATGAAGTAACAAATAAACTGTAACAAACAAAGTGAGTTTGTTTCTTTATTTGCAAATATTACAAAAAACCTATAGATTGAAAAAAAAAACATTAAATACCTTTAAAATTAAAGACGATTTCGCGTAAAAATTATTAAATACTCAAATTACAATAAATACTATGTATGTGACTCGATAATGTAACTATAGATATTCTATAGGTGAAAGAACGATTAAAATCGGTTTAATTTTCGGTTTTTAAGTTTATCCATTACAAACAAGCAAACAAATCTTTCAACCTTCTATTATTAGTATAGAAAATACAAATATTTTTCTTATCACTTTACCAAATAGAGTAACATTATATAAATAGTATGTAATAAAAAAATGTTTTTAGTAGTACAAGACTTAAAAGAATTATTAAAATAATAAAGTGATAAGCCTATTTAAGGACTTTGAGTTCGAGAGTTTTGAGTTTCTCTTCTTTAGATTTATTGAATTATATAAGCTAGATACAAAGGTATAACTAAACATGTATCTGAATATTATATTATATGTACATATTATCTAGATAGATGTCATATTTAACAGTTAAATGAAAAAAAAAAACATATATTAGAACATGATTTTATTTTATTTTCGATGTCTCTCGGCAACCCATATCTGCGGACGTCATATTATCCAATTACAGTGTTTTGACGTCGTCAAGCTCTGCCGTCAGTTACATTCAGGGCTTCGTAATGAAATTGGGCAAGAGAATCTAAAATTTTTTTCTAATCTTGTTTACTAAATTTAATACGAAAATAAAAAAAACTGACTTTATTTTTTTTTATTATGCAACTTAGAATGGCAAACAAGTTGATAGCCCACCTGATGGAAAGCGGTAACTGTCACCTATAAATATGACCGGTACCATGGACATAAAAAGAGTATACTGTTTCGCCCATGATACCCCTTCAAGCATTGTTATTTCTGAGGATTAAGGTGTTATTCCTCTGTACCCTATAAATTCACTGTCATATCTCACTCTTCAAACCGAAACACAGCACAATGCAAACACAATTGCTTTACGGTAGAAATACGAATGTGCCAGAGGTAGCAAACGACTTTTGTACAAAGTCTCTCTCTGGTATTAAGAATTTAATTAAATAGTTAGCTTATATGTAGAATAAATGTGTTTCTGTCGTAAAGCAGTTCTGATTGTATAGTTGTATAATTGAGAACGACAACGCAAGGCAAGCACCATGGGTATCACAGTGTATTTTAAGATACCTGTGGTGCTGTTCATGTTTATATGCAATGGTTAGCGCTTTCCATGAGGTGGATCATTAGCCTGTTTGCCATTCTATGTATATATCATGTTAATTAAGATCGTGTTTCACAAAAATCCGAATTCAATTATGGCAGAACCACTTATTTATTATTTAAAAACAATACTGTTAAACCAATTTTGATAAAATTTTAATGAGTATACTATGGAGTGTATAATGAACTAAATTATCCAAAACTAATTTGAATGAAAATGTTTAGTCAACCTACTAAACTAATAGACGTGTAAGTATGGAAGGCTAAAAATGTCGTTGGAAAAAATATCCGGTTACAGCTTAGAAGGCTAACATTTTCCTATTTCATCATATATGTATATACATATATGTGTATATATATAATACCCTCTCTAATTTCACATACCAACGAAAGAATAGATTTGTCTATATCCCTACCTGAGAATTGATAACATCTAAGCACAGGGCACGCCGGGTTAATTTCCCGGGAAATAGACCGGCGGCGTACGGTGCAATTTTCACATACCATTTCGAACCGTATCCAATCGCCCTCTATTTCTGAATTTTCCCGGAGTGTGATCATTTATTCCGAGTGCGAATTTTTTGTATACACACATGGTGCTATATGGGGTTTTTAATATTGATATTTGAACGCAACCCTAACACCATCAAGAGTCTTCCGTCTAAACCGTCATTCAAAAAAAAGGTTCATATTCACTTTCATACTTTATCCGAGCAATAATCTACTGTCCTTTATCTACGTATCTAATACATATAGTATATATTATATATGTGAAAGTATATTTGTTATTAATATATATTTATTTCTGTATTTATGTAAATTTGAATATGTATGTATATTAATTAATACTAGTACCACAATTAAGTATTCTAACACTTCCCTAAGTCTAACTAGAGGAGAATACTTTAACATTAGGACTGTTTTGTTCGCATATCTTGTACTAAAGAATATATAAATAAATATTTCTGTTTCATTGAAAATATAAATATTATATAAATATAAGTATTATATAAACTAAGCAAAAGTGAAAAGCTAAGGGAAGGTATTTACACTTTTTTGCATTTACTAGAAGGAGATTTTGTACAAAAATCCTATATTCAGCTACAGCCGTAGGTACATAACAATTTTGTTGTATGTTAATATTCATTTCATAACCTAATTAATATAACAATTCCTACGCGTGCGTATTATTTGTACTTAAAAGTAGGTGATGTTAAGAATACATTAACGTTAATGAATCAGTGCGAAGTTTGGCGTGTTACTACAAAACCAACAACGTCTTTTACCATACTTGGCAACATCTCACACTCACCTTAACATTAATAACAATGCCTATTGAGGTAACAGCCTCAATAAGGAGGAAAAAGGAATATTAGTAATGAGATCTAATAGTTCCCTTAATAGCAAAATATCCGAACAAGTTAACCTTCACAAGGTTCCTCCTGGAATCTATCGTGATTAATTTTTGATGAATTCAGTACGACGGGCCAGTTTACTGTTCGGATCCGTTTAAGCCCCGCCTATCAATCCTCGCTGATGCTCCGCCAGAGTATACCACTAACGCAGGAGAGGTTATCATTCCATTTTTATCCTTTTAAAAATAATCAGCTCCAATTACCAAAATTACAAAAACCTATCCTGCCCTTCTTTCAGCCATGAAGCAGCTGTGATTTTTATGCTCCTTTAATTTGCAGGATGGAATATGGTTTAAAAATACAGGGTCATTATAATTCACTCATCTTCAATTCTTCATAAGTAGCAATAAAAAATAAATCCCAGTGTATATATTCTATGATGCCTATGATAATGTTCATGTCTAAAGCAATGGTTATAGTTTCCCATCGAGTAGACCTCTTGCTTGTTTTTTTTTTATGGTAACTCCGCCTGCGCTAACGGGATACGCTGGCAGAGCACCAGTGAAGGGTAATCGATGAGAATGATAACAAGCTAACTGGCTTGTTATCATTCTCATCATGATGAAGGGAGAGAATTTACTGGGTACGGAGGAATAACACCTGAGCACTCAGGAATGGTAACGCATGGGGGGTATCATGGGCGAAACAGTATACTCTGTTATGTCCATGGTACTGCTTTATGTCTATAGGCGACAGTTACCACTTTCCATCAGGTGGGCCGTCAGCTTGTTTGCCATTCTAAGTTGTATAAAAAAAAAAAGGTTCCAGAGGGAACCACGAGGAGGTCGACCTGGTTGGGTATATTGCTAGCAATGGATTTTTTAATCTCCATTACTAATAATCCCTTTCCCTCACCTCTTGCTTGTTTGTCATTCTACTCTTCATCATATCAGTCGTTAACTGTCCACTGCTGAACATAGGACTGCTAGTTGGCTACTACTTGATTGGCAAGAGGATCGGCAAACGCAGTTAGGCTTTGGTAATGTTTAAAGAGAAACACTGCTGCCCATTCCTCAATCATTAAGTTTTCATAGTCGCTTTACGATACCCACGGGAAAGGAAGGTAATTTTACCCATAAGTTCTATTAAAAAATGCTACGACTTTTAAGAAAACTGCTCTAATTTCATTTGAATACGAATTATTCATTATATTTCTATGTTTATACTTGTCTTTGAACGTTCGTTTAAATAACTTCTGAACTTTGCACCGACGTACTTATTCAGGAAGTTAGCTCGCGTAAAATTATTAATAAGGAGTTTGGTAACATTCATTTAAGACATTACAATAAATAAAAAAAAATTTAATATACAATATTATACTTTTTAAAACTAAATAATATCTATATATTGAGTCAGTATTAATTAAAATCTGTAAAAAATTACACTTTATATGTTTACAGAGTGAAATAAAAATCAATAGTAACCTTTCCTTTAAAAATAACGAAGTAAAGTTTAATAATCACTACGTTATTTTTAAGATTTTTACTGGTATTTTATTGACGGAACTTGAAAATTAATCCATCCAACCATTTAAATATCAATATAATAAAATAAATTAATATAGGTGTATTAATATGTGTGTATCTGATATTTGTAGTGATGTACAGCTGTTTATATTATACCTCTGTCCGAAATATCGATATCGATATGTATATCTATTGTAAACGACCTATCTACTTTATAGCCTATAATATATACAAATTCAATTAAATGGTTGCTTAAATTTCATGTAAACGCTTTTTGTGCGAAGTGACGCGGATAGGTCTGATAATTTCATTTAATAAATATTTAATTAATACATAATAATTTTCCACAAATTATTTCGGTCAGAAGTGAATGAATCGTTCAATGGGAATCAGTAAACAAAAGGAGAGCCGACATTGGGTTTTGATTTGGACAATTCTCTTTGTATACGTATATATTTGTACATTACCGCTCGGATGGATATGAATTCATGATTCAAATGCGATGGGGAATTGCTTAATACTGTAACAAAAGGAAACATATATGAATGCAAAATGGAGATTTCATTTCAAGTGGATTTTCTGTGTGCGTATACGAGTATACGCAGTATCTTCATCAATTACGTTTGATACTGTGATACTTTTCAACCGACTTTAAAAAGAAAGAGGTTCTCAGTGTGGTTGTATACTTTTCTTAATATTTGTTATCTCGTAAATCCGTCAGTTATAAATTGATTTGGAAAATTCTTTTTTTATCTGATAGAATTGACTTACAGATCAGATTTACTTACAGAGTAGATATTTTATTACAATCGATTCAGTAGTTTAGTTTTTAAAACAAAATGACCGGTTTTTTTCCAATTGAAGACGGTTTTCATTGTGGAACACAATCTTAAATAATTTGATTGTTTATTCACGTATTGGTTTTGTTATGCGAATACTAATGTCAGCATTCCAATCGATTTTGCCAAGGGGATAACATCTTATATTACTTATACAGATACAATTATACGTTACTAATTGACCTGAAAAACATAGCTGCCCGCTAACGCCACCTACAGGGTTCATTTCCATCGAGATAACAACAATTGGAGCAACACGTATTATAAAATTTGAATAAAACAGGTTAATCGACTTTGGAAAATAATAACTGAACTTTGAGACACGGTAATTTTATTATAAATAAAATTTAACATCGTGTTCACAAAAGTTTGTATACCTATATTCAGCCTTTAACTGCTGAATATAGGTCTCTCCCATAAAAGAGGTTCTGCTAATAGTTGCCACACTTGACAGGTGGGCTGGCAACCGCAGTTAGGCTTTGGTGATATTTTATAAGGGATGCTGTTGCCTATCCCTTGACCATAAAGTTCCCTTAGTTTTCTCTTACGGCACCCGCTGAAATAGAAGGGGTGACCAATTCTATGACGGGACTATACTTTTAATTAAATAAACTTTAATTTTTCTATTTTAAAAACTCCATTATATTTCTCGTATAATTGACTTCTGCATACCTCAGATGTTGACAAATAAGTCATTCCCATTTCCATAATATTAATTAGGTATGCGACAACCTTACGACTCTGTAACATCCCAAGTTACTAACAAAACAAACATTCGTAAACATTCTCAAGATAGGTACTTGTTAGTCAAAAAGTTCGTGTAACTGTTGATTGTCGTGAAGGTGGAAATTCACGAGCATATTAAATTTTAACTTTATAGACAAGAGATGGGCAGCAGCGTCCCTTTTAAAACCAAAGCCTAACTGCGTACAATTACATTCAGTTTTAACCTAATGTTTGATGAATGAGCAGCAGCATTCCTGTTAAATGTCCATGGTACTGCTTGTGTCTATAGGCGACGGTTACCACATTCCATCAGGTGGGCCGTCAGCTTGTTTGTCATTCTAAGTTGTATAAAAAAAAAGTCACCAAAGCCTATCTGTGGTTGCCAACCCGCCAACCAAAATGACAACTACTGGCATAACCTCCCAAGGGGAAGGCCTATGTTCCGAAGTGCACAATTAACGACTTATATGATGCTGTGATTTTTAAGTTTAAAATGTTTTCAATTCAATTTATTTAAGAACAATATATATTATATTTGAAATGACTAATTACTTCCATACTTCTAATTAATGAATAAATAAACATTTATTTGCATTTAAAATTGCTTTAAACTGTCTTCTCTTTATGTACTCAATAATATTAGTATAGGTTTAATAAAGTGTTAATAAATAAATAATATTATACTAATAGAGGTAACGGTTGTCGTGATATTCATAAAAAAATCTTTGTGATGTTCCAAAGACCACAGATACCATTTTCCATCATATTTACGTTATTTTCTATTATCTACCTTTACATATTTACAAAAACATTGTAGTATAAAAAAGCAGATAAAAATATAAGGTTTAAATTGGTTAAACAATTAAAGTTTTTACAAACAAAGCTTTGAAACTAAGTACTTTAAATAGCTAAATGCTCAATAGAATGGTTATTAGTCTGACTTTTCATAATTATCAAGCTACGACGTTCACTGTATAAAGAAAAGTGCACAATAAAGACTTAAGAGTTAATGTTATCTTTATAAAATAAGAGTAAATTTTCAAACAAATTAAACGTAACAAAGAAAAAACAGAACAAACACAGAAACAATAGACTGTGCTAATGAAAACAAAAACAACGGGGCACTGTAATAACATAAACAGTTGTTGAACTTACAATTATAGTTATTATTGCCAACCGACATCAAAAAAGTGCGGTATCTTTGCCAATACCGAATCGATTTCTGATTCTTTATTATCGAAAGGGCGTAATCATCGAAAAATATAATTCTCGTATTAAAATGAATAAGGTTTATTTTTTACGATATTTTATTTATTGCAATATATATTTGTTTATATCAAGTCTTGCAAGCTGAATTTTGCAAACACCTTTAGTTCTGGGGTAATATGTAATATTTTAAAACTGCTACGCGATGACATACTCGTATATTTTGACAACGTTATTAATATGGGTATCAAAGAGCTTGAAAAATATATAACGATATATTAAATAATATCTTTTAAAATGTCCATAGCCACAAGATAGCGGATTACATTATAAAAACTTATATTTCAAGGCTTGTTAAACAAAATCTTAATTTATTAAGAAACATAAATTTTTAATCTATCAAATTATGCAGCAAATTGTTTAAATTATACCAAAACTTTCTTACCATAACCTATTAGCGTACCATTGCTGTTCTCTTCCCACATAATTAAAGCATAGATGAAATAATAACACATTCTTTATTTCATGTCAATGTTATTTCACAGGCTGTTAACTGAATTCATCAGAGATCGATGATTTATCGCGTCCAGCTTTTTACAAATTAAAGTCATTAATAAATGGGACCACAAATACATTAATTTCTAACATTGTCCTAACCAAGAATCGAACCTGAAACCTTTATATAAAACCAATAAGTAATAAGTTTATAACTATAAAAATATCTATACAATCGACAGCGAATTCACCACCATAACTTACAGCCTAGATAGTCGCGTACAGCGCGGTTTCAGAGATATTTCCTTCCATGAATGCTCAGGTTATGAAATCAGCTCCCAATCGTGGTTTTCCCAAAAGGCTACAGGGCATGGGCCCTTCAAAAAAGGAGTACAGAGGTTTTCTCAAGGTTGGCAACGCGCGCGTAATGCCCTCGGTATTGCAGGCGTTTATAAGCTACAGTAACTGCTTACCATCAAATGGACCGTATGCTTGCTTGCCACCTCAGTGGTATAAAAAAATCTTCAAAATATTAATTCAATTTTGTTCCATCATTGAGAAACGTCGCTTATATTTTTACAACAAGTTATAAGTCTTTTTACAAACCATGAAAATCATTTAAATGAGCTATTTACCATATTATGATGGCTCGGCGGTTATGAATAAGACATTTCCATTTAAAATTCAAGCGTAAAACAAATCTGGAGAATTAGGTGATAACACAACAGAAACTCTTTATGGAAGTTGGCTGGAGTTCTGGCTCAAAATTTTGTATTTGATTGTGTATGAGTGGTAAATAGTTTCCAAGGAAAGGAGAGTTATAAATGTTATAACTGTAAATCATGCTTCTTTCTGATTTTAACTTCACAATTTTAATCAGATTTACTAGATAATATTTCTGATTGTTATCTCAATCTCAAATCTGTTTCGATTATCGTAAAAAAAACCACTATACAAATCGTGAACGTCGTAAAAACCTACTTTTCTGTATGTTTCTAATTTTAGTTTACTTGTCTTATCCCACCTTTTGTTTTTTTCTAGCTTCATTAATAAATATTATATACTGCTCTACAGTTTAAAAGTAACAAAACTGTTAAAAAAATTATCCAATTTTATCCAAACTTATTTCACTTTACTCCAAAATTTTGAGAATAGAAAATTTTTTGCCCAAAATTGCAATCCCTATCTGGCAACACTAATTTTGACTCTTAGTAGATAATGAAAACCCTTATAGAAAAATCGTCTGCTTCTATTCTCTATCCTATTTGTATTTTTGCCTTGTGCAAATGGCATATTTTATTTCGTGCCTATAAGTTACGGCCAGCTTAATTACTATTCTAAATTAAATAAAAATTACTTTTGCCTTTATAATTTAATAACCAGTTGGAAAATTAATTGTAATAAATATACTACCTATATTCCATAGCTTTAGACACGTAAATTTACAATAAAAAAGTAGATACGGCCCTTTTTTTTTTATTTATTCTTTATTGACCACATTACAAAAAAATATCTGGTATAAAAGGCGGACTTAATACTATATAGCATTCTCTCCCAGTCAACCTTTGGCTAAACAGAAATTTTATTATGCGGTGAGAAAAATTATAACATATCTAAGTCTCATTTGTGAATAAATGTAATAATGTAAATTAAGGGCTCCTATCTAGTTCGAAGAAACTAGTCGTCCAATCCCTTAGTTAATAATAAGTAAAGCCGATATAAATAATTATAATACAGTGTAACTTATGATAGTTATTATTCAATGAATGTAATAAAACTCATACTTACGTAATTGTACTTTAAATCTGGATGCATGTAGTCCACGCCTGAAACAAACAAACAACATTACAGATAGGTACTCTCATATCAACTCGGTTGAAAGTACATACCATATTTTACATAATCAGGACTTAACGCGTTGAAAAATCCTTTGCTACTTGCAATAGTACTTACATACTTGCTTTTTTATTGCCGACGTTTTAACGTGGATTACACATATGTTGTGGTCACGTCAGGACTATAATAATA
The DNA here is from genome assembly GCF_026898425.1 of Galleria mellonella. NCBI lineage: Eukaryota > Metazoa > Arthropoda > Insecta > Lepidoptera > Pyralidae > Galleria > Galleria mellonella. The sequence goes on from NW_026442138.1 coordinate 9,807,941, forward strand.
AATAAAAAAAAAATAAAAAACAGTAGGTTTGTAGATGCTATTTACCTGTAAAAGTGTTTTCATCGCGTTAAGTACTTATTGTGTATTTAAAATATGTATAAACGCGAAAGTTTAAAATAAACTAGTACATAACATAACTAGTAACTAATCGCCATAAGTAGTACTCTATATATCAAACATGACATGCATATGAAATTGATAATGATTAATTAAGCAATTAAGACGTCATAAGATCATCAAACAACGTCACATTCATATTTATAAGTTTAACTAGCTATTTCCACAGCTGGAAATTACAGCTCTCCTCTTAAATGGTAATTTAGCCACTCAAGCTGAATTATAGCTAACTACTCGCCGTTTTGTCCCGGCTTAAAACGGGCCACCCCTTCCTTTCCAGTGGGTGTCGTAAGAGGCGACTAATGGAACTTAGTGGTCGAGAGATAGACAGCAACGTTCCTTTTAAAACATTACCAAAGCATAACTACGATTGCAAATCCGCCTTCCAAGTAAGGCAACTACTGGCAAAATACCTCTTATGGGAGAGGCCTATATTCGGCAATAGACAATTGATGATGTGAAATACTCCTCTTTTATTAAATACTAACTTTTTGCTATTTTATTAAATACTAGCTTTTTGCTCTTTTATTTTATAGCTTTTTGGCTTTTTTTTATATCACTGAAGTGGCAAACAAGCATACGGCCCACCTGATGGTAAGTGGTTACCGTAGCCCTTGGCTTTGAAAAACCAATGAAACAGAAATCTAAATGGTGTATCGAGATAAAACATACACCAGTTTTAAAGTTAAACTTTAGGAATTTGACTGTGAAAACCACGTATAGTTTAGTGAAGTAGTTTTTATGTGGTGCCGGTATGAACATACAGTCAAACAGACAGATAGACAAAACTTCTAAAAATTATTATTTGGTGTCTTTCTTATTAAGATCTTTCATATTATTTTTTCTTAAATATCTTCGTTGTATAAACATCGTTTAGTTATGATTTTATTATATTAGTAAGATTATATACTTATTGGTTTATTTGAGCATCGATCAAAATAAATTAGAGACACATTTCAGGAAAACAATTTGTTGAAAAAAAAATTTCTTTTATTTTCAGAACAATACTTGTGAAAAGAAAGAAAGAAAGAAAGACAACATTTATTGCCAACAACAAAAAGAGTTATATTAATTATCAATAGAAAACAAACTTTACATTTGTTATTGCCAACGTGGTCGCCATCAGCATGTGCAGCAGCGAATTAATTGCTACAGCGCTGATATTCTGTGGCCATGTATCACAAACAACGACAGCAAAAAAAAACTAAGTAAAATAAAAATAGAGATAAAATGCCGCAATCGCAATGTTACTTTTTTCAATAAAATAATGATTTTTTTTATTGATAACTCATGCGGTGGGTAAATGAATTCATGACAGGTGACTTGCCGCCATAAATATAATATGATGTGGGTGCGTGTGGAAAATGTATAATTTAAGATTATTATATTGTTACAAAAAATAGAAATAAATTGCACATTTTGTACCAAAATGGTTAAACATTTCTTTTTGTATTTTACATCTATTTCTATTCTAGAAGATAACATTATTTTGTCTAAAACACTGTATATAATATAAATAAATATGTATTCAAAATGTATGTTTCTCCATAAATTCGATATTTCAAAATTCCTGAATATCCTGCAATAATAATTTAATTTTAAAATTATTTTGTATTAAAAGTCAGTTTTTGTAGAACTAAATCTTATTACTTGTTCTTTAGTGACAAATTATTTATATCGCAGGTACTTTCTATTTATTTATATATGAATTTTTAATTGTTTTTTCTTTTATTAAAGTCAATCTTAATGGAACTGAATCTTAATTTTTTTTCTGTGTCAATTTAATTACGACTTCACGTACTTACTATCTATTTAAATTGTCTGTATTTGAGTGTTAAACTACCTTATTTTTATTAAAATATTAAAGGAACTAAATAGGCATTTAGGCATTATAATTTCGTTCTTTTTACAAGCTTTCTTTCCCTGTGACATTAAAAAGTTTTTTATGAGAACGTAAATTTAAATATAAGAACTTACTCAAATTTAAAATGTCTTTATTGCCAGCTGTATTAATATGTACACTGTGATACCGACTTTGAGACTTGCCCACGTAAAGATTCACAATGTAAACGCTTATTTTAGTACATAGTATTTTAGAAAAGTAATAACCTAATTATTTGCTATCTTTACCTGCTAATTACGTGTCACACATTAAGGAATTTCTTCTTTAATTTAAAACTAAAAATTAAAGTGTTTCTGTGACAAGAAAATATTTAATATTAAGTAATATGATATATTGTGTAGTATTTTCAAAATATATTGAATAAAAAAAAATATTTTTTTGCTTGAATCATATAGTTTATTTATTTTAATTGTTCAAAATTATGTTTAGGTACATACTTGCGCAAATATCTTCTATATAATGTTATGAATTTGTTTATAAATACCAAATTGTTTTAGAAACATTTCAAGATAAAACTAAATGCTTGAAAATATTGTAATATGTTTTTAAATATCTAGATTATTATTTCGCATTGTTCATATGATTGTTTAAAGTCTATCTGAAAACGAGTTTTGATGTATAACTATTCAGAAAACTATAAAGCCTAATCTTGCCATTTATTTTTATTAAGACGTGGATAATAATATAAGTTAAAAAAAACTATATACTAGTTACACTCACCGTCATCCATAATAGCAGTGGTCACATTCACCCCGGTATATCCCTGTGACCACGCCGCCTCTACATTGAGGTCAAGCTTAGGCTTGCCCCCATTCTGCCCCGTATTCTTCAAGTACCATTGTAAAGGAAAGTATGGATCTCGAGGCTCTGCTGCTGGTGCCGTTTCTGGTAAGCGAAGCGGGCGGAAACCTCTTTTCACCCGCTTAAACCCCGTCTGCTGTACCGCCGTATGGACCTGGTGAAAGAAAAATAATAAAAATGTAATAATATAAAATATATAGGTATATTCCGCGACTTCATCTGCGTGAATCAGTATATAAATATATCCTATTGTAATTTAGGATATATCCTACCTGTATACCAAATTTTATTCAAATCCTTTCAATAGTTTGTCCGTGGAAGAGTAACAAACATCCATTCATCATTCCAAACTTTCGCATTTATAATATTAATAGAATAGTAATTAGTAAATATATATTTAATCAAAGATTTCAAACAAAGTTGCAAATTGTAAAAACTATATCCTGGTAACGATTTTTAACAATCCGCATCTTTGTCCGCATGACCGGGATATATTAATTGACCGGGATTAAAAATAGCCCATTTAATTCATTATTTCAAATATTACACTTATCTCAAACTTCGTGACGACTAACTGAGCCATTGACCACTAAGTGGTAACAAACAAATTTCCTTTCATATTTGTAATATTATTATTCCCAAAGAGGGTTGACGTCAGGCAGGTGACCGGTCGTGAAACTATAAGCCAAATCTTTTTGTAATATGGATAAAAAAGAGGGAGACTTTATACAAAAGTCGATTGCATGGGTACCTCTGTCCCTTTCGTGTTTCAACCGTGAAGCAGTTGTGTTTGCATGACTGTGTTTCGGTTTGAAGGGCGTGAATTTACTGGGTACAGAGGAATAACACCTGAGTCCTCAGGAATGGCAACGCATGGGGGATATCATGGGCGAAACAGTATACTCTATTATGTCCATAGTACTGCTCATGTCTATAGGCGACGGTTACCACTTTCCATCAGGTGGACCGTCAGCTTGTTTGCCATTCTAAGTTGTATAAAAAAAAAATACATATTACGCAGACCCCAAATAAAAATTGGGATAAGGTTAGGATGACGATAATAATGATGAGTAAGGATTATTATCTGAAGCTATCATTTCAACTATTAATTGTTCACTACTGAAAACAAATCTTCCCCATAAGGAGAGTTTTGCTTGTAGTAGCCACGCTTGGCAGGCGGGCTGGCAACCGCAGTTAGGCTTCTAGACATATTTTAAAAGGGACGCTGCTGCCCATCCCTCTACTGTTAAATTCCTTTAATTGCCTCTTACGACACTCAGGAAAGAAAGGGGTGGCCTATTTTGTACCGGGACAACACAGTTAATTTATGACAAAATATTTTACACAAATTTTTAGAACTAATTACTAATTAGAACCAAAAACTAATGTTTATTAATATTCTTTTTGATTGTAAAATTTTAAAGTTCTGTATTTTATTTAATTGTAATTTAAACACATGTCAGTTGGTGGCCTATTTCAAACAGTAGCTGTCATAGCTGTTTTTTTTATCCAAAATACTACCCACATTTGTATAATCTACGTAAGTTGTTTGTGAGGAGACATGAAAAAATATATTATTATTTTTTCCCCACATATTATTTTATCATGACTGTACTCGCTGTTCCCTTTTGTGAACTCCCTCAAATTATTGTAATTGAAGCGTTTGGCGTAACGTAAATATGAATAAATTTTATATTCGACAGCGAAAAACGACTTCAAATATCAAAATATGGAAAAGCCTTTTTATTATAAATGAATCAAACCAAATCAAATCAATTCAGATTTGTTGCAGATATCGCTTAATAGGTATATCCAGTATAAGATTGTCATTCTTCATGGTTTTGACCCTAAGTTGCATTGAGGTTGGAATTACGGACAAATTGAAAATTATGGCAGTTAATTCCAACATTATTGACTTTCTATAATTAACCCGAGACCACAATACTGCAATTCAATTCTTGCCACAATAATTCATTAATGTCAGAAAGTGGAATAACGCGCCAGTCGAGATTAACGAATGATTGATCTTCCGATGTGAAACTGGTAGCCGTGTTGTTATTAAAAGATGTTTTGTATCAAATTGGATTTTAAATATCTTGAGATTAAAAATACGACAATGGAGAACGCTTTTCACACATATATTAGTAGACATATGACAATAGACAAATGTGTGGCCACATTTTTATGATATTACGTGCAAAACTAACCATAGATACAATACTTACATTAATCATTGTTATATCTCAAACATTTTTGTATAAACAAGTGATGTCATTTTGTCATGACCACTGATAAATACATAACTTCATAGTATTGCTTTAAGAACATTCATAACTTTTGTTTACAGAAGTGTTGCAATATCACAATAATTTGTCAATTTAAAAAAATATTTAACATTTTTCAATGTAGCTAACTGATTTTTTAAAATGTGCTCTGCTAACAAATTAAAACTTTAATCATAAAAAAATATTGTATATAAACCTATCATTAAAAAGTTTGCACCTACATCATACTTTGTTTAGGAATTTTTCAAATATATTTTTTATTTTATACCACTGAGGTGGCAAACGAGCATACGGCCCACCTGATGGTAAGCGGTTACCGTAGCCTATGAACGCCTGCAATACCAAAGGCATTACGCGCGCGTTGCCGACCTTAAAGAAACCTCTTTACCCCCCTTTTGAAGAACCCCATGCTGTAGCCTCTTGGGAAAACCTCGACATTCGGCTCATTCCGTAACCTGAGTGTTCGTGGGAGAAAACATCTCTGAAACCGCGTTGTACGCGACCATTTAGGTAAATATATTTTTACCGTAGAAATCTAAATATCCAGTGATAGCTTAATAAGAATATTATTGTATGATATATAGCATATGCATTTGAGTTTACTAGCAAAGCACTTTTGACAAAATTTACACACTTCGTTACAAGTACCCATAAGGTAAAAATTTTATGATTTATAATTATATCTTGAATATTATTGAAGCTAAGAAAGTTTAGTTTAACATTCAACAAACCTCAAATATGTCAACTGCGGTACTGTCTAATTATTCGTTGCTAATAAGATTCGTGTCTTTTGAACTTATCTTTCCCATGGCTTTACAAGTAAAAATTTTATCTATCTAAAACAATCTCAACTTTACTCATATCCTTTTTATTCAAAATTTAATTACAAACATCTAATCCTATAAACATCGAAATATCTTGACAAATTTTCCATAAAAAAACATATTAGTTAGATTAAATTCAGTTCTGAATGTTAGATATTTAATATTCATTGTGCGTTTGCTATGATGTATCAAATTTTAGAACACCTAAGTTGTACATGTTTGATATTAATTCGAAGAGACGCTTTATCAGTCAAAGACTGTACCATGACCTCTAGACAATCGTTTATGAATAGATAGATGAATAATTAATATAGTTATTTAAGATTTTGTTCCACAAAAAATCATCTACTTCAATCGTGGCCACAATCGTTATTTAGATTTAAAAACTAACATACTAAACCGACTTTGACAAAAGTACTATGAGATTATACTGAAAATATATCGTTACATATAAGAAAAAAATCCAAATCGGTTCATAAATGAGTGAGTTATAAACATAAAAAAATACAAACGAATTAAGAACCTCCTTTTTTGGAAGTCGGTTGAAAATAAAAGATAATATTAATAATAAAAGAATTGATGCCACCACAACACACCAAGAGGCTATCAGGTATTCATCCCTTAAGGATCGATATAATATTTGCGGCGTTTTAAGTCGAGACACTGCGAACGAGGACCTCGAGTCCATTGGGTCTTTTCAAAGAGGTTCATCGAAAGAAGTAAACTGTCAATGCAATGAGAAGACCGGCCTATATTTTAGCCAATGCATCTCTATCGCTATTCAACGTGGCAATGCGGCCAACCTTCTATATAAGTTAATCCAGTCGGCAAGTTACCCAGTAATTTTTATTTGTTACGGTTTGCGGTACAGTATTTAAGGCATCCTGTCCTCGCTATTGGATACGGGTGACGGAATGCCTATACAAGAGAATAGATATTGGGCGCAATTTAGATGCAATATTTGAAGAGCATTAAGAAGGTAAATAAACGGCCGGATACTGCAACAAATGAGTATGTGGCCGGCCTCCGAACTGGCGACCTCTGCTGTCTACCGGTCTTCAATTCGAGGGTTGTCGACTGATAAGTCTACAGTGACCTTTTTTTTACGTCATATGAAACACCAGTGGGACCAAAGTGCCCAAAGAGACAAGTTTTATGCAAATTCTCCCTCTGGACCTTTTATTTAAATTAAAAAACAAATATATTAATACAATTCACTGTTTGCACTATGACCTCGTGATGGAATTTCATAATACGGTAAAATGTTTTTGTTTACACAAGCTTCAATATATTTACATATCAGTAATTAGCGTATATATATATATATATATATATATATATATATATATATATATATATATATATATATATATATATATATATATATATATATATATATATATATAATATCTGTTACGCCCATCTCCCATTAGGGTACGCAGAAACAGTAATTAGCGTAAAGTTATAAAAACTGTATATTAAACATATTGTAATAATATCGATAACTAAATAAAGTAACAGTGACTACTAAATGATGAATGAAAAACTATATTGTACATATTAATGCAGTCCCTAACGTCTCACTACGCCTGAATATTTTTAATTTACCGTGCACGTTCACAATATCGTTATGACGTTACCCTAGTCGGAAAATTAAAAGAGCCTTCACTGTAATTACATATATTTTACTTTCCTATTATAACGTGACGTAAAAGTGTAATATACCATACTAAGCAATGATAAAAACCAGAATATATATTATAATTACCAGACATTGTACAAAAGTCGTTTGCTTGGGTACCTATGTGCCATTCGTGTTTCAACCGTGAAGCAGTTGTGTTTGCATTGCTGTGTTTCGGTTTGAAGAGTGAGATATGGCGTAAATTTACAGGGTACAGAGGAATAACACCTGAGTCCTCAGAAATGGCAATGCATTGGATGTATCATGGGCGAAACAGTATACCCTGTTATATCCATGGTACTGCTCATGTCTATAGACGACGGTTACCACTTTCCATCCGGTGGGCTGTAAACTTGTACGGTATTCTTAGTTTCATAAAAAAAAATAGAGTCGGTTAAGAGCGAGTTGAATCACACACCGAAAGTTTTGTTTTCAAAATATTCCGACATTTGTCTTTTCTTTGTACACATGAAAAAAAAAAAACAAATTGAGGAGCTCCTTTGTTAGATTCTAAATGATTAGCTAGATATAATATTATTTGTTATGTTTGATTTTGTTACTATTGACATGAATCACATGTAATTAGACCAACTTTAATACTTATTTCCCAGCAATAGTCGGTTACCAATTTGGTTTATTAAAATCCGTCAACCACCATAGGATTAGATTAGATTTAATATCACATGAAATAAATTACAATTTTATACCATTTTGTTGCCAAGGTACCCGGTGTCCAGTTTCTACCGGTTGACTATTATTATATTAATTTAAACAACAAGGTCAGTCTGTGAACGGAGTAGGGGAGGTAATTGATTTTCTGAGCACTTGTTATCATTTTAGTTATTCAACATTTCACACGGAATTTATCGGCAACGAGTAATGCTTAACGATAAAATCAAGAGTTCTAGGTAAGTGTAATAATTTTAGCCGTGACCTTTAAGGAATTAAACTTCTTGTTGTTACTCTATATGTTTATCTATTGTCGATAATGGACTGTATTAGAATTGCTTTCATTTCAAAGTTAGAGAATAATGGGCACAAATTTGAGAAAATATTGACAGGTAAAATTATCCAATAAGTAAAACCCTTCGAATAAAAAAAAAACACAAACACACAGCAAGTAAATTTTACTCCACGAATACATACACATACGTACATATTTTCTTCTTTTTTTTATAAAACTTAGAATAGCAAACAAGCTAACATCCCACCTAATGAAAAGCGGTAACCGTCGTCTATAGACATAAAAATAGCACCATGCACGCCTTCACAGAATCCTCTCTGATAAACACGATTGCTATTCCTGAGGAGTGTGAAGTTATGCTTACATACGGTTCATAGAGTATCAAAGAGGACCATAGTGTAATTTGTAATGTCTATGATGCTAATCATGACTTCAGCCGTCAGCTTATTTGCCATTCATTCAAATATCAAAAAGAAATGTTCACTATAAAGTCAACTATTAATAGTAAATTTTATCAATGCTCAAGTGCGTACTAAGTGCTTCAAGATCTGTAATCACGAATTCAGTTCGGGCACAGTTTCCGTTGAACGCACAAAAGACTTTTTGTCTGGAAACAACATCAAAGAACTGCCCATTATATCTCTTTCTACGAAAATGTATCCGTGACGGTCGCAACAAAAGGAAAGTTGGGGATTTTTTCTTTTTTTTTTTCTAGAAACAAAGTTAAATTGAATAGGCACGTATTAAAACACTTTGTATGAAATGATCAAAAGCTATATCACACTTTTAGACAGTTAATTAAGATTGATATTTAAATACATTTTAAAAAGTTCGAACTATTTTAAAAGTTTTTAGGGTTATGTAGAAATGAAATGAAGAATCACCGTTGTGCCCCTGAAATCTGTTTGTCTTAAGTCTCTAAATTCTAAACAGAATGAGATAGGAACTTAAAATCACATGAAAACGTCATTGCGATATTATTGACCTATTTATTCTAACAAATATATAATATTTTCAATATCTAACTTGATAATTTTTCTTAGACTTTAGCAATGTTGCCATTTTGCTGTAGATGACATAATAGCTTTCAGGTTTTGTATTATTCCATAGTACTATTCATGTAAAGAATATACATACATATCTGTCATGCTTTTATTCTATTAGAGAAGGCAAAAACAACGGAACGCTAAATGTTCCGATTTAAACAGACCTCTTTCGCTTGCTCTACATTCATCAATCTATTCATGCACGCTTATTGATTAGGAGTATTTTTAATTTGTCTCTCTTTAGGACATCCCCTATTTGATCGACACACATACTTGTACGTCTATTAAAGGTAGCCCCTTCCGCCATTTCCATTCATTTGTGCTTGATAAATCTCTTTCAAAATTCTTCTTTCCAATATCCTGACCATATAGCCAAATCAACTAATTGACAGTTACTACATTATATCAGAGAAACCGTCAGCTTGTTCACCATCTTATTACATTCATAAACATTCATAAATATGTTCTTTTTTCTCATTCACACAATACGAAACCCTTAAGAGACTCGTTCTATTCACACTTGACCAATTAGTTTATACTCACAAGTGGATGTTGTTTGAGCAAGCGTGCGTGTGCGATGGACCGACGTGGGCGTGCGTGAGGCAACCCCCGGTGCGCGAAATGCCATTCTGTGTCAGAGCCCAATACCTGTAAAAGGAATTTCTTATTTAAATATATTACGTAATTTTATTAATTATAATATAATAAATAAATAAAATAGGGTAAAATCAAAATCATTAGCATTATTTTAAAAAATGGTTTACTAATGAAAATAAAGACATAAGAAACATTTGTCGAAAAGCGACCTAAAATGTTGAACCTCCCATACTAAGATGGCGAGTCCAGCAATCAAGTCTTTTTATGGATGATAATGGGATGGTAACCCCGTCTGCAATATCGGTATACGTTGGCTGGACTTCAGTGATAGATGATAAAGTAAGGATGAAAGCAGGTCCGTTAGCCCATCGTGACGAATTCCAAAAGAATTAACGACGATGGTTTCCGGGGGGAACCGCGTCGAGGTGGATCTGAGAGGGTATACTCGTATTGCTAGCAATGGAGCTGTTAGACTCCATTACTAACAATTCCTCCCCCCAGCTGTCAAGTCTGGTAATTAGATTATTTCATTTTTCTTAGTGGTAGTGGTACTGAATTAATTTGTTTGTGCTTCTCTTAAGCGTCTCTTAGACCAATCTAAGAATTAAAATGAATACCATCATTCACATCGTATTTATATTTTTACTCCGTCGCCATAGAAACCGGTATTGTTCTGGATAGACATCTCATAGTTTCATTGTCCGCTGTCGAATACAGGTTCTGCCCTTAAATATCTTAGATAAACATATATAGCATACATTTTCTGGGAATTCAGTCAAATCGCTCTACTTACGATATGACGCACGTGAAACTAACTTCGGACGGACGAACAATAGCCACTGCCATTTGCAGTTTTCATGTATACATATGTAATATAGATATATGTATTGCTTAGTTATGAGTATTTCAGAACACAATATAACCTAGATATAATAATAATAATATAATAATTAATGTCTTATTAATTAATTAATTATAGAACACCGAATTCTAAGTAACTGAATAAATATTACTGGACATTTAAGAATTAATATGTGACGTTCCAAGGTTGTCAATTGGTAGTTTTTTCCACATACAATCACAGTTTGGAGTCAACTCACAGCAGCAGCATTTCCAAACCGATACGACGTCACAACCATCAATAAAAGAGCATATTTCTTATTAAAAGGCCGGCAGCACACATGCAATTGTACGGATTTTATGGGTTCTAATGGTAATGGTAATCACTTAACATCAGTCAATCGCATGCTAATTTGTCTTCGCTTTCGAGAATTCGATCCTTACAAATTCAAACCTACATCTCCCTGTTACTCGTATCTGAACTGAGTGTGTTCCCATTTACACCACAGAAGATATAGGTACTTGTATACTTATTTTGTAATTCATACTGATTATAGATATAAAAGATAAATACAAACAAATATATTCATAAATAAACAAGATTGTATTGTACAGCGTCGAACCCGCGACCGTTGGAAGGTGGGACAGTATGTAAAACCGCTACACCATCAAGGTCGTTTAAATGATGTAGAATGATCAGTTAAAAGTGGCCAAATAAAGAGTTTACATACAATTTTATATAGTTTCTAGGTACTTTTAATTTATATTCTTTTTAAAAATTATTTTATACAATTTCGTATTCATGTCGCAACTGCTCGCCAAAACCACACAGATAAGATATTTCATTAAAATGAGTAACTTTGTCGAAATTAACGCCCGTTGTCTGATGAGACATTTCGCGGTCTCCCGACAATTTATCTGACAAGGGAGCCATGGTTACCTGATTAAATACTACGTACATAGGTAAAATGGGGGAAATGCGAACACCTAAGTGAAAACATATTATGAAACGACAGAATTACTGCTACTCTTTCTTAAGAAACTATTACTATTCAAGTATCTAATATAATACTCAAAATTTTGACTTTTTAAATACAAATAACGTTCTAAAAAAAAACGATAGTATTCGGGTCAAAGCGAATGACGTAAGGACGAATTACGAACTGTCAAGAATAATTAAATAACATGGTTAACCATGACCGAATATTACTGTGACTGATTACTGTCCATGAGCACAATTTTTAATACGTGTCACGTAATCCCGTCCTAAAAATGATATTTTCACATTTTTTATTAAAAAATACACTAAGTCATAAATCATAAATTCGTGAGTTTGGATTTTCGAGGTAATCTCCGGTATTATTAATCCGATTTTGAAAATTCTTTCATTGTTCTAAAGGTATATTATCCCTAAGTGCTATAGTTGTATAAAAAAAAATACTATTTTTTGTTTTGGCAAATATATCGTCATAGTCGTAGAATACTGACGGATCTGCCGAATATTACATATAAAGATCCGTCAGTTTTCTACGACCATGACAATATATTTTCAATAATTAATCACAATAAATGTATTTGAAGTCGGCGAAAATTCTATAATATAGCGTAAGCTGTCTAAACGATTTGAAATTTACAGGGTACAAAGGAATAACACCTGAGTCCTCAGGAATGGCTACGCATAGGGGTATCATATGCAAAACAGTATACTCTGTTATACTCATGTCTAAAGGCGACGGTTACTACTTTCCATCAGGTGGGCCGTCAGCTTGTTTGTCATTCTAAGTTGTATAAAAAAAAGAGAAGGACATAAGACGAATTTATATAGAAAACAAAAAATAAAATATCTATCATAAGGGACATATGCACCTTTTTTCCTGTGGGTAAACAGGACAGGGTATTTATTCAAGCGGACGTAGACGACGAAAAAGTGAAAACCTAACTTAATAATATAATAAAAACAAACAAGTGTTTTATCTTCTTCTTTATTTAATTACATTTTCTTTTCCATTTTTATTTAAAATTATTGTTAAAATGTGTTATTCATTAGTTTATAATTATTATTATTTACATTTATTGTTAGCATTCCTGTTATTGGAACCATTAATTAATAGACATTTCATTGTGTAAACATAATAATTATACTGTTCGTGGAAATGAAATTGCATTAATTGGTTTTACATAAAAAAGTTACATCGGAAACATCTAATATCTTAAAATATTTATTCTTAGATTTCAATATGCGTCAGAATGTCGTCTAGCACTAGATGTGGTATAGCTTTTTATGTGATGGTAAATTAAAAACTCTAATTTCTTTCATAGTAAAATAACGTGTTCAGAATTGCCCGCCATTCGTATTTACCCCATTTTTTCTTACATTCATTTCAGCGTTTTCCATGTCTTCTTATATTTATTTCCTCGAACATATTTTGGACCTTTTTATGAGAATATTATTAATATTTTATTTTTATTTTCTATACTCATAGATTTTACTATATACTATTTCATCTTACTTTTTTTCAAAAATTAATAAGTTTCTGTCCATCATCATTTGATTGTCAAATTTGTTTATTTATTTTTTCGAAAAGTAAACTTTATATTACCATGAAGACAAGTAAATTTATGGTATTGTAAAAAGCACTCCGACACGCTCAAGTTCTCGCCTTTTGAAGTAAATCGTGCATAATATATACAGTAAAAGATGACATAGTAACAATGGGCATGACATTTACAAATGTTAATAAAATGACACGCTTACTTAACTTCCTTATCCCACGCTATAAAACGACAGAAGTACCTTCATAATTTGCTGGATTTATTAGACTGTAAGAGGAAATACAAATATATATCTCCGCAGCTGCCGAGCCGATTAACAGAAATGCTTTACTTCATTTTTTAAATAAATTAAAAAGGGTTCTCATTTCGCCTGATTTTTTACTGCTATATTGCGCATTTACGTCTCTAATCCTAGGCCGATTTTCACAATTCTTTATGCGATATATACGGTTTATTTCCCTGTTGGTACGTATTTTAATTTTATGACGATTTAATCTGCGACTTTTGTTTACGAAGCAAGAAATACTGTTTGTAATTGCGTGTTTTAATTCGATCAGAATTTCATTGCCTGGTTCCTCTTAACACAGGATATTCCAGCTTGAGGATCAAGCGATTGGTGTAACCGTATCACTATCATTAATTTATTAATAATAACCATCACATAATATTTACTATGTAGGTATCTATGATATATATTTATCTGTTTGTTCACTATAGAAGAAACTTTTTTGCAATATATTTTTATACTTATTTTAAATTACTTAGAGTCATAGATTAAATAATAGTTCCAGAAAATTACGATCCTGATACTCACACGCGTTTCACACCTAACGTAGCGCTCAAATAGAAACAAACTTTATTGCAACATAGTAAAGCTCAATTGGCTATTACTTTTACGGGCAATATGCCGCTAATTATTTGATGCTGTTGCCGGTGTTATTAAAAGTCAACTTTAAATATATTATATGAGTGTCTATTCTATAAAGGACTCAATTAAGTGGAAAATAAATACTCTTTGTAATGTAAAAATTTAATAGATTTGTAAAAAAAAAAGCAAATCCATTTTGATTTTTCACGACATAATTTAAATACAATCTTTTATCCGAGACTTCGTCCGCATAACCGGAATATGGTTACTAGTCGAGATAAAATATAGCCTGTGTACTTCTATATTTAGTACTTGTATAAATGATTGGTTAAGCCGTTAAGGAGCCAAGATTTCACATACAAACAAAGAAACTCACTTTCATATTCAGAATAGTATAAAACATTTATTCATTATTTTCATAGAAATACGAAATAAAAAAATACGTATTTAATTATAATATTAGTAAGGATTGCTGTGTAGTCCCGGCATAGAATGGACTACCCCTTCCTTTCCTATGGATTTTGAAAGAGATAACTAAAGGAACTTAATAGTCAATGGATGGGCGACAATGTCCATTTTAAAATGTCACCAAAAGCCTATCTGCGGTTGTCAACCCGCCTGCCAAGCATAGCAACTGCTGGCAAAACTCCCCTTATGGGTGAGGCCTATGTTCAGCAGTGAACAGTAAACGGCTGATATGATAATAATGGTACATTGCATTGTTGTCTAGTCCCTGTTACGCACAATTCCTTTCCCTATCGCGTTAAATATAGTTGACTAGCTGTAACTAACTGCTTCGCTCGTATACCTAAATTAGTATATGACATATCCTATGTTCTAAGTTAAAATATAATCTACCATACACAGGTCCCAAATCAAATTACCAAATTGCATTGAAATTGAAAATTTAGTAGTTTTGCGTGGGAAAATAATAAACATACATCCATCTATCCATGTTACTATGTTTTACATTTATAATATTAATAGAATAATAGAATTTAACATAAAAGTACCCACCTAACTGAACATATAAAAATTGTATTTTAGAAAAAAATTCATTAGTTTTCCTACTTCAGAAAACCACGCGTATAAAGTGGCTGTTAAAAAAAACTATTAATAAATAACGATAAGTAGTAAATACAATTCGATATTAAGTAAAAAATAAGCTGTACAATGAAATTGAATTTCCTTTTAATGTTTTTATCAGCGAAACTGAATATTTTTTCCAAAGTAACATGGATCGAAAATCGACAAACTTTCAAGCCTCCCACACTATTCATTCAGCTGACAAGTTTTATGGGAGGCTCTTAATTTTTCGCCTTATTCCAACCTATGTTTCTTTAGGAAAAAGTTAAATTTTGCTAGTAAAACACTTTCTTAAAATAATGTTAAATAATTCCATTGAACCCTATATAAATTTATACATATCATCATGTCAGTCGTTAACTGTCCACTGCTAAACATAGGCCTTCACATATTGGGGGGCTTTGCCAGTAGTTACTATGCTTAGCAGGCGGATTAGCAACCAAAAAGCTTTGATGATATTTTAAGGGGAACGCTTAAGCTCATTCCTCGGGTATTAAGTTCCTCTAGTCACCTCTTACGACACCTACGGGAAAGGAAAGGTGGCCCATTCTATGCCGAAACGACACGGCAATTTATACATACATACAATCTTACCCTAATCTCTATAAAATATTCTATCTGTATTATTACATTACATATTCTAAGAACTAAAGTTACTACGTAGATAATATCTGAAAACCGTAAAATCAAATTTGCTAACAAATTAACTAGACCTATGTTTACGACTACCAACTGTAAAATTAACTAAGTTTTCTCATCAATTACTTAAGTAATGGATACCAGACATAAACTAACTAACAAGATGATAGATAGATAACATTTAAGTAACTTTGATAAAGTACGCATACGAAACATCCATTTACTTACTTATATATCGCAGGTACCTTCTTAGGCAGTTGAAGCATGAAAACTTGTGAAAGTTCAATAAATAAAGTAATAAAACAAAGGTTTTTTTTCAATGTCATTAATGCAGTGTTAATAAATATTGTTGGAACTTCTGAACGCGGTATCAATCCTGGTAATAGTATAGTTTATATAGATGTTTGTCACTTGATTAAATACATTTTAATTAAATAAAAAATATATTAAGGAAACGAGAAAAATAAAAGCGGAAAATATGATTATTACAAAATATCAAATAGGTCTGTATTCATAATTGTGGTATGATGGGGATGTGAAGACACTGGTATCGTATGTTATCTATAACTAGTGGATCTTAAATTAGCTTGGACACCTTACGAAAGAACTCTACGCCCTCTCTAGCCTTGGCAATTTTATAAATTAGCTATACTATAAACATTGCGTATCTTCTTTTTTATGCAGCTTAGAATGGCAAATAAGCTGACGGCCCACCTGATGGAATGTGATAACCGTCGTCTATAGATATGAGCAATACCATTAATAAAACAGAGTATACTGTTTCGTTCATGATACCCCTCAAGCGTTGCCATTTTTGAGGAGTTGTTATTCCTCTGTATCTTGTAAATTCACTGTTTATCAATTATATCCCACTCTTCAAACCTATACACAGCTAATCAAACACAACTGCTTCACTATAGAAATACGAATGGGACAGAGATATGCAAGCAAAGAACTTTTGTACAAAATCTCCCTCTGGTAAAACGTAACCAGACTACATGAGAAAGTAAGAATACAAAGTGCTAACACTCCTTTTTATCTTTAAAATATCCTACAACAAGTACGAAAAAAAAAAGCTCAAGTTATTGAATCAAAAGATATACATAAATTGAGATAAAACATTACAACATTTCATTAAACAAATTTACTCAAAAATTATCTTATATATTGTTCTCTTTATATAACCACAAACAGAAAATCTGGCTTATTTTACAATACAAACAGTAAATATCATCACCATCTCAACACAACAAAGTCAACAGGAATGTTTGTACTTAACTCTTTAGATTATACAAGTATTTCGTGTTTTTGTGTTTTTACAGTTTGTCGTTATTTTTAACCATTATTTAATTTTGATACTATATCTAATTTTACACAACTTATCAGTAAAGTAACGTTTTCAAAATTTATGTGTAAATTTATTTATTTTAACATAACTTTTAAATAACTGAATCTTTAGGTGCATGGGATATCGTTAAAATCCTTACAGCATTCCGAGAGACACAGCCGATGATTTTTTTAAAAAATCAGTAGGGTTTTTTTTTAATTTGCGTAACAATATATGCAGATTTTTTTTTTATATATATTGAGGCTTATTTTCTTTGTTTTATTTGCTTTCCAACAGACAGATGGTTAGTTTATTTGCTACAATAAGCTTTATAAATATAAAATTTTTTAAATGGGAAAATATGCTTTAGTAAAGCTCCAAATTTTCATATTAACTTTCCCCGTGACATACCTATATTGCATAATCAAAATTTTAATTGCTTTAACCTCATGAATAATTGAACAGTCGACCATTAGAGACTAGCCTTTTCTCGTTTTATTTACGCGATGTCACATATTACAAAGGGATCCTTCAAAGGTCACATTAGCATTTCTGAAACAGAAAACTGCGCGCCTATTTACATAATCATTGGGTAATGCTTCATAAGAAAAACAATACCCAGGGGTCTCAAGTTTTCCTATCCCAGCTCCTGTATAGACTATAGGTAAAACAAGTTTATGTTGTGAAATAACCTTTTATGTACATACATATTTATACGCATTTTCCTTTGAGATTGTAGACCAGAATATACCAATTTCAACGCACACTGCTTCACTAAAAGCTTTATTAAAAGGATCCTTCTTTAGATGTGATGATTAAAAATATAATACAATAAATATATAGTATAGTAATATTTAAAGAAGTTTTAAATGACATCCCGAGGCTTTTTAATTTGTCTGTATTATTTGTTGTTTATTTTAACAATTCCTTTTAAACTTCAATAAAAAGTAGGTATTCCATTTGGTTGTATTTTTATTTTACTACCTCATAACTCTATCAGTCCTAAACCGATTTGAAATATTCTTTTTTATCTGAATGGATATAGATAGAGAGTAGTTTTAAAGAAATTTTATCAAAATTGGTTTAAGAATTTTTCGATCAAAATAACTAGATCTTTCACAATTAATGTTGATTTATTTTTTTGTGGTACACAATCTTTAATTACTCTATTGTAATTAAAGATTGGGTACTCTATTCAGCGTTTTAAATTTAAATATAAGTATATTCAATCTAACATCTATACAACTCATCGCGTCTTTAATCCACGTGAATTTGTACGCATAATTTTTTTCCTAACATTTTCATTCCTTACCACTTTACATGATAATAAAATAACATACATAACTAAGTCCTATGACTCATAACATTTATAATTCTTAGGTACTACATGTTACATGTAAACTTCTACCTACCTACTTTCGATACATCCCATTAAAACTTCTTGTTTACCTACCTTCTTACTGGCAACGTGACACAAGAAATATACGTAGATGCGTATAACTTGGAAAACAAATTAAGAGTTTACATAATCCGGAGTTGTGTACCTCGACCGTTCACCGTCAGTACTTACTATTCTTTGTCTACAATATGATTCTATGCTACGAGTTAGATATATTATTTCTTAATTTTAGTTGTAATACTTATTATAGACAAGTGTCTAAGCTAAATATTTACATAGAAACCTGTGCTACAGGTCACAGGATTTACACCACATGTTCATAGAATAAAAAGAAAGAGGGTTGACGTCAGGCAGGTGGCCGGTCGTAAAACTAAAAAACCAATCTTTTTGTAATATGAATAAAATCATATTACGCCGACCCCAAATGATTGGCATAAGGGTAGGAAGATGATGATGAGATGATGATGTTCATAGAATAAAAATTCCGAATTTTTTCTAATATTGTCTGCTTTTTATATGGATTTTAACGAATTATTGACTCAAAAACTGATGTATTAAATACATAGCAAGAACAAGCTACTCAACAGCTCCACATTATATAAAGGTTTGTAGAAAATAATGTTTATATACAACAGGTACTTATGTTTACTACAAAAACCCCTAAGCTCCAGATAATGTTAAAAGTATCCAAATTTCTTTACAAATAATAAAAAAAAATATATCTGTTTATTATTGACCCATAACGTCCTACTGTTTGGCAAAGGGCAAATGGCTTCGTCTTCATTTATTTCCAAAAAAAATTAAAGAAAAAATATAATTTAAATTTATTAACATTGAAATACAAATATCTTTATAAAAGACACTCTAAATAATAAACAAAAAGTTACTTTTAAATTAAGTAAAGAATTATATGAATTTCAAATGGATGAAGTCGCGGGCACAGCAACACTGACCTTGAATGTCAAGTTCAGGGGTGCTGTCAAAATGGCGACGCGCCGTTACCGGACCTTACCGGACGTGGCGGCCATTTACTCTTATAGACTAGATAATACCCACTGTCACAGGGGATTTCCACAAATAGCGAGGAATATATTTAATCTTAGACCTAATCTTATATTTGACGTAGAAATATAAAATGCAATTGTGAGACGTTTTTAAGAAGAAGATAGGTAATACAAGTAAAATCGATATCAGAGAATGATCAGCTAGTAAAATAAAAATTGTTTTTCAAATAAAGATGGGTTGAAATACAAAAAAATTTTGCGCTTCCTATACTAACTTTTTAGTGCGAGGCGCTCAGAAAGCTTTATTGGTTTTTAATTTACGTTTCTTTGGAAAAAATTTAGGTGCACGTTTAGAATCCATTACCTTTAAAAGGCTGCTGATGATTTCCATTTTACCCTATATATTTAAGAAAGCTTAAATACAAATTAATTTTATTTATTTATTTCAGATAATTGAAATCCATTTTTTGTTAGTACGTGTACTTAAAACTATGCTGCTACTTAATTATTAAAATAATCTAAAGAACCTACTACCCCGAGGACTTTCTGCGATCGCATTTAGGATATTAAACATATTTAATGGATTATTAAATAAAATTTCCTCCAGCTTTATACTTTCTTCCCTTTTTTTGGAAGAAGAAAATAGACACTTCCATATTATATTAAGCGTTATAAGTTACGCAATTTAAGATTATGTTCAATAGAAAAACAGACTTCGATTGTGGTAAAATTAGATATTTTGATTGAAAACTAAACACCTGACTCCATTTTGATAAAATTTCTATGAAACTAATCTGTAAGTCGCGAAGCCTCCCTTATTGAGGAGGTCTATATTCAGCAGTAGACAGTTAACAACTTATATATCCTCTCAGATAAAAAAAAAATTTCCAAATCGGTTTATAATTGACGGAGTTATGAGGTAACAAAGAAAAAAATAATATTGATGCTTCTTTCCACTTTGGGTTTGCTGGAAGAAAACTATTAGAGTTAAGCTCGCCTTTGTACATTTGATTATCTCTGTCTTATTCTTATAACTGGTGTGTACAATAAAGAATTAAATAAAAAAATACAATAGAGAACCTCCATCTTTTTGAAGTCAGTTAAAATAGCATAAACACCCAGCTAACCTATATACCTAATAATTATAATAGACACAGTAAACTAGATAGCAAGCTCTTTGTATTCCAGAGGGGCGTACTCCCGTCACTTGTCATCTTTCACAGCTGCCTTTAATAACTTTGAGTCGTCTGATTATGCATAGATAATAAATGAGTTGGGCGAAATATCACGGTCTACAACCACGTAATTACAATCTTATCCAATTATTCGTGCCGTTATATTTGTTTGTATAATAATGATAATTAAAGATGTTAGAAGGATATATATTACTTTGAAGAAAATCAGTAGTTACTTTACGAAGCGACATTCAATAGAAGGGTATGTTCTTATTATGCGATTACGTCGCAAATACTGAATGAATTTTGATAATTATTTTTCAGTCCAGTTTTAGTAACCATTGTAATCATAACTGCAATAAATAAATAAAATAAAACAATAAACTGCTTATTGCAAAGGTTAATCTACTTTTAAATAACAAATCAGCGTTCTAAATACAAAATTTAAAATTTTGAATTCTGTGTAACGTATTGTTGCCAGCCAGTACGTTTTATTAGTCTATGCGCGGTTCACCAACTTGTCCGTTACGGCAAACGGGTACACCAATTTGATTTCGCAATTTTTTTTTTTGAGAATTGTTGACGATCCCAAGCTCACAGGCGGTATCGAGCCCTTAAGTCTAAGGCAAGTCTTTGCCTCCCATAGAAGACATATCACAAAAAATAATAGATAAATTCAAATTAAATCTATCATGATTGATGAAAAACTTGAGACTGTGAATTAATAAAAATAACTTGGCGCCTCAAAAAACTTTTACCTTCTTTCCTTTCTACCTTTCTTAACCTCCGTTTTAAAATAAGAATATTTAATAATGTTCCAATTCGAACTATGACGTCCATGAGAGACCGTTAAATGTTATTACTAACAATCCTTTCCACCAATAAATCTATTTCTTTATCATTTGTTATCATTAAACATTATATTAACTCTCTATGCGATTAACTAGTATGTTTTAGACTCCTTAAATCATATATAAATCAATCACATTGATAGCAGGTAATCATTTACTCATACATCATACATCGTGCGTGATTCGTGAAAAATGAAGGTTAGTGATAATACAAAATCCGCAAATAATCCCCTAACGTACCCAATCTTATTATTCGTTTAGTTTTCGTATATAAATATGGTGACAATAGGGTATTATATAAACTTAATATACAGGTGTTTACATTATTTTATTTCATACAAAGTGTAAATGATACATGTTAATGACATTGATGTATAAATAACCTAGATATATAATTAGAGATAAGTAATTAAAAAATAGAAAAAATATATATTTAAAGATAAAAAATTTCTTTGAGATCACTGCCAGCTGGTAGGGTGTCTAGGATACTTGCTAAATATATATACAGGTTAATAGAAGCATTTTTAAATACAATAAATCATTATCATATAAGCCGTTTAACTGTCCACTTCTAAATATAGGCCTTCCTCATAATGGGGGTATTATTTATTTATTTATTATTTATTGCACAATAAAACTTTGTACAAATGGCATTAAGCCATATGGCATTCTCTACCAGCTAACCATTAGGTACAAACAGAAAACGTATGAAGAGCAGATGTGGTGAAAAATATGTAACAATTATAGTAACACATTAAGGCAATACACAATACATATACATCAAAACATTATTGTATTGCGAGTAGTTTACCCGCTTGGCAGACGAATTGGCAATTGCGGTTGCCAATTCATACGGCAATTACAACTACATTACAAATACAATATTGTTTAAGATTTTTTTTTAAATAATAGCTGCATTAATACCTCCAACCAAAGCTATAACTTCTTAATTTATTACAAACATGTTAACTACTTTTTAAATATTTTACTGAACTAGATATTATTTTGCATAAGTCCATATTAATTCATTAATTAATATTACTATAAAAAGTCAATGAACATATTTGTTGGCTAACTTGACTTAATCGAAATGAAATGTAACCGAAATAACATCGAATGGACGCCAAATGGATTTTAGTTTACCTTATTTTAATGTCTATTCGAGGTGATTCGATTTAATGCAAATTTGATTGCGTTTAAAGACAGCCCGCTGTTGGCTCAAGAGTCATATTAAAGCACAAGATTTTGCATTATCATCACTTAAACCTTATACTGTTTTTAGTTTAACGTAACATTTCCCTTCTATGAGATTGGAAAAAAGCTATCAAATTTGTATCCTATAGTTTACAATAGACAATTGTATTAAATGTTTTAAGCCAGTATCTTTAAAATTAAATACATTCATTCTTTTTAAAAATAATTCTTCATATTAAAAAACATACAATTATCTATAATTGCTATACAAACAATGCTAGAACAATCGATCTAAAAAATAAGATAACTAGCGAAATTTTTGACATATGATTTGATTTAAGAACTAAAGCAGTTATTAAGTTCTTTTTTAATCTGTATCCATATTATGTATCCGTAGTATGAACAAATTCCAACATTTAAATGGGAACACAGCGAAAAATGCGCTTGTCCATCACTGAATAAACAACTAAGGAACCTTTAATTAAATACCAACAAATCTCTGTAAACTTTATTTAGCTTATTAGAAGTCAAACATGAGACGAGGAATAGCCATAAACTTTTGCTATAAAGCCTAAAGAATACTTTGCCCAAATTCCACCATTTTTATCTATACAGCAGCCATATAAACGCGGTAATATGGTGACATAAAAACAGAATAAATGTTTTATCAACAGCCACTATATACAGATCCGGGAAAACTGTTACATTTCTTTTATTTATATACGCAATATCACATTCACGTCCAAATAAGAACAGCAAACACCTGCGGCAGAATTATTACTAATATAATATTATAAACGTGAAAGTGAGTTTATTTTTTGTTTGCTTTTACAATGTTCGTGAATTCTAGTGTACAAGTAACATTTATATATATAAGTTTTAATGCTATAAAATGATACCTCGCAATTTTATTACTATAATAAATGCGAAAGCTTGTGAAAATAGATGGATATCTGTTACTCTTTCACGCAAAAACTACTAAACTAAATAATTTGAATTTGATACACGGATAGATTATAAGATCTAACCTGTCTGTATATCAAACTTAACACATAGGATTCTCTATGTATGCCGTGTGTGTTCCACCATAGAATAAGCCACTCCTCCTTTCCCGTAGGTGTCATAAGAGGCGACTGAGGGAGAACGAGGGATGGGCAGCAGCATCCCTCTTAAAACTTAAACCCTAATTGTGGTTATCATATATCATAATCGTTTTGCCATACTTACACATATATACAGACTAAATATAAAAACATCTAAAATTCTAAACATCAAATACCCAAACTGCTATGTTTGGAATAGTATTACGAGTATATTATCTGTGGTTTGGGTTTATACAATCCGAAGTTACAGTTTGCACGATCGGTTCACGTATTCAAATATGATTTAGTTCGACAAACTTCGATGTGGCACTTGCATAGAACTATCGCAGAATAAGTATTTACTTTGAAGTTAGTTCTAACTTAGTTTGAAGCAGAGCTTATTTTCTTGTTTACTCAACTTTATTACTCGATTTTATATTCCATGAACATCATTTGAATTGATAAGTAAATGCAAGATAAAAGGAAACAACAAGCTTTCATACCAGCCTTTATACCATTTCAATACCAGAGGGAGACTTTGTACAAAAGTCGATTTCTTGGGTACCTCTGTCCCATCGTGTTTCAACCGTGAAGCAGTTGTGTTTGCATGGCTGTGTTTCGGTTTGAAGGGTGAGATATGGCGTGAATTTACAGGGTACAGAGGAATAACACCTGTGTCCTCAGGAATGGCAACGCATGGGGGGTATCATGGGCGAAACAGTATACTTTGTTATGTCCATAGTACTGCTCATGTCTATAGGCGACGGTTACCACTTTCCATCAGGTGGGCCGTCAGCTTGTTTGACATTCTACTTAGTATAAAAAAAAGCTTTAAAATGTTATGTAATTACACATAATAAAATCATCGTATAATTCTATCATCATAAAATCAAGTGTCCGTATGGTCCCGGCATAGAATAGGCCAACCCTTTCTTCCCCATGAGTGTCGTAAGAGGGGCCTAATGAAACTTAATGATAAAGAGATGAGCAGCAGCCTTCCTTTTTATCACTAACTGCGGTTGCCGACCCGCCTACCAAACATTGCGAATAGAGGCAAAACATTTGTGGTACTCTAGTATTTTCCAAATATCCAGCAGTTGATAGTTAACGACTGGCATGATAATGATGATAATAAAATCACAAAACATTAAAAAGACTTCGTCTGCGCTATCGCTATTATGAGAAACCAAGCAATGACATTCGGAGGCACAACCCAGGACACCCAGTCCTGGACCAATTAAAAAAATGTTTTTCTTTTTCGACTATATTCTTCTTCATCTCGTATAGTATATATATAGTACTTTTCATAGTCATTAGTTAAAACAAACAAACTCACTTTCATATTTATAATATATGTAAGATTTTTTTTTTTTGTATATTATTTACATATTTTTTTTTTTAAATATAATGTAACAGTTCGTGTATCTATATAAATAAAATCTATCATTTAAATTTTTTCTAATCTATGGTAGCAATCAAGCATACGGGTTGTCTGATGGTAAGCGGGCCTAAAGCTAATGCCTATGAACACCTGTAACATCAGGAATGTCACACACGCCTTGCTGACGCTTAAGAAAACTTAATACACTGTTTTTAAAGAACCCCAGAAATTACTAAATATGACGTAATCTTAGAGTTGCGGAACTCAAAATGCAACCTCATCATCATCGTTATTAAAACCCTTCTATCCACTAATACTAAAATATATCTCCCTCACATTTCGCCACAAAATACGGTCCCGAGCCCACTTGCCAACAACACCTATCATCCGTCAACACCTTGAACACTTTTAAAATCACCACTCAAGAATTTTTGTATCCTATCAGTTAAGATTTAAATTATGTTCATATATTTAAATATTTGAGTAGCGCCAGTGATAGAAAAGTTAAGAAGTAACCGTTTATCCTGGTATGGGCACGTGATGCGCAGGAATAAGGAGCATATTTTAAAAAAAAGTATTAAGAATGAAAGTAGATGCCTATAAGAGGAGAGGAAGACCTAAAAAGACATGGATGGATTGTGTGAGGGACGATATGGCCAGAATGGGAGTGAATGCGGAAATGACTGGGAATAGAAAAGAATGGAAGAGGAAAACATATTACGCCGACCCCAAATGATAGTTGGGATAAGGGTAGGAAAATGATGATGATTTAAATATTTGAATGTTTATTATTGATTCACAGTTTATTTAATTTACTTTATATATTTTAAATAACTTGATTCCGTTTTTTGTTAGTAACTGTTGTTACAAACTATTTTAATACTTAATCACTAATAATGATCTAATCCTTTTGGCAAACATTCTCACGGACTATCTAATTTATTTACAAACATGATCAACTCAAACATGTTTAAGTCTAAACATTGAATTAACACAGAATGTTTTTCATCTTAATTAACGATTATAAAGCCGCATGCTACAACTGGTTGTTCAAATAAGCTAAATATTTACACATACATCGTTATAATTATTCATTCTCAATTACATTTCCGACGATGTTTACTTCATTACGTAACCTGACTATTTGCAATGTAACCGCACCGCAAGCGACACGTCTCATGCTATCGCTATGTAGTCAAGAGAAGTAAACGATAGGCTTTGATACTACTCACAGTATGGTATAATGAATTTGCTTGTTTGAATTCATAATTTCCTTTTGTGTTGTCTAAATATGTATAAATGGAATTAATTAGCGTAATTTATTTCTTAGTATTGCAGTAAACCTTTATTAAATACTTTTAATTATTAGTAGTGGTATTAAAATAGACGCAGTAAATCAAGGTTTCATGGAATTGGCAAATTCTATTTTTAAATATTTATCGGTGTTTGGTTCCTTATAACCCAATATATCCTATTTTAAGGCCTTCAGTACGATTGTTTGAAAAAAGAACAAGTTCAGGAAGAAAGAGTTTACTAATTCGTCTGTATGTTTTCGAAACGATTTTTTTACCAAGTTTACTCTCGTGTTAATTGTATATTAATTGTGCCTAGATTGAATTTTGCTGTTTTAGCTAAACACAATCTTAATTATTGTTATTTTTTTATACTATTATGTGGCAAACAAGCATACAGCCCGTCTAATGGTAAACGGGATTATCGTAGCCTATAACACCAGGGATGTCACGCGTGCGTTACCGACCCTATAATATATTAGGGGTGGCCAACCGGTCTATCACAACTATTTGTCCAGTCGATCGTAGCAAAGCAAAAAATATTTTACTAACCTTGCGGAAGATGCTCAGACACAATGTTCACACTAATAAAACAAGTAGTTACTAAAAATAACTTTTAGTTTTTGTTTTCCCTCTTAATAAAATAAAACATTCTACAATAGTACATAATTGTGTACTGAACTATATTGTTTTATTTGAGATTTCAACAAGTATGTAATTGGTAGATCGCGCAGGGTTTCGTTAGTAAGCAATAGATTTTGGGTTTAGTTAAATAGGCCACCCCTGCTATATATAATGATCACGCGTAAATCACCTATGAACTGGAATTATCATAATATGACGAAAGTATTTAACAATAAATAGCTAGATATATACATATAAGTCTTTGTTTTATTTTTGCAAAGTCGCAGATTGTACGTAAAACCACTCAAACACACCGTTTTTTATTTTAAGAGCTCCCAATACCTTTTATCCCGGCCCGAACGCTACCATCTCAAAGCGGCGAAGTATTGAATCAGGTGGTATTTTAAATAAACGACCCAATCTTTTCCCACGATGTGGATATCATATTAACCACTCGAAGGATATATATTATTTTACTAGTTATATCCCGCGGCTCCGCCCACGTAGTTCAGTATATAAAATAGCCTATGTGCTGAGTGAAAATATAACCTACACGTGTACCAAATCTAATTTAAATTCGTACAGTAGGTTTTGCATGGAAGGGCAATAAACATTCATCCAGCCGTCGTTACATACTTTCGCATTTATTATATTACTAACTTTTACCGGTGACTTCGTCCGCATGACCTAGACATTATTACTGACCGGTATCAAAACTAGCCTATATCCTTCTCTATCCCATATAGTATGAATATACTAATTTCCAGAAGGAGACTTTGTACAAAGGTCATTTGCTATACAAAGAACAAGTAAATAAACCATAACAAAAGTCGATTGCTTGGGTACCTCTGTCCCATTCGTGTTTCTACCGTGAAGCAGTAGTGTTTACATGGCTGTGTTTCGATTTGAAGGGTGAGATATGGCAGTGAATTTACAGGGTACAGAGGAATAACACCTAAGTCCTCAGGAAGGGCAACGCATGAGGTGTATCATGGGCGAAACAGTATACTCTGTTATGTCCATGGTACTGCTCATGTCTATAGGCGACGATTGCTACTTTTTATCAAGTGGGCCGTCAGCTTGTTTGTCATTCTACGTTGCAAAAAAAATAACTATAATTGGTTAAGTCGTTAAGACGCTATAAAGTAACAAACAAACTCTCTCACATTAATAATATTAGTAAGGATTATTTATAATACTAGTACAAGTGGTTGACAACCTATCTAATGGAAAATGGTAACGATCGTTCATAGATAGGATACTATGATGGTGGTCCTACCAATGTATTAAATATATAGTAGGTATTATTTGTACGTCTTGGAATCAATTTCTATGACTGTAACAGACTGTAGATTCCCGCCTTTAAATTTTCAAAATCAATATATAGGTATAGACTATATACTATATATATATATATATATATATATATATATATATATATATATATATATATATATATATATATATATACTAATGTAGCTTTCTATAGGTAAAAAGAGTTTTTAATATCACTACAGTAGTTTTTGAATTTATCCATTATGAACAAACAAGTTCCCTTGTGTACATAAATCATCTAATGGGGTTCACTTGGTAAGGATTTTAATTATAATTAAGTATAAAAACTATATTCAGAAATATTTTTACGTTATATCAAAATGATTTTCCGAAATTATTGTTTATAAAGGAACCGTCCCGTTAAAATTATGTGCGAAAAATATAGAATAATAAATGGCCAATTTGCACGTGCGGTTTATCATGTTAATATTATGCAAGATGAACTGTCTTCGGAGTAAAACGTAGACTGACTACATAATTTTTACTTATAAACAAAAATAGACTCTTCACAATATGCTCAGCATCTATTATTCGTATTTGTTGACATTTTTTTTTATACAACTTAGAATGGCAAGCAAGCTGACGGCCTACCTGATGGAAAGTGGTAACCGTCGCCTATAGACATGAACAGTACCATGGACATAACAGAGTATACTGTTTCGCCCATGATACCCCCCATGCGTCGCCATTCCTGAGGACTCAGGTATTATTCCTCTGTAAATTCACGCCATATCCCACCCTTCAAACCGAAACACAGCCATGCAAACACAACTGCTTCACGGTTGAAACACGAATGGAACAGAGGTACCCAAGCAATCGAGTTTTGTACAAAGTCTCCCTCTCCTTTCGCTTGTTATAAAATTATTTAATAACAAACTTCAAAGGCCATCACGTACCAACAATTACCAACATCAACAGAATAATAAAGGACTTGATATTCAACAAACAACAAGGACAAAAATTCATTCATTTCTATAATTTCCTAACAATTTACATTCAGACGTATAGATTAATGTCTCCACAGATATCTTGCAATATAATAATTTTCATATTATTCATAAATTCAAATTACATAATATGGGATTTTTTGATAAATCAACTAGATTGTTATTTTCTTAATTTTTTTCTGAAGAATTAGAAAGAAAGTAGTAACTCAAAGAGTTTTTATGACATCCTGTCCAAGGAATTCCTTCATATATCATACGTATTGATATGGTTTTCAATATCTATGATAAAATTAAGCAATACATTGAACTCCTATATTTTTTCAAATTGTACGCAGACATATTTACGATCTGTGCTCTTATTTACTATCTTTTTCTCACAGATGCCATTTTCAGTAATCATGCAATGCCCTCACAAATCATACAAAAATAATAATAGTCCATCTTAAAAAAAAATAATTATAAGCATTAGTTTTTCTGAATAGCTATATAATCAAATTGTTTATAGGTTCTTACTTGTATTTTTTTTTATTTCTTTAAGAAGAAAGATAGATAAGATATTTATGTTCAACATTAAATGAGAAATATAATATGATTAAAAAACCTTCTAGATACTATATATAATAATAATTATTTATAAAAAAAACCAACTTCAATTGTGACAAAATCGGTTAAAAACTAAACTACTAAACCGATTTTGATAAAAGTTCTATGTAACCAATTTGTATATTCATTCTATTAGATAAAAAATAAAAAGAATTTTCCAAACTAGTTTATGAACGAAGTTTACGAAGTTATGAGGTAACAAACATAACAAAAATAGAACCAAATTGAGAACCTCGTTTTTTAAATCTGTTAAAAAGAGTGACACTTTGCTCTTTAACAGTTTAATCATGTAATTTGATATAAACATGCTACATGGGATGAAAAAAAAATCGCTACTTTATCTGAATCCGTGATCATTTCTCGGTCATACAAACGAAATCGCGAGGAAAAGCTAGCTAGTTACATAAAATTAAAAAATTAATATTTCTACAAAAAAATACTTCGGTATTTCGTCGTGCATAAATAACGCGTTCTCTAACAAAGTTCTCTCAGTTGTCTGTTAACAAATTAGATATATTATTTCGTTTGTTTGTTGGCCAATCACGTTCAATTGACGTGACGTGACGGGCACCGTGTTACGTGAGGGTTTGCAACTATTTCCCACCATTGAATCCAATCCTACTACTAATACATATAGACACAAAAGTTTGTGAGGAGTTAGTGAATGGATATTTATAACTCTTCCATTCAAAAACTACTGAATGAATTTGAATGCAATTTACGCGAATACTTTAAGTATATACCATCTTAATACATAGAATAAAATCTTAATACACACACGAGCAAAGCAGCGTAATATAGCTAGAATTACATAAAAGATATAGCGCAATCCTCTCTAGATATAAGTATATAACAATACCTTATATACCTATATGTACAAGAAATTTGATAAATATTAGTGTTTAGGCTTGTTTCTTGTCAATTCAACAGACAGTATTGGCCGAAATCATAAGAAACAAAAGAAAAATTGATTTTTTTCTCAATTGATCTTAAATTAATTTTCTTTTAATTTAATATACACCTCTATTAAAAACCATTTTAATGCATTACCAGGCTCGTGATATCGTAATTTTTTTCTTTATATAGTACTCGACTTCATCAAAGGGCTTCAGAAAAAAAATCTTTCATAACATTTTTTTATTTCCTTAAGTATTAAGTGAGGTTTCCTTTGAGAAAAATTTATTAGCTTCAATATTTAAAATGCTTTTTCTTTGGCAAAGTATTTTAAATATACTCTTCTGACTTTTTTTTAAATATAATGTAGCAACTAGACCTACACAAACACTTAATAAAGAAACAATATTAAGAAAGGCCTACAAAAGCGTACTTATACCATGATAACGAACTCTTTGTGTTACAGCTCAAGGGCTCATCGACCGACGCGGATAATTAATTGGCATTCTTGCGGGATTCCACTTAAGGACATTGCTGTTTAATAAAACAAATGCCTTCTCGGTAATAGATGAGGAATTGAATGATTAATGAATGATCAATTTACAGGGTCAATATTCGAAATATGTTTCATAACTTACTATAAGTTTCGATTATCTTCGCTTCGTTGTATCTAATTAGGTAATTCAAATAACATGCCACCAGAAACAAATAAAAATGAATACAATCTTATAAAGAGGAAAGATTTGCAAAGATTCGCACTTAATTTTACAAGACACTTCATTTGCACTTCATCTAGTTTTCATATTTGTAAGCTTTAGGAATAACAAATGAGATGAAATGAGTTTTGAAAACTAAAGTAAGTTCCTAACAATGGTACGCCATTACATTTTTTTATACAAGTTAAAAAGAGTAAAAAGTTGATGGCCCACCAGATGGAAAGTGGTAACCGTCACCTATAGACATGAACAGTACCATGGACATAACAGAAGATACTGTGTCGCCAATGATACCCTTCATGCATTCTCATTCCTTAAAATCTTTTGCCTTAATTGTCATATCCACTCTTCAAACTGTAACACAGTCATGCAAAGACAACTACTTTACGAAACTACAACTGAAACACGAATAGGACAGAGGTACCCAAGCAGATGACTTTTGTACAGTCTCCCTCTGGTCGGAAAACTTACTACTATATCTTAACGTAATGGTGATGGCATCGATCTTACTTGTTTACAGAATACTAAAAGTAAATCACTTGCAGATCCCTTAATTAAACTCGAGTTTAACTTTACAGGATAGCACTGCTGCATAAGCGTATTTATAGAGATTAAATGAGCCGTGCCCACTCCAGAATTGACTGTTGCCACGATGCGAGAGAAACTGTCAACTATACACAAAGACATGTCTGAGAGTATATACGTGCCATGCATAAGAGCCCAGGCCCCTCTGAAAAATAATCTTTAGTACACCAATAGTTGGGAAACACAATTTTTTTTATGCCGAAGGATTCGTAATTCGTAAATTAAACTCCAATATCGGACATAAGATGTAATTTAGATGACTCAACGTAATATGTAGTCATTTCGTCATCAGACAATTAGTTAAACATACAGTATTATTGCAAAATATTGTCTAACAACACAAATAATTAGCTTTATCTAAGCAAGCATAGCTATAACAACAATAATTATCTAACTACATATACAAGCCTTTACTATCTTTTTGTACACTAAGTCTGAAAAATATTTAAATACTAGCGACAGGTAGACAGATAAGCAAATGTTTGATACCTCCAGCTATATTATTGTAATTTTCGAAAGTAGTTTTTTAGATTATCCATCACAAACAAACAAATATTTTTCCTCTTTATAATATTTAAAAATAATACAGATGTAGACTAACTGACCCGGACAAGTCTTTTTTACTTTATTACTGATCTATTATACTGATAAAAAAATATCCTGCCTCAAGTCGGAACAAACAGTTCACATTTACAAAATTTACTTACTGTGAATGTATATCGTGACACGGGATTGGGAAGATGATAAAAATAAGTAGATTTATTGCTCTAATTGGTTTAATCTTGACCAAATTGTTGACGGAAAAGATCTATAAAAATATGTGTTTTTTTCGTTTTAACATTATTTTCTTTTTGTTTTTTCGTTAATAAAATATTGTCTATTCTGTATAACACCTCCACAGTCTGCAAAAGACTTCATTTCTTATTCTACATTTTGCATACATGTAAGTACTATATTATATTTTCGTAGATATTTACTTACTTCGGCTTTACTTTTATATTTAAAACAGGAGAAATATGAGATATTTTATTTATTTTATAGGTCGAGACGTATTAAAATTGGAAGAAATAAAAAAGTGTATAAAGACGTGAAAATGGCGTTCTTTTCATCGGCTTTTGCCCAAAAATGTATAGACTTGTTGTACAGTCAAATCTGACACATATTGAAAAAGGGCAAGAGGTACCTTTTACCGATTTATTCACAATCATTTTACGACAGCTTATCGATACTATGTGATGATGGAGTATGAATATAATGGATCTTCTCACCTTTTTATCTAAAAATGGTAAAGGAAATAAATTAAAATACCAATATTAGAGAAAGAAAACTCATAATAAAGCCTTAGTATTCCAAACCAGCTGACAAAGTGTGATAATTATGGACTATATCTTCCTTTGAAAGTAGGTTATTAGCTTTGTTATTATCTTGCTTTTAAAGGGATAGGTTTTTAAAAATATAAAATACTAGTTTTACCTTTGACTTTGTCCGCTTAATCCAAATTTCATATTTAGCCACTAAGACGCTAATCGGTAACAAATACACTCATTTTCATATGAATACTATTAACAGTATTTAAATAATGGTATAAATATAGTAAGTGAACAATGGAATATTTTGTTAGAATTTTCCAAATCGGTTTATAACTGACTGAGTTATGGGATGACAAATATTAAAAAAAAATACAATGCAGTTGAGAACCTTCTTATTTTTAAAGTTGAAAATAGATAGATGTAGTTCTAAGTCGATTTTTAAAATCTTAAATTATTTACTTTCTAATTTATAAACGCGAGCTTGAGCTTTTAAAAACATTTTTCTACGTTTACTTTACTACAAGATCAATTTATTTACCTTGCCAATGTTTATTTGTTATGAGTTGCAAAACAGAAGATTTAATCAAATAAATTTCTTTATTGCTTTTTTTTTATTAAATCATCATGAACTCAGTTATGTTGAAGCATTACTAACTGTGCAAAAACAAACAACTCTATGTAAATATTAATATCCATGGTGATTCTCCCTTGGGCCATTGAAGCACGTACAACTGTGGTCGAACATTCAAACACTCAATTTATACATAGTTTATACATTCATTAACAACCCGCCCCGCCTTCGCACGAGTGTAATTATCAGTTTATGCATACCAGTGCTTTTCAAACTTTTTCATATCGGGTCACCCTTAGTATATAAAAATATTTTGAGACCCCTACCCTCCGTAGTTCCTAACCTGTACATATTTTGTTATAAATAATAAATACGAGTACTTTTATTTATTTTCATAGTTAAGTCAAGTTAAGGCCAAATACAATAAAATAAATAATTCGTAAACAAGTATCTAAAATACACATAAATTAAACGAAACGAAAAGCCTACAATAAATGTCTTTTAATAAACATTTTTTAATAAAAATATCTCTTTGATTTTTACAGCTCTGCAACCTTTCGCGGCCCCCTTATAAAAACTTGAGGACTACCCAGGATATTGCGATCCAAACTTTGAAAAACACTAGTTTATATAATAATTTAATTAGTATCAATTATTATGTATAATACCAACCAAACCAGATAATATTTTATAATTTATATTTATATTTAATATTTTATAAAAATTAAAGAAATGATAATATTTTATAGTGAAATACTCCGTGAGTGGGAAAATAATTCGACATCTGATCTGGCCAATCTATCCTTTCCACCCTGTATAATACTCTAATTTTTAATTCATAATTGTGTCCCACAAAAAAGCGTCTTTAATTGTGATAATACTTATAATAGTTATTTTGATCTATAAACTAAACGACTGAACCGATTTTGATATTATTTCTATGGAATCAATCTGTAAGTATATTTTGTCTGTACTTTGTAATTTCACTGCCATTCAGATAAATTTTCACAGTTTACCTAAATGATTACACTGTGACGCTCATGATTGTACCATTCAGTAACTTTACTATTCCCGAAACTAAATTTACAGGGTACAGAAGCATAATACTTTACTCCTTAGAAATGTTAACGCATGGAAAGTATCATGGGTTTGACAGTTTACTCTGTTATGTCCATGGTACTGTTCATGTCTATAGGCGACGGTTACCACTTTCCATCAAGTGGGTCGTCAGCTTGTTTGCCATTCTAAATTGTCCATACTTTGTAATTTCACCGCCATTCAGATAAATTGTCAAAGTTTACCTAAATGGTTATGTTAATTCCCTTCTCTTATAAAACATGCAGCGCGAGTCTAAAAATTAATATTTATTTACATTTATAAGGTTTTTTATTATCCTTAAAATGGTAAACAAGCTGATGACCCACTTAATGGAAAACGGCAATCGTCCCCTCAGTGTATTAATAGGTATGCAATCATCATCAGAAATAATAAATTACATTACAAGGCAGCCAAATAACATTTTTACAGGTGAATTCAGTCAGAGTGCTTGCGAATAATTCAATAAACATCATCCGAGTCGTTTGATAAATTAGAACATTTCTGACAGTTAACACAAAATCTTTCTGTTTTATTTCGTAACTAGCTGTATCCCGCAGTTGTCCCGTTGTTGTCTATATGAATTATATAAAGTAGATAAAGTATCCTATGCGCTAATTTAGGATACGACTCGTTCGTGTACCAAGTTTCATTCGAAATACTCATCCTCTTCATAAACTCTCAAATCTTCTCCAAAATTTTCTATCAACTCCATCAACTGCCAACCTGCAAATTGTAAACCTCACCATGACAACTCATCAACTCATCGTCCATCAATCCGCATTAGAAAGATCATGCTCTCAGTACCCACTAAATGTTGAAGCCCAAATCCATCATCCATATTATAAGTTAACCAGCTGCAAACCTTGGCATATGCGAGCGTACACCAAAAGCGCAAACGCAAGTGCTTGGGAACTCAAATCCAGTACATAGCACAAAAAAAAAAAAAAAAAGTTTCATTCGAATCTGGTCAGCAGTTTTTATGTAAAAGAATTACAAACATCCGTCCATCCTTACAAACTTTCATATTTATAACATTCATAAAATTTATACATAAGAGGAAGTAAGAACTAAAAATTTTGTAGAACAAAAAATTTTCAGTTCAGGCACTTCAGCTAAGGTCATTAACATAAAGCTTCCAGGAAAATATGCTATCCACGGACATTATATAATTCCCAAAAGTAAGAGAAAAAGAAACGGAGTAATATTACAAAATAGATATTATGAATTTTCAATTTTAAGTAAAACTTTTTAGAATATTTACCTATTATCAAATATTAATTTATTGATCAATTTATAAAAACAAAGTATAACAAGTAAATATATAATATAATATTAAATACATAAATCTTCAAATATATATATATATATATATATTCATCATCGTATCAGCCTAGCAACTGTCCACTGCTAAACATAAATTCACCCTGGGGGGGGGGGGGGGGGGTGTTGCCAGTAGTTACTACGCTTGGCAGGTGGATTACCACCGCAATTAGACTTTAAAAATATTTTAAGAGGGACTCTGCTGCCCACCTCTCGCCCTCCCTTAGTCGCCTCTTACGACGCTCATGGGAAAGAAAGAGATGGCTTATTATTTGTCGGGACCACACGGCAATATATATACTATTAATTTATAATTAAAATACAAAATCTTAAATCAATACACTATATATAATACTGAAGTCAATACAAAATAAAAATCGAATATTCCGTTCATCTCAACTTTATTAAATATTATTATTATCTTTTTTGAAAACTAATATACATACAGTATAATACCTATATTACGATAACATAATAAATTCCACGAAAGCCCAACGCCTTCAAAAAACTAAGTCACGTAGAAGATTGTTGTCAGCAGCGTAGGCATTTGATGGACGATATACGATGCGTATACATGGCTTATGTACACACACAGATACATACATAGAAATAAGAAATAAAACCGTACAAATGAATATAAATAGATGTTGTGTCGATTTTGCCCTAAGTACACTCAAACGTTCAGAAGTGGACAATTAACAGCTGATATGATGACGATGATACTCAAAAGAGAGGATTTTCTCATGATTATATTTTTTATTAGTTGTCAGATTTCGCACGTATGCTTTAGTCGAGTTATGAAAATGGAAGAAAGAGACATTCGTATAAATATATGTACAGGGGTCTATAACATTCGATTCTCTTTGCCTACCTTCCAAACGGTTTAATCTTGAGATAAAAAGATAATCCAACTTTACCATTACGACATAACCTCCGTGTCATATCAAAGAAAAACTGATCTCCCTTTCTTGAGATCGAACTCTCAAATTCTCTTAAATATTATTGAAAGGATTCATTGAAGTACTACACCACGAAATTTGAGTTTTGAAAACAATCGTCTATACCTACTTATGCTTTGGCTCATACACGTATTTGAGTGAGAGCCGGGTGGAACGTGCCCACCTCAAAATTGCCCACCCCAAGATCAGAAGCGGAGCCCTTAGTTATGGGTAAAAATATATCTAAGATTACATACGGGCCTCTTTCGAGGGGCTTTTTTTAATGGTAATGATGAAATGCTAACCCCGCCTACGCTATCAGTATACACTGACGAAATACAAGTGATAAATGAGCAAGAGACGTATATATTGTAGGTACATTGTGAAACCACAATGTACATTGGAATGTTTTAGTTTATTATTTGCGGTGTCAAATTAATGTAATTATTAATTTTTGAGGAAAAAATCTTAAAACACAACACTATAATATTAAACCGCCTGCATGATAATAGTAAGCTGTATTCATATGTCGTACAGAAGAAAGCTATGTTTTGAAAGAAGTTAGCAACTATTAAAATAGATATAAACGAAAAAAACCTAAGAAAAAATTGTTGAATGGACTAAGTCTCTGACTGAGTCAAGAGGATAGACCTCGACTATGACTCAAATAATTAGGAAAAGACGAGGAAATAACGCTGATGAGGCGGGGTCCTGAACTCAACGATATTATTTTAAGGGTGGTTATAATAATAATAATGATAAAAACAAGAAAGGAAATTTAATCATAAATCTCTTAATAAATCTCTTTCATAGCAAGTAAGTAGAAAAATATGGCACTTATCTTTCATACTGATAGAATTATTTATATTTGTCTGTGAATACGAGTACAGCTGTCAACATAATGTACCTTGAGGATTGATGCATAAGTACTTACTTATTTTATGTTCAAGTGTACCTAAGTAGATACATTTAAACGTAAAAACATCTATACTTACTACTGTATATTTTTGCCTACACGTTTACGCACTAAAGGGAATAAATATACCAATTGATTCAAACGCCATTTGTCAAAGTAGCGAAACCACTGTATTAAGACATGTCAATACAGAAAATTCCGCACGTCGAGAAGAGTATTTAGAATCCCATGAGATTCCTTCCGTCGCATGTAAAAAATAAAGGGCTTTGCAAATTCCTACGGAGAAAAAGTGGTTTAATAGCCGAACCCGGATTTTTCAAGGCCAAGGCTCCTTTACAGTTACGAGTACAATGTTTTTTTATGGAATTAAAATGGGATTTGTAACTCCATAGGTGTGTGGACTCCAAAGGGGGTGGATGGGTTGAGAAGTGATTGGAGGTTAATGAAATAGGTTTTTTATAACACAGAGGGCAAACGAATATGCCGCTCACTCAATGATAAGCGATTACCGGCGCCCATAAGCCCCTGTCACTTCAGAAGTGTATTACCGGCCTTTAAAGAATGAATAAGCTTTTTTCTAAAGGCTTCAATGTCGTATCTCTTCAAAATACTGTTGTTAGGACTTGATTCTATAATTTAGTTGTTTGTGGAAGAATCTGTCTACGTAAATACACGGTGGAGTACCGCTCTATGCCGTTGTACGGTAATGAAATTTAGCAGCTGTTATTATAATCCGAATAATTTCTCTGAACACTCCCCATGATATATGCAATAAAAGGCGCAAAGAGACGCAATGGAAGTAAATTGAGTCATTTTTTGACAGTTTCATATATCGTATAGCAGCTGCTATTGCAGCAGTAGAGATCTAGAGCTGTAAAATATATAAAATATTATACGAATGAACGTAGCAACATTGGATAAAAAATGCTACTGCTCATGTCTACAGGCGACGGTTACCACTTTCCATCAGGTGGGCCGTCAGCTTGTTTGCCATTCTAAGTTGCATAAAAAAAATTTTTGAAAAGGGGCTAATCTCAAAATCCACAACATTACAATCCCCTCATCTAAACGACTTCGCGTTCTACGAAAGTCATGACCGTTATCAAGGTGGATAAGGTATAAATTTTTGATTAGCACGCAATTTGGGGAATGAACTTTCCTAAATTGGTTTAGTTAGCCTTGGATTTGAACGTGATTTTGGCAATTTGCTGTTGGATATTTTTGTAACAATTTTTCGCACCAATCTTTTTAATTTTTTAGAGACATACATATGTATATACTCGTAGGTACATATCTATATGTTTTTAAACAAATTCTCAATGAAAGTGGTTCAAAAATATCTATTTTTTTTTTAATGGCTGCACAATCAGGTTGCCGATTCTAAACCATTTTTTTCTAAATTTCTTTTTTCCGCTTTCTGTATTCAAATATTTTCAAGCAATAATTCTATTACACATCTCGTCATTTACTGGTGTGAGTTTACGATTGAAGTCACCATTTTTGCCAAGCAAAATGTATGTACTTGCCTTAATATATTAAATATTAAATTCCAATCTTTTTATTTTATTATAAGTTCCTGTTTAACTAGATTAAAGAAATTCGATGTAAGATACCTATGTCAGTCAGCGTTAGTCATAGAGCATGATCTTTTTTTTTATGTATATAATAATTAAATCTTATTATTAATTAAATCATTTTATCACATATTAATCTATTTGCTTTCGATTGCTACAATTTTACAGTTAAGACTATTAGGAGTGGGGATAGTTTTTATACCGATAAGGAAAAAAACAGGTCAAGTGCGAATTGAACTTACATGCCGAGGGTTCCATGCATAAATGTATAAATATGACATAAAGTGTCTTTACATTTTTATATAAAATAGATACCAAACGTAACGTATATTTATAAATTTATAGTAAATATGTAAATATTAAGCACATATCCCGTCTTATTGTCTATTGTATTATAAGTGAACAAATATAAATACAAGTGTGAAATTTTACTTATACAAAAATAATCGAATGCAGGATTTGTCCCGGAACTTTGTTAATTCGAAGTTTTCGACCCACGAGCGTTTCTATGTTGACGTCATTCGCAGTTTTCAGAGGCTCACAACTTCTTAAGCCGCTGGATTTTTTTAAATAAAATTGTTTACACCAATATGCCATAAATTAATTAAATAAATACTATTTATTAGAATAGCATATTTGCAAAACGAAGCAAATCGTGGTCGAAGTAGGTGGTGGTGTGAAGTCGTTGAAATACATCCGTCAAATAAAAAAATATTGGACTATAATATATATATATATATATATATAATATATATAATCTAATGTCTTAATCCGCATGCCTATATTTACTAGTCTCATTGAAATAATAAACGTTTATCTGTAAGTTCCAATCAGACACATAATTTCTTAATCTTAAATCTTATCTAAAAAAGAGCATAGATTTAATCATAAAATGGAATGAGCTCCCTGCCGAGATTTTCCCAAGAGACTACAGCATGGGGTTCTTCAGAAGGAGGGTAAAGAGGTTTCTTAAAGGTCGGCAACGCGCGCGTAATACCTCTGATTATGTAAGCGTTCATAGGCTACGGTAACCGCATGCCATCGGGTGAGTCGTATGCTTGTTTACCACTTCAGTAGTATAAAAATATGTGCATGTATTCGTAGCAATGTAAGATTGTGGTGAAACGTGAAATACCTATGAACTATATAATCCAACGAAAAAAAAAGCACTAAATATTATACATACATAAAATTAATACAACTCCATGCATTGTTACATGTAAATATACAATACTGCACGAACCAATAAATATGTATGGTGGCTGTCTATATTGGCAAATTGGGCACCGGGGGATGTTCGCATAACATGCTAATTCGGTCGCGACCTTTACAAGGCTCAATTTACCAACATTCTATCGATATTTCAATATAAAGATATAGTTAGTTTGTAGAAACAGTGTTTATTAACTTATAACATACTAGCTGATGCCCCCGTCTTTGTCCGCGTGGTATTTGTTATTCCTGTTTAGTATGTATCGATGTATGTACCTACTTATTTATTATGTCTAGGAATATTGGACTAAAATTAATACATCACGCTTCGTTCTCACTTTTTGCCTTAGATCAAAATGACTTTAGATAAATAGGTTGTGTACTAAGCTGTATAAGTTAATATAGTTTTTTAACTACCCCGCGGGAACTCTTTAATTTTTGCGATTAAAGGTATTAAAAATGTTGACCGAGGATGTAAGATGCTACTTTAACGTCAACAAATATAGAATATTGGGGGGAAAGGGATTATTAGTAATGGAGACTGAGAATCCCATTGCTAGCAATATATGGGTATATTGCTAGCAATGGGATTCTCAGTTTCCATTGCTAGCAATATACCCAACCAGGTCGACCTCCTCACGGTTCCCCCTGAAAACTATCATGGTTAATTCCTGATGAATTCATCATGATGGGCTAACTAGCTTGTTTTCATTCTCATCTATCACCCTTCACTGGTGCTCCGCCAGCGTATCCCGTTAGCGCAGGCGGAGCTACCATATCATTTTCACCCATCAAAAAAAAAATAGAATATCTTAAGTACGACGGCAAAGAAGAACGATGTTGGGAATATTAATACTTGATATATATCTGTCCACGACGCACCTTCTTAGTTTCCTTTTTAATTTTATTAAAAAGAAGTTTTTGTTTATGATTTAAAGTGTGCCAGGTCAGTTTTGTTTTGTTCGCTTTTTTGGTCCCTCGGTTTGCTTTGTATATTTTTTATATAATTATATTATCTTTCTAAAAACACCGTGTTCCCGTACAAGCATACAGTCCTTTCACCCACAGTATCAATGTTGAATTTGTATTTAATACATATATATCAATGTTCAATAGAAAAGAAACGTTCTATATTTATATATATTGATAAAAATTAATATTTTATTTTATTTTATTTTATTTTATTGGCACATAAAACAGATTACAACCATAAGAAACTTAAGTAATATAATCGATTATTAAGTTAAATAAATATTAAATTATTGTTATTAAATAATAATTAGTTGTGCCATAAAATGAAATGTTCAAATTTGTAACCATAGCAATTTAGGCAGTGTATAATATTATTAGTCAGAACAAATTCTAATTTAATAGATTTAGATTCAAGCTGTTACAGTAATAAATCCTTAACAAATATTCACATGCGAGCGTTAAAATCGTGCTGTTCGGAGAACAGTCTTAACTTGGAATTAAAGCGAGAAATTAATTAAGGCATTGCGCCAAAAGCTATATATTATACAATAATAAAACGTTAATTAATTATCACACGTACTTTACTTTATGAATACAATTATTAATTGATTGAATTAACAATAATAAAATAACCATTAAACATTGCGCTTTTTAAAAACGTTGCCTCTTTGGCGCTAATTATTTATAGATTGGCAATAATTATCCGTGAACATTTTATATTTATCTTTAAGTGATTTCTAAAGGATTCTTATTTTTTTTATATACGTGTTAAGCGGTGCCTTTGCCAATGGCTGAAAAGATTTGAGTATCTATATACAAATAGATATATTGGATTACTGGATTTTTTGGAATTGGAAAGGATACTTCTTGTCATCATCATCATCATCATCATTATCATGTCATCCTTTAACTTTCAACTGCTGAATATAAGTTTCCCCCTTAGGGGGGTTTTGCCAGTAGTCGCTACACTTGGTAGACGGATTGGCAACCACAGTTAGGCTTTAAAAATATTTCAAATGGAACGCTGCTGCCCATCCCTCACTGTCCCTTAGTTGTCTCTTACGACACCCACGGAAGGAAAGGGTAGCCTATTCTATGCCGGGACTACATGGCAACATGTTACAATTAAATATACTCGTAAATTGTAAGAAGTGAATTAAGGGGACAAAGCACAGGTGCACTAATACGAAACGGAAAATAGGATCAACTCGAAATAAAATCCTATCCAAAACCAATTAACTAGCTGGCCATTACGCTATGATTTCCTTCTATGATGAAAAACCGTTACCCACCAGTGAACCATTAAACGGTTATTGCAAAATAAGGTAAATTAAAATATGTAAAAATACGAATATCGCTTAGATCTTTTTCTTTTTACATACGACTTCGTTTACGGAACTGTATGCTTGATTTATCGGTAAAGAGTAAAGGTG
Organism: Galleria mellonella; assembly: GCF_026898425.1. Taxonomy (NCBI): domain Eukaryota; kingdom Metazoa; phylum Arthropoda; class Insecta; order Lepidoptera; family Pyralidae; genus Galleria; species Galleria mellonella. The sequence continues at coordinate 9,851,898 of NW_026442138.1, forward strand.
AGGCATATATTTAGCAATAGTCAAACATAACAGATTTAAAAAAATAACGACTCGGAACTATTCTATTAAAAACGTAATATTTGTTCCAATTTCACAACCGACCGCAACGACCTAACAAAACACGGAACATGCTCTTCTTATATATGGCATATGGAGTTAACTTATGTTAGGGATAGATTCTTCTCTGCTCTAAAACAGAGGGCCTACCATAAAATACTAAAAAAAAATATTAAAAATGTTATAAGATCATCCCTTTGGACTTTTATAATAGGATTTATGACAAACGGAAAGTTAAGCTCCATTTACTAAGCCGATTTCGGTGTGAAAAAAAAAAACACGAAATTGAGTCCGAAATTTCGAAATTTCATTTCATGGTGAATCCCCAGTATTCTATGTTGAAACGGTGTTTCGATATAACATTGTTATTTTGAAACAGACTGAAATAGAACTGTTTGCTTACTAGAACAGGAATAGGCAGAACAGATTCTTTGCTTTACTTGTTCACCACCACTAGTCACCTCTAGTAAAATGTAGCAAATCCTCCATCCCAAATACTATTTCCTTTAGGTACTGATAAAAACCTCAAACGTTACATAAATCTATTTTTCAGATGCAAACATTATTTGCAAAATAGGTTTTCGAAATTCGATATTACACTTCCAACTATTGTTTATTATGCCAAAATAAATTTGCATTTGAATTTGTCTAAAAAATTTCATTTAAAATTGAAGTAGAGCAAAATAAAGTATGTTTACTTGAGCTATTGACCGTATTTTCGTAAAATTTTAAAGTATTATATTATTTTATTATAGTTAAATTTTTATGACAACAGTCGAAATCGATATTTTGGATTTAGCTATTGAAACTTTGTACAAAGGGAGACTTTATACAAAAGTCGATTGCTTGGGTACCTCTGTCCCATTCGTGTTTCAACCACGAAGTAGTTGTGTTTGTATGGCTGTGTTTTGGTTTGAAGGGTGGGACAAGGCAGTGAATTTACAGGGTACAGAGGAATAACACCTGAGTCCTCAGGAATGGCAACGAATGGAGGGTATCATGGGCGAAACAGTATACTCTGTTATGTCCATGATACTGCTCATGCCTATAGGCGACTGTTACCACTTTCCATCAGGTGGGCCGTCAGCTTGTTTGCCATTCTAAGTAGTATAAAAAAAAATTTTTTTTTCTTTTGCACTAAATTTCGAATTTACAAGTCAATGACAAAACAGTCAAAAAATTAAAACAGATTTGCAGGATGTTTTAATTTTTATAAATAAGAAAATATACGTATAACAAATCGATACCTTAATGTGCCAAAATATAAAAATACCCTTTGGCATTTCTAATATTAGTAATAAAAAAGAATTAGTGTAAACTATTAAGTGCAAACGTTATCCTGTTTTCAAAGTTAAATCCTGTATCGCATTAACCTAACCGTTTTACTCGAGATCCGTCGATTTATACGCAAATTTATCGTAACATTCAGCGCAATTTTTCTCAATACTCCAACGGGATAACAACCATTATCTGAAATCCTCTCATATCCCTCCATAATTCAAGCCGAGTGTTTGTCAAACAGAGCAATAATTCTTTCTTATACGAGATCAGTCGTGGGTAGTTAATGTACCGAATGAGATGTGCGTAGGAATCGATATATTTACGTCATAATCGAATAATCGACGAGTTGTTTACAATACCCATGCCCTAAGATGTGAATGGCGATCTTAATGAATTATGAATATTATGAATGTGACGCCCACTCCGAATAGAAATTTTCATACATTATTCAATTCATACCAATCAATATATACGTAGAACAATGTACATAATATGGACAGGACATACAGATTCAAGATCGTGTTCCACAAAAAAAACCGACTTCAATTATGGCAACACCAGTTATTTTGAGTTAAACTAACTATTGAACCGATTTTGATGTTTCTATATGACCAATCTGTAAGTATATCCTTTTAAATAAAAAAATTAAATTGACGAAATTATAAGGTAATAAACGTAAAAAATACAACTCATTTAAAAAAATTCCTTCTTTTTCAAGTATGTTGAAAAATATAGTACTTTACATAACGTTTTTTATAACGTTACTTCAACATTCTCAACGTTAAAGTATATAAATCAATAGATAGATAGATAGATACTCTTTATTGTTTCCTCCAAAAGATTACAATAGTAAACTTATTATAAATTATAAACAATTACATGAAATAATCATAATTTTTTATACATTCAAAATGATTTACCTGTTTGTCTATTAATATTTATAGGTCAATTAATGAATGGCAATTAATAATTTTAATATTAATTAATAATGGCATTCGCAATTACATTTTTTAATACGCCCCGGATTGAGTTTATTGCATAAACTCAATCGCTGGCAACAATGGAGTGTTCAGTATAATTAAAATATCTCAAATTAAATTGAGTATTCAAATATTAATGAAGCCCAAACATTAATACGACCTTTTCGCATAGCAACAATGCTTAATAAAATTCATAAAACGCTTTAATTAAATTGAGCGGTGAAGGTCAATTCGATTCTCCGAATATTAGATAATCATTCGAGTGATTTTTAAGTCGTCTTCAAAAGAGATGAATTCGAATATTTTTATGACGATTTCTCTACGTCTATATATCATACCAGCATCTATTTTAATTTATAAGCGACTTCAAAAAGATTATTCATATAAATAAAAAGTGGCCTTGTCCTATCATGATATGTCTATTCCATTAAAATTCAACCGATTAAACACGATTATACGTGTATCCATAAATACATACTAGAGCGCGGATGTGTACAAAAGTCGTGTACCATTGTCCTGTACATATTTCCGCCAATAAACAGCTGCCCTTGTATAATTATATATCAGTTTGAAGAGTAGGATTCGATAGTGAAACTACAGAAGGGGGGGAGCATAATATCTTAGTTCTCAAAAGTTACAACGCGTGAAGTCTGCCATTGGCGTCACGGTATATTTTATACCTAACGTCCATCAAGCTGTTCACGTTTATGGACGGTGAAAAACCATTTCCATTATGTGGGTTATCAGCTTTCTCAACCGACTTAAAAAAAAAGGCTCTCATTTCAGCTGTATTTGATGTTTATTTCCTCATAACTGAATTAATTATAAATCTATTTGGAAATTTCTTATTTTAATCTGAAGAGATGTACTTACCGACTGATTAATTAGAATTTTATCAAAATCGTTTTAGTAATTTAATTAACCTTTTCAATTAAAATTATCGATTCTCCTTCTTCTTAAATTATTACCGTTGCATATTGCATAAAAAAATCTTTATAAACTTTAACATTTATAATATTAGAAATACCAATTATCCTGATCGTTGAAAATCCATAATTTTTAATGTAAAATATTATTAATAAAACTAAACAACAACGTTAAGGGTATTGGTATATATCTAATATTGGCATAATAGCCTAATTTGAAGGCAATTTGCTGACTGTTCGGCACACATCGCTGCCAAATCACACACATTAATTATACTGACTAGCCTGGAGTTAATAGCTTGCTGTTAAGGCCAACTACAAACTATCCATATAATCTACTACTGCTAATAAAATGAACAACTATAAAACCAGTTTTATTAAATACATATTATATTACTATTGATACCACGATTTGTAAAGTTATTTTTCCTAAAAACTACAAAATGGAATTCTTCAATAATTAAGAATTTGTTTCCTAAAAAAACTACTTCAATTGTAGCAAAATCAGTTATTTTTATGTAAAAACTGAATTACTGATTATGATAAAAAAAATTTATAGGACTAATCTGTAAGTACATCCTTACAGATAAAAAAAGAATTTTACAAATCGATTTAGAACTGATGCAATTATGAGATAAAAAACATAAAAAAATACAACCTATTTGATAACTTCCTTCTTTTTGAAGTCGGTTGAAAAGGGCACACAGGTGCGCGTAATATCCCTAGTGTTGCTAGTAACTATTTACTGTTTTCGTCCGTATGCTTGTTTTCCACCATAATAATATTAAAAAAAATCTCGTTTTTTTTTTATTTCGAACTATTGAATAGATATGTACGTAGATTCCAAAATATATTTTTACAAAATTGCAACAATTGTCTAATCCTCAAGCTACGATACTAACTGAGGAACCAAGCAAGGAACATTTAGGGGCACAACTTACAACACTTAGACCCGAGTGAATCCAGAAAAGTTTATTCCTTAAATTGGCCCGTTTTTTTATTATTTACATTTTGTTATATTTTAATGTAATAATTACCAGTTTAATTAGATCGAGAAAACTCGACTAGTTTCGGGATCAATTCGTAATCCTTAGTCATAAGCGACTGTGACGCGAGCGCGAGCCTGACTGCATAATTAAAATATAATATATGCTTACAAAACTTTTAACAATAAGATTTCGTTACATTAAAAAACAATGTAACACAACACAGTACACATATAATACATTACTTCATACAAGTACCGATATAATAAACGGCAGATTGCCCTTCTTACTCAGCGTATGTGTATATTGCCTAATGGAAAAACACACGACGCGACGTCTACGTAACTTGCATTATTAGGTGCCCGCTGTGCCCTTTGATGTTATTATACCTAATTGTAACCAGGGCCACCCAAATGCTCTACGGATTCGAACATTATCTATATATACTTATAGGGATATTTCATTAAATCGCTTAATAATATGTACAGAAGTAGAGGCAAAAAAAAATTGTTAAATTATAAAATAATACAGTTCGCATACTCATATATATATTTTTTTTGTAAACAGAAATGTAAACCTATTTAGAAGAAAAAAGTAAACAGATTTATTTTATGTAAACAGCGACGTATGATTTTAACTCGCATTTAACTAGCTTTTGTTGTTAAAGCTGAACTCGTGTATGACACGTGTCCAATACATGCAACACAGCCTTTTTACTTCAATGTCGGTGTCAGTCCTCTCTACATTAATTCATATGTATGTTTGAGGGAAATATATATCTCGTCCCTATGATATGATTATGCAAACAAACGTCAAAACGAATCCGTATATTATGCACATATTGTATATCCTTTTCATCAAAGTTTCGCGGAACCTCTGTATAGTAGAAATATTGACAGTTGACTTCTATATTCTTTGACACACATCAGCGCTGACATATTGGATATTCACAATTTTGGATTTTATTTCTTCTCTTCGCGAAATTTTAGAGAAAAATTAAATATACTAGAGAAATTTTAATAATTTTTTGGAAAGTTTGATATTGATAAAGTATATAAAGGTATACAAATTATATATATATATACTCGTATATATATATATATATATATATTAATATCATCCATGTCCACTGCTGAACATAAGCCTTACCCATAGGGGGAGTTTTGCCAGTAGTTGCCACGCTTGGGCGGCCTATTGGCAACTGCAGTTAGGTTTTAGTGGTGTTTTAAAAAGAACGCCATTAATTATATATGTGTTATGTTGATACACAATCTAGAAACGGTCAATTTCATTAATTTTCCGACTTCTGAAGTCTAACGCGTACAAAGTAATGGGGAAAATAGCTAGTGAGTATATAATATGGCGATCCAATTGAAAAACATTTTGTAATCTGATTTATTCAGATCGTATTTCATTGTTTGAATATAAAGTCATCTTATTGAACAGGAAATTGGATATCGAGGAAATAAAATTTACTGAATGTCGATTTGTACACTCCATTCCAAAAAGTCTTACACTTTTGCTAAAAAAATAAGATATATTACTAGTTAATAAAACGTTCAAAATTTTATATTTATTTTACATATAGTGTACATACATTATACATAGTGTACATATATTCATATAGTGCACATTGTTTGAGCATTGCCCTATTAATACTATAAATTCAAAAATTGTAACGATGGATGGTTTTTGTTACTCTTTCACACAAAAACTACTGAAAGGATTTGAATGGAATTTGATACATGGGAAGGTTATATCCTCATTTAGCACATAGAATACTTTATTGATTCACAAGACAAAACTATGGGATACAGCTAGTAAAGAATATATTAGAAATTGTAAATCCGTTATTACTAAAAATTTTACAATAATACCTATATTTTAAGAATTTTGGATATTGTAATAAATAAGGAAATAAGTATTTTTCTATGTTGTAGATATAAATTACGCATACGAACCTTCCATAAAAAAATAAATAAATATAAACATAACAGTGCGAACGTTTTACAATTTAATATGTTTAATTATCTGTGATTTCTACTGAATTTCTAATTCGGAATAATATCAGTTGATAAATATATTATTGTGATTATTATTTAAAAAAAATAATATTGATGTGACTGGAAGTACAATTGGTGCAAACAGCTAAAAGATATAGGTTGAAATCCCATCGAATCGACCGAAGTAATATTAAATTTTTTTAACATATTTTTTGAAAAGAAGAAGACCTTTTTATGTGATCATTTATCTTGTTGCTATTCTGATATTTATCATTTTGTTATTGAAGAAATTCATTTATAAAAATAAAAAGCAAAATCACGTTCATATGACATTAAGATAAATCATAATTATGACAATATTGGGTACACGTGTACAACCAAAGAATTTTCCATGTAGACAAATCAATTAATATAACACTTATTAGAAATAAAACTGCAAATTTTTATGTGAACAATACAATATAAAACTAACGGATATACTCATTAATCGGGCCGTGTTGTCCTGGCATAGAATAGGCCACCCTTTCCTTTCCCGTGGATGTAGTAAGAGCCGACTAAGGGAGGGTAATGGATGGGCAACAGCGTCTCTCTTAAAACTAAACTAAAGCCTAACTACGGTTACATGGCAACTACTGGCAACTTAAGGGAAGGCTTATGTTCAGCATTAGACAGTTAAAGGCTGTTATGATGATGATGTTGATACTTATTAATACATATGTTTTTATTGTGTGTAAAATCGAATCTAGGACCGCACTATACCACCAAGTTCATCAAAATATATAAACTGCAGTCTATAGGGTCTTATATAATATAGACAAAACAAGATGCTAATGTTATGTTTCGCTACGGCGTAGTCCGTAGTAGCAAAATAAATCGAGATAAACAAATACAACACAGATTCAAACTAAATTGAATATACAAGTTGAACTAGATGATATAAACTGTGTTTATATTAGTTACTAACTGCCTGTTTCAATTTCGCTCGAGTGTACTAATAAAAAAAATAAGACCTAATCTTCTTTTTTACTCACTCACTCAGTATTTTACATGGAGATTTTTTAAACCAAAATTTTCCATTTCCATATGAAATTTTAAATATTTTCATTCATACAAACCTTGATCTGATAATTATAATAAAAAAATAATTAGGCCAAATAAATGTAACCGTTCTGAAGAAGAGCGTTTACTTTCATTCAGCCTTTGGATTTTTATTTATGATTGACTATTATTATTACTCTTGTACTTATTTCTATATTCATTATTATATAATTTTAATTTTATTATTGTCAATAACGACTTGTTTTAATAAATTATCTAAGCACATGATGTACCTATTCCAATCATAGAAATATTTAAATTATTAAAGACAGCGAACGTCTGGGGGCATAGTCTATTACAGCCAGACACGTGCCAATTACATGCATTATATAAATGTATCGATATTTTTTTTATATCGCAAAGGTGGTAAACGAGCATCTGATGCTCGTTTACCACCTTTGAGCTCTCTGATGGTAAACGAAGGTTGTAGCCTATGGACGCCTGCAACACTAAGGGTATCACGTACGCATCGCCGACCCTGAAGAAACCTTAGTATATACCCTTTTTGAAGAACCTTATACTGTAGAATCTAGGGTAAACCTCGGCAGAGAGCTCATTCCTTAGCCTGAGCGTTCGTAGGAGAAAATTTCTCAGAAACTGCACTGTATGTAACCATTTAAGCTCAAGCGTGTGATGACAAATTCTCTGTCGATGACTGTAGGCATCATTATATATTTATGATATTATTTATTTACTTAGCTAGTTTTTTTTTTATTAAAACATTCTAGAAATAAAAATATTCCCAAAGTCCCTTACATAAAGACACAATTTAAATAATGCCACGCTGTACCGTTGACATGTATGTATTCCCTAAATAGAATACGCAAATGGTGAGAGGCGCCAAACAAATCTATCTTCGCAAAAGCTGGTTTAATTCGTCCCTTCAACGCCCTCTTGTTTTGTCCCTCGTGTAAATATTCTATCTACAATAACATTATATGCTTTATGGAAGCTATTTATTTACACGTATAAAGCGATTTCGAGTTCTTTTAAAATGTAGATATATATACATATGTTGTTTTGTATTCAAAAATTGTATATGATACCAGTATTTAGAGAGGTATCAGATGGTTTCACGCGTAAATAAACTGTTAATAAGTATTTGTTTTATCTACATGAAAATTTATTTGAATATGTGGATAAAATATTTAAATAATACAATATTAAAATTATTATATTATGTTACCTCACGTGTAAATGTGTTGATTTTGTGATAGATATAGAAATTGACTTTTTTTATGCAACTTAAAATGGCAAGCTAACGGCTCACCTGATGGAAAGTGATAACTGTCGCCTATGTCGTAGACATGAACAGTAGATACCATAAATATAACCAAGTATACTGTGTCACTCATAATATTCTTCATGCGTTGCCATTCCAGAGGACTAACCTTAGTCCTCAAAAATAGCATGTCTCTGTGCTCTGTAATTTCATTGCCATATCCCACCCTTCAAACTGAAACACAACTAAGCAAACACAACTGCCTCACCAAACTGCTACTGAAATACGAATGGGACAGAGGTACGCAGATGAGTTTTTTATGACAAACCTAATATAAATATTACTATTACTGTATTCTAAAATTTATACTTTTTATATATTTTTTTAAAAATAGATGTTATAAAAACCATTTAATTCTTCTATAATAGGTCTTTTGTATAATTCTGAAGAGAAATCCTAAAAATGAAATTTCTTTGAATTTCATCTAAATTTAATAATAGATTGGTTGCTAAAATTATCTATATAATGTCTGGAAATCATATTAAAGTTTAGGATAGATAATTTAAATCATTCATTACTATTACAATGGATTTAGACATAATACGAAATATTTTTTTCTTACAATTCATTGAATAAAAGAGAAAACTTTTTTGTAGTAAGATGAGAATCAGTACATCAATAAAAAATTATGAAATAAATGTACATTATTACAATTTATAGATAAAATAGTGCAATAAATTTTAATCGCGACTTCATCTACTTGACCGTAAATTTTATTTTTTTGATGGGTGAAATTGGTATGGTAACCCCACCTGCGCTAACGGGATACGCTGGCGGAGCACCAGTGAATAGTAATAGATGAGAATGAAAACAAGCCAGTTAGCCCATCATGATGAATTGTATGTATTGTAATGATAGTTTCCAGGGGGAACCGTGAGGAGGTCGATCTGGTTGGGTATATTGCTAGCAATGGGATTCTCAGTCTCCATTACTAACAATCCCTTTCCCCCCTAACCGTAAAATATTTACTGACCTGAAAAAAATAGACTATATCTTTCTACATCCCATATAGTAAGTACTTGTTTACCAAATTTCATAGTGATGGGTTAAGCCGTTAAGACGATAAGAGGTAACAAAGGAACTCACTTTTACATTTACAATATTAATGAGGATTTTTGTCGTAGATATTCGTATAGCCAAATAGATATAATATAAAATAGAATGAAGAGAAATATGCTCTGCGTTACAACTAGAGATGTAAATTGTGATAAAATTAATATGAAATCAAAAAGGGGTAAACCATAATCATTAATTGCAAAAATAATTAGCAAAAATGGTTTACAACTGCTGAACGTATCGTGTAACATAGGAATAAAAAAAAATATTTATTTATTTACACTTTATTGCACCAAGTAAAAAGAAAAATGACAAATACAGTAAATATTAATGAGAAGTGATATAAAAGGCGGCCTTATCGCTAAGCAATCTCTTTTAGTCAACATTTGCGTAGAGGACATTGAAAAAAAGACAAAGGGTAGGCAGTGCACTATTATATAAATATTATCACATACAAACATATATACTACTAAATATAAAAATTTAAACTATATAAATACTAAAAATTTAGCTGAACTAGTATTATACTATGTAATGAGGGTTGGGCGCTGTTGTCTGAGATACAGATTTTATAACCTAGTTCAGACACAGATGTTTAAACTGATCCAAATGTACAAATGAATTCGTACCTACTTTTACTGTAATTTCCAATGCTGAGTTTGTTACAATCATGGTTATGCAATAAAGTTATTATTATTATTATTATACATAAAAATTGAGAATCTTCTTTTAGAAGTCGTAAAATGCACATATCTCTTATCTCCATTCTTCAGAATATCAACCTTTCTATTCCACTGCCAGTAGCATTTATTGAAAGCTGAGATTATATACGAGTAGATAGAGTCTCGAGTCTTAAAAAGGGGCCAACTTATTATCAGCTAATTGTCAAATAAGCTGACTCGTTTTTTTCTCAATGTTCAATATACTTACGCATAAAATATATTTTGACGTATTATTTAATAAATAAAATGAGTGTTTACGCATCTTTTTAGATACAGAAATTATAAACTAAAATAAATATTGAAATTATAAAGAAATCACTCATAACTATTTATCACGCAAAATTGTATAAAAACGTTGATCCGCTTTTCTCAAAGCATTTGTATGAAGACACTCTATCTATATAGTCTAAGATTGAAAGATATATATAATAATTATTCTACTTTTTACCCGCGCTTCGTCCGCGTAACAGGAACATGTTCACTGAACGAGATAAAAGTAACCTATGTATGCTCTTATCCATCGAATATATTACGTGTATACCAAAATGATTGGTTAAGCCGTTAAGGCGCTAAAAGGTACCTAATACACAAACGAACTCACTTTCGCGTTTATAATATTAATAGTAAGGAATAAACATTTATCTATAACACATATATATTACCCTGTTATAATATATTGTCAATATTCAATAAATTCTTTTTATACCACTGAGATGACAAACAAGCATACGGCCCACCTGATGGTCAGTGGTTACCGTAGCCTATGAACACCTGCAATACCAGAGTTATTACGCGCGCATTGTCGACCCTGAAGAAACCTCTTTACCCCCCTTTTGAAGAACCCCATGCTGTAGTCTCTTGGGAAAACCTCGACAGGGAGGTATCAATCATAATAATAGATCGCTTACAACTTATAATTATGTACGTACGAAGTCGAAACCATAAATTAAAAAAATAATCATTCATCGAAAACATAAATAAAAACTTAATTTATTGAATAATATGTGGGTAGTTTCAGCTACAATTTTGTATATTCCATATATTTTACAAAGAAAGGAACTATTTTCATACAAAGGAAACCGTGGTCACAATTATAATAAGATTGTTAGAGACCCCTCAATGTTTTCAACGTAAAAAACATTGAAATCCACTTTCGTGAAAGACCCTTATACTTGAAATGTGAATGGAAAAGCCCGGACACAACCCTGTTTTATTCACTCCGAGCCTTTAGAAGTGTCTACCTAAATACGTATGTATATCCTACGGAATATATTACGTTGTATCACTCACATTCTTCAAATTTAGAAGCTACTGTTCTAATAGCGATTTTATTTACAACAGCTTAAAGTCTCTTTTCATTTGCATGTAAAAGTATCCTATTTGTCTATGCCTACAGTATGAACTCAAGTTTTGCTTTAAGCTGTGACAGTAGAAAAGTAGACACGATAATCTGTGCTAGTTTGATCTCTACATGATCCAACCTGGAACTGCGGTTCTTGATGAATTCATCAACTAGTAACAAAGATGGGAATACCATTCTATTTCATATCGTCCAGTCATATGCTTTAGTTTACATACATCTTCACAAACTTTCATATCTTTTATTATTAGTCATCATTGTCATATCAGCTATGATCTCTCCATACCTGAACATAAGCCTTTCCCATAAGAGGAGTTGTACCAGTAGTTGCCAGGCTGGGCAGGAGGGTTGCCAACCGTAGTTAGGCTTCTAATAATGTTTTAAAAGAGACACTGCTACCCATCACTCTACCATTAAATTCCCTTAGTCCTCTCATACGATACCCACGTGAAAGGATAGCCTATTCTATGCTGGGGCACACACGGCGCAGTTTTAGTAATATAGGACACAATTTTAATTGCAAATATTAATATTTCTGATTTATATATACACAGAAATGGAAACGTTTAATTTTTTTTCACAATAATAAATAAGAAACACGTCCAGTTATTTAAAATATTAAAAAGTTGTACGACGGTTAACCGCTAATAACTCTTAACCAACATGAACAAAATATTACAGAAGTCGTAAGAGACATCATAATTCTGAATTAATTCCAATTACTTCAAACCAAAAAGTAAATTAATTTATTCTAATATAAATTCTCAATTTATTGATATACAAAAAATATTTATCTATGTAACACAGAAAAAAAGATAAATAAGTTAAAAAGAATGTGCACAATTATTTTATAAATGTCAGATAAGAGGTATTGGCAGTTAACCGCCGTATAGTTACAGCCCAACGTGAATATTTATGAAAAGAGGTATATTGAACTTCCCGCATGTTAGGTAATAGAATAATCGATTACTAAAACGGCGTAAACATCGTACTAATCATTGTCAGGGGTATTCCCTATCGTGTGATTAGATCCGATAAGTTCAAAAGGTCTATTAGATGAAACATTATATTTTGAACGTAAATCAGACAACATCGCCAACGCAAAAATATCAAATGTCTTAAGAACTTGACAAAAAATGCGAAGGAAAAATTCGATAATTATATATAAAACAGAAATTGCGTGGCACGAGGTAGGTACTACTTGTGTTCTAAGGCGTTGAAATATTAGAACTCTTAACTGTAATTAGCATTGGTTATTTTTAAAACTTTTATAAATATAATGATAAATTTATTTGTAAACATATGTGCACGGGGGGCAAAGGATTGTTAGCAATGGAGTTTGACAGCCCCATTGCTAGCAATATACCTTATTAGGTGGACTTCCACGTGGTTCCCTCTGGAAACCACCGTGAACAATTCTTGTTGAATTCGTCACGATGGGCTAACTGACCTACTTCATCCTCACCTATCATTCTTCACTGGTGCCCCGCCGGTGTATACCGGTGGCGCGGGTAGGGACGCCATTCCATTATCATCCATTTAAAAAAAAACATGTGTGCAGAGTAGGTACAAAGACATACTGATTATTTATTGATGGATTTGTATAAATCTAACATGTTTTGCTAACAGCGTGCAAAATGTTCTTCCAAGGACTAGTGGTAGTTTTAAGTGCCTTACAAAATAAATTTATGCCTTTTATCTATCTATGCCTTACAAAATATATTAATGTTTTATAAACATATTAATGTATGAAATTCTAATTCGGCGGTTCAATATTTATTTTTTATACAACGCAGGGGCATACGAGCATGTGGTTCACCTGATAATAAGTTATATATATATATATATATATATATATATATATATATATATATATCCTTTTTAAAAGGCTCACCTAATGATAAGTGGTTATCGCCGCCTTTAAACATCTGCAACATCAATACAAGTGTATTGCCGGCCTTTTACGAATGAATATGCTGTTTTCTTGAAGGTTACGATGTCGTATCGTATCGGAAATACCTACTGCTGCCGGAAATTGATTCCAAAGATTTTTAAGCAACATTTACGAGGAGTTTTCAAACTCGTCACTATTGTCGTATTTTATAGCTAGCTATACTACATGTCGTCTGTATTTTTCCTTTCAACCAGTAGAGATTACTTTCATGTTGGTGCCGTGTTAATTTTGTAACGACTGGAAATATCAAAAAAATACTATTTTCTGTTTGTCTACGAAACATTTCGGTTCAAGTTCAAATTTGGTAACTTAATTTTTTTTTTTAAGTAACGATTTATTTACTTTTTAACATTGGGATACTCGCCGTGTGGTCCCGGCATAAAAGAGACCAGGCCACCCCTTCCTTTACCGTGGGTGTCGTAAGAGGCGACTAAGAGAGGTCGAGAGACGTCCAGCAGCATCCCTCTTAAAACTGCGGTTGCGAATCCGCCTGCCAAGCGTGGCTACTACTGGTAAACCCCCCACCCCCAGGGGAAGGGTTTATGTTCAGCAGTGGCCAGTTAAAAGCTGATATGATGATGATGATGATGATGACAACAATTAATAAACACTACCAATTATTTTTAATGATGTATTGAATATTACTACCTTAACTTTCTTTCTATCCCACTTGTTATAAAATGCTATTCTGTTAGTAAATGTATTGTTAAGGAAGTCTCTTTCTTTAAAGGGAGAATTTTAGTATAATATCTTTCAAAGTCATCAAAATAATTTTTCATTAAACTTAATCTTTCATTGCTAACTGGTTTATCCGATTGTTATTAGTATATGTTTTTTTTTTTTTAGTTTAGTCCTATTAATTTTATTAAAGTATCTGTTGCAAGGTCTATTATTGGTAACAATATTTGCCGCTGGTGCTTCCTAGCTAAAACTATAATGTTGGTAGGAATCTCTTGTAACGTACCAATTTCGTATTTCATATAAAAAACAATATTTGCAGCAATATTAATTGTGATTTGGTAATAATACTATTTGATTTTTATTTTTGAATTTATTTAGAATTTCTTGTTTATTTCTTTGTAAAATTTTGTCTTTGTCAGTAAAAGGATAGATATAGTTAGCTTTAGTTAGATCGATATAAGATATAAGAATTAGTTTGCGATAACATGTACAAGGTGTAATACATATTAGATAGAACCACCCCATATAAATCTTAATTGGTAATTAAATTGTGGCCATCTGTGATGAGGTCAGAATAAATTATCTTAAATAATTTACATTATTAGGTAATATTTATTGTGAACCTGTTTACGGACCTTATGCAATAAATGAAAAAAAAACGCATGTAGTATATAAATAAAAAATAAAATTGTGTTAAAAAAATCGCGGGACGTAAATTCGCAATTACATTGCTTGCACCACCTGTTGATTTAATAATACTGTTCAATCAAACAGCAATTTAGATTAATTATGTTATGTATATTAGATTCACTTCCTCGGCCTCATTTTATTAACTTCCTTATATAAGAGCGAACGCCCACGTTTGCACAAGTAAGCAATATAATATTGTCTTGTCCGTCTATCCATCCGTGTCCATAATAATCAATTTATCAAACAACATTCAAATAAAATCTGTAACCTCTATTAAATCCTATTACCTCTCACTTAACTACTATTTTTCTGTGTTCTCTACGTTTTCCTTCGTCATTTTTTTTCTATTGTATGTGTGCTGTTAAGTATGTGTATGTTATGTATATATTAGTGTATATATTATATATGTATGTGTATGTATGTATGTATATATGTTTGTATATGATAATATTTATATAATAGTGCACCGCCTACCCTTTGTCTTTTTCTCAATGTCCTCCACCCAAAGGTTGTCTGAAAGAAATTGCTTAGCAATAAGGCCGCCTTTTGTATCACTTCTTATTAATATTTACTATATTTGTTATTTCTCTTTTTACTTGGTGTAATAAAGTGTAAAATAAATAATAAATAAATAAATAAAATTCTAATTCCTCTTTCAAAAGATGACCTTTGTGATTTAGGAGTTTAATATTTGTATACTAACTTAACTTCACGGTTTAGCTTCGATTCTACGATACATGGATTTGACTACAATACAAATTTTTGTATTTATCAGTATTTCTCTTAGTATTTAGAAAAACATATAAATGTATGTTTATTATACACGATATTACGGAGACATACCATCTTAGTTCTCAGAAATGGCAATGCATGAGTAGTATATTGGGCATCACTGGATATTCTACGGTATCCATGGTGCTGCAGATGTGGATAAGTAATGATTACTAATTTCCATCAAGAGGGCTATCGACTTGCTTGACATCACCTTTTATCATCGCACCACTCGCCATCGACAGGGAATTCATTCTCACTTCGTAGAACCAAAATGATCACTGTAGTTTCAGAGGAACTTCCTCCCGCGAACACTCGAGTTGTGAAAAAACCTTCTTGCCGATGTTTTCCCTTGAAATTACTCCATGAGGTTCTTCAAAAAGAGCATAATAAAGTTTCTTAAGGGGCAGCAACATGTGCGTGACACCTTTAGTGTTGCAGGCATTCATAGACTACGGTAGCCATTTACAATCAGACGGGCATTATGCCTATTCCCAACATAGTTTACATTTAACATTACACTGCCAAATTTGCATGCAATAATTGCTCGACAATCGCGGATAAAAATAATGGATTGTAAAACTGCTCTATATCACACAGTATCGATATGGCGATATCTCTGACATTTAATTATTTAATATATTTACATCACAGTAAATAGCTCGATGTTGTTGTCATAAATTGCTAATGAACATCCTGCGAAAGAACTGTGTCTGGGAAAGAGCCAACTCGAGATATTGTTAATTTTAAATTTTCGCGTTGGTTCCACATGTACACTATCGGATCGAAACTAACGCGATGGAAAATTTGCAAGTACATAATACCTACATACCTTTGCCTCTTTATTGCCGATGTTTCGACATGGATTATAATCATTATTATTATATATCTATATTATTATACGTCGCGACCACGTAGTGGTGCAATGTTAATAATGGACATTAAGTCCCGATAGTGTATTGTTTAAATGGATGATAATGAAATGGTAACCCCCCTGTGCCAACGGTATACGCTGGCGGGGTAACAGTGAGGGATGACAGGTGAGAATGAAACGGCAAATCAGTCAGCCCATCGTAATGAATACACCTGGAATTCAGTACGATGGTTTCCAGAGGGAACCATGTGGAGGTCGACCAGACAGGGTATATTGCTAGCAATGAGACTGGTAGTCCGCATGACTAACAATCCTCCCCCCCCCCCCATAGTGTATTTAAATTGTGGTGATTTTGTTGCCCCAAAGGGGAAACTTAAATTACGAGAAAAATTACAATTATTACAAATATTATAAATAGAAAAATAAGTTTTTTTTAACACTACATGTGACCACATCATCCTGAGCGAGCATAGAGATGGCATGGTCCACGAATACGACCAACTGAAAAGAGAACGTTCCACTCTCAACAGTTGGCCGGACCATGCCGGCTTACTAAGTGCTTTTTCACACTACGTTTGACGAATCCGAGGTTATAGGACGAAGGAAATATGTTACGGGATAACGGAACGTTACTTTCGTTCAACATCATTGTAAGAGAAAAAAAACTTAAAATAAATACTATAAGAATTCCTATAAATAGTAGTAACAATAGTAACAATTTATATATTCTTTTGAAAAGACTCAATCCCAACAGTGGGATGTTAATATGTTTATTTATTTGTTATGTTTTGATGGTTACCCCACCGATCGTCTTGAAATTTGATATAAATGCTATTTGGGATAGAGAAAGGCATAATCATTTCAGCCCTTACTTGTCCACTGCTGAACATAAGCCGTCCCATAAGGAGAATTTTGCCAGTATTTGCCACGCTTAGCAGGCGGGTTGGCAACCGCAGTTAAGGATTTAGAGATATTTTAAGAGGGGCGCTACTACCCATCCCTCTACTTTTAAGTTCCTTTAGTCACCTCTTACGACGCCCACAGAAAAGAAACGGGTGGTCTATTCTATGCCGGGACCACACGGTCACGAGAGAAGGACATAGGCCACTCTTAATCTTAGTCAATATATATATATATTCCGATCACGCGGACAAAATCGCGATGTAAAGCCAATTTGTTGTTTCCCCAAACCGCAAACATTTCACAGGAAAACAACATAATCCATAGCTGTCACAACTACATAAACAAATGCTTACTATGTACTATTTTAGTAGTAGTTACTATTTTATTTACTGTCGTATTAACGATTTTACTTAGAATTACGCAATTTCGAATTCATGCGCCACTTTAACCTAAATAAAACCATTTAATCAAATTTACGTAAATACCAGAATTAAAAAATAAATTTGACATATACCTATACCTCACTATGGATGAAGTTTACATTGTTTATTGTAAAATATATTTATTATGGTTATTCTATTACTTGTAATATTGAATTTAATTTAATGCTTTTTTCTATAATTATACTTAATTTCAGACACAAATGTACATTACATTGTTTTTTGAATAAATGACTAATGTCTATATTAGCTGAACCCAGGTCAGAAATTTTTGAACATTTCTATAAATTATTGATGCCCATTAATTCCTCTCTTTCCGTGATTAGGGAAAGTAGATAAAACTTTATATGAGAAATCAGTTCAGGGTACGATAGGGCTTATATAGTATACCTGAAGAAGGTTTATTTATATCATAAAGGTAACAAACAAGCATACATCTGAAGGTAAAAGCCATTAAAATAAAAATTACGCAATTTATATTGCTGGTGTTAGAACAATTTAATGAAAATGGCAACATCTGCATTACACTCGTATATTACTAACTTTTTGTACGCGTAGATTTCAGAAGTAGAAAAACCAATGAAATGACTATTTCTAGATGGATCAAGAAAAAATATACACCATATTTTAAGTTCGCCGTGGGGTACCGACATAGAATAGGGGTAGGCCGCCCCTTTCTTTCCCGTGCTTGTCGTAAGAGGCGACTAAGGAAATTTAAAGGTCGAGGGATGTGCAGCAGCGTCCCTTTTTACATCGTCAAACCCTAACTGTAATTGCCATTCCACTTGCCAAACATGGCAATTACTGGCAAAGCAACCTCTTACCCACCACTAACCACTTAATGGCTCCTCTCATCTCTAACCAATTAATGGCTGATATACTAATATTTTTAGTTAGAGTTTCAGGAACACAGCTGTGAAAACTGCTTCTAATTTAGTGCAATAGTTTTTTGCGTGATGTCGGAACGAACATACAGACAGGTAGACAAAATTTCTAAAAAATATTGTTTTACCGTATATTGACTACTAAGACTCCTCATATTATTTTTTCTTAAATATCATCCTTGTACAGACATCGTACAGTTACAATTTTATTCTATTAATAGCATTTTAAAAGTTCGTAATGACGTTTTGATCTTTGTTGGAATTACGCTTAAATAATAAATTTGAATAAAATGTAGTATGCAAATAAACCCTAACCTAAACTAAGAAATTCGCCCATTCACGAGAACAAAATCTTTAAATCTTAGATTATATACAATGGATAGAGCCTCGAGCCTCAAAAACGGGTCAACTTTTAGTCCGCTAATTGTCAAATTAGATGACTCGTTTTTTTTTATCAATGTTCTATTATTCATAAAATGTATCTTGACGTATTGTTTAATAAATAAAATGAGTGTTTACACATTAAAATGATTTAGAATTTATAAGACAAAATGAATATAAAAGTTATAAAGGAATCATAACTATTTATCACGCAAAATTGTATGAAAAAGTTGATCCGTTTTTCCTAAGCATTTCTAAGGGGATACTCTATCTATATAATTGAAGCTTTAAATAGACCTAGCTAGTTTTCAATAAGAATAATTATTTAGTAAATTTAACATTAAGTTTCATAAAAAAATTTAACTCAATTATAGCAAAACCAGTTGTTTTGGTTTAGAAACTAAACCACTAAACCGATTTTGATAATATTTTATGGTACTAATCCGATAATATATCGTTTTAGATAAAAATAGGATTTTTCTAATCGGTAAACTGACGGAGTAATGTGGTAACAAACATAAAAAAATACAACCAAATTGAAAACTTCCTCCTTTTTTGTAGTCGGTTGAAAACTAACTTTCCCTAAAGCGTTATAACAGAAATAGAAATCGGTAAAACCGGGACTACATTTTTACTAAGAAATAATTAAGCCACCTCACTTGCTTAGTTCTAAAAATATGTACCCACAAACTTAGTACGTGGGTACGTAAAAGCTTGTAAATAACTATAACCGATTGTAGATTATATTATGCCAGCTCTTCCCACGACTATTACATGTATAGTAAAGCAAGTTGATCACAGGACTCCTACTCAAATACCTACATACCTATATACTTTCTCCTATCTACCAAGGTCGGGGGAAAGAGATTGTTAGTAATACGAACTACCAGTCCCATTGCTACCAATATACCCTATATTGCTAGCAATGGGATGGTGTCAGGTCGACTTCCACGTGGTCCCCCCTGGAAATCATCGTGCTGAATCACGATGAAAGAACTGACCAGCTTTTTTTCCAAGGTCAGGGGGAAGAGATTGTTAGTAATGAGGTCTAGGGTCTCAATTACTGCCAATATATCCATCAGTTCTACCACCACATGATTGTCCCTAGAAATCATTGTGGTTGATTCTTAAAGAATTTGTCACGATGAACCGACGTATCTGCTTTTGTCATCCCTCACTGGTACCTCGATATCATTACATAGCATTCTATTATCATCCATAAAAATATATACCTGAATCACTAGATTTAGTAATTCTAGATTTTTGTAGACATAGAGATGAAAATATTTTTCCTTACCAAAGAAAAACATATATATACATACATATACTTGTGTATATTTAGGTAGGTACACACAAAATTACCGTATGGTCCTGTCATAGAATGAACCACCCCTTCCTTTCCCGCGGGTGTCCTAAGAGGCGACTAAGAGAACCTAATGGCCGAGGGACGGTTAGCAGCGTCCCTCTTAAAACATTAGCAAAGCTTAACTGCGGTTGCCAACCCACCTGGCAAGCACAGCAACTACTGGCAAAACCTCCCTTATGGGGAGGCCGTGAACAGTTCATGGTTGACGTAATAATATAATAATAATATTAAAATTTAATTCCATATACTAAATAATAATCAATTATTTATACAAATTTATTTGTTTATTTACTTATTTATTTGAACAACTGGATGAGTTTTACAATCTCCCAATATGCTTGCACGGGAGAATATCAATATAATAACACATATTTTACTTTTAATATATGTTTACTATAAGGTAATGATTGAAATACAAATAAGTCAAGTAACTATTACAACTGTTCATTTTAAATCCTTACTATACATAAGTACTTTTAGTAGGTATCTTATTATAATTATTACTTACTTACTTGTAGTTATACTTACTTACGATAATAAATGAATTAATTAACTACAAAACAATAAAAGCTTAATGTACAGAACAACTGTAGGTTTAACGTGTAATTTATTACAGCTGTTAAGTTTGATGTCACATGATTGTCAAAACGAGAATGTTAATACAGAAATGACATACATGTAGCACAAGTTAGAAGCCGTATACGTTTCGTTGACATAGTAACTGTAGATATATATTATGTATTTGTAAATAGATAAGTCAAGTTCATCGGATAATGTATGAAATTGTTACTGGATTACTGAAATGCGGATTGACCCCCAGGGTTACGGTTTAATCAATTCTTAAATCATGTTATGCCACTGTTCACATCTACGACGCGTCTATGTATGTTTACTTATAATCACGTGGCGCCAAACTCACCGGTCCAAGGTTGTCAAAGCCGTGGCGCAACGCCACATCGTGGACCTCGTCGTGGCGCAGGGATCTCTTGAACCTGACGAGGAACGAGTTGGTGAATACCTCGCGGGAGGCTGTCGCGGTGATCAGCACAGTCGCAGCCAAGCATTGTAGCCACATGTTCGCGCTGTGGCCGACACTGGCTGACTGAGGCCCGACTCCCGCTGACGTCACTAGATATCGATCAGGGTGCTGCACATGCGCACACGCGACCATCATTCAGGTCCAAAGAACTAAGTCCAATTACGAAACGTTACATGTTCATTGTTGAAATTTACACTAGAAGACATCCTCGGAATGAGATAATCATATTTTAACATGCTTACAATAAATAGGTATATTTTTGTTTCTTTCATATGTACACATCTGTAATCCCAGATAAGATGTGCTTAAATAAAATGCTTAGATGTAGATATTCGTCAAAAGTAACAAATAAAAAATTGTACACTGGACTAAATGTTAAAAATATTTAAATCAATTTAGAATATATTAAATACTGTCTGAACATAATTGAACGGTTTCTTGAAAATCTGTTCTGAAATCTTGATGAAATCTAAATCTGAAATTCGACTTTGTAAAAAATATTTCATTTTAATAGAACTAATGAAAAGATATCCGTACCGTCTACCGTATCGAAAGGGTTAGAAAGGTTTTAAACTTTTAGCTGTTCAAATCTTTGAAGCAGGATACAGCTATTTGCTTCCTACTTCGGATGGCCTTAAAGCCGTCGTGAAGAGTAGTACGCAGGAATAGCAACGCGGGGGGGGGGGGGATCATGAGCGAAACAATATACTCTGTTATGTCCATAATACTGTTCATGCGCTTTCGGATTACCATAAAAACGGCATAATAATAATATAATCGGGAGTTGATCGCGAGCATATCTATTATTTACCTTGTATGGAAGTCACAATATTATAGGCATCAATCGGCGGTAGTTGCAATAAAAAAAAACT
The DNA here is from genome assembly GCF_026898425.1 of Galleria mellonella. NCBI lineage: Eukaryota > Metazoa > Arthropoda > Insecta > Lepidoptera > Pyralidae > Galleria > Galleria mellonella. The sequence continues at coordinate 9,874,504 of NW_026442138.1, forward strand.
GTTCGTAGTAGAAGCAGTACTAGGAAAGAACTCGGCAATGCTACTTTATATATAGTGTTTGTACAGGTGGAACTGTGTAATGCGCCTGAGTAGATCTTAAGTAGTTACTTCTTAAATTAAGAACCAATACATTGATGCATTTTTATCTGAGAGGTAAAAGTAATCCTTATACCTTTGTCTTGTGAAATAGCAGCGTAAAACAGAAACTAACCGTCCTCACATACGGGGAATTTACAAAATCGTTTGCATGAATACCTCTGTCCCACGCGTGTTTCTGCCGTAAAGCCGCTGTGGTTGTATTCCTTTGTTACTAATTGAAAGATGGGTTATAACAGTGTAATTATGGAATATGGGCATATACATAGTTATGAATGAATAACCTTTTAGTCTTTAGGAATGATCACACCGTGAGGGGTACCGCGGGTTTTTTTTTTTTTTGTTAGATGAAAATGGATTGGTAACCCCGCCTGCGCTAACGGGATACGCTGACGGAACACCAGTGAAAGGTGCTAGATGAGAATGAAAACAGGCCAGTTAGCCTATCATGATGAATTCATCATGAAGAATTAACCATGACAGTTTCCAGGGGGAACCGCGTGGAGGTCGACCTGGTTAGGTATATTGCGAGCAATGGGATTTTTAGTCTCCATTACTAACAATTCCTTTCCCCCCGATGGTACCGCGAGTTTCACAGTGTAGCCAGAGATGTACTTGATCCTCGCGACGGTTCAAGTGATGGTAAGTGGTGACTGTCTATATATGAATATCATAAAGTCATCTTACAAATATTATACCCATACAAAAACCAAAGACAAAGGAGAATGGTGTGTTAGTAATAGATACCACTACTAGACATATATATGCCCTATCAGATCAATGTCCCAGTCTCATAAACCATAGCAGTTGAATCTTGATGAATTAGTTACGATGGGCTAACAGACCTGCTTTCATCCACTTATAATCCTCTCTATCTGACGTCCCGCCAGCGTATACTGATAGCGCAGGCGGAATAACCAATCCATTACCTTCCATTTAACCCTTTGACCGCGTATTTTTTTTTTTTTTATTTAAAACAATATAATACTTAGCTTTGACAACAAATAGCAGTACTAGTATTTAACCATCTAGCGAGATTCTGAGAAACAATATCAATCTACCAAAACAAAAATCGCGGAATAACAACGTCAATAAACGTAAAAAATGCGAACACGTCGTAATCGCGGAATGCGTAAAATTAAACTAGTAGATACTGCACGTGAAAATCGCAGAATGCCCAGTTAAAGAATTAAAGGAATATCAAAGACTTTCCCTGCAAGGGATATAACTCCTCGAGCATTGTGGATGGGGTCTTCGAAACCTTATTCTCTCCTTTACACTAAAACAACATTTATTCAAGTAGAAACCTAGATAGGTACTGACTCAAGCTAAATCTTTGTATCACTATTTGAAGAGTAGAAGATGTCATGTCACAATTATCATGATATATTAGTTTAAGGTCTATCGTGGCAACTTGCTGGATAAAGCATTCAAGCATACTATCTGCTTGATCATCACCAGTGACACAATACAAGCTTTTACAATACAATACAAAATAATAAAAAAACACTACCGGTTAATAATAAAAAATGGCGCCATACAGCCACCATATACCCCACACATCTAAATCTATTCAGGTATTTATAAGTTATATATTTTTACTTTTTTTTTATTATAAGCAAGGGTCTACCTGATGAAAAGCGGCTACCGTCACCCACGAACACCTGCAACACGAGCAAAGTTGCTCGTACATTGCCGACCTTTCAAATGTTTAGAAGCTTGTTTTTTTAAATATCCCATATTATAGTGGAATTAAGGAACTCATATACATAGATAAGCCTTGGGCAGTCGTGTAAAAATATATCGTAGCTAGGTAAACGTCACGTCACAAATTGAGCACAGTAAAGTAATAAAAATAATAATCCACTTTTCTTATCCAGTGGCAAAGTTACTAATCATGAGTTTTATTTCGTCCACTATATTAAATGGTTACGTAATGATAGAGCTGGCAATAAAAATCAACATTAAATTAACAGACATTTTCTATTCCATACAATTATGACAGGATATAATACGTCTCATATTTTTCTGTCCGTAAAAATAGTATCATCTATTCTTAAGTGTGGCAAAAGTGTTATGGAACCTAAAATACTTAGTGAATATATATATATATATATATATATATATATATATATATATATATATATATATATATATATATATATATATATATATAGCAAATTACCCACACTCAATATTTTTATATACAGAATGTCATAACAAATAGATTTGCGGAGCTTCTATTCTAAATCAGAGAATAATTTTAACAGCGGCTCACTGCTTATACGGCTGTTAAATTACATCAAGAAAACATCGCATAGATGTTACGGTTAGCTATGAAAATATTAAAAAGGTGAGTGAAGAATCTTGGTGACGTCATTCATCTACATTTAATAATGGAATTTGTCACTAATCGTTAGTCGAGTCGAAATATATGTAGGCAACAACGTCACCTTCACAGTCTGCTGCGCTTAATAAATATAGAAATTTTCCATTGACATAAAACAGCAAGGATATTTCGAGTTCGGTAGTCTATGGGGGAAGTTTGCATTCCACAATAAGAAAAATAATTGATATAGAATATAACCTTTCCTATCTAAATTAATACGTTTTTAATAAAATGCAATAAGTTCATTACTCCAATTGTTACTTGCTGTACCCTACAGGCTCCAGAATACTCACTATAATAATATTATATCAATTTACATCTATTATAACATTATGGAATACAAATAAACATATATGAAATAAACCTATCTGTATACTAAATATCATTAAAATTCATATTTTTTAATTAAAATTAGTAGTTTTTAAGTACAAGAATAACAAACATCCATCCATTCTTACAAACTACAGCGTTTATAATCGTATTAGAACTATTTCTTCTTAGATAAATGCATATAAATAAATTATTTGGGCTTCATAAAATACGCTTGCTATGCCAAGCAGATAAAACCGAGTGCCAAAATCCAAATGAATCTACCTACGAGTATGCATAGATGAGGGCATGGAACTTAATTCCAGATAAGACAAAGAGATAGCACATTTTTCCCGGGAATAAGTCAAATTGACCATATATTAATGACTTATTATTTAAATTTTAATAAATTCAAACTTCAATTAGGTATATCTAACGAGATAAACTTTTAGATAAATATTGTTTAAAAAAAAGTGTCCAAATGTATAAATCACAAAAAATACGATGAATTACTAGTAGCAAATGGCATAGCTGTAGCTTACTTGAACAAAAATGTACCGTTAGGAAGCATGTACAATGTGTATTAATTACTGGACAAATCTCTCCAGAAATAAAAGCTTATGTAGCCGGTTGGGGTATCATACCCCATTCACCGCAAAAAAGACACCGTTTGTCGTATCACCTCACTTTCAGGGCACTTCCCTTGATAATAAGTCGAGTCTGGGGATTCTTGGCGTCGATATATCTAGCGACGTCCAGTTTTGCGGTCATCTGGAGGAAAAAGCTAAGATAGCTTCCAAAAAGTTGGGGGTGCTCAATAGGGTGAGACGGTATTTCACGCCAGAAAACCGCCTGAAACTGTATAAAGCTCAAGTGAGGCCACACATGGAATACTGTTCTCACCTGTGGGCAGGAGCGCCACAGTACCAACTCCTTCCGTTAGACCGCATTCAAAGTCGGGCAGCTCGAATTGTTGACGATCGGCGTCTTACTGTCCGGCTCGACCCACTGAAACTGCGTAGAGATGTTGCATCTCTGTGCATCTTCTACCGAATTTATCATGGGGAGTGCTCTGAAGAATTGTTCGGATTGATACCTGCTGCAGATTTTCACCATCGTACAACCCGCCATAAACTAAAATTTCATCCCAACCATCTGGACGAGTGGCGGTCCTCCACCGTGCGTTTTTCAAGGCACTTTCTTCTACGCACAACCACTCTTTGGAATCAACTTCCAGCAGCAGTATTTCCGAACCGATACGACAACATAACCTTCAAGAAAAGAGCATATTCCTTTTTAAAAGGCCGGCAGCACACCTGCAATGCCGTAGGTGTTGTGGGTGACCATGGGCGGCGGTAGTCACTTACCATCAGGTGAGCCGCATGCTCGTTTGCCCCCTGTGTTGTAAAAAAAAAAAAAATCATACGTGTAAATATATTTACATACAAATAACTGTAACGACAATTGTATATCATCATCATCTCAACCATTATCCATCCAATGCTGGACATAGGCCTCCCCCATAGTTGGGAAGTTTTGCCAAAAAGTTCTTTTGTAAGGTAGGAACCTTAAACATCTAGCTATGGCCCTGAGTATATATGTTAAGTAACCTACATGTCAAATTCATTAAATCCATTTAGCCGTTTAAGCTTGATTGTGTGACAAACATACTCTCATCCAAACATGATTAAAAAACTTTCACATTTAGTAATATTAGCGACCCATCCCGGCTTCGCGCGGGTTCAATATTTGTTTGTGTAACTTTTAAACTGTTCAACACATTTTAGTAAGGCTGGTTATTTTGACGTGTGTAAAAGTACTGCACTAATATTCTATAAGTATTTAAAATTGACGGCTTGTAGAATTTATTTTACTTTTAATATAAAGATCATCTTTTTGGCTCACTTAGATATATGGTGTCACGGACTTTCTACTTTTTACTACAGCATAACAATTGTTTATAGTTTTCATAAATAACTGTAAAACTTTTCATCAGAATAGCCAATCAGAAAGCAGACGGGAAAAGGGATTTTTTAATTAATGATAATGAAATAGTAACCACGCCTGCGCTAACGGTATAACGCAAGCGGGGCACCAGTGAAGGATGATAGGTGAGGATGAAGGCGGGTTAGTTGGGCCCTCGTGAAGAATTTAACAAAAGTTTACTACAGTAGTTCCAGGGGGAACCGCATGGAGGTCGATCTGATAGGATATATTGTTAGCAGTTGGCTGTTAGAACCCATCACTAATCATATACCGTTAGCGCAAGCGAGTTTACTATTTCATTATTATCCATTATAAAAAAAAACATCCACACAGTTCCACCTAGAAACCATCGTGATTAATTATTGATGGATTTATTACGATGAGCCGACCGAGCCACTTTCATCCTCAATTATCATTAGTCACTGATACTCCACCAGTGAATACCGATGCCGCAGACGGGCCACTATTCCATTTTACCACCCCACTATGAACAGGTATGACAGACACAATAATATACCTAATTATACTCAGTATACGATAACCCCTTGCTATCCAAATTGAGATTCAAAGCCACGTGTTCGTACATCAGTGAATTAACAGTGGGTATGTTCTGCGCAGGAAGTCATGCCTTGTTGTAAGATATTTTATCTATCTTTAATATAAACAGATGGCAGATAAATCCGTGGATAAAATCGTTCAATCAGCACTCATATGAAAAAGTACATCAGACGTTTCCATCTCATCATATTTCATGAACAAACTGGTCTCCTGAATAAGCGGGAACCAAGTATATCGATAGATAGCTAATGCTTGCAGCAGAACGCGAATTTCTAGAAAATCTCTCCTAGGAGGGTTTAGGTGGGGGCCTCGGAGCAGTCCCCTTTACCCCGGCTTCAACTCTGAGGGTCCTCTGAGTCACTGGGTTAAAGCTTAAACATGGGTAGGTTTAGGTGAGGCGTGATCTTCTACCAATTATCTATTGCTTATACTATGAGCTCTGTTTAATTTGGCGCTGAACATGTTCCCCGCTGTTCATGCTTTTACATCAGCTTATTTGCACATGATTAATTTTATTTTTTATTTTGTAAACAGGAGAGACTCTCGCAGTACATTAATTGCAAATAGATGTCAACAAATCGGAGTGGTATCATTTAGAATCTTAAAATGGTCAGTGCTTATGGTTTATGCAAAAATGTCACTCATGGATCAAAAAGAATGTCAAAATTTTATATTGCAATAAACATATAAAATTAGTTGTTATGAGCTTCCATTTATTGATGAAGTTTGTTCCGAGTTAAAACCAAAAATATTGCTGCTACAATACATATTATAATTTTGTATTCTATTTTCATAATATAGAATATCACTGATTTTGTAATAAAACAACAAATAAAATTTCTATTTACCTACTTAATTGTAAGACATTTGTACTATACCATTTTTGAAAAACCAATATTTTACAGTCATTGATTAATTGCATTCTTATAAATAAAAACTAAGATAACAAAACCACTACTATAGTTAGCAAATAAACTAACTAGCTAAGATATAAGCTATATGAAGCATTACTGCATGTTTACCTCATATTAGAAAGGGTAAGTGTCATATATAAAGAATTATAATACCTTTGGAAGCAAAAGACCAGGACACAATTTTCCTGGATTATTTAAATTATTACTTCAAGATTGATGAATGTGGAGGAAGCGAAAGAGGTTTGTTTGAATCGAAGCATTTGGCGTTCCATTGTTTCTGCCTACCCTAATGGGAGACAGGCGTGACAGATATGTATGTATGTATGTACTTCAATTAATAAACTGTTCAAACACCAATTATTCAAACAAAATCTATATATTGTTTCATCCCCTTTAAAACCAAGAAAACAAGTTAACAATATAATTTTTATTAAACATAACATTACAGGTTAATTTTAAATTCTTGCTTCTTATTGAATTAATTAGTGCTACCACTGGAAGATGTTGCAGTACATTCCTTCTCCATATCATGGGATGGTGGGTGCTCTAAAACATTATCAATCAAACCAAATGCTTTAGCTTCTGCTGGAGACATAAAGCAATCCCGTTCCATAGAATTCTGAACCTTCTCAACAGGTAATCCTGTATGTCTGACATACAGTGCATTAATTTGTGCTTTTAGCTTTAAAATCTCTTCTGCTTGAATTTGTATATCTGTAGCCTGTCCTCTCACTCCGCCGGATGGTTGATGGATCATGATTCGAGAGTTAGGGAGTGCATGCCTCATCCCGGGTGCTCCTGCAGCTAATAATAATGATGCCATGCTACATGCTTGACCAACACACCATGTTGCAACTGGAGGCGTTATATATTGCATTGTGTCATAAATACCTAGCCCTGCAGTTACGGCACCCCCAGGAGAATTTATATATAAGTGAACAGGCTTTTTACTGGACTCCGACTGTAGGAATAGTAATTGAGCTACTACTAATGAACTTATATCATCATTAATGGGTCCCATGAGGCAAATTATCCGTTCCCGCAGAAGTCTAGAGTATATATCGTATGCTCTTTCACCTCGCCCAGTTTGTTCAACAACAATAGGAATCATACCAATTCGGGCTGGCTCACTGGTACTAAATCCTTTTGTTACATGTGCTTTAGTTACTTTTATTGCAGACACTGCCCTTGCGAGCTGCCGAAAGTAGTTCAAAGCCATTTCTATGATTGAATTTTTTAGCCGGATTTATAGGTTATTCGTACTTTTTATTTATTAAAATCAAAGTAGTCTTGAAAATATTTTATTTTACAACTTATAATCTTTATATACATCTACTTTTTAAAGTATTAATATTCTTATATTTTTAATAATATATTATTTGAAAATAAAAATATGTTGACAAATCGACTGACAAATTTAATTTGACAGTGACAGTTTAGGAAAAGATTGCCAAGTACTATTTTTTTAATTTTACCCATATATCACAATTTTTTTTTCTCCAATAGTTACAATTTCTTTTCTTTTTATTTTTACTCCATCAGAAATTCGTGTTGTTTTTCAATACATTTTACCATGTAAGTACAAAGTGAACGACGAAAAAGATGTACCTATACCATCTGTTCTGCCTCATTGTTATATTTTATTGTATTTATATATTGCTGTATGGTTTACAAATACAAAGACCGTAAAAAAGTTGTTCAAACTTCTCCAAGTTGACATCGCTTAGAGAATTTCACTACTCTAGTAAGAAAAAAGAAGCAATTTTATTTACCCAAAATTACAACAGTAATATCTCAGCTGGCAACACTGATTTAGGGCTGTCAAATACCAAATCATAATAATAATTATCCCTAACCACATGTCTACTAATCTGCATCACATCTCTAGTAGGTTCCTGCGGATAATCAAAGCTTAAAGAATTAAAATTACATTTCTATATTATACGTATTCTTTAGTATCAAAATTGATACTCAGTATTTCATTGCAGTATTTCTTATCTCTAAAACCTAATAATTACTACTACCACTAGAAAATTATGATATTAGATCAGAGATTAGATATTCTCTGATCTATCATCACCTCTCTAAATTTATTTTATAGACTAATATCTACAGTATCAGTATTAAAATAGCAATTTTTTAACAGATGGCATAGGAATAATTACACCGCCGGCACTTCCGATATACAGTAGCGGGTACCAGTGAAGGATGATATTTCATAATTGCTAGCAACGGGACTGATAATCTGCATTACTAACAATCAATTCCCACCCCCAATAGCAACAGCAATAGATAACTTAATCCCGTAGTACATTATACTAAGTCTATGTTTAGCCCTGTAGATTACATTACATATATTGTAACTTACAAGGGGGAGACAAAGTTACACAAGATTTTTTTTTAATAACATGTAAATATTTATATACACAATAGATACCCTCTTTTAATAAAGAAACAGGAAACAATAAAACTTAAACTTAGATTTTCAAAAATATATAATATTTCATAATTAGGAAAGCAAATTACTGGATTTAAATATATAATTGTTTCAGTCATGTACCTATGGTTTAAATTCATTCTTTAAAAAGAAATATTCAGCACTAAAATGACACATGCATGTTCTGTTGACTCACAGACGGTACAAAAAGATGCCAGAAATGCTTTAAGTATAAAAATTAAATAATGTGACATGACTATTAAAGTACTTGTCCTGACATTACAAATATTATTTATTGATAGCAAAACCCCTCTCATGCTAAACTCTTCTGATAAAGACCATCTAAAATGTAATCTTTTAAACTATATTCGACATAAACTTCATATAGGTAGTCTGAATCAAAATTTAACCAATTGCACTTAATTTTGTACCAAAGATTGACATGCAGAGTGACAAAATATGTGCAATCGCAGCATCTATTTAAACTGTATCTATGACTTGATTAATGACAAAATATTGGCAAAATGGCAAAATTTATTATATATTACATCATTTATTCACTGGCCGACGTCGTCTTAATTTCATTAAAGCTTCTTGCCTTTTCTTTTCAATGACTAATTTTAAGTCTAGTGAATTATTTGTTTTTTGTTCATACAAATTTACATTTGTTGATAATGCATTTGATTTAGAGCTGGGAATCTTAAGTTGGAATTGATTTCTTTTGACTACTGCTTGTTGTGTACTCTGTGTACTTTCAAGTGGACTGCTCCTTTGTGTTGCTGTGAATGGTAATAACCTTTTTGCAATTAGTTTTTCTCTAGCTTGTAGCCTTTTTCTCTCAATCTCATCTGGACTGCATTTTATTGGAGAGTCTCCAGAAACTGAAATTAACAATTAATTAATAAACAAAAATGCATAATAAGGATTCTGAAATTTTATTTTCCTATTATTAATAGCATAAGGTGTTTTTCTTTCATTTGAACCCCACTCCAACTCCTTTGTGAGATTTAGTAAGATTCTCTCTTCTCCAGCCCTCTCTTATCTGTAATATTTTATATAAATACCATAATAATTTTGCTTATGTCAGTCAAATAAGAAAATAATATAAAATTGAAGTAAAATTCTCAGTTATTGATGATATATTATTTTCTTTTGTGCTCACATAGCTATTATGATCCCTAATAAAAATATTTGTTTAGATAAAATAAAGTATTTACCTGAACATTTGGCAGCATCATTTCCATAAGGCATTGAATTGTACCTGCCAAAAGCCATTCCACTTGTTGATGGTTTATTTACATTAGCACAAGATGGTGATTCTGGCATGGAACTATGACGACCAAATACTTTAGTTGAAGGACTACCATCATAATGTGTTAACTCCTTTACTTTCCAATTATCCTCATTAGGAACATTAAAATTAACTTTTCGGTTTGTTACAACTGGCATTTGAGTCAATTTCTCCAATGCACTATCATTTAAATCACTCACTAAAGTATCAAATGAATCATTGTTAAGATGAGGTGAATTACATTTTTTGGTCTTGCTCACAGCTGGTGACTCTAACTTAATACTATTTAATATGGCATCCATTGAATCTTCATTTATTTTAAAACTAAAATCAGGTTTAAAATTTCTAATGTTGTTTTTATTTTTCTCATAACAAACTTTTTTAGCTGCAGTCGGTTCATGTTTCATTATATTCTCTTCAACCACTTGACTGGCTTTTAAAAGACACTCATTCATTGAATCATCTGATTCCAAGGCTGTTTCTGGTTCGTGTTTACTGAATTTTGAACTTAACACATTCCGTCGGAGGCATCTTGAATTTGTTTTCAAACCACTCTTTGGAGAATCTCTTGGTGATTGCAATGTGTCATTAAAAAAAATATCTTCATTTTCTGATCTTCTGCTTTCTGGTGTACGACTATTCACTGGCTTTTTCCCTATCAGTTCATGTAGATTTTGGTTCAATTCAATTAAATCTTGAAACAGTTCAGTTCTTTTCTGTGATGGTTTAACTACTTTACGTCTAGGTAATTGTCGCTCTATTTGTTTATTTTTGGATGACTTTTTTGTTTTTCTACTTAGAGGAGTGGAATTTCTTAAATGCGAGGCGAATGTGTTTTCCGACTTTGGAGTATAAAAATTCCAAACGACATCTGTTTCACCCTCTGCACCATCTTGTGTACACAAAAATGGGACGGGACTTCCAGCCTCAGAGTCACATATTGAATCACTGTCTCTAGATGGAGACTCTGCATGTTCAGGCGTTGAGCGTCTCAATACTGGAAAATAGATTTCAGAAAAAGAACATTACACAAATTTGGATTACACGACAATGTGTTTTGTTTTGCATTATAGTAAACATACCTTTACTTTTATTTTTTGTTGCTACCATTTTAACACAAGAAACTTTTTTACTCATAAGTCTGTATAAAATAGAAACTTATTTAGTAAAGACTACATAAACAATTTTTTATTAAAACACTAAAAAAACAGATATTTTGGAAAAAAATAGCAAAAAAATTATAAAAATTTGACAATGACACTGATTTTTTTAATGGTTTTTAAGATATTGGGTTCTATCTCTTTAGTAGAGTGATTTTTTTTTCCTTGTATAATGTTAACTTTTTAAGCACTTAAATCGCGTTATTAATTTAGCAACTTATTTAACAATTTAATTCTGTATTTATCTGAAACCTAATTATGTAAATGCATAAAAATTGTTAAGAAGAGATCTTTGTCTAACAATAATAGTGCTCTTCTTTATCTGTGCCATACCTAACGTAACGTACGTAACGTAACAACTTGTTTTGTTAATGTTCTGTTAAAACAAAAATTACTTTTACCACAAATATACCTATGTACTAATATTTCTTATAGAAAACTACCCGACCGACCTGCCTCAGCTTCGCACGGGTGCAATGCCGATATTAAATATACCTACAACTTATATACACTACAGAATATCCTTATAAACAACGTTTATAAGGATATTCTGTACAACAGCTTTTTGTCATTAGACAATACAAACATGATAAAGGCTATAGAGCGAAGCCTTCGACGCGCTATTTATAGGCATACGCCGCCGGCCGGGCCGATGCCGCCGCACCGCTATATCCCTGCTTTTTTAATCTATAATATCTTCAGAAATATTCATTTACATTACATGCTGTAAATGATCATATTTGTCTATATTAAATGGACAATGTATTTAAGGTATAGGTAAATAGATAACAATTAATACTGTATTGCTTAAAATCACTTCTTAAATAACCCATTTTTCCCCGTAAAATATAATGGATAAAAATGGTTATTGTGGGTTATCCTTAAGAGATAGATATATACCATCGCGGACATCGCGGAGCACTTTTTAATTACCTATTTAACCATTTTTACGGTTAAATATTAACAATATTATCATATATTCTGGTATGTAACTTTTAAACAATTTTTGGTGATAATTTTGAAAGAATGTCCTTTTTCTGATGACTTCCCATTAAAAGCTAAATTATAATATTTTAATGTTTGTTGAAAATTCGAATACATATTTTTATTAATCGTACTTCACTATACATTAATTCGATAATAAAAACATATTGTGTCAAGCGTGCATTATGTAGGTTTTGTATCCAAGAAATATTATCAATAAATACAAAATTATTCCAACAAATATTAGGTACTAAATAGATAAAAAAATAGATAACCCTAAAAAGGATACGTTTGTAACATTGATTAATTAATACGTGGGACACTCAGAAAGTTTTGCGACACTAAAAAATGTTAGGTAATAATAGGTAAATATATTTTTATTACCTACATGTTTTCAAAGTACTCTCCACCAGCCTCTATACAAAGTTTCATGTGTCTGAACCAGTTTTCGAAACACTTTTTCCAGTCCGTCGCAGACACCTCGTTTACAGCCTGCTCGAACGCTGAGAACACATCATCCGGCGACGAAAATTGTATTCCTTTGAGCTGATTTTTTATTTTTGGGAATAAGAAGAAGTCACACGGTGCTAGTTGTTTCTGGATCGTATTGATAAATCCAGGATTCATCATCTGTAACGATATCGTAAACACGCCGCGACGAGCCTGCTTCAAATTTGTTTATCATATCATGGCACCATTCCACCCTTGCCTGCTTCTGAACATCGGTGAGACTGTGCGGCACCCAGCATGAAACTATCCTCCGCACCCGTAGATGCACATATAGAATCTCATGAAGGTTTCCTAATCCAATCTGCAGTATATGCTGAATCTCTTGGTATGCAACTCGTCTATTGTCTTGGATCAAATTATGCACTGCTAGCACGTTTTCTTCCGTAACAGCCGTTAAAGGGTGACCACTTCTTTCTTCATCCCCAAAATTAGTCGACCGCGCTTAAATTCATTATACCAACGATACACGGATCCATGAATTCCATTTGAAGTCTATCGATTCGTACGGTTTCAGGCAACACTTAAAATCGTAAAAGATCATAGCGCGAAAATGTTCTCGATGCAAATCCATTTTTCAATGAGACACGGTAATTTTAATTAGCTTGCAAAAAACGTGGAGGGAAGTTTTGAATTTAGAACGTACCTATTTTTACTTATTCTAATTATTATAATCATATTTTTAAATAAAATATAACTGGCCAGTCTCACATACATAAAAACTTTTTCTCGCAATACTTTCTAAGTGACCTGGAATATCTCAAGAATCATAGACAGACGTATCTATGTCTCATTCTACTAATTAGTACTTCTCTACTGAGAGGTACTAATTAGCAGAATGAGACATATCTCTCTTTAACACTTTCAGTAGATATTGGTCTTGTTCTAAAAGTCTATAGCGGCTTGAGCCTACTTTGCATTTATTGTCATTTGTAAAACAAAAACAGAGCTGCTCCGTCTTCTTTGTCTTAGAACTAGTAATAGAACTATACTTAATTCCAGTTGTAATTTTATTATATAGATATATAATTATATAATTCGAAATGAGAGAAAAGCCAAAGAACCTCAAAATATAAAAAAAAGCACCAAACGCAGATAAAAAATGTAATAGTAGCAATTTATTTGAGGCTAGCACTATTCTTTATCTAAGTATGAAACGAAGTTAGTTACAAACGGTCACAGTATTAGTCATAAAAAAATCTACGGTCATAGATACTGTCTAACAACAGTGGGGTGTCAGCTTGTCTTAGTTTTAAACAGTCTGTCTCAGTCGTTTGGTTTGAGTCTTTCGTTAATATTGTCTGTCTATATGATTGCGTAATCGTTCGCAATGCTCTTTCGGAAGTGAAAATCTATAGTGTAAAGTGGAAAAGACATCGTGAAAAATGTTGGCGGACGGTGAAATTGTTGGTGATGGTTCATGGAACCTCACCATTTACGTGACGGACTTAAACGAAAAACGTACAATGGTCGTGAAGGGCGACATGCACATCGGCGGGGTTATGTTGAAGCTGACAGAGAGCTTCGGTGAGTTTTTTTTAATTGTTTATTTACTACAAACTTTGTTTACTTATTTATAATAAATTATGACATTGATAAATTCTAAAAGTTGTAAAATCTGTTTTACTTTTTGTTTTAAGATTTGAATTATGGTACTATTTACAACAAATTTAAATATGTACAGAAAGAGATACATGAATAAAAGCCACTTGATCTGTCTACCTCGTAAGGAGCCTGGCATGTATATGTATATATTAAACTGGTCAATGACAAATTTAATAATATTTGAAACACTTATAATGTATTATATTTATTTTATATACGCCTAATAATATACTTAAAATATATAAACTTATACTAACTACGACAACGAAAAAAATATACATTATAATCCTGTTAATTCTAAAATAGATTATTCCGGATTAAAATATGATCATATATAAAAATATTAAAATGATGTTTCTACTAGCAAAAATTTGAGAAAATAACTAGATATAATTTTTTTTTATTTTATACTTAAGAACAAATCTTGTATCATCCTGAAATGATTTTCTCTCTATCAACAAATTTACAGAGATATAATTTAATAATTTTAGTTTTAGCCTTTATTACCTAGATAACTTTATTTGCATGTATGGGACTGACCATACTGACTGAATATATATACTGCCTGAGATAAAAAATAGCCTATATCCTTATCCGTCTCACATAATATGTATTTACCAAATTTTATAGGTTGGTTACCCTGATATGACACTACAAAGTAACAAACACTGTCACATTTATAATATTAGTATAGATCTAAGGAGGTAGAAATAAACAATTAGTACTTACTGTGGCCTACTGTGGGAGTAACAATGCCAATTGCTTGCAACATTTATCAAATTGGCATACTATTTATTATAGAAACCTAATAATAATATTCCTGGAATATATAAATAAAATATGATTTTTGTTGAATTCATTATCATTATAATGAATTAAAAAAATTTAACTGACCCTTTGGAGGAAGACAGGTTTGTTAGTGATGCAGACTACCAATCACATTACTAGCAATATACCCTATATATAGGTCAACAACCACCCTGGAAACTATCATGTTGAATTCTAAGTGTATTCATCACAATAGGCTAACTGACCAGCCTTTTCATTCTCACCTATCATCTCACTGGTGTTCTGCGAGCATATACCATTAGCTCAGGCAGGCTATGACTCCATTGTCATCCATTAAAAAAAACACCCTTTCTACTGACTCATCCTTACCTATCATTTCTTTGGCACCCTACCAGCATAAAGTAATAGAACAAGCAGGTCTATCTGTTTTCATTTATAAAATATATATACTTGTTTAGTAGTAAACCAAACAAAGTTTTTAATTAAGTTTCAAAAATTTTCAGAATATTATAATAATGTAGTAAATTAAAATTGTTTAAGAAATTTAATTTGAAATTAGAATTATTCATCTTATGTATTGTATATATTATTTAGTTCAATCACAACGACAACACATGGGAGGTATCATGGGCGAAACAGTATACTCTGTTATGTCCATGGTACTGCTCATGTCTATAGATGATAATTACCACTTTCTATCAGGTGGGCCGCCAGCTTGTTTGCCATTCTAAGTTGTATAAAAAAAACTATTGCAGTCATTTGCAGGGCTCGTGTTTGCAATATCACCATCACTCATTTAATCACACTTTGATATCTCAAGCTTATAATATTATTTAATAATGTTTAATTTTAAATATAAGTATTGTAATCAGAACCGATTTGTATAGAATTTAAAAAGAGAAACTTTTAGAGTATTTAGTACTTTTTATGGACAAGCAACTGAATATGGTTTATACTTGTATGACCATGTATTGATATAGTAAGTATAGTAAACAAAATATATCTAGGATTTTAAATATTCATACTTATCATAATAGTAAGATTTGTGAGAGACCTATTTAGATAAATAGGTATATGCCAATTTTTAAGCACCTAACCAGCAGTTTTAATTAATATTTCTCAACATTCTTAAAGATATAAAAAGTCTTTAAGTGTGTAACTGAGACATAAAAATTGTATTCACATCAAGTATCAGTTTTTTTGCACATTAACCATTGTGCAGAAAAACGAAAAGTAGTTACTTACCAAGTAGGTAAAACCAGTAGCATATTTAAATAATGTTTTCTCATAAAGGTTCCTTGATTATTGCAAACAAAACTACCGATGTTTGTGTAAAAAAAAATCAGTTACAGTACAGTTGGCAGTTGTTTAAAACCTGTTTGCATTCCAATGTATGGTGCATCTTGCTTGCAACATTACTTACCATTTTATCAGTATTCATATTCATCATTCCACAGACGCCAATCAAACGCTGCCTTTGCTTGATAGCAATAAAATAATACTTGATGTAAAGAGCAAGTGAAAGAGACATTATAGTTAGGAAGGAGTGAGATGGAGATTGCGCGTACGCAGCACCAAGGCACGCGTCCTTCGCAAACGATGCGAGGGACAGGTTTTTGCTCCTTCGCTCGCAAGTGTTATGTGTTTTTTAATCTGTATTTTGGCTTTCGACAATGTCTACCTACATTAATAAATCTACTGTCCATTTTCTTGCAAATCGTGTGTATCTATGTTTAGCTATGGACAGTTAACGGATAATATGATGATAATGTATAATATAGTATTAAAATTTTATTCAGAATTTTTGTTGATGATATCACATACTCTCACATTACTACATACACACATGGACACAAAGCCATAGAGTAGAATTATGAATCTACTCTTCTTGAAGTCGGTTAACATAATTTCTATAGCCACGTAGTAAACATGTTTTTTATACAAAACTTATGATTTATTCATCAAATATTTGTAGTTTCCTTAAGTAGTCTTACGATGATAAATGTAATGCAATAGACGCCTTTTGCATCGTAAACAATCCGTAAATTCTCGCCTACACTAATATCAACACGATAAATAACATTCAAAATGGCGTCCAATATTCGCCCACTTTACTCCAAACTTGCATTGCTGATTCCAACAATATAACATTCTTATTTGATCACACTATGATTTTCACCTTAAATAACAAGTAAAATCTTATTATTATTAAATGTTATAGTATATTGACTAAATCAACACTCAACATAGCGTTAGAGACTCAACCATGGAGATCATAAGATATCAGGTCTTTTCCCACTTTTATTTGATAAAGAATTGGCTTATTTGTAATTTTTGTTTATAATGTAAATCGCGGAATTTACACGCTTCTCTCTTGCCACACTTACAAAGCCACAGATTACTTAATAGTTCTTCCGATATTTGTATAAACGCTTATTCATTGATACAGACTTTCCATGGAATTACAGATGATTCCGTGTTTCACGAAAACGATGTAAGTGGACGAAAACTAAAATAACGACAGGTTTCGGAGACAATGTATGATTTCCAAATGCGCCTTAAACTTAACAGGAAAGTAGATATACTAATCTGTTATAAGAACTACCTGCCATTTATTATTGTATTGACCTACATGTTAGTCTCTGAAGGCAATAGATGAAAGATCAGATACCTGCAGCTAAGAATAATAAAATGGATGTGTGGGGTGACAAGAAATGAAAAATAGTATGTATTTACTACAAGAAAGTCTAAAAATCGCGCCAGCAATGAAATTAAAAGTAATAGCTTTTTTTTATACAACTTAGAATGACAAACAAGCTGACGGTCCACCTGGTGGAAAGTGGTAACCGTCGCCTATAAATATGAGCAGTACCATGGACATAAAAGAGTATACTGTTTCGCCCATGATACCTCCCATGCGTTGCCATTCCTGAAGACTCAGGTGTTATTCCTCCGTACCCAGTAAATTCACGTCATATCCCACCCTTCAAACCGAAACACAGCCATGCATACACAACTGCTTCACGGTTGAAACACGAATGGGACCGAGGTACCCAAGCAATCGACTTTTGTACAAAGTCTCCCTCTGGTATTGTATTGTTATTGTAACCTGTGGACACCAGCAACACTAACGGAATCACGTGCACATTGTCGCCCCTGAAGAAACCTTAATATACCTTTTTTAAAAATCCCATACTCTAGTCTCTAAGGAGAACATCGGCAGAGAGCTCCTTCCAAAGCGTACGCGGAGAATATTCTTTTGAAACTATAAGTGACCATTTAGGTTTTTAATGGGTAATAACACTAGCGGGGCACCACTGAAGGATGGTAGGTGAGGATGAAGCATATCAGTTAGCCCATCGTGACAAATTCAACAAGAATTGTTCAAGCTGGTTTCCGGGGGAACCACGTGGAGGTCGTACCTAATAGGGCATATTGCTAGCAAACTGTCAAACTCCATTGCTAACAATCCCTTTCCTCCACTATTTAGGTTTTTTTTGATGGGTGAAAATGGTATGGTAACCTCGCCTACGCTAACGGGATACGCTGGCAGAGCACCAGTGAAGGGTGATAGATGAGAATGAAAACAGGCCAGTTAGCCCATCATGATGAATTCATCAGGAATTAACCATGATAGTTTCTAGGGGGAACCGCGAGGAGGTCGACGTGGTTGGATATATTGCATGCAATTGGATTCTCAGTCTCCATTACTAACAATCCCTTTCCCCCCACTATTTAGGTTCAACCGTGTGAGGATGAATTTCCTCTCGATAACGAGCAGTGCGTTAATAAAAGATGGCTGTTCCATTATCCCATTATTTGGGATAATGCAAAGCAATAATGAATTCAGAGACTTTTAAAAAGAATCCTTTCTTTTCCTAAAGAAAGTATTTTTAAACCTACAAGTTTAAAATTTTTAAGAAGTCCATATTGTAATCTATCGGAGAAAATATTGGTTGAAAATCAATATTTTCTCAGCGTCACTAGAAACTCGCACTTTTGTACTTGTTTAAATTCTAAGGATGTTGACTTGTCTACTTTCCTAATTACATTAGGTGGTGCCCAAGACAAAGTAGTGACCTAGAGCAATACTGGCGATTAGTATATTATATAATGTAAAACAGAAAATAACTTTTTGTATCTGTTATAGTCAGAATAAATTGCAAAACAATAAGGAGTTGACCTTTTAAAAATACCACTAGCCGTATCTGTTTGAAATGGAAACAAAATGACTTCAAGACTGTGTTTATCAGCATAATGATAAATGCATATTATGACATTGTATCTATAATTGGCTTTATTTCACTTTTGACTTTACTGCTTTAGTTGTTTTCGATACCGATATCTTAATTGATTTTCAAATTAAAGGTAGGATAAGTAAAGTTGCTGGATACAGAGGTATAACACTTCCGGAATAACATGCATGATGCATGAAGGGTGTCATTCTAGATAATCAATATTTTGTTCTATAATGTTCATTATTAGCCAACCCTTTTATCATTATACTTATTAAGATTTGAAAGACGTTTCGACTTGACAATTTCTTGAAGATAGTAAGTCAGAAATGAGTGCGCAAACGCAAGTACCGGGGCGCCATGTTGCGTATCCGGCGCCTCCCCCCTCTGCAGCCGGAGTAGATAAGGCGTTATCATCCGCTCATTGTTCCTCTGTGCCTATGCTGATGAGGTACGCTACGTACTCGATAGTCAACATTCGACCAAAGAGTAAAGGGCGTTGACTTGCTGATATACGAGTAATAAGGGTCCTTAGTTTAAAACCGACATTTACTACCCTGAGTATGAATTTCTTTAAAAATAACATTTGTCTTTAAAATTTAAACTTCGAACATTGTATTCTGATTAAGCATCGCTACCATGTCCATATAAAAATCCCAAACTGTTATCTGCATCGCGTATTTCATTAATTGCATCTAATTATTTCTTATCTAATGATGTCAAAAGCTGTTAATGTTATTAAGTGATTTTCCATTATCCATAAAAGCGTTTATTTAACAAAACGAACTGTCATTAAGGTATGGGGAGATAATCGGGACATATAGGTCCTTATAATAAACGCGTTGTTTTAACGTCCTGTGTTGAGTAGGTATTAATAAGCCCGCATTATTTTAAACGCAAAAGCGATGAATAAAACCCTTTGTGTTTTAATGTGTCTTATCACACATCATCACTCATGAAACAATGTATCTCTACTATATTGGATGCATATGCATAATATGCATTTTATAGACATATAATATATTCTATTTATATGTGTTATCGTTTTTATTAAAAGTAAATAATCATTAATATTATATGTTTAATAAAACAATCCTTTCACATTGACGGTATTTCTGGAGTTGCTGATTTTCATGAGCTACAAAAACTCGTGTGCCTCTTATAAAAAAGTCCGTAGTTTTAATTTTTGCTTCCTCTATTGTCTCGTGATATAAATTTTATATTCCTACTTACTGAAATGCATTAAAGTAACCACTTGCATTTAACTACTTTCTACTTACCGATATTAGAGTTTAGTGGTCGTTTGAGATCAAGATGGTGCTGAAACCAACTAAGGCTGCGACAGCCGGAGGCTAACGGTTGCGCGCATTCTCGTTTCTCCAGACACCAACTAATTGCTGTTCTTTATATGCTACTGTTTCTATGTTAATGCACGAGTATTATTATTATTTTATCTCTTATTTTGTTCCATGAATAAATATAGCAGTTGTGTTTGCATGGCTGTGTTTCGGTTTGATGGGTGGGATATGGCGTGAATTTACTGGGTACAGAGGAATAACACCTGAGTCCTCAGGAATGGCAACGCATGGGGGGTATCATGAGCGAAACAGTATACTCTGTTATGTCCATGGTACTGCTCATGTCTATAGGCGACAGTTACCACTTTCCATCAGGTGGGCCGTCAGCTTGTTTGCCATTCAAAGTTGTATAAAAAAAAATATCGTATAAACACGATGAATCAATAAGGTACTTCATATCATTAACATCATCATACCAATAACAACCCATTACGTCTCAATACTAGACACAAATCTACATATTCATGCTATAACTACACTGCAAAGGCGTTTGATATAAGGCATTTATTCATGTTTTCTTTTCTTTTGCACTGATGTGTCGTGCTTTGTTCACTTATCCACTTCTTACACTGGGTATATGAAGTAGCGATGACTCATAGCTAACTCCGTCATCACACGTATTTCATGTATAATATTCAAATTTAAATTATTGGAATGTATAAGACATATCAAAATGGTATGTATGGACACTCAACATGCTATTCTGTTAGCTTGCATTAACTACAATTAATTCAAATAATAGTACCTAAGACTATTGCTACCATATTAAGCCGGAGGTAAACAACATTGTTTTAGTTGTCCTAAACTGCAGAATCTAACGTTCTGTATGGTAATCACTAACCTTATAAAGCTTGTGCTTAATATTTTAGCTAAGATCTCCCGCGGTGGCCATGTTAGTTGTCACGTTCGCGCTCCTTCACAACACGTTTCAACCTATTTGCAATGTAAATGATGACTACCTGCTTATATAGGTTGTTAATTATTATTAATTTACAATTATTGCATTGAATTTGTGGTGCTTGGTTAAGCAAATTTTACGATCTAGGTATTTTGACTGTATTAAAATTTCTTTACATTTTCTCATTCCATAAATTTTTCCGCCCACCTTTAATTATGAAATTGGACAGATTCAAAAGCAGTTTATGATGCACTTGAGAAGTATATTCCTAATATGTATTGTGGATATGTTTTAAAATAATTCAGTGAACAAACCAAAGAATCTTACAGTGGCAAGTGTACTGAATTAGTCTCCTGGCCAAATATCGTTGGCTTATATTAACCACACAAGGAAGCTTAGCCTGTTTTGTGTTAGTTTCAATGAAAGTTTTTATTTTCTTTATTTCTTTTGTTTAATCTTCATTATCCAATAACGAAACCTGAAAAATAAATGATAAATTTTTAATCCATAAATATTTTTAACTTCGACAACCAGCTTAATAGGTTTCTATTTTAAATCTAGATGACATGACGGACTTGTCACGATTAATCTATTGTCCTGGCCAGATTATTAGATTTTATTCTTTATCTAAAAATCTGTGTATGAACATTAAAAATAGCTAACTCAATCTGATCCTTCTCCAGTGATGCTCTTACGAAATCACAATTGTTAATAATGAAATTTGTTTACCATCTATAGAAGTTAGGACACTATCATTAGATGCCGTTATTCGAACACGCCATGCAATCTTATGTTTAATGACACGCTATCAAATGTTCATCATGTAGAAGTACCTATAATGTTGCAACATCCCATTAGTGCCTAACAAACATTTAAACTTTGGACAGTAATAACGTTCGCATAACTGAATGTAAATAGACTACAATTGTTGTTTGATTGATCATCACTCAGTATAACATGTTTACTATTCTATCGTATTCATTAATTTAGTTTGATATTACCGCGACACGAGTTTTCAATTTCTCTAATTTCAATTTTAAAACGCGCATTGTTCCCCAATGCTTCTATGTTCTGGCAAATTAGAACATCGTCTATTGTTTCTTTTTGTTATGCAAAACTACTACGCGTTCCAGTGATTTACAATATCTTTATGACACAGTAAAAAGCATATAGGTTTGTAGTAGTTACGTACCCATGAAAGTTGATGATACAAAATGGGATATAGTATCAATAAGAAAAACACAATTCTTAAAGTTTACAAATTGATTTACCTACGAAAATTATAAATAATACGCCTTTATTTCAATGCACCAAAATTTGAAGAAACAAATACTACTTACAATATACTGATATTTAATGGAATTTGTAATTTATACTGCAAATTCTTGAATGCTGTAGTGAACTCATAGTTATTTGTCCATAGAGATTAATGGAATGATGACGTAAAATGAAAATTATTGTACTTCTATAGAGGTACATACAAAAATGACATGATTCAGGTTTGCTGATGACTCGATACTTGTGTATAGCGGTTAGCAATGCATGATTTCGACCGGTTTTTCTGCCACACACAGTGACGTCATAGCACCGTAGAATGACCAGTCACATAAGGGTTAATGTCGGTCTACACCTGTTTCCCTTCTCAGTTATTCAATACTTCTGTCACAGGGATATAAGATTAGATAGATATTATATATAATATTTATGATATCACGAAATCAAGGCAGGAATCAAATATTCTGATCTACTTTATATCTACTTGTAAAAAAGTCTACTGATAGGACGGATAACCTAATACTATACGTTCAGTTAACATTGTTTCACTAAACTGTTTTAATTAGTATTTGCTCATAACTTTGCCCATATGATAATCTTTGGGTTGATTGACTGGATTAAAAAATGGTCTATGGCCTCCTGCGTTGGAAAATACTATATGCATGCCAAATTCGGAGCTAAATAGTACGAGTGTTTCTCTCTTATAAAATTTAAATTCCGATTTCATAAGTGGTATAGTATTAACAGAATATTGATAAAAATTTGGGAAGTTTACGATTTATGACTAATGATAATTGACGCCATAGCTACCTAATTGTTATACACACACTGCGCAATATTGATTCAAGATAATTCATCTACTATTTAATGTATACGTACACTACAATGATTACCATTATCCTCGACATACTCACGTTCTTCCAATACACTTAAATCAACAATAATTTAATTTACATCATTACGCGGTATATCCTGCCTTATATCAACAATATCGACTGTTTCTATTTCATTAAAGTTTGCGTCCGTAAATCATGAATCGTGCCGGGGAATTTAAACTCCTATACTCGATTTAGAGCTGCAGGCTGCTATTTATAACAGACTGACTTCACCAGTTACGATGGAAACATTACACGTTACTGGTTTCAACACCTTTACGCGTTCGGTTCTGTTGACGTTTTGCCAAAGTAACGTACCTTGCCGTGTAGAAACTTTGTTACGATCTACCTGTGATCTATTTCTTGATATTTCTCTAAATGACCAGACAACAACCCACATAAAGTGACTACTGTTGTTCAAAAATACAAGAAACACTATAGTATAGACGTTGTAGTGTTTAACTGTAGGCTCTGTACGCTCGTGACTGTCTTGACGTGTATCGCCTTTTGAAAATTAAGGTTGTATGCCTCTTCTATCAATATTTTCTATCTTACGCAATTGTAAGATTACACTGTTGTTTCAAGTTTATTTTTTAGTCTAAATAGTAAGTGTAGGTCCTGAGTGATGGCGTATCACTTATGACAGATCAGCTGCCAGCGCAGTGCGCTGATTAGTGTACGCGCCAACTCACAGTCCGGAGAGAGTCAAACATCTTGGAGTATTTGTTTAGTGCGCTGGCGGATCCGCGATGCGCCGTCACTCAGGACCTACACTAAGGATGTAAGGCATTTAGAATAATAGTCACTCGAAGTCTTAAAAAAATATTGTTTTTGTAGGCGTGATATTTTTTATAAGTAACATAAACCGTTTCTCATAACTTTTTAGCTCTATATTTTTTCTCTATACATATGTTTAAAAGAACTTATGAATTTTAGAATTACAAAGGGAAAGTACTCCCCTTTTTGTTATTTTTTTTTCCTTAACGTTTGTGTTTTTAATAATTTACAGCTTTAATCTGTCAATTATTTTCCTTATTCATTCAATGAATTACATTTATTTATTAGTCGGTACATTATGTCATCATTTATATACTCGTATGCAATTCTACGGTTGTAGCCATTTATAATAAAAATATTCGTCCATATGTTTCGTGTGTCCTCTAATATTATGAGGTCAAGGTCCCGTGCCGTGGGCGCGTCACCACTCCTTTTATTTACCGACCCATTAAACGCAATTGTCTTTATTGTTACTACAGTACTTTTCTCATTTTCTTGTTGACCATACAAAGTTATTCGCCCTTCGTTAGTGTCACCATGACAAAATATTCTTTGTCACTAAAATAACGTAGTCTATTAATTAATATGCATGAAGGATGTATATAGCCTCTTTAGATCAACGCCATTGCATCCACGATCGGAACTTAACGCGAGGGCGATTACAGGTAAATTTTAAATTAACTAATGCTGTTGAATTTAAGGTAGTATGCAAAATCTGATTAGATCTTGTAAAAACACTCATTCCAAAATTTGCAATGGATACAATATGCATTGCACCATTATCATGTACTCGACCGGTCTAGAATAAAAGATGCTGCTGCTGTTACTGTGTTTGTATTATCTACTTATCTATATTCCATCTTTCTATCTGTGTATGTATATGCATTCTTTTTAACCACCACTTTGAACACATGTAGTATATGGAAGGTATCTTTTAGTTTTTTGTGGCCACGTACTTAAATTTATAGCTACTTTCACACCTCTGTATTTCACGCAACGTTAACAACATCATTTAGTTTCTTGTGTGGACTTTCCTCATTTACTATATTTAGTGCTGTGACAATGACGCCATCCCTTCATGTCGCACATGGCCATTACAAAATACAGGCGTGTTAATGACAACACAAATTGCAAATTATACTGGGCCAAGGATAATTCAGTGAATATCGTATAAACGTAATATACTTATAATAATTGTAACAGAAATACTCATTTAAGGCAGTTTTCGTAATGTAGTTTAAATAAATTTTATTTAAAATAAACAAGTCTTAATGATACTTTACTATCGTAGGCGACGACGACCTATAATTATTTTCTATTTTTTTTTAATTACGTTACCAATAGGTAAAAGTTTCATTGTAAGTAAATAAGAATTATGTCTTTCAAGAGTTAAATTAATAAAAAAAAAATACTAAAGAAAATAATAGTATACAGGAAATTTATATTAACGGGTATGCATAAACAAAATTACTGGAAACCGTAATCAATAATATTATTGTATGTATAAACTACCTACATAGTAGTTTATAAATATGTTATTGTACTAGGTTGTACATTAGTACTGTATTAGTCATTGGCATATTTAGTTTATCCTCTAAAAACGTTTGTTGGTTAGTAATATCAGCCAATTGGTTGTAAATAACATTAGGGATATCGCTAATATGCGGACACACATTCCCCAAATTCTGTAGCATGTTTTGTTTGAAAGTCGATGCCCGGTTGCCCTTTTGAGCTTGGCATTTCCTTTGGAAATATATTCTGTTTAAAAGAGTGATGGGTCTTTGTCTGAGTTAATTTCCTTTTCAACGCCTGTCATACTTGTAATAATAGCATTGAGTAGATACGCTTTTGGGAATTCATGTTTTAACGACCCCGTTAGCTAAGTGCAAGGTGTTCGACTTTCTTATTGTTATAGTGATTTTAAAAGAAGTAAAATTTGTCAGATATACATGGTTTTAATTAAATAAAACTATTGTATGATTGTATATCTATGGTAATTTTTGTCCATTGATAGTGTGCTAATTGGGTGGAATTTTAATCATCTCGAAAACAGAATAGGCTCTTTTTGGTAACACAACTTTAAAAAGACTGCAGCCAACTCTTAATTTATTTATTATGTTTAGTCTGTTGCAGGAAGAGTTTTGGTTAACATCAACCATACGTGACTAATATTTAGAAAACTATAGCCAAGTATACACTATAACCGACTATAATCGACTAATACTACGAATATAGTCGACTAATTCTTCATGTTTTTAATCTTATTGGAGCTAAGGTTCTAGTTATAACCGTAAAAGTAAACAAGTAAACATTGTTTACTTCTTTTTACTTGTATTGCAGGCACATTGTGCATGTTATATAAAAACCTGCCCATCAAGTTACTAATACCTAGTTTATTTTATATTTTATTCTAAATGCACTTTCTTTAGCTAACAATTTTAATTGTTAAAAAAAGTTCATATTTTATATGTTCTTTTAACCTTTCCAAAGATACTCGTATTTATGCAGAAAGCAATTTCATGTAGGTAACTATGCACGCAATGCAAAGATCAAAGTGCGGATTTCCAGTAATACCATAAGTTTTTGTCTTGCACCTTGTTAGTTGCCTTATAAAGGCAGTAAGAGAAATTTCTAGTTCCCAAGTAGAACAAATAACTTTATACTGACGTTCTCATGCTGCTCCTCATGGGAATGTATCCATATTTGGATCGAAAATAATAATAAATCACGTAAAAAGTTCCGTAATTACAAAATGTAAATGCAGCTTACTTATCAATATTAATGATGTTATCTAGGAAGGGGGATTAAATCAATCTGAATAACCAAGTACTTCGATACCTATCAATTATGTATGTTTTGTGATTTTTAATGATTGTTTTAATGCAACTATATGTACGCTAATTAGGTCTATTTTTTTTTTTTTTTGAGAATATGATATGAGTTAATAATCGAGTTTAATTTAATAAGTGTAATAAGTGTTGTTTAATTTAATCAATGTCTAGAAGATTTTTGGTTAAAACCTTTCAACAAATCTAAATTACTGCTTCTTTTAATTCACCCTCGTTCTCTTCTGTTTCCACCTGTATTATCTAAAAGCTTATCTCGAGAGAAGCTTAAGTCGTTGTAAGATAAAAATGCAAACGTTGAATGCTAATCTATACGATTTCAAAACATTTTCTTAACAGTATTGAAACACTGTTTTTTTCTTTTTCTGTTTTTTTTTTTTTTTTTTTTTTGTCTATTTTATTCTGTCTTAATGAGTAATATCATAGGAATTCGATATTAAGACCGGTCCTAATAGTTGAGCGAATTATAACATCCGCGCGTAACGAGACCATTATGCAACAAGTGCAATTGATCCTATATTGAAATCTGCTGATTATATTAAGCAATATTCATATGTAGATTACTTATAAAAGCATCAATACGAGAAACTCGATTTACCTTTTACAAAGTGATCTAAAGATAACAACAACAAAATGATTAGACTATACTCATAACATGATTGGAATTTTTCTTTAAATGTTTAAAATTATTTATAAAAGAATTATAATTATTGTCAGTTTTTTTTTTTATAAATAATGTACATACTACAAATGTTATAATCCAAACCAGACAGATGGTTTCATTATTTAACCTTACCGCTATGTTCAGTTTTATAAAATTGATTCGTCACGTTTTCAAGGCGTTATAGATTGTACTGAACACTAGGTAACTGTTTTTGTCCGAAACATAATTAGAGTCAAGGCAAAACGGTAAAAACTTTTTGTTGGAACGCTAAAGATAACACGAGAAATATAATTTTTGTGCCACAACTACAGGTAAAATAAGTCCACAACTGTTGAAGATATATCACCTAAGTTAAAAAAGTACCTTCGTATTCAAAATTTCTTTTTGAAGTCACCTATTTAATTTTCTTTTATTATCATATTATTATTTTTACTTTATAACTCATATTTGATGATCTATCTTGTAGTTAATGTCTTTCTAAAAAATACTTTGTACTTTCAAATTTTTTACTCTAATTTACATATTACACAGAATTTTAATATCCATATATAACTAAGTTTATTTTTATTTATTTATTTATTCATTAGACTTAATGCTAAAAGCATTCCCTACCAGTCCACCTTAAATTCTCAAAGTTTATGACGGCAAAGAATATTTTTTGCTTCCAGTACAGCGTATCCTCAGTTCTAAATTATCTCGGACAAAATTTTCGCTTGTTCAAAACTCTCTTTTAAACTTTCGTCCCCCTGCGCAATACCAACATTTATTTAAATTTTATTGACAAACTAAAGGCAAGCTTAGAACTGTTATCATTTTCTACTAGCCGACCTATATTCTATTTGTCTTAAGTTTTCTTGGTTTAGGTAATACTTTCAAAATTCTTATATCGTCATAGTCGTAAAATACTGACGGATCTTTGTATGTAATCTTTGTCAGATCCGTCAGTATTCTACGACTATGACGATATGTACTCGTTTCTGCTCTTCTATTAGTTTAAACTATCACATTTTCCGGCTCTTCGTGTGGTTTCATTTAATGGAGTTATTTTATGTTTAGGTTTCTTGTTTGAAGCTATAAGCGTTCGACTTTATTTATGCAACTATGCATAAATATTTTAGAACAGTACTTACTGTAAGACCGCACGTATAATATATTATATCGTAGATGAATCCAATTTATTGTTTTATAAAATATATTCCACTAAACTAGATATTGGTAGTTCCTTGACACCATGTCCTAGTTTATTATTAAACGATTATAGTTTTTTGCCTCTTACACTTAATCAACCGAATCCAAAAAGAAAGAGGTTCTTAATTCGGTTGTATTTATTTTTTTTATGTTTGTTACCTTATAACTCCGTCAGTTGTAAACAGATTTGGAACACTTCTTTTTTATCTAAAATAATATACTTACAGATTGCGTCTATAAAAAATTACACAAATCGGTTCAGTAATTTTTAGATTAAAATCACTGGTTTGTCACAATTGAAGTCGGGTTTTGGCACAATCTTTGATTTTCAGACTTATTATATATCTAAGCTTACTAATATTACAAATACGAAAGTATGATGATGGAGATGCATTCAAAGTTCAAAGTAGTCGTTCGCCATCATTACCATGTGTTAGTAATTTTATAACTTGAGAACAATTTTACATTAAATCCGTGAACTAACTTACAAATGTTGCAAGCATTCAAGGTATTCGTTGTTATATCCATAACTACTATTACAAAATTTGCCTTTAATAATGTTGTCTTGGAAATGTCAGCATCTGTAGTCCGGTTTTGGTCTGAGAATTCGCATGTAAGTATACTTTCTTCACATATCGTTGAATGGCTGGTCAATGAACAAATCGATTTTAAAACGCTCTGAACATATTTTACTACTCGTCCCGTTGATTATCATCTTCAAATTAATCAATTATTAAGAAACAAAATAATATCTGTACTGTGAATTGTAACACAACGAGTGGCCATTTAATTAACCTTTAATGTCTCTTAATTTGTTTTGACATCAACTTGCACCATATTACGTCACTAACTTGTCATTATATTATATCTGAAACTATCTATCTATCGCATTAAAATAGTTATGCAAATAGACACAACCATAACACAAGTCACGATTCAAATAACCAAGACGTAGTTTATTGTCCAAATTGAATCAAGATTAACCCTCGTTATCGGACCACCCGCATATCTTCGTTACGTTTGATTGATTATGTTTCTCCGTGATGTTGGAGTATTTTAAACACATCAGTGCCACTAATTAACGCCTATTTTATAGATATTCGAGTTAATTAAAGAGTTTAAAATAATCATTGTGAAAGTGTATCATGTAAATATATGCTTGGGTATTATTAGTAAATAAAACTTTCGTGCCAAGGTTGTCTAAATCATATAAAAATACGTGATGTTCAGAAATTAAAAATATATCTATAATTTCGTTTTATTTTTTATTTCGTGTCCTCTTTATTAATTCTTAATGGATATGTATTATAATAGATAAAGATATTCAGATATGAATAAATGGAATATTGGAATCTGTCTAAACTTCTCATGATACCCTTTCGCTCCTATAGTTTACTTATCATTAACACCGATAAAAGCTAGAATTCTTCGAAACCAAAAGTCGCTGCGTCTGTGTTTTGTAGACGTGCTAAAATCTATCTCTAAGAAAAAACTTAGCTGACTGTGTCTATACTAACAAGTAATGCACCATTGTAAACTTTATGATTTGGGTGGTAAACTACGGAAATGATTGCTGAGCGGTGTCAGAAACTGAGTTCCCACGCGAAAAGTGTCTGTGTTGGTGGCAAGTGGGGAGATAAATATTTGTAAACTGCCATGAGCGTGTGAGTCCTCGACCTTGCAAAGAGACGCATAGCGTTATGTTGTTTAACGAAAACCTATAATTTGTAATTGATACCCAATTTTTCTTAAACGACTTTCAAAAAGTGACGATTATATTTCTCGGTACTTTTTGTAGCTTACGTTGTCATTTTCTGACTTTCATAAATCTAATTACAATGAGATAAGAGTTTATTTCAATGTTAGTCCCATAATGAATTTTGTGACTACCGTTTCTTGTCAAAATGAAAATATCTCTCTTATAATACAAAATACGATTCGTTCTAAATTCAAATACGTATTTACAACGTAATAACTACGAAACTTCTCCTCGTTTTGTTACAACTAAAGTCGCTGTTTTCTTTTTCTAAACAATATGAGTACCTGTTAAATTTCTCGATGGATTAAATTGTCTAGATGTTCCATTTGAAAAAGTAGCTTCATGTTAGCGTTTGACTTTTACTAAAGTCTTTTCTGTCATGAGTCGTTTATATTTGATGCTACATGTCCTTTACCTTGATGAATAGCAACTTGAGTCTGTCGCTACTAATTTTGGCAGACTTTCAAACAAGTCATCGGTATTTTTTTGTTGTTACTTTAGAATCAATAGTATTGATTTTGACGCCCTTTAATTTTTTTAATGAAATTTTAAAAAAATAGACGTAGGTATATCAAATATCGTAACCCTTATTGAAAGTGATTCAGTATGTTAAGAATTTAATAAATTTCAAGCCGCAAACAATCTCAGACGACGGCGTTACTGGCACATGGCGGGCGCCTGGTTCTGTATCCTGACCGAAATAGACCACTAGCTATTTATAATGTGCGCGTATCCGCCCTGCGCACGCGCACGATCACGCATTTGCGGCGACCGCGTAAATATGGCGCCGACGCGACAATAGCCTACACCATCTGGATAAGTAAATAGTAAATACTGAACCTGATGACCTGGTTGATTCTGCAACTTATAAAAATGTCTAAAATCATCCATAATGCTGAAAGCTAATATTACGTATAAGCTTTTAACGAAAGTTAGCATCATCCATCAATCCAAATTTGAAGCTTATTGATCGGATTCCTGAGTCAGCGTTATTATAAGGGGTGTTACTTGATTAAGATCATTACTTAACCAATTTGTAAAAGTGAAAATTTATTAAATGCTATTTTCTCGCAGTTAATGTACCAGACACTTAAATCATTTTAATTTATAATTTTGCGAGCTAATATCAAATGCAAACACAATATTTACAAAGTTTGTTGTTGGAAAGACACCAAAGACACGAATAACAAGTTAATAAAATCAAAGTGTGACTACAAATGAATGAATACCAGGGTTTTTTACATTACTAGGAATAACAAACAAGTTTACAGCTCATCTAATGGACATTGGTAACACTCGCTTATAAATGTAAACAATACCATAGTTATCCTCACTGTGATAATAAGACAATAGATCAAGTGTTAGTAACTAACTCAGAGATTGCATTACTCTTCTTAGATAGATAAAATCATATTTGTGTCCGTTTCATGCAAAACTAGGTAAGATCGTGGTACCTATTTAGATGAGGCACTAAGTTCATACCGCCAAGTTATTAATTACGAAGAATAATAGTAAGTGTCACTTAATCATCAATCGCCGGGTTGTAAAGCTGAATACCTAGTATTATGAGCAACCAGAAACCAGGCAGCGAATATTTGAGGTCAGAACCTAGAACATCCAGGCCTGAATCAATTAAGAAATGTTCGATATTTAATTTAATTTTTATATTAAAATTAACTACAGTATAGAAGTACAATTTACGATAATAAATGAACTGATCTTATTGAAAGAAAACTTGACTTTGCTGCAGATACTTAACTATCAGATGAGTCAGAGGCCCTATAAGTATAAGGAAGAATCTTAAACGATTCTCAAATCTTAATTATTCAAGGTAAACGTTCACATATTATTATGGCAAAACAAACAAGACGCACCCAAGCACAGTGACGTAATATGGTATTTTTTTTATTAATAGTAATTCAAAATGTTAAAATAAATATTTTCGCGATTTGTCCCATTAATTATATATAACTGCATCTGTAAAATGTTATCTAATAAACAGAGCAAGATCATTTGACCTTCTCAGATTAGAGACATCAGAAGTATAAATAAATATTACTTCATAAAACAAGATGCAATTTATATTAATAGTACGATGAGTATCAAAAGATGAACACATTAATATTTACAAAACTTCTTTATCTATTCAGTATCTTTTTATTATATGTTCAGCTAATTTAGACCTTATACCACAATGTTAGTATCTTATTATATATCATACAGATGCTTATACAATGTTCATCCAATTCTGATGATAATCTTGTCGAGCCATTTATATACGCTACGGTGTTTACAACTTTTAGATCATCTATTTCATTTGATGCTGACTGTATCTCACTACCAATAACTCTTTACTGTTAGTGATCTGTATTCCAAATGTAAAGTAAATAAGTATTTAATAACTAAATTTATTATTATGAAAATCATTATAGACATTTAAGATGAGATTCTAAATATAAATACGTTAATATTAATTTTTAAATAACAAGAAAACTGGTTGTAACGACGGAAAGTAATATCAGTTTAACATATTTAGATCGTTTTAAAATAGTTTCAGTTAATATATCGAATGCAGAACTATAAAAGACAGTTCTTTGGTCATTATACATACCTACATACGATGACGATGTTTCTCAATATAATGAAATTCCATCAATAAATTACAACATAAACAGTGAACTATACTAATGTTTCCGTTATGTGTTTAAATATTATTTCTACATACAACCCAAATGTGTAAAATACTGTACAAAGCAAATTGAAGGAAACAGATTCACCTGAAAACCATTCCATGCATCTAAATTGCCATCAAAACTATCTTAGGATATTGGTAATTGTAATATTTTATTGTTAGTGTTTTCATTTGTGTGACACGACTTCGTGTTTAATTTTGGCTCTGGTTATAACTGTTTTGAAACATGTGAAGTACAAGCAAAACCTATTAACGTCCACTTATTGAGTACATGTTTCTCTCCAGAGGAAGATCATATTAGCTTACTATGACTACATTGGCTAGATGGATCTGTATTAAAGTTTTATATCAAGTTTTCCTTTTACAATGTTGTATATTGTTCTTTTTTTTTCTCTCGCTATCCTTTTACAATATCCTGAGGATGAATAGGTGTGGTGACTTCATTGTATTCTATCTTTACCACAACACGAATCATTACACACACATTGACTACACAAACATTAAATAAACAGTTTAATTGTCAATTTTGTACAATTCCATTTACGTAATAATTCGTACAATTCAATGGTCCGCTTCATTCAAGTCTACAAATAAACGTAATGTGGGTCACGGTCTGCCAGCTTTTTGATACATTCGAACTGTAGACAGCCTTATATCTTTAAACATTTGTATTCCTGTTTTTTTATTTTTTTTTTATTTGCACTTTATGTTAATAGATGTCTTTCTTCTTCAATCGTCTTACATAATTTGCCTAACCTTTAATATCCTATAATGATTTAATTTATTGATTTTGCGACAAGACAGGCTAGATCTAGATGCATCTAATGATGCTTTACGGCCCCAACCAGATAAACGCGTAGGCTGTACATACTCTCATCCAAGATAACGTTAAATGGATCAGTTAGTAGTAATTACGTTAATGACGAGTCTAATGCAGAACAAAATTCCTTCTCACTTGTGTCATTCTACCTAAACTTGATTCCTTAAATTTTTCATCCACGTTCATATATACCTACTTACATATTTATCGTCTCTCCTTAATTATTTTTGACGACGCCAATTATCATTATGTATTATTTTCTTTTAAATATAACTAATTGATATTGTTTTGTATGTTTTTTTTTTCTAGTTTTTATAAATACGAATTACTATAATTTTTATATTGCGATTGCTGTACAAATAGAAATGACGCCTTAGTAAATATAGAGGATGTAATTATTCATATAACATGCGATTCACAAATTCTGAACTAATTTTAATAATTATTTTTGCAATTTACTCTCGTGTTAGTTCCATATTAATTTTATTACTGTTGATATAGCTGTTTTTTACTAAGCAGAAGTTCTAATTCTAATATATCCTTAAATTCCTGATATCCAGTATCATAAAATGTTCGCCTATCTAAAATACTGGTTAGATTTAGCTTAGACACATTTATTATAGTTATTCACTAAGTGGTGGAACTAGAGACACTTAGCGATATCAACAGCGATTTCTTCATACGAAACTGCAATCACTATTCTAATTTGCAAATTGCAGCCTAGCTATCAAGTCTATAGACTTAAATTACTAGGTTGGTAACATTAAATGCATTTATAAAAGATCGGCCACATCCCTACACTTGTGAACGTATAATTAATTTGCGTAAGCGCAGAGAATCACAATAAGAATTATGACCAGTTGTTCGCCATATTGAGTTTAATGCGTGACGTCATGACGCATTTATAGAAAGTACCTATTGCACTAACATTAATGACATTAACAAGCCATATGGTGAAATGTCATGAATGATTAATGTTCTACAATTAACGAATGTCACAAGATTGATGAGGTTTGCTGAAGAATTACGGATTTTGATATTATTTTTCTTAATAAAATTTGAAATGCCTTTGAACACATTTTAGAGTAAGTGTTCAGTCAAAGGTTAACAACTTGATTGGTTAAGATGGCGATTTGCCGACGTGCTAAGTGGATGATGACGGCTGCAAAGCCCCGTCCGTACGTAATTTAAGAAACTACACTGAAATAAAATATAGCATCCTTGAATATTTCCACCAATTAAAGATTCTTCACAAGTATCATCGTGAGAACGCACCGTACAAGATAAGATACGATTTATTGGCAATAGGAAGATACTTGGTGTACTACTTTCTACATACACCGTTCTAAGCGTTTTATCGCCTGTCAAACATTTACCTAACCGAGATTTCTCGTTACATTGCATCTACTCTATAATGAACAAACACATGCTCTTGTTCAAATCTAAGAGTTCGTTGGCCCATCGTACCTTGCCGATATGAACACAAATTTGCCGAATGCTTTTGATATAACGCGATGCTGGATTGCTCTGATTATTTAGCCAGACTCTGCTAATGATGTGAGTAGCAAGCCGTGCCATAATTGCTTCAGTGCTGTTAATTTGTAGTTCTATAGAATGTAATTCATGCCGCAGTCTAGTCGATGTGTAGTGTGACCCGCCTAGTAACGTCAGTTGCGAAATTTATTGCTCAGGACCTAGCTCCCTCTTAACTGTAGTTGTTACTGGCGATCTGTTTAATTTATTATAGGATTTTTATGCATTATGTTAACAATGATTTTATTTATCTATATAAAATAATATTGAAAAATTATTAAAGGTTTGATGATAAATAATTGTTTTAGTGTCAAGCTCTCTTGTAAATTTTGAAATTTTTTTTTCTGATAAACGATGGATATTAAAAAAAAAATTTTATTAGAGAAATAATACGTTGAAAATATAATTTCATTTATGTAAAACCAGACTTATATTTGAACCATTACAGTTTTTAGTTTATTTACTTTTTCCATTATAATTTCACGGTACATTATGTAGCCTACGTCTCTTAATCGTTAACTTACGAAATATCATTAGAAGTAATCGCTGTAACTTAACAACTGTACAGTGCTGTTTCACAAGTGATATGCAATGCTCCATCTCCATCTATTGGAATACCACTTTCACTCTTCGCCCACAATTCGGGAGTGGGCGACAGGGAAAGCGATATGTTAATCCAGTTAGATGTGGAAATCGATCTCCTAAATGTTATCGTTATGGTTGTTACAATGTCTCAGCTTCTGATTATTGAAGATTAATTTAAATAGCATAAGGATCAGAATTGTAAAATGTACCAATCGTACTATGTTAATAATATAGAATTTATTATATGTAAATAATTTAAAAAAATTATAATAGTTGTGACTTTAATCAAGGCTGCTCAATTAAAACTCTATTATTATATTATTCTTCGAGATATGTTTTTGCACTGCTTTGAATTAGACATGTAACGACAAACTCGAAATTGACAAATACATAATCAATTTTACGCCAAATACCATTCCATATAATGCCAGATCAAAATACCATTTCATATAATGTCTAATCAAAATACCATTTCACGTTAAATTTCCGTTTTATTTTTCCATGTAATGACTAAATAGTAATAGTATATTGTATTTCTGATAAACCTTGATTATTGATGATAGTACCTAAATTTAGTGTAAATTTATAGTATTTTATAAGGTTACTACTAAAATATCATTCATCAATGAATTACACTCAGTTTGTTATCTTATCATACCACAAATATACATTATTATCAATTGTAATCTCAATTCTGTGTAAATTAATATTTTTTTATTATTTTTCAGGTAAAGGTGAGAATTTTGAAAGCCAGAGTTAATTTCTGGTAAGTTTTAGTTTAATTCATACACACATTCGTAAATGAAAAAGAATCTAAGAAAAAGCAAAAATGGAGTCAGTGTATTATTATTTTCATATAATAAATAAACAGATGACTAAACTAATGGATCGATTTGAAGAAGAATTGTACGAGATTCAACCTAAAAAGCCAAATTAGGATATATACAAACTCAGTGTTGTAACATCGTCAAAAATCTTGAATAAGTAGATATAAAATGTTATAAATATGAAATGATGAAATTCGCGTGTATCATCTATCTATAGTTTTATACAAGGCTTTTACGTCAACTGTAATTTAGATAAGGCAAACCATATTATGATTTTGAATGTGGCAATTATATAGTTCATTAATTCAATTCTGTTGTAATCCTAACACATTTAGAAGAACAGATTATAATGCCGAATATCTTGACGCTATATTAACTATATAGCTATATTAACGCAACCCAATTTAATAACTGTATTGCAGCCTCCGACTGTGCCCACGACTTAATTTCACATTCCATTTAATACAAGATCAAGGTATCTGATAAATATCCATTAATTTGGACGCTGAGTTGTCTTAACAACCTAATGATAACACCTTCGTAAATGATTAGGTGTAGTTGATTGATTCTCAAGAAGTAAAGCTTGAATTCCATTGCCCATTGTGAGATATAAATAGTAATGAGTGTCGTTAAGGTTTTAGTTTAATGGGAAGAATTAATCAAGTCATTCTAAATGGTCGTTTTAGGAAGGGTTTTTGAACAGATGTTCTGTCTGATCTGTCGGTTATCAATGAACGTTCTGTTAATATATGTATATTCATTGATCAAGGCAACTCTTTGTCTTTTGTTTAGAAAATTAATATTTTATATATATTTACTTTTAGTTGTTGTTATTGTATACAGTCTTTATCATCAAGATAGTAGCTTTTAGTTATACTCGTACTATGAATGCACCTTACCTGTCTTAAATCTTTGACCGCTTTTGATTCTAATATTACGTTTAATATCTAATTGTTATGATGATAAATGATGTAATAATAATTATACTGATTACATTTTACATGGAATCTTGTCATTAGATACGTATAAAATTCAAGGGTCACCCTCTTTTGTCTCACCTACCCAATGTAACGCCAACACGCAAAGCTTTCGTAATGACACTCATCCTGTTATTTCAGACGAGTTTCCTGCTATTAGTGACGAACTGAAATAATTTGTACAGTCGTTACGAAACCCATCCACGTGTGACTTCTGTTGCTATCTCTTTTCTCATAAATAAAATTACACAATTTTGAAATAAGATTGTTTTCTTATCCGCCATTTCTATTTGTAATTATTTATAATCATCGCCATTGTCATTCCTATTTGTTCCTGCATTGATTTAGTTTCCTTATTGTAGTGAATATTGTATGGCATTCAGTGGTTTGTTCATAATAGGTTTGCTCGTGGGCTGAACAGGTTGACGTAAGTTGCCGCAATGTGGGGCATCGGTGTACCTATTAAACGAAGCCAATTCAGATCTCAATGTTTCTGTATAAAGTTGTACCGGCCAAAGCGGACCGGTATCTGTGCCTCCATTGAAAATATAATCGCAGCATTTCGTATTAACTCATACCGCAACAGCAATAAAATCCAATATTTATCAGCGACGTTTCAGATAAGTATTGCGATTTTATCATCGCCGTATATGTTTACAAATATGAATTTACCGTCGCAGAGATAGAATTTCTTCTCACGTGTCCATATTTCTGATACCATTTGTCAGTAACTTGAAAAAGTTTCCAGCGATGGTTGTTTTATTACTGTCAGCTTTCTGCTTGTCGGTTTCTGTAGATGTTCCATATAAATCCACAGATCTTTTTTGATTGATCGTTATAATTTTGTAATATTGTTATCGTATTTATGATTTATGTATTGTGCGTAATAAATATGCTTATGTAATTTGAATATTTGGACGTATAAGTCCAAATATCAGTATGCGATTTGATACACATATAATATTAAAAGATATTAATGCACCCGAAGCGCTCGAATGTGCCCCAGATTCTTTCTTTGATCTCGAATCAGACAGCAATGAGAAAATATTTTTGTGACGGAATTTTAATGGTACCGTTTGATCGGACTGTTAACAGACAGACACATACTATTTATTTATCTTTTTAGGTCCCACAGTCAAATCAAAAATGGTACCCTTCTAATTTCGTCATCTATTTTTTTTTTTTGTTTCTATGTCACAAAGTATCAGAAGATTTGTAGTTTAATATAAAATATGGAAGACAGGTTTTTATAAGAGTTATATA
This sequence comes from Galleria mellonella, assembly GCF_026898425.1. Classification (NCBI taxonomy): domain Eukaryota; kingdom Metazoa; phylum Arthropoda; class Insecta; order Lepidoptera; family Pyralidae; genus Galleria; species Galleria mellonella. The sequence goes on from NW_026442138.1 coordinate 9,914,101, forward strand.
GAATCCAGACCCATAGAGATCCTACAAAACAGTGGAATAAAAGAGGGAAATTACAGGGTGCAAAGGTATAATCCTCAAGGGTCCTCAGGTATGGCAAACATGAAGACTATTATGAAGTCATAATCTATTATGTCTATGGTGCTATTCAACGGTCTATACTATAGGCAAATGTTACTACTTTCCATCTAGTAGGTTATCAGCTTGTTTGCAATTCTTTTTTTAATAAAAAATACTATAGCCTTACTAATGTGTGTTTGACATATTGTTGGTATGTTTTTTTATAACATATATTAAGTACCAGTCATTACATAATAATCATATTTAGTGAACAAGGAAGTTCAACATATAGCTATGAAAAGCTCAAGTTATATAGTACTTACAAGTGATGGTAATATTTAAACTTAGCTGACTAAGGTCTGGATTATCTAAAACAACAATAATGGATCATACAACTCGAATGACGCGGGTTATGATTAACCAGAACAATGATCAAGAGTCAGTTGCTGTGTAATAAGTGCCTACTGTATTTCGTAAAATAATATTGATATTAATTGTACAAACATTATTGTACCGTTAGACGCACTTCATTACTCAATAATTCAATCTAATATACTTTGGAAATAGGATTATTGAGTAATCTTGTAATGGCTAGAGTTGATAACGCCAAGTCAATATCGGTACAGAGCTATAGTAGTTAATATGCTAGTGCATTTTATGCTTCAACAAATAATCATATAAAAAAAATACTCTTTCAAATTAAATGTAATATTTTACTACAAAAAAAAAATTAATTTTTATATTGAATCTGTTTTTTTTTATCTAATTTATTAATCGTTTTTTAATAATCTATTAATTATTTTTAATAATCTATGATAATAAATAATCAATCAACAGAAAAAAAAATGTTATTCTCTAATTTCGATATAAATAAAATACATACTGTGATAGTTTCTCAAAGTTCCAAGTAAGTGAAACCGGGCTATATTCCTGTAATACAAACAACTGATAGGTAATAAATTTAAGCAGAACACTATCATATCGATTTAACATCTTGCTATCTCCCCTATCTAGGGTGTTGTTTGTGCAACCAATATGCGACGCTATTACTCCATGACTATCAACCATCAGGTGGTAGAGGCCGCCTTTACAACGGAAGCGGTGGGCGTCTGTCGGGGCGTGCGCCCACATACTACGATTATGTCACCAATGCCTCCTCAACATATAAGGACAGCTGTGCGGAATCTTACAATAGTAGTACATTGACGATTAGTTTACATTTTGAATAAACAGATTGTTAGTATTTGTCGCGTAACATGTTAATAATAATCTTGATCACAAAATGGTTTTATACACATATGTAGAATAAAGTAAATTTATTGTTCTTTTCGTGCCGTAAAAAATCTTCTAATATTAAAAGTGGGAAAGTTTCTATAGATTGTTGCTCAATCTGACCGAATTTGAATAACATTTAGTTTGTAGATGGAACATGACCTGGATTGACATTTGTCTTAACTCAATAAACCAAAGCTGTGGAATACAGCCAGTGCATAATATATTGCCCACCTCAGCCAGCGAGATCGTTAAAGTTTCGAAGAAATAAAATGTTCTCCAAAAATAATTTTACGATCGCAAGTGATTAAAGCTTTGCCCTCAATAATTTACAACGCAATTATTCCCTGTTGTGGCTTAAAATTATATTACCTGCCGACACAACGCATAAAACACGTGTTTACCGTAGGGACTGCTGTTTATATGCGCTACACAAATGAATATGTGCTTCATCCATTATCCAACAGTAGCGGTTCGTAACGAACAACGGAAGCGACTTTTAGATTTATATAATACCTTGGATACTGCCGATCACGACCGCCGACTGATGCCTATAATATTGTGACTTCCATACAAGGTAAATAATAGATATGCTCGCGAGTTGAATGTCGTTTTCATGGTAATCCGAAAGCGGATCTTTATATGTAGCGCAATCATGTTTCATCATCGGGTGTGTGCCGCAAGGTGCGTCCACATTTTATTATTACTATTTGAAAATATTACTAGTTTCCAAATTTTTTTATACAACTTATAAATGCAAATAAGCTGATGGCCCATCTGATGGAAAATGGTAACTGTCGCCTATAGACATACAAAAGTATACTGTTCGCCCATGATACCGCCCATGCGGTGCCATTTCTGAGGACTAAGCTGTTATGCCTCTGTACCCTGTAAATTTATTTATAATATATTTTCATATCACACCCTTCAAACCGAAACGCTGCCATGTAAACACAACTGCTTTACAGATCAAACACAAACGCGACAGAGGCAGCCAAGCAAACGACTATTGTATAAAGTCTTCCTCTGGTAGCTAAACAAATTTTGTAAATTTCCAAAAATTTCCTTTTCCCAAATAATTACAGTTTAATGAGTTTGTGCCAGACTATAGGGTGTCCGCAAACTAGTTTTTTATTTAAACACAAACCACATCTAGTTTACGTATGCGGACATGTGCTCGATGTTTGCACCCTGTTATTTTACGAGTCATCTTCGGAGATTTATTTACTATCAGCACTACGGGTAACGGTTAGTTTAATTACTTTGGCTGCTCTCTATTTACCATGCGTACTGTTCTGTGCGCGGGCAGCTAGTCGCACTAAACTGAGAACAAACCATCAGCTATCTGTCGTTTATTTTCTAGTTGTGTTTGAACAGCGAAGTGCATTCTGTGTTGTCTGCATTGCTCATTATTGTTGCGCCCTAGTTTCAGTGGCTACACAGTAATGCACACGCTTCCTATTAAGTCAGGTTCGGTTTTCTATTTACAGTCGTTGGTCGCATGTTAGGTCACTATTAAACGACCTCAGCCACTTATCCACTTGACATTGACCATCAATGTTTGTCTGAATGTATTTGCAGTGACGTTTGATTGAAGTATGAGTAGATCTCATTAGTTGGAAAAATAAATTATTTGTTGTTGTTTGCTTTATACTAAGCATGGGTAGTATATATACTGGGTTCCTCTAGATATTGATGGCGAAAAAAGATCATCACTCATTTCGATATCGGCCATCTCTGCTGGATATCTATTTTATGTATAACAATATCTATATATTGTAACTAAAATATATATTGCTATATGTTGCCCACACCTATTTTATGTCGATTTATACCTGGTAGAGTATGCTCACGTATTGGCTCCATATAAATTAAGTTTAAATTATCAATAATTATTTTATTTTGTTGATGACAAAATTAAATTAGAGATATTTCAAATATTGTTTATTTTATTTCAAATTGGTGTTTGAAGGTATAACAAAGAAGAAAGCTATATTCTTATTAAGAAATTATTACTCTGTTGCAAACGTTAGATATTATTATATACTGTTAAAGATACATCGTCTCGACACAAATTTTGCAAGGCAGTCAAGCGGTTCAAGCAGTAAAACCGCCAAGATGGCCTACATTTATAATTTATCATTTAGCAGAAGCGATCGACCGACTCCTGGACCACACAGACATGACAGCGAGTTGTATTTTATGATGACTGCAAAAATATCACCGTTCAAATCTTTAATTCCAGTGTTCACAATTGTGATTAATGAGTCATAACTGATATACTCATATATTAAATTCTGACTGCGGGGTTTGAACTGAGCTCCTATGTTTTGCAAATTGACTTGTATAACTTCTTTTTGTTTGTATGCTTTTTTTGTGTGAAAGTTTGTCTATTCTCTTTAACGTAGGAAACACAACAAATATTACAATTCCTAAAGTTCCAAAAATATAAATATATGAAGTTTGTACATGTGTGTACGTTCAATTGATACACAAATTATTCCCCATAAAAAGTTTATTTATGACCATACGTTTGCCGTTACATTTTTAAAGTATTTATCTAATTTTACAAATTGCTACAAGATGTTTTATGGTTTAATAGCTTCCAGATTATAACATGCCTGTTTATAATTACGAGAATATTATGACCAATAAAATAACCTTCTTTATTCCATATTCATGATATCGTATTCCAGTCCGTCTAAATGTTTTACACCTTTAAAAAATACAACACAAATAATACACCAATAAAGTTTGTACAGACTCCAAGTGTTATCTTTGTTATAAAAGTATTATATTTCTAGTGCATAATTCATGTCTTTATTTTTTTTTTAATAATTCAATGCCACTTACAGCATCCACTCGACTATAACATCGTGTCAACACATTAGTTTGCGTTGCCGTAACTGACACCATCGTTATCAGAAATAACACACTTCTATATGGCCATCGTAGACATACAACACCTGTCCAAGTATCCAATTAGCAGAGGAATATTTGTGCAACAATGCCGTCGTAAATATTATGGAAATATGGATTCATAAATATTACAACACACTTTGCACAGTTGTTTCACCAAGTTGAATTCAAGTTCTCTTTATTTATTGAAACTTGAATATCACTTATTAACGTTCCGTATAAGAAAAACTGTTGAACATGTCCTTCATGTTTAGTTTCTGTTTATCAACATATCTTCCCAGAAAGCATTTTCTTATCACAAACCACCAAGGTAGTGAACGAGTATGGTGCTATACTATAAAAGTGTCGTATTGACGGTGTATCAACGCTCCGACATTGCACACTTGTGCCTATAAATGGCGATCCTCAAGCTACAACTGGAATAACTAATTAAGTTTTAAATATACAGAAGGACGATTAAATAAGACCTCATTAAAATGTTTTGTTATAATAATGAATTTGTTATTACACGCGTAATTTATCTTTGGATATATGCGTTTTGAATTTTATTCCATGTTTTTTATATTATACAACGACATACCTAGAAGGTTTGTTATTGACGTTGTAGTAATAATCTTTACCTACTTATCATACTTCTGCAACAGTATATTATTGTTATTTAACTATGTAATTATTATCATGGTCATATAATTTTTTTTTTAATTGTAGGTATGTTAATAAAAAAATGTTGTATTGATTTTCCTTGTATGTCAATACTATTTACATTATGAGTCTTGCTTCCAACAAAGGTATTTCCAATCCGAATGTATTTCTGCAAGAAATCTCTAATACGTGATCGGTGTGGAAAATCATAAGATCCGTGAATGCCTCGCGCACATCTATGCGCACCACCAATATGGTCATACCAGCGGGAGCCGACGCAGTCGTCTAGTTATTGTTGGTGCTTTAAACTATAATGGCAAACCTTCAATTTGTTTTTATATAATCAGTGTGGTAATGTTTTGCTTTAGTACGATAGATAGAATCGATATCTACATCGCAACGTAATCTTAAATAATAATTTTCAAGTATCTAGTAGCTGATATATTCAGATTATTTCGTTTCATTCAATGGAAAATTGTGATCTTGTACAACCTTCACCTAGATCTACGAGTGAGCAGAATAATTTAAAACCAGATAGAGTTCTGTAATATTTCCAGGGACTATATATATTTTGTTTGACGTCAAAGATATAATAAGGAATCTGTTCGTTACTCGACCCAATAACCTTATTAATATGTATTATATTTGAATTTAGCCGCATGATCCCGGCATAGTATAGGCCACCCCTTTCTTTTTCCGTGGGTGTCGTAAGAGGTGACTAAGGAAACTTAATGGTCAAGGGATATGCTCTCTTTTAAAACGTTACTACACTAATTGCGGTTGCCAACCCTCCTGCCAAGCGTGACAACCACAGGCACAATGTCCTTTTTGAAAGAGATCTATATTCAGCAATGGACAGTAGACAGCTGGTATGATAATATTTTAATTAGAAAGTATGTTTGAGGAGTTTGCTGAAGCTTGTCACACATATATAAAACCTGAACTGATAACGGATGCGTAAGATGGTCGCAGGATTTCCGCTTTGGTAACGTTAACAGTAAGAGTTGCATCGAGTTTAGATTTATCTTGATGAATAACAACTAGTGTGACCAATCTAACTGCTTGATTACTTTCTATCACCTCATAAAACAGTCTGACAAACAGTGTTCAGAGTATGGTAACGTATTGTGAATAAATCACAAGCTCTATACAGAAACTTAATTTCTGAGTAGTCGAAATTACTTAATTCGTGTTATGTAAGATTTTCAATATTAAAATCATATAAGGATTTTTTTTTTCTAATACATCAACAAATACGAAACTTCATACAACATGCTGGTTCCAAATATTTGATAGTGTTTAATGATTTTCTCGACCGGTTCTAATAAAACACATACCACATTTAATACTTACTCTATTATAAAACTCCATAATAATCCATTCAAATATTTTCTCATGATGACATAACAAGTCGTAGACAGACAAACATCAATTCTAAAAATAGCTGATTAGGTTCTATTGCTTATTACTAGCTTTGCTAATTTTCGAGCAAATAACTTATTATACAGACAGTTACTTGTTTATTATTTGTACCTATGGCTAAATCACTCTACTGCACATTACTACACATAGCTCTCCATAGGTAAGGCCTTTTCAGTAGAGGACTGCCTCTGTCATTGAGGAAGTTTGCTAGAGTTGCCACGCTTGGCGGCTTATAAAGATAAACATATTCATTATAGTTAGCAAGATTGGTGACAATATATGAATAAACCTTACAGACGAAAATGTGAATGTAATATGCTTTAGAAAAGTAGTTTTTATTGTATAAATTCCTCTTGTATAAATAAATATCGTGATCAAATATTTGATCATTGCAATTCGCAGCCTCGAAATTAATTTCTTATTATTTCCAGTATTTTCCCGTATACTTAAAATATATGAAAGTTTACAGTAGATGCGTTCAGTTTATGGTGACTCATGTGTCGGGTCATGCGCGAGGTCGAGACATGACGTCAGCGTATGAATTTATAAGAGCATTGTTTAAGTACCTATATTAATTTTATTTTATACCGTTTTGAACTTTGCACCGCCCGTTAATAAATTAAAAAAAAAAATAAACGGTGGTGATCTGTTATTACAGATCTTGGTCACTGTTAACAATTGTTGCCGAGTTTGCACCATTTTAAACTTCTTCAACAAGAAATATTGTTGTATGTTATGCGACAACAGATTGTCTCTCATTATCTCTCTTATCCCGTGATTTCATTTATGGTCGACGTAATATGTTTTTCTTTTCCATTCATTTCTATTTGCAGTAATTTTAGTATTCGCATCCATTCCAGCCATATATCACACAGTCAATTCATCTCTTTGTAGGTCTTTGTTTGCACTTATAATCATCTACATATATACTATTAAATAGTAGCGAATGTAATGAACACAAACAATGTACTTTATTCATATTTATTTCATTGTTTTATTAAGGAATTTCGCGACTAACGCTTGGCCGCAACAAAATATCAGTGTTTTGCTCTTTTGAGGGCAAAAAAATAAACTGTTACTTTTTTTATATATTTTGCTTTTTTATATTAATTCTTTTACCTGTTTTTACTGTGTATGCCTGTTGTTATTTATGTGCTGTAACTAATGCAAATTAATTATATATCTACATTCATACTTAATACTCTTTTTAAAACATTATCTTCATCTTTCCGTATCTCATGTCCATACCAAGACAAACGATTAGGTACTTAATTTCTCTGTCACTGGCGCTACTTTAGAATCTATATAATAATATTAATTCTCTTTGCAATTAATAGGATTTGCTTCCTAGTTTGGTTCTGTATTGTGTTTAACATGAATGAAGTAGCTATTTTTCTGCGGAGTAGTCTTAACTTATACATAGATATATATATATATATATATATATATATATAGTTTAATCATATTATCACATGGAAATCTGATTCACATTTGACATGTTTCTCTTTGTTTTAGAATGACAACTGGCATGGTGTACATGATTACGTGTTGACTATATTAAAAGATATATAATTATCTATAGAGATTATGTATTAATATTAATGCAATTCGATTGATATTCAAGTCGATAGATTGATTATTAAAAGAGGATGTTTTCAGTCAGTCGGTGTACGTATTTCGTCACGTACGTGAATAGCACACTAAGAGAACTCCACGCATCACAAACTATTTCATTCAACACTTCTCCTACGCGAGTTGCATGGATTGGAGAGCTTGCGTAAGGGACCCCCGAAGTTTTATGCTTGCGAAGTAATCCCACATCTTGAGAAAAACATGCACGACTCTAAACAAACAAAACACCAAAGAAAGAATTGTCAAACTTTTGACATGTGAACGTGATATCTGCTTGTATTAAAACGGTCTACTGAGATAGGGATTTTAAAAGACGAAAAAAAAAAACCATTTATTTTACTCGTAAGTGACGCCACACGTATTACATACGAGTATTAGCTTATTATTTCTTATCATTATTATCGAAAGACGGGCTTTTTCCAGCCAGAAAAACCTGTGATTGCGACCTTTCCATGTTCTTTTGTACTCGCCTTTTTTTAAAGTTCGCTGCTAATTCCTATCAATGATATAAATTGTAAAATGCTTTTTTGTAGCGATGTTTTTTATCTCCTCAGGATATAAAGTGTATTTTCCAAAGAAGATTAAGTGCTGCGGCCACAAATTAAGTGCTGCGGCGTTTCTTCCTTAATGTGACAAAATCTGCAATCTGGGCATAAGCCTAGTTGATTCATGTGCTTGTTTAGTTTACAGTGTCCAGTGAGAGCCCTTGTTAATACACACATTATTTTTACTCAAAAGAATAAATTTTTGGAGTAATTTTCTGAAAACCCCTTAATCAGGGCTTTTGAAATATTTTATCCTGGCAACAATAGCTAGCTATTAATATTGTCTAACAACTAGTTCGATATTTAGCTTATTCATTATGTAATGACTCTCACTAGTTTTCTGTCTATACATTAAGTAATGTTTAATCAATAAGTTAATGTTTGTTGTCCCAAATGCTTCCGTCACTACCAATAGAACCCCCGCTCCCGCTATTGCTAGTTCATCGCGTATTTCACTCTGTTCCATTATAATTCTAAACTCTGTATATAGTTTAAAGTTTTTAAAATCTCATTTTGCTATTACCACGTAACACACAGGGTCAAACGAAACATTCTAAAACGATTTATTTAATTTTAATGGGCGAACTGACGAATTTTTTTCAATTTTATGAATACTATCACTGACTTTATTTATTTGGCATAAAAATAAAGTTAAAAGTGGGCAAGTGGCGCAAGGAATACCTTGTTAACAAATAACAACAACAAATACAGGCAATTATGTAACGTAATACGAAATTATCAAAAGTTTCACGTGAACGAAATCTCAAGTGGATAGGTATATTCATAAGTGATAATTTGATCTTGATTGTAGGAGATGGAATTATCTGTAAGTGTGATTATGGTTGTTTGAATAAAACAGTAGATGAATGAGAACATAATTGTAAATATAAGACAACGGAACACCACTACAGAGAACATAACATAGGAAAAACAGTCTAAATGTGAAATAATTAAGATCGAGTTTTTATCAATTGTGGCAAGGCCAGTTATTTTGATTTAAAAAATAAACTACTCAATCGATTTGTATAATTTTTTTATTGGTCGAAACTGTAAGTATACAGTTTCGACCTTTCAGATAAAAAAATAATTTTCCAAATCCGTTTATAACTGACGAAGTACTAACAACCGAATTGAAAAATGCCTTCTTTTTGAATCCGCTTGAAAATTGAAAACAAGTCTTACAAAATTTAATATTTTCTTAAACTATGGGAAAACAAATAGTTTATGCAACGCGAAAGCATTACAGCTAATCGTGTACCTAGTATCTCTCATAAACTAGACAATTGTCAATCAGATTGCCTCTACATTTTACGATTGGCAGTAAAACAGCAATGAAGCAGTTTCAAACGGTGTCCATTAAACATTTCCGATGTTGGTGGTCGTGATAATGTTTTGTTGTGAAAGTTTTTTATCGCTCGTTTTTTTCTTAGAATTCATACGTTCGTTCTATTTGGTTCGGACCGTGTTTGACAATGACAGTTTTATTAATGGCTCTCCGTTATAATATCTATTCTATGATAATACAAAAAGGAAAGTTTATTCGTACATTACACCGGTAGTTGACAAACTTTCACCGATATCGTATTATCGAACTGTTTAATTCATACCCGTAATTCGTTACCTTTATCGTGTAATAAAGAAAGTGATATGAGTAATAGCAACTTCCTCTAGTTAAATTTCGCAGCTATAAATATAGAGATTGGTGGCATTATTAATAAAATAAAATAAAAAAAAATATGGAGACAAATTGATTGCGTGAGATTCTTTAATTGAACCTCTTTTTATTCTTGATGAGAGGAGACTTTATATTTTAATGTTTAATAATTGATAAAGAAAACTTTATTCAGATAACTAACACCGATGTCTTCTATTAGCTATATTTTTTTTTCTCTAAAAAATAAGACTTGTTTAATATTGAAAAGAAGAAGATTTTGATTTCTGCAATTTAAGCGTATTTAAATGACAAATATCTATGTAAATACATACTCAAATTATAATAATATTTATTTTAAATAAATACGATAAACCACTCGTTTCAATTAGTCATTCTGAGTCAGAGAAACAAAATACGTCCCTGCAATATCAAAGTATATTTAATGTAGCAGATTTTTCTAACACCATTGTGACTCACGCTTTGTAATTAGATGTTACAGTCTCTCCAATAATTTCCCCCCAACCAGATGTGACTCATAGCGGATACTCAGTAGCGAAGACAACCATCGTATTTTGAACTACGCTATCGCTGTCTGCAGACCAGACGTCATAAACGAGTAAAAATTATTTGAACCGAAGTCTGGCAACGTTTGAAACATCACCCCATTTTAAATAACAAACAGTATTCAATATTTATACTATGTTATAAGATTTTTATGCAGCTCACTGAAATTTTGGAGTTTGATGATAACAACATATTTGGAAATAAAAAAAAAAAAATCTTGGGAGATTTATATGCAAATAGCACATAAATGATTCTGTATAACTGGATATCTCTATGATTGATGCTTTAAGTTCGCTATTTAAAATGTATTTAAGTGATTAAATTGATCGTATGTTTAAATTGACAGAAAAGTCATACGTTCCCAGATGTCGGTATGAACCATCTCAGAGATCATGCCAAGTTAGTCGACCGTCGTGACGTCAGCAGAGTTATCTCCGCGCTCTTTTTATTAACTTTTTTCAAGAGCAACCGGATGATAAGATTTTTATTTGTAGTTAATGACAATCACGTGACCATGGGTTTTTATAATTTAGTTGTAGCTTTTTTTCTTTTATTTTAATACGATAATCTTCCATCTTTGTTAAAAAAAAACCTTAGTGAATAAGCAATTATCACAAAAAAAAACCATTTTTTTAATCTTCTGTCTTGGAAAAATTATAACAACCTTGTTCTTTAAGAAGCACCTATCATAATTTAAATTTATATCTACTGTTGTACTTCTAATTATAAATGAATTTTATGTTTATCATACCAATTGTTTCAATGTCTACAGACATTTTTTTTATTTTAAAACCTCGTCTACATATCTCGACTATATGCGAACATCTTTCGTTTGTCATCTTTTCTGGCCAACACTTCAATCCATACAAAATAACATCATCCGTTATTACTTATTCTTGTCCATTAATAATATTATATTTATTTCTAAAATGATTACTACATATTAATTTATTTATTTTCCTAGATTTCAAGAAAGACTGGTCAGATCACGCGCTCTGGTGGCCTACGCGCAACAAATGGCTATCAAGACCGAAGCACACCCTCGACCAGTACTCGGTACACGCCGATGCCGCTCTCCACTTCACGCCCATGCACAAGCCCATCAGGATTCAGCTGCCAGACCTAAGATACATCGATTGCAAGATAGACTTCTCCATAGACACGTTCAGTGCCGTCGTACAACTTTGCAAAAGTCTCGGTGAGTGACCTTTACTTGTGTTTACTACCCTAATAGTAATTTGCATCTGTCTACCCCATCTGGATCCTATCTGGTACCCAACATTGGTTTTACGTAATAAACTTCGGAAATGCCCAACTAGTTTCGGATTTACATGTAACCGAAATTAATGTAAAAATATGCATATTGACTCTGTGTCTTTTTAATCATGAGCAATGCACATGAATCTTGCACAGGAACCCTTCCTGTCGAGTCCTAAAGTAATCCGACAACTTTGAATTTAAATACGTCAATACAACCTTTAAATTATGCACATTTATTTGTTTCGCTGTAGTTTAATAATTAGATTTGCAATCGAAAAAAATATCGCGTAATTTATGTTTGAGAAAAATGCCCTCAAATGCAGAAAATTATCTTTTTAGATTTATTTAAAATTGTTATCTAATCTATAAATGCTTCAAAATTCTATGAACTTAAAAGACGATCTTCTCTTCTAGGTATAAGACATCCAGAAGAATTGTCACTGTGCTATCCATTAGAGCCGTCGCATCTAAAACAAAACTACCAAAACTTAAAAGAAGCGAAGCGGATAAAGTCAAGTCAACCTGACACGAACACGTTCATAGCAGCCACGAGGGGCTCCTCCAATAGCCTGGACAGATCCAACGGGCCGTGTCCTGCGACGCCGCCCCCGCCTCGTTCGTTATCCGCTACTCCTGTGGCTTCACAACAAGTAAGTCACTTCTCAGCTTAAAACCTTTTTGGGAATTATCATAGGGGACGTTCATGTTGCCACCTCCCTTGCAACCTTCCTTGGCTTTAGGCGAGATTTGGTAAGGAAAGTTCCCTTCTCTTGCATGAGATTTTAAATAAAGAATGTCCATTCTTGTATGAATATTGGTTCCTCAATTTTGTTTTCTTTATCCTCTGCTCTGGTGCTCAGCCAGTGTAAACAAATAGCGTAATATACTAACCCATATTTACCCATTAAAATATTATATATTGTTTGACCTCTTGGCTACAATATGTTTCGATACTAGTTGTAACTCGCACCTTTGCGTGAGTTAAATTGTACACTTTAATTACTAGGACATAGTCCGTCCATATACCAAATTTCAGAACCATTCAACTATGCAGCTGTAATTAACAAAGATCTTTACGAAGTTTCACATTTGTAAGATTATTAGTTTATATACATTTATATTATCATTGAACATCGAATTTATATACCTTTTCAGACTTAGTCTATATTTCGTCTTTTACTTTCACAGAACGGCACACTCCGTCGGTATGGCGGCCACATATACAGCACGCAAAGCGACGGTTCCAGCGACGGTGGCTACTGCGGTACTCCACCACGAGCGTCCTCCCTCGACGCGCTCGACTCTTTGGCAGACTCCCCTCTAGAGCCCGCCAGCCAGTCACGTGATTCCCTGCTAACTCCTAAGTCGCTCGTGGAACGGGCAAGGATGAATGTTGGGTAAGTGGTTTTCGAATGATTTATAACATTCGTAGGGAATAGTGAGATTTATTGTTCTTCTTCTTGTGATAATATTACTTAATCTCATGTTACCATTCTAAAACACTTCCCCATAAAATTGGTATCACACACATAAGTATGTTTATCTTTTCTTACTTACTCAGCCTGCATACTGTGTTCCAGTTGTATTATGAGATAAGACAGTGAAAGTACTAGCTACTGTCACTGGAGATCTTCATATCACAAAGATTGAAGAAAGACAAGTGATACTTCTAGCATATAGACGTGAACATTCTATCTAACGGTCCCTTGTTTTTTTTTTTTTTTATCAGCCGTAGTAAAATATAACCGTTCTGATTTGTGTGTATAATGAACAGCCAGTGTTCACAATTTTTTATTTTTTTTAAAGGTGGTTGGACTCATCACTCTCAATCATGGAGCAATATGTCCGTGAATGGGACGTACTCCAGCTGAGATTCAAGTTCTATTCGTTCTACGATTTAACTGCGCGCCAGCAGGACGCATCCAGACTGAACCAACTGTACCAACAGGCGCGTTGGCAAATTCTTAACCAGGAGGTCCACTGTACCGAGGAGGAGATGCTTCTGTTTGCAGCGTTACAGGTTTGTAAAGCTTAGAAGTTTGGACAGACGAGGGACGATCTTCGGCCCATTCTATGCTAAGACCATATGGCGATTATCTTATAATTAGAGCTAAACAGTTTGCAAGTTAGCGTCCTTCATTATTTAAAGGAATTTATTGAAATATTTAATATACAACTAGTATTTTAGCAACAGTATTATATGAACATAGAATTACTCTTTATCTCAGTTACACAGACGAAGTCGTGAGTAAAAAATAATAATATATAAATAAAATATATTTAATATATAAAATATTTATTATAGTTGCAAATCGAGCTACAAACCCTGGCCGGTGGGGGCATAGACGCCGCCGACGGGTCCCAGCCGACGCCGGGGGCGGCGCCCGAGGACGAGATCGATGCGGCCCTGAGCGAACTGCAGGCGCACCTGGAGGGCGGCCCCCCGGCCCGCCCGGACATCACTCACGTACCGGAGCTCGCCGGATACTTGAAATATCTTAGGTATGTTGAGATGTCTATGAAATTTTTATTAATGAAATTGCTACTTACAATAATTGGTTGTTAAAATTAGTTATTTTTTTTAGGTATTACACTATATATTTGCGAATTGTGTGTCGATTTTAATGATAATGTTTGCAATTGATGGGATTACGTTGTTTTATCTCGATGTGCAAATACCTTTTTTGTGTATAGCAAAATCTTGCTTGTTAATTTTTTGTTACCCAAAAAACCTATTGAAATCTTGTCAAAATTGGTATGGTACTAAACGCGGGATAACCCTTTCAATTAAAAATATAATCGTCAAAATCATTATGATTGTTCAAAATTTGGTCATCACTCCCATTTCAATAACGCAAACTCAAGTTTAAATGAATACACATAATGTTAACAGATATTTAAAAGAGTAACTGTTGAGTTTCTTGCGGACTTTGCAACAGGTATTGCATGCATATATGCGAACCCTGCATTTATAAAAAGGACGATTAAAAAATGCTTGTAAATAAGTCTATTTGAATAAAGATGATTTTAATTTGAATAAAATACTAGACTTTTTTAAAGCTTTTATTATCACTGGAAATTGGAAAGGAATAGACACTACTAACCAACCAGTACAACCGTCGCATATATCTAAATTCTAAAGGCAAGCGTTGACACTTCCGACAATCAAATTAAGAAGAGCGTTTCATAACATTTACTCACCGTAGGGTGGCAATATCGCAATTATCTGTCAATTACCAAAAACAACTTTATATATATATATATATATATATATATATATATATATAAAAGAGGAGAGAGAGATGATGGTGATGATGATGATGATGAATACTGCTAATATTTTTTTATTACTAAAAACGAATTATACTGAATCGAATTGCCACCCAGTGTTTGTGTTGCGCTATCTATGTCCAACTTATCTCGAGTATCTACTATCTAATCACAAATATGAAAGGATATCAACAATATTATAAATGTGAACGTTTATAAATATATTTGGTTGTTTTGATTTAAACAAAATATAAAATTTTACACACAGGTAGGTCATATATCCTAATTTAACATATGTGATACTTTATTCACGTATGTATACTGATTCGTACAAAAAACGCAGGGAACAGCTAGTAAATAAATAAATCAATCCTGTCTGGCTATTCTATGTGCCAAGGAGGGTTGACGTCAGGCAGGTGGCTAGTCGTGTAAACAAAAGCCAAAACCTTGAATCATATGCATAAAAACATATTATGATGACCCCAAAATTTATGTTATTTGGATAAGGGTAGGGAGGTCTTAATATCTGAAAGAATGTACTCTCAGATTGGTCCTATAAAATTTTTATTAAAATCGGCTCATTAGTGAAATCAAAATAACAGATTTTCTCACAATTAAGTTGTTTTTTTTTTTTTTGTGAAACATGATCTACTTGTAGCATAATAAGAAAAATACCAGGCACCATTAATCATTTTTATATTTATTCTAATATTCATTTATCGACTAATAATGACAGTATGATAAGTCTACATTCTTCTATCCTATATATAGTATTATATACCAATTAGGTATTGGTATTTTTCAGCAAGTACCTATACAACAAGAACAGGAAACTTAATATTTAATGTATTAACAATATACCGCACTTATATCGTTTTCTAATTAAATTGTGGTCATTTTAGGATAAATCAAATTTTCCATTATTTATGGGTACCCAATTATTTACTTAATATTCCTATTTTTCCCCCTGTTATTTATTTATTTTACACTTTATTGCATCAAATCAAAAAATAATACAGTAAATATTAATGAGAAGTGATACAAAAGGTGGCCTTAACGATAAGCAATCTCTTCCAGACAACCTTTAGGTAGAGAACATTGAGAAAAAGACAAAGGGTAGGTGGCGCACTATTATACTATACTGTTAGTATTTTATTTCATTATGTTTCCTATTTTTAGTATATAAATATTATATAAAAATAATTAATTAGGACCACATAGAGATATATTCAAATACTTTGTCTACATAAAACTGTACACTTGACAAGCAATAATGATAATAACTTTAAATAAATATGACTGATCTGGTTAGATCCTGAGGAATAGCCATGAGCGTGCCTTTTTTTTATTGTAGTAACTTTTTTATTTCCTTAATTTAATTTTATCCTTTCACTTTTGATATACAGCTTAAAAGCGACTCTGTCACTCACAAATTACTCTGTCTATTCCTTAAAGTATCAATATACTATAGATTGAAGTATTTGTACACTCTATGTTATAAATTAAAAACAACTAACACTTATTTATATTCATTCATATCAGCCGTTAACTGTCCACTGCTGAACATAGGCCATCCCCATAATGGGGATTTTGCCAATAGTTGCCACACTTTGTAAGTTGGCAACAGCAATTAAGTTTTGGTAATGTTTTAAAAGGGACGCTGTAGCCCATACTTCGTTCTCTAAGTTAACTTACATATATTAGAATAAGACAGAATTACATCTTGTGCTAGTATATAGATAGTATAGAATTATATCTAGTGCTTAGTGTTAGTAGCTGTAATTAATTTAATTGTAAAACGCCAACATTATTATTACAAAGTATTGTCTTTCTTTCCGTGAATGTACGTGGGGCGCGCCAGCAAGTGTAACAACGATTACTGTACCATCGCGTAAGACTCGTTTTTACAACCCCGACCCTACAATTTAATTAATTTATTAGTTTGCCTACAATGTAGTTTACGACATAACACTGACAGCACGCCATGTACAGTTTCAATGCACTAATTTATTGTATATTACATTAACATTTATATAGTCCGAATTCTAAATCTAGATTATGGTTATTTTATTGATTATTATAAATGATGATTGATTTAGGGAATATCCATTAATTACTTGTGTTTTTTTTTGTAACTTGAATCTCCTCTTTCTCCTTTGGAGCGACACCTACTTCTTATTTGAAATTTAAAATAATTAAATATATTTTGCATATTGATTTTGTTTATTTCAATAAAAAAGAAAAGAATAAAAATTTTATGTGGGTTTGTCATTACCTCGTCATTATAAATAGGAATGGTAAGAATCCTCCCATTTTAAACTCAATTCATAGATATCTCTTCTTCAATATATTTAATATACTGAAGACATAACTACGTACAGCTTTAATGTGATTAAAATTCGGACTATTTATGAAACTACTTAATAATATAAAAGTATTCCCCTAATTTTTTATTCCAATGTATCGTATCTAATAATAAGTTTATTGTTATTTTTATAATATTATCCTATTATATCCTTTTTTTATTAACTAATATTTTAACTGCGAATTTTTTTATCGCTTCACTGAAAGAAGGCTATTGGTAATTTTTTTTTTTATTTTCTTATACTTATAAACGGATTCTGTACCAAAAACAATACTATGTTTTATAATTTACTGAAATTTATTCTATTTTATTAAAACTGGCCACTAATAATCACTATACCAATATGTCTTATAAGGCAGTATGTATATATAACATAAATAATTGTAAATACGTTCGGTTTTATTTATATGTATGTGCACAGTGTAATGAATCATACAATAATTATTTTATAATTTATGTATGATATATGTATATATAAACATCACAATAATGGTATATATACTTTGCCTAGGACAGGCAAACGAGATAACATCTTAAAATAAATAATACATATTTCAATTATATATTATGATATAAATAATATCCATTAACTGATAAACAGTGCATTATTTACATTTGTAATATATTTATTATGTATTAATGATAATTATACTTTCTGCTATATATCACTTTATTATAATAGTAATTATTATTCATAGAATGTAACGGTTCGTAACATTCCAGAACCCAGTAGTAATGAAATTATTTTTATTGTGTTTTTTAAACATTAGCTATTTTGCAAGTCAAAATGTAAAATTAGAAAATTGAATTTTTATTATGAAATTGTAAATGCCTGCGCGATTTGTATGTAAAAATTCAAGTATTATAACTATATTCTTTGAAAAATTTATTTACTTTCATGCATAGTGACTCTAGGTATCGTTAGGTGACTCATTTTTCTAACTTTTCCACAGTGTCTGTTAAAAAAAATTATCAATCACCTACTTCTCATATAACTTTACTAAAGAGGAGTCTTTATGTTTTCCAGGCCCAAACGGTTCACACTGAAAGCATACAAGCGCGGATGGATATCATGTCGCGACGGGATGCTCCGCATTCACTCGTCCCGCGAAGCTGCGGGCAAGGGCGAAGCCCCTTCGTACTCGGTCGAACTGAGGGGTGCTGAGGTATGTACTTATATCATTTCTAAATTAATAGGAAAGATAAAGAGGAAAGATATGATTATTTGTTTGTAAAGGAGAAACTGAATAAAATCTTAACCAATTTTTAAAATTCTTTCACCTATAGAAACGTGAGATGTATTTCATTTAAAAAAGACATAGTGACCTTCTGTCTATTTACCCCTGCGAAGTTGGAGCAAGTTACTAGTGACGTATAAATGACATGCCATTAAAAATAATCCTCTTGGATAGACAGTATTATAAATTTATTACCAGAGGGAGACTTTGTACAAAAATCGATTGCTTGGGTACCTCTGTCCCATTCGTGTTTAAACCGTGAAGCAGTTGTGTTTGCATGGCTGTGTTTCGGTTTGAAAGGTGGGATATGGCGTGAATTTTCTGGGTACAGAGGAATACCACCTGATTCCTCAGGAATGGCAATGGCAAATGGGGGGTATCATGGGCGAAACAGTATACTCTGTTATGTCCATGTACTGCTCATGTCTATAAGCGACAGTTACCACTTTCCATCAGGTGGGCCGTCAGCTTGTTTGCCAATCTAAGTTGTATAAAAAAAAATTCAGACCATAACAGAGTACTGTCTGTAATAGTCTGAATTAATATGGAATAAAATAGCAAAAATAGCAAGAATTAATGTCTTTATAAATTTAAATCCAATTCGTAGATGTTTAGAACTTTATTTGAATTAAATTAGATATTTTTTTATACTAATTGTTGTACAAAATATTTCTGATTATTTTATAACATAATATTTAAGAAATAAACGTTTAAAACGTAATTACGTGAAAAGTTTATTTCGTGATTTTTTTCGAATTTATGTTGTATCTATTTACAACATATTCACTCAAAACTAATTACATTTCAAATTGTAAACATTATCAGAATTAATTATAACATTGTAACGAAGAAATAAAAAATAAAGTAAATGAAAAAGTTTATTTTCGTTATAGGTAACACCCGACGCCCACCCAGCATCCGGGAGGTACAGCATCAAACTGGAAGTGCCATCAGATGAAGCCATGCACGAGATGTGGCTAAAGTGTGAAAATGTGAGTATACTTACGAGTATAAACATTTTTATTTATGATTAGCTTTTCTTTTATTTTGGATATGATAAAACATAAATCACAGACTAAGTCACATCTTCCGGAATACGACTAAGGAAATCGCATTTAATATAGTGGTTTTTCTTTCCGGAACAAACATATACACAAAAATATTAAAAAGTATTGTTTTGGCTTGAAATATTTTGTTTCTTTCTCTTTTCAATTACTCATAGTATAAGTTTTACTAAGTTTGGCACTACATGGCGCTGTGTAATATGTCCGTCCAGAGGGAGAAAGGATTGTTAGTCATGAGTATTAGTAGCCCCATTGCTAGTAATGCACCCTGCCAGATCGACGTCGCTCCTGAAGTCCCCTGAAAGCCGTTGCGATCGAATAAATCTGACATTAAATGTTAGATTCGTCACGGTGGACTAACTGACCTGCTTCATCCTCACCTATCATCCCTCACTGGTAACTCACCAGTGTATACCGATAGCTGAGGCGGGATTACCATTCCATTATCATCAATAAAAAAATATGTCCTTCCAATGGTATTATTATTTATTGATATGTACAGGAGGACCAGTACGCGGAGTGGGTAGCCGCGTGTCGGCTGGGCTCGCGCGGACGCTCGCTGGCGGACGCGGCGTTCGCGTCGGAGGCGGCGGCGGTGCGGTCGCTGCTGGCGCTGCAGCGGCCGCAGCCGGCGGCGGCCATCGCGCAGCACAACCTGCCGCACCTCGACCACGTGCAGCCGGACAACTACCTCGCGCCCAGATTCCTTAAGAAGCTCAAGGGAAAGGTACTAGCAGTTTTTTATTAGTACTACATACTGTAAATCTGAACTTTATAATGTTATACAATCAGCCAATAAATGGGCTGTATTATATTAAAAAAAAAAAAATAGACACCTATCTTTCCATGAAAATCTGGGGTGGATAGCTAATAAGACTATAGTTTAAGTAAGTTACGCAGAAAACAACATCTTTTCTAGATATCCTATAATGGATAACAGTTTCCTGCAGCAAATATTTGCTTTTAATAATACGCACTATTGTTGTATTTTTCAATAACATACATTACGAATTACCTTGTATTTTCTTTGTTCAATAACAAATAAATACTCTTTTTTTATAGTTCACCCAGCGCATTTTGGAGAGCCACGCCAACGTGAAGGACCTTCCACTCCTGGAGGCCAAACTACAGTATATCAAAACATGGCAGAATCTGCCTGATTATGGACAAACACTGTTCGTTGTTCGCTTCATGGGGCACCGTAAAGACGAGATCATAAGCATCACGAATAATCGCATAATGAGGCTCGATCCCAACACTGGAGACCACATCAAGACTTGGAGGTTCAGTACAATGAAGGTAAAGCTCGGACTTAAATCTAGATTTGATACATTTTTGAAACCATCTTTAAAATTGTAACTAACTTGATATGTGATCTGGGATGCATCGGAACTAATTTTAACTGAACATATCGAGACGCATACTTATGAATAGATAGAGTGAAATTATTCATTATTGTATTTTTACAGCAAGTTCCTTTTTGGTGTAGGCAGATAACCAATTAATAAAGACTTGTGGCCTAACACACTTTTCTTGTTTCACCCATTCTTATAACTCCATACATATTATATGTGCATGTCAATTTCACCTTTTATTTTATTTTACACGGGTATTTTTAATTCCTAATTTTGTGTTTATTAGTTTTTAAATGACTAAGTTTTTTATGTCGTCTAAAGAGCAAAGAGAATGTATCTAACAGATTAAATAAAAAGAAATGTTTCAGTACCGAAATCTTAGAATAATACTTATTATTTCCAGGCATGGAACGTAAACTGGGAGATCAAACACATGATGGTGCAGTTTGAAGAGGGCAACATCATATTCTCAGTGCAATCAGCAGACTGCAAAGTGGTGCACGAGTTCATTGGTGGCTATATATTCTTGTCGATGCGTTCCAAGGACGCAAATCAGACGTTGAACGAAGAACTTTTCCACAAACTCACCGGCGGCTGGACGTAAAGTTGAATATTACTAGATTCTATGGAATGTTCATGGAATCAAGCTGTTGATGGACATAGTGTCAATTCCGATGGACATTGAAATATATCGAAATGAAAATCTAAATTAAATAAAATACAATTGAATCAATACCATTATTATAAAGCATATGTTTATACAATTAAAATATATTATTTAATAAACAATTTGTATTAGCTTCTAAAAATTCTAATGCAGATTTATTATATTTCATATATCTAATATAGCATGAAATATTAATAGGGGCTTATGATGTGTGCCTTTAATAGGTATGGTTGATTGAAATCCCCACGTTAGGAGTAGATAATAAATATTTTTATTGAAATTAAATAAGCTATATAACGAGTTATTGTTTTTAACTAAGTTATTTCTATATTGTACTGGGATATTTAATTTTCTGACGTCATTTACACGAATTTTAAATATAGAGCTTCCAATAACTGTGTAAAAGCCAAATAATTATAATATGAATAAACATTAATGCTGCTTCCATGTTAGGAGTAAAGCAGTAAATATATATGCGACGGTAAAAGCTTTTGATAGAATTGTAAGTTATAATTTTTATAATATTTAATAGATTAATGTATTTTTTCACTTGACTGTATTAAGTGAGAAGTGCCATTATAAGAAATGGAATATCACATCTGACAGATCTGATTTACAAAGACCAATTTAGGGCCTTCCTACAAAAATACATGAGACACTCATCTCGAAAGGTACTATTCGACAAATTTGTATGTGGTGCTATAAACAGCATTATTCATATTTACCTATTGACGATGGTTACATTACGACTAGGTGAGCAGTCAGCTCATTCGCTACCTCCAACATTATATATTTAAAAACTGTCGATATTAAAAAATAAATACAAAATTGAATGTACGTCAGACTTTGTGATTATCTCTATACTCTTGCAGAGTAGCCAACATAGGGTATTATTTGTTGATCTTATGAAATCAGTCAAGTGTGAAATTCACAAGATGGGTGCTTATATGGAAAACCATACTAGAAAATAAACATTGAGTGGCCTTAATCTTTACAGAATAATACTATATTTTACACATGACATTGTAAATAATATTAGTTAAGCATGTTTCGTTTATTTTAACGCCAATAAAATGAATCTATCAAATTTGCGGCTTTAGAACATCTTATTCTTGTATACGTAACTTTATAAATGAAAAATAATGTATTTTATTATCGTGGACTACTAGTCTCATTGAGTTCGCATAAAATGCTGTCTTGTTTGTTTAAGTTTAGTGATTAAAATTGTATTGTATTAACAAAGTTTTGCCTTATTTTACTGTAGATTTATTGTACAAATTGTATGTACATTTATATGGATAATTTAGTGTCGTATTGTAAATTAATGTCCAAATAAATGTAAATTAATAACAATTTATGAAGGCCTTTTTATTATGACAATAGTTTTAAACTACTATAAAGATTGATTAGATATTTAATGAAAAACGTATTTAATGAAATTGATAATTATTTATTTATAAATAGTGTGGGAAATATTGATTGGTACTACATAGTAGTAGCCTATATACGTCTCCAATCCAATCTCCATGTTCTCGTGACTATTAGTCAAGTCGTTAGTCAAGAAATAACAAACTCATTTATATTAGTAAAGATTACACTTGCAAATTTATTGAAAGCAAATCATAAAAACAATGCTATTAAAATATAATAAAGCTCATTAAAATTGGTGATTTTATGTTCCGTTTTACCTTACAGATGAATATAAATGGGTTTATCCCAATTTAAAAGTGGGAAATGTTAATTTAAAAATACAGTTTCTGCCTACGCCAGACTAATGCCAGTACCATCTAGAAATAAAAATACTTGAATAAAATTCTTCAAATTATTTTTAATATTCATCTAAGATTGGTTTAAATTATATTACACAATTATTAATAATAGAATCTATAAAAATAAAAATTATTTGCCTTTTGTAATCACATTATTTCATAATGAGGTCAAAAAAATCAAAAATATGCATTAATAAAATAAAAACTTATAAAAAAAAGCGACTGAGAAGGAATGTTTGGTCTTTGTTTCTTCATTATTACATTTTTGTGAAAGGGGGCGGGCAGTAGTTATATATATTAATAGATTTGTACCTTCACCTTAGCACCAAAATTAAATTTTACATACATACAAACTTCTTTTACTTTGAAAAAATATATTATTCATTATATCTTCCCAAATAGCGTTTATGGTGTGATGGTGTAGGTACATCGAGAGGTGGAATGGACAAAACTAAAGAACATGAACCAGCTACGTCATTCACAACCATCACTGGTTCTGACTGCGACCAAATAAGTTTAGGCTTTTCTTCATCACTTTGACCTGTGTATTCCTCTACAGTAAGAATGTCTGTTAGTCCGCACATAGTCCTAGTGAAAACCACAAGGCGATTTCCTAAAAAAATATATAAATTGACAATTAATTATAAATAAATTGTGCCCCACAAAAAAACCGACATCAATTGTGGAAAAACCAGTTATTTTGATTTAAAAACAAAACTACTCACTGATTTTGATAACATTTCTATAAGATAAATCTGTAAGTATATCCTTGCAGATAAAACAAAGAATTTTCCAAATCAGTTTACAACAACTACAGCATGAGGTTCTTCAAAAGGAGGGGTCTTTTTTGGGGGGTTTCTTCAGGGAGGGCAACGCGCGTGTAATACCTCTGGAATTGCAGGCGTTCATAGGCTACGGTAACCGCTTACCACCAGGTGGGCTGTATGCTTGTTTGCCACCTCAGTGGTATAAAAAAAACATAAAAAAACCCAACCGAATTGGAAACCTTATTTATGAAGAAAATACATATAATTCGTTATCACTATTATTATTATTGGTGATGGCAATGTCAGCATTAACGACGTATCGGACGATGTTGTAAACTTTAGCAACGGGCCATGTAATAAATTAAAAAATGTCCAAAATTGATTTTTTTTTTCAGTATATAAAATAGAATAGCAGCATTGCCCGACACGACTCGTACGGAAATACAAATATTTATATATTTATAGCTTAGCGTACAAAGTGTTAAATAAAACGTGTAAAATATATGACCTTTTTTGATTATAGCACAACATGTGAACCCACCACCCTGAGCGAACACAGAGACGAACTATGCCGGCTCATTAAATGTCATGTTTAAAGTATCAGAGGTTATAGGAATATAGTAAGTTACTTGTATTTACTAAGAATAATAAGGAATTTCGCAAAAGAACCAAAGTGGTAAATAAAATAGCAATGGGCAGATTATTCTTAAAAGTACTAACAACTGATTAGCAAGATAAGTTTGCTATGGGCAACAACCAGGCAAAAATAGTTTAAAGAGACGTCCAACTAGACAAATACAAACTACAGTATTGCAGAGAGTCAATAAATATGAGTGGTATAGGACCAGGGCCGAATTAAACATGTTGGGCCACTAGCCAATGTATAACTTAAGATTACGCCGCTGAGTTCTGCATGTATGAAACTTTTTAATGAAATTTGGTTTAAATGAAATATAAACGAAAATATAATGTCTCCCAAGAAATGCTACAATTTATTTTTACATATATAATTGAAATACGTTATGAATGTACTGAAAAATGGTAACATAATACAAACAAAAATAATAATAAACAAGCCAATAATATTTTCATCGTAAATAACATAAGTACGTGATATAAATATATCTTTTTTTTTTGCAATGTAATATTTATTGTTTATTTGATTAATGTTATATTTAATATATATTTGACTTGGATATATAAAAATGATGAATGAACTACAATTAATTTATATGCCGGAAACATAAAGGCATGATTGAGATATTTAAAATTTAAGATAATTTTGTACCCATGTTCAGATAAAAAATTGAATCGAGGCTATAGATTATCTATGCTTGAGTGTTTATTAGATCTTCAAATGTAATTTGGACTTAAAGAAACTTTTACAAAAAAAAAACATTTTGTCGGAACGCAGGGCCCTTAACTATAGGGTCCGCAGGCCTATACTGTCTAATGGTTAATTCGACCCTGTATAGGACCGTCCCTCATGCTGATCTATGCCTATAAATGAACAATAATTAATAGCTGAAATTAAGATGATAAATACTTCCTGGAGTATATATATTTATATATACACTTGTATACACTTACCTAAGTTACATGCAGTTGATGGTGGATTAGAAAAATAAGTAATCAACTGTAACTTCTCATCTACGCCTGGCATAAACCTGTGCAAGTGACTAAAGTAGTTTTGCATACAATAAATATAATTCTTATATGATATCATATAGCTCATTCTTACATCACCATTAGCTATTTTCACCCAACTATCAGTATTTTCTTGTTCCTCATACCGATATATATCTTTGTGGCCTGCAGCGTACACCATATTGTCGTGTGAACACACAGCAGGATTTTGTATTGAGTCTGGAAGTTTTGCTATATTCCTAAAAGTTTTTTTTTTCAAATCATAAATGATTGCAGTATCCAACACTACCCTGTGAATTAATGGATAAAATTAAAATTTTACAGTTACATTAAATGGGTGCTTCAAGCAAAATTATAAAATTTATTAATAAATAGATGTCTTATTTGATAAACAAACTTGCTAATATTTTCAATAAAATAATATTTAATTAAATTAACATAGATAAAAAGGTTTTTTAATCAATTATTAAGTTTTTATCATAGTTCATATATCATTATTACCCTTTAAGTTCCATAAGAAGCATTTAAAAGAGCAAAGCTTAATACACCAGGTAGAGCAAAAAGAAAACTCAAAATAAGAAGCAAGTAGCAAGCCCAGCGGTTTGTAATTGTAATATTAGGCAATACTTCCCTTATAGGGAGAATGAACTATGTTTATCCCTCTAAATATTTGTGTGTTCATAGTTTTTTACCAAATAAGACAAACAGATTATGAATATAATAAAGCTAGAAAACTGACCTAAACCCACCTACACCTCCAATAATATACATAGAATCCCCAACAACTGCAACACCCGCATGCCGCCTTGCAGGTAGTTCTACACCATGCCATGACCATTCCTTCCTCAAAGTGTCATATACTTTGACATCTCTCATAAACATGCCTGTACCACGTCCATGTTCGCCGCAAATTACTATCAACTTTGTCAAACCCCAAGCCACAATGTGCCATCCCCACAAATTCTTCTCTGCCACTTCCAACCATTTTTCAAATCCTTTTTCTTCCGAAAATTTGTACAAAAAGTGAGGTACTAGATCCGATTTGGAGTCTTTGACCACCCACACAGGCACTATAGGTTCAATGGTGTTTATTCGAGACCTACTGTCCTTTACTAAGTTCATAACTTCATTGTAAACTCTTTCTGTAAACATTTCACATAAAACTACCTTCTGATTTTCTATAGCTGTTATGCATAAACCATATTCTCCACTACTCAGCTCAAGAAGACAATCTATTACTTTAGCGCCGAGACTATCTGAATAATCTTTGACTAGTGTTTTCATTTCTTTCAAATCATTTGTTTTTAATTTTCCTATGTCTAAACAACAAAGAGTAATTAGTAGAGCATCTGCACCAGTTTCATTATTTGAAATCCATTCCAAACCAAACTTAAAAACATCAAGTTCACTACTAACGTCTAAATATGGATGAGAGAGGTACCAATACAATTTGTGCAAAGATGGGACATACTCCGATTGCATATTTTTAAATGATAATAAACCAAATGCAGCTGATAATTGGTGTAATTTTACATACAAAGAGTTTTCTGCTATCATCATGATTTCCATCCAATTAGATATATTGATTTGACTTTCTAGACTATGTTCAATTTGTGTAATAAGCTCTGTAATTTGTAAAAAATTTGCAGCAACTGCTAAATCAGCTAATGTACTTAGAGAAAATTCAAATAGATCTATTACACGAATTTCCATATAGCTCAGTATAATTTTCATTGAATTAGCATCAACAACCTGTAATTTAAATGGAAGATTTATTAAAAAAAAGTTATTACCCACATCAAAATATTATTTTGGCTTCTACTGCTCTTATTAATAATTTAGAGACATCATCTATTTACAATTTTTTTTAATTATTAAGATAGTTGTGGGTAATCTTGAATTTGTTGGATTTTTTTTATTGTTAGTAATGTTTTTTTTTTGTTGTTAACGCAATACAAACAGTATTGGAAATTAAATACATACGTCAATTTTAATTTCCTGTTGCTCGTTTTCCACATAACTACCACTAAACATAGCACGAAAATAGTCACTATGTTCGCAGAGCATATCTTTTCTAGCTTTAAAAACTTCTCCCTCAAACACTAAAGAAACTTCCTCCATTTCATTCATTTTAATATAATCAGAAACAATGTCCAATTATCCTGGAAAGATATATACAAATAAAACAGTTCAAATTCCCTCCGTTTTTGAAATCACGAATGAATCTGTCAACCTCATGTTATAACAGTTGGCAGCGGTCTTATATCCATGAAACCTGGAAAATGACATACATGTAACCTTTTCGAAGTAACAATGCAATGAACATTAAAAAAATAAATGAACATCTATAGTGTTGTATTGCTGTCTATATATGCCTCTATCCAAAATATCGACATTGACTGTTGTCTCAAAAAGCATAGCTATTTTAATATATAAAATATTCAAATTTTACAAATAACTTGGACTATACAATACAAATATGTTTAGTCGCTTTATTTTGCTCTATTTAAATTTTCAATCGAATTTTTTAACAAGTGAGTTATACAAATCCGCTTTATGCATTAAACAAAAATTGGAAGTGTTATGCTATATAATATGGTATGCTGAAATAAACAGTATCTGAAAAAATAACTATTCATTATGTACCTATATACATATAAGACAATTAGTCCTATTTGTAGTTATAATATTATTACAGTTGCATATAACTGTATATAACTAACATTATTTGTATTTTAAAAGGTGACATTTTAATGGGAATCCACATATTACATACATAATTAATTAATTATTCATACATAATTTTAAGTACCATTTATTTTTGTAAATATCATTGCTAATAATTCAATTTTAGTTTATATCGATAAATAACAGGAGCCATAGTAAAAACAACAGTAATAGATTTTAGTTTTTTTTTTTATCTTTTATTCATCTAAGAGAATATTAAGATATAAATGAGTAAATTAATGAATTAAATTACACATGCAAATTTTAATTATACTTAACTGTTTTATTGATAATTATTGTTTACTCACCATATTGAAAATTGTGCTAAAAACGGCGTTTATTCTTTTTATTATATCACATTACTTACAAATTTATTTATATTTTTGTTTATTACTGCATAATTTATCAAACACATTCGTTTGATCTTTAAAAAAATTAATTATTGTGAGGTGCTATTTTTAAAATGGAGCCATAACTGAGTAACTGACTGCTATAGCGCCTAGTTAAGATGGCCATAATCTGTCATAATGGAATACATATTGTTTCTTAATATTAGCTGAGGACGGTAACATAGCTTCATGTAAAACGTTATTTTATTAATGACGTTCCAATTGTTGCAGGTCACAGATTAGAGAAACTAGTTTAAAGAGTATAGATAAAACATAGTTTTTGGCGGGCGACAGCAAAGAATAAGTACAAAAGACTGCACTTAGTAATGATGGGCAATCCGATTATTTTAATAAACGATTTTTCACAATATCAGATACAATATACCAGGATTCATTACTACCAGTAATACCAGTAATCATTTACTATAGGCTGTATTTGCCAGTAAAGTCTATTTATATTTTTTTATATTAGTATTTTTTTATGTAAAAGTAATAATATTTAGAACAGCTTTTATTCCTAAGAACTTAACAAAGAAATATCATTCAGTGACGTAAAAATAGGATAGTAAAGCAGGTAAAATGTCATAGGCTTCCAGCCTGAGAAAATCCTTGGTTCGAGTAGCCGTAAGCAAAGGAAGAAGCTAATATTTATAGAATATTAAAAAAAAAGTATTAAATAAATAAATTTAAGAATTAGAGTAAGTATTAACATAAAATCATATACAACTTATATAAATAAATTATTAAGATTTCAACAAGGTATTTTCAAGTAAAATAAAAAATATACACAATAATTTAATAGTTACGATTATATATAAACATTGAATTATTTAGTAACCATCTGTTAGCTGCTGAGTATTTTTTTGCATTATTCAAATATTTTTTTTATTATTATCGAAAAAAATCGATTATAAATATATATATATAGCGATTATATTAATTACGCCCAACACTAATATTTTAATCTGTCAGACAAATTCAGGTAATGTTTTGTTAGTTAGTTACTTATTTATTCAAATCTTTATTTCAAATAATTAACATTTCTTATTTACACGTATCATTAAAACTTCTCTGTACTTTAGAATACCACGTTTTGATTGTGATTCCTTCGATGTTCCGGTGATAAATAACAACATAATATGACGGCAACGGCATCAGCTGCAACTGCTTCATTGGACGAAGATCTAGACGAGTGTGGACCGCAATTGATTACTAAATTAGAGGTTGTAATACTTGTTTATGTATTTAAAATTAGTTTTATCTGTCGACTTTGTCAATGTATCGGTGTATCCTATGTATTAAATTTGGATATGTACCAAATTTTATTCGAATCCGTCTAGTTGTTTAAAAGTAATTTAGTCATAGGGTATATTGCCGACAATGGGATTCCTAATTCCCATTACTAACAGTACCATCTCTTTATAATATTAGTATAGATAATTAATCAATTGATATTTTATCATAATACAGGGTAATGGAATTACATCAGGTGATATAAAAAAGTTAGAAGAAGCCGGCTACCACACTGTAGAGTCAGTGGCATATGCTCCCAAGAAATGGCTTATAACAATCAAGGGGATCTCAGAAGCAAAAGCTGACAAAATACTTGCTGAGGCATCAAAGCTTGTTCCAATGGGCTTTACTACTGCTACTGAGTTTCATCAGAAAAGGTAAGGCATCGATAATGTACACAAATACATTTAATGTTTACTATAAAATAATAATGACCACCATCATATCAGATGTTAATTATCCATTGCTGAAAATAGACTTTCCCCATAAGGAGGGGCTTTGCTAGAAGTTGCTATGCTTGGCAAGCAGATTGGTAACCACAGTTAGGCTTTTGATGATGTTAAGAGGGATGCTGCTGCCCATCTCTTGACCATTAAGTTTTGTTAGTCCCCTCTTATGACACTTGCAGGAAAGGAATGGGTGACCCATTCTATGCTATGACCACAGGGCATATTAATAATAAATTGTATTATTCATGGAAACTACAGGGGTAATATGTACTATAATAGCTGTTAATAAAATGCCTTAATATCACATGTATTTTTAATATTATTGAAGAAGTTATAGGTATAATAGAAGCATGTCTTTTTATTGAACTTGTTCATTTGAAAATGATATAAACAAGTATTAATATAAAAAAAAAAAATATGTAATTAGATAATGCAATAAATGTTTTAATTTAGTATCTTATGTCTTGTTATTTCAATAAGACATGCAAAGGTTGTTTATTAGAAGAAGTTTTTATGTAAGCTACATAATCAGAATAAATCTTTCAGGGCTGAAATAATTCAGTTGACAACAGGGTCCAAGGAACTGGACAGATTGCTTGGCGGTGGAATAGAGACTGGCTCTATTACAGAAATATTTGGGGAATTTCGTACAGGAAAAACTCAGCTATGCCACACTTTGGCTGTCACTTGTCAGGTAATTTCTTTTTTTAAGTGTTTTTATATATTGAAACTATTAACAATATATGTAAAATATATTGTGAAAAGTACTGTATATAATATATATATATATATATATATATATATATATATATATATATACATACATATATACAGTGTTTTTTTTATACAACTTAGAATGGTAAACAAGCTAATGGTCCACCTGATGGAAAGTGGTAACCGTCGTCTATAGATATGAGTAGTACCATGGACATAACAGAATATACTGTTTCGCCCATGATACCCTCCATTTGTTGCCTTTCCTGAGGACTCAGGTGTTATTCCTCTGTAACCTGTAAATTCACGCCATATCCCATCCTTCACACTGAAACACAGCCATGCAAACAGAACTGCTTCACAGTAGAAACACGAATGGGACAGAGGTACCCAAGCAATCGACTTTTGTACAAAGTCTCCCTCTGGCTGGCTGGCACATCATTTATTATTTGGGCATACTTGGTTGATACTTCTACATCTCTACTGTCATTCTTAACAGTTCATTTCATAGAACTGTAGGTTATATTAATCCATATAGTATTCCCATACACTTAGCTGTTTATGTATATTTTCACTATAATAGCAACAATCTATAAGATGCTTCAGATTATCATCTAGGTTAATTTTATTTTCAGCTTCCCATAGAACAATCTGGGGGCGAAGGGAAATGTATGTACATAGACACAGAGGGCACATTCCGCCCTGAGAGGCTGCTGGCCGTGGCACAGCGCTACGGTATGGACGGCGCCGCGGTACTCGATAACGTGGCGTATGCGCGCGCCTACAACACAGACCATCAGACACAGCTGCTGGTGCAAGCTTGTGCAATGATGGCTGAATCTAGGTACGACTTGTAAATTGGACTCTCTTTTCCATGCTTAGCCTTTCATTTGGGCCGTTGTGTGTATGAGTCTTGGCTAGTACAGCCAGCTCAGCTCTACCCAGAAGCTCCTGGGATCTTCACACACCTAACCGTTTCGAGAATTTCTAAACATTAAAGGGCCACAGCGTCACATTTCAGGATAACGTGAGCAGCCATTTCTTTGTCGTCAAAACAGTTGTCTGTGACTCCTATTGTGTATAAATGTTTGTTCAATGGGCAATGGCCTGTTATTGTCCCTATCATTATTTTAAGTTTTTTTCTATTCAGATATAAACGTTTTGATAGTAGTTGGTTTAATATTGCCACGGCCAATTTTGATTGTCTGTATGTATGACTTATAAATATAGTTATCAAAATATTTTTTTATGTAACTTGAAATATCGAACAAGTTGATGGCTCATTTTATGGAAAATGGTAGTCCATTTTCCATAAGATGGGCCATGCAAGCATTTTTGTTAATGGATGACAATGGAGTGGTAACTCTGCCTGCGCTATCGATATATGCTAGTGAGGTACTAGTGAGAGATGATAAGTGATGATGAAAACAGGTCAACTAGCCTATCGTGATGAATTTCATAAAGAATTAACCACAATGGTTTGCCATTCCTAAGGACTATTTCCATTATCTGTAATTTCACAGTTGTATGTAAAGAAAATTAAAATGTTGATTTATATTTCAGATACTCCCTTATAATAGTGGACAGTGCTACAGCACTTTACAGGACTGATTACTCTGGCCGGGGGGAACTGAATCCACGGCAACAGCATTTGGGTCGCTTCATGAGAATGTTATTGAGGTTGGCTGACGAGGTATGTTGAATTTTCTTAATTCAATTATATTACAATAAAAATAGAATTTCTATTTTGCCAATAACATGCAATTATTAATAGAGATTATTTCTTGGCGAAGCCAACTAATAAATAAATAAAATATTCTGGTATTTGGAGATTACTTAACTACATTTTTGGAATTAAAATTTAGAAGGATCCATTTAAATTAATAATAACTATTTATATATTTGATGTGATGGATGAATCATACGAATCAACAACGGTGGTTATTCCTCTTAAACCCTATTAAAGTAACTTATGTTTCTTTATAACTTAGGGTTTTTAGTGGGGTTCACGGATCCCTTAAGGGTCCGTAGCATGTGCATCAGGAGTCTGTAGTAGATCAGGTAACTGTATCAGTCAGTTTCCTAAATTTTAGCACCTAACTAAAATGTTTTTTGGCAGGGGTCTGAAACATTGTGAAAGTTGTCCATGATTGTAAATATTTTAAGAAACCCTACTTTATGTTAATAAAATTAATCTTATTTTAGTTTGGAGTGGCCGTTATTATAACGAACCAAGTGGTTGCCCAAGTGGATGCAGTGGGCGTCTTCAATGCAGACACCAAGAAGCCGATTGGTGGACATATTATTGCTCATGCATCAACCACGCGTCTCTATCTAAGAAAGGGTAGGGGTGACAATCGCGTTTGCAAGATTTATGACAGTCCTTGTTTACCGGAAACAGAAGCCATGTTTGCTATTAGTACCGAAGGTATCACGGACGCTAAAGAATAAACTTTATTATAGGTCTTATCAGTAACTACATTGTTTACATTTGTACAAAAATTAATTTAAATTAAACAGTTTTGTAAATTTTGGTATACGACATAAAAAGTGCCCTTATAGCGAATTAAAAGATGATTGTAATAGGTTTCTTATTAAACTTTGAAGTTTTGGAATTGATGGTAAAAAAAAATATTGGGACAAATTTAATGTTTTAAATCAAAGGTGTCGATTAAGAGACTCCATTTCTCTATTTCTAATATTAAAATTTCAATTTGATATCACAGCAAACTGTTTATTGCAAGAATCAATATGAACTAATTATAATAGATTTCAGTCTAAACTTTTTAGTTTTATTTTAGTCCATAGTTCAGTAATTTCGCAATGTTATCAATTTAAAATATTAGATTAAGAGATAGGCAGTTAATTCAGATATAGCCAGATTTCTGTATGACAGCTCTTAATGGTAAAATACAAAGTCTATGTGATTAACATATTTTACGTTCATAGACCATATAGCTATTTAAAAGCTTGTGCCAACCAATATCACACATTTTGTATTTTTCTATTAATCATTTAAAGATATGAAGATATTGCTTTTTATATAAAGCCAGAGGGGCTTAATCGAAATTATAAATCTGAATGTGTGCACCAGAATGATATCCAATCGAACTTTGCTATAAATGAATGAATAAAAACTCTATCTTGTTCTCTTCAAAGAAAAATAAATGCCTTGTATTTTTATTATTATATTAGCCGTTAAATGTGTTGTTGAACATAGGTCTCCCTCATAGGGGGGGGGGGGGGGGGTTTATAGTGCCTTATATATTTCAAATTATTGTTGCTATCAATTTTGTTAAGAATTGGGCTTTTACATGACACATTAAACCAAACTCAAATATAATTCAGTCAGAATGAACTGAAGTACTGCACTAAGTGATTAAACGAAATCAATTATTACATTTAGAATTCATAATAGAAAACGATTGAACTCTGCCGAAAATTTGGATTTGTAATTTCGTAGTAGACATCCAGGTCATGAATGGATTGTTTTTAATATATGGACGTGTACATAACTAATCATTTAACTATAATAAAAAAAGTATGTATTTTTACAGGCTGTTTTATTTTTATCGCACATATAAAACATAGAAGCTTTTATTATTTCATATTTGCATTCAACAAAGAGTAGTGTTGCTTAGCTAATAACAATATAATTGGTAAAAAAATATAAATCCAAACAGAAATTAAATATAAGGATGGTACTTAACGATTCTGTTAATTAAAAATAAGTCATGATACAAAAATTTGTGGTATAAAAAAAAAATAAAAAAATAGGTAATAGTAATATTGAAATAAAGACAATAAACTTATATGGATTAATATAAGGCCCTGATTTATCTGAACACGTTTCATAATTGCGTGCTATATAAGAATTTGTTATTATAGCAGATTCACTTATTTATTCATTTAATAACGACCGAGACAGGATTGACTAGAAATAGTCTGATTTTGTAACTACAATTTTTTTTTTTACATAGGTACTATATTGCTATCAAACAATATCCTATTGAAATTTGATAAATATAGGTAGTAAGCGGACGATGTATTATTATGGTTGAAATATTTCAATAATATGCTTCTATTTTAGTAAATAATGGTATAGGTAAGTTACTAGATGTATTGATGTTTTACTTAGGAAATAACGAATTTGATAATGTCAGGCGATTATACATCTTATTTTTACATGATATAGGGTTGTTTCTGATATTTCATTTTCTAAAATAAGGAACAAGTATTTGGAATTTTTTATTGAGAGTTGTGGGCAAAATAAAGTCAGTTAACGATTTTTCTAGAACAAACGAATTGCGTTCTACTCTCTCCGTGTATTGACGGAGCAATATCTTATCAAATTTCGTAACTTGCTTCAATTTCATACTTTCACACTTTGTAATTTTTGACAAGAGTATCGAATTGGAAACTAAAATAAGTTTCTAAAAATGGTAACACAATCTAACATGTCGCCACCTTTACAATATAGCACTGCAGCTTATTTTGAAGTGCATTTCTTTAAACCGACAATGCATCTAATTTGTCTCGATACAAAGATAATAAAAAAACTATCGACTTGCAACTGCTTTACCGATACAGCAACACTACAGCTACTTGACAATAGATGGCGTTGTTAAGTAATACTAAGTCAAATAAATGTTTGGTACTACTTTACCGATACAGAAACATTACAGCTAGTTGACAATTGGTGATTGATTGATGATGTGGTGTCAATTGATGGTGGATTTTACTACAAAAGAAAACTAACAATGCTCGGTCATCTAGATACTATATTATGATAAAAAATATTCATTTGTAAAAATCGATTGTTAAATACCGAGTTGCGAAAGCTCATTGTCACATTTTACGTTGTTACGTTATATAGATAAATAAGCGCACTGAATCAAATCTGTAATAGAGTTTACCTAGTAAAACGATACCTACTAAAATAACGATACCATCCCTACTATCTAGGAACTGGCTATTATGTAAAATTATATCAAATCACAGGGTTTAGCAGGTAATGAAAGTAAATGAAAGCTTATTTCCATTTGCAGCCGGCTATAGGCAACATCATATTGAAATTATAAATGGAAAACGTTAATTTTTTGTATGGAGTACGGCTATTAACCAACTACATGTAAGGTTGTATTTACCATTGAATGATATGTGGAGCGGCTAATATACAGAAACGGGCGACTACTATATAGTTGTGGGCCTTTAATTTTGATTAGATTAAATTAAATAGGAACTTTAAATAAAACTTTTAACTTTTTTCGTTTCTCATAGCCGCTTACATTTACATTACAGATGTGAATCTGTATATTAGTTGTTTGTTTCAATTAAAAACCTTCATGAATTATTATTGCTTTTCTTGATAAGTGGCCTCGGATTAAATTTTTATATAAAATGAAATTTTTATATTAAAATGATAAAACCAAATTGATAATACTAGGAAATAATAAAATATACATTTATTGAAATACAATGGTTATAAAATAAGTATATATTGTGTTATGAATTTGAGATCTATGATACAATTTTTAAGGCAAAAGTAACATTCATTTTAAATATGGTACGAAAATACATTCTATTCCAAATACAAAGCCTCATGGGACAAATTTATTTTGAAATGAGAATTTAATTTTAAATGTCCACGAAACTTTGTTCGAATTTGGAATAGTGTTGGTTGCGCATATGAATCTCTGAAACAACACTATTAAATTGACACCTAGATTATCCAAAGTGAAATGTATCTTTTTTCTAATTATACACTACTTTATTTGGAGTTTTCTCTACCATTTGATAACTACCCTTTTATATAGTCATGAGTTAATTTAGTACAGTTTTCGTGCTGTAGGCAACCATCGTAGATACAATAGTTATATATATGCTGCAAAGTATAATTTGTTGTAACAACATAACAACAGGAATAGATATCTAGAATAAAAAGGTTTGTTAACTGATTATGTATTACTGCATATTATTATTATTGTATCTACCTTATTTTTAAATAGTTAATTTAGAAAAAGAGCAAATAAATACACTGCACTGCAGAATATTTCCGCATAACAATAATTTTTAAATGGTGCATCAAAATTTACATTTTACATAAGTTCATCATTTGATACGTGTATATTTACTAGCTCATTATAATCTAAATATGTATAAAAAAATCAAGAAAGAATACAAATTCTAAGAATATATGCGTTTAAGAAAACTATAAACTTAAATATAATGCGATCAAAATAAGAATGGAACTGAGTTGCCGCCATGTTGTGACGTCTAGCATACCTGCCACTCTAACTCCCTTTTTCATAAAAACTTCAAACCTCTAATAAACCTATTTTAGCTAGTGAAATATTTTGTCTTTCTCTTACGCTAGTCTTAATTTGAAAGAAAGTGACAAAGCACTTCAATAGCTATAATAGGTTTTGAAGAGACTTTAGTGTCATGAATAATGGGTATGACTATATAGGTATCTGAAAAAGAGATGTAAATATACTTTTCATGCGAACTAACGAAAACAGCTGGGCCTATTTTGGAGTACCATTCTATAAATTAATTTTTAAAATAAATTTTTAATTTGACAGTTTAGTAAATTATTTGGGTGCGGACCATCGAGAAATAAATGTAAAGCAATTCTGACGCAACGTGGTTCAGTTTTTTGTTGAATATTTTAATTTAGTGCTAAAATTATGATATATATAACATAATATTTGTATTTTTGACGTTTGTCCATTTTTTATGCAACTTAGAATGACAAACAAGCTGACGGCCTATCTGATGGAAAGTGGTAATTTTATTTAGTATTATTACATTAACTATTTAATTTTACATTAAGTATTATATATTATTAATAGAGATAGAAGAGGAGAAAGGAAAAGCAAAAATTCGTCAAGGAGTAAGACATGGTTGTTCGTTGTCTTCACTCATATTTAACATATTTATAGAGACAGCTTTAAGAAAAATTTTAGAACATACAGATAAAGGTGTCCAGTTCAATGGGAAGTAATTAAATTTATTAGATTCGCCGATGACATAGCAGAAACACGTAAAGATTTAGAAATATTATTAAATTTTATGGATACAATTTTTAAGGAAATGTCATTCAAAATTAACACAAATAAAACCAAAATTCAAAATAAGCTGGACAGAAAACTAACAAATGAGAAAGTCCTGAAAAGAGTGAATGAGAAACGAACATTAATTAAAACAGTAGAAAATAGAAGAGGCAAAATGCTGGGCCATCTTATACGTTATGACGATTTTTTTAAGAGCATAGTAGAAGGAAAAGTAGAAGGCAAAAGAGGAAGGGGACGACCAAGGAATTACTAACTACATGGGACAGATAAAAGAAACACTAGGTGTAATGTCGTATGGGGAGGTCAAGGATATGGCCTGGGATAGACCTGGCTGGAAGAAGGTGCATGAATTAGTTGTACCGACAAGAAGAAACTCATAAATGAAAAAAAAATTACATCAACAATATTCTTGAAGTTTTCAGTGAAGTCGGTTCTGTCTGAATGGACAATATGAGTCGTACAAAGATTTACTTTTCTAATACTTGACGTTTATACATATAGATGTAAACTCCGTTGCAAGTTTCCGAAAACATCCGCTAGAGGCGCTAGTTTTCAATGTACGCGCTAATGCAGTAGCAATGCCAATCTTTGTTAATATTACACTAGAATTCTGAAGCGTTCCTTTTTCTATCTAAAATTAATTTTTTTGTTTAATATTACAGGAAAATTATTATTGTAAGAATCAGTATGAACAATTTTTTTTATAACAGGGGGCAAACGAGCATGTTGCTCAACTAATGGTAAGTGACTACTGCCCCCCATAGATACCCCCGCAACATTAGGGAGATTGCAGACATATTGCCGTCCTTTTATTAAGGAATACTCTTTCGTCAAGGTTTCAATTATAAAGTAATTCTTGATGATCTTTATCCGTAACGTAATACTTTCGCTTAATTATTAACTTTGAATACACTTTTTAGGTGATAGGTATTTATGGCACTTCAGAACAGACTCCGGTTGCAGTTGACAGCTTGACGATGTTCTATCACGTTAACATTTCTATTCTTATTTTGATCAAAGCTAATCCCTTTATTCTCTAAGAACATTGAAGCGTGATTTTTTTATTATTGGGGCATGATACCACAAAAATCTAATGTCCTAAAGTAAAACAATATTAAAAAAAAAAAATATACAAGTAACTATGATGACATTATTCACACTATATTTTTTTTTTTAATAGAAAAAAAAAATCACAATTCAATACATTCTTAATTAAAACTTCAAAGTCACAAAGACGACAGCCCGATATCAAAAACACTAATCACATTCCCCACTAAAATTAAACGTGCTATTTCAATAAAAATAAATTATTATAATTAGACTATTATTACACAAATAAATACAATCAACTATTACTATAATTATACATTACGTAGCGAGGACCAAATTTAGATAATCTGATAATGTATAATTTTATATATATTGGACAATGTATAAATAATTCTTACTACTTCATAATTTCATTGCAATTCTCTGGTATATATACTTTTGGCGAAAATAAAATATATACCATTATGATATTTTATTTATAGCTAATATTGCTATTATATTTATTATCTAACATTTAAAATAAAATGACCAACCCGTAAAATGTATGTAAATGTTTCAACTATATACTTGAATGATCGCATACTTAAGTACAATATTGGCTCGTTTATATTAATGTTGCAGTATTTATATTTAGGTCATTATTTTATGTGTACTTCATTTATTATGCATTAAAGTAAATCCATACTAAAAATTACTATCAGCATTTTTACTTTTTTGTTGAAACCATTATGCCGTATAGAAAGCTTGATATAATTGAAATAGTAGTCACTTATTATTCATCAATCATTATTTTTTTATATTATATTTTATATGTCGTTCTATGTTCCATTGCTTATTTATAAATGAAATATTTTCTATAATTTTATCAGTTAGCTCCTGATATATACAATACTATATACAAATATATTTTCATAAGCTTGTCAATCATATTTCAATCACAATATACTCTAGTTTCAAGTCGTTACCGATTTAGTAACTAATAAAACTGACAAATAAAAATGTATGATCATATTAAGTATACTTTAGAAAATTTAATTATTGTATAGTTTAATAAAAATAAACGGTGTTTCATATCTACAGACAAAACATTTTAATGTAAATATATGCTAAACTCATCATAGTTATCACTACTTTGTAAATTCGTTACACTGTTACAAATTTACAAAGTTGTTACATGTAGGACTCAGTCAAGATATAAAATTTAAAACTAAAGAAAAAAGAAAAGATATTTACTATTATTTGACGAAACGTCAACATTTGTCACATAAATTACACAAGTCATAAACAAAAATTGTATTTAATGC
The DNA here is from genome assembly GCF_026898425.1 of Galleria mellonella. NCBI lineage: Eukaryota > Metazoa > Arthropoda > Insecta > Lepidoptera > Pyralidae > Galleria > Galleria mellonella. Next base: position 9,955,212 of record NW_026442138.1, read on the forward strand.
ATGTATTAATAGTCAATATAAATAAATTAGAATATCATAATTTCAAACCCTTACTAATTATGAGTTAAGTCTGTAGATATAAAGATATAACAACAAAATAATAATAACAACATATATGGTGATTAAAAATATATTGCAAATAAATTGGGAGTAGGGCTTGTATTCGAATATTATTTTAGAATTAATATTCCAATAGTAAATCGGTGCTATTCGAATAATTTTATACCTATATTTTTTTTGATAGAATAAAAAATATACTTAATAAAATGAATTTGCGACTTCTTCCTTACAGCTAATGCTGTATCAAGTAACAGACCAAAATAGCTAGAATGTACTTTTTGATCCCAACTTAACTTTAATCCCAACAATTGTTACTCGTTATGACATTATGACATATTTAATATGTAGGAAGGAGACAGGCGCACATCTTTTAATTACTACTTACTATGATGTCGGGGAGGGGTTAGTAATAGGATCAAATGTCCCCCTTGCTAGCAATATGCTCAATCAGGTTGACATCCTCGCGGTTTCCCTGAAAACCATCGTGATCGATTTACTATTGAATTCGACATGATGGGCCAAACTGACTTGCTTCATCTTCACCTATCATCCCTCACTGGTGCCCCGCCAGTGTATACCGACAGCGCAGGCGGGACAATATAACATTGCACGAAAATATCCTTTTCTTAAGTCTAAAAAACATGGACCTACATAGGTGTTATACAGAGTGGTATTAAAAATAAACTCATACAGTGTGTTTCATAAAAATATAGAATAGTAAAGTAATATTATTTCTATGATTTATGTGGGACTATACTTTTTTTTTGTTTAATGGCTGATAATGTAATGGTAACCCTCGTTTACCATTAGACGGGCTGTATGCTTATTTGCCATCTTCACAGTATAAAAAAACGTCAATTGGCTCATCATAACAAATTCTACATTAAGTGCAAATTTTTAGAGTACAATCAGTTTTAACCCCACTCACGATACAAATGTGTTATAAATTACTTACATATTATTTTTTTATTATGGGACACTAAGGCACAGTTACATCTGGCATCAAGGAAAAAGTTGGTGTCGTGTCGTATCAAGAGGTGAAGAGACTCGCTAAAAATCGTAGTGAGTGGCAAGAGCTCCACCAACAAGAGGGCAGCTCTTAAATAGGATAGATATTTTTTCATCTCAACAAAGGAAAAACTCGAAATTGATTACTTGTAGATTAATATCCTATTATAGAAGGAGGAGAAGACCATTATGGTTAACTCTTAGTGAATTTGTTATAATCAGTCAAGTAACCTGACTTTATCCCGCACTGTCAATTTAACCAATTGTAAGAAATTGTAATAATTTGCAATATATTTTTAAACACCATATATAAGTGTTGAAGAGAGCTAAGCCCAGGCTTACTGTGCTATCTTCATTACTAAATGTTCATATAGGTGGTATACTCATAGTTTGGGCTCGATGGAGGGTCCTGGGAGATCTACAGCAGTTGGTACAGGCACGTGGGGAGCAGTCGCGCGACCTTCAAGGTCAAGCCGTTCGTGTTCGCGCGCCACCAAAGCACGTAGTTCGTCCTGTACATAAAATTTATAAAGACATAAATCAACAGTATAAATGTAAAATTTCTTAATTTACCATACACCTTTATTCCCATTCAGTGATTCGAGCTCGCGGCTTTTACAGATTTTTTTATGCAACAAACAAGTTGACAGCCCACCTGATTGAAAGTGGTAATCGTCGCCTATAGACATGAGCAGTACCATGGACCTAACACAGTACTGTTTCGCCCACGATACCCCTCATGCGTTACCATTCCTGAAGACACAGGTGTTGTTCCTCTGTACCCTGTAAATTCACCGCTATATCCCACCCTTCCAACCAAAACAAAGCCATGCAAACACAACTACTTCACGGTAGAAACACGAATGGGACAGAGTACACAAGAGAGAGACAGAGACAGAACAACAACAACAGACATACACTCTCTCATTCAATTCTCTTACCTATTTTTAGTGTAATACTAGTTTTGCTACTGCTATATATTTATCCAGTATTTATATTACAAGGTGAGAAGTTTTATGGAAAGACTTTTAGTTATAAAAAAAAAAAAAAGTTTGATTATTATTTTTTTTATTATACTCTTTTTTAAATACAGAATATAAAAAATCAAATGAGTTCAGAGTGTAATGTACATAAGAAAAGATTTAGAATGCAGCTACACAGAATTGTCTGATTGTAAATGTTTTCATTCACAGCCATAATCATTTCAAAATATCAAACTCATAAATTAATCGCATCGCATTAATTGCTTTTAATTAAGATTATTATTAAAATTATATTTTGAAATAAAAATCTGGGTTCACTTACCCCCCAACCAAGTCTATCAGCGAGATCTTGACAGCCATCATCACAGTCCCCAAGTCGCGCCACGTCGCGGATAGCGTCTTCATCGAACTGCAGCCCTCCGCCCATGAGACCCCATAGTCTTAACAGCGGCGACCTAACACCTGCTCTCTCCCGGTTGATGAGGAGCCGCGGACACCACTCTGGAACCCTACAATGCAAAAGTCTGGAGATTATGTTGAAGTGATTTCATCTCAGAAAGATGAACGGAAAAAAAATTATAGAAAAGGAAGAAAAATTATACAAAAGAACTGACAATAACTTACATATCAATAAGCGAGGCAAATGGCTGTACTTCAAGGGATGAGCCCATGATGATGAGCATGTCACACTGCTGGAAGTCCTCTTGTAGGCACTGTTGGAACCGTTCCGGTAGACTCTCACCGAAGAACACTATGTCTGGTTTTACTACTCCCGGACACTCCGTGCATATAGGAATTTGGTCAGCAAATATACGCTCTGAAAGTACGTAACTTTAGTAGGTATTTATGTTTCAAATTTTCAAACATTTAGAAAGGCTCATCTTGTTAAGGTTTGAACACAAGTATTTAAGAGTAAGAAGTATGGGTTTTATATTTATGGTACTATGATATGCATTAAATAACAATTGCAACAATCATAGTATCCATGTAAATGAGACTTTACTAAGTAAAAATAATAAATTTGTTCATTTATTAATTAGTGTGTAAAAGCTTTTTCAAGGTTAATCAAGATTAATTGGTTATCAGTAAAACCACCAATGTACAAACATAAGGTACTGAATAAGGTTTACCTTTGACAAAATCTAGGCCATACTCCTTTCGACAATCCAAACAGTGGGAGGTGTAGAAAGTACCATGAGCTTCGACAATCTTGTCCTCTGGAATGCCAGCACCACGTTCCAGTGTGTCAATATTCTGTGTGTAGTGACGAAGAAGTAAACCTACAAATAAAAAAATATTATAAAATACATTAGGTGGCTATTAGTTTCATATATTTAAGTATATTTTAATATGTAAAAACTACCATATCAGATATTCATTCACACTAATCTGTGTAATCAAACAAGCAATTGTAATAAAATTTTGTAAATGTATATTGTTTGTTTCAATTTTTATAGATAGTTTTTATCCTGATTAAAAAACATATAACTAATAAGTGACAGTCAGCATCAGTCGTTTATTAATATTATAAAAGTGAATTTGTTTATTATATCTTAGCATCTTAATGGCTGAATCCATCACTATGAAATTTGCTATACAAGCACTATATGCAATGGAGTAGAGTTTAGGCTACTTTTTAACATGCTCAGTGAACATATCACAAATACACAAATGAATTTGTGGCTAAAAGCTAATGAATATACAAAGAATCATATGTACAAGGTAGAAAAAAAGTGATCTCCCTTCTATAAAGTAAGTAGAAGTAAACTATACATTACCAAAATGTAATTATAATAATGCTTAATATATCAACATATAAATTATAATTTTATTTATATATACAATATGGTACAAAAATGATAGTGATGTTCATACTGTACCTTTATCATGCAAAAGCTTAATAAAGTAGTGTGATAAAGTTGGTTTAAAACTTCCAGGGAACAATTCCTTTGCTAGGGTGAAGAATGGTTTAGGATTCTGCCTGAAGAAGTTTATTTCAAATATTGCTTGCGGTTCAGGAAGATTATACTTTTGCAGATTGTGATATAATCCTGTTTCGGGACTGCGAAAATCTGGTATCCCGGCCGCTATAAACATAATGTAAACATAGAATTATGAATAAAAATTAATTTGAATAAATAGTACATTATTACTTTTTTAAACAGATGTCTAAAGGAGGGTTTTAAATGAAGCTTATTTTGTGCATAGGTTATTTAATATCTCGAATGTATTTTTTTAGATTGTTTTTCACATTTTTACTATCATAGATATATTATATTGCTTAAAAAATTAATAAACATGTGTATGAAATTATTTTACATGAAATCATGTTTACCTAAATACAGATATATTCATAAGTAAAACAATTAGATTTTAAGAAAAATTTAAAAAAGTAAGCCATAGACACTAATTTAAGACACTTATACAAAGTATCAACAAGTCATCACAGGTATGTGTAGATTTCATTAAAAGTACTACATTTAGTTATTTTACAAACATTGAATATATGACCTTGATGTAATTATCAACAATTGAAGTCAAAGTTTCCATAGTCAACTTTTGTATTAATTGTTAGTCATACAAAGTTTTCCATACCATTATAGGGTAAATCATTATTGTTGTCATCTGTGGTTCTTTTCAACAATAAATAACACGTTTATAATGAGGGGCACACTAATTTTGTGGTAAAAATTGTTTTGTTATTGTTTATTATTATTGTTTATATTAATTATTAATTATATAGCGTTATAAACTTACATGTAGATATTCCTGCTCCTGCCAATGTTATAATGTTTTTGCATCTAACATTTTTAATCCACTTGACAATACCATCCAAACTAACTTCATCTAAGACTTTTTCAACTTGCGCTATTGGTTCTGAAGGTTCATAAAATCCCAGTTTTTGGGCCAAGTAGCGCCGAATAGAATCTACATCCAAATCCCTTATTCTAGCTCCTAAGCTTTCGACGGGATTTGGCGGGACAGCGGACACAGCAGAGTCCACAGGGTGACCGATTCCTAAAAATATGAATGTTGGTAAAATAATTTGTATATACACGAAAAACAGAGACAAAAAGAAATTATAACTTACCATCACTCTTTCCGGGAGGAGAATTAGCAGACATTTTACGAAAATTTATTAAATTGCGACTTGAAACCTTTGTCCAATATCGCCACGGTCTTTCTGACAGATAAACGACGCGCATTCTTGGAAATTGTCGTAAATAAAATAACAAAGTGAGCGGTACTACACATTACATAAATGTTTTAGTTGTTACGTAATAATATATTATTTAAAAATTTTATAGTTTTTCATTAATTTTTAATTAAAATATTCTATAGAAAAAAAATATAAGAAAATAAGAAATATATTAAACGATTTTAGTTGCAGTACTTCAGTTTACTATAACATACTTTGTAAATGCACATTGCTTCTTTTTTTAATTAACCGTTGAAACAAAGGAATCATAGGGCATTCAGCTTTTTTAAAAATAAATTATATGAATATTTAAAATATATGAACAATGTGATTTATTTATAATATATTATTTTTAAACTTACCTAACAATGTTTAGTAGAATAATATATAGAGAAGTTGGTTGAGCTATATTAGAATATTTTATGAAAGTACCTTAATTGCAACATACACTAACAGAACGAAATTCTTAATAACATTACAATAATTTTAATTAGAAATTACAATCATGGCAATGCAAATCGCTTGAAGTATTAATAAACCTATTAATATTTTTTTAAATTGATATATAGTATTATAAAAAATCGGATGTAAAGGAAATAAATAAGTTCCACTACGCTAATGATAGAAAATCCAATGACGATGCCTGCAAAACCGCCAAATGTACCTGAAAATATTCTTATTATAATTTTAGATTATATATGTAGACTATAATTATTTTTTACCATTCATAAAAGTATGGATAGGTTATAGTTCAGTTGAGGTCTAATGATACAATCCTTGAAAATGAAGGGTTTGGATCTTCGTAGTAAATAGGTTTATTTTGGCAGTGTTTTGGATACAATACTGCGCTTTATCTATATACGTACCTAGATTACATATTTTTTTGACGGCCTCTATGGCGCAGTAGTGGGTTCATTGTTTTGTGTAAATAGGGTCACAGGTTCAATTCCCGATCGGGCCAATTTAGGTAATAATCTTTTCCGACATGATTCAGAAATGGATATTCTAGGTTGTTCCCTCAGATGTTCGTTACACTTGTATAAAATATTATATCAAATAATTATATTTAATAATAAAATAATCAAAAAATCTAATGAATTACACACGAGAATCGTCATGATTAATGTATTTTTATTTATACTTACTAAGTATTTCAAACCAGTAGGACACTACGTCCAAACGATCCAAATTGCCATCAGGTGTCGATTGGTAGATGCTTACAAAGCATTTATTTGTTAAATTAATATCATTAAGGCCATTACTGAAAAATACAAATTATACTGACATAAATAAATACTTCTGAACATAGCACCAATTTAGTCCCATACTACTTGTTGCATATAGGGCATCCCTATGTTGTTTAGTTGTAAATTACAATTAGATATGGCAATACTTAAAAAAAAAAAAGTATTACACATCTAAGAACAAGGAATTATAAATCTTTGTTACAAATGGACGTTTCTCAGTTACTTTGTGTTTTATTTAAATTAATAATAGTATAGTATATTATTTATTTATTTATTTATTTTATTTATTTATTTATAAAAGACACACCAACAATATGCTCACAATAATTAAGTAGACAATATACAATATTATTAGTAAGTAAAAGAGAAAAACTACTATTATAAAATGTTTAAATCTAAGTTTGAACAAAAAAATCTTACTCCTCACTACCAAGCTTAAGGCTATATGAACATATCAATTAAAGGCGTATACAGCTCTCACAGATAAGCGTCAATGTATACTAACTAACAATTATACAATTAGAAAAGACCTAACTACCAATCCATATTATTAATAAGCCTAGTATACTGCACTAAAGAATTACCAAAGATGTCGATATCATGGTCAACGTTTACGGCTTTATTATACGATGATAACATTCTGTTGAGGGGAGAATTGGATCCTAAGTTAGTACGACAAGCGTATGTTGAAAATGTGTTAACTATTTTAGCAGATCTAATATTGAAATTACGTGGTACTATCAAGCGTATATCCTTAACAACGTCAGGTATCTAAATAAGGCCATTTAAAATCTTGAACAACATTATAAGATCTATAATCTGTGCATACATATTTAACTAAAATCAAAGAAGAATATGCTACTGTAGCTCCTGTTATGGGAAGAATCAAGATAACGAACACAAGTGGCTGATATGTATAGAACTAAAATGTTTTTTTTTATTTTTTTTTTATTGAAAAGTCACGTGTTCTTTATATCTGAAACACTGAAGCTGATACAAAGAAATCTAATAACAGATCTAAAATCAGCACCTCTAAAATGTATAATATTAATAATAATATTTCATGCAACATAAATACTGTTCCCTTGTATAATTGCTGAATTCGTTACAATGAGTCAACTGAACTATTTCATCCTCGGCTATCATCCCTTATTGGTGCTCCGTCAGTGTATACCGATAAGGCAGGCAGGGTCACAATTTCATTTTTACCCATTAAATAAAAAAAGAAAAATAAATCCACAACAAACAAACATACTCATGAATACAAATTTTATTATTGTCTGGGGATGAGGATCGAATATGCGACTATCAGAAGGTGAAGCAGTGTGTTAAATCGATACACTAAAAATATTATTTTGACTATACTTATACGCTCATCTCCATCTTACGTTGCGACGTGAAAACAATTATCTTATTCACCATATCATATTTCTACATATAATTGTCCATAGACACACGTTTAAATTTCCGCACAAGAATACAATATATCACCGCTTTATTTATTCTCAAGTCAGGATATTGTAAGCGGAGACTAGGAACAAATTATAAATATGCCCGAATAGAAAAAGGTAAACTTAAAATCAAACCTTTCATCAAAAGAATTAACAAAAACACTAAACCTGTTTTAGACAAGTGTTCAGAAATCTTTGACGACATCACTTTCCACGAACCGAGATCGAAGTCAATCTCGGGACATTTGCGTAGTAAAAAACAGCATAAGAAATAGAAAGAAAGTGGTATAGTAAATATAATCTCATCATATGTATATGCGTTAAACATTTCCGAACGCAACATCCTTCTACCCTCCTTACCTATCCATATTTCCTATCAAATCTGGGATCACATTGGGGGGTAGACGGAAAAATCCAGTCTAGAATCCAACTGCGTGTCGAGCTGATCAAATTCCGCCAAGATCACAAAAAAAGCTCCACCAGTTGCGAATTAGTCAATCAGCCGCGATCTCCGCGCAACGTACAGTGGTATTTCAGCGAAATCAACACAAGTGTTAGATATTTAGAAGAGAGAACGAGAACGCGTACAAAGACCTACACGCGGGGACTACGTGAACCAGGTTTGTCCTTTACTCTTCTTTTTATCCAACAGGTATGTATTCTCAAATTCGTAACTATGGTGTGGTGTTTAGGTTCGATAGTACACCGAGGTCTTGTATAGTCAATGGGTAGAAAAAAAGCGTGCCTTGTGCACTGGATTTTAGTAATGCTTGAAGTAATTGTATGGTTGCGTAATTTCCAATAAAAGTTCAGAAATTACATACGTGCTCTGCAATTTATACGTATAAACACTTACAACAGAATCCCTTTAAATTGCTTCTGTGCATACGAATTGTGTATCTTAAGAGGTATTTTGGATACTCTCGTGTAATGCTGTGTGAACTCGCAGTCAGGTAAGCATTCGGGGCAATATAGTGAATCTTCCATTTCTAATTCTAAGCCATTAGTGTCTGTAGCATGCATTGGAAAAATATATAAAAATTTTTCTGAAAAAGAAATAGAATTAGTTCTGTAATATTGAAGATTCATATTATTTTGCAATCTTTCGCTTTGTAATGGGCATAGATAAATTATGTTTTTATATCATATCATTGTATTTAGTTTTGGATATACAAAGAAAAAAAAATCAAGCAAAATATAATAGTATCTCTAAATATTATAAAATGTAGTCATTGTCTTCGTTCGTGTTTTTCTCCGCTTATTTCAACTAACTCCACAATGGATTTTGATACGCTTCACAGTTATTTAGATATTTTTTTACTGAAGGTTTGTATGTAAAATATATCATAATTTGCCACCATGCAGAGCGGAGTGGAATACTGGCTAAATATAAATTAGAAATAGAAACTAGTCGACCATTCTCTGGCAATGTCTATCTCTTTTTCCGTAGAATAAAACACTTATCAAATTTAGTTGAAATTATCACAGAAACACCTTTAAATGAAATTAGAAATGAATCGAAATTAGAAATACTAAAAGATAGTATACTAGAACAATATCTTATATTCGTAGTTATATTGAAACAGACTTTTTTAATAAATGACAAACGAATGGTAATCCTGCCTGCGCTGACGGTATACGTCGGCGTGAAGCCAGAGAGATGAGGGATGATAGGTGAGGATGAAAGGACAGGGCAGTTAGCCCATTGTGATGAATGCACCTGGAATTCAACATGATTGTTTCCAGGTGGCACCACGTGGAGGACGACCTGAGAGGAAATATAGTGTTAGCAATGAGATTGATAGTCCTCATTACTAACAATCCCTTCTACCTACCTACTTTTGTAACTACCTTTATATGGCGTGTCAAGATGCCTAAAACAGACTAGGTACCCTTGTGTGCGTTTACCTTTGTATTTATGTAAACACCTCAATTGATCAAAACTACATATTGGGCCGTCATTTTCGGTGGTAGGTAGAAAGTATGGCGTGCATTTACATAGCGATTTCACGGTGGTTATCCTGCACTTCACAATACAAGCACTGTACGAATACACATTGCCGAAGTCTCGTCGCTCGTCACGGAATAAACAGTTTCTCTGTTGATGTGGATAAATGTATTAATTGTAGAAATAATCGGATTGATCTGTATGTATTTTTTTTATAAATGTTTTGTGACCATTTCTGGCCCTCCTGAATGGTCATGATGCAAATACGGGCCTGGTTGCGTGCTTCATGAGAGGGTATTATAAGTAATGAAGATTAACAGCCACATTACTAGCAATATAGTCAAGCTAGTCTCCACGCGATATTGTCTGGGAACCACGGGTAATTCTAATTGAAAAATCTGGTACCCCGTCACCGTATACCGATTGCCGGTGCTATTCACCAAAAATTTCATTTCTCAAAAAAAAAAAATCCTTCGTGGGAAGGGATTACTAGTAACGGAGACTAACAGACCTGTGCCTCTTACGATTTTCACGGGAATGGAAGGGGTGGCCCATTCGATGCCGGCTTTACAGGCTATATTACTAGAAGGCAATTATTAAAACAGATGGATTAGAAATAATTATCAAAGCAATATCTAATATATAAAATTCTCGTGTCACGGTGTTTGTTACCAAACTCCTCTGAAACGGCTTTACCGATTTTTATGAAATTTTGTGTGCATATCGGGTAGGTCTGAAAATCGGCCAACATCTATTTTTCAAACCCCTCAATGATAAGGGTGACCCACCTCTAAATATATTTTTGTTATTTTTTTGTCTTTTTTTTTATTTATATTTTATTATGATTTAGCATTGAAAAATACATACAAATTCAAATTTTCATGCTTTTACGATCAACCCCTGTTGTTTAATCGCAATTTTTATATGCCGTAGTAGGGTTGCAAGATGACAATCGAATATAATAATTGTAGTACGATATATTTTCATGTGTAGTTCTAGAAATAATGTATATGGTAAAACAACGTTTACCGAGTCAGCTAGTATTCTATAAGAAAAATATAATTCAAGATTATGGTTCTAGCAACCAATTATAAAATAACACGACGACCAGTCAAGGTTATGTAGGTATTACATATTATTCAGATGCATACTAAACTAGATTATAGTGAGAATAAAATAAAGTAAGTAGGAAACAGCTCTTAAGATTATATTATGTTTTTTTTTTTTATATTAAATCCACCTGCATATGTTATTGGTAAATCACAGGATAACTTTACAAAATTTTATCAATTTGCTCGGGTACAGTTTCACTCTTATTTCTCGTTAAGCGGCTACGCTTTTATAGCTTATTTCCGTTTTGGACAGTGAGATTTGGTAATGCAATCACAAGGTGCGACATAACATCTTAGACTTCAGGAATGGCAACGTATTAGTAATACTATGAACTTCACAGTGAATTGTTTGTGGTGCTGTGCATGTCTATAGGTGACAGTGATCATTTTTCATCAGGTGGACCTGTACACTGGAGGTTATTATAGACATGGTACCGTAGTCGGTGAATATTTCCGAACTTCAGCCGTAGCTGTTTGTTTTACTGACTGCAGTTCGATAAAGATGGCCTTGTTTATTTCCACGATGCGATGTATCACCCGACCGCCGCTTGGGTCAGCGAAATGTGTAGAATCAAACAACAAGACCTGGAAGACAAATTGATTTACTGGAAGGAGTATAACGAGCCAAAATACAGTGACAGTGTTCGTGAAATCGAAAAAATCCATCGAGGAGCATATATATATATATATATATATATATATATATATATATATATATATATATATATATATATATATATATATATATATATATATATATATATATTGGTAATTCGACCTATGTAATATAATAATTAATTTTCAGGAATTCTTTCGCGTTACCGTATAGTATTAAAAAATCGTCATCATCATATGCCTCCTCCATAGACTATCATAAGGAACGGTCCTGAGCCACTTGCATCCACTGACTCCCTGCACTATTAAAGAATAAAATAACGAGTTATTCTTACATCAAATCCTTCAATATTGTTTATTGGGTAGACGTAATCCTCAACTATTGGATCTAGGAAGACATTCAGTCCATTAAAAAATCCCGCTTGATACTGTTTCTTCACATCTGCAATCGTCTGATTTTGCCTGCTGAGACATTGTTATCATATTTATTTTACATTATTCTCAAGTGGTCTACAGTAAGGAAGTAAAGAGTATATTTTAACTGCGGGCGTGGGTTTTTACGTTCTAATAAAATGTAAGAATTACATCGCATTTGCATCTCTAAGAAAATGAAATAATATTTAGTTTTTTATACCACTGAGGTGGCAAACAAGTATACGGCCCACCTGATGGTAAGTGGTTACCGTAGCCTATGAACACCTGCAATACCAGAGGTATTACGCGTGCGTTGCCGACCCTGAAGAAACCAAATTTATAATAAGAAGAAATAATATTTATAATAGTATAAGTCCCATACGGTAATATTTACATTTCCATCCCACTGTCGGGTATGTGTTAGGTACTTCCCGTAAGGAGGAAGCAACAGTTTTATGATTCTTTACTGCACTCAGAGAAATGTTTACAAGTCTCTCTCTAAAAGAAGAGATTTATATACGAGAATAAGTTTAGTGGAACATACTATAAAGTGGTATTATTACTATGCTTGCCTGAGAGCTTTTGTTTTTTCTTTAGTAGTCTACTTAAATAATGTAAATATAGTCGATCTAATAATGTGATAATCGTGCAAACATATCAGCCGTTCATTGTCTACTTCTAAACATAGGTTTCATCCATAAGAAGGTTTTTTGCCAGTATTTGTCATGCTTGACAGGAGAGTTTGCAACCGCAGTTAAGCATTTGGTAAAGTTTTAAGATGGACGCTGCTGTACATCCCTTGATTATAAAATTCCCTTAGTCCTCTCTTACGACACGGAAAAGGAAGGGCGACCTATTCTACGCCGGGACCACACGGAATAAAGTGATATACCAGTAATAAATTGAAAAACAATCAGTCAGTATATACCTGTCTGCTGAATTGTAGTCCAAAACGTAATTAAAAACGCAGCAGTGGCCTCGTACGGTACGCCGCACACTGAATATTTCGCTGCAATTCACCATGTCACCTCCCCACATGCAGCTCAACAGCATTTCATCACAGTTAGGTGCAAGCTGATCTCCAAAGCATAAAGTAAAATAGTATTAAATTTCTCAGTGGGCAGTAATAATATAGTGTAATGACCATCTTTTTTTTATACAACTTAGAATGGCAAACAAGCTGAGGACCCACCTAATGGAAAGTGGTAACCGTCGCCTACAGACATGAGCAGTACCATGGACAAACAGAGTATACTGTTTCGCCCATGATACCCCCCATGCGTTGCCGTTCTTGAGGACTCAGTTGTTATTCCTGTGTACCCTGTAAATTCACGCCATATCACACCTTTCAAACCGAAACACAGCTCGACTGCACCGTCTTTTATACTATTGGCATAGGCGGGTGCAGAAAAAAGAACAACACATTAGCGTGATCTAAGTGCCGTAGGGGGACTGACTTAATTGGATTGGCCCATGATCCGTTGCTAGTATTATTCTTTATCATGTCGACTTCCTTGCGGTTCCCTTGGATACTTTCGTGAATTTACTATAATCCTGGTGAAATTATCATGATTGATCTATTTTCATCCTTACTTATTATTTTATATTAGTGTCCCGCGGGGGAGGGATTGTTAGTAATGCAGATCACCAGTCCCCTGTCTTACCCTTTCAGGTCGACATCCACGTGGTCTCCACTGGAAACGATCGTGCATCCAGGTGGATTCATCACGATGGGCTAACTCACCTAGATTTTCATTGTCACCTATCATCCGTCACTGGTGCTCCGTCAGCGTACACTGATAGCTCAGGCGGGGTCACCATTTAGACCAAAAAAAAAAAAACTGTGTCCCGCCAGTGTATACTAAAAGCGACGGCGGGGTTGTAATTCCATTTATCATCCTATTAAAAAATATACTCAGTTCTCGTTGCCCACAAAGTAAGTACTTGTTGTAAAATTAGTAGAATCTCTTAAATTAACCTGTTCCATTACTTCTATTATTTTATGACTGTTCTTATAGTACATTGAATTATAATATTCCATGCCAGGAAGCATTAGTAGACCATCATTCCAAGTGTAATCCAGAAGTCGGCCGTGTTCTATGTAGAACCATTCTAATTCCTTTGAGGTGAAGTTGCGATGTGAATGACTGAAAATGTATAGATTGATTATAGATTTTTTATTGTTCCCTCTATAAAATTACAATAGTATTTAAACATATTATAAATATAAACAATTACAAGAGAATATTACACTAAGAAAACAATGGGCGGCTTTATCGCTAACAGCGATCTCTTCCAAGCAACCTTTGGATAGAGAAGAGTTTGAGTTAAACAGATAGAGTAGAGACACGAAACTGTTCGTTTTTTAAATACATTAGAGATATGCATACGTACAGTAATGTGAATATATAAATGTATATTTAAAATTATTAATACATACTTAAATAAATCCATTTATACAAATGCATAAACACATACATATGTAGTTACAAACATAAAATAAAAAATTAAGTATGCTAATGTATGTATGTGATGTACTGATAAGCCCTTTATATACTACTAGGTATTAATGCAGTATCAGAAGAGCTGCTTCTCATAGCTTAGATTTTTTTTCTAAATGATTATAATATAGACACTTACATATTATTCACGATCGCTTCTAGTGCTTTTCTACTTATCCTGTTTGAATTGCACACAGCGATTGCTGGAAAATCTATATTCGATATTGAATACGTAGAAGATTCCATGGTAACGATGAAGGGTTTAGACAATGTTTCCGACCATGTGTAATATGTAAAGTAATAAGTTATACCGAACATAACACATAATATAGAAGTCCACATCACTCTGTAAAAATAAAATAATATTTTTTTAAGCTACTTAAAATGGTAATCGAACTAACGGCCCACCTTGTGAATAGTGATGGTATACGGAAATATACTTAAGTAATTTAAATAAATTGCCTTTTCGAGAGGTGTAATTTAATTGTTTTAATTTCACTCTTTACCAAAACGCAGACATATAGAGTTAATGATATATGTATATTAGGTTTGAATTTGTTTGTTTGGTATTAATAAATTGCAATCACGTTGACATTTAAGTTTACTTAAAATTGATTCATATTTATTGATTCCGGTTTTGATGAAGAATCTTTTTAAGATAATTTAAGATTGTGTTCCACAAAAAAAAAAAAAACTTTAATTGGGGCTAAATCAGTTATTTGAAACTAAACTACAAAATTAGTTTTGGACAATATTTCTATGAGACTAATCTGTAAGTATATCCTTTCAGATAAAAAAAGATATTTCTAAATCGGTGTATAACCGACAGAGTTAGGATGTAACAAACATAAAAAAGGCACAACCGAATTCTTGAAGTCGGTTGATAGAAGTAATAAAGAATAGATATCACTTACGTTTTCCAAATACAACTATAAACTACTAGCCTACTTACATAATAGTATTGTAATAAATGTATATATATGCCTACCTTAACCCTTTTTTGATATTAGTATCACCAATTTTCTGAATGCCAGCAATAGACGAGTGGCACATATACTCTCTAAACATCTCCACAAAACTCTTTCTTATCAACTGTCCAGTACTGATCCTTTTACGGCGCAATCGCATTCTTCTTCTATAATTCTCCCGCCACAATTCCTCTCTTTTAGAACTCATCTAGAGATAGAACAGTTCATGTTTAAATGTGTAGTTACTGACTTCTTATTTGTGACATATTAATCAATTATAATATATAATTACATTTAGAACTTTAGAAGTTACTTAATAATTATATAAAAAAGTTTTATGTACTGTTTGATTTAAGCATATATTTTAAAATTAGGTATACAGTTGTGTACTTGAATATTTTTGTTTACTGAACTGTTTTAAAAAAAAATCCTTTTTATTGATGGGAAATATTTTAATTAAATTGTACAGTGCATAAACTTGTGACCGTTCCCTCACAACAGTCGATTGTAATTTCTAATTATGAAGCAAGTGCATGACATGAAAAATAAATTATAAATGTTATCATTGCATCGCATCTGGGTTAATGAATTAATAATGGAGTCATAAATAAAATTATAGGTATAAAAAAATGACCTACATGTTTTCATAGGCTTATATGTGTTTTTATAGGTTTGTATATGTGTTTATAAACATTTAGGTTATTTTAAACCTGTTTCATATTAAAATTACAGGGAACAGAAGCACCACACCTTAGGAATGGCAACGCATAAAGAGCATCACGAATAACACATTATACTCTGTTATGTCCTTGATACGTCCTCGTAGTATTCATGTTTATAGGCGACGGCCACCACTTTTCATAAGGTGGGCCATCAGCTTGTTTGTCATTCTAAGTTGCATAAAAAATATTATCTACACACAGATATACAGTTATACTGTTTCTATGTTAAAAAGCATCTCAAATAAAATACACGGTGAAAATTAAAAGGTATAAAGACTTCTGTTGTACAAGTCGCAAATTCGGCCCCTCATAGAGTACCTATTGGCTGTATCTGTGGGCCGGAGCACCTGGATACCAGCTTGGTCCTCTTGACTTGGTTCAAAGCCGTGCTGTGAGAATTGTTGCCGACCCTAAGCTCACAGGCGGTGTCGAGCCCTTAAGTCTAAGGCGAGACTTTGCCTCCCTTTGTGTATTTTACCGCTTGTATATCGAATTGTTTTCTGAGTAATTGTTTGAAATGATGCCTACAGTCACCTTTTATCATCGTACCGCTCACCATTGACAGGGAATTAATTCTCACACGCTTGAGGCTAAATGGTCACGTATAGTACGGTTTCAGAGAAATTTTCTTTCACCAATGCTCAGGCTGTGGAATGAACTCTCTGCCGAGGTTTTCCCTAGGGTGTTTAGTAGGGTATATTAAGATTTCTTAACGATCGGCAACGTGCACGCACGATACACCTCTAATGTTGCATGCTTTAGACGGAAGAAGACGGGTGGTATGTTTGTTAGTCAACTTTATGGTATAAAAAAGGTACATACATCGTAGCAGTACGTATTAAAAGCAGTTTTTGTTTTCCAATTATCAGACAGGTGGCACTACCTGTTGTGATTTCACGGTTGTTAACAATATCCGAAGAATATCAACAGATGTCTCTGTGAGGCTTTACGCCCTCAATTAAATTCAATGTCAATGGTATTATTACAATGAAAATTGCGGTATTCAGTTTATTTAAATACAATCATACTTGTTCTAATTAAAAATTATGTCCAGGAGTCTTTTATTACAAATGTACCACTCTCCCACTCGCATTTCTATCTGCAAACCCATGACTATCATAAGGGTTACAGTGCGTTCTGTAATGACCATGGTATTAATCATGTCTATAGCCAAAAGGTGTATAAGTTATGAAAAGATATAAAAAATATATTGGTATAAAGTTTTTATGTTTTTCCATTTATTTAAATTTATGAAGCCAAATTATAAGCTGCACGTTGCACTAAAGATTCGGGCGTGCATATAATGACATTATAATATGTAATACAACTACTTACACTCGATAATGTTATTCCTCCTTTTTAGACAGTTGGTTAAAACAACAAGAGTCAAGAGAGATTGCAGGTATCTTCTTGTTGATACCACCTCGCATGCCGCGTCAGCAATATTACTTTGAAAAACAAAATGTTCTTTGGGATTGTTGTACAGTTTCACAAATGCTATTTTACTTTTATTATAACTTTTTCGTTACAACCTGTATAAATATTCATTAGGCAGGTAATTACCAATAACCGTAGTCAAGTTTATAGTCCTGACTCCCGCCGCTTTTATGGCTGTTCTGGGCTACAAGGTGCTATGTTGAGTTGAGTATGGCAACATTGTATTATATTTAATTTTAAGGCTCCCTGGCCAAGTGTCTGAAAGTGGGCATTTGTTCGTATGTCACAACATCATAATATTTTGTATCTTGACTCTGGTCTTCATGAAACTTTATAGAAATGTGTAGGAAAGCAGGCACTGAAATTTAAACTCTAATTTGTCAATTGTAAATGATCGATAAATCGCCTTCAGAAAAATTGTGTATAGATTTATCGTTTTACGTGCGAGCACGTAGACCGCACTTATTTGATGTTCCGTTAAGAAAAACAGAGTTGGCCAAGTAAGCTCTCCTCGCTCTTGTATTGAAACTACTTAATGATGTTTTAAGCCGGTATCCGCAATTAGACATGTTTACCTCCAACTTGCTACAGTTTCGCCGGATAACCACAGAGTATTTGTGTTCAGATATTTAAGATATAGATGTTACAATAACAGAATTATTGTTATGTAGTTGCATGGGATTTTGATCTTATTAATATCGTTCCTTTTGAATATAATTGTAAAATATATGTTATTGTACTGATACTTTCCTGGATGAGCGTATTGGGAGATTGTAAAGCGGATTGTAAAGACTGTAAATTATTCAAATAAATAAATAAATCTAATATATAATATTCTCGAGTCGCGGTGTTTGTTACCAAACCGATTTTTATGAAATTTTGCGTGCATATTGGGTAGGTCTGAGAATCGGCCAACATCTATTTTTTTATACCCCTCAATAGTAAGGGTGACCAGCCCTTAAATATTTTTTTTTATTTTGACAATTTTTTTTATTTTTATTTAATTATTATATGGCATTGAAAATATATACAAATTCAAAATTTGACCCTTTTTTGATCAACCCCTGTTTTCTAATCGCGATTTTTATATTTCGCAATAGGGTTTGACGATGGTAATCGAATAATAATAATTGTAGTACGAGAAATTTTCATGTATAGTTTATAATTACAGTTTGCTTCAATTAAATCTTTTTTATCAATTTAAATTAATCTTTAACGCTCACTGGTCGATAACTGATCAACTACCAATCAATCAGTTACATCACCGAGTAGGGATGAGAAAGAAGCCGGTCTCCTTTCTCTCACTCTCTATACAGTTTTCCTCCATTTTTGTTTGTGTTTTATTTCTGTCTCGATCGTAGCAGTGACTTTCATACGTCATTATATTACTTTAAGTTTTCAGTACAACTCTCATGTTAAATTTATTCTCATAGTGAATTTATTATTATTTTTAAGTTACTATTAAGTGGTCATTGGTATTTTGGACATGGCAGCCCGCATTGTTATGCATTTAAATTTGAAAATAAGCCAGTCGGGATGTGTTGCTCATCAGGAAAGTGAAACTAACGGAAATTGAAACACCACCTGAACCATTGCACGGCTTACTTATCGGTACGGATCCAGATTCTATCCTGTTTCTAAAGTCGTTCGCACAATTAATTCATGTTTCCAAATGACATTTTTCGTGGCAACAGTAATAATTCAAAATATTGCTGCAAACGGTCAAAAATTTAATTCCATGTTCAAAATCAAAAGCCATGTTTATCATAAAGTGGGCTCATTGCTACCAATGCCAAGCGAATTTCATAAATTTTTACTTTATGGGTGGCAAGGACTCGAACCGCGCACTTGACGTGAATGTGCATCGAATGCCAGCAAGACGCAAAGTCGTTGAACAATCAAATTTATAGTCAAGCAAGATAGAAGAACACAAAGATCAGACCAACAAATTCAACAAAACAATGCAGATAATGAAAACTGATGATATGACTGATAACGACTGACCAAAAATAATTTTTGTGCTGAGAAATTAATCTTTGTTTATTTTTTAATTGCCATAATTATTAGTAGAAATATAAAAAATAAACTATTATTGATGTAAGATACCTATCAATAATTATAATTTAATATGTTTTTGTTATTTTGAATAATTTATTAAATTTATCAATCATAATTAAATCCTAACACACTTATAGTGTTAGCTATTTTTGATTGGACTGAAAAAACTATTTTCTAGAATAATGTATATGGTAAAACAACGTTTGCAGGGACAGCTAGTATATTTATAAAAATCTAACGTTAAGTATAACGTTAGATATTTTATGTAATTTGTTTATAAACTTGAACTGCACTGTGGATTTTACTTGCAGAGAGGAATGTGTTATATATGACCATAAGGGTCACATAATCGGTCATTCCTGAGGATTAAAGTGCTATGTATGCCTTTACCTTTACCATATCCCACCATTCAAACCGAATAATTATAAAAGCACAGTTTTTAGGCTGCAAAAATGCGATTAGCGATACTACCTCAATCCTTAGTCCTCAATATTATGCAGACGACTTTTATACAGAGTCTTTCTCTGATAAAATTCTCTGATTTCTCAGACCAGAAGGAGACTTTGTACAAAAGTCATATACATTGTTACCTCTATCCTACACAAATTAAGATGAATTTGAGGGTCAGTTTTTTGTCTATTCTTCTCAACATTCAAAATTGCATACTAAAATGGGCTAATAAAAGAACAATTCAAAAAGCGTATTTAAGTTTATTTGAAAAGAAAAACCTTTCTTTCTCTTCAGGCAATTGATGCAATTATTGAGTAGTACTTATTTATAGTTGAAAAGCCTCTATACAGTTGTTTTTAGTATGCATAGTTTGTTTAGAAGCAGAGCGATAGCGATTATATTTGTTTTGTTGATTGCGCGATAATTCATGACCTTTTTGAAGACTGCAATTGAGAACTAGTCTCACGTTTTGGTTCAATGGTCACTGCCTCGATCCCTGCACTATTTGTTTTGAAGAATATATATATATGAATACAGATGTTTGTATTGTAGAAGTATGTCTATTTATGTATGTGTGTGTGTATGTAAATCTAGAAGCCATGATACTAGTTTTGCTTTAAAAAAATTAAATGCTCTTTAGAATTACATAATATATGACTTGGACTATTTTTTAAAACGATTATCAGTTGCTCCGTGCTCTGAATAATAGGTAATGGATTATTTTCGCGGTATTTTTTTTTAAATCGCATACTGAAATATCGAGTGTTCAAATTGCAATACAGAGAACTCGATTATCATCTGAAACAATCGGCGTATCAATAAAAACTATGAACAAATCGCTTCTCGCACGGGCCGACAAAGCCACTGATGTTTCTTGTAGCTCCGATTATAAAACAATTTCAGTAAATATGAAAACGGTGACAAGATGTCTTCCGAATGCCGCGCACGCAAAAACTTGTTACTGAGAATATTTTGTGATAGGGAGACCTTGATTTGGAATTTACTTTACGGGACATAAGCCCCATCATCATTTCAACTGTTAAACAGTCATTGTTTAACAAAAACGTCTCCCATAGTACAAATAATATAATATTAGACTAGCAAGTATCATTTTTTATAAAGGGGGCATGGCCACTCGAAAATTTCTATATAGCAAATAATCGATCTACATCGAAAATATAATCTTTTTATCTATTGGTTAATGGTTATTTGAACGGTACGTTGGCCAATAGCTATTTCAAATTGCTAATCCTTAATTCTCAAAGTGGACAAGGTGGACCCCAGGGGTCCCCCACGGGAGACTCAACAGGGGTCTACGTTGGCGTGACAAAAAAATGGGGGTTCACAATTTGTTAATTCCACGAAAATTCAAACATATTACAATGTAATAAGATAACAATAATAATTAATAGTTGAATAATATGTTTGAATAAATACATCATAAACAAATATACTATTTTTCTAAACTATTTTTACCACTCCGAATGGGAAGTTTTTTAAATGAAATAAGTAACAATTGATTGGTTTCTTGTGCTGTGAGTAGATGTTAAAAAAGTAAAGTTGAATGGAATCCCTTTTTTGATTGGCCAACTTTACTTTTTTGACATCCACTCACAGCACAATCAAAATTAACCAATCAATTCTCACTTTTTTTCCGAAACCTATGAATTCGTAGTAAACACAGCCGCATCGCAATGTTCCGTAGATCTAATCTTCACATTTTTTGTCGACTTTTGGGAATATAGTAGTCATGTAACTGCAGGGGGTCCACTGGAACCAGTTAAATATTGATAAAAAATATGAGAAAAAAAAGTCGGGGAATCTCTGCTTTAGAGTAGGTATATTAATTATTATGGTTCTGCGTGGATTGGTTTCTATCATTGAGTGAACATCGAAGCGAAAAACCTTTCGCAGTTCCTCTCAGATCACAATGTTTTGGATTTCCTTTTATTTAAAATTCCCTAAATTTAGAGATGCACTAATTTGGAATCTCAACTGAGATTTTCTAAAATTATCTCTAGTTACGAGTGATTATAGATGATCTTAAATAGTTTTAGACTGTGACATTTTCAAATGGACATTTGATAGAGCTTATCTTTTCGCCCTCAATAAGTCGTCACTAAAAATGATCCGCTACAGATATTATTTATAACTTCTCTGATATCCCAGTTATTACATAATAGTAGGGTTATAAAGATTTATATATTATAAATATAAGTATAAAATTATTATAAGTATAAATAATGGAAAGTATTCAGAGGAATTATTCGGATTAATATTAATCTATTAAATTTTATCACCGAACAACCCACTACAAGCTAAAGTTTCATACCGACCTTCTGGATGTGTGGCGGTCCTCCACAGTGCATTTTTGTAAACATTTTATTACACGCATAACAAAAA
This sequence comes from Galleria mellonella, assembly GCF_026898425.1. Lineage (NCBI taxonomy): Eukaryota > Metazoa > Arthropoda > Insecta > Lepidoptera > Pyralidae > Galleria > Galleria mellonella. The sequence goes on from NW_026442138.1 coordinate 9,977,788, forward strand.
TATTGGACCGATTCTCAGCAGCAGTTTCTCCAAATACATTCATTAAAACCTTCAAGAAAAAAACATTTTCCTTCTAAAAAGGTCGGCAATACACCTGCAATTTATTTGTTGTTGCAGGTGACTGTGGGCGGCGGTAATCATTTATTATCAGGTGAGCCACACGCTCGTTTGCCCCCTATGTTATAAAAAAAAAAATTAACAATATAAAATCTGTTTTACAAACTCAGGGATAAAATATAAAATATCAGGGATAAAATATAAGATATCGTATAAAAGATATTTCAAAATTGTTCTTTAACTTTTATTATATAATTTCTTGGAACTCGATGACCGACGCAATTTATGTTGTAGGGTAGGTACATATTTAAGCATTCCACTGTTTGAAATCAACTTCCAGTAGCAGTATTTTCGAACCAATACGACATCATAACCTTCTAGAAAAGAGCATATTTCTTTTTAAAAGGCCGGCAGCACGCCTGCAATGCCTTTGGTGTTGTGGGTGATCATGGGCGGCGATAGTCACTATCAGGTAAGCTGCATGCTCGTTTGCCCCCTGTATTTTAATACCTAACCTTAAACCTTAAAAAGATAAACGTTTAAGGGATCAAGATAAAGGGTCTCGAATTGTCTCGAAACTAGTCGAGCTTTCTCAACTAAATTATACGTAAATTAAATGGCAGTTATTCATTCAAAATATAATGTATATACTCGACTTCTTTTTTAAATAATAAAATTACAAAGTACCTTAAATTTTTTAACAAAAGTATTCACACATTAGATTTTTACGGACTGTCCTTGATTTCTTTACATATATGGTCATATCGGGATTTTATTCAATCTGAAGAAGACAAAGAAAGCTCTAGATAAAAAATAAACTTCACTGATGATGTATGTGTTTATTAAGTTGTGACAGTACGAGACTATATGTATGTCATAGCTTTTTTTCTGTTTCCTTGTTATTCTTCTTTTTTTGGAAATTTATATTTTTATCAAGTCCCCACAGTATGTAATATAAAAATCAATAGGAAATACACTACTCGTACAATTGTTCTAAAAATAGAAACACCAAAGAAGAAAAACTTGAAAGGAACTTGAAGTAAAAACTAAAAAAAATATAATTTTTTTAACAATATTTGTTAGTTTCAATAATAAGTTGCAGAGAGTGTATAATAATCTTAAAAAAAATCTGGTGAATATAACTGTTGTACTTACTATTGTTTTATCTATATTTCTTGTAGAAAAATAATGCTAGGGACGCCACTAAAAACATTATGTCGCTAATGATTTTCTAAATAGATGATACTGATAATATGTATAATGGTAAATCTCGACTGCGAAAATTTTACACTACAAAATAGCTTCGTCTTTTATCATAACTATTAATGTTAATACTTTAGACAGAAGCAAATTATAATTACATAACTATCAATTTTTGTTTCGTTGATGGTTCTAAATGGTTACATAAATTCATTTTCTAGTTTTGTCAATATTAGGAGGTGCCGGTACTTAAACAACACAGTGTTTACATCTCAGTGTTAATAATGGTTTAATTTTTTTTAATTAAAAAGTAGAAACATTAATAATATTGCAATAGTATACTGCATAGATAATAGACGTAGATGAGAGGTTAAATTTAGCCACCATAACCACAGCTTTAATATTCAATGTAACTATACCTGACTCTTCGAGAGATTCTTAAAGACTAAAAAGTGCTTAAATATTTTTTTTTCTCCCGTATCATATTACAAAAGGATGATTTTGTACAAAAATCGCCTGTATGCTTACAGCGACATAATTATTAGCGGACCAGACTTCGAGCCGCATTATGTCTACATGAGTAATTCTGTCTTGCTCTGCGCCAAACTGTGTTTGCAAGGTTGTTTTTCGATTTGAAGGCTGGCTAAAGGCAATAAAATTACTGGGTACGGAGATATTTCATATTTTTCTCTTATGAGTTATTATTAAAATTCGCAAGGCATTAGAGATTCTATGAGCGTAAAAACTGTTACAATAAAGAAAGGGTTCTTCAAAAGGGGGGTAAAGAGGTTTCTTCAGGGTCGGCAACGCGCGCGTAATACCTCTGGTATTGCAGGCGTTCATAGGCTACGGTAACCGCTTACCATCAGGTGGGCCGTATGCTTGTTTGCCACCTCAGTGGTATGAAAAAAAACAATTTTAAGTAGTCATGTCACTAGTAAAATGGATTCTAAATATATAGTATTGATATACTAATTTTGCCAGCGACTTCTTCGCGTTCCCATGTCATGCTCGTAAGTTGTACGTAGGTAGGTATATGCTAAATTTCGTCACGCTTGATTAAACCGTTAAAACGCCATGAGGAAACAAACAAACACACTTTCACTTTCATAAATTTCAGTGAGTTTATATAACGATTGGTTTAAAACATAGACAATAGCCATATACATTGTAGTGACAATGATTTGAATATCGAACGTCCATTATATGAACGTGATCCATTAAAAGAGTATAGATGCGTATACACTACTATTATTAAAGGCGAACCATAGTGCATCATAAAATTTGAATATAATCTCCAGCGAATGGAATATGAGACTGTGTAATACATAATACACATATGCCATTCATGGATCATGTCATTCTGTATTCTTCAACTTTATAATTTAGGTTGCCTTTTCTTAAAAGTTAAATGTAAATGTAAAAAAGATTATATACTTAATTTATTTAGAAATCTAATTAGATTTTTAATATTTACGAAGGAGAGAAAAAAACCCTCACATTATAGTATTAAATAAATATCTAGGCGAATATTGTTTTCCACTTTCCCTAGGTGATATACTGTCTTAAGATTTTTTTTAACAGATTGTGAAATGTGTTTTTTTATGTAAGTACACAAGTAGGTAATTATTAAAACTCTTTTTACAAATTTTAAGCCTTTTTTTCAATAGCTGGTAATGGAATGGTATACCCCGACTGCGCTAACGGTATACGCTGGCTCCCGCCATTCACCACTGAAAGATGATAGGTGAGAATGAAAAGTTAGGTCAGTTAACCCATCGTGACACTTGGAATTCAGTACGATAGTTTCCAAGAGGGACCGCGGGAGGTCGCCCTGAAGTATTGCTAGCAACGGTGTTGGTCTCCATTACTAACAATCCCTTCCCCGTCTACTAATTTCAAGTTAGTCTGTTAGTCTATATCTTATTAAGAGCGATATAATATACAAATTTCCTCATATGTTATAGCAGATTCACTGTCAATCACTTTAAGCACTTATTACACGTTTACCGTCACACATTACCATCAGCTGTTCGTGAACCGAGTCGGCAGTGACACTGGCAATGTTACATATGTGGCACAGACATACAAATAACTGTGGTATGTATGCACCGTTGCGAACAAGGAACCACATTGTAAGTTTTCTTGTGTGTAGTTATTGTTTCTATGTCTCTATGACTCGGCACCTTGACTCTAGATTGACATCTCGAGGTCACCTATGTCTATGATTGGCATAGACAACGAGCTCGAATTCAGTATGAACTTGTTTAATAATATTAAAAAAAAAGATTTATTTTTTTTATTTACAGGAAAACCAAAGCTACACTAGTGTAAATATAAATAGCCTGGGATTATAAATTAAGTCACTAATAGATTTTCACAAATAGCAACAAAATAGATTTGAGGCACTGCATATGAAGTAACAAAAACAGGAATTAACAAAAAAAATGAATGGAAGACAAAGTAACAATTAAATCTACATTAATATTCGACTAAAATGTGGCTTTCTCATCAATATAATACATAGTCAAACAGTTTATGAATCAAAAAAAAAAACAAATAAAAATAATAAAAAAAAAAAATACTTTCGTTTGGAATCTATCGGATAAATAGCTTTTACCCGTGATATAGTCCGTGTCTAAAAGTAGGCTATGTTCTTCTCTGCTTCTATATGTCAAATAGTAACTTGCAAAGCCTTTAAGACGCTATGAAGTAACGGTAACAAACAAACAGACTTACTTTCACATTTAGTAAGGACTTTTGGTTTTTAAATAAATATATCGAAATTTCAATTATCCTTAAAATACCAGCGGTAATCAGCAATTTCCTTCCTAGATTATTTAGAAGACTTGGGTCTTTCGAGTTGAATTTAGTCCGGTCGAAATGTCCGAAATTTTGGAATTTTATTTCACGGCAGACCTCCTTCATCTATGTACACTTACATTATGACCTATAATTCTCATTATACCTAATTTAAAATTTATGAAATGGTATCTCCGTCTGCACTATATTACTTTATTGTTGTACTTCGCATTTTTTTTTTCAATGGGTGTAAATGGTATGGTAAACCCGCCTGCGCTAACGGGATACGCTGGCGGAGCACCAGTGAAGGATGATAGATGAGGATGAAAACAGGCCAGTTAGCCCATCATGATGAATTCATCAGGAATTAACCATGATAGAATCCAGGGAGAACCGCGAGGAGGTCGACCTGGTTGTGTATATTGCTAGCAATGGGATTCTCAGTCTCTATTATTAACAGTACCTTTCCCCCTACTTCGCATTTATTAAAAAAATGTTAGCCATCACTAAAAATTTATTTGCAATTTTTTAATTGGTACGATCAAGCTAGATGCAAGCTCATGGCTATGGTCTAGTGAGATAGGGTCATGGGGTAAGTAGACCATGAGTTTCTCAAGCGCATGTGTATAATTATTATGCAAATAGGTACTTGTGTGAATTAACAGTTGAATGAAAGTCTATACTGTATTGTGATTAAATAGTAACCGAGTACTATGTTCTAATAATCTATTCTCATTGAGCTGCAGCGCCAAAATCTCTTGAATGACGTAAAGAAAAATTTCACGCACACAAGAAAGTGGTGCAGTTGCAATTCGTGCACACATTCAATTATGTATACACACACATTTATATGATCGCTCTGTAATAACATGGCACACGAACGCTATGTATGTGTGCGTCACGTAGTTGCACGCGATCGTACGAAGTGCACCGCACGCCCGCACGCACTGTTGGACATTTATTAGTGTGCCAATTTTAAATTGCATCAGTGTAATTTATTGATATTTTTTTTTATGTATATGTATATGTACATCTAAAATATGAAAATCTTGTTCTAATTTTAAATTAAAAATAAAAAAAATATCAAGTGTTTAATTATAAATAATAATAATGACCTTTGAATCAGATGTGGGACGTGACGGTAATTTTGATTAGATAAGGCCGTTAATTTAATTAATATTTGTGTTAAATATTAATAAAAATAATATTACTTTTTTTTATTACCATTTCATTGATTTATTTTAGACATTATTTATTTAACATTGGTTTAGATTTACTGTAATATCTATTTATATATTATACTCGTAATTGTAAAATAATGTAATATAATTATTGAGGGTAAATATATGCCGACAATTAATGTAAAAGTTTTTGTATAATTGAAATATCGTAAAATATAAGAAATATAAAAAAATATATCATTTATAGGATTAACTTGAATCGAAGTACGTAGTGAAATAACTTAGAAACTTATATAAGAGTAATTGATATTAAGAATTAAGAGAGAATTCATCTAAGACGACATATTCTCCATATTTCACATTCTTATGGTCCAATGTAATAAAAGTAGGAGTGAATTCTAACAGTCCATATTTAAGATTGTGTAAAAGATATGCGTTTTCGAAATATTTTTCTTTAAATACACTCGTTCTCTGTTTTACATGCGACCTTGAAAATTTTAAATAATTTGGTATGCAAAGGTAATCAAATTAACGTAATATTTAGTCATCATTTAAATTATGTAGATAGGTAGGTACTTATTTTAGTGGATGACAATAGAATGGTAACTCCTCTGTGCTAATGGTATACGCTGGCGGGGCACTAGTGAGGGATGAGAGGTAAATTGAAAAAGCAGGTAGTTAGTCTATCGTGGTGAATACACCAGAAATTCAGCATGATTGATGAACAGGGACGTGAATGTCGACTACTAACTACTAACAGCTATATTGCTAGCAATGGGGCTGGTAGTGCACATAACTAACAATACATTTCTCCTCCTTAGGTAGGTATTTAGGTTATTGTTCTTTTCTTTACATTGATGTTCTCTGTATTAATAGTACACACTGTTACAGCCCTAAAGAACCTATTAAAATTTCGATATTCTAGAATCAGCGGTATTGGTTCTACGTCAATATATGACTTAGTCAGTCAGTCGATATACTCTTTTATATATGTAGATTATATTCGGCAACACTAGGCTGAGGTCTAGACCCAGAATACGTAATAGTTTAGGTATGTATAGTAATATACATATATTCGTTGTGTTCTGTTACGTATTGAGATGGAAACTATTTTTATGAGAGCCAAATTAACCGCAGATACTACTTACGGCGTGAAGATACTTGCATTGGCTCTGTAATAAATGCAATACCGCGGCGCGGAGGTGCGCGGGGTGGCCACGGTGCATCGGTGGCGGCGGGGCGGCGGGGCCGGCAGTCGTATCGTGAACGTGCGCGGCGTCGCGTGTGCGTTGATCGAATCGCGCTGCACTACGCGAACACGGCTGAACACGAGTTCCAAGCCATGGTCTCCATGGGCGCGTGGAAGCGCCGCGCGCCCGACGATTGCGAGGAGCGTTCAGAGCCAGGCGCCTCCAGTTCAGCTGTGCCGCGCGCCCCCCCTAACTGTGCCCGCTGCCGTAACCACCGTCTCAAGATTGAGCTGAAGGGTCACAAACGGTACTGCAAGTACCGCAACTGCATATGCGAGAAGTGTCGGCTCACTGCTGACAGGCAGAGGGTGATGGCTCTCCAAACCGCGTTGAGGCGAGCCCAAGCTCAGGACGAGGCGAGAGCACGAGCGCAAGAGACGTCAGGAATGCCACCTAATGGAATTGAACTGGAGAGACCGGAGCCTCCGGTTGTGAAAATACAAAGAAGCCCGGTGCCGCCGCCGCCGCCAAGGTCCCTGGGCTCGGCTAGTTGCGATTCGGTTCCGGGCTCACCTGGAGTGTCTCCGTATGCTGTTCCAGCTCCAAGCTCGGCACCACAAGCTCAGTCTATTCCCCCTTTATTGCCACCACAGCAACCCGGTTAGTTTTTCCATATTTTGTAAAACTAACGACAAGTGATTGCGCACGCGCATTGTGTTTACAATTTAATTGTTTGATTGATGCACATGTTCCGTGCACGAGCTGTCAGATGATATAGGTATTTACCTACGTTACCTATTTCTAGCTAGTTACATGCAATCTAGTTAGAATGTGCTAGTGATATTTTCCGTTAGTGACTGTCTGAGGTATTTAAATATTTATATGTAGGCAATATTTATTTATTTAATTGAATGCACTTATCTGCTTATGGGTAAGTATACTTAGGACGTTTCGTTCATTGTGATAAATATAATGTTATCTTTGTAATAATATTCTAGGTATTATTTATCACAATGAACCCATGCTTTATTATTTAGATTAAAATTACCATTTTTCTTTATCTGAATAGGTTAAATAATAAAATTTGCATGTTACAATATTCTTGTCTTGTAGATAGGTATGTAGTTGACTACCTAGAATTATGCATATAAATATTAAGAGATAGGCAGATCAGCTAAAAATATATCTTTCCTCATCAGATCTTAGACAATTTGTCGCTAGAAAGCAAAGAATTGAATAAGTACGTGAGATCAAGGTTTTATTTTTTAATTTAGTTCTCTTATAGGATAACTGATCTGGAAAATGACGACAAGGGACAAAACATGCCTCCTACCACCATTTACGGTGTCAATAGTTTAGTATGGATAAAAGGAAAATGTTTTCCAATTTTTCTCTTTATAAGAACCTTTCTTGAACTCCAACGAATAATGGGTAAAAAAATTATCCTAAGTGGTCCGGCCGTTGTTGAGTTTTGCGCAAAGCAATTCATTTAAGTAGCGATCTATTTTTATGTGTGCCGATTTAAACTATAATTATATCAAATAAATATTTATATATATTAAAGTTTTTTTTCAATATCCACCTATGAATAATTTACTATTTCTAACATGAGATTAACTTCTGAGATTAAGATTTATAGCAATAATCTAAACATGGGTGAGGCCTACTAACAAAAGGGACACATACCTAAAAAGATCAGGTTTTTACTTACCTATACCAATGTTGGTTGCCTACATACCCATGCCCAATAAAGAAATATAATAAATTTAATACATTTAAAGATATAAATTTTTATTCTTATTTTTTTTATTACACGCAAGGTTTCATTTAAAAGTCGCTTACCCGAATCGGAAATGTTAAATCAAATCTGTAATAAAACCTGAATTTTGATCGATAAAGCCAATTTTTATAATAAAGATTAACTCTTACAGAGTTAAGCTCGCCTGTTGTACATCTCTGTATATTTTGGGTACAATAAAGCATACATAAATAAAGATAAAATATATTTTAAATGTTCCGTAGTTAATTCAAGGCGGACATGTCTATAGGTACGTCACGATAGGCCTGACTTCATTCTCACCTATCATCGCTCAATGGAATACCAATAGCTCAGACGGAGTTACTCCAGTTTCGTTCTATAAGAAAGCCCTTAACACAAGTTAGGACATGGCCGGGTTTTTTCCGTTTGTATGAATTCTATACATCTATTTTAGCAAAGTAGTCATGGTCATTTTTTTAATAAGCATTAAGTTGATTATGCATCAAATCAAGAGTCTATGCCATTTTCCTCATCTATGCTTGTTGTTGCAGTGGAAAATGCATTGTTATGTTATTGTATTGATATTTAGAGAAAATTAACTTGTTTGTTAGAATTATTTTGTTTAATTCCACTACCTTTAGTAAGTATGCGTGCGACTGCTTTACTATAATTTTGATTAGGTAGGTTATTATTGATAAGTTATGGTGCAGATGAATTTTTCGGTGTCAGTCGGATATTTCTTTTTTTTGTAGGTCGTCTCTTCTTTTATATTCTCTTTATATTAATCTATTAGTTAATTTATGATGATGATAAATGTCTTAATAAAAATAATCTGTCCCCTGGGGGTTCTCAAATATTTTATAGTTCTTTATGATCTTATTATTTACATTTGTTAGATATTTGCATATCTGTACATTATAATAGGTTATATAAAAAAAATTGCTATTTAAATACATTATATATTCCATGGTGATATCTCTAAATAACGCCTCATATGAGAAGTTAAGTCAGTAGTGACAAAATGTATCAATTTTAAGAATATTCAGATATCGGAAAATAGGAATAGAACCTCGGTCCCTTAAGGAATGAGTTGTATTTAACATTTTTCTATGTTACAATCAAAAATATCTATTTTAATATTTAAGTTTTAGTAATAACCGTGTGATCCCGGCATAGAATGGTCCACCCCTTCTTTATAATACGTTTTCATTTCTTTCTTATTTCTACAAATCCTATTTACCTATTTTCATTTTATAGAAATACAAGCTGACTCGGCAAACGTTGTTCTGCCATATAAATATTTTTCTGAATACCACCATCACCATAATCACCTAGCGGTATACAACTACGATCTATTCTCATACCTACCAAAAATACATAAAACATTTTTTTCGCTGCTTTTTGCAAAAGCGTTGTTAGACGATTTCGCATAAATTAAATTCGTCTAAATTCTATTATTTTCAGTCTAATGTGTCTGCAAAATATCTTGTCCCTTAGGACTAAAATGGTTTCTTTTTGCGGCAATATATACTTATTCATGTTCCATACTTTTTAGCATTTGTTAATGATTCAACATTCTCGATCGATCTGGTTTGAATCGGAGCAAGTTTAGCAACAGTTTGTTCCACTGTCATCTTCTGTTTTTACAGCCCTTGAGTCCTCGGGAACGACAACGCAAGGGGCGTATCATGGGCGAAACAGTATACTCTGTTATGTCCATGATACCGCTCATGTCTATAGGCGACGTTTATATGCGACGATTTTCCATCAGATGTATCGTCAGCTTGTTTGCCATTCTAAGTTGCATAAAAAACACATAAATTTGTAGAAATTCTTAGAATTGAAGTTCCAAGGTTGTAAGCTGCACATAGAGTTAAACAGTGTCAACAACAACTAACGTTGAGCCAACTGATATAATACTGCCAGATTAGTTTATTTTAGTTATTTCATGATATCCACAACATCCAAAGCATATTTGTATTACAAAAACGTGCAATTCGCGCTATATATATTCGAAGTGCCATTTAAATAAAGTTAACAAGTCTTTTATCGGAATGGATATTATATGTTATAATAAAATACCGAAGGACACAGTACATTTATAATAAATACCAATAATGTTAACAGAAATTTAAAAAAGTAACTGTTAAGTTTCTTGCGAACTCTTCTCAGCAGATAACAATATTCCAAAGCCTGATTAAAAAAAAATGAGGTATTAAAAGTGCTTGTAAATAAATTTATTTGAATAAAGTTGATTTAAATTTGTACTTGACTATAACATAAATGAACAAACAATCTGCTGATGTTATATGTAATAGTACAAATAAAAAAATTGTTTCACTGATTGAACGTTTCCATTTTTTATTAATTTCATTTAGAGAGTGTTTTTGTTACATTTTAATCAAAATTTTGTTACTATTGAAACAAAATATAGTTATTTATTTTTAGTTGAGCTTTTCGCACGTGTAATCTAAGAATATCATTAACCTACTAACACTTTAAATGTGTAAGTTTGTATATTTGTTACTCAATCATAATCAAAGAATTTCAAATAAAGTTGCACAGATAAGTCATATCGTAGAGTAACACATAGATTTATGGTATCCTAATTCACACCATTAAATGCAAATATGAAAGTTTATAAAGATATTAAATAGTAAATAGGGTTAGTTTGTTATGTATCTCTGGACATACAGGTATTAAAATTAATAAAAGGGCCGATAAGTTGGCGCGAAGGGGTTCAGAATAAAAAATTATAGGTCCTGAACCATATGTTGCCCTTGCATCAAGTGTTCTTAACTCTAGCCTTGATGAGTATGTAAGGAAACAACAGCAAAAGGAATTTAGGACTTTGAAGGGTCATAAACATACTAAAAAGTTCTTAAATTACAGTGCTGAGGATGGGATAAATTCATCTATTCGACGGTGGCAGACAACAGGCAAGACTCCTAATGAATGCCTTAATTAGACATATGTCAGTAAGGCATATATTATACAAGATGGGTCTATCTTCAGGCACTTGATGTGCAACTGCGATTCGTTGGCAAGTAGGCGTATCAGTCTACTGGGAACGGCTTATTCAGAGCCAGGGGACTACAGATGTCTTAAACCGCGGGATATCGTCAAGGTAACACATAGGATCTATGAAATAATGGTATAAGGCAGGGGGAAGTACAAAAGATCCCGATGGGTCGATGTGCAACAGCTTAGCTGACCCCATATGCGAATATAAGATAAGATAAAATAGTTTTAGTCGAGAACGCTCGACTAGTTTCGGGACAATCCGAATTTAAATTTAACTGATATTTTGAATGAAACTTTTAACAATTTAAATATTTGTTTGTAAAGTAAACATGTTAGCGGCTGACTAGATTCGAAAGTTTGGTACCTACATAGATACCTAATGTCTTGGATAAACATATATTTTATGCTAATTATTAGTTTATAGTATCTCGCTAGCTAGAAATGTGAAAATTTATTATAGTGTGCGATACTTTCCGCATACATCCGTTTCCGGCTATTTTCTAAATGTTGTCGGTTCATTTACACCATTTATTACATGCCAATTATGTTAGTTTTGTAAAATTAATTTTAATTATGCTAGCAGACAATTTCACAAAAAAAAAAATAACGATAACTTTCAATATTTTTTTATGATACTAAAAATGGCAAACAAGCTGATGGCGCACCTAATGGAAAGTAGTAATCGTCGTGTATACATATGAATAGCACCATGGTCATTACAGAATATACTGTTATGGCTATGAGGTGTACATACGTTACCATTCCTGAGGACTACGATGTTTCTTTTTTAATGGATGATAATGGAATGCTAACACCGCCTGCGCTAACGGTATACGCTGATGAAGTGTCAGTGAGGGATGATAGATAAGAATGAAAAGGCAGGCCAGTTAGCCCATCGTGATGTATATACATGGAACTCAGTTCGATAGTTTCCAGCGGGGACTACGTAGAATTCGACCTGACATATTGCTAGCAAAGGGATTGGTGGTCTGCATTATTAACAATCCTTTCCCCTAGGACTACGACGTTACGCCTCCGTATTTTGTAATTTCACTGCTATATGCCCCACTTTTCAAACTGAAACAGTCGTGCAAGCATAGATGTTTCACGGCAGAAAATGAGTGGCATAGAGACAGATGGTCCCATGCAGACGACTTTTGCACAAACTCTATCTCTCTTTATTAATATACTCGTAGCACTAACACTGGAATAAATCCTGTCTATTGCAAAAACAATAATAAAAATCGGTTCAGAATTGGCGATGTAAAAAATATGAGGACAATATTAGAAACTTCTTTTGGTAGTCGTTTAAACATAAAAGTTACAATACTGTTAGTCGCTCTTGACAGTGCTGTCTAATGTTTACTTGTACACATGAGCCTTCCGTCTTAATCTTATTGTTTTGATATCATATCTCTTTGTTTTCATTACCAACTGTCTCGGCGTCTCGCACGTTGTCGTAGGTGGAAGTGACTTGAATGCTTGCTTCCCACTTTCATTCCTTAATCTTTTTTATTAAGCTACTTCTGTTAAATAAAAGTTTTCTTCCATAAAAAAAACGCCGACTTCAATAGCGGTAAAAGTAGATACTTTGATATAAAAATCAAAGTACTAAACCGATTTTGATGAAGTTTTTATTCGAGCGGTCTGAAAGTATATCCTCTTGCGTTAAGAATCATTTTCTAACTTGATTTAGGTATATATGACAGAGTTCTGAGGTAACAAACTTAAAAAATATAGAACCGAATTGAGAATCTGTTTCTTTTTTAAAGTCGTTTGAAATCGTTTGTTTAGATTGATAGATATTCTTAATTGTTTCTTCCAAAAGATTACAAAAAAGATAAAAAAAAGAGTTTACTCCCGTTTTAGTTGCCTTTTCATCCTATGAAGATTGAAGCTGCTGTTTTTCTTTATGAAGCAAAAAAGGAAACGCAGAATCGTGTGTTTACATGCAACATATTGCTGCGATACAAATTGTTGCATGTAATCACACGATTTCACGTTCTAAATTCAAATACAATCTAGAAACATCACGTCGTTTATCAGTGTATGTATATGTCTGCTTGTAGCAGTTTTTTTTTGCAAAACAAAAATAGCGAGGCGATACATAATCAAGTGGTAGGTAGTACTTACATACCTTTTAATTTACATACTTTTTCGGTGTAACGTCTTTAATAGGGGTGGGTAATATATGTAGCAATATCTATATATGTATAATAGTTACAATATCTAAATATTGGCCGAATAACGAATGAGACCTCAGGAATGGCAACGCATGGGGGGTATCATGGGCGAAACAGTATACTCTGTTATGTCCATGCTACTGCTCATGTCTATAGGCGACGGTTACCACTTTCCATCAGGTGGGCCGTCAGCTTATTTGCCATTCTAAGTTGTATAAAAAAAAAACATAATATAGATTATCCAATATCTCACATCGAAATAAAGCGTCCAATCATAATGAATATTATATATATAACGGGAAATTATGTTTGAACGTAATTTTGGTTATCCGATAAAATAGTTAATACCTATATACTTTTTTTTGTATAAGTAATATCATCACTTACATTTACATTTATTTGATATAAGTTTAGATTTATTGATATTAATACCTATTATATATATATATATATATATATATATATATATATATATATATATATATATATATATATATAAGCTATTTATTACGATATCGTAATGGGTGACGAAACTTTTTTCCGCCATCAATGTCCTGAGGAGCTCAATATTTAGATATCGCAGCGGCACGCGGCACTGATATTACCTATGTCCTAGCTCTTGGTATCTAAATAGGTTATGATAAAATATTTTTTTTTTATATTTTCATAATTAAGCTTTTATATACATTGCGTTCGTGTATTATTTAGGGAGCAAGGGAGGAGACAACATTCTCCGGTATTATATATTCATTGCACAAATGATATATCTATAGGAAAAAGTAAGTCGTGTTTATCCCATAGACCTGTCATGAAATAGATAGAGCATATGAATTTAATGATATCATTATTGTCTGAATATGATAGATATATGTAGATAATTACATTTAGAGTAAATATTTATTTGCATATTATTACTGCTGCATTGTCTCTGTACTCTGAGACAAATATATAATAATAATGACAATGTTATTGTAACATTTAATTAATTAGACGATGTACCTATTAATTGTTACACTTTAAATTAGATTATAATTTTATATATTTAGAATCTTTAACATTTATAGTTATATATAGAGTTGTCTCCCTAATAAACGCTACGGCAAAACCAGTTTAACGCTTTTATAAAATGGCGTTTTTAAAATTTTATAAAATTAATAACATAAACAGTTATTCTATTTATTTATTTATATTTACGGTTCCGTTTTAAAAGAACTTATTGAAAATGTAACTAAATAATTAACTGAAATGACCATAATGTTCAGCTCCTTGCTGGTCGCTGGTTTTGTTATAGGTAAATTTGGCAGAAACTTTGAACCAGAAGAATAAATTTGTTACAGATAAAAGTTCCGTCTTTAGACGTGCATATATTGAGATGTAATAAGAAAGAGAAAAGAAACATTCCATGGAAACAAAAAAAAAGTATTTTATAATATAAAATATTTTGTAATACAATATTTTTGTTCGTATTGAACACATAATACCAATACAGTCTGCTGATCACTTAAAGTAAGTTATTAGTACCTCAGTAAAATAATAGTATAAATCGAAAGTCCATTAATTGAATAAATGTTTTTTAAATTCAATGAAACTTGTTTACCTTTTTATTAAGTTACAATGAAACAGATCCTACATAGTATATTATAAACATATAATACTTTTTGATTTCCATACAACACTGAGAAGATATTGATATTTATTTGTCCATTCAAAGGTACCGGTTTTATTTTTACATAGGTACAGTTAACTATGTAAAAATAAAACCAGTCAGATGCGAATTGTATTTACACAATGAAGGTTCTGTACATAGATTAGATAATAAGTAAAAATACTCTACTGCTTTTTTTTATTTCGTAATTTCGGTATTTCAATTTGTAATTTCTTATTTCGTGCCATAATTTTAGTTATAAATGGGACCACATAATTAAGTTTGTTTTTAAATGTTTTTGATAATTAGGTATTAAAAAACAGTGCTTGTTAAAAATATTGTACAATTTTTCCTGTAATATTTAGATGCACCTTTATTCTTTATAAACTGTAATTATTTTAGATTTCATAAATTGCTGAGATAATGGGAGGGAGGTTAGGGGTAATGGTATAGTTTTCTCACATTTTCGATCATATGTCAAAAAATACGCAGTATAAAAATAAGTTTTAAAATGTACAAATGAAGTCCTTTCATAATACATAATTCCACTTGAACTATGTACTTTAACTGCATTTTGAAATTTTAGTACCATTTTCGGACCCCCTAGCGAAAAAAATAAATTTATTTTCAATTATTATTGGCTCACATATATTGCAATAGGAAATTGTATAATGTGTGAGCAAAAAATATGTAAAACTATTCCAAGTTTCAAAATGATTGCATTAGTAGCTGCTGAGATATAGCGTTGTCATTGCTGGACTGACGGACGGACAACGTCGCATAATAAGGATTCTTTTACACCTTTTTGGCAAGGAACCCTAATGGTACGTTAGGATACAGATGGCTGACCTTTTTGTGGGCCGATTATGACACTCTATGCTGTTGCTTTCTTATATTTTGACTTGTTTTTTTAGTCAGTGGAATTTATAATAGTTGTATCTATTTTGAGGCACCATTCTCTAAATTTATCTCTTAAATTTAAATTTCAATTAGCGTAATTTTTTTTAAAGGATAATATAAATTAAATTACTTATAGATTTAAGTTTAAATTATAATGTATTTGATTACGAGTATTAGTTTTGGTTTAAAGAATGGCGCCTCAGAATCGACCCCATTGTAATGTCTTTTGTTTCATTCGATGTCTTAAGTTAATCTATGTTAGGTAATACGTTGCATTTTTATTATTATCACAAGCATTGCTGCATTACGAGCACGCAAATATTAATGATAGCATTATCACCTCAAATGACACTGTTATCACTAACTTTGATTAGTTCGCTATTAAGAAACTTTATTGATAGTATGTTATGTACTATCATAGTATGTACAAATGTGGTATCAATTTCAAACTATACACAATTATATATGATTCATTTTGTTACTATGCCACTAATACTAAAATAATAATATAATTTTATGTTTAAATAACATTTGAAATAGACAGGCCCGACGTTATTTTTAAAATTCTAATATTTAAAAAAAAATACGCTAGTATTTGTCATAATAGTTAGTCCATTGTGACGAATTAAACAATTAACTACTCTGATTTCCAGGATAACCGCGAGAAATTCGACCTAATTGGGTATCACTAATAATTCCCAGGAACGGCTACACCTATCTATTGATCATCTAGATTCCGAATGAGTTATCAGTCATGCCCATCACGTCACTGCGGCATCGCCTTGAGATATAGATAAAAAAATCCAATAAAATTACTGCATTATAAAAATATCATAAGAAGAAATAAATATCAATAACAACAAACAAAAAAGGTGTCCACAAACCAAATATGGTCGACGGCTTTGCTTCCGGGCAATGAGAAAAACAGGTCGCCGCCCCGTTGCGGCTATATTGTCTATCCTTACCTTTATTGCTTTACGTTATACTGCTATCTCGGTCACACCTTCGGTTTCTAGAGGGTGAGGCGTGGTGTTGAGAAGGGATGGAGTAGGGTGGCGATAAATATTGAGCCTACTGGCATAGTAGGCTGGCCTTTTGTGTATATAGTATTATTTTATGGGCCCATAAATAGGGGAGCAGGTAAATTATTTATTTATTTCTTTATAATATACATATATACATATGTTTGGTGAGCTTTACAGATTTATACATATATCTTTTAAAAACGACATTTTGGATAATTTTTAAAAGCTTGTTATGATTATAATTTTGTATTGTTTGAAATTTTTATGGAAAAATTTAAACCCCTATTCCAAGTCGCCTGGAAAGCTAGCTAGGTCTTATTTACATCAATGGTTTTAAATTGAGATTTTTCCCGATGAATTGAAGTATAAGTAGTTCATTTGGAAATATTTTTAATATAAATACTATATCCCCCTCACTCGCATATTTTGTCGCAGTCACACGAACCTCGTAAAGCATAGTACACACGTGCTCGCAATAATTACGTTTTAATTAAGTTTCAGCATAAAAATTTACAAAAGGTAGAAAAAAATGCATCCGGTGACAAGTGCTTTTTCGCATGTCAAGTGCGATGAATGTTAATAGTGGATAATTGGGATGCAATTATCCACCATTCATCGCACTCAATCACACACAAATTGTTTTTCCAGAATTTAATTATAATATAACATTATAAAATATGTTAGCTGTATATTCTAGATACTTAATCATCATCATCATCATCATCATCATATCAGTTCTTAACTGCCCACTGCTGAACATGAGCCTTCCCCTTGAGGGGTTTTGCGACTAGTTTTTTTTATGGGTGATAACGGAATGGTAAGCCCACCCGCGCTAACGGTATACACCGGCGGGGCTCCAGTGAAGGATGATAGGTGAGGATGAAGCAGGTCAGTTAGCGCATCGTGACGAATTCAACAAAAATTGTTCACGATGGTTTCCAGGGGGAACCACGTGGAGGTCGACCTAATAGGGCATATTGCTAGCAATGGGACTGTCAAACTCTATTGTTAACAATCCCTTTCCCCCCTTTTGTGAGTAGTTGCCACGCTTGGCAGGCGGATTGGTAATCACAGTCAGGCTTTGAAGATGTTTTAAGAGGGAAGCTGTTTCTCATCTCTCGTACTAGTTACAAACTAGGTACTATTACTATTCCTTTTAAGTACAAAGTACTTAATATTATGCGCTAATGAAATGTAAATGAGTTGATCGTAAATGCCTGTACCATGAATGCACTGAGTAAATATGTATTGATATAAAACATTATGTGTTTAAAATTCATAGACTTTGACATGATAGGTTTTTATTGTACATTCTTGTAAGTTAGTACTAGATGGCGCTCGTTATACCATCTTGTGTATTTCTTTTTCTTCATTTACGACGATAATTATAACACACAAAATAAATTATTTTAATCTTATAAACGTAAAAAAAACTGTTAAAATAACTTTGGATACTAAACTGTCGAACTTATATTGATAAAACTTGTCACGTAGATAGACCATAACGGTTTATCTATGTGAAGGTATTGCGTACTTTTATATCTAGCCAAACACGGATCTGGTATGATTGAAAATGTAGACAGATCTTCCAAATTCGCTCATCTCTTATATTAATGTACCTAAAATAAAAAATAATAAAAAACAAACCTTGTTTGTTTAGGGCAAACAATAAATAAATACTACATATTTCAATTCAAATTATTTGAATGTATTGCTTTTTTTTTGTGAGTTATCTGGCGTCTATATCCAGTATATAAAAGCCGTATGTTCGTGAAATTCAAAACAATGTTCTTTCCCAAAGTTCAAGGTGTTCCTGTAAAACATTGTACTAAAATATAGACAGCCGTTTATCCGTAAAAATTAAGCATATAGATTGTTTGAGGTTTATAATATTAGAAGAATACGCGGATACAATTAAGTCCGTGTAGTTTATGCTGAAAGTTTATAGAATCTGTGGCTGAATCCTTTTGGCAAGGTTTCGTCGATAATGTTGAGATGGGCGACATAGCTGGCGTTGTTGTCCTGAGCTAGGGCTGTAGGTCAGTCTATAGGGTTGTACACGACAAGAAAATTAAACATTATTTAAAAATAAATTCACACATAAGTAAAGATATTTTTTTAATTAAGAAATATATAGGTATGTTATATAATATTGTTCTAGATATTTTTTTATGAATAATCCTTACTGTTTGAAACTTAATTATTGTGAGTGGTGGTGCTTTTTGAAAAAGGTAAGCAATTTTATTAGCTTAATAAAATTTATACGGAATACTAGCAAGAGAACAAACTTTAAAAAATGCAAAAAGAATTTTCAAAACCGATATAGAATTAGCAAAGACATCGTGTGATCTACATACAAATAAAATTATAGTCGAATTGAAAATTTATTTATTTAGTATATTAATGAATTAGTTGTGTATATAAAAAGCCAGTATTATATTAATGAGAATGAAATTTAGAAATAAAATCCTTGTATAAGATAAATAATAATATCATTGTGTTAATTTTTATTACAAAGATAGTTATTTCATTATTTAGTTATTAAAGTAATATTGGCACAATTCCAAATATTAGATTGTTTTAATCTATTTAAATTTCCTTGTGCCAACCCTGTCACTCAGACGTTTGATGTTTTACGACTCGCCGCTCGTCATCAAAGCTTCCCTATTTCAGACGAATTGTATAGGGTTGTCACTGAAATGCAGGCGTATACTAATATAATTTGTTGCTAATTAGTTTATTAAATTTGAAATAATAAAATTGTCGATTGAATATAATTTGCTTAAATGTAAGGTTCTTCATTTGTTTATAGCCAGTTAGTATTTAATTATTATGTTGTTGATTTGTTGTTGTTTTTTAAAATTGTTTAAGTAGATTTAAATAATAATTAATTTAAAATTAGTACTTCGTTAATATAGAAAGCGTTACCTGTTTCAAAAGCATATACTTAAAATTTAAATGCAATATAATATGTATTTAAAGATATTTCGAAAAAATATAAACACTGCTATAATTAGTTGTAGGAAATCGAGCTATTTGAAGAAAAGTGCTAACCCTATCGAGTTTATGTGGTTGCGCATTTCGGGCAGTGGCACTATCGGACAAGGTCGCTACAGCCATCGACCACTGTGATTGTGACTGTGCTGAAATTCTACTTATAAACCAACTTTTTATTTAATTGATGCACAGGCCCTACTGTTACAGTATTCTATTTTCTTAAGAAACTAATATCGTAGAAAAAGAATGCAAATACTATTTTTAATCTATGTCATATTTATCTAAATTTCGAACATAACAAATATTTTTTTTTTATTTTATGTCAGGACCATAGATTAAAGACTGAGCCTATACGGCTAGGATATAATTTTCGAATTTGGAATTATAATAACATTTCTTTTCGTTAATTGAATTGTGGTTTTAGTTTATTCCTAATTGTCGTTTTACGCTAAGCACATTTTCGTGCACGTGCTGTTTTATGGATATTATTCATCAATAATTTATTTATTCTGAGGTTAACCTCAGATTTTGGTTAGATTTGTCAAGGCCATTCGTATGAATTTAATTCATAGGCCCACGTTTATAGACAGTATGTTTAACAGTATATAAATAGAATTTTATAGTGACGTTGTAATGGTGATATCTTTGTCAGTTGTGCATCGATTTTGATGATTATTTTTTGCAATTGCAATGCATTTTGCAATGCATTGCAGGGAGTCAATGGATGCAGATGACTCAGGACTGTTCCTAATGGCAGTCTACGGAAGAGGTCTATTTTCAGCAGTGGACAGGATAACGGTTGCTGGCAGTTTACCTTTGAGGGAGTTTTGCCACTAGTTGCTACGCAGCAGGCAGGTTGGCAACCGCACTTTGGCTTTTGGTAATATTTTAAGAGGGACGCTGCTGCCCATCCCTCGGAAATTAAATTTCCTTAGTCTCTTACTATACCTACAGGAAAGGAAGGGATGGCTTGTTCTATGCCGGGACCACATTGCAAACGGCTCTTTAGTTTTTACTCTTTTGTAATAAGATTTATAAAAAGCAATCGTATCAAGAGTTCAAGACAGTATTACAAAATGTTATTGTATATGTACTTATTTCTTAGTATAGATATCGTATATTTCTCTCTCGTCGCGCATGCATTCGTTTCAATTAAGATCTCACCGTAGAACTATTTCCTCGTACCATTGCACTATTTCCTCACCAACTGGTATTTCCTTGATATTTTCGTTGCAAATAACGCCCGATGCAAATGCGGAAGGTCCCGGATTTCGCTTTTGTTTTTAACGCTACATTGTAGATACGTGGTTGCGCTGTCTTGAACTATTAAGGGAATCTTTTGCAGTTGAATATGGTTTAATTTAACATTAATTGTTAATATAGTAATAACAAAGTGATTCTAAAACAATGATACTAGTGATTTTTTAGCAGAAAATCATTAACTTCAATGGTTATAAAATTTAATGTGGAATCAATACGGTGTAAAGAATTATGAAAATATACTTTCTACATAGGTGGCTTAATTACAAATATAAGCGAATTAAAAACATTATCGTTTTAGATGTGGATTAAAAACAAAAACAGAGCAAGCATGTTCTGGATGGCGCGGGTGAAGCTGTTACAAATAGCTAGTATATTAAACATGGACACAAATAATATGTAATATGTATTGAAAAACAAATGTTTACTTGACATGTTGATTATGTATAGATTTTAGTAATTTGTATATGCGCTAATTGACGACTATAGTTTTTTCTTGACTTACGTGATAAGATAGTTCTGTTTTAGCATTGCAGTTACTGACCTTACTCGAACAGACGATAATAACTTAAGATTGTGTCTCAAAAAAAAAACCGACTTAATTTGTGGCAAGACCAGTTATTTTGATATATAAACTGCTGAAGAAGCGATCATGATACAATTTCTATTGGTTTAATCTAAAAGATAAAAAAGAATTTTCCAATTTGTTTATAAGTAACGAAGTTGTGAGGTAATAAACTTGAAAAAAAATTTGAGAATGAAATTAATTGAATTCCTTTTTTTAATGTTAGTTCAAAAGTTATGTCACTATAATAATTAATATGCATACAACTAGCAGTGTTTATATTAATTATTAATAATAGGTACTGCTTTCACTTCTGGATTTTTTTTTTTGATGGTTGAAAATGGTATGGCCTGCGCTAACGGGATACGCTGGCGGAGCACCAGTGAAGGGTGATAGATGAGAATGAAAACAGGCCAGTTAGCCCATCATGACGAATTCATCAAGAATTAACCGTGATAGTTTCCAGGGAGAACCGCGAGGAGGTCGACCTGGTTGGGTATATTGCTAGCAATGGGATTCTCAGTCTCCATTACTAACAATCCCTTTCTCCCCGCTTTCACAGTTATAACCATGACAAAACAAAAATAATGTTGACTAGTAATCTAAAAGGAATAACACATGGACGAATGACGAGATGTTTTGTACGCGCATCAGATTTAAAATATTTGAATTTAGAACGCAGAAACTTGTGTCTACATGTAGATTTTGAGTTTGCTTCGGGAAAAACGGCAGATTCAGTCGTCACAAATACCATTGCATTATTCACATGACAAGGTTAACTCCTTAATGAAAATCGGTTCACAATTATCTAAGATATGTATCTTACATTGAAAAATACGAATTGAGAACTATCTCCTTTTAGAAATACTTTTTTAAATTTATTTTTTAACAAAATTTAATAAATTAAACGTGAATACAATTTAATATCTTTACAAATTTACATATTTCTAATATTAGTTGAATTTTCAACTATTATGTCTTTATTGCAAGATATGAATCTCCAAGGTCATTGACACGTCATTGAATAACCAAATCAATTTAAATCATAAGATACGTCTACTAAATCTTATTAGGCACTCTTATTTACCTGACACAGTAATTACCAGAGGGAGACTTTGTACAAATGTCGTTTGCTTGTGTACCTCTGTCCCATTCGTGTTTCTACCGTGAGGCAGTTGTGTTTACATGGTTGCATTTCGGTTTGAAGGGTGGGATATGACAGTGAATTTACAGGGTATAGAGGAATAACACTAGTCCTCAGGAATGGCGACGCATGAGGGTATCATGGGCGAAACAGTATACTCTGTTATGTCCATGGTTTTGCTCATGTCTATAGGCGACGGTTACCACTGTCCATCAAATGGGCAGTCTGCTTGTTTGCCATTCTAAGTTGCACAAAAAAAAAACAGTCTTGACCGTTTCTACTTTAATGTTGTATGCTTTGATATCTACAATATTTTACATGTGAAACTATAAAACTCGTTTTAATCTGTTCATACGCAGTTATTATAGTGTCTAATAAAACGATGCCATATTTAAAGTCACACCTACACGCAACAGAAAAAAAAAACTATTATTTCGCGCAGAAGTTACAAATCAAACCGAAATATATTGGTTATAAACGTGCAACAAGTATGCGAAGTGCATACAGACCATGGATGTGTATCTCCACTTGCTTTTATAGCCCATAAACGGACTTTACGGCTGTCAGTATAATACCATCCGGCTAAAAGGGTTCGGCTTGGGGTTCTTATACCTACACCCTGTCTGCTAATTAAAAATGTCTGAGAACGCATCTAGACTATAATCAAGTGCGGCTGAGATGAATTCCCTACTGCTAAATGTCTATTGGGGAGTTTTTGATTTCTTGCATAGCTAAACAAGTTATGTCAAGGACGTTCCAATATAATTGATTTGTGTTTTAGCTCCTTTTGTATTTTATAGCTATATTCTGTCATTTATATCTCAGGCTTAGTGAAATTTGTTTATAAAACAATTACTGCTGGATGAATCTGTGTTTTAGATACAAATAAAATATTTAAGTAAAAAAAATATTTGTAGCATTAGGAAATAATACGTAAAATGATAGAGCATAATGATAATCAGATAATGGCTGAGTTGATGATGATGATGATGATTATCATCTCAGCCATTATCTGCCCATTGCTGGACATAGGTTTCCCCCATAGACTGTCATTAGGGACGATCCTGCGTCACCTGCATCCACTGACTCACTGCAATGCATTTGAAGTCGTCACTCTATCTAGTGGGGGAGGGGGGGTCCTACACTGCGTTTGCCCGTACGGGGTCATCACTCGAGAATTTTTCTTCCCCATCGATTGTGGGAAAATATGATACTTTTATTATATTGGTTCTTTAATGCATTAATTTTATGCTTTTTTAAAGATATAAACAGTCACCAAAACCACAAAGCTAATTTATAGTTTATAATGAGCTACTGTTAAATAAAATCGACTTCCATAAATTTAGCCGACATACCTCTTCAAATGTTTGGCGGTGGTCTCAACCATACATTAATTGTGATGTGACGGTCGGAATTATATGAGCCTTATGTCCTCTAAATTAAATGTTACATTACATTGACAAATAAGCGTGTTGACTGATGAGAATTTAATAAAAGTGCATTTCTTAAATTTTGAATGGATATAAATGAATTCATTTATATTACATTGCACTGTAAAATAAATTCATATGTTTTTCTACTCCGCACCTATAACAAGATACCAATATAAAGTTTTATTTATAAACGCCATGGTCTCCTGGTTTACTACCCCGATTTATAAGTTCCAGGGAGAAATGGAGCTCTAATGACCCTATTGCTAGCAATATATTCTATTAGGTTAATCGTCTGAACTCGTTAGTAAGGACCAACTAACTTGACTATATAAAGATATCTCGATTGCGTGTATATAGTTTTTCGCTAGCGTATATCTATATTGCAAACGGGATTACTGTTCCGTTATCATTTGTTAAAGTACTCAATAGTTATATTTTTTTTTTTACAACACAAGGGGCAAACGAGCATGCGGCACACCTGATGGTAAGTGACTACCGCCGTCCATGGTCACCCACAACACCTACGGCATTGCAGGTGTGCTGCCGGCTTTTTAAAAAGGAATATGCTCTTTTCTTGAAGGTTATGTTGAAAAATATAAAAAGATAGTTATAATCGACTCCAAGAAACTGTATGTTAATTTCAATTCTTTATAAATACTCTGCTTGTTCCTCTGCTATTAAGTTCCCTTAGATGCCTCTTAAAATATTACTTATAGTCTAACTGCGGTTGACACTCGCCTGCTAAGCGTGAAAACTACTGGAAAAACTCCCCTTATGGCCTATCCTTATGGTATATTACCTTAAGGCTTATGTTTAGCAGTGGATATGACGACTGATGTGATGATGATGATGATGATAAATGCTCTAATAGTGTTTTTAATATTCAAACAGTCAAAGGATGAGTTTGTATGTTCCAAAGTTATTTGGTTACCTCTGTCTCATATTCTACCGGCAAGCAGATATAATTATATGGGTGTGTTTATCGGCAGGCTATAATAACAAAAAAAACCTGATTTAGTAGTGGAACATTGTGAATATTAAAGTGAGTTTGTTATCCACTCAAGTGTTAAGAGGCGCTGTAATGATTCCACCAATTGTCATTAGATTTGACATACAGATACTATTTAGGATGGTTATAGACTACTTTTTATATAAAAACAAGTTAGAGCGTCTACAAAATTTATGTATTCGCTTCATACAGTAAAACCTGGTTAAGCGGGCCCTGGGTATGTTAGACACTTCTGTTATTGATAATAATTATGATTTCCCGACACTTTTGCATTGAAAAACCTAGGAATTTTCAAACATTGTTATCTGAGATTTAATTTCTTAGATTTTTTTCGATGTTTACCTCTATAAAACTTTGTATCTTGTTAATCTTTATAAGTAAGATCAAATTATGATAACATTGATTTGTTTACAAATATTCTAATTTCTTCCTTAATATGCTGTTTGTGGTTTTTTTTTCTATTTTTTTTTATTAAGTACTATCTAAGGGTTTGTGTTGAAAAAGTAATTCATTAACAACTGTTGACATGGATTATGGTAGCGGAATTTTATTTACTAAAGTCAAATCTTTATAGAATGATAGATAAATAGATACTCTTTATTGTTTCCTCCAAAAGATTACAATAGTAAACTTATTCTAGAGAAAACAATGGGCGGCCTTATCACTAAAAGCGATCTCTTCCAGGCAACCTTTGGATGGAGAGGAGTAATTAATGATTAAAAATAAGGAAAATATTCGTTCCTTAATAACCTTTCAGTAAGAGTTCCTCTACAATTAAGACAACTGTTGTTTTAAACTTGCCTATTTGGGGAGCTGGATAAATGAAAAGCCTCTATAAGTGAGTATGAAAAAATACTAGGTCCTTTGAGACTATACAGGTTTCACTGTATTTGATCTTCGCAAATATGATCACATTTTTCATTTTCGTACTTAATTTAAGTGGTACCCTATTCGTTTTCGTCGTAATCTGGATATTCTATCTCTGCTTGACTTGATTTTTTTAACTCCATTATACCTGATTATTATACTGTGTTCCACAGAAAAAAAACCGATTTCATTTGTGGCAAAATCGATTATTTTTATTTTAAAACTAAACTGAATTTGACAAAATTTCTTTGGCACCAATCTATAAGTATATCCATTCTAATAAAAATATACTTTTATAAATCTGTTTACAACCGATGGAGCTATGAGGTAACAAACAATATAAAAAAATGTACAATAGAATTAAGAGCCTTCATTTTGTAGATAGTCGGTTGAAAAGACCAATTCGTATTTCTCAGTGTGGCTAATGACCATAATTCGCGCAGTGTCGACAACCTCCGACTCAAATTTCCCACTTATTTCTCTTCCTTCTTATTCTAAATACTGTCCGGGCAGTTCGCCTGTGGAACTCACTTTCTGTCTCTATTCGGAGCGCTTAAATACTCGCTAACTTCAAAATTTTCTGTTAAGTCCTATTATCTCTCTTTAATTATTGTTTGCCTCCTTTCTCTTCTTTGTATGTGTGCTATTAAGTTTGTCTATGATTATGTACGTTTGTGTGTAATAGTTCACCACTTACTCTTTGTCTTTTTTCTTAAAGTCTTCTATCCAAAGGTGGTCTGGAAGAAATTGTTTAGTGATAAAACTGCCTTTTGTATCACTTCACTTTACTGTATTTACTTTACTGTAGTGTATTTATTATTTTTATGAACAAATTTTAATATTTATTTATTTATCTTACACTTTGGGGCAATAAAGTGTAAAATAAATAAATAAATAAATATATCTAAATTACGCGTTATTAAGAATTATACATCTTATTTTTTTCTATTGTTTCTTTCTCTTAGAAAATATTTCACGATGCTTATGATATCATAGATGATATCATGAATGGTTTTTGTTTTATTTTTTCTATAACAACAAGTAGATATAAGTTCTATTTAATGAAGTCATTTGTGGCATTTTATTTATTTTTTTACACCACAACAATGGGCCGTAAGCGCATAGTTTTAGTTTTGGTTTAAATATTTATGAATAACGGCGTTCATGAATGAGACTTATCTATATTCTGTATTCATTCATACATTCATTTTATATCAAACTTGGAAATTTTATGTCACATTTCACACCTTATTTAAATACATATGTCTTTAATTATCACGATTTCAACTTGTTCTTAAATTTAAATATCAAAGTTTGTCTGTTTGTTTCTTTATGTGTTTATTACATCATGTCATGTTAATGGCTTGACTAATCTAAAATTTGCTTATGCATATGCTTTATATTTGGGATGGAGTATATAGGCTATTTTTTTATCCCGGTCATACAAATGAAGTTACGGTTAAAGTTATAAATGAAGGTTTATAAATTAGGTCAAACAAAATTATAGCATATGTTTTATCCTGCGAAACGTAAAGTTTTCCACGTGATATAAAATGAATTTGGTAAACTATGACTATTGTTGATTATTATAGAGCCATGCAAACGAATCTGCGAACGCTGCTTTTCCCATTTTAACACCGACAAAACCTTTTTGTACGCATTGTTTCCATCCATTAAATTCATCGCTGCCACTCGCCTGAGTAGTAAACGTCACACGAATACGCGCAAGTCTTTAGTAAAGTTGTGTTCGCGAGTCGCGTTCAAGTTAAACCTAAGTAATAAACCCCATCTGTTTCATTACGAAACCTAGCGCGGTGCGGTCGCGGTATCGCCCCCAGACGGTCGTAAACGCCCCCCCTCGCGTACGTACAATGCCAAAAAATCGAAAACAAATAGCTTATATAATTATACAAGAAATAAAACACACGTTTATTACAGTGGGGTTTATTCGTTTTATGACCTCCCAGGATCGCGGCGGATAGACGTCGGTTGGGTGCCTAGCCGTCGTAAATATGTATGAAATATGATAATTGCGAAATTCTTCAATATATTACGATTTAAACATTGATGATTCGACTGACGTTTTGTGGGCCCATAACTCGGGCGTTCGAGGAATCTTCTCGTCTCGCTCGCACGCTGCGCACGCGTTTATCCCTTTGAAAGCCTTATTATGTTTCAAGTGCGTCAAGGGCTGGGTTTTGTTTGCTCTTTTAATTGTGTGGATATTGTATATCGTGGAACTAATAACACTTTTACTATCTAGTAATGGTAGAATGGTAGGTATAACTCGGTATAGTAGCATCCTCAACTTTTACCCATTTCTAAAATGACATTCTCTAATTTGTTTGCAAAATTTTTAGAAATTAAATTTAGTAAAATCAATCCTCCTGTAAATGCCAATTTTTTATTTTAATCATATAATTTCTGTAAAATTATATCTTAGCTTATAATTTTTATTGTCACTAAATTACTGTTACGATTAGACGGAATTTATAATAATTTTGACTTAAATCTACCAGAAATTTAGTTCATATTAGTTTGCTGTGATGCCAATTTGAAATATTTAGTTTTAGTGGTAGGTTTAAAGAAATGACGCGTTAGAATCGATCCCAAATATTGAAAATCAAATTACCTATGCAATTAGGGTACGGTCAAGGCTTATGCCTCAAACGTGATTATGTTTTTTTATTTTATGAGTTTATTACATAACATTTAATTTTTTCTCAAAAATTAATTATTATATTATTTATGGCTTAAAGGTGCACATTTTTGTTTAATGTAGTTTATGTTCTTGATTCATAAAGCAAAAGTCGTTTGCATGGATACTTCATGCAGACTTTCATCCTAATCTTATTTCTGTCGCTAAATAGCTATTCTTGGATGAAGGTTGAATTTAGTAGTTAAATTTTACTATATCAGACTTTAACACCATAATCAGTAATGGTAATAAATAAAGAATAGCGCATGGTGAGAGTCACAGTATTTTCTATTAAGTCAATGGCTGTTATCTATAGGCGAGAATAGCCACTTTCCATCAGGTGGGGAGCCAACTTGATTACATTTTAAAGTTCTTTATAATTGCCATATTAAATAATTAATTGTGGTTTGGTTGTCTTTGTTGGAGTTAAATGTTGAAACCTATACTTATGAATGTAACGGTAACACCAAAGTTGAGTGATGTCTCTGACTTATTTATTTGAGGTTACAGTCGTGAATAGAATGTTCTTATTTTGAAATTTAAAAACCAATTAAATGGATTGTTAATTTAAACAATAAGTGGAAATGTTAAAGTTAATAATCTATGTAAGCCTAAATGCGTTTGCAAAATATTATTTGATAATTTTATATCAAGGACTAAGGTGAGTGTTAAGTAATCTGTGTCTATGTCTACGCACGAAATATTTATGGTACGCCCATTATTTGTGATTTATGGGAGACTTGACAGAATCGTAACATGGCCGTGTTTCATACGAATTACAATTATGTCAACGATTCAGGTCATGCCTTAGAAACGAACTCTGTCACATAATTAAGATTTAGCTTTTGTTTTACAAAAAAAAAAAAATCACTGACAACGACAAAATTGGTTTTTTTTTTTTATTTAAAAACTACATCACCGAACCGATTTTGATAAAAATTTTAAGAGATCATCAATCTGTAAAGATTGATCTCTTAAAAATGAAGGAAGAACAGAACAAATAATACAATCGAAATGAGAACCTCATTATTTTTGAAGAAAGTTGAAAATTGACGAATCTCGTGTTCGAATGTGACCTTTGTATATTTATTCAACATAGCATACGGTCTTACGAGATTGTTATAGCGTAATTTTTTTATATATATCAGTCGTTTACTGTTCAATACTGATCATGGGTCTCTCCCATAAGGGGACTTTTGCCAGTAGTTGTTACGCTTGGTATTAATTATAACGCTTAACTCAAAGTGTATCTTGTGGTAATTAGGAGGATGTGATAGAGAGGATGAAAAAGAATAGTGTAAAGAAAAGATAAAATATGCCAGTTCCTGCTAAGGCGAATTGGAAGCCACTTGACTTGGTTGCGGAAATCGGAGATGTAGTCATATTTGCAAAGGTCAAATATAAACCGTATACAAATATTTTGAAATCTTTTAAGTTTATTTAATATATAATATATGTTTCTCGCATATAATGTAGCTTTCTATAGATGAGTGAATTTTTAAAGTCCGTTAAGGTAGTATTTGAGTTCAATTATTATAAGCAAACAAACATACAAATAATCACATTTTTTTTATATTTTTCATATTATAGATGTAGATATAGATTTTTGAAATAATTTAGATTTTATTTTCAATAAAAAAACGGCGTTATTAATTGTGACAAAATTTATATAGAATCAACACGAGAGTAAACCATAGACTATGTCCAATATGATTTACTCCAGAGTCCTGTATAAATTTTGTAAAAAGATTTTTCAAAATCGATTCAGAATTCTTACATAAAGTATAATTTTTTTCATACTTATGGATTACATACTTGTATTATGAATTTTGTATTTAGTTATATCCCACCTCATTTCTTTATTGGCTTGAAAAAATTGTATTACTCTCACCTTACCCATTTTGTCATAGAAGATCCATTTTGACAGAGCTCTTTATAAAATAATTATTAATAATTTTCGAGATAATTCAGATAAATTATCATAGACCACAGTGCGGTCCCGGCATAGAATAGGAAACCCTTTTCCGTGGGTGTTGTAAGAGGCGACTAAGGGAATTTAACGATAGAGGAATGAACAGTAGCGTTCCTCTTAAAACATCACTAAAAGCCTAACTGTGGTTGCCCACCCGCCTGCTAAGTGTGGCAACTACTGGTAAAACTTATGGGGAAGGCTTATGTTCAGCAATAGACAGTTAACAGCTAATATGATGATGATGATGATAGTTTACCTAAATGATCGCGTTAATTCCTGTCTCTTATAAAACGTAAATGCTTTTTAATTTTAATTTTTGTTATTTGTGTTTTAAGAATTCCCCTGCATACATATTATATACATTACTTAAATTTATAACGACATTGCAATAATTCTCAAGTTCTTAGATAAATCATGATCCAGTAGTGGCTATTTAGTCGTCGGCAGTTTAGGTTCTAGTTCGCGTTAATCCATATACTCTGTACCGGATTATTATAATCTGTTCAGTTACAGCATTAACCTATATCTCTTGGCTATTTAATACATTTTGACGACATTTAAATTTTATTATATGTAATAGAGTAGATAATTTTAAAATATGATGTGTTGAATAATAATATATTTTGCTTTAGGTTTTTATGTCTAATTACTAGATAGATTAGAGACAATTAAGTGAATTAATAAATACAGTAAGACACTACTTTGGTTGCACAGTAAGGCGCTACATCCCTTAAAGGGTCATTTTTAAAACGTTATTACCAGATTAGGACAATAGTTAAAAATTAAAAAAAAAAAATAATCGGTATTTACTACTCTCTTTACTATCTTAACTACATTCTGTATGTTTGAATTGTAAGTAACATAAATTTAATAAAGAAATAACATGTATCATTTTCTAAAAATCAATATTTCCCCAAAACCGATAAATGGATTTTCAAAATTCATACACAAAATTATAGCTGATACATTTTTCTTCAATTTGTGTGTTAATTTTTACTTTTAGACAAATTTCGATTCGGTAGCTTAAGTTTATATTAAATTACGTATTGAAAAATTTTAGAGGGTGTCTGTGCGGGACGGTGTTAAGAGGTAAAAAGTATACTAAATATTTAAATAGTCCTTTATATTGTGATATTAGTAAGGATGCTTCATCCTAGAAATAGTAAATAGATACAGCCAGCTATATAAAATATTGTCTCCACTACACTCCAAAATAGGCACTGAATTCTGGAATCGAGAGGTTGTGTAATCAATTTGAATGAGAACGTGCACATTATCTGACGTATTTGTTTCTAATCTTTGACTTGTCTCCGACTGCATATTTATACATTTTATCTATTTATTTACATATTTATTATTTTACTAATGTAATAAAATTCTAATTGGACGCTGTCTGTATATGAAAGATGTTAAAAAAAAATATGTATGGGGTTTTAATAGGAGCAATAAAAGTCAAATGTACTCGTATATTGTTTTTTAAAAATTTTACCTGTCTGTATATTTGTATCTGAATCATACAAAAACTAGTTAACTAGTAAACATTCCGGTCATGTTTTTTTATATAAAAATTCTATATTTATGTATCATATCTATTTTTTTTAATAAATCATTTGATAACAAAAATCTGTCTCATCGCCTCAATCAGATTTTAGTTGACTTAATTAACTGCACTTTTTCATTTGTAACATTAAGTCTTAGCTTTGATAACATACGTGTATGGTAATTAGTTTTTTATAGTCATGTTTGCAATTAGCACAAGCCACGGTGATTGAATCCTACTTTCCTATCGCAGGAAATTATGTGTGACCCGGCAAATGCTGCGAGTTGATTAAAAACTTGAGTGATGTAAGGCTTTACGAGAGACTTTATGCGCTGCATTGTTTAGACCAGTTTCTGAACTGACTAGAATACAATTAAAAATATATATGGCGACCCTCTAACGTAACGTAACGTGCATAAAATATATATTTCTTAGAGATTCCAGTTAAAAAATTAATTTATTGTTTGCGTTTTAAAATTAGAATCAAAGGGTCGGTGAGGTTTTTTTAAAGGGCGAAAATGAAATTATAAATTTGTCTGCATTATCGGTTTACACTGTCCAGGTACCACTCTTTTCGTTATATATACCTTATCATCGTAGGTAAACATGAAGCAGGTTAGTAGACTCTTCGTGATGAATACAAAATGAACTATCAATGTTTGCAGGGGAAACCGCGTGAATATCTTTCTAACAGGGGTGTATTGCTAGTAATGGGGCAGTTAGACCCCAGACCTATTCCCCCTCAGTGAGGTCATCTGCGGACATTAGCATTAAAGTGGCCAGGAAAAAAAGTGGAAAATATGTAGTTTGCACAGTTTGATAGATTTTAATGAATGGGGTAAGCTATACAACAAAGGTACAGCATTAAGTAAATGTGGTAACCACTAACTTAAAAAACTTTATATAAAAAATATTTTACTTAAAAAATTCATAAAGCTATTAAAAAGGGTGGCAAATTTTTTGTAATCTCGTTACAATCATTTGTATCTAGTCGCTTTTTCTATGTTGTAGAAAAGTGAATGTGAGTGTGCATATTCTTTTTTAAAAGGCCGGCAGCACACCTGCAATGCCGTTGGTGTTGTGGGTGATAATGGGAGGCGGTAGTCACTTACCATCAGGTGAGCTGCATGCTCGTTTACCCCCTGTGTTGTGAAATTTTGTAATATACCTATTTATTGTAAATTTCATGTAGAGAATTCGTGAGACTGTGCGTCACTCCTTGACCTACAGATATTAATTCAATGTGACAAATTCGCAGATAGCTAATATCTTATCGTCTACAATTCAGGCAATGTGCATCGTTGTGAATAATATATTATATAAAAATAATAAATATGCAATAATAGGTGTCTTATCTTCATTGAGATAAATACTTACTTCGCTACTACTTACATCACACAGCTGATTGTTAACACGTCTCAATGTCCAACATCCGTAAGTGTACCTTTGTTTTTAAACAATTTCATAAACGAAAGGTTATAAATTTGCCTGTATTTTTTGTTTATGTTTTGGCGAAAGATATTATTTTCATATTGTTTTTCTATTGTCCACATTTAATACAAGAACCAGCGTTCAAATTAAAATATTTTAAATTTAATCAAGTCGTGCATTGGTGTTTCATTCGTTTTATAATTTTTTTTTATGCAACT
This sequence comes from Galleria mellonella, assembly GCF_026898425.1. Taxonomy (NCBI): domain Eukaryota; kingdom Metazoa; phylum Arthropoda; class Insecta; order Lepidoptera; family Pyralidae; genus Galleria; species Galleria mellonella. The sequence goes on from NW_026442138.1 coordinate 10,011,888, forward strand.
TAGAATGGCAAACAAGTTGACGGCCTACCTGATGGAAAGTGGCAACCTATAGACATAAGCAGTATTATGTACATAACAGACTATACTGTTCGGCCCATGACACCCCATACGTTGCTATTCCCGAGGACTCAGGTGTTATTTCTCTGTATCCTGTAAATTCACTGCCATGCCCTACCCTTCCAACCGAAATACAGATTTAGATTAAAATAGTACTTGCGCTTACTTGGCATTCATTCTCTTTCTACGGTTTTAAAATTCTCGTATATGTAATAAAAGTTTACATTAATTTTATCACGATAGATGTGGCTGTTTTTTTTTGCACAACAAAAAATTGTAAATATTATTATTGTCACATAATTTACGTTATTTTCTTGACACTGATTACAGACAGTGTAAGAACTAGGTCTTTAAACTGTCCTGTAGATAACCAAGTAGTTTGGCTGTGATGATATGTAATTTTACAGTCATTTTATGCGTTGATTAGTCTTTGGTTACAGTTATTTAATATAACATAACATTTATTGATATTTTATTGCTATATCTATTTGTATTACATTATCTCGTAACAATTACAGCTCCTGATTAAATTTATTCTTGGTTTGTAGTAGATAAAACTAAAATGTTTATCTTATTTAAAAAATCTTTTACCTTTCACATTATCGGTGGGTAACATGTGCTGGAAAAAGTGGCGGTCGCCGAATTTAGAAATCATAAAAGAAGAGGCTGAAAACTTGTGCTGTGCTTTGTGCTTGCATTTTTTAATTTGTAACAATTTTAAATGCATAAATTTATAAAACAGACGAAAACGCACAATGTATTTTTAAATATATTTTTTATAAATTTCAAATTTTACCTAACATAGAATTTGCCTTTCAAGATATATAAATTTTGCATTAATTATCATAATTGTATAATATAAACATATTATTCAATTGAATATTTATCATAGTTTATACACCAAGTGATGACTTTATGATTATCAATCTGCTAATATTTACACCTTCATTATATTCATACATTACGTTCGTATTCCAACCTTGACATTGTAAAAACAGTTATTGGGAGGGAGTCGGATTGTTAGTAATGGAGACTAGTCGCCCCATTGGTAATGATATACCCTATCAAGTTGATGTCCACGCGATTCTCCCTGGAAACTATAGTGATTAATTCTTGTTAAATTTTTCACAATGAGCAAACTGACCTGTTTTCATCTTCACCTACAGTTACTATAAGTACTTATTATATTTAGTACATATTACTTGACTCGACAATTAACCACTTATCGAAATAAAAACTATTCCATCTCTCAAATTGTAGCAAACAATACATATTTAGAGAATTTAATCAAAAAGAAAGAAATATTTATTTTAATTTATTATTTTACCAAGTCGATTGCTTGGGTACCTCTGTCCCATTCGTGTTTCAACCGTGAAGCAGTTGTGTTTGCATGGCTGTGTTTCGGTTTGAAGGGTGGAATATGGCGTGAATTAACTGGGTACAGAGGAATAACACTTGAATCCTCAGGAATGGCAACGCATGGGGGGTATCATGGGCGAAACAGTATACTCTGTTATGTCCATGGTACTGCTCATGTCTATAGGCAACGGTTGCCACTTTCCATCAGGTGGGCCGTCAGCTTGTTTGCCATTCTAAGTTGTATAAAAAAAAAAAAAAATCGGTTGACCGAAGATTGAACGGACTAGCATGAACGGACATCGAAACGGAATTTTTATATACTCGTACATTAAAATACTGTATTGCAAATGTTATAATTTAAACATTATACGACGTTACAATTAATTTCAATTTAATTATTCAATTACCGACTTTATAACACGCAGATAATAAAGTTCAAATTTACACAATTACTTCGATATAATCAGTTAAATTAATTACAGATAACCTAATTTAATCTGGATCTCCAATAAACATATTTAATAATATGCTCGCAACTTGTTAGTGACGATAATAAGACTCCATTTTGGTTGAGCTCTTCTATGAACCTTCTACTTCTTTTCTTCAATGACAATCGGTCATTCATAAGAGATTCGTACTATTTCACTAGTTGTCACTCTTTTATCAACGTGGTCACAAGGAAAATTTAGGGTTAAGCCATAGAAAAAAGGAAACAAGGAAAGTATTATTGGTTTATCTATGGTTAAGCGACGCTGATCCCTGGAGGCTTACGCTTATTCTCCGTATGGAAATTGTTAGAAGCCTCTTCTATAACGTTTACGGAGTGGACTATTGCTAACGGAATAGTGGTAAAATGCAAAGCCATAGTTCTGTAAAATGGTGCTTTGTGGATTATAGGTATATTTAATGGTGTTGTATTTAGTAGATAGAAATCTAACCCTTACGTTTTATTCCGCGGATTAAGCCTTTACGAATATTTTCCACACTTTAAGAGATCGCTCTTTCTGTGCTGATCCTTCTTTAGAGGAGAAAGGTGGTTACTACCTGTTCCCTTAAGGTTAACCGCTGGAGGAGCTAATGTAAATATAAAACAGCTTCATGACAGCTCCATTGTAAGTGAGAAAAAGAAACATCCGTACATATTTGCGTCTAGGAGCGCGATGTAATCAATTCTCCTCTCCAGGACTAATGGGTATTCATGATTAAAAATTAAAAAAAAGTGTTAATTTAAGATTGTGTTAAAAAAAAAAAATAAAAAAAATGTAATTAATTTTGATTCAAGAACTATACTACTGAACCAATTTTGATTAAATTTCTTTGAGATTAATCTAAATAAAAAAGGTTTACAAATCGGTTTTTAAAATAACGAAATTGTGAGATAACCAATATTATAAATATATAACTGAATCGAGAACCTCCTTTTTTTTTAAAATCGGTTGAAAATATTTGATAATTATGAAAATATAATGATCCAAAATTATTCTTTAGCTGCTGACTGATTACCAATCCGTTAATGTATCGAGACAAACTGCTTGGGTTCTTATTTGCATTTTATGGTTGGACAGGCATGGCTGATATGTACGTATATATGTATGGATGATGTCAAATATAATTGCATTCATCTCATTTGGACAATATACAAGGGAAGTGCGATATTATCTTTAAAGTCGATAATTTCTTTAATGGAAAGTTTCGTATCAAGTTTTGCTGGAAATTGAGTATTTTATTATATTACTCAGTATTTTTCATGCAATTATACGTCTATCTACTTAAAACATTATACAATTATTTAGCCGCTTTAATCACAGTATAGATGGGTTGGTATTATTTGATTGTACATATATTTCAATTACACGTAGTTGCAAAAAATGTCGATAATTTCTTTAATGGAAAGTTTTATTGTATTGTATTGTAAAAATCTTTATTGTACATAAGTCAGATTAAATACTAGTAAATGTTTATATTTAGTTTTGCTGGAAATTGAGTGTTTTATTATATTATTCAGTACTTTTTTTGCAATTATATCTATTGTCTATCTATTTAATATTTTTCAATTATTTTATCTGCTTTATTCAAGGTTTATATAGGTTGTTATAATTCGATAATAATATGTAATATATGTATATAAATATATTCTAATTACACATAATTGCAAAAAATATAAGCATCGACTTGTGAACCTCCTTTCCTTGGTTAAAAATTAATACATTTAAGTTTTTATAAAATACTAGTTCGCGCTTTGTGCGATACTTCGTACACGTGGTTACGGAAGTAGGAAAATCAGTGAAAGAGATAACTTCTAGATGGCGTATCAAGATAAAATATACCCCAGATTTTAATACTCTTCAAAAATAACAGTAAAACCGTATACAAGTTTTCATTTTAACCTCTAAGCAGTGTCACAGTATCAACTCTTTCCACTGGATCGCATTCAAAGTCGGGCGACTTGAATTGTTGATGATCAGAGGGCCTACCATGAAATGTTTTCCGAAATTTCGGATCCGAACGAAACAAAAATTTGATGTTAAAATTACTTGATACATACCGTTTAAAAAAATTAAAAATGGTAAAGTATCGTTCCTTTAGACTTTTATGGTAGGATTTATGACAAATGAAATGTTAAGTTCCATTTATAGGGTCGATTTTGGTACAAACAAAAACACGAAATTGAGCCCGAAAATTCGAAATTTCATTTCATGGTAGACCCCCAGCGCTCTACTATCCTACTCGCCCCACCGAAACCGAGTAGAGACGTTGCGTCTCTGTGCATCTCTTATCCAATATATCACGGAGAGTGTTCTGAGGAATTGTTCGGATTAATATTGCTGCTGAATTTTATTCAATAAATGTAATACAAATAAATTATCTATTAAACCATCTATGTATAAATGATATAAAATATTGGTAAAGAGAGGTGGGATTTATCGAGATAATCATTTCATTATCGAGAGTTATCAGAGAATTTACAAATAAAACTGTGCTTTGAGTGTACTTCGTAAAATTACAAAAGATAAAATATGTTTGGGCCATTGTGTGTGACCTAAAAATTTGCAAACATAATACTCAATTTCAATGCCCGTCAGTCTTCTGATGTCAAGGATGACTTTGGCGTTTAACTGTATTAATAAATAACTTACATGTGATAAAGTGATGTGTAAACTTTCATATTTTTTTAACGAAAAATATTTTTTTATGGGATATTTAAACGTTTGTTAAATTGTATATACAGGTGGGTCCATTTTAGCAACAGACTTCAAAAAGGAGGAGGTTTAGTAATTAGGTAATTCAGCTATTTTTTTTTTATGTTTGTTACCTCTTAACTCCGTCAGTTATAAACCGAATTCGTATTTTTTTTGTCTGAAAGGATATATATACTTACAGATTGGTTCCATAGAAATTTTATGAAAATCGGTTGAATAGTTTAGTTTTGAAATCAAAATATCTGTTTTTGTTACAATTAAAGTCGGGATTTTTATGGAATACAATCATAAATGATGCAAATAGAAAACTAATAAACAACATATTTATAGAAACTGTGTTATTTATAATATTACGATTACAAAAGAATCCTAACATTATATATAATGGGATTCGAACAAGAAAGGAATTTTGATTATGAAACACAAAAAAATATTTTTCAATGATTAGTTATACAAAATATTTATACTGGTCTAGCTGTTTTTTAGTGTGATAGATTATAATTTATGGATTCATAATCTATGACTACAAGTTTTTAGTTATAACTTCGTCCACGTGACCAGGATATGCTTACTGGCCTGTTTAAAAAATAGCCTTTATCCTTTTTCATCCCATATGTCATAGTGATTGGTTAAACCGTTAAGGAGTCAAAAAGTAACAAACAAACGTAAACAAATTAACTTTCATATTTATTAGTAAGGACAATTTATCTGAGCAATAAATTTTATTAATACACAATTTAAGTAAATGTCGTTTATATAAATTCTTAATATAAATTCACATTAATATTTTTATAAGATGCACAGCTTTAAACAAAGCTGTACAGAGTTATCTAATTTCATTTTGCAAATGACAAATGGACATATATTCTGCTCTGTTCTTGATACTAAAACTTTGCCTAAATATGAAACAACCTAAGGAAACAACATTACTATTAGTCACAACAACATTATTTTTATTAAACTGAATTGAATCTTATTATTTGGTTATAAGGTCAATTATCGACTGAGACACGTGTAGTGGGATTTGAGAGGACAGTCCCACTACAATTATTGTGCACGGCACTGACCCACTGTCTGATACCTATTTGGAATGAAATTGAGTTTGTCCAATTCCATCAAAATTCGATGTCTGCCCTTGCATTGTAAACAGGTGAGACGTACATAGGTAAGGTACATTGCACATCACAGATGGTGCTAGTACTGAAATATATTTCGTACTAGCTTCTACTACTTCTACTAGTACTAGACTTCGCACAGGTGTACTTATGTATGTAAAGAAATGTAAAAATGTGTAATGAAGACAATGAGACCAAATCTTCCATTTAAAGTACTAGTAGGTAATGAAATAAAATAACAAATAATTTCGTCTACAATTTATTGCAATGCTTTGTAATGTCTCTTAGTCTGCCAATTCTATCAATATTTTAAAGATCTCCCTTCTGTTTTCTGTCTCACTTATTCACTAATTTTTTTAAGTGGAGATTAAACCGCGAGTCCCTCAAAGAATGAGAGTGTTTCTGTTCGCAGTATGCAAAAATTACTAAATTGATTAGGATGAAATTAAATACGATGATAATATAGAAATTAAGGCAACTTATAGGCTGATTATTACTATGGAAAATGATTTATTCTCACAGGAAAATATACGGATTCGACGCTCAAACGAAACGATGTCACGAGTTCAATTGTCGTAACAATACGATTATATTTTGTGTCATTAAATTGACCTTAGCTGTATATTTTCTGTTCTGCTATATTAATTTAAATTATACAGTGATAATACGTATTAAACATATGAAATTAATTATCATGATAATTATAATCATGAAGATATTTCAACTCGTTTTACTCGAATGTGTAAACAATCTGATGCACACATCACTGATTCATGACATTCAATTTTATTACTTTGTTTATTGATTTATTTAACCAACTTCAAAAATGGCAGATTCTCATTTAGGTTGTATATTTTTAACAATTCAGAACATATTTTGATGTGTTTAAAACTAATGTTTAATTTTTAATTATGCCCATATATATGTGTAGCAAGAATTTTATGAACTTACTGTTTGTCGGTTCCGACAATTGTTTCAACTTCATTCGGAAGTCTTCTTCATGGTGAACTTGGTGTTTCTCGGGACGGCGTCTCGCCTATTTTGATGCTTGTTATTTTAGTCGGAAGGAATTACCGAATAACTCATACTGACTTTCAAGTGTCAATACTGAAAGTGTTTTTATCTATTGGAACAAATTTTAAATTATATTAATATTTGGATGAGATTAAGAGCCGTCTGTATGGGAATCTTTAGCCCACTCGTGTTTTTAGCTTTCTACGGCTAAGTAGCTGTGTTTGGATGACGGTTTTAGTATGAAATAACTGATTTGGTCTAACTGACCTGGTGGTCTACCATGAAATGAAATTCCGAATTTTCGGGCTCAATTTCGTGTTTTTGTTCGTACTGAAATCAACCCAGTAAAAGAAAATAACATTTCGATCATCATAAATCCTATCCTAATAGTCCAGAGGAACGATATTTTAACATTTTTAATAATTTTAAATGGCATGTATTAATGTAATTTTAACATAAAATTTTTCTTTCGTTCGTCCCCGAAATTTCGGAAAATATTTCATGATAGCCTCTCTGCTTTCATCTTCACTTCTTATTTTTCACTGGCCGCTAATTTATACCGATAGCACAGGTGGAATCATATTCCATGTTCATTAATAAAAAAAATGTGCTGTTACATCTCTTATCTAGATGACTATAGGTTATTAAATATTTTGATTTTCCCTTCTCTTGCTTTTATTGTATATTGTTCTTTGTTAATTCTTTACCTAATTTGAAGAGTCATGATGTCGCATATTCTTACACCCTAACTATGAGTAGATAGATGATGATGATAACAACCGTTAACCCTACCTTGGATTGGTGGAAATTTCCATCATAACATTGAAAGCCCAAAATTGATATAAAAGACCAAGTTCTCTTTAAGTTGAACGTGCCTGGATACTTTTTTAATGTCCATTGCAGAAAAAAAAAACCATAGCTGTCTAATTTAACTTTAACCATTTTTCCTTTAATTTTGATCATGAATTATATCACCTTGATTTATTTCACCAATAAAAAAAATCATGCAAAGAAGGGTTAACTGTTCACTTGTATAGAACTCCTCCTTGGGAAGTTTTGCCACTAGTTACCACGGTAGGCAGGTGGGTTTTTTTTGATGGGTGAAAATGGTATGGTAGCCCCGCCTGCGCTAACGGGATACGCTGGCGGAGCACCAGTGAAGGGTGATAGATGAGAATGAAAACAGGCCAGTTAGCCCATCATGATGAATTTATCAGGAATTAACCATGATAGTTTCCAGGGGGAACCGCGAGAAGGTCGACCTAGTTGGGTATATTGCTAGCAATGGGATTCTCCGTCTTCATTACTAACAATCCCTTCCCCCCCAGGCAGCAGGTGGGTTGGCAACCGCAGTTAGGCTTTGGAGATATTTTAATAAAAACGCTGCTACCCGTCCTTCGACTATTTAGTTCCCTAACGACACCTACAAGAAAGGAAGGGGTGGGCTAATTTCACTACACAGAGCAAACAAAATTTTACCCCACCGTAAAAACATATATTTTTATGTTTTTTAAAGATCTCATTTTAATAATTATCTCCTGCGGTAGGTCTAATTAAACACGAAAGTAGGTATCTAATACGGAGTCGGACCCATATGGTCAGATTTACGCAGATTTAACGACCAATAAATTGTCTTAAACGCTTCATAAAAACATTTGACACATTCCGTATTATCGTATGGGTCACGTTGACATTTTACGTGTCAACACAGTTTTATTATAATAATTAACATAATTTAAATTGGTTAATTAATAAGTAACTATTTAAAAATTATTTAAAAAGTATAGGTCTATTAATATACCGTGAATGACTTGGCTTAAAGATTTGAATATTAATGGAATTCATAAAGTATAATATATTTAAATAAATGTAACAATGTTAAAATGTTACAAAAATCTGAAAGTCATATTCCAATATATATTCCTTATAAATTATTCTTTATTTTTGTATCAGCCGTTAACTATCCACTGCTAAACATAGTCCCCCCCATAGGGGGTTTTTGCCAGTAGTTGCCACACTTGGCGGGCGAGTTGGCAACCGCAGTTTGGCTTCTGGTGATGTTTTAAGAGGGACATTGCTGCCCTTGAGTTACCTTAGTCGCCTCTTACGACACCCACAGGAAAGGAAGGGGTGACCTTATTCTATGCCGGGACCACACAGCAATAATTACTTATACTTTGGAAAATATTTTGTCAATGTAAATAATTTATAGGTATTACATTTTAAAATACATGTAATAAATAAAAAAAATATATATATAAATAATTATAGTAAAATTTTATAAAATTTTAGCAGTGGATAGTTGACAGCTGATATGATGAAGAACTCCATCCTATAGTCTCTAGGGAAAACTTTGGCAGGAAGATCATTTGCATTTATTTAGTTGTCGCTTACGTCCTTTTTAAGTAAATTGCTTTCAAAGGTAATATTGAAAGTATGACTTAAACAATGTCGATTATAAGACACCCACACATATTAATGAAATAGAAACGTCTGTCGTAATATGACGAATGTAATATGAATCGAGTCGAGTATTCGCTTTGGCTTGTTTATTTTGGTAACAATAAAATTGTACACCGTTCATAACAATGTCCGCGGATACTACTGGTTATCTTTAGTGGCATCCCGGATTAATGTATTTTACAGACGCCCCCTCGAACGACTTTATGTGGCATTTGCATACTTTTATGGATTTCTGGCGGCAAAATTAAAGTATTGTAAAACCGATTCGCGATACACTCGCGAGTCGTAAAATATTGTTTGCGGTCGTAAAATCTTGCGTGAAATAAAAGTCGTCGATGCAAAAAAGTTATCGCATCATTTAACAATATCGATAAATGCGTCGGGTGTGGGGCAGCACTAGTTCGCCGAGATTATTCTTCGATATTATGGGGGGCTAAATGAGTCGGCAAAACGGGCGATCGTTAAAATCGAATGAGGGTGGTCAATTAGAATGTTAAATTTTATATTCCACTTCTGTTTTTTTTTTATCGTTTTTAGAGGGATAGAGACATTTTACGGCGTTTTAACCGTATTTTGCTGTTTAGCCCATGTAAATTTGGATGAACGTACAGACAGCGTTATGCATCAAATTTCTTTAGATTCCATTCAGTCGATAAAGCAATAAGTAATATCTGAGCCTAGGGGGGAAAGGGATTGTTAGTAATGGAGACTAAAAATCCCATTGCTAGCAATATACCCAACCAGGTCGACCTCCTCGTGGTTAACCCTGGAAACTATTATGGTTAATTCCTGATTAATTCATCATGATGGGCTAACTGTTGTTATTAAGTGGGTTTATTAAGACTCCTCATGTATTTTTTCTTAAATATGTCCCATATACAGTCACTGACTTGTTGAACTTTTATCATTTTAAAAAGACAAGACATATTAGTCATACGCAGACACCCTGCCAGGATGTTTGCGTGCCTTCACAGCAAAAAAGCTGGAAGATAACGTGAACAGGGTGATACAAAACTGCTGACTACCAAATGTGTGTATGTGTTATCTCGACTGTTAATTATAAGCTTGACCAGACTTTGTACAAAAGTCGATTGCTTGGGTACCTCTGTCCCATTCGTGTTTCTACCGTGAAGCAGTTGTGTTTGCATGGTTGTGTTTCGGTTTGAAGGGTGGGATATGGCGTGAATTTACTGGGTACAGAGGAATAACACCTGAGTCCTCAGAAATGGCAACGCATGGGGGGTATCATGGGCGAAACAGTATACTCTGTTCTGTCCATGGTACTGCTCATGTCTATAGGCGACGGTTAGTACTTTCCATCAGGTGAGCCGTCAGTTTGTTTGCCATTCTTAGTTGTATAAAAAAAGCTTTAAATATATGATTCAAAAAGTCACCTGTCCTAAAAGAGCAAGCAAAATGTAAGCTAAAAAATGAAAAAATAAAAACATATAAGAAAATAAAATATATATATATATATATATATATATATATATATATATATATATATATATATATATATATATATATATATATATAAATAGAAGAAACTAAAACATATTACAATGAAATAAACGTTTGTAACGATTGATAGATGGATGTTTGTTACTCTTTCACGCAAAAACTACTGAACGAATTTGAAGGTTTGGTACATGGGTAGGTTATATCCTAATTTATTACATAATATACTTTATGTTTTGATTCACATAGATGCAGTTGTGAGCTATAGTTAGTGAAATAAAGGAAATAAATAGAAATGTATTCTTGTTACTATGTGTAATAAATTATGTATTTCATGATGTTTGGAATTTAAGATTCTGAATTCTAATTACATGTATGTAGTTTAATTTTGATGTTATTTTCATTTATTAGAAAAGAAGAAATTAGAAAATTAGATATTTTCATTCTTGAAGATTTAAAGAACAATTATAGAATAGTAATAGGATTTAGCTACCGTTGGCGGAATTGGCTCTCTCCCATATTTTTTTTTTAAAAGACCGGCAGCACGTCTACAATGCCTCTGGTGTTGCGGGTGCTCATGGGCGGCGATAGTCACTTGTCATCAAATGAGCCGCATGCTCGTTTGCCCCCTGAGTTATAAAAAAGAAAAATAAAAAAAATGTTACGTTTTACACGAAACGTTGACGGCGGACCGCGCAACGATCCAAGATGGCGTCACGTGATAAAACTGCCACAAGTGCACGCCGCGGACGCCATATCACTCACATTGTAAGACAACTCAATGTACCTGGACGGATAAACTCGTAAACTTAGTAATTAGTTTGAGTGCCCTTAATCCAGCGAGGAAACTGTCCGGTCACACAGGCGCTTAAAATGTAAAACATCTGAGTAAATGTTAAAAAAAAAGTAGCGAAGTATTTTAAAAACCACGTTTTTATCAGATGAACATAAAATGAAAAAGCAATGTTATAAAAAAAATCTTTAAAAGCAAATTTTTCTGTCAGGTATATAGTTGATAAAAAAATTTGTGTTTTCTTTTAGCACCTAATCCTTATAATATTATAACTGTTAAAGTAAGTTTGTTTGTTTGTTACTTTATAACGCCTTAACATCTTACCCAATATGAACAAATACTTTTATTGATATACAAATACTTTTTATCTCGGTCAATAAACATATTCCGATCACGCGAATGAAGTCGCGGGTAAAGACTACTATGACTATCAATAAAAGCATGGGGCGTTCAGGTTTTAAAACAAGGTATTTTTATTTGCTGTGAAAGATAACTAATATGCTGTTTTCTATGTAAAAAAAGTACCTATTATGCCTGTAAACTTAAAAAGTCAAAGTAATAATATGCACTAACTGTAATTCTCGTGTATTCCTGTAGAATAAAATTCATTCGACTCTTTCAGTCTGCTTGAGTAAAAAACCTTCAAATATTATCTTTTACATAAACCATAAATAACAAATTGGAGTACTTAAATCATGTTAATATAACTATCACACCTGCCATATTAATCGCGTGAAGTCTTTTCCAAATATTTAAGTGTTTACCCAGATATACTTTTTTAGTACTTAACAAACAACAATGCAAACAAATATACTCATTTTTTTCTGTTGTGCAAGAATCGAATTCGTAACCATGATAAGGGAGACAGTATGTCAAAGAGCAAAATTTTTTAGTTTGCGTGTTATTTAGAACTACATCGTCACTTTGGGTCACATTATAGTAAAACTGAAATTGCTATTGCTACGGTCGGTAGGTAATACCATATGTCGTTAAGTCCGCCATTTACGTTATTTAGGTGTATTTAAGTTTAATAAATAAATAATAAATACATAGAAAACATTCAGAGGAATACAGTGAGATTTAAATTAAATTAAGTTCAACTCAGTGTGTCCGTTATGTTTTAATTGAGAAAAGTGAACACGTGGAATTCACCTGACAACGGTCTAGAGAACGTCACAACTCACCAGTGCGATGTTACTCGCCGATATGTCCGTCCGTGTGTCTCACATAATTCTTTGAGTCCTGCCGCCGTAAACATACCGAGTAAATGCACTAAACAAGGTTACAGGAATGTATCCAGGACGAATTATTCACTTTATAATGAAACCGCCGCTTCTGAGAACAATATATTTAGATCTATTTGAATAACTTTCGTTGAGTATATTAAAATATAAGTATACATAAAAGTATGTACATATGTATATTCTTTGCAAAGCAACGATGTAGGTCCAAACTATCCTTAATTTTGTTCCGTAATGATCACCTTCTTTTTCTTAAAAATTTGGAGTCCATATTTTTTAGATTTTCGTTTTACGATCGGCTGCTTGTTTGACATTAACCCTTCTTGAGAATGCATTTTTAGAGGTATCCACTGCCTGTGGTATGAAGTAAAGGATCGAGGAAAAGAAGGGGGACATTGGAAGTGAATAAAGGAAGTTCGGAAAAAAAGAATAAATAATTTAGGGGAAAAGGGAAAGAGGGACACTGCAGTTGTGGAAGGGTACTGGTCAGAAACTGCAGTGGCTCGGGAGGCCGGGGTCGTATACCCGTATGCTCTTACTCTAGAGCCGGATAGGTAACTAGAGGAGAACACTTCTAGCACAATTTCAATTTCCTTCCCTAATCACCATCATTAGCATATTAGCCGTTAACTGTCCACTGCTGGGGGAAAGGGATTGTTAGTAATGGAGACTGAGAATCCCATTGCTAGCAATATACCCAACCAGATCGACCTTCTCGCGGTTCTCCCTGGAAATTATCATGGTTAATTCCTGATGAATTCATCGTGATGGGCTATCTGACCTATTTTCATTCTCATCTATCACCCTTCACTGGTGCTCCGCCAGCGTATTCTGTTAGCGCAGGCGGGGTTACCATACCATTTTCACCCATAAAAAACTGTCCACTGCTATACACAGACCTCCTTATAAGGAGGGAATTTTGCCAGTAGTTGCTACGTAGGGCGAAAGAGATTATTAATAATGCGGACTTCCAGTTCCATTGTTAGTATATACCCTGTCAGGTCGACCTCCCCGTGGTCCCCCCTGGAAACCATTGTGCTAAATTGTATGTGTATTTATCACGATGAGCTAACTGATTTGTCTTTTCATTTACACCTATCGTCTCTCACTGGTGCCCCGCCAGTGTAACTATGAAATGGTAACCCTGCCTGCGCTAACATACCGTTAGTGTTACCGTAGCATTTCATTACCATCTATTAAAAAAAATAGTTGCCACGTTTAGCAGGTAGGTTGGCAAACGCAGTTAGCCTTTGGTGATGTTTTAAGAGGTAAACTGACATACGACATTTATAGTTTTATTGAAGTGGAAAACAAAGACGAGGGACATTTTAAGTTCCTTTTTATGATAATTCCAAAGTTTAAACATTTACGTATGTTCTTAATTTGAAATAATAAAAATTCCCCCCATGCATTGGTTATGTAGAAACATGGACGGATGCATCAATTCATTAGAATATGAAACACATTTAAGTGCCAATTTGGTGTTATTGGTTCATTGTTTTGGCGATATATTTACATTTACAGTACTATCTATTGTGTACACAGTATACAGTGTACAGGTTGGTCACCTTAGATAAATAAAATAGCTACATCATATTCAATCAATACATATAATAAAATCGTAACTGGTCGCTGTCTGTACATGAAACATATATAAGAAAAACTATTATAGGGAGGGGGGGGGGGGTTTATGAACGCAATAATATCTAAAACAATTATCAAAATAATAAACATAGTATCAAAATAACCGATTTGAATGCGGTTTGCTCTACTTAATATTTAGTGCTTTATTTTAATCGGTTCATAAATAAAAAAGTTATAATACCAATGTTCAGAATGCCCACCCTTGCGAAGCTGGGACGAGTTGCTAACACCTAATAATTGTGTATGTAGTTATTTGTTATCTATTTTGGCAGCTGTCAAATGTAATTTGTAAAAAGCGGAGTCTCAATTCGGTCGTCCTTTTTTGTTTCTTATTTCAAAACTCTGTTATTTACAATATAAATCTTTCTTTGAAAAGTTTCGGTTTGAAGGGTAGGATATGGCGTGAATTTACAGGGTACAGAGGAATAACACCTGAGTCCTCAGGAATGGCAACGCATGGGGGGTATCACGGGCGAAACGGTATACTCTGTTATGTCCATGGTACTGCTCATGTCTATAGGCTACGGATACCACTTTTCATCAGATGGACCGTCAGCTTGTTTGCCATTCTAAGTTGTATAAAAAAAAATCATATTCTTTCAGATTGATACTGTAGAAATTTTATCAAAATCAGTTCAAGAGTTTAGTTTTTAAATCCAAATAGCTGATTAATAAATATATAGTAGCTGAATAATAAAAATAAATAGCAGATTTTGGAATAAAATCTACTTGTAATAAAAAAATATGACAAAATATGTCATACTTTTCCATCCCACGACATTTACATATTAATATCATATCAGCCGTTTACTGCTTGCTACTGAATTTAGGCCTACTCTTATTATGGGGAGGGGGGAGAGGTTACTAATTGCCACGCTTGGCAGACGGATTGGCAATCGCAGTCAGGCTCATCTCTTGACCGTTATCTCCTCGTTAGTCGCTTCTTATGGCACCTATGGTAAAGCATGGTGCTGCTCATCCTGTGTCGAGAGTACGCGGCAGTTATATTATATATACTTATAAGATGATAATAATATTTTCTTTAATCTTAAACTTAAATAAATTCATAGAACCTGAAGAATACGATTTTTTTTTAATTACCCTTGCGTACTGAAATCTCTAGGGAAATTCTATTAAATTAGTTATTTTTCCATTGTACGTTGAATAAAAAAAATATCTACGCCGTGTGGTCCTGACATACAATGGGCCACCCCTTCCTTTCCCGTAGGACTCCTAACAGGAGACTAAGGAAACTTAATGCTCGAAAGATGGACAGCAGCGTCTCTCTTAAAACATCACCAAAGCCTAACAGCTGTTGCCAACCCGCCTGTTACATACCTATTAAGTACGTTATAGTAATCATCCTGTATATTATAGATATATATATTAGTAAACTGTCCGTCTATCGTTGTCGTCTGTCTCCTGAACGTCCGGTGTCAAATTAATATAACTTAATAGTTTCTGAGAACTCACTGTTCCGACTAGTCTAGCATAAATATTGGACTTACTGTTTAGAATTAAAATGAGTCTAAACATGTATATTATAATTATATTGCAATAAATAAAATTGCCGTGTGGTCGCCAAATAAATGAGTAACGTTCTCGAAAAAAAAAAAATTGTCGTGGCGCGGGGCCCCTAGACGAGGCTAAGGCTTAGACAGTTACCTGCTTAATGATAAATTTAGCCCTGACTATATGGTGACTAATATTAATTCAGTCAGTATCGATGGAGAGGGGGGGGGGGGATAGTTAATAACGAAGACTAAGGGAAGGGGTTAGCAATATACCCTATCAAGTCGACCTCCACGTGGTCCCCCCTGGAAACCATCGTGTTGAATTCCATGCGTATTCATCACGATGGGCGCTAACTGACCTGTCTTTTCATCCTCACCTACCATCACTCACTGGTGCTCCGCCAGCGTATACCGATGGTGCAGGCGGGGTTACTATGCCATTTTTACCTATTAAAAAATCCAATCAGCATCAGAATACATCTATAAGGGCATATTCTTGCCTTCATACAACAAATAAAATGCGTGCCCACCTTACTCGTTTCGATATTCTGTTTACTTCTCAAAGATGTAATTTTGCAAAATATGAGTGTAGATAAATTGTGTGCTTTCTCACGCGAACAAAGGGTACACTCGTGATTACAAATCGCCAGCATTAAATCAGTTCATCACGCATATCTCACAGGTTGTGAACATGGGTTTACAGAGCGGCCAATTGTTAATGTACAGAATGAAAGGCCTCTGAATTACCATTTAGCTGAGTTTCGTGATTATTGTTCTTTACAGAAATTTAAGGTTTTTTCCTTTAAAGTATTTATTATATTATTTAGCATTTACATATATATGTTTTATTCTAATTTTTTTATTTAATTATTATCCTTTTAATATAATAAATGCGAAAGTTTGTAACGATGAGTGGATAGGTATTTGTTACTCTTTCACGTAAAAACTACTAAACAGATTTGAATGAACTTTGGTACATGGGTAGGTTATATCCTAAATTAGTACATAGAATACTGTGTGGACTGAATTACACGGGTGTAGTCTTGGAATACAGTCAGTGTTAAATAATGAATACTACATTTCTAATTGACGATATAAACTTTAATGTTCAACCAGAGACAGAGTGTTGTATTGAATAATATTCTTTTAGCATACATACAAATACAAAATAAAATTAATGAATGTTAAAGATTGCAATTTGTTTTAGATTAAATATATTTTTTTCGTCTATTTAGTAAGAAGTTCATAGTATCATATAATTAGTTTAGTAAAGTATCACGTAGGTAACATCTATAACAAATTGGAAACCTCTCATACACGACGAGTGTAACTGTCAAGTTACCATACCATGTCAGCCATCAACTGTCCACTATTGAACATAGGTCACCCCTATGGGGAGTTTTGCCAGTACTTTCTACGCTTGGCATACGGGTTGTCTATCGCAATTAGGCTTTGGTGATGTTTTAAAAGGGACACTGTTGCCCATTCCTCAACTATGAAGTTCCCTTAGCCGCCTCTTACGACACCTACTTGAAAAAAAGGAGTGGCCCATTCTATGCCGCAACTACCATAGACTCAAAGTTTTTGTTGTTTTGTATCTGTTTCTTTATAGGTAAAATGTTAATTTACTTTGGATTTGACTCTGTAACCTCTGGATATACTATAGTTAATTTTCTGATTAATGATTAGCAATCTTTTTCATGCCAGCTTTCACGGAGATGTACTGACGGATCATTGTATGCTAGCAGTTAATACCATCGTCACGATATCTTACATTAATGTCTAGATATTACAGCCAGACTGCGTGAAACTATGTGGTAGATATATTAAATAAATTATGATGAAATACTCAAAATTAGCTGCAAGTTTATTATTGAAAAGAGAGAGCTTAAGAGATTCACATATAATGCTATCACATATATGCATTACAGACGTTTAGTTTTTGCAATATAGCATACATAGTATTCTCTGAATATCACTAAGAGTACATACATACATACATATCTGTCACATCTGTCTCCCATTAGGGTAGGCAGAAACAATGGAACGCTTGCTTTGATTCAAACAAACCTCTTTTGCTTTTTCCACATTCATCAATCTTTTCATACACGCTCGCCGGTTACAGGTACTTTTAATTTGGCCCTTCTCAGCACGTCGCCTATTTGGTCAACATACGTCCGTCTAGGGCGGCCCCTACCGACATCTCCATTCATTCTTGCTCGATAAATCTTTTTCGTAATTCTTCTTTCATCCATCCTTTCCAAATGACCAAACCAACGCAACATTCCTTTTTCGATTTTTGTCACTACATCGTCTTTCAGTCCACACTTCTCTCTAAGAATATATATAGTTATTAAGTATATTAAAATATATTACGTTAAATACATTAACATATAGTTTGCTAAAGGGAACTTACAAAGTTAAGCTCACCTGTTGTGTACACCTTTGTTCAAAATAATTTATAACAATGGACTCTTTGTGTTCAATAAAATATAAATAAAAAAATATATTACGTGTAAATTGTTTAATTAACAAATAATAAATATTAAATGGTTTGTACATAACAATTTCACTACTACTTTTTAGAGCATGATTCCTCAGTGGTTGGGTTTGAGTTATTAAATTTAATTTTTATTAATTTTATGGTAACATCTTTAAAGTTTCTTATGTCCAAAAATGATCAGAGCTATTTGCTAATGAAATCTATTTAAAAATGTAAATAGACTATTTTTTTGTCAAAACGTTAAACAAAACACTTCCTAGTTCGATCAGACTATAGAAATAAAGCCTAGTATTCATTCCAATTATTAAATAACAAAATGGCATACCTACTTACAATCCAACATTAATTAGCAATATGATGGCGTGCCGACACTGTGGGATATTAATTAACAAATGATAAGCTCACATTTATACCCGTATAGCTAATAAAAAACCAAGTACTTAAGTTACAAAGTCGTAGTAGTTATCAATTTACATAGTTAGGTGTAAATGCATTGCAAACATCGTTTTTATTACAGAAACGTGGCAAATAAGGCCCATGGTGGCTATAGATTTCTGAAATATTAGTAGGGTGACCACATGCGTTACGCAAAACAATGTAATACTACAGGATTTTTATTATTATATGTATATCTATCATTATTTTTATTATATACTAGCGGCCCGTCCCGGCGTCGCACGGGTGGACATTTTTAACATTTCCCTTCACTGATCTGCTTCTATTGATCGTAGCGTGATGATAAGTATACTATAACCTGCCCAGGAGTATGAAGAATAATTGTGCCAAGTTTCGTTAAAATCCGTCGAGTAGTTTTTGTTTCTATAACGAACATACAGACAGACAGACAAAAATTTTACTGATTGCATTTTTGGCATCAGTATCGATCACTAATCACCCCCTGATAGTTATTTTGGAAATATATTTCATGTACAGAATTGACCTCTCTACAGATTTATTATAAGTATAGACTATGAATAGTAGAGTATCTAGAATACTTTAAAAGACTACAAAACACGCAGTTTTCAAATTACATATTTGTCGTAAACTTAACCGGACTGACTTATTATGTACAGCGGTACCTCGACATACGAGTGCCCTAATATACGAGTGTTTGGAGATACGAGCCGCTGAGCAGCGATATTTTGCTTTGAGATGAGAACAAGATTTGGGATATAAGGAATCGCACACTACACCGCTGCACACGACCCCAACATGCGGTGTGGATGTTGGTGTCTAACAGTTTCTTCCACCTCAGACTAACACTTAACAAAAACAACTGAATTGGTTTTATGGGAGTACGAGTATTTTAAAAAATAATACACCTAATTCAACGCAGTTAAGATTAAAATTTTTTTTTTATACAACTTAGAATGGCAAACAAGCTGACGGCCCACCTGATGGAAAGAAGTAACCGTTACCTATAGACATGAGCAGTACCATGGACATAACAGAGTATTCTGTTTCGCCCATGATACCCCCCATGCGTTGCCATTCCTGAAGACTTAGGTGTTATTCCTCTGTACTTAGTAAATTTATGTCATATCCCACCCTTCAAACCGAAACACAGCCATGCAACTGCTTCACGGTTGAAACACGAATGGGACTGAGGTACCCAAGCAATCGACTTTTGTACAAAGTCTCCCTCTGGATAGATATCTTAATTTAAAAATATATAATGACTTTTCAAAAATCAAAGATTACAAAATGTATTTAATCCTAATTGAGTTTTCAATCTGATCTGACTAATATTGACTCGATGCCAAATAAACGACCAAAGAGTATAATTAATAACTCACGGCGCTACTCCACAAGCGCCCGTCGTGCAGCGATGCGCCACGCCTCTCTTCTCTTATTTATGCCATCTATTAAAAGCTAGTGTGCATGTTTTTTGTCCTTCACAGCCGAAACGTAGTTTTTGCCCGCGAGTTCGTATGCGTGGTTTTGAAAGTAGGAAAATAAATGAGATAGTCCACTTTTATACGGCGTATCAAGATAAAATATACGGCAGATTTAATAATAATAACATAAATTTAATTGCGTAAATATGGTTGATATAGTTCTTAATTAGTGTTATAGGATCACATATTTAGCTATATTGTTTTAATGGTGTGCAAAATGTAAAGTCTTATTTGATATGGTTTTAAATTCTACCTTCAGATACACTACTGTTAAAAATGCAATAATTTTGCGTGATGCCGGAATAAACTTACGAATTACGAATAGAAAGACAGACAAAAATTCCAAAAAAAAAAGTTTTTTTAGCTCCTATGGTTGTTATTCAGGTATGAGGAATATATATTTTTCTTAAATATCACATACCGTCAAAGTCGTAGAATACTGACGGATCTGACAAATATTACATATATAGATCCATCAGTATTCTACGACTATGACGATATGTACAGACGAATTCTAGTTAAAATTTCATTATATGTTTATATAGATTTTAAAACATGTAAGTATTAATATTACAAGTTATTAAGTTATTACTAAGTAATAAAGTTAGTACTTTTTTAGGTATATGAGTTGCTGCATTTTGTTTTATATAAAAATTTATATCGAAAACAAAAATACCGTTTAAAACTTTTAAAGTAACACCATTTCTACGTTAAATACTGAAATTAAATATGTAAAAGAAAACGAGAAATTAGTAGATATGGTAATATATATAATTATATATAATTAGTAATATAGTCCACTGCTGGACATAAACCTTCCCCATAAGGGGAGTTTTCCCAGTAGTAACGCCACGCTTGGCAGGCGGGTTGGTACACGCTGTTAGGCTTTCAGGGATGTTTAAAAGGGACGCTGCTGCCCACCCCTCCACTAAAAACTCCCTGAGTCACCTTTTACGACATCTACGGGAAAGAAAGGGTGACCTATTTTATGCTGTAGCCAACATGGTGATATATAAATTTTTAGAATAAGAATAATTTATTTGCTCGAAATGTGGTACAAAGGTCTTAAATGGTAACTGAGCTACACATTTCGCCTTATCTAAAGGCATGCAAATTTTATCTTAGCACATTTTGTTTAATTAGATAAGTTTTCTTATTAATATTATAAATACGAAAGTTTGTAATGACGGATAAATGGATATTTTTATTTATTTTATTTTTATTTGTACTTTGGAAGAAGCGAAAGAGGTTTGTTTGAATCGAAGCATTTGGCGTTCCATTGTTTCTGCCTACCCTAATGGGAGACAGGCGTGACAGATATGTATGTATGTATGTATTATTTATACTTTATTGTACACAAAATTATATAGTTAAAGTCTATATTAAATGAAGACGTACAACAGGCGAGCTTAAATCTGTAAGAGTTCTCTTCCAGCTATGCTTAAGTGGAAAGGAGCATTAATTAATTACCAGCGGGCGGTACAAATATTTGTTACTTTTTGATATCCATTAAGAACGAGTTTGTAGAATTCTGGAAAGTTTCACATAAACAAGAATAAGGTCCGTATAGACAAAGCTGTGGGCAAACGTTGCTCGCATATGCAAATCGAATCGTGTTAAACATAATTTTCGGAAGTGTTAACGTCACGGATGCGAGATGGTGAGCGGTATGCGCGTCGCGTGTCAATTCATACGAATCGAATTTTTTCTCAGAATCATTCAACATGGTAATAGGTGTGCCTGCACGCATACATACGTGCTGGTACATTGGCAAATGAGAATAAAATTATGTGACTTGAATTTCATTTTTACGACACGTCGTGGTAGGTAAGCGTTGGACATCGATTTTTATTGATTGAATTAAATCTGTTAATTATGTGTAATTAATATATGAGAGTAGTTAAAGTGGTTACTTTATTTAATATATACTTGTTGTAATTTGTAATATTGTATCGTGAACAAGTACTTGTATTGTAACCAGATTATCAATCGTTCTTTCCATCCAAACTTTACCTGGTTGAAATGGCTCTTTGCGAACAATTGGTCGTTTTTATTTTAAGAATTTTAAAATATAGTTTATTTATAAAGAAGAAAAGAGCTAAGAAGAACCTAGCAAAAGAGGAAGAGGAAGACCAAGGATTAACTACATGGGACAGATAAAGGAAACACTAGGCGTCATGTCGTATAGGGAGATAAAGGATATGGCCTGGGATAGAGTTGGCTGGAGGAAGATGCATGAATTAGTTGCACCGACAAGAAAAAACTCTTAAATGAAAAGAGATTTATTTATATGCTTTTGTACATTCACTTTTAATATAGATATTAGGTTATAACAAAAATATACACAGGCGGACTTATCCCTTAAAGGAATCTCTTCCAGTCAACCTTGAGAACCCGAAAGGAGAAAGTGTTTATAGGGTTTGTATATAAAGCATAACATATATCGTGCATAAGATATATAATAAACTATATAATTAGTAGATCTATACTTAGTAATAGAGAATAGATAAATAATATATATAAACATAGAACAACTATTATACATATAATACCATATATATACATATATACATATAATAACACCTTAACTGTCAATTGTATTGTAAAATTTACCAGAGGGAGACTTTGTTTGGGCACCTCTGTCCCATTCGTGTTTCTACCGTGAAGCAGTTGTGTTTGCATGGCTGTGTTTCGGTTTGAAGGGTGGGATATGCCGTGAATTTACAGGGTACAGAGGAATAACACCTGAGTCCTTAGGAATGGCAACGCATGGGGGGTATCATGGGCGAAACAGTATACTCTGTTATGTCCATGGTACTGCTCATGTGTATAGGCGACTGTTACCACTTTCCATCAGGTGGGCCGTCAGCTTGTTTGCCATTCTAAGTTGTATAAAAAAGTCTTTTTATTTGAGCTTACATATATTATTGATGCAGTAGTGTTTCCAATACAAATAAACGCAAGGATATGACTAGTGGTTCTCTTTATGCAGAAACTAAGATTGATAGCAATTTCTATACACGAGCACGTAACTTGACGTCAGTGAAAGTAGGTGTATGATATTCTAATAATACGATTAGTAAGTGAAATCAAGAATGTACAAGAAATCTCATATCCAATCGATAATCGATTATCGATTACTAATAATGATGTTTACTGTACAATGTATAAATTAAAATAATACAAATTATGAATAAATTTTCTTTAGATATTTTGAACATTTTCTTTAAAAAACTTGACTGTAAACTTGTTGATATAGATGTTTCTTATGCAACTTAGAATGGTAAACAATCTGACGGCCCACCTGATGGAAAATGGTAATCGTCGCCTATATATAGATTTGAGCAGCACCATGGACATAACAGAGTATGCGGGCGAGTCTGCAATTGCAGTTAGGCTTTAGAAATATTTTAAGAGAGATGTTGCTGCCCAACCCTCGCCCTCATTAAGTCACCTCAAACGATACCCACAGGAAAGAAAGGGGTGGACTATTCTATGCCGGGACCATACAGCCAACGGGAAGCGTATTTGCTGTGAATAGATAGATTTCGTCATAGCAATTACAATGAGTAATTTATTAGTGAGAAAATGAGTTTATACCTTACACCGTAACTTCTAAATGGCTGAACAGGCTTGGATGTATTGAGTAATGTTAAAATCCCGTTTTTTTTTTTATACAACTTAGAATGGTACACAAGCTGACGGCCCACCTGATGGAAAGTGGTAACCGTCGCCTATAGACATGAGCAGTACCATGGCCATAACAGAGTATACTGTTTCGCACATGATACACCCCATGCGTTGCCATTCCTGAGGACTCAGATGTTATTCCTCTGTACCCAGTAAATTCATTAACCTGAGTGATACTGACTATATTTTTTTAAAGTAGTTTAGTAGTTTTATGGCGAAATCAATTATTTAAACACTCGAATACTGAATCGATTTTGGTAAAATTTCCATGGATCAATCTGAAAGTATATCCTTTCAGACAATATGTATATGAATTTTCCATATCGGTTTATAACTGATGGCATTATGAAGTAACGAACATGTAAACATACTACCGAATTGAAAACCTCTTTCTTTTCTAAAGTAGATTGAATATCCGTTACCATTTGGCGTAAATTTCGCTGAACATAAAAAAAATATCGTCCAATCGAGAAGTACATTTTAAGTCATTTGTCATCTGTTTCATCGATTAGTATTCACGAAAAACCGAGTAGGTATGTAGGTTAGGTAATCGATTACAATCGATTGTAAACTGATTGCATCACTGCTTGTCTGTATCACAAACATTGGTATTACAATAGACACAGTTGTAATGATTGCGCCATCACTAGTACAGTATTTATAAATAACATGTGAGAAATACTCTATTCGATATTATATTCAGCTATTATCCATTTTGTTAATATAATGCTGTTTGTTATTTTTAGCTGACTACATACACTTACAAGACTATTTTTCGTAAATATGTATGTATATGAATGCAATGCGAGAATTGTCAAGATTCTGTCTTGGTTGCATTCAGTTTTGGTTCTATATTAATAATAATAAATGCCACAAAATCGATACCGATCTGTTGCCGTGCGGTTCTGGCATAGAATAGGCTACACCTTTCATTCTCATGGATGTCGTAAGAGACGACTAAGGGAATTTATTGTCGCGGGATGGGCAGTAGTGCTCCTCTTAAAATATAAAAGCCTAACAGCGTTTGGCGACACGTCTACCAAGCGTGGTAACTACTGGCAAGCTCCAAGGGAGAGGCCTATGTTCAACGATGATGATGATGAATCACGTCAATCGTCTGGTTCTCAAGTAAAGAGACTGGAATTTAAAATGACTCTGTGTTATGAAGAATTAAGCAACAGACATCTGGACGCATAACACAGAATACCCTGCCTATAAACATAAATTGTATACACAAGTTTGCGTTCTAAATTCAAATATTTTAAATAATGTCTAGAAAACATCTAATCTGCGTGCTTTGTTAAGATTGTATGGTACATTTTTTACAATATAATCTTCAATTTTACGAGTATCAGTGGATGCAATTGTACTGGTAGCAACTGTTGGTTGTTATTGTATTATTCACTAGATTGGTGATAACCACAAATTTGTCCACGGGAATTTTTAATGATGCCATTTCCTTCGTTGTGGTTTTTTATTATATTTCTGCCAATTTTATCAAATCTAGTTTAGCTGTGAAAACATAACCAATGGACAATAAGCTTAGCATAGATATATTTTTTCTTTAATGGAATTTAAAATATTACTTATGAGTTATATCCCATCGGTTTCATCATTGTGAATTAGTACATAAAGTAGGTATATGCTACGTTAGAATATGATCTACCCATGTTCCAAAGTTTATTCATATCCGTTTAGTAGTTTTTGCTTAAAAGAGTAAACAAACATCAATCCATACATCCATTAATCGTTATAAATTTTTTTATTTATATATTAATAGAATATATTTCAGTCATCAACTTCCACATTTTTAATTAAGTGCAAAATTTTGCAGTTTCATCATTTCGGAATATCTTCCGATTCATTGGGTATTTCAACATTATATGAGCTGGTAACTGTTCACTGCAGAATATAGGCCTTTCTCTATTGGTATGTTTTGCCAGTTTATGCCTTATGTCTGCCCGCCACATACTTAATAAACAATATAAACTTTTGCAAATAGATCCTATACCCACATTGGTATAGGATATAGTTTAAGCTTCTAGATATAGTAGTTCTGATTGACAGCTCAATCAAGACATTTGTCTTGATAATACATAAATAATTTAAAATTTTACAAAGAAACGCCGTAATGTCTGACTTTAATTGTAATAAAATGTATATGGGATAAGCAGACATAAATATCCAATAATATAGACTCCAAAATATCGATAGAAAAATTACAAAGAATTCTTTCTTTTTTGATAAGAATTTATAAAGATTAAATTTATTTTTTCAAATAAATAATTGATAATGTATATTCTTCATTGCTCTTGTAAACTTCGTAATCAGCCGTTAACTGTCAATTGCTAAACATAGTCCTTTCCGCGTAAAGGAGATTTTGCCAATAGTAGTCACACTTGGCAGGTGGTTTGGCAACTCAGGCTTTGTTGATGTTTTAAGAGGGACGCTGCTACTCATCTCTCGACCATTAAATTCCGTTAGTCGCCTCTTACGACATCCACGGGAAAATAAGAGATGACCCACTCTGTGTGGGAACTATACTATATTATATATATTTTTTAATTAATTTATTTTCACTATAAGACTTATGAGTTACATAATAATGATACAAAAATATTAATAATTTAAATAGTAATTTGCTAAGCAGCCAAACTTGATAAATAAAATTACAGTATAAAACACTTCCTTAGAAGTAGGTACACAAATTATAAGCAGAGTGACTGTTTAGGTTAAAATGAAATGACGATCTCCCAATGCTTCGTTAACTATATAATAGTTCTCTGGAAGCAGTTTACAGTTAACATTAAGCACAATCTGAAGCTCTCCTAAGTTAGATTAACTAAGACCACACCGTCAGATACTATCAGGCTAGATTAAAGTCAAATTCTCAGTAGACAATAAAGTAATCAAGTGGCAAATGTTTATAGTAACTTTCGCAATATATATAACCATCTTAAGGTATAATGTATTAATAAGAATTTTATTTCTACGATATATTAAAATACCTTCTTTATAATTTTCTAAGTCTAAGGCGAGACTTTACCTCACTTCGTGTTCTATCGTTTGTATAACGGATTGTGTTCTGAGGAATTGTTTGAAATGATGCCCACAGCCACCGTTTATCATCGCATCGCTCGTCTTCGACAGGGAATCCATCCTCACACACTTGAGTGTAAATGGTCACATATAATGCGATTTCAGTGAAATGTTTTCCCACAAACGTTCAGGCTGTGGAATGAGCTCCCTGCCTGGGGTTTCCCTAAAGTATGGGGTTCTCCAAAAAGGCTATATGTTTCTTCAGGGTCGGCAACGCGCACTGTGTTGCAAAGTCGATACCACTCGTGTTGCAGGCGTCCATAGGTTACAATGACAGTTTACCATCAGACGAGCTGTATGCTTATTTGCTACCTTTGTAGTTATAAAAAGAGATAATATTTGATGACCCGATCACTTGAACGGAAGAGTGTTTGTTATAGATAGGTTAACCGTGGTATGCTAGGTGTATTGCAGACTGCGATATCTTGACACAGCATACCGTGTGTTTACAACTGGAAAACTGGCACAATTTCCTAGTATCCATGCATACGGTTAAACCACAAGAGACTCGCTACTAAAAGCATTACCACTAATTCTCACTTTGTACTATTTAGTGAGTTTAACAGATATGTTGTGAATTATTTGCTTTACGGCAAACTCGAGTGGGACTGTGGTACCCAAACTGACGACTTTTCACTGACTTCAAAGAGTGAGTTCAGTGTTTTACCTCATAACTCCGTCAGTTAGAAATTTTGATTTTTTTATCTGAAAGGATATATTTACAGATTTGTTACATAGAAATTTTATCAAAATCGCTTCAAAAGTTTAGTTTTTAAATCAAAGTAACTTATTTTGCTACAATGGAGGTCGGTTTGTTTTTATGGAATCTTAAAAATATGTATAAATTCTCCATCTGGTGGTAATTTTATTATTTTTAACATTTGTCACTTTAGAATCTAGTTTTGCCGTAATCTAAGAGACAGACATATGGTAGGGGCTGCCGGCAAAGCCACTTTCATAGCAGCAATAAAAAGTTTTCATTGGCTCACGTCAACTCTAGAGGAGGTTTAACTTTAAACTTAAGTTTATCTTTGTTTTACGACCCTCCTTCTATTCTATGTGTCTACCTTCATTTGAATTGTTAAATATTCCTATAACCCGAGACGTTTCCATCTTATTCCGGCACAATCTTCAGGGTTTGTTTTATCAACAGTTTTCATGGTTTCACTGGAAATTATGCATTCAAATTGCATATTATTCCTTATAGCTTTATATTTCAACCAGTATAATGATTTTAAGTTAAGTATGTTTTACATATATATATATCGATCTGATTTTGGCATCTTTCCATATAAACAAGATTGAGGTTAAGTTTATCTGTATTGCAGACGTAGCAGTAAATCTTTTTAATTTTTAGAATTATGTCAGATAAATTTCAGAGCTTCGTTATTGAAATATCTTTAAATTATTTAAATATCTATTAGGTATATAAATCTTATTTTGATTTCTCTTTAAAGTGATCTTATTGCTAAGCAATATAATCTCTTGTACAGGTGAATAAGCAATAAAGTGGTGTCGTGTTTCCCCTTTAATTTAAAATTTTCAATAATCTTTTTTTTTCGCGGTTGTTACATTATAAAAAAAAATTTATGTGCCCAATTTTAACTTCCTAGATTTATTAGTTTTGACTGTGTTAAGATAAACGATTTTATAAATATTCTTTTTCTACTTTGCCTAGAATCATTTATCACTTAGAAATAGGCGTGGCGACGTCACGGGTGAATACTAGTTAAATATCATAAATACCAATAAGTCTGCTGTTATTACGGAACATTTTAGGCCGTATTGTTTTGGTAGTAAGATTGTTTTTGTAGTGGCGTATAGGAAAATACACGTAGTGAGCCGTGGCAAGTGGCGTAATGTAACTGCGCAAATGGGTGGAGTTTGCTTGACAAATATTAATGGCATTTAGGCTGCCTTTGTGACTTTTATACAAGCGTATAGTTCGTAATGTTTACAAAGCGAGCGTGTGAGGTCGGGGTTTTAAATTACATAATGCTCAATGTGGAAGTTTTTTTAATGAATGATAATGGAATGGCAACTCCGCTGCGCAAATTTTTTTTTTTATACAACTTAGAATGGCAAACAAGCTGACGGCCTACCTGATGAAAAGTGGTAACCATCGCCTATAGATATGAGCAGTACCATGGACATAACAGAGTATACTGTTTCGCCCATGATACCCCCCATGCGTTGCCATTCCTGAGGACTCAGATGTTATTCCTCTGTACCCTGTAAATTCACGCCATATCCCACCCTTCAAACCGAAACACAGCTATGCAAACACAACTGCTTCACGGTTGAAACATGAATAGGACAGAGGTACCCAAGCAATCGACTTTTGTACAAAGTCTCCCTCTGGTATAATGGTATACGCCGTCGGGGCATTAGTGAGGGATGATAGATGAGGATAAAAGCAGGTTGGTTAGCCTATCGTGATGAATAGACCTGGAATGTAGCGCGATGTTTTTCAGGGGGAACCATGTGGAGGTCGACCTGGTTGGGTATATTGCAAGCAATGGGACTGGTAGTCCGCATTACTAATGATCCCTTTCCCTCCTTAAGGTGGGAGTTAAGATTTAATAGGATGAAAATGGAATGGTGGTCCGCTTGCACTATTGGTATACGCTAATGGTTTTTTTTATGGGTGAAAATGGTATGGTAACTCCGCCTGCACTAACGGGATACTCTGGCGGAGCATCAGTGAAGGGTGATAGACGAGAATGAAAATAGGTCAGTTAGCCCATCATGATGAATTCATTAGAAATTAACCGTGATAGTTTCCAGGGGGAACCTCGAGGAGGTTGACCTGGTTGGGTATATTGTTAGCAATGGGAGTCTCAGTCCCCTTTACTAATAATCCCTTTCCCCCCATACGCTGATGGTTGGTTATACGTATTAAAGGATAAAGTCAAGTCAATAAGCGTGTCGTAGTGAATTTGACAGATATTAGCCACGATGGTTTCAAGGGTATCGGTAAGGGTTTTTTATGGATCATAATGGAATAATAACTCTGCTTATGTTATTGGTATACGTTGGCGGAGCACCAGTAAGGGGTGATAGGTAAGAATAAAAGCAGGTTAGTTAGCCCATTCTGACGAAATCAACAAAGAAATAACTAGAAAGAAGTTTCCAAGGGGAACCACGTGCAGGTCGACCTGATAGGGTATACAGATAAGGAGTTGTTTGATCTTATTACTAACAATCTCTCTTCACGTGAAGGTTTACTTTAGCTTCATTACTAACCATTCCTTCCCTTTAGTGAGTTCGGAGCTGTTATTCTACTATCTTTTAAAGTAGTTATCTGCAGAAATATTAAAAAAAAGCATTTATTACCTTTAATTCGTGCTATAATTATATAGAACGGTTCAAGCTCAACATTAGCTATGGTTAGCATACCACAGCATTAGCTTTTAGCCTGCACCTTTGTCTTTCCAAGAATTGTAAACATAAAGAAGCTACGCAGAGTTTAGTATTGTTCCCTGTGCTAACAGTTCTAGCGATAAGGCATTGGTTTTATTTTGTGATCTATATATTTAATTTTTGTTTTATTCAAAGTAAAATTTTGGATAAATTAATAAAAATTTTGCATGACCTTACTGTATGGCTGTAATACTATAATATATTCTACTATCATCCTCATCAAAATAACCATTAACTGTCCACTGCTGAATATAGGTCTCCCCATACCATGTCATAGTATGATATGTAGTGTGGTCCTAATAAAGCTGTGAGGCCCCAGCGTAGACTGGGCCACCTCTTCCTTTTCCGTAGTTGTCGTAAGAGGCGACTAATAGAATTTAATGATCGAGAAATTGGCACGAGAGAAGCACATCTCTTAAAACTTCACCAAAGCCTAACCGCAGCTGTAAACCCGCCTGCTAAGCATGGCAACTACTGGCACAACCACCCAATGTCTATCTATGAGGGAGGCCTACGTTCAGGAGCGGACAGTTAAGAGCTGATATGATGATGTCCTGTAAACCTGTAGATTCGGGTTTTCAACCATCGATTTAAATTTAGTTAGTAAGAATCTATATGTACCAGGTTGCGACGCTTCCATATAATTTCAGGTCACATTTAGCTCAGAACAATAACAATCTAGCAGTTAGTGACGTTCCATCCGGTCGATATCGCTACCAGGCTACAACCAACAACGGGCCATTGAGGCTAACAATCGACAACGTGTTACATTGTGCGTTATAGTCCCAGTACGTGACTGTACGCACAACTGCGCAGGAAGTGGACTCGGTGCGATAAGATTATCTCGCTGTGTGCGCGAACAATGACTGAAACCTAGTTTCTAATACAGACTCGAAGAAAACAAGTCAGGTATACTAAAACATTGGGTACAGCTAAATATAAAAGCAACATTTTCATATTCAAGCAATTCCTCTCGCGTTGCAAGTTTTCAAGAGCAATGATAGCCGCTTTCCATCAGGTGAACTGTCTGCTCGTTTGCCTCCCTAACAATAAAAAAGATCCCATGTTAAGTATTCGTTACATTTCATCACATGAATAGTAATAGGATATTTTTTTATAAACCACCAAGTTTTATAGGCCTCTAGCGCTGAGGGCTTAATATTTATGAAGCAGTGCATTTACATCGCCAGATTATACAAATCAATTCCTATTATGATTCATTTGATAAGTTTTTGAATCCTCCAGGAACTGTAAAGTATATCTTATTTGTGGCTTTAGTAAAATAATTTAGATCAGTAATTATTCCAATTCTACTGTATAATTAAATAACGAATCTCTTGATATTCTAGATTCTACTGTCTTTCTTGAAACCATTTTTGATATTAAAATAGGATCCCCACATTTGAAATCTTGCAACTAAATTAAGTTCTGCGGTGTATGCTGTATACAGGGTTAAACAACATACTAATATTGAGTCTGCCAGATTAGTTTACCATATTTTAGTTACTTTCATAGTATATTGTCCTATGGCATATTATAAAGGGTAAAGCAGCGAAAATCCCAACCATATTTGTATTACAAAAACGTGTAATTCGCGCGAATTATTCTATGGGAAGTCATGAATCACTAAGGAAGAAATTTAAGAAAGCAAATATTCTCATCGTAGCTTCACAATACAAATACGTAAACATTTTGTATATACGCAGGAATCTTCAATTGTTCCTTAAAAACAGCGATCTAAATAATCTTAACACTAAATACAAATTTAAACTTGCTGTTCTGAAGTTTCGTTTAGGAACAGTTAATTTGTAGGTCTTTTATGGGAATGGAATTTCCATGGGTGTTGTTCTATTCGTCCTCACATTCACAAATTTATTTTTTGTCAATTGAAGTAAATTTATCTATACGGTGTTACTAAGTACATATAGCTACTAATAATTTATTACTTATCGTATTATTTTTGTACCATATATGTTATGCTTTATATACAAACCCTATAGACACTTTATCCTTTTGGGTTCTCAAAGTTGACTGGAAGAAATCCCTTTAAGCCATAAATCCGCCTGTCTACATTTTTGTTATAACCTAATATCTATAAGTTTTTTTTATGCAACTTAAAATGGCAAACAAGCTGTCGGCCCACATAACGGAAAGCAGTAACCGTAGCCTAGAGATATGAGCAGTATCATGGACATAACAGAGTATACTGTTATAATAGATATACAAAACAGGGTATCCCATCCTTCTAACTGAAATACATGCAAACACCGCTGCTTCACGATAGAAATACGAATGGGACAGAGGCACCCAAGCAAAACGACTTGTACAAAATCTCCCTTTGGTAGAAGTGAATGTACAAAAACATATAAATACATAAATAAATAAATAATTTCAAGAGACGTGTGTAATACATCTGCAGAAGTTTCTAGCGACTCCCCGACGAGCGCAACTTTTATTTTGTTCGTACTTAGATAAAACTAGTCTGTGTAGGGTCTTAAAAGGCGTCTATAAATCCACAATTTTATTCGACCATACGATTTTATCGTTAGATACATGTCCTTGTATATGTCGTTAACGTTGCTTTATCGCTTTTTCATGATGTATATAATTCACTGTTAATTATTCATACATTGTACGCGAATGGCCCGTAATGTACACGACTTATTTTATTAGCTGATACATGTCCAACTAAAATTGTGCTAATGTTGGTTAAATAAAACTTTAAATTGGCTTTTCATGTGTCGATGTTGCGCTTTATCAATTTTATGAACGCGAATTAAGTGTCGTGAAGTCTCGCGCTGGTGTTTTTTTAATGGAACATGAAATGGTAACTCCACCTGCGCTATCGGTGTACGCTGGATGATAGGTGAGAATGAAGGCAGGTCAGTTGGCCCACCGTGACGTCTTCAACAAGAATTAACTACCATGGTTTCCAGGGGAATTGCATGGAGGCCGATCTTATAGGGTTATTGTTATTAGAATCCATTACTAAAAATTAGGATTTTAAAGTGCTTGTAAAGAAGTCTATTTAAATAAAGATGATTTAGTTTTGAATTTGAAATCCCTTTACCCCCTCTCGTTGGTGTTATTATTGGTTATTGGCACATGGATAATTATTCGTAATCTTGTATATGGAAATCCTATGTCACGATATTCATTCACGTTAATTTCCGAAACATTTTAGTCGTTATTATTTTTGAAACTTATGTTCATTGTTCAACGATGTCTGTAAACATGCGCAACGGGAATTTTTATGAATTTACTGTGCTTGTTATTTCCGACAATCGTCTCGACTTTATTCGAAAGTCTTCTTCAGAGGGCTTATGGCGCTTATTGGCGACCGGCCTATGCAAACTCTTTAGATATTATTATTCTTTTCTATATACATTTACTTTTCGAATGTTCTTATTATTTGTAATTTCAATTTTATATTTTATGACATATATTGTTCTGTTCCTTGCTTGCTGTTTAATACATTTATTTCGCTACTAAATTCCGTGTCTACATCATTTCATCACCTCATCACAGTCCACCGCTCCGTAATAGCGCTTTTAATGAAATATTCTAAATGTGTACTGTTTACTCCAACTTGAGAAATAGGATGGTTTTTATCTTAATAAGAAATAATTGTCCCGGTAGGTGGCAGTAGTGTTAAATAAATTATTTTATTGTCAATGCACACAGTACCTAGATTAGTTTTTAGTTACAGTTTACACTTTATTGCACCATTTATAAAAATAATAAATATAGTTAAAATTCATGAGAAGTGATACAAAAGGCAACCTTATCGCTAAGCAATCTCTGCCAAACACAAAGGGTATTTGGCGCACTATTATATAAATACAAACATATATATATATATATATATATATATATATATATATATATATATATATAAACAAATATATACGCAGTTAATATAATATAACTGTAACTGTGACTTTTGAAATTCTTCTTTGACACATCAAATGTTCACAAACAATAAAGATTTTATTAAATCTTAGAAAAATAAAATTAATACGAGTTTACTATTGTGCATTCAATTATTCAGCGCGCATACATCTATCATCTATAATTATATTGTAAAACTTATATTATTGAGTATCCGACTTACGTTTTATGGTAGTGCGATGAGAAAGGATGGGAAACCGTTCTTATTTAATAAACTGAGTGCATTTCATTACATTGCAGTGGCCATAAAACTCCAATTTGTTTTATGCGGCTGTCCATTCAGTAGACGATGCCAATATAATATAAAATAATATACGCGCGTAGACGAATGGTTGTGAATGATGAATTGTTATGAATGTGCGCTCGAAAAAGTTTGGTTTTTGTTTATAAAAAAAAAAAAAACATGTAACCCAACATGTTTCGTGGGCCCAGATCATTGTACAGTAACTTAACAAAAAATGGTAAAATTATATAATAGTGCTCCACCCATTCTTTGACTTTTTTCTCAATGTCCTCTACCCAAAGGTTGCCTGGAAGAGATTGCTGCGCTAAGGACGTTTATTATACCACTTCTCATTTAAATTAGCTATATTTATTATTTTTACAAATTGCAAATAAATTAATAAAAATGAAACGATTACACAAAAAATAGAATAAAATTATTGACTTATTTATTGGCATAATATGTTTTGGTTATTTTTTAAATTCTATACGTTTGTAAAACATCTTTTGAGTCTATTATTATTACGTTATATGCAAAGACTTGTGGCAAAGTATGCCAAAATTCTCAACTAATTTATAGTACCTATGTACATACACATTTTGACCTGCTTTTTTCTTGGTCTTCT
Organism: Galleria mellonella; assembly: GCF_026898425.1. Taxonomy (NCBI): domain Eukaryota; kingdom Metazoa; phylum Arthropoda; class Insecta; order Lepidoptera; family Pyralidae; genus Galleria; species Galleria mellonella. The sequence goes on from NW_026442138.1 coordinate 10,047,158, forward strand.
GATGTTGTATCTGGAAATACCTATCTGTAGTCTAAAGAGTACTTATTCTTTGTTCCGTAGACAATAATAATACTACTTCTACTATTCTAAAACATTAAAATTTATTATTCCTTCCTGCCTTATTCCCATTTTAGTTTGGGGTCGGCGTAATATATTTCCAATTTTTTTTTTATGCAACTTAGAATGGCAAACAAACTGACAGCCCACCTGATGGAAAGTGGTAACCGTCGCCTATAGACATGAGAAGTATCATGAACGTAACAGAGTATACTGTTTCGCCCATGATACTCCCCATGCGTTGCTATTCCTTAGGACTCAGGTGTTATTCCTCTGTACCCAGTAAATTCACGCCATATCCCACCCTTCAAACCGAAACACAGCAATGCAAACACAACTGCTTTACGGTAGAAACACTTACATTTATATCTACATATTTCCATTATCTCGCTGTTCACTCTTATTTTTGCCATGTCATTTTTCACACAGTCTATTTGTCTCTTTGTGGGGCTTCCTCTGCACTTGTAACTATCCATATTCCCCCTGGAAACCATTGTGTTGAAATCGGCTAAATGATTTGCCTTTTCATTCTCACCTATTATCACTCACTGGTGCTCCGTCAGCGTATACCGTTAGCGCAGGCGGGGTTACCATTCCATTATCATACATTAAACCAACCATCAAAATACAATCCACATCCTCTATTTTTTTTACTTATATCTTAATAATTAAGGTAACTTCTACCTTTCTTGTAAAACAAACCTTTATTGGGTGGGTACTTACATATAACAAAAAAGGAAACAAATTCGTCAATTAATTTACGTATACCTGCATATATGTAAAGCCATAAGCCATATTATATCGTTAAAATAATTGGTACGGAACTCACCTGTCATACGTTGAGAGCTACATTTATATTTTATGACCATATAATGGATGTACGGACGTATCCGGCCCCATATCAGGTGTTTGGGCATTTAGGTATCGGTGATTAAAAAGCGAAATAATTGAGTTGATGAAGTAAACAAGCCAATTTCATACTATAACGGTCATTTGATGAGAAAATAAGACTCATAATGGTATGTCCATCAAAATGTATATGGAACGGATTGGTGATGAAATTAGGCAATTAGATAATTCTATTTAATTATGTAAACACTTATATCTAGACATTCTCTGTTACATACGACGTTGATTTCTTTTATTTTTTTTAACCAATTTCAAAAAGAAGGAGTTTCTTAATTTGGTTGTATTTTTTATGTTTATTACCTCATAACTCCGTCTAAATCGATTTGGGAAACTATTTTTTTTTGTTAAAGGATATATTTCCCAGGTCACATAGACATTTTTTTAACACAGAGGGAAAAACGAGAATGCAGCTGATGTTTAGCGACTACCGCCGCCCATAATGACCCGCAACACCAGAGGCATTGCAGGTGGCTGCCGACCTTAACATTTTGTCAAAATCGGTTCCGTAGTTTTTAGATCAGAATAACTGGTTATGTCTGGGGGGGGGGAAGGGATTGTTAGTAATGCGGATTACCACTCCCATTGCTAACTATATACCCTAACAGGTCGACCTCTCCGAGGTCCCCCCTGGAAACCATCATGCTGAATTCCATGAGTATTCATTACGGTGGGCTAACTGACTTTCTTTTTCATTCTCACGTATAACCCCTCACTGGGGCCCCGCCAGCGTATACCGTTAGCGCAGGCGGGGTTACCATTCCATTATCATACATAAAAAAAAACTGGTTATGTCAATAATTAAAGTCGCCTTTTTAGTTTTTTTTTTGGACTCAATCATTACTTATAATTGAAGAAAATGAAATTTTTACAACGCTTAGACTACTTATTTACTCTAACGTAGAAAAGATGAAGTTATGTCAGTTGGTCCATTGTAACGTTTTTAATTTACAGATTTATATAATATAATCAGGAATTAACCACAATGGTTCTAGGAGAGCTTGCTTAGAGCCGGCCTGATATATGCTATATTGCTAGCAATGGGACTGCTATCCTACACGTTTATAACTTTTGTTAACCTGTTTACAAATTTTCAATACAGTAAGATTATCATGTTTGAATCAGTTCTCGAACAATCCTTAAATTCTCTGGCTGGAAAAGATAGGAATAAAATTTTACGATGAAATTTAACTACCTACATAAACGTGGAGGGAAGATTAAATTTGAATCTGCTACACGTAGTCTAAATAAGAGGTAAACACAATTTTGTTAGCGTATGCGTAGGAATGAACAAGATGGTGAATGTCATCGTCTCATTTCACCTCGTATAAGCGGTAGCGATAACATATCTATCGACAGGTTCCATTGCCCCTTCTTTAAGAAGGTTGTATTGTTTATACGTTACGACTACGACATGTTAACAATTCGAATTGTGATTAATAATAGATAACGTTTGTGGGTCATTATTCGTCGACCTTTTTTTTAAATCGGCAAAGGTTTAGTGTAGCCCATTATGCCACTAATAAGCAGGAAACGTACAGTAAGGATTTTGGTATGTGTGATAGTATACAATTTGATTTTATTATGAAAAATAAAGGAGACTAAGGAGTTATAAATTAAAAAGTCAGTTCATGCTAACAACCTGCCAACATAAAATGGATGTAGGAAGTCGTTGACCTTGTTAGATATAAAAATATTTTTATAAAAAGAGTACTATATAAAATTTTCAAATTTAGAACACGAGATCTTGTCTGTATCGTTATCTATGGATGTAGCCAGTTTTCCGCGCGCCATTATCGCAACGTAAACAGAAAACTCTACGGCCTGGCCGAGCTTACGTAGGCGTTAGAGAAAAAAAAAGCGGTTCTATATTCAAAGTTGGCTCAGCGGCCAATAGCGAGCGCAGTAGGCGTGGCGGGGCACACCGATTGGCTGGTGGCATCGTTCCGCGCAGCACGTAGTGATGAATGCCCGATTATAATGTTACGAGGCAACGGTTTAACGCTTTCTCGAAACATTAACCGATTTTCATTAGATTTTATTTTAATACTCGGCGATGGTATTCGGATGTTTGTTAGAATGAAAATTTATTGTATAAATTTTACGTACGTACGTACAATACAAATCGTACGTATATAATATTTTAGTAATTGTTTTAAACCTAGGTAGATATCGTATATTTTTTGTTATGTAGGTTATTCGCTATTTATTATAGATCGCTATTATTAAATTTATTATTTCAGCCGTTAACTGTCCACTGCTGAACATAAGACTAGATACTAACTACTTACAAAGCTCTTATGGTGGACGATTAACGGCTGACATGGGTGGGAAAGGGATTGTTGGCAATGGAGTTTGACAATCCCATTGCTAGCAATATGCCTTATTAGGTTGACCTCCACGTGGAAACCATCGTAAACAATTCTTGTTGAATTCGTCTCGATGGGCTAACTGACCTACTTCATTCTCACCTAATATCTCTCACTGGTGCCCCGCCGGTGTATACCGATAGTGCGGGTGGGGTTACCATTCCTTTATCATTCATTAAAAAAAACCGGCTGACATTATGATAATGATTATAAGTTTACATCTAATAAAGAGAAAAGAGATATTTCGCAAGAAACTAAGGATAAAAAAGTTAATTTCGAGACTTTTTGTACAATTTTGCGTTTTGGTACAAAATTAATTCGGAATTTAACGTTTGTTTTTTATTACATTGGAAATGGCAAATTACAACCCATTAATAGAAAATTTTGAGGGAAATGGATTATTAGTCATGGGCTCTAACAGTCCCTTTGCTAGCAATGAAACCTATCAGGTCGATCTCCATGCGGTTCCCCCTGGAAACCATCGTGGTTAATTGTCATGGAATTCTTCACGATGGGTTAACTAATCGGCTTTTTCCCTCACCTATCACCACTGGTGCACTGCCAGCGTATAATTACAAAAAAAAAAAATAGAATATTCCAAGAAATTAGAAATTAAAGTGACAGGGCGACAGACACTTACCAGCCTTTTTAAAGTGATATTTCTTTTTTAAGGATTTTTTTTCTTTGAAATAATTAGTCTGTATTTTTATGTATCTACATTCTAAATTCCAACAGGATTTTAATTGTTAATTATTTCTATAACCAATGGAATTTAAATGTATTAATTATTTTGCAATTAAATTAACTCTCTTTTTTAGGTACCTAGTATATAGTTTTATTGACAGTCTAAGGGTACATGTTAGGGTTGACGGTAGTCTGTTTCATTATAATTTAATGAAAACTCTCTTAATGAAATAAGCAATAAATCGATTCATTTAAAACAATTTGTTGTTTTTTTATTTTATTAAATTAATATATCCTACTACTACTGAATATCAGCAGACTGTCTATTATTCGTTTGTTTACTTTTTAATTATATTCTATAGTAACGATGCGCGAATTTAATAATACGACTACTAATTATTCGACTGAGCAATTTATTCGAATGAATTCGATAATAAATCGACTACTCATTTTATTCATTCACTGTACTGCTCAGTGGCGTAACTATACCATTTGGGGCCTGTTGCAAATTCTTTTGATTGGGTTCTATCATTTATTTTTAAGTAAAATAAAATACTCAGGTACAAGGTAAACAAACAAAATTCAGAGCTCGCGGCCTCTTGAGCCGGCCCCTTTTGGGTTGGGGGCTCGTGGCATTTTGCCAACCCTGCCACCCTATTGTTACGCCACTGGTACTGCTTCTACTAATCGCTAAAGTATTTATATACGAGTCGGTATGAACGTAGCCGAGTCGGGTCGACCACTAGAACGACGAGACCATTTTTTTTTTTACTGGACACGTTTTTTTATGGAAAAGATATTTTTTGTTGTTATTATTATTCGTTTAGATCGAATTACTAATTAGTAAAATTATTCGAATAAAAATATTACTAATTTACTAGTCAAATAATAAAATTAGTAATTACTAATTATTCGAATAACGAAATCATTCGGATTCGTGCACCGCTATTCTATAGAAATAGACAACAACAATAAGTCCTTGCATTCAAATGTACTTATCTATATACTAAATATATAAAGTTTTTATGTAGGTATGTATATACTTTTATCTTTACAACGAGACTATGGTGTTTGAGTCATAAACCTGCCTGCGCTATTGTTCGTCCATTGAACGGGAAATAAGTAGATGGAGGCCGCAGTAAAACACCACCCTGCTTATCTATTGGCTTGTGACAGTAAAAAAACATTTTGTGTAAACGTATGTAGGTAGGTGTAATTGCATTACAAAATTTTACGTTATAAGGAATAAAGCTGAAATAATTTGCTTCCTTTTAAATTTGTTTCGTTCTTGATTCGATCGCGGTCTGGATGGGAGATAGGGAATTATTAGTAATAGCAACTACTGACCCCATTGCTAGCAATATACTCCGTCAGGTCGACCTCCACGTTGTCCCTTCGTGAAACCATTGTAGTTCATTTTAGATGAATTCTTCACGGTGGGTTTACTGACCTGCTTTCATTCACCTATCATCCCTTACTGGTACTATGCCATAGTAGTGCCATATTCTAGATAGACCATTCCATTATTATTCATTAAAAAAATCTCGGTTTGATAAAATATTATTACTTAAGAAACAATGTGTGTATTCATACATATTCATACAGTCCATTTTTGTCCCACTTACAATTAATCTCGAAGTGTTTCCGTGACGTGCCTTTTAAATTTCTTTTTTTATGTATTAAACAATAAGTTTTTGACTTGAATTATCATATTTTGTTCTTTTTTTTATGCAACTTAGAATGACAAACAAGCTGACTGTCCACTTGATGGAAAGTGGTAAACGTCGCATATAGATGTTCTTTCACTTCTTTTTTTTTTTGCCTTAATCTATATATGTTTTTATAATCAAATTACCTTTCTGTAGACACCGTGTTTCTATACCAGCTTACAGTCCTTTCGTTCGCACAGACCGAAATGGAACTCAGAATGAAACCGTGACCGGTATTATAGTGTGAATCTAGCATTAGGGATCCTACCAATTAGTGGTTATTTGATTACAATTATTTTGTTTAATTCCGGCATGTGTGTGACTGCCGACACTCGAAGATGGACTACTATTATTATTAGCAGAATTTTCACAACCTTTCATATTAGCCGTCAATCGCCAACTGCTATTTCGTCCACGCACGTTTTGTGAAACGTGTTTAAACGAGGAATTTTCAGGCATTAGATTGCTGCTCGGAGTCTGGTGTTAATCGTTCGGCGCTCAAACTGTGAATATTAGTTTAGCACGCGATCATTAGGTTTGATCTCTAACGACCGCGTGCCAAATAATGTTGTTAGTACCTAACCTCGTTTGTCCTTATTAATAAAGTCGAATTTGGAATCTTAAGTACATTTTATAATCGACTTTGTTCCTTAGTAACAAAGTCTAATATAGGAATCTGTTTATCATGTACTTAATATCGCACATCCGATTTCGTTAACTACTTATGTGGATTTTTTAAAAGTGAAAATGGAATAGTCACCCCACCTGGGCTATCGATATACGCTGCTGGGGCACCAGTGATTGACGACAGATGAGGATGAAAGCAGGCCAGTGTGATAGTGATGAATACAACAGGAATCAATGAAAATTATTTCCGGCGGAGCCGCGTCAATGTCGACCTGATAGTATCTGTTAACTAGATTAAGTCAATTTATTACTTACTGTGTTTAGGTTGTAGCAATCCTTTACTCAAGTATCAATAAATTTGCATAGTGAATTAAATATATAATAAAATTACAATTAAAATGAAGAAAAATAATTGATAGTGTTCGTAAAATTTTATGACTATTTGGAACATAAGTAATGTCTATGTACATAAAAAGAAATAAAATAATATATCTTTGCCAAAAAAATTTACATCGATGATTTATTCATTTGCCATACTCGAGAACGATTACTACTCGCATATTGTATTCGTTCTTATTGGATTATTCTAGATTATTACTTAAAATTCCTTAACTATATTGTCCAATTATTAAAAAATAATATACAAACTGTCGATTTTGAGAATCGTGAGAGTGAATTTGTCGAATAAACGAAAAATAATAGAAGTACCTATAGTACCGATTTGAATACAGATTGTATCGTTTCGATATATCGATTTATAATAACAATGTAACATCACTAATTCTCCATTTCAATATAGAACAATAAATATTTTCCATTGATACCTATAATAAATGGTTGTGGTATAGCTTAATTAAGTAATACCCTGTCCGCCATATTGAAATCGTAAAGCGAACAGTGGAAAGCCATCTAGCAATAAAGGCTATGTAATAAAACGTAGATATCAGTTGCCGCTTGTCGCAGTGCAGTGCGACGTCCGTATTTAGTATTCTATATCCATTGTCTTGTAAACTTTTTAAATATTACGTAATGAGATTGGTACGCTCTAATTTTTCTTTTATAGCCCATTAAAATACAGAAATAATAGGATTATATATCACAGAATATTATTCTATTCATAATCATCATCATCAGCAGTTAACTGTCCACTGCTGAACATAAGCCTCCCCCAAAAGAAGGGTTTTCCCAATAGTCGCCATGCTTGACAAACGGGTTGGCAACCGCAGTTAGGCTTTGGTGATACTTTAAAAGGGACGCTGCTGCCCATCCGTCGACTATAAAGTTCCCTTAATCTTCTCTAACGACACCCATGGGAAAGGAAGGGGTGGCCTATTCTATGTCGGGATCACGTGGCTTTATTATCTTATTTATTTTACTAAGACCACCAAAACTTAATGATAAGTGTTCATTTAGTTTTGATGTTCATTAAACAAACTCTTTTTCATATAATTTATAAAATCATTAAGAATTTAAATGAGAAAAATACGCAACACGGCACGGAACATCTATCGATGTCTATAAATCATGTAAGTACTTTTTGTCATATTTCAATATGTTATGTTGAGAATTTTATATATTTATTAAAGTGCCTATCTAAATAAATAAGATCTCACACAATAAACTCAAGCGTTCCCTGTAAATGTTAAGTGGCAGCAGAAAAACGAGTACTGCAATACCGCATACGAGGCTAAAAGCGTGACGAACTGTGTCCAAGTGTCCATACACCGTTGAATAGGTTTTTTATTGTCTACACGGTTCTCTCAGCGCACAAAGGGAAGTCATAAAAGCCCTAAGTGTCCACGATGCGACCTTCTGTGCCGCGCTTTACGGTCGCTAGTGACGTGCCGCATCGATTATGTTTCTAATCCTTGTTTATGGTACTTGATAGTGTTTCATGATCGTGATTCATGATTTTTATCGATACTTATCATGAAAAGAAGCTATAAATCTGCAAACCTTCACTTTATTTAAATAGCAAGTTTAGGCATTAAGTAGTGCAATTAATATAATCGATTGACTAATTGCTATGACAATGAATGTTCTTTTGAGAATAAAAGGGCGTCTAATTAATCCAACAAATGCCAGTGTAACCATAATCATATTAAAATTACATAAAACAATCTTGCTATTAATTATTATTATTTATTAAAAATAATTATAACATTATAACAGCAAAAGCCAAATCAATGTTATAAATCTAGTGTGCTAACATACAAAGTTATAATAAATGTATTAAAATAACCTTGTCGAGGTTTTTTCAAGAGACTACAACATGGGGTTCTTCAAAAAAGAGGTAAAGAGGTTTCTTTAGAGGTGTGTATGTTTATTGGCCATCTCAGTGATATAAAAAAAAATCACTTTCTCTTACAGGTACTAACAATCCATTTCTCCCCAACGGAAATTAATTATTAGTAAACCTATCGGATATTGATCTGGTAGATTAAGATCACCATCGTGTTCACTTGGTCTCTTTAGAAACCATCGTGGTCAACTCGTTACAATAAACTATTTAACCAGATTTCGTCTTCACCTGTCATCCCTCATGGAAAGGGATTATTAGTAATGCAGACTGCCAGTTCTATTGTTAGAAATATATCCTGTCAGGTTGAGTTTCCCGCGAACCCACCTAGAAACCATCGTGTCCTATTCCAAGTGAATTCATCATGATATAGCCTATCACTAATCTGCCATTTCATTTACACCTATTATCACTCACTGGCGCCCCGCCAGTATATATCATTAGCGCAGGTGGGGTTTCTATTCCATTATCATCCATCATTGGTAATGTCTACTATTGTAAACCTGTTTGGGGAAAGGGGTTGTTAGTAATGAGATTTAACAGCCCCATTGCTAGTAATACATCTTATCAGGTCGACCTCCATGCGGTACCCCCTGGAAACCGTAGTAGTTAATTCTTGTTCAATTAATCACTGTGGGCCAACTGACTTGCCTTCATCCTCACCTATCACCTTTCGCTGATACCAGGCCAGCGTATACCAATAGCGCAGGCGGGGTTATCATTCCATCTTCACCCATTAAAAAAATCGTAAACCTGTTGGTTGCGCAAGCTCATTCTATTTTTATCACTTCAGAAAAAATGCCTTGCTTAAATAATGTCTAGACTAGGACTAGACAGTGTATTATTATTTTAATTTATTACCAAAGACTAGACGATCATAAATAAATTTGAATAATTTATTTACATAACGTTTTAATTTTCTCTGAATCGATACAGCTTTTAACCTTAACCCATTCACCGTGTTACAAAGAAATGTATGTTTATAGTAACTTACCAACTGTTATAATAACAAACACTGTACGCAAATGTAAATAAAGTGTCAGGTAACACTGAGACGTTAAATATTTACTAAACTGTTCAGTTAGAAGATATTAGTGACTGTTATACAGTTGTACGTTAAAGGTCATAATCATATTACCATAAAGGTTATCGATCTGAAAAGATTTGATAAAAAAAAAAGTAAAAAAGAGAAAATGATTCTAAATGTAGCCATGGGTAATATGGATACAAAACCGATATTGGGTTGTTCAGTACATTGATAGTGGGAAAAATGTTATATTCCGATATCTTCCGTCAAATCCAATATTATTTTTTGGGTAACTTTTAATATATTCGTTATTGGATCAGTATATATAGATATTGTAACTAAAATATATAGATATTGCTGTATGTTACCCATCCCTACTTAAAAGTATTTAAGTCTACTTTAGACAAATTGAATATGGATTACATCTGCTAATAGTATGTAGTAGAAGTACATGAGTAAAAGAGTTTTAATATTAATCTGGCTGAGATGGGTTCAGAGTATCTTGCATATTTTGACTTCTGAAGTCTGTGAAGTTTTGGGTGATCCTTTTTTGATATTATTATTAGTAAATTAGTTTGTTATTGTTGTAAAAAAAATTGTGAATAATTTTATTAAACATTACACATAGATATTTACACAAATTATGTCAGATTTATTTCTAATAATGTGATAGGACTTAGTCATCAAATTAAGATACTGCATAAACGAAGATTTTTTAAAAAAAATGCCTTCAATATTGACCAACTTAATACAGGACAAATACAGTGCGTAACCGATTTTGATTAGAGAAATAATAAAACGAAACACTTTACGGCTAGTGGAGATATCATATATATTAAAGTAATTAAATTTTAATTTCTACAAGAAAAAAATCACCGAAATTAAGAAAATAAAAGGAATATAATATTTAGATGACGTAGAGAAATTTCCTTACATCTTACGCTCCATCCACTTTCATAATTTGTCCTATAGCATCTGGATATATTTGTACTAAAGATTTTCATTTCTTTCAGCGGTCTCCCTCGAAACGTTAGTGGAAAACTGTCACAAACTCTTGGAGAAGTTCCACTATTCATGGGAGATGATGCCCTTAGTACTCGTCATCCTGAACTATGCGGGAAGCGACTTGGACGAGGCGTCGAGGAAAATTGATGAAGGTATGTAAATATTTATTTTTTAACGAATCTATATAATTTTGCAAAACGAATGTTTTTTTAACTATAAATTTATTTAGCTGTTGCAAATTTTATTAGAAAAGTTGTTTGTATTTTATGTTTAAGCTATCTCTTATATTCTAAGAGATAGCCTTTTATTCTATTTATTTCAATGTATAAAAAACTATAGGATTCAAGACATCTGTTGGTTTTTATATACATCTGTAATTTTATAACTTTTCAATGTATTCACAAGCGTATTTAGAGTGGAATGGGGGCAGGTTGAGCCGTACCCACACATGAATTATAAGAGAGCTTTCAGTTATAAACAAAGATAGATCTGAGAGTACATGTGCGCCTTTTTTAAGAGATCAAACTCTCTTTAAATATGCCAATGAATATATTTAATACTAACAAAGAAAATAGCTAAGTTTTGAAATAATCGATTGCTGTATACTAGATTTGTCAGAGAATTGTGGTACTTTAAACGGGAGGAAAATTTAAAAAATGCTTCATATTTTAATACAGTTTAAATAACTCTATGTAATTTATTTATCTTGCTCTTAATAATTAAATTGTCTTATTTTTTGTGTATTTGTTACACAACATCTTCGCTAGCCGTGAAGTATTTTGGTTGATTATTTCTCTAAGCGAAACGGTTTACGCACTGTGTTCGTCCCATACTAAATTGGTCAATATTGACCAATTTATTTTTGGAAAAACCTTCGTTTATGAAGTATCATAATTATATGGCTAATTCTATTACATTAATAAAAATAAATCTGACATAATTTGTAATAAATGTTTAATAAATGTTATCACAAAATTTTTAACAACAATATTATTTTCACATGAATTAATATGTTGAATATTTTTTTAGTCGTCTAATGTTATGTCAGATATGTAAAAAATTCAAGCTGTAATCGATTGTTTTAATTTATTGTCTACCGGTTCCTCATATTGATTACCATTACATAAGCAAGATTCAAACGGGTTTTACTCGCATATTATTCTATATTATTTTCAAATGTTTTATACAATTTATATTTTATTTTTAAACAATAGAATCCTCTTATTCATTAAAAATTAAATATTTCTTACAAACCTATTTTAACTATTATTTAACATTTATTATTATTTGGGTTATATTTTTATAAATGACTTAAAATGCTTATAATTGTGTTTACTTGGTTAATTTTTTTTTAATTAGTATGTTTTCTTACTTTTATTTTAAATTGAGAATTTAACGCAAAAGAAACAGATATTTAAATAGTTAAAAAAGGTTCTATGAAACGTTTGACGTGTTTTTTGTTCTTTCAATTGTATGGTGAGTTTTCAATACTTTCTGTTCTTCAGATTAGATTCTAATAGTCCAATAATATAGATGATTAATAAAATAATTATATGAAATTTACAATCATGCGAGTAGAACTTACGTCTTGTTTACGTCAATGTTTAATTTACATATTTTTAATTCGTGAAAACTTAAGTGGCTTCTTAGGTTTTAACGAATTACAGACATGGATGGTCTTATTATAAAAGGATCAATTTTCGATAAACATATGTTTAGTACATTTTTGAACATCTGGCTTAAATTAAATAGGATTAAATTTTACTTAAATAGAACTGTTATAATCTGTTTATCTCTAAATAAAAGATTACCTCTATTATTAAAAAAAAGTATTTAAAGTAAGTAAATTTCATTATAATCTGTAAATTTTGACACATAAATTTATAAATAAATGTAGTTACACTGACTAAACTGTACTTAATCATATAGACAGAGTTTTGTTAAACACTGTTTTAAATTTTTTTTGTAGTAAGATCGTTAATGTCTACCCGACTATGTTATTTATTGTAATTATTTATAAATGATTAATGAAAATCTTTTGTTAATTTTAATTGAGTATTAATTGTTATTTACAATTTTTACTTTTAGTGTTGTGTATAAAAAAAAATTAGTTTTAAAATATGTATTATTAGCATTGTATCAGATAAAAAATAACGCAATTTTACTAAATCTTTAATAAAAAAAAAAAGAACTTTTTATAAAGTAATTCGATAGTCGTCTACGATACGACTTATGATTAGTTGGGTGCAAGTTGATCAGTTGAGTTCATGTGACACATTCTCCACTTGCACCCAACTCGTCCATCTATATACCAGTTTGTAGGAATCGAATTCTTCGACTGTACTGATTATTTATCAAATAATTTCATTCGTAGATGAATGTAATCAATATTTTTTAGAAAATTAACTTAACGTCTGTCGTATTGGTTTACAAATATATAGAAAAAGAACGAATTAACAAGAGATATTCATTACCTAATTTTATAAAAGAAATAAGGAAATGTAGTTATAACTGGAATACGACTAAATTTATAAATCCCTATCGATCACAACTTGTTAAATATTACTTACTATTGGTGAAATATTGTTGTTGAAAATCTGTTGTTAAAAAAAAAGTTGTTGTTTTAATTATAAATCAAGTTGTGATTGAAGCTGTTATGTAGTAATTCTTATAAATATTGTACGTTCTATTAAACGTTAGAGCCTGAATTTCTAAAATTAATATTTTTTTTGTTTTTTTTTTTTTATGTATTTTTTGATTTTCAGCGTCCGGGTAACATTATTATAACAAAAAATAAATTTTAAAATGTTCCAGTTGAGTTTTAAACTGTAGCTACATATTTGGCAACACTAATTTAAACGGAGTACAAAAAAATTTTTCGCATTTCTCATTATTATATCAGCTATCAACTATCTACTGTTGAACATAAACCTTCCCCTTGGGGGGGTTTTGCCAGTAGTTGTCACGCTTGACAGGCGGATTGGCAACCGCAGTTAGGCTTTTGGTGATGTTTTAAGAGAATAGAATAGAATAGAATAGAAAATCATTTATTCAAATAAACTTACATTGAAGCACTTTTGAATTGTCATTACATTTTTTTTAATCTACCGCTCGTTCGGAAAGCTGTCTCATCACAAGAAGAACGAGCAAGAAACTTGCGTGTTGCTCTTTTAAATAATTTTATTATTACTTTACATTTTTAAGTTTAAGTGTGTGAATACAAACCACCAATTAGCACTAATTCAATTAAATACTCAAAAAGAAAAAAATATTGAATACATAACCAACTGGTTAAACAATTAATAAGAGGAAATCAGTCATAGTGATTAGAGCAGACCAGTCCCTACAAGCAGCACCCGTTCACGAGTATGACGGATGAGCCAGCCATCACTGCGCTCGACCATATTTTAGGGAGCCCAATGACCCGGCCCACCACGCCGCCACAAGTCTGGACATTTTAGTGAGCATGACTACTCAAAACACTAGACCACGTCAAAGCTACTCACAATTGCCATCTGATAGTTATAGTATTCACATTTTACATAAGAATGCATGCGGCAATTAATACAAAAACCGCTACGCTTTCATATTTCTAAAATCAATCAATTAAATCAAGTAAGCAATGAGAAAATAAAATTATAACGTTGTATGCTAATAAACTAATTATTTACTTGATATGTTGTCATCTATGAATTCGTCTATCCTGTAATAGGCTTTCTTACATAAAAATTGTTTAATATAAGATTTGAATTGCCTCTTTGTCAGATTTAATGCAGATTCTGGCAGTTTATTATAAAATCTTATGCAATTACCATAGAATGAATTACTGATTTTGTGCAGACGGCATTTAGGTAAAATAAGCTTATTTATATTGCGTAAGTTTCTACTTGTACAGTCTTTGAGTTTTTTAAAACTCTCTAAGTTCTTCCGTGTACGAGTATACATAATATTTTCATAAATGTATTGTGAAGTAACTGTGAGGATATTTGAGTCTTTAAAGCGCTGACGCAATGACTCTCTTGAACCCATACCATAAATAGAACGTATGGCTCTCTTTTGTAAAACAAATATAGTATTTATATCGGCTGCTTTACCCCATAGCAGTATGCCATAAGACATTATGCTATGGAAATAACTAAAATATACAAGTTTAGCCGTCGCCACGTCTGTTAATTGCCTAATTCTTCTAATTGCATATGCAGCAGAACTGAGTCTACTGGCCAATTTTGAAATATGGGGCCCCCATTGTAATTTCGAGTCCACTGTTATACCTAAAAAAACTGTATCATTAACAAAATTTACTATTTCGTCATTAAGCAATAACTGTGTATTTAGTCTTACATTAGGAAGTGTAAATTTTATACACTTTGTTTTGCTGGAATTTAATAATAGGTTATTACATGTAAACCAATTTAATATTGCAGACATAGCACAATTTACATCGTCTAATTGATTACTTTGACGTCCAATTTTAAACACTAACGAAGTATCATCCGCAAACAGCACTATATCTGCAATTTTCTCTACCATAAAGGGAAGGTCATTTATGTAGATTAAAAAGAGAAAGGGGCCTAAGATTGACCCTTGTGGAACGCCCATCTTAATATTAGCTCCCTTAGATTTTACACCGTCAATATCTACAGTTTGAACCCTATCCTCTAAATAAGTTCTCATTAATTTTAGATCATTATCTCTTATACCATAATGTTCGAGCTTATACAAAAGCGTTTTATGATCCACACAATCAAATGCCTTTGATAGGTCACAAAAAACTCCGAGTGCATCCTGTGACCTCTCCCAAGATTCGAAAATATGTGTCATTAGCGCAACACCTGCGTCAGTGGTAGACTTGCCGGCGAGAGACGCTGCTTCTCATCCTTCGGCCCTTAAGTTCCTTTAGTTGCCTATCGCAAGATACCCACACGAAAGGAACGGGTGGCCCCTTCTATGCCGGGGCCACAGGGCATATGAAACTCAAATTTATTTCGTTGAATATGTGAAACCATAAATACATATTACAAAATGACAATTAATATAAATTGTCAAGTATTTTTTACATAAATCAACATATTTACATACTCAGGTTCCTCAAATTTAGTATGTTTCTTCCATCATATAAATTTCTGATTTTCTAGAGTGATCAAATATATAATTTTTATTTTTTCTTCTGCATTCTCAATTAGACTTAGAGATACATAATTGTCGGTATGATCACCAGATTTTGAAACGTATTTTTTTTTAATTTGCTCTTTAATATTTTAGTATTAATAATTTTATAGTATGGTGATATCTACAAACCAGTACTTAAAAATACGTATTGAACTATTTAAATAAATTTCTTTGATATCATGTATATATGTTATAACATTGGATCATATTAATATATTAAATATTTATAGGCCAATGACAGAGATTCAAAAAATGCAAAGAAATTAAAACGAAAGAAGAATCAGTAACCTTGAAATTACAAATGAAAGAGTTCATTTGTAAGTTTTTTTTATCTTTTTTACTTATGGACAGATCTGTTTCTTTACATTCGTTTTCAATTAAAATTAAGAGAAAATAGTATCATGTTCATAATGAGTAATGATACGTAACTATCACTAAATATTCAAGTAAACTCACAATTTGTATGACGTTAAATTAAAAGGAATATAAAAAAAAAGTTTTAGGGAAAAATGTAGGTACTTGTAATAGCTCAGTGTTGTCATGTGGCAACAGGCATAAAGACCTTCCTAATATCAAATATATTTATGGAACTAAAACTCATTGTATGTTATTATAAACCTTAAGATATGTATGAATACATACTATATAAAGAAACAACGAGTTACACATAATAAAAATAAATGGAACTTTTTCGATTGACTTTTTTGTGAAATTTATGACAATAACTACCGGTTTAACTTACGTGTAATTAGATCGAAAGCAGGCGCGTATTTAGCCTCGCGCTCACGTCACAGCTGCTCATGATTAAGAATCACGAATCGATTCCGAAACTAGTCGAGCTTTCTCACTCTAATTACACGTGAGTTAAACCGGTAGTTATTACATTAAAATATAATATATGCTTGCAAATCTTTTAATAATGAAATATATGACAATAAATGTCAAATAAAATCATTGTTACTGTCAAACTTGATTGTTTTTTTTTTATATAAGAACTTGTAAATCAAAACAAGTATAGCGTTGCTATATGATAACTTCAGGCTCTAATGGGTAATATGCATTATTTCTATATTTCTGCTGTGCGAATTTATTTTTCTGTTATGTGAATTGTTGTCCACAGGCAAAATGATCATCAACGAGTACGCCAGGAAACACAACCTTAACATCTTCGACGGTCTCGAATTAAGGAACTCGACTCGCCAGTACGGACTTTAATAGTAATATAGTTTTTCCAAAACACAAACACACACATATAAAACACACACACACACACACACATTTTTTAAAACTAAACTGACACATTAACACAGTTTCCTATATTTTTTTACACATACATACAAACATCATTATGATCGCAATTATTATAATAAAGTATTGGAAAAACTAGTAAAATAGTTTTCCAAAACAAATAAATATGTTTGTTTGCGTATTTGCTTTCTTTTCTATGAACCGTATATTTTTATTTCTCATACATCCATATTCAGTTACTGTTCTGTTACTGATATGTTCGGAAAACTAATAATACCTACAGTTTTTTCAAAACACGAAATACACAGATAAACCTTAATCTTTTCCTCCTGCCCTTTTCCCATATTCTTCCATTCATCTCTATTTGCAGTCACTCATTTCATAAATTAATTAATATTCTAATATATATTACTAATACATTATTTATTTATTTGCTTACTTATTTGTCATTAGCATCATCCAGTGTTGCCAGATTGGGTATGATTTCGCAAATTTGGGTAAAAAATTTGTGTTCGCGAAATTTTTGAGAAATGTTTTGGAGAAATTTGAGTTTATTTTTAATTACTTTTTATATTTGTAAACTGTAATATAATATATGAATATAATAAAATTTACAAATGAAGACAAAACAGGGTAAGAGAAGTTAAGCTGTTAAGCGTAGGGCCTGGGAGTTTTATCTTTTTTCAGACGACTTCAAAAGGAAGTTTTTAATTTGGTAGTACGTTTTTTATGTTTGTTATCTCATTATCCCGTCAATTATAAATCAATTTGGAAAAATCTTTTTTTATTTGAAAGGATATACTTACCGGCTGGTCCCATAGAAATTTTATCAAAGTTGGTTCAGTAGTTTTGTTTTGAAATAAAAATAACTTGATTTATCACAATTAAAGTCGGTTTTTTTTAACTAAATCTTATTTTCGTCGTTTATATTATGGCATATAACAAATAGTGAAAATCGATACTTTATGATTGCGTAAAAGGGAAGAAAACTCTATCAATATAATAGACAAAACATTTGGCATTCGGGTGAAATTCTAAAATAGCACCTGGCAATCCTGTTATTTTCATTTCTGTAAGAACCTATTAATGCCCCTTTTTCGAGAATATACCCATTCACGCATGTTAGAATTAAAAAAATAATTAACTACATATTGATATAGGCTTTACTATACCTACATATACATATATAAATACAGAAAAGTAAGCACACTTACGGAACTGAATTTGTAATACTAAATCTGTTTTGTTGTTAAAAAAAAAGGTTAACAGCACTCCTGCGATGTCTCTGATGTTACGGATGCTCATGGGCGGCGGTAGTCACTTCCCATTAGGGGAACCGTACGCTCGTTTGCTCCCTGAGTTATAAAAAAGAAAAACATTTTTTTTGCTAAGAGAAACAAACTCACTTTTTCTTTATAAATAAAGTATATATAGATAAGTATAAATCGTTGTACATGTTTACGAGTATCTTCTTATTCTTACTTATTCCACATTATGCGACAGATCTTGATTTATCAGATTTTTTTTACTGGCATTTAGATATATTTTACGTAAGTTAGCATTTTCCATTTAGTACCTATGCGATGTAGGGTTTAGGCATGTAGTAAAATACAAAATGATATAGTTAGGATAAATAGTTTTCTTTTTTAATGATAAATAACATTATGTTTTAACTAAATATGGTATCTGAACAATTTTTGTTTGTACTACATTTCATCTCGTCAGACAACTTGAAACGTAATCGAACAGCGCAATCTCAGTGCATTTGTCTCCGTCGCAGAGTAAGAAATACGTAATTTGTAACCCGTCAACCATCCGCAGTCAGGTTCGTTGAGAGGTTATTTATTTTCTTAGAGCAATTAGTATTACAAAACAAAGTTATATTAAACTTGCCGACTCGACAGATGTCGGTATTCTTTTCACAAAAGAAAGCGCAAAGGGTTCTGCCCATACAGCTCATATCTATCGTAATGATTCTTTCAAATTATTCAGTTTTCTTGGATTCAGATATTTTGAAATTATATACTCGTAAAGAGGTAAATGTCCTTGGGTCTTTCAAAAGTTCTTAAAGCGCGCGCGGCTTATACTGTTCACTTTTGTAAATTGCAAATAATCGATGTAAAAAGACGCGATTGATATTAATCTTTGAATTGCAACTAGGAACAATTTATATGGGAAAAATAAAAATAGGGTTTTCACGTTTCTCCGGCAATTTTTTATTTTTCTTTTCACATTACTCTTTTCATAGAAATTTCCTTCGGACATACGATTATTTGAAAAAAGACTGCTGTATCGGTCCAGTTGTTATCAAGTTTTATGCTTAGCAACATATTTAGAGATTAATTTGCAACCAACTTCAAAAAAGAAGGAGGTACTCATTCGGTTGTATTATATATCATTATTTATGAACTGATTTGGAAAATCTTATTTTATTTGAAAGCATATATTTTTAGATATTCGAATATAGTTAATTAATTATTCATATATATTAATTATATACAAAATTAAATATATTATATATAAAAATATAATCTATCTAATATATACACACCTTACATCTCATTGTTATATTGATTCTATGGAAATTTTATAAAAATCCGTTCAGTAGTGTTGTTTTCAAATCAAAAAACTAGTTTTCCAAATGGAATGATTAAAGTTTTTTTTTTTGTGCAACAAAATCTTTGAAGTCTGATTCACAAAGTTTCTATCCTAATATATTTAATTTTATGTAGATATCACTAACAATATCGATTTCGCCATGTATATAAATATGGTAATATTGTGTTCGTCCCTCTTGCACAATGATTAATGTCCGCTGTCAAACTGGCTCGCAAAACCGCTTACTGTCGCTGCGTGCGTACGCGCATCTCTTTTGTTGTTTGCAAGTACGTCTGGCTACCAGCCAATATCGTCTGAAGTAGACCATTGTAGCTTTAGCATGCCACCTATGCACTGTTTTTTTTTTGGTTTTCTTATTTTTTTTCAATCAATCAATTATTTATTTGTATAAACATAGATATGTTATAAATTCGATGTTGTAGAACATGTAATGCGCTATGTATTTATTTATTTATTATTTATTTTCTACAAAGTAGTGTTACTTGATTATGTAGGTCTTCTAATGATTTTTTGTTTTATTTTTGAATGAACCAACCTAACTGGAAAGTGGTAGCCATCGCCTATGGATATGAACAGTATTATGGACATCACAGTATATACTGTGTTTACTGAATATCTATGTTTTGGACAAAGTAATTAATTGGACATTATACAAAATGACCAATGAAATTAATGTGATAATAACTATTGAAATTATTAAAAATCCCGGACATTATATATAATGTCTGGCACCTACTGTGTACAGTAATAAAAGACATTAATTTTGATATTAAATAAAAAAAAAATAACTAATAACATAAAGTTTCTTTATCCTTATGATTATGCTGCATCCTATGATTATAAGACTTTAAATTAATAAAACATTAGCAATAAATTGTACTTATTAGGAGGGGAGTTCTATACTTAGAATTTACTAGTTTTTAGCAGTTGAAACTTAATAAAATCAAATAAAAATATATCTTCGTTTCACGAATACTCAGATAATGAAACGGAAATGAGTATAAGTAGTATATTAATTATCATATTTGTTTATTACTAGCTTTTACATGCGACTCTGTCCGACTATCCGGGATATGTTTATTGATCAGGATAAGAAGTAACTTATAATATTCTTCTCCATCCTTTATAGTAAGTGTGTACTAATAGTATACTAATAATATACTAATACATAGCCTATAATATTCTTCTCCATCCTTTATAGTAAGTGTGTACTAATAGTATACTAATATTTAGCCTATAATATTCTTCACCATCCTTTATAGTAAGTGTGTACTAATAGTATACTAATATATAGCCTATAATATTCTTCTCCATCCTTTATAGTAAGTGTATACTAATAATATACTAATATATACTGAATAGGCATAGAATACTAGAGACAAACTTTAAACTTTAGTGGTAAACTTGTCGAACTTATTCTATGATTAATTACTATACTAGCACTATGAAACCCTATTTTTATAAAATTTTTAATTCAAATAATTCTTATTCATTTAAACTTGTTTACAAGAATCTTCTTTTTAAATCTATTGCAGGGTTCGGAAAGTTATCTATCTAGTTTTAACTTATTGTATAGTATTCAGATATTATTGAACTTTTTTTTTTCAATGTTGACAGGTATGCAACTAGTAAGTCGCATAGTAATATATAATTTTAATGTAATTAAGTAATATTGTAATTAATAATTAAATAGCATACCACAATTTGTTCTCGGCGGATGCTTACAATTACGTTCTCTTATCAATTTAACCACAAGGGAACTAATTCACATTAAATAACATGCTTCAAGTGTATAATGCTGCATTTGGGGCTATGAAACGAACGAAAGCTTAATCCTTATAAATATAATAATTGCGAATGTTTATCTGTTATTTCGTAGTTCTATAGTAGTTCCGTTAATCATCACGAAATTTGGTATACTCGAACATGTAGGATTTGCGGTAGAAAACCAGACTTACCAGAGGGAGACTTTGTAATAAAGTCGATTGCTTGGGTACCTCTGTCCCATTCGTGTTTCAACCGTGAAGCAGCTGTGTTTGCATGGCTGTGTTTCGGTTTAAAGGGTGGGATATGGCGTGAATTTACTGGGTACAGAGGAATAACACCTGAGTCCTCAGGAATAGCAACGCATGGGGGTATCATGGGTGAAACAGTATACTCTGTTATGTCCATGGTACTGCTCATGTCTATAGACGACGGTTACCACTTTCTATCAGGTGGACCGTCAGCTTGTTTGCCATTCTAAGTTGTATAAAAAAAAAAGATACTGTAAAATATGTTTATAAAGATTAAAATTATTGATAATGAACAAAAAAAAAGTAAACAGCAAATTACAATAATTACGAAAGTGCAAATTGTAATTAATTAGTTCTCTCCCTTTAACGGCGATACATTTTTAGAGCGTAATTTTTTTAATAGATTTTGTCATTCGTGTACATTCAAAGAATCTGTACTTATTTCCTTTGCTGTAGATCTTCTGTTATTAGAATTTAAAATCAAAATATAATACGGTACTCTCGTTATTATAATATATACCGCGAAATCCATCAAACAAACCCGTTTTTCTGATTTATTGTGAAGTTTCTCGCAGACAATTTTGCTTTTTGTATCAATTGTGTTAATGCTGACATTTCTAAATATGGTGCTAGACTAGCATTGAATGCAATATCTTTGTTGCAGTTTATAAAAATTAAAATGTTATATATGTGTTGTTATATTGTTTTCTTGTAATCGTGTGTACCAATTATGAGCCTATCCAAACGCTGATTTAAGAGCCCGCGCTATTCTTTTTCTTTTGTTCAGATAATAATATTGAACACTTTTTTTGTATTTACAACCGATTTCAAAATTGTATTTTTGTATTTTTTTTTATGTTTCTTTTTACATAAGTTTGTCAATTATAAATTTATTTGGAAAATTGTTTTTTTATCAGTAAGGATATACTTTCAGATTGGTGCCATAGAAATTTTATCAACATTAGTTTAATAGATTACTTTTTAAATAAAGGTTTTTCTTGGAAAACAATTATTATATATAAAAAGTATTGCAATTTACCAAAAAGTGACGGTAGGTATATATTTTTGTTTATTAATTTATACATTGTAGCCAACGATGTGTATATTAGAAACAACAAGAACTACGGTCTATACTTATCATATAATTATTCAGGTATATATAAATATTATATATAAATATATATATATATATATATATATATATATATATATATATATATATATATATATATATATATATATTTAAAAGAAATACTTAATAATTGTTTTTTATTTGTTAATATAATTATCACTATTATCCTTATATTAGTCACACTTTTGTAAATGTAATAATATGTTTAAATTTTCTTAATTTAATTAATGATTACAGGCCAGTTTTTGTTGCCATAGTATATTTATACGGTTCTTATAATAATGTTGCAAATTCAGTTTCTCATTTCATTTACAAATAACACTGTACACTCACACACAAACGTAACAAAAGTGCTTACACACAAAACAATATTCACACATATCGATAAAAGTGGTCAACTCAGCGAATCAATCGAATCAACACTGTTTAACCAGTCGTGATTTCCACTTTGCAGTGACCGGACGAAGGTGGAGAAATTCGAAATATAAAAAAAGAGCATAATAATGTCAGTGACGTTCGAAATATTAATTTCGATGAGTCGAGTTGAAACGCGCGGCCGTTATAGTGATGTGCTAGTGTGTGTTATCGATATTATTTTATTTAGCGTTATTTTCTTTTTTGTAGGAAAATGCTGCAAAGCGAAATTAATAATATAAGTGGTGTACTGTCATCATCAATGAAGTTGTTTTGCGAATGATACTTTGTTTTACAAGTGCGTTGTTTTGTGTGGACACGTGCTGTGCGCCGTAGTGTGTTGCGAATACCGTCGGACAATACTGCGCTTGCTACACCGGACAATTAGGTAAGTTTTCCTTTAGTTACTATATAACTATACTGTATTATACGATACATTTACCGCTACAGACTTTACAAAAAGATATTTACAAAAAAGTTTAAATTGTTAAATTGTTGTTTTTGGAGATTAAACCAAAAAGGTTTTGAAAAGTTTAAATGTTTTCTTGTATCGTATAATCATGTTATTAAATACTACATAATGAAAGTAATAGTTTGTAAAAAGACCTATAACCGTCATTTTTATGTAGGTATATTAAATATACTTACTTAATATTATTTAGCATTGCGATTGTACTATTTTATAAGTTTTTACGGATTTAACGGATGAATTTTATTATACATGCATTCATTTGACATTATTAGCATATAAAATTTATATACGTCGTAAATTTCCAAGGTTAAATTGTAACTATAAAATTTAACTATGTACACGTTATTTTACTTTTTACGATGTTGAAATATATTCGTTTAAACTACGGATCAAGATTAGACTTTAACCAAGTAATATTGTTAACTTAAAAAAATCGAAGTGTTTGTTTTTTTTTTAATTTAAAACTCGACTGCTTAAAATATTTAATAGCGATTTATAAAAATAGAAATGTAACTTAAAATTATTCTATCGTTAAAAACATATTATGAACAGCACTATTTCTGTTTTCTTATTATTATCTATTTAGTTTCAAGCATTTAAAGATATTGCTAGCCGTAGATCAACCGACCTGTTATCTATCATAACATATTCATAACAGTTTTGACAAGTTAGTGTTAATATATAGATTTGAAAACAGTTTAGCAGTAGGTTCAGAATAGATATACCCACTTATTCATAAATAGATAGATAGATAGATACTCTTTATTGTTTCCTCCAAAAGATTACAATAGTAAACTTATTATAAGTATAAACAAATACTAAAATCTTCTACAAATCTATTTTAACTATTACACTGTTTTGTTACTTTATTTCAAATTACAAATTTAGCGCAAGAGAGAGAGAGAGAAGATAGTTCAATAGCTAAAATAGGTTTATGAGAGGGTTGACTTTTTATGAATTAGGCGAATAGAGTTTCAACGTCAGTCAGGAACGGAATATGTCAGAATGACAGATCAGTTACATAGAGAAGTGACACAAGAATCTATTGATAGACACGTTTGCCTTAGCGCGCATATAGGAGTAAACAAGACGCTACATATAATTGTCGTGCTCTGTCTTACGCATAATGTATCTATAGCGATAACATATCTATCGGCGGATACATGAAATAATAGTGAAAATATTACTTTAATTTACATTACGTAATTCATATAATTTCTTTGACAATTTCACATGTAATGTAAATCCCTATTTGTAACCTCTAATGTCGATAACCGTTGCTTTTGCATACACCAGTATAGTATTATATTATCTGTGGTGTCACTAATGAGTGCGTACTACTAGTTTCACGAAAGTAAAACAGTTCATACTCCACGTGACTTTTTTTAACTATTGTCATGACGACATCGTGTAAAAGTCGTGTAAAATCAATCCGCGAAATTTTCGTAGATGGCGGAACCATAATCTTATCGATAGATTATTTTTCCAACATTTTGGGTTATTGACACTAATTCAGGTAAATTATTATTTTTATACATGAAATTGGGTTCGTAATATAATTATATATCTCGTTCCTTTGTTGACACTTTTTCTGTTCGAGTTGGTAGGTACTTTATTTAAGATCAGATACATTTTGTTTGTTATTTAGTATTTATTGCGTTTTACGCATTAGAATTAATTATGCCCTTATTATCACTAATGTGGTCAAGTGGGTAAAACTACATTCTGATAAACAAACATTATTAGCTTAATTAAATTAAATTATAGGTAGGTTGAAATTATTAATTTGATGATAACAAAGATAACTGTGCATATAATGACATTAAGAGTTTATATTGTTTATTATAAATGTGGTTGCCTATAAATGCAAGAACGGTGAGATCTGAGCTGCCAGTGTATTGTATTAAAACTTAGCTTTATTGTAGCTGTATCTTATGTTGGTAATCCTGTAAATAAATAAATAAATAAATAACTTGTATATTTTACTACGCCAAGAAACAGTTATTTTTTTAATAATAAAAGATTGACTGAACATAAAAATATACAGCCATGGGCTTATAGTAATTTCAAAGTTAATTATATGTGTATAAAATGTAGCATTATGCCCAGCACATTAGTGTCTAAATAAGGCCTAGCCTGTATCTTAGACACTAAATCATTTCACAAAGAAGAGAAAGTTATTTCAATCATGAACAACGCAGTGTTTCATAGGCACATAATAGACACATACAATTTAAATATTTGAATTTAGAACATGGAATTCGTTGAACTGAACTGAATTGTCACAATATTGATATTTTTATTTTGTCTTTATTTGGTCTCCCAGCAATCGTTACACTGATAAAATGCAATATTAAGATTACTATCTTAATAGATATACATACATAGTTTACATTCATTTTAAGGGAAACACAGTATGCTAATTAATAAACAAACAATTATATACTTACTGTCGAGGTATTTAACATAGGTATAGTTTTTAAATTCAATAAATAATTACTTTACATAAATCAATTTTTTTTTATATTAAATTAATTATTATTGTTATATCAGCCGTTAACTGTCCTCTCCTTAACATAGGTCTTCCCCATAAGGAGAGTTTAGTCAGTGGTTGCCACACTTGGCAGGCGGGCTGACAACTGCAACTAGCTTTTAGTGATTTTTTAAAAGAGCTGCTCATCCCTCGACCATTAAGTTGATAAATCAGTACGGGAGTAAAGCCTACTGACTGCAAAAAAATACAAAATCGGTTCACAATTAGCAAAGATTTAGAGTAACTTATATATAAAATAAATTACAAGCGATTTGAGAACGTTCTATTTTTGAGTCGCTTGTAAATACCAAGCGAATTTAGGATACCCTCCTTTTAGAAGCCTCTTAAAATAAACAGAACAAACGGTTTCTTTTGTGTTAATTGCTTATATATTTATGTACTTGCACTATGGTTTTTAACTATGTAATATTATTGTATAGCTTTTGCTTTATTGTGTTTCATTGTTAAATGATCAACTTCGAAAAAATACGTGAACTTTATTAAATATATCAAGTATAAAAAACACAGATTAGTTATAGACAGAATGTTAATTATTTGAAACGTCTACATAAAACTGTAGGTACAAAAATATAAATAAATAAATGAAATCTATCAATATAAGTTGTGGTTTTATCACTGTTGCATTTGTATTATTATACTTTAGGAGCTGTGCTATAACCGCGAGCAGTTTACAGTTTTATAATATGCAATTAGGGATTGTAAAAATGTTAAATGGATCCCCGTAATGGCGTAAGTTGTAAAAGGCGCCCGTGTCGTAATGAGTGCCGTATAGAAATATTGTATTTATTCCCCCGATTCCGAGAAATGCAATAACATTTTTGCAATTATGTTATGGGTGTGTTTTATACGTGCCGTTCACTTGTTAGTGACTTGTTAACTTGCGGCCATCTTTGAATTATTTTCACTGTCAAAATTTTATTTATTCGATTTACAAAAATAGGCTTTCCGTTCGATGAGATGAGATACAATCGCGTAACATTGCCATAAGTTGTGTTACTTCTTTTTCTATTCTTTTATTTCTTTTTACTTTCGTGTGTATCTAGTCTTTTGTTATTTGTGTGTTGTAAGTTGTAATGTACATCACTACATATTATAAAAACAAAGTCCTCAATCGCGGCTGTCTGTCTGTCTGTCACGTGGACACCCCGTGACCCCGCGCTTCGCAAGAAATTTTTCTTAGTGGAACGTTTATGGGTCTCATATTGAAGAGTTTTTCATGTTGAGTATTTGTTAGAGTATATGTCTGTCGCCTGGATGTTGTAGATGGCGTTCTTGAAAGATGAAATGATAACCCGATGGTAGTACAAATTTGACACATTTATTTCACAACTTAATAGTACTATTTTTGGTCCATTTAGGTAGAAATTTGAGCAGAGAGAGGGCGCTATTGCCATTAAAAAAATAAATTAAAAGTATTGTTGCTAAATGATTATCGTTTATATTGTTATATAATTGTTTTTTTTTTTTTTTTTTTACTTCTTAACATGTTCAATAAGGCCGTTTTTATAGAGTTAGAATGTTGGATTTATAAATAGTGTTGGAAATCAAAGAGCATAAAGTCCTCCGAACACGATTGCACCATTTTTTCCTATTTTCACTGAAGCAATTTAAAGTCGAGCCATGCAAATATGGCAATAAAAGTTTCCGAGTTCATTTTCAATTACGGACAGTCGTCGTAAAAATTTAAAACGCGGTATCTGCCAATAGGATTCGTTCACAGCAGTGTTGCCATGCTGTGTGTTATAATTTCTTTTCTGGCTATTTCATAACCGCAAAACAGATTACCCGTATCCCCTATACGTTAGAAATCTATACTAGACCAACAGTAATATTTGTAACACGGTACACGGTTATGGTTCTTATTGAATAGCGATAAAGGTTATTTTTGATTGTACTAATGTAAGATTACATATTTTCATAGCGGTTTTTCGTTCACTTTTAAACAAAGTTGACTGCGGTAGGTCGCAGTAGCAAGATATTCTGTTATTTTGAATATTAGAATACTGAAAGGTAATTATTTATGTTGAAGTGTTAAAATTGAGCAAAAAATTTTTTTTTATTTTCATGTTTAGATTCGATTCGATTGTTAAGAGTATCAGGGGTTAATTGCACTAATCAGATATTGATTTAAAATAAATATTGAAACATATTAAAAGAAATATGATAGAGACAGAAATAAATGTTTTATTCGTTCTTTTTGCTCTGTAAAGTTCCAAAGTTACAAACAAAGAGAAAAAGTAAAGTTAGAAAATGAAGTTAGAACTTCCACGACGCTATTAATATTTTGCTCTCCATTATTGGATTCTAATTATTTTAAAAATAGCTGTTATCTACGACTTCGTCCACGTGATAGGGATATGTTTATTGAACGGGATAAAAAGTAACCTATATCCTTTTCCATCTCATATAGTACGTGTGTATACCAAATTTCATAGTGATTGGTTAAGCCGTTTAGGTGCTTCAAGTAACAAACAAACTCACTTTCATTTTTATAATATTAGTAAAGATAAAAACAATGATGATTTTACCAGTCAGTATTAATAACGTCACAATTTACAATTAAAGTAGCTGTACTTTTTGTTGTACAAAATTTACTAACGGTTATTTCATTAGATTTATTTTGTTTAATTCCGCTACCATTAGTATGCATGCGACTGCCAACACTCGAAGATGGACCACCACTATTACTACCATAAGTTCCACCTTTTATATTAGCTATCAATCTTCGACTGCTATTTTTCTCGCGCACGTTTTACGACACTAATCAACCAAGTCGTAATTTAAGCAGGCAAAACAGTAGAATATAGCTAGTAAACAATAATTATAATTGAACATTTTAAACAAAATAATTATTTATTATCCGCGTTCCTATCGAAAGTGAGTTTGTTTATTACCTCTTAACGCCTCAACTGTTTAATCAATCGTTCTGAAATTTAGTATACACGTACCATTTGGGATAGAGTAGGACATAGGCTACTTTTATCCCGGTCAATGAACATATCCCGATCACGTGGACAAAGTCACCTTTGAGTAAACAATAATTGTAATTAAATGTTTTAAACAAAATAATATATTTATTATTATATTATAATTAATATTTATTTATAAGTAGTAATTATAATTGATAACGAATCAAACGCATACATATAGCAACTGTTCCAATCTGAATTGCAATAGCTCGTTATCAGTATTAACTCGACCTGCAACACGTGAAAATTATTGCCAATTATCAATGTATTTAATGATTACGACCCTAATGTCTTTGTAGAACTGTTGATAACCCCTTTCTTAATATTATAATCTTGGACTCGTGTGGCTTCAGTGTTTATTAAGTGCTTAGTTCCGTTTTCACGCAACAAGTAAGTGGAGTTGGTGATCTTTGTGTGATAAGCAAGCGGAGAGACATGTTAATGTGTTATATATATATATATATATATATATATATATATATATATATATATATATATATATATATATATATATATATATATGTATATATATGTATATACAAAAAAATGTATTTATATTTACTCGTAATTAATTAAATATGAAATATTTTTACTTGTCCCATTACGTAAACTCAATAATTGTAGAAAATAAGCAATCTGAAGGGCAGTGCTCACATAGCTTGTAGAATCGATAGCTTATGGGAAAGATTCTTGTGTGGCACACCCATACGGTTAAACGCTATATAGGACGACCCTTCACTAGATGGAGTGACGATCTCTAATACATTGCAGTGCGGCAGTAGATGCAAGTGCCTCAGGCCCGTTCCTTACAATCTATGGGGGAGGCTTATGTTCATTGGTGGACAGATAATGGCTATGTTAGTAATGATGATGACGATAATGACAGGTTTTTATAGTCGCCGATTCCACTCAAAAACCGTTCACCGTGTTTCAACCGTGAAGCAGTTGTGTTTGCATGGCTGTGTTTCGGTTTGAAGGGTGGGATATGGCGTGAATTTACTGGGTACGGAGGAATAACACCTGAGTCCTCGGGAATGGCAACGCATGGGGGATATCATGGGCAAAACAGTTTACTCTGTTATGTCCATGGTACTGCTCATGTCTATAGGCGACGGTTACTACTTTCCATCAGGTAGGCCGTCAGCTTGTTTGCTATTATAAGTTGTATAAAAAAAATCTCAGATTTTTTTTTTATGTTAATTAAAAGAAGTATTCTGATCTTTATTTACTGTTTTACTTATATTAAAATATGTATGTTTGTTTATTTGTTTGAACCTTAATCTTTGCTGAATCTTACATTTAGTAATAGTTTATAAAACGGCATATTTTATATTGCCTATCCAATCGTCCAATTTGTTTTCCATATTTGTATATTATGGAATAAAATAATTTTATTTTTAATACTTGATTGTGGCCTGTTTCCATATGCGGCATCCGTTTACAGAGTTGCAGTCTCTTATCTTTATTATAGTCCCATATTTAGATATATTGTAATATCAACTCTGTATCCAAGTGGAATAATATTATATTATGACACGAGTATCAATGGCCAAAGGACTTGTATAATGAATGAATGAAACACTAGTTATTTCATTCATACCTTTATTTTTAATACATATTGATTAAACACACATGAGTCATAAGAGATGTATTTCGAAATATTTTTTTGCTGATAAATTTAGAAGTCTGTGAATGAATTAATAAAAAAATGTTTATTTTTCTGTTGATATTAAATGATCTTAAATTAATATGTGCAAAAATTAATCTCTCGTTTGACTAAACACTGATATTGTATGACTCATGTATTTGACGTTTACTTTCGTACGTCACCCACCGCCCTATTTCTATTTATTCAAGGTGCGTTAGAGTGTGGACATGCATTGGTTTCCTAGTATCACATTGGTAAAGACCAATATAAAATAATATTGGATAGTTCTCTCTTAAGTTTTATTCATTCATAGTCCAATTTCCCATAGAAATAGTAATAGTTTCCCTCAAAGAATGATACAGATCACATAATCATATGTAAACAAAAAAAAAATGTGTATTTAGAAATGTTTTTTATACCACATATTAAATATTTTTCTGGTAGTGAATGCAGAAGTGTTATTAGAAATATTTTCCTGACGGTGAACTCTGAAGTGTGTTTAGAAATACTTCCCCGGTAGTCTATCCAGTGATTAGAAATATTTTGTGAAAAATCTTTGTTTTTTCATAGAATTTTAATTTAGTATTTGTAAAAGATCTAAACAGACTAATCGCGAACAATCAAGTAATGAATAAACTTTATCACTTTGCGTGCAAAATATTGTTTTTTTTTAATCTATTTTAATGTAATCTAGTCGTGGAGTTTGAAGTAAATAAAGTGTAAATTAATAAAATTCCTTAGACATCTTTACGGCTTGTTTGTCATTGTTTAGCGTAAAGTTAACTGATGTTTCGTTAAATCTATCTATAGTATTAAAGTTACCTTTAGATAGGAATTCTGTTAAATAAGAATATTGCGCATATTCTGGCCCTTGGTTGGTAATTATTTTTAAAACGTCGGATTATAAGAAGATAAATCTTATTTTAAGCATGAACGACATATTAGGACGTGTTTTATACGAACATTTCTTTAACCCTAATCGTTTACTGAAACTGCCGAAATGATTGCCTGTTGAGTTCATCGAGCTAGTTGATCTGTCATATATATATGAGATAGTTTTATTTTTTCTTAGGGTTGTCACAACCCTTAAAATTAAAATGTCATTTAAAAATTAAACCTTTCATCTATCAATTGTTTTAGTAGATATATAAATAGATACTGTGATTCCGATTCTGACATATTATTATTGAGTTAAGTTTTAATCCAAAATTATATTTATATATAATTCTAATAGATAATTTTAAAGAACCATCCTCTCGAAGTAGACTTCTTAATTATATTTTTTTTTTAACTCAAATACAAAATTACTTTTGAAAGGTAACGATATTTAAATTTAAAGTATTATACAATACACATGATCCTGATGTTACAGACGTCTATAGGCTACAGTAATCGTTTACCATCAGGCGGGCTGTATGCTTGATTGTATTTTATGGTAATTGTGTATTAAAAAAAACACAATTACCATAAAATAATCCAGCTTATAAAATTAGCATAATTTTTCTCATTATATAATTAATCCATGTTTTGTTGTTATGATTATACAAACAACACAACAAATAAATCTTTTAGCCGTAAACATCCGGAAACATAATTAATCGTGGTCACCCATCTCATTTATATCCCCCAGTGTCCAGACTCGTTAATTTGCGCCAAACACATCCTTCCCGTGCTATAAAACTACTGGAATGGGTTAGATTTATAACGTAACCACACTCTAAGTTATCTGTTGCAATTAATTATGACTGAATTCACATTAAATCATTGTGGCGGTGACAGCTCAGTCGGAAGATGGTTGACAACGATCCGGGGATCTTGAGATCGAATCTCAGCTTCTGAATTTTTGGATTCATGTGTTTTTTTTTTAACTGTTAAAGTTGTAAACAAGCACAACTACACTACAAACGGCCCGTCTGATGTGAAAATTACCGTAGCGAATACCGGATTTTTTTTTCAGTACATTTAGTCATTTATTGGATTAACTATAAAATATTATAAATGTACGAGTAAAAGTCGAACTGTTTATAACAAATATTTTATCGCCTTAACGAGTTAATCAATCCTTAGGAAATTAGGTTACGCTATACATGGTGAAGAAGGATACATAAGACTTATATCCCGATCAATGAACATATCCCAGACACGGACGGAGTTGCGTGTAAAAGTTAGTATTTAAATTTATTTAACAAAATCTAATCTTAGAATGTGAACGAGCCCTAAAGATCTTTATCTAAGCCGTTTCATGAAAGTTTGTATGCTATAAATTATGTTTTATTATGAAATAATTGGTCTTTTACGTTGTTGAAAATTTTCGTTGCTTTTTATAGGTAGGGTAATGGTTCTCAAACTTTAATCCAATACTACGTTATTCAACATTCCGGATTATAGATTAAATCGTCTTAATCAATTACAAGCTACATTGTTTTTAAATCATATAGTATTGTAAATATGAAATTGTGGTTGTTAGCTCTTGACCCTTTAACATCTCAATCCATCGTTAAGAGAAATTTGACATACGCGTAATATTTGGGATGGAGAAGGATGTAGGTTACTTTTATCCCGTTCGTTCCCAGTCATAGACAAGGACTTAATTCTTATTATGTAGAAAGTCGTAACGACATTTGTACATGGGTATCGTCTATGTATAGACATCGACTAGTGTTTTACAAAACTCAATAAAAGACTAGTTTTAAAAAGTTAGTTTTATGTATGACTAGGTTTTTGCCCGCTACTTCGTACGCGTGGTATCAGAAGTATGAAATAAAATAGACTACTTCTAGATGGCGTTTCAGAATAAAAGATACATCAGCTTTTAAATTAGGCGTTCAGAAACATAATTGTGGAAACAGTATGCAATTTGGTGCAGTACATTTTGTGTGATGATGGAATAACCACACAAAAATGGAGGACGCAGAAAAATACTTAAAAGCAATTTTTTTGAAATCTATAAGTCTTATTAATATTAATTGTTCTTAATTATATCCCATATATTGACATCGTTTAATTACAATTTTATTATATTAGTATTTAAGATTATGTTAAAAAATACATTCCAGTTTATTTTATATCCTCGAACAAATCTTTTGAAAGGGTTCAGTGTGGTGTAGTAATGGTCAATCAAGACCAAATTTGGTTTTAATCGATTATCGATCTTTTATTTGGTTGAAATCGATTATTTTGTTTGTTTAGAATTTGAATTAATTTAATTTGAAGTTATTTATTTATTTATTCATTAGTACATGTATGTATGTGTACAAGGCAAGCATAATGTTCAAAGCATCCTCTACCGGTCAATCTTAAGGAAGTGATGTTTTCGTAAGCGTATTGGGAAACTGTAAAAGCTAGCTTGATGAAATAAATAAAAGTAACAGTAGATATCTGTATGTCTCATGGGGCCTTTGGTGCCATCGATTGTTATGAAATTTGACACAGACGTCGTATATGAGATTTTGAAGGATGTAAGGGTACTTTTATCTTGCTCTGTCAATTGTCCCTTCCTGTCACACGGAGAAAGTTGCAGAAAATTCTAATGAATAAATAAATAATCGTAATACGTCGTTAAATAATAATAAAAAAGGAAATATGCATGAAAATGTTACAGTGACCCCATGTGCGCGCTATACTCTCGCAGGCCCGTGAGGTGTATGATAGGTGAGGATGAAGTAAGGTCAGTTGGACCATCGGCATTCACTATAGTCTACGATGGGACCATAAATAATTATCTATATTCAAATTTGTAAAATTAGCACTAGCGGTTTCAGAGAAGTTACCTTCCACGAACACTCAGGCTGTGGAATAAGCTATTTTACTTAACTAGGTGTTATCTTGCGCAAGTCCGTATCACTGGTTATTCGATTAAAATTATTTAATTCCGCTACCATTAGTATGTGTGTGACGGCCAACACTCGAAGATTATAAAGATTATGCATATTAGCCATCAATCTCCGACTGCCATTTCGTTTGCGCACGTTTTACGACACGTGTTTTACGTCTAAACAAGTTTTCAGGCAAATTATTAGATTTGCCTTTATTTTTTTGTTTTGTTTTGATTTGATCTGAATTGAATTCGCAGTTTGAGCGCCGAATGGTTAACACTAGGCACTGAACAGCAATCTAATAATTTGCCTGAAAATGTAATTTCACAAGAGACTACAGTATTAGATTCTTCAAAAAGAGCATAGCTTCTAAGGTTACTTTAGGGTCAACAACACGCACTTGAAAATCCTAGTGTTGCAGGCGTCCATAGTTTACAGTGACTGTTTCTCACCAGACGGGTTGTATACTTGTTTGCTATTTTTTGTTAGTTTCTTATATTGTAAATGTTATTGTAGTAAAAAACTTTGTAATACTAGTATTGTTTATACTTAATATAACGTTTTTACCTCATGTATTAACTGATCTAATTTAAGGCGAAAAATGTAACATATTTTTTCATATAAGTTTAAACACTGGATGAATTGAAGTCGGACTTCAGGATAAATTCATCACAGTTCGTTGTGTTCAAACAATACTCTCTGTGACATTAGTTTATTTGTATATCATTGGAACACCTTTATAAACTTGGATCAACTTCAGCAACAGTTGTTACCATTTGTGGAGTAACTTCTAGAAGTTTTGTTCATTGCGGCTTTCTCGGCTCGCCGGGAGGTGTCGTGAATTTTCGGGGTCACGCACGGTTGAGTTTATAAATTTGGTCCCTATTACTTTAAAAGTAAGGTGGAAATTTGCTTGCTCATTGTGTATATAAAATTCATTTGTCACCGACAGTTTGCGGTGCAAAGTTCCCGTCTCTTACCGCAAATAAACGTTTCGGAAAACAATCAACGCAGCCACCAGACGGACTTGCTAAAAGTAATGTCCTGTGGGTAATCAATAATTTAATTATATTGGTTTTCGTTTGTGTCTCATATTTCGTTTATAATTTTACATAGTTTTCAATTGATCGGTTTAAAAAAGTATAAAGTTCTCAATCAGACAGCAGTGTGTAAGATATTAGTGATTTTATTGACTACCTTTTTAAACGATATTGTTTATTCCCGTTCACTTCATAACATACCCACGAATTTTGTACCAATGGAATTATTTTTTTCTTGTGGAACAACGTATTAAGTTGTTTTTATTATTTCACTTAAAATATTTCTACATATATGTAATATATTTGTAGATAATGTGGCATGTTTACGCAAAACAAAAGTTGGAGGTACAAGGAAAGAACGATAATGCGCGTGCTTGATTGAATTCACTTTAAAAAGCTCTTTTAAAGAAATAAACAACAAGTATTCGTATATATTTTCATACAGTCGGTCGACAGACAGACTCATTCGCGCATTTTTAGTAATTGAGTCGTCTTGTCTCTCGTCCAATATAAAGGGTGTACTACAATAAAAATGTTGAAAAATTTTAAAACACATAAAGCCAACGCGCTGCACGGGATCCAGGCTCCAGGCCCGATAGTAAAGCGGCTATGTCCGATATCGCGAATTCCACCGGATACTATCAAAACTTTTATTGCCGATCTTTTGTCCCGCTCGCACTAACACGGTTATAAAGAGACGGCGGTAGTACGGTATTATCTTTTTCAGGAATTCATTGTCGTTGCAAGTTTTATGTTTCTTGTGGAGGATCGCATATTTTTATTGCGTCTCGTGGATTGAAAAGCTCCGGTCTAGATCTAGGTTTTGGGGATTTGGAACAAGTATTTTAAATGGGTTTGTAATAATTTACACATGTAAAAACTACTTGTCCCAATTCCTGGCTGACGATTAATCAACGCACAGTCTAAATCATTACAGTACGAGCTTTTAAATTTGGAATGTAATTTTCATAATATTAAGAAAGTATTTATCGACTCCTGGAAACAGTGTAAGTTATGTCTAATTTAAACCGCGTTAAAGTTAGCTCTTACGAGAACTAGTGAATTTCTATTAATCATATTAATGTAAAAAATGCGAAAGTTTGTGACGATGAATGGATGCTTGTTATTCTTTCATGAATAAAATACTACTAACGGATATTAAATGAAATTTGGTGCATGGATAGGTTATATCCTAATTTAGCGTATAGAATACTTTATAATAAGATAAAAATCAAAAGTTTTGTAAGTACACATTATGCTTTAACTGCAAGTCTCGGTCCGACCGGAATTTAGTTTCAGCTTAAGAGCACCAGAGAGAGACTTTGTACAAAAGTCGATTGCTTGGGTACCTCTGTCCCATTCGTGTTTCAACCGTGAAGGAGTTGTGTTTACATGGCTGTGTTTCGGTTTGAAGGGTGGGATATGGCGTGAATTTACTGGGTACAGAGGAATAACACTGCCATTGCCATTCCTGAGGACTCCTCAGGAATGGCAACGCATGGGGGGGGGGGGGGTATCATGGCGAAACAGTATACTCTGTTATGTCCATGGTACTGCTCATGTCTATAGACGACGGTTACCACTTTACATCAGGTGGGCCGTCAGCTTCTTTGCCATTCTAAGTTGTACAAAAAAAAAGAGTCCCGTTAATGTTCCTGAAACTAGTCGAGTAATCTCGACAAAAATACACATAAAATAATCAATCCTGTTTCTTCAACAAATAAAATAAAAATTGAGTTCCAAAAAACCCGACTTTAAAACCAGTTGTTTTGATTTAAAAACTAAACTGCTGAACCGATTTTGATAAAATTTCTTTGGGACTAATATGTAAGCGTATACTTACAGATAAAAAAGAATTTTCCAAATTTGTTTACAACTGCCGGAGATATGAGGTATCAAAGATAATAAATTAATAATTAGAAATACAACCGAATTGAGAATCTTCTTCTTTTTGAAGTCGCTTGAAAACAGTGTTTAAAATCCAACTGAACTTTAGGAACTAGGTACGTAATAAAAGCTGATCGGTCGGAATTCGGTCTGAGACAGCGTAATATTGCATATTGCGTCCGATGGATGGTGGGTAATGAAAAATGCTGCACTTGCAAAGTTTACGTGCAATCCCTGAAAGCGAATTCCCGTAAATATATCCCCGGCCATAAAAATGGTATTCGGTTATAAGGTTTTTACATTCAGGTCGTAACTTAATGTGACGTTACGTATTCTGCGCCACTGTCCGACAAGAATATGGGGTTTAAAAATACACAATCGAAAATACAACCTACTCCTTTTTTAAAGTCGGTTAATGGAAAATGTTAATAACTAAAGATATTAGGCGAGATATGCATATCTTTGCGTGTATTAATAGTAATTTATTTTATTTTAAGTCTTTTTTATGATGCTTATGGCCCACTTGATGAAAACTGGTAGCCGTCGTCCAAACATGAATGTCACAGAATACATTATGATATTCATAGTATCTCTTATGTATCGCTAATCCTGAAGACTATGGAGAAAAGACATAAACCTCCAAGACTTAAACGAGCATTGAAATTAAATCGAATCTAGCAATTATATTAAATTAACAAAAAACCAAAGGCATGTTTAATTTTTTTAATATTTTAAAGATTTTTGGGGATTCCTTTTTAAATGACATCCGAAAGAGTTATCAAAACCGTTTGTTTATATTTTTTGTAGCCATCTTACGGAATTACATTAGCAATAATCAATTTTAATGATTATATTTGCGATCGGTTGTATTTACACCTATTTCGATCCCACATTCATTTTATGACCATTTATTGATTTTTTTTACCACTGAGGTGGCATACAATCATACGGCCCACCTGATGGTAAGTGGTTACCGTAACCTATGAACACCTGAAACACCAGAGGTATTACACGCGCGTTGCCGACCCTGAAGAAACCTCTTTATCCCCCTTTTGAAGAACCCCATGCTGTGGGCTCTTGGGAAAACCTCGACAGGGAGCTTATTCCATAACCTGAGTGTTCATGGGAGGAAACATCTCTGAAACTGCGCTGTACGCGACCATTGAGATTATAGGATATGAGGATGAACTCCTTGTCGATGGCGAGCCGTACGAAGGTAGAAAGTGGCCGTGGGAATCATATTGAACAATTCCTCTGAGCACAATCCGTTGTACAAGCGGCAGAACACGCATTTTCTTTTCTAAGCAATTTTCATCTTTAAAAATTTTTGCATTTATGATATTAATAGGAATTGCTGTGTGGAAACAAATGTAAAAGTTTGTAAAAACATTTGGATGCTTGTTAATCAGACTTAACTGGCTGATTGAATTTCAGTGAAATTTGGTACACAGATGGACCAAATTCTGGATTGTATTTCTAATTCTAATTTATACTAAAAACCGTATATTTTTATAGTTGTCAAATAAACCCTTATGAACTTCAAACACCCGGAACGAGTTCCGCCACAAGATTATAAAGTTACGAATGCCGTTCTAATACATCTAACGACTAGATAAATAGTACAGGCACACAGTTAACGCTCCTGCAGGCATTACTGCACATTTTCCATAAGCTAGTAGCTCGTAAACTTGCACATATGTTTACCGGAGCGAGGTGCAGCACCTTAAAAGCATTGGTAATATAACAAAACGTCTGAACCGAAATTGCCCATAAAAGTCCGACGGCGTTTTCTAACTAAAGCCATGAAAACGAAACGCTGGCGGAATTTACAATGGCCCCGTCTACATTTAACGTTCGTGACGTACCTTAGTTTAATTAAAGTGTACGGACACGAAAGCGGGCACGTCAAACCGAAAACTTATTGCGGGCTGATACCCTTTCCCTATGTATGTTTGATTATGCGTATTGAATGAATGAATTAATGAAAAAATGAATGAGTATTCGTCATTTACATTATAAAATATAGAGAATTAAGCAAAAAAACTAATATATATATATAACGTTACAATTGTATAAATGTTAATGTCGTATTAAATTCAAATTCAAATCATCTTTATTCGAATACACTTGTTTACAAACACTTTTAAATGCTCATTTTTTTTAAATCTACTACAGGTTTTGGAAAGTAGTTTTCTGTTGAGAAGAGCCTGCAAAAACTTAACAGATACTATTTTAAATCTCTGCTAACATAATGTGTATGTATATATATAAAAGCCTACGCATAATTGAATGACACCATACATATTTGTCATTTAAGTAATTGTTCAGTGTGTAATAAATAGGCTTTGTTCAATAAGTTTTTAATAACAGTTTTAAACTTTTTAAAAGGTAGATCAAAAATATCCTTTGATATCTTAATATAATTACTCATATATTGTGGTTTATAGGTAATTTCCAAATTGATACGACGTTACCTTACCTTAAAAAAAGTGCATGTTCCTTTTTAAAAGGCCGATAGCACATTTGCAATGCCTTGGGTGTTGGGAGTGATCATAGGCGGCGGTAGTCACTTACCATCAGGTGAGCCGCGTGCTTGTGTATTATTAAAAAAAATCAATATTAAATAATTATCATCTGAATTAAAATGCTACTTTACAGTTATTAATGTATTTTCAAAGTATGTATTATGTTCATGTATTATTGATTTCGAAAATGTATGTAAAACTTCAATATCTCATTATACAGTAGTAATCCGTTGATTATCTAAATAAATAATAATAATATGGAGTAAACCTCATCGTTTGCAAAAAGAATTGAGAAATTAAAAATTGACGTCGTAATCGCACG
This sequence comes from Galleria mellonella, assembly GCF_026898425.1. NCBI lineage: Eukaryota > Metazoa > Arthropoda > Insecta > Lepidoptera > Pyralidae > Galleria > Galleria mellonella. Next base: position 10,087,670 of record NW_026442138.1, read on the forward strand.
ACATTGTTGCGAAAATCTGTTTATTTTATTTGAGAACTGATTACTAAGATTTGGATCATTGTAAGTACAAGAGTTGCCAAAACATCTAAATATATTTTGTAACCTATTAAAATATATATAAAATAATTTAAGACTGTGTTCCGACAATCAAGAATCCGACATCAATTGTAATAAAATTAGATATTTTAATTTAATAACTACACTACTAAATCAAGTTTGATAAATTTTTTATGGAAATAATCTGTAAGTATATTCTTTTATATAAAAAAAAATCCATATTTGTTTTCAACTGACGGAGTTATGATGTAACAAACTTAAAAATATACAATCTAATTAAGAACCTCTGTCTTTTTGTCGGCTAGTAATTCGAACACACAAGTCGTATATCGCGCGAAACCATTCGGACCTACACACATGGATCTGTTCGACACAAAACTAACATTTTACCTCGTCTTTGTTGCTACAAACAAAGAGATTCATTCAACGACTCGGTAGTAAAGAATATCGTCGTAAAATTTACACAATGCGCTAAGTCACTTTGCCGACTTGTATCATTCTCGATTAGGCTTCGAGAGTGCGCGTTGAAGAATCATAAATAGAATTTTACGAGAACCACAGATAGGGTCTAATAAAGCGGCGTTTAGCGGTGACTCCGCACTTAAAGCGGTGTTAGCGTCGCAATTACTGCAACACTATTGTATTGAACTGTTCTAGTGGGCCAACAGCCGCTAAAATTCATTATACAGTTTTATGAAGCACTGAAACGACTCGGCTCGACTTTTACTACACGATTTATCTTCCACGATTTTAAAAGTGTACCTATTTGGTTTTTTTACAAATATTTATGTGCGTTTTTTTTCGTATTGATTTTCACTAGTGTAACGTACGTAACTAAAGATTGTCTCCCACAAAAAAAAAAACTGACTTTAATTGTTACAATACCAGTTATTTTGATTTGTACACTAAACTACTAAATGTATTTGATAAAATTTCTAAGGGGCTAATCTGTAAGTATATCCTTTAGCATAAGGTTTAACACGGTTTAAAACTTGCAGAACTAACGGAGTTATGAATTAATAAACAAAAAAAAAAATACAACCGAATTGAAAATCTTCTTTTTTGAAGTCAGTTGATAAAATAAAAATGTTTGTAAAGGTACAAGAGTTTATTTTATTGTCAGTCAAGTTGCAATTAGCTCGAAATATACAGGCGAATTGTGTACCTTCACTTTTATGCACTCGCTTAATAAAAATGGGGACAATGCAATTGTCTGTCTGTTTGATTATAACGTTCGAAGCGATTTTGATTTTATTTCCTACAGAAATGCCTTAATCTTGACGATATTTTTTTCTACTATGATAAAGAAATAGGGCAAAGGAAAAAAAAGGGCTATTGAATAAATATTGAAGTGTAGATGTATTATAGATATCTTGGACCTTGAGAATAGAGGACAGAGGCTACTTCTCTTTTAAGAAAAAAAATGGAAATCTAGTGAATAAATATTAAAGTATACACGTACAGATAATGCAGTGCCTACGTTCCGCTAGACAGGACCATCGTTAAACGCGAAGCTGTTTGGTCTGGAGCGAGTGATCGTAATTATGCGATTTTAGACCAGTCGAGCACTCGAGATGAGTTGTTTTATGACGACCGACGCGCTCTGCCGTGTAGCCACCGGGAAGGAGACATTTTACTCACCGTTATAGACCGAGCAGCGTAAATACGGCGTAAAGCGACACCTTATTAACATGTACAATAACTGAATATGAGACGCTTTATTACTTTGTGTTGTTTAAGACTTTGTTTTGTATATATTGTTCCATATATGTCGTTGTTGAATTTAAGGTGGGTGGTCACTAAACAAAATAAGACAATACTTTGATATAAGTTGAAATAAAATTTCTAAATCGGTGAAATATCTTGCCAGTATGCGTTTTTTACAAAGATGTATAATACTAGAGAATAAAGACAGAAATTATAATAAATTATTACTATATCGGTATAAAATAAATAACACCACTCGCTAATTTAAAAAAAAAAATACTTCAAATTATCTTTAATTACTCAAATAATCAACAATAATATGATTTACTTATTTATACTTTATTGTTTATGAAAAATATAGCGAGAATACAGCTAGAATATAGAGATGTTAAATCGGTTGATTGTTAGATAATCGAACAATTTACTTTAAAAGCAATAATTAAAGCCTTTCATTACCTATTAAATGCTTTTAAAATACACGAAAATAAATTGCGTACAGAGTTAGTTTAGAAAAATTTCATTTTTACGGTTACCGACACTTCGATCTAGCAGTATAAGGTAGTACACACACCAACAAACTAAAAACTATCGAGCGATCGCGCGACGAGATGACTAATTAAAACTTATTAATCACCCCACCACTCACGGTCGTAAAATCCACGCCTTTACGGCTCAAACTGCGCTAGTAATAAAAGAAGTTTTCCTTTAAAACCTTTAAAAATGCAGGCACCGAGCTTCGAATTCGATGGCAGTAAAGAAAGCCCGGTTTATGTGCGCCGCTGTTTGCAGGCGAGACGCACGCGCGTGACTTTTTGTGCAACTCTGCGCTTTCATTGCTCCGTGGAAATGCTTTATTGGGTAATAGGATTCGGTACAGTTTATTGTATTTTGTTTATTTTAATTTAATTTAAGTAAACATTTTTGAGTAAATAATCTGTACAAAGGCTTTTCAATTGACTTCAAAAAGAACGAGTTTCTGAATTCGCTTGTATTTTTTTATGTTTGTTACCTCATAACTGCGTCCATTCTACACCGACTTAGAAAATTATTTTTTTATCTAAAAGGATACTTTTTTACTTACAGATTGGTCTCGTAAAAATCGTATCAAAATCAGTTCAGTATTTTAGTTTTTATAAAAATAACTGGTTTTGTCACAATTGAATTATTTTTTTTTTGTGACATAATCTTTATATATTTAATAAATAAGCTTTACAGTCAGCCTTAGAATGTATCTACTATTTAAGAGCTTCGCTCTTGGCGGTGGAGCTTTTGCCTATACGTCTTTAAGATATTTTCTTAACCTCTTGATACAATACGACACCAACTTTTTCCTTGATCTGCCTGATATAACTATGCCTCGGTCCAATAGAGTAAGGATTTATCTCTAAAGAAGCATTCATGAAAAAATAAAAAAAATAAATTGGAGCATGCCATAATCATTTGATAGCTAGAGTCGCCGTGTTAGTATGTGTGGTGTATAAATTTTTTTATTGTATTTTAAACCATATTTTTTTACGAAAAATATTCAATTTTGTTTGACAGAACACTTAATTTTTTCACAGATTTTAATTAATTCGATTTCACTCACTTCAGTGGTTTCCATTTCTTTTTTATACAATTGTTATAAAATTAGCGTTAATAGTTTTTAATTATTACTAACGCATTGTCGATGCTGTCCGTTGTCACCAAAATATTCCCCTTACCAAGATCTGGAACTAGTACTGTTATGATGCTCAACTTTTCTTATTACATACATCACTTCGGGTTATATTGCTGGAGAGTTGCCATATTGATAGAATTTGAGATCATATTACATAGAATATTTTGTTTTCGTTCCGCTTTTGTCAGGGATTAATTTTAGTTATGGTATAATTACGTCTCAGGTAAATGTTTATACATACATACATATATGTCACGTCTGTTTTATAAATGTACCTATATGTAAGTATGTAAGAATTATTTCCAATAGGTACCTTCTTTTTTCGAACGGTCACATTTGAGTCAGGTGAAGAGGTTAGCTCGAGAAAGAGGTAGGGAATTAAGAATTATGACTAACTCATAATAATAATTAGGGACTTTTTTTTCAATGGATGATAGTGGAATAGTCACCCCGCCTACGCTAACGGTATACGGTGGCGGGGCACCAATGAGGGATGATATCACCTATCATCCCAATGATGAAAAGGCAGGTCAGTTAGCCCATCGTGATGAATACATCTGGAATTCAGCACGACGGTTTCTAAGGGAGACCAAGTGGAGGTCGACCTGATAGGGTATATTGCTAGCAATAGGACTGGTAGTCCACATTACAAACAATTCCTTTTCCCCCCAATAATTAGGGACTGTAATCTTCGTGTCCGTATCAGAAAATAAAAAAAAGCAACATGGTAAAATTTATAAGCCTTGTTTCTGATTACGGATTAGACCTCGAACTTGACTTCATTTAAGGTAATTAACAGTGCTTATAGCATGTTATAGGTTTGCACTTTCAGAAGACTATACTCGTAATTTTTTTTACCTTAAAAATATATCTGGTTAAAAGCGAATGTATGAATTAGTTGCATCGACAAAAGGAAACTCTTAAATGAAAAAATATAGTATAAAATATTACGTTCAGTAATGCACGAGTACGTGCGTTTTGTTAATGCCGATAAAAAGTGCCTCGTCTGCGCACTTCCTTACATGGTATTAAAAAAAAAAAATAGAAGAGCAGAAGAACTATAAAACGCTTATTTGTTCTATAGTCATCTTTACAGGAATGTATAACGGGAAATACTTAGAAGGGCCTTTACTGCATGAATAAAACATGATGTACATAAGTAAATACCACTTAATTAATTATATTTTCTTCTAATTGCATTGTATTATTTGAAAAAACTTCTCCCTCAGAGACCGTGTATTAATCATCGTTAATTATTTTTTTCGAATTAAATGATCTCTTTATAAAATTCCAACACTCGATACAATGTTGCAAATAATTATTACTAGTTGTAACACGGAATAGATTAATAATGACGACTAGTGCCCTCTGTCGTGTGTTTCTTAATGAGCTACACAGACGAGCGACATTTTGTCTTTTAGGTAAGCGTATGATTAATGGCATATATTATTCTATTATATTATTTTTCTTTAAGTAATGCAAAAAAGAGTAAATAAATAAACTAATAAATAAAATTCAATAAATAAATGGACAGTATATTCAGCTATTTGTTTCCTGTTTTTATATTACCCTACGTACGTTATTCTTTTACCTAGCTACAAGTCGTCCTACAATACGCTTATCAACCCGCGGTCTTGGTTTGCAAAGTTTAAAATAGTTTTAAAAATATAAGTAGGATTCTTTGCGAGTTTTAATATTTTTTTTTATTATCTATTTAACTTAATTGACTAATAAAGTTTGATACAAAAGACGGATTAAGCCCGCTTAATGTTATACCATTCTTTACTATTCAACTTTTAGAATGTGTAAAGATTCTTGTTTAAATAATAAAATTATTTGGATTTTAGTGTAATATGGTAAATTATATAAGAACATGTTAAATTTATTTGTATATACGAGTATTAATATATATTCATAATATATACTTATTAATATACTATTTACATATTTATACCTACATAAACATATGAGTTCACTACTACTGCCTACTCGATTACTTGTTTTGATTCAGAAGACTCATTAGATGAAAATTGAAAATGAGCATTCTTCTTTTCTTTTTTTTTATACAACTTAGAATGGCAAACAAGCTGACGGCCCACCTGATGGAAAGTGGTAACCGTCGCCTATAACATGAGCAGTACCATGGACATAACAGAGTATACTGTTTCGCCCATGATACCCCCCATGCGTTGCCATTCTTGAAGACTCAGGTGTTATTCTATGGCGTGAATTTACTGTACCCAGTAAATTCACGTCATATCCCACCTTTCAAACCGAAACACAGCCATGCATACACAACTGCTTCACGGTTGAAACACGAATGGGACAGAGGTACCCAAGCAATCGACTTTTGTACAAAGTCTCCCTCTGCAAATTTACGTTAATGTCTATATTCTTTGAAAGCTAGTGTAAATGGTATTAAAATTTAGAAAACAAAACAAACATTAAACGTATTACAGGACTTCCATTGAAAGCGCCGTAAACTAACGTCGGTGCTATTTCGTCCGGAATCGATACTAGTTTCGCTGAAATGACACGTCAAAAGGTGATCTCGTTAAGAATTGCATTGTTTTTATTCGTGAAAGGAAGTTTTATTAAAGGTTTAAAAGTGATATATTTTATTCTTTAATTCGTTCTATTCGAAGGTTGTCTGAATGAGATTGCTTAATAATAACACTGCCTCTTGTATTATACTGTTAATATTATAATCAGTTGTTAACTCTCCACTGCTGGATAGTCTTTCCCATAGTTGGTGGTGGTAGGGGGTGTTGCCCATAGTTAGGCTTTGGTGATATTTTAAGAAGAACGCTACTGCCTATCCCTCGACCATTAAATTCCCTAAGTCACCTCTTACGACATTCACGAGACAGAACAAACGATCCCTCGTTTGCGCAGTTTTAAGTATAAAGTCAAATTATTAACTTATTAGCTCTTTCAGAAACATATGTAATATTACCATTATAATGTAAAAGAAGATATTCTTACAGTTAAAAAAAATATCCTCACGACTATAATCTATTGGGGTTGCCAGTAGTATTAATCGAAATCTTTTAATTAAATCTTGAATTAATGTATATTTGAATTTAATGTAGCACGGGGTGAGCATAACGTCCTTTTTCAAACGAATTAGGTGTGACAACGACGTGTCCCATCATTGAGGAGATCAATAAAAAAATTATATTGCCACATAGTTTTTTTTCGTATCATAGTTTTTTTTTTGTGTACTCGAACTTCTCTTCCTTCCAGATCTTTTTCTAGACTAAACTGATCATTCCAGAATAGGTGTTGTAACCGATTGCAGGAGCTAGCTACTTAGCTAGTTCAGTACTGTTTTACCGGAGGGCCATAAACTGACGTCGGGGCCATTTCGCACCGAATCGATACTCGTGCCATTTCAACGTGCCTTAGTTTAGTGCTGTTTTTTTTTTTCATTAGACAATGTTGCAACTCTTTATTGTGTTTCTAGAGTACGCTAAGGACGGAAGTAATGTTTGGTAATATGCTGATTTTCTGAATTAACGCTCGTATTATAAAGTGAAAAGATTTTGGTTTTTGTTTCTAATGCATAAAGTCGAAAATTAGTTACATATCAAGAAAGGGTAGAAAGATGATAATTCCTCATCATCATCGTCTTCATACCCTTATCTCAATTATTATTTAGGGTCGGCGTAATATGTTTACGTATCCATATTACTAAACGATTTGGCTTATAGTTTTACGACCGGCCGCCTGTCTGACGTCAACCCTCTTTGGGAATTCTTTACTGTATTTTTTTTTTGTTTGCAATAAATATTTGACCTAATTTTAAAATTCTTTTACCTATAGAGAGTCACATTATCAGCGAGTTATATGTATTTTATTAAAAAAAAAAATACGTAACCGGGGCGGGTCGCTAGCATTCAGTCGGGTAGCATTGTTATAGGTACATATGTATTTGATATGTAATAAAGTAACACAGTTAGTTACACAAGTTACACAAGAAACAAACTTCCACTTCTATTGTGGTAAAACCACTTAATTTGTTTTAAAACCTAAACCACTGAAAGCATATCCTTTCATATAAAAAAAATCCAAATCGGTTTAAAAATTACGAAGATCTGATGTAAAACACAAAAAAACTGAATTGAGAACATTTTTTCACTCGGAGCTCTTTTTTTAAAGTCGGTTGAAAATACAGCCAATTTGAAAACTTCATTTTTTAAGCAACACAAAAAGATGTGAAGGTTTTGTATTTCTTAAATGAAATAAAATTTTATGCAATTTCTACTTATACTATGTAGTTACGTCGCCAAATATAACCCGATTTTGATTATTCTTTCATAACCGATGGAGTTAACTCCTATTAGTGACTTATAGACACGTTTTTCCGAGTTCCAAATTCATATATTTACAGTATAATGTTTCAACATTTGATTGAAATCAAATTATCAAATTATTAAGTAGTATTTTTTTAAGCGAAGCTATAGGTACGTTTAAATACAATAATTTTACCGACATGAACTGGCTAAAGAAATCATGAGAACAAACATACAGACCGACATTAGTACAGTGCATTATAGATGGCAGCCATAAGCGTACTGAGCCGTAGTCACGAACAATCATTTGTTTTCCTAGTTAGCTCCATCACAGATAATAAAATACTGTGCTCCATCTAGCGTCTTTACATTGTGCTGTGACTCTTGCAAAGGTCGATTCGTACATTCTTTGTACGATATACACAAGTATGTTTCGTTCCATAATAAGTTACTTCAATTGTAAACACACACATATGAATGAGGTGTTTAGTAGACACAGGTTATTCAAAACTTAAGTTACTTAACTTACCGAAACCGATTGTGCTCAGAGGAATTGTTCAATATGATCCCTACTGACAATTTCTACCATAGGATAGCTCGTCATCGGCAAGAAGTTCATCCCCATACGTTAGAGCTATGGTGACCGCGTACAGCGCAGTTTCAGAGATGTTTCCTCCCATGAACGCTTAAGTTATGAAATGAGTTCCCTGTCGAGGGTTTTCCAAGAGCTACTACAGCATGGTTTAAAAAAAAAGAGGCAAAAAGGTTTTTTTAGTGTCGGCAATGCACTTGGTATTATAAGTGTACTATATTACATTAATTCAACATATCGGTCGTTCACTGTCCACTGCTGAAGATAGGCCTTCACTATAAGTAGTTGGCCATAAGGCCAGTAGTTGCCTCGTTTGGCAAGCGGGTAGGCAACCGCGATTAGGCTTTGAGAATGTTTTATGAAGGACACTGCTGCCCACCTCTCGACTATTTAGTCACTTCTTACGACACCCACGGGAAAGAAAGAGGTGGCCCATTCTATGCTGGGACCACACAGCAATAGTAAGATTCTTTCTGGAATCTTCAAAATTCGCTGCTCTTTGTATATTAATTTTGTCATGATTGACTAAGCGTAGTAGTATCAAACAAGTATATTCTCCTTTTATGTGTTTTATATATTTTCCTATTTTTTTATATTTTCCTATTTTTTTATATATTTCAAAACAATCCATTAGCGTCCCACTGTAAGGACGCTATTGGTTTATTTTGGTTTGCGTCGTCTATTTCTATTACGTCTATGGTAAGACTAATAGACCACAGTGCTGTCTGCTATTTATAAAATTAATTATACAATCGTGACCTACGACAATATTGTTCGATACCAGGTATTTAGAAGGTAATAAATTATCCGATAATTAGGTATTAATTAGAATAATTATAAAGTAATCCACAACGCGTCCGTCCGTCAGTATGCATGTTTGAATGCAATTATATTTGCAGTGTTAATTTGATAAAACATTGGTATCTGCTTACTGGATAAAGTCTAATTTTTGTATAGATAAAACACTGTACTTATTAATTTAACATAAAATTATAGTTGACATTTTATGACGATTTTCTATTATAGTCTAAATAGTTTAATATTTTTTTGTTTGTCAGTTATCGTCTGAATATATCCTTACTAATAGTATGTATAAGTTAGTGTATTTATTTGTTATCTCTTGCTACCATAAAAGCCGAATCAGTGGTCATGAAATTTATTATAATTTAGTTTCGTGTCCTTTTTTTTAAACCACTGAGGTGGCAAACAAGCATACGGCCCACCTGATGGTAAGCGGTTACCGTAGCCTATGAACGTCTGCAATACCAGAGGTATTAAGCGCGCGTTGCCGACTCTGAAGAAACCTCTTTACCCCCCCTTTTAAAGAACCCCATGCTGTAGTCTCTTGGGAAAACCTCAGCAGGGAGCTTATATATATGAAATACAAGTGCATACGACACACTTATTACTTCTATTTATATTTTTTAAAATCATACACAATTTCAGACACATTGTAAATTTTTTTTAATAAATGATTAAATAAAAATATATAAACTGCCAGAAATAACAATTGGTAAAAAATCACAAATAGTCAATATGTTTGGATTTACCAGAGGGAGACTTTGTACAAAAGTCGATTGCTTGGGTACCTTTGTCCCATTCGTGTTTCAACCGTGAAGCAACTGTGTTTGCATGGCTGTATTTCGGTTTGAAGGGTGGGATATGGCGTGAATTTACTGGATACAGAGGAATAACACCCGAGTCCTCAGGAATGGCAACGCATGGGGGGTATTATGGGCAAAACAGTATACTCTGTTATGTCCATGGTACTGCTTATGTGTATAGGCGACTGTTACCACTTTCCATCAGGTGGGCCGTCAGCTTGTTTGCCATTCTAAGTTGTATAAAAAATAAACTCCATAATTATGTACTTACTTCTCTTAACAAATATAAATTTTATATTTAAACTTCAAAATAGGTTAATGCAAGTATTATTTAATATATATACAAATTAAAGTGGAGTTTATTCTAGATAATATCGTAGCAGAAGACGCTTGATTGACAAACAACCAATTAATATTTACTGATTAATTACATGCCCAGAGGTCAATCATATCATATACGGCCATATTTTACAATATGCGAGCTTAAAAGATGCGAATGACGAGAACAATTTTTTTCTCTGTTAGTAACTAGCTTACTTCCCTCGGCTTTGCACATGTGAATCAGTATATAAAGTATCCTATGTGTTAAGTTAGGGTATAACTTATTTATGTAACAAATTTCATTTAACTGCTTCACGGTTGAAACACGACAGAGATACCCAAGCAAACGACTTTTGTACAAAGTCTCCCTCTGGTGGTGGGTAAATAAATATTTATTTATTTTATACTTTATAACACCAAGTTAAAAAATAATAAATACAGTAAATATTAATGAGAATTGATACAAAAAGCGGCTTTATCGCTAAGCAATCTCTTCCAGACAACTTTTGGGTAGAGGACATTGAAAAAAGACAAAAGGTAGGTAATACACACAAGGTGGGGATTTTTTTCTGTAGAAGCTAGTCGCAGCGACCACACCCCATCTAATTGTAAGCAGGTAATGGTCCAAACGTAAAGGTCGCTATCCCAGTTTTGATACTGTGTTGGCAATTGTTATTTTGACACCCTACAAATGTACCTCTTTACGCCCCGCTTAATTGCCGTAGGATTATAAGTATTTGAGCCTTATATATGTATACATTATGTTTGTATACGATATTTACATATTCGTAAACTGTATAAATTACTGGGTTGTTGGTCGCGCCACAAATGATGTTTTTTTTTAATATTTAAACGACTGCCAAAGGTTGGCTTTTCTCAATTCGTTTATATTTTTATTTTGTAGCTGTGTTAATATTTTTGCTGGTTTTGCTTAGTATTTTTTTTGCTGGTTTTTAGCAATTGTTAGAGTTTATTCTCTCGGTTTCGCAACACGAAATTGAATCTGAAAATTCGGAATTTCATTTCATGGTAGACCTTCCGATTGTAGTCTCTGTTCTTTTTTTTCTGCGGAGCGAAATTTACTTGTTAAATATCAGATAATAAAAGAATCTTAGTGTAAACAGTCTCAGGGACCCTTATTTTATCCCCAACGATAATAAATCATTGGTAGTTAGTAAAACATTTAAGCCGTACGGTGGCGTTTAGTTATAGATCTCTGGTCAGTCTTATGTACTGAGTCATCTATCTTTCGCCTGTCACAAGTCGGGTTTCTGTCTCCACCTGCGCTGCGATTCTAATAGATTTAGTTCTCATGACGTCGGTCTACTCAACAACACTTGGTATCTTACATTATATACAGGGTGATACATTTGAGTTAGTCCTCTGTTTAAAAGTATTTTATACATTATCTTAATAATTAATAACATCTTTTTTTTATTAATCTATGTTAGTACTCATTAATAAGGTCTCAATTATAAGATTGTTTTCAAGAAGAAAGACTTCAATTGTGGCAAAACCAGTTATTTTGTTTTAAAAACTAAACTACTGAATTAATTTTGATATATGGTAATTTCTATGGGAACAATTTGAAGTAGATAAAAAAAAATCTTTTAAGATAAAAAAAGTATTTTTCAAATCGGTTTATAACTAACGAACTTATGAAGTAATAAACATAAAAAAATACAACCGAGAACCTTCTTCTATTGAAGTCGATTGAAAAAAGGATTTTATTTTCTGAATGGTTTAACATATATGCAATACAAATAATCTAGTATTTATAGTTTTTGTTTGGGCGTTTACAACGTATTACATTTGGATTTGAAATTTTATATTTAAGTATGCGTAGTATGCCTAGTACACTTTTTTTATGTGCAATTAGTTTGAGGCTAGATAGCGTTGTGTGTTAATCTCTAGAACTATTTATTTATTATTATTTATATTAATGCAACAAAGTTTCTCGTTTGTACGACCTTGTTATCTACATCCATACAATTCATATAAGTACTTTACTAGTGCAGAATCTGTATTGCGTTGCTATTTATCAGTAAATATAACCAGAGTTCATTCATTGCCATTGTGGCTTGATGTCTATTTTCATTGCAAGGTCGACGTGCAGTTTGTATAAATTTAACAAATAACAGTGTAAACATGTTAGTCATATCACAATCCTTTCTAAATAATATATAGGTGAATAGCTAATTATTTTAATATCGCGTTCCCTTCGTCATGTATACCAATGCTAAGTTTACATAAATATTCCTAAGAGTGTACTTACTGTAGTTGAATGTACTTACAAGTGGTTGAATTCGAAATCGTGAATTCGAATTTCGAATTTTCAAATTGACATATTTTTTGACGAAATTAACGAACGAAATTAATTGACGAATATAAATTTCGAATGCCGGACACTAAAAAATATGTGTTTATTTGAATTTCTGTCCAATTAGTTGGCAAAAGAAACACCATTAATTCATTTACTTATTCTATATTACATTATTATTATAATTTATCTACGTCTGCCTAAATAGGATTACTATGATAAATTTATATCAAATTAGCGGTTAACCGCCTACTGCTGAACATAGGCCTCCCCCTATTGGGAGGTTTTGCCATCAGTTGCCTGCGTTTGGCGACCACACGTGTAAGTAAATTATTGTACGAGTAAGTTTCATGATAAACGATAATTTACAAACAAGTTTGACTCTCTCATGTGCGTTTATATATTCATAGGCTATAGTAGGGCCGTGTGCTTGTTTGCTACCTCAGTGGTATAAAAAAAATCTTATCTCGAGCCAGGATAAAGTGTAAACAAATATATTTAGGAGTTATTGTTCTATTAGCACCATGCTCACGATGTGTTCTTCTAAATAATTAACATTACAAAAAATGATCGGTACAAAAGGCGAACTTAATACTATATAGCATTCTCTCCCGATCAAACTTTGGCAAAACAGTAATGTGATTATGGGGTGAAAAAATTTTAAAATTGTTGTACATAAACAATTACAGACGTATACATATCGATAGACTTATAAATTATATAACACATACAATGAAGAACTATTGCACGTTTTGATCATATAGATATACTTACATGGATATATTAAATAAATGTTACTTACATATACACATATATATCATAGAAACAAACAAACATGATAATACCTTTTGAAGAACCCCATGCTGTAGTCTCTTGGGAAAACCTCGGCAGGGAGCTCATTCCATAACCTGAGTGTTCGTGGGAGAAAGCATCTCTGAAACCGCGTTGTACGCGACCATTTAGGCTGTAAGGTATGAGGGTGAACTCCCTGTCGATGGCGAGCCGTACGATGATAGAAAGTGACCGTAGGCATCATATTGAATAATTCCTCTGAGCACAATCCGTTGTATAAGCGGTAGAACACGCAGAGTGAGGCAAAATCTCTCCTAAGACTTAAGGGTTCGATACCGCTTGCAAGCCTGGGATCATCGACAATTCTCATAGCTTGTCATTGCACTGAGTCGAAGGGTTTAAGCTGGTATCTAGGTGCTCCCGCTCATAAGTGACAGCAATACTCCATATGGGGCCGGATTTGCGATTTGTAAAGCATTTATCGCTGATCCGGCGTGAAGTAATGCTTCGCTCTATTAAGCACACCGAGTTTTTTGGATGCCAGCTTCACCTTATCTTCGAGGTGGCCACGGAACTGTACGTCACTAGAGATGTCGACACCAAGGATCCCAATGCTTTTGGAGATGTTAAGAGACGTGCCTTGGAACTGTGGGGCCACAGCAAATGGGGTTTTCTTAGCGGTGAACGCGCAAGCTTGTGTCTTAGAGGGGTTAAATTGGACCAAATTTTGTCGTCCCCAATCAAAGACTCCAGTTAGTGTTCTCTCGATTTCAGACACAAGCTGTTCACGATTGTTCTCCACGATGGAACGGGAGACATTGGTACGACCCGTATAAAGGGCATCCTCGGTGCTGTCATCTGCATAACAATGATAATTTTATAATTCGACTACTAAATTAGTATAAAAAAAAATACTAAATTAGTAATATACTAATTTTCGTATTCGAATGATATTAGTAATTAATAATTGGATGTAAAGCATTAATAATTAAAATCCTTTATTCACTATCTTAACATGTAATAATAATAGACAGGCGATAAATAGACGACCAAAAAAAGTTACCAATCTCATGATTCCAGCAGTCGATATAAAAAAAAATACTTATTTACTTTACTCTCCTTAATTAACTGATGTGTTTCAAAAGTTGCAAAATTTTGCTAAATATATATATAGTAAATTGACAACACTTGACCATTATAAAACGAAAGGATATTCCAGCGATCCGATTGACACGGTCACGTTTATACCTATTTGTACATGAACAACTACTAATGGATGATTTTAGCGATTAGTAGAAGTGTATAGTGAATGTTAACAACAAGGAGAGAATGAAATTAGTAGTCAAATAATTTGAAAATATTTCGAATAATTCGAATTGCTCTGTCGAACAATTAGTAGCCGTATTATTAAATTCACGCATCGCTTAAGCGTAAGCACTAAATTGTTTTCTGTGCCTTGTAATTTAGAGAAAGTTTTATTCAGTAGATAGATTGATTATAGACTCTTTATTGTTTCCTCCATAAGATTACAATAGTAAACTTATTATGAATACAAATAATTATACGAAAACATTACACTAAGAAAACAATGAGCGGCCTTATCGATAAGAGCGATCTCTTCCAAGCAACCAAATTCAGTATTTTTCTCGTATAAGAATGTAATCTTTCTAAAGATTTTTAGTAATAGTGAGTTGGAAGTACTAATTAAAAGTATCAGCGTAATATAATATTTGAGGTGTCGCCAATATCATAAATTGTCTACAATGTGAACGTATTCCGGAACGTGTACACGTATCGCTTGCCAATAAAATCATATTTTGGCACTTTGTCAAATGCATTTCGTAATGCATAAGTACTGAGCTAAAGAGCTCATTCCGCTGGCCAATTCACATTTTCTAGGCGTAATTGAAGTACATCTCAGCTTGCACGGATGAATACAATCTAAGAATGCCTATTTTTATCCTCCTTCTATACAATCCTCTATTCGCTTTTCGAATCTATCCACCTGTCCCTGTCTTCTTAATATCGGTCCATCTAGAAGGCCGCATGTCCTCTTGTTCTAGGAATTAGTAATATCCTTTCGACATTTAGGAGTATATATTGGGTTTATCTAGACATTGATGGTGGAAATCAAGTGACCCATTTCAGTATCGCCTATACTGGTCGGATATATTCCTATATTCTTTTCAATTGGATTCTTCATTTTTTATATATACATGATTGGATAATTTTCAATGTATATATATATACCACTGTAAGATCTCCGTCTGCCAAATTATGGATAAAACTAATAGGACACTGCAACTTCAACGGACAGACTGAAAGCTGTGACAAAAAAACAACTTTAATTCTTTGTCGCTATTCATCATTCCCGTTAATGTCCCGTAAAGAAGTTAGATAGATAATTTATTTGCATACATTACAGCACACAAATAATAATAGATATAGAGATACACATGTAAAAAATAAATAAAAAAATATACAAAAAAAAAGGAAAATACATAAAAGGAGTAACATAATTTTTCATTACGTGAGTGTGCCACAGTAACACAGAATGATCACAACTCAGTTTATTGCTTTGCCCTCAAAAGAGCAAAACACTGATATTCTATTGTGGCAAAAAGCCAGTCGCGATATCCCTTAATTAAAAAAATTAATAAATAAATGAATAGATTTTTAATTGATGCATCAACATTGCTAAATTAAATTCCACTGCACTTTACATTGTGATTTTTTTTTTTACCAATAATATTTTCTTGGATCAGTAAAGTTAGTGATAACAGCTCTCTTATTTCCTAATTTTCAGTCCTTTTTCCTTAAACTAACTAACCCGGTGAACTTCGTACTGCCTAATAGTCTAAAATTTTATTTCTATATTTTTTTTACGTTAATCTATCCGATATTTTAACAGTTATTCTGCTATTCGGGGCGAAGACGAATTCAACAAATTATAGATCATCGAAATCTGTCTAGCTGTTCTGGAGTTACAAATGGTGTAACAAGCCCAACTTTGTTTTATTTATATCTACACTAATATTATAAAGATGTAAACTTTGTTTGTTTGGTTGTAATGAATAGGCTCAAAAACTACTGGACACGGAAAAAGTCCGCGACACACTATACCTATCTATGTCGACTGAGGCACAACAACCATTTTTTTATTTAAAAATCTTGAATTTTTTTGGACTATATTTAAACGCATTTATTTTACTCATGCTATTAATCCTTATCAAAATAAATCTATCGAGTTATTTCCAAAAATTGCATATTGCAGTAACTAAGATCCACGCGGGCGAAGCCGCGGCCTAAAGCTAGTAATATATAAAATATAAGATTTACGATTACTCGCTTCTATTGTCGTAAGAATTCATATGGAATTGTTAATTCAATTTCATTATCTATAAAGTGTTTTTTTATGAAGTCATGATGGACTTTGTAAAAAAAAAAAAAACTCTTCCGGTTGTAATTGCTAGTATATATTTTTATTATAACAGCTAATAGACATTGTGTAAATTCATGATTTTATGGCTCATTGTAATACTCGCGTTGATTATTTTTAATAAGTGTTTTATCTGATCTGAGTAATAATGTTATTAAATATATTTATTGTATTTGATGTCTTATTGTCTTCAATGTTCCGTTCTGTTATTTTTATTTATAATAATTTTAAATAAATTCTTATTTATTTATTTCAACTTGAATATAAAGTGTAAATATATGTATGTACTTTGGGTGGTCTTAACATCGGATAGTGTTCTCTATCAGTCAACCATTAGGCAAAATTTGTTTTTATGCAACTTACAATGGCAAACAAGCTTCACCTGATGGAAAGTGGTAACCGTCGTCATAATAGACATGAGCAGTACCATAAACATAACAGTGTATACATACTGTTTCGCCCATGAAACCCCTCATGAGTTGCCATTCCTGAGGATTCAGATGTTATTGTATGTATCGTGTAAATTCACTGCCGTATCTCACCGTTCAAACCGAAACACAGCCATGCAAACACAACTACTTTACGATAGAAACACGAATGGGACAGAGGTGCCCGAGCAAACGACATTTGTACAGTCTCCCTCTGGTAGAATATAAAAATACGTAGACGGTGCAAAGAAACGTAAACTAATACTTAATATATATGTCAGTTATCTAAATCATATTTTTTTAATGCATTTTTAACATTCCCGCTCGTGCAAAATATTTTTATATAGATAAAATATTACCTTAATTTATCATTTAAAAAAAATACAATTGTAAGAGTGACTGTTATTAATTATTATGGTCTTATATTTTTTTATTGGCTACGATAATGATGTTGCAGAGTAATGCTGTACTTTGTAACGTCATTATTGTATTTACAAATAATTACAAAGATTGTTAGTTTGATGAGTACGCAATTAGTATAATTATTAACTGATTAATGTCGCCGGCTGTATGTAGTGCACAATGAGAAGTGTCCAGCCACATAACAAAACGAAACTTGTTATGAAACTACACTTAAATGTCGCATTTAATTCCATCTCAACAAAAACTTAGCTGCGTTTGTCGCTGTGTAATACGATAAGCTTGAATGCAGACAGTCGAATAAGTTATTCCATCTGTCCAATAGTGATTTATTTCTTTAGTATCCATGTAATCTTATAGTCGGTAGTGACAAGAAGGATGTATGCAAGTTATGGTTGTACTTGTTTGACTTATGTTAATTGCCGTTTTTCCTATAGTGATCTTACGTTTTGTGTCAGGTGCGGTTTTAAGGAATGTACCATTTGACAGATAGTTAAGTGAATAAAATAAATGGACTAATTGAAAGAAAATTATTTTTATTTTTATAATTATTTACTTTTAATGTTTAAAGAATATTTTGTTGTTAAGCCATATATGTCAGTTATGTACAACTCTGTATGTATCTGTTTTTTTTTTCTATATAATCATTTCATCACTATATCGTTTCATTTCTCTATATACTTACTTTGTACGCGTATGGTTCAATTTTGTCCATTAACTACATAGATTTTTACTATTGTATTTATTTCGGTACTCGTTGTCTATTTTTATATTATATAATCTAAAAAAAAATTAACTATATTTTTTTGTAATGACTGTTTGCACCAAAATATTTTTTTTTCTTTATGGGGTGTTTCTTTTTTAATATAACGGATTCTTTGACATTAAACAAAGCATTAGTTCCCGCGACTGTATTCACAAGTAATAATTTTTCATGCAACTTGCAATGGCAAACAAGCTAAATATTACTGTTTATAAGTGTGCAACTCTATATTGGCAGAAACTAAGCAGAGCTGGTTCTATCAGTACGGGCAGAGTTAGTAAAATGGGCAGGTCTTTACCTAAATTAAATGTAAATTAGATTCCATTTTCTACACTTTGCTTCATATTTGTGCAATAACAAACATTGTACGATCTTAAATAAAAATATACACACACAACAAAATTATTGTTGTTTCAAATACTTAACTAATAAATTCGTGCATAAATAAATAAATATATATACATAAATAAATAAACAATTGCATTTCGGACGCAATCAAATGAACTTATTACTTTTTTCATAGCTCTATTAGTTTGTTGGTGGAGTATCAGTGATTGATGATAGGAGAAGATGAAGTAAGATCAATTGACGGATCGCGGCAAACTGATTAGAACATAAACACGATGTTTACCACCACGTGATGGTCGACCGGACATTTATTTATGCAACTTAGAACTGTAAACAAGCTGATAACTCACCTGATGGAAAGTGGCAACTGTCGCCTATAGACCTGAATGGTACCATGGACATAACAAAGTCTATGTCACCTATGATATTCTTCATGCGTTTACATGTTTGAAGACTAAGGTGTTTTTTTAATAGGTGATAATAAAATTGTAACCCCGCCTGCGCTATATTTTGGTGGGGTACCAGTGAGAAATGATATGTGAGGATGAAGCAGGTTAGTCAGTCCTTCGTGATGAATTCAACAAAAATTATTCACGATGGTTTCTAAGGGGAACCACGTGGAGGTCGACCTGATAGGGTATGTTGCTAGCAATGGGACTGTTTCCATTGCTCCATCCATTGCCAGTAATCCTTTTCCCTCCAAAGATTAAGGTATTATGCTTCTGATCCCTGTAATTTCATTGCCACATTCCACCCTTCATTGCTATCAATGGAGATATCAACAGTTCTCTCACCCGATCCATTAGAGTGGAATAGTTAATTGAACACATGCCTAACTTCTAGTTTCAACAGTAAACTAAATGTTGCACTTTACAAGTTTACGGCTGGTGCAGTTTACGTGGGTACGCAAATTACTTTGAACATGTGAGAATACCATTACGAAACTATAAAAATAGTAATTTACGAGTATCATACCGTGCAACAGTGTAGGGCCTTATAAATATAATTACATGTTTTTTTAACGATCCGATCAGATCTTGTCAAAGTGCGGCCCGCTATTATTTAGAGCGAAAACGAATTTTTTTGCGTCACTGTGTTCTTTTAATGAAACTGAGGTTTGTTACCTAAGAAACGATAATAAATTGGAGCTTCTCGTTATAATTTTGTTTATTTTTATATATTATTTAAAGGGTAGAAAAATAAAATGAAAAAATGTTGTGCTTGTCGCCACTTAGTGGAACTTTAAATATCTAAATAGTACTTAGAGATTCGATCCGGGTACGTAGAATTTTCGAAAATAATATATAGCATATAATAATAACGTTATGTTATATATAAACATAATAGCCAGATAGAAGATTATTTTTTATTGTTTCTTCCTAAATATGTAGGTTTTTTTTAGTAAAATACTCAGTTTTTCTCTTAGTATTTTCTTGAATGATATTTTTTTGGATTCCGAAAGATGAATATTGAAATCTGTTTATTTATTTATTAACCCCCTTAGTCATAAAAACTGAAACCTAAAATCTATTTCAATTATTATATTGCTTTGTCACTTTCTTTCAAATTGGGAATTTAGTATAAAAGAAAGAGACAAAGCAGTTGAATAGCTAAAACAGGTTCATGATAGTTTTGATGTTTTTATGAATAAGGGGGTAACTCATTATACTACCACTTAAAATATAATAATAGATGTTATTACACGATAACTATGATGGTGTAGTTATTTAACACATCAATTCATATTTATTTTTTATGTATTGAATCTTTGCGTTATACAAATATTAAAATTGTTGAATATGCATGTTTCTATTTGTGTAGTAGTTCTCTTTGCATGTTTTTTTATAAAAAAAGAAAGAAAAAAAGTATGTCTATTTGTCTACGACCCACTCATAGTATAAGTTCTGTTTAGTGTAGAATTAAAACTAATACAGAAGGACTATGTATGTCTAGTGATATTTATTTATTTAATAAATAGTTAATGTTGTGATTTTATTTTTATATTTAGATTATAGATTTTGTTTCACGAAAATAAAAACATTTAATAAATTCATCGTCATATTAGCCATTAACTGTCCTTTTGTCTGGTTTGTCTTTATTTATTTAATCGAATATATAATCTTCTTAAAAATACTTATACTTTGTTAGTCTATTAAAAAGTCACAACACAAACAGTGAATTATAAAACTATTTCAATTGAAGAAAAAAAATATACGAAAAATATTCATTAATATATGTTTATATTAATAGTATAGTATAGGAATCGAACCGCAAGCACGGAAGGAAAGGGAGATGTTAAACTCGCTGTGCCAAGGTCATCGTGTGAGCTATTGCGGGCCATATAAATAAAAAGATGTGTATCACTGACCGAGATGCGGACTTTGCGATTTTATTACATATAAAGTTTATATACATTCTTTTAAATGCAAAAATAATTATTCTTCACTTTGCCTCGGATAATTATACAGTAAACGTCAATTAAATGTTTTTATGTTGCACCTTGAACGCAATGATGATCAATAGTGTTGAGTGTTACGCTATAGATTAATAAAATCTATAACTAATTTAAATAACGTGTAATACGTTTTAAAGAATATAAAATTTCTTAAGTTTCGAACAGTTTTAATGCCTCAAAGAGAGGACTATTTATAAAAAAAAAGTTTTTGAAACTAAAAGAGGCTCGTAAATAATCTTATTTCTTTTAAGAGTATTATAATTTAGAAAATTTAACAAGAATTTAGTATATTCATCAAAGTTCGTTACTGTTTTTGATAAAATACTTGTTTATATATACATATAAGTAAATATTGTAATGACTAAACGATTTCGATACATAGAAAATGTTTATAAATAATACAGAAATTTTAAAGCTCATAAGAGTAATAATTTAATAAATATTAGTCCAAAATATAATAATTTAATAAATATTAGTCTGACTGTCTGTACGTTTATTTTGGCATTACATAAAAACTACTTCACCAAATTGAATACATTTTTCACAGTTATGATTGAACTTAAAATCTGGTATATGTCACGCCATCTATAACTGGCTTATTTCATTTGGTTTTCCCTTCCTTAGTCAGCTCTTACGACACCCACAGGAAAGGAACGGGTGGCCTATTCTATGCCACTGCCATAAAACAGTAATTTTACGAAACTGTCAAATGAAAATATTAGGTTAAAAAATAAGTTTTAAGAATTGGCGCCTTAGAATCGACCAATATGTCTTGTTCACTTAGTTGACACTATGAATACAAACTGTGCATTGCAGTCATATAAGGGAAATTTCAGACATAGCAGTTAGACAGTAATTGAATTGAATGTAGCTTACAGTACATTAGAAGTATGTCTGTTAATACTAGTTAATCTATGGAATGAGCGTAGACACAAGGTTGGCACAAGCAATTGAAACAAATTCTTATTTATAAATATTATTTTGTGACAATTTCTATTATCTATAATGACAATGAAATGAAATGAGATTTATTCGTAAATACATAACTGTAGTTTCTTAATTAATATTATAGTTTTAAAAGGGTACAGTAGTTGTGGTTTTAGAACTGGGCTCCTAAATAGTTTAATATTATAACCTGTGTTAAGGGACCATAGCCCCAACCCCCTTTAGTATTAATAAAATATAATTCTATAATAAATTATAATAAGTAAATTTTCAAGTTCGCGATTTATTAATTTCTAAATTATTCTACTTTTTCCAGTAACTTTGACCGCATAAATCAGTATATATGTTCAAAGTATCTTGCATGTTACTATATAACCTACCAGTGTACTAATATATCATTTAAATCTATTCAGCCGTTTAAGCGTGATTAGGTAACAAATATTCAAACATATTGACAAACTTTTACATATATATCTAATATTAATAAGATTATTTTATTTAATATTTCAATCAAGAAGAGGCGAGAGGCTGCGACGTAAACAACGATGGCTATAGATACAAATATTGTAAATTAATTAAATTCTCACGTATCCAGTTACATATAAACACACAATAATTTATATATATATTATTATATAATTTTTAAATTTTTAATATTAAAAATTAATAATATTTTCATTACAAATAACTTTGGAATGACAAAATCGTTGGATCGTACTGGACCTACCTTTTGGATATAATGTCCTAATACAGAGTGACGTGCAGTCCTCCATTCATAGCTCCAGGCGGCTCGTGGTTCCCCTTAAACGTGTTTCTCTTAGGTGCCATTTACACAGTCCAAAACATTTTTATATTAATATCACTAACATCCTCTTTATTTGTCTAATTTTTTTTCTTACAAAGAAAGAGCTATGCCAAGTAGATTTCACTACTATTAATGCGTTGTAGATATGACATTTACACCAAGGAAAAACAAATGTACATATTACAAAACGGAACTGATTTTTTCCAATTTCTTCCGATCCGTTTTTTATGTTCTTGCCATATGATTAAAAATCAAGATCATTGTTAAGTATACACGTGCATAGATAGATATCTCTGTCCTTTTGTGTTTATGTTTGAAATTAGGTTTTTTGTGACTTTCGAAAGGATTTTTCGATTTGATTTTTTTATAGTCTATGATATATAGGCAATTTACTATTTATAATATTTTTTTCAATCGACATAATTATATAATTATAATACATATACCCAAATATTTATCTTGTAATAATTTTATAACGATTGAATCGAAATTAACTTTATAGAGCTATAAAGACTGTATTCGATGTTTTTTTTGCCAACATTATGTTTTATGAGAAGCAAAATTTTCTTGTTTGTATACCATTGATTGTATAATTTCCTGGGGGAAGTCTCTCGTCACGACCTAATCCGACCTCATGTTTGACCGCCAGCGTATATCGATAGCGCAGGCGGCGTTTTATTTTCATCTCATATTTATACACCTTTGATGCGTTAAAGAGTCATCAGTGAATAAAGAAATTAATTCACAAGCTAATGAGAAATGTTTAATTTTAAGTCTAGTGTGTTCGAAGTCGAGCCAATCACCCCTTGTCTCCCCACACGTTGCAATCCACATTTGTATAACTTTATGACCATTCGAAACACCTGAAGCGGACGGTTTGTGCACGCGATTGTTCGATTAAGTCGATCGAAATTTAACATAAGAATAAAACTGGGCAGAAGTGACACTCATATGGTTTCCTTTGTGAGCATGACTATGTAACCTTTTTTTTCAAACCTGACATAGATTGGAAGGATTGTCACAAATTTATTTGCATTTCCTACTCGTAAATTACATTTACGGTGTAATATGATTTGACTACTTCTGTGGTACAGTGGTAGACACATTGCTTTGCTTGAATGAGAAATTTCTAATTTAGAATACGAACGTTTCTAAATTGACTCGGAACTAGATGTTCTAGTTAAGATTAGCGATTCGTAAAGTGAGTTTTTTTTTTACAACACAGGGGACAAACGAGCATGCGGCTCACCTAATGGTAAGTGACTACCGCCGCCCACAACACCTACGGCATTGCAGGTGTGCTGCCGGCCTTTTAAAAAGAAATATGCTCTTTTCTTGAAGGTTATGTTGTCGTATCGGTTCTGAAATACTGCTGCTGGAAGTTGATTCCAAAGAGTGAGTTTACGCGGAACTTAGAGGTTCCGTAGAAAAGTGACCAGGGTTCCGCGAAATTAAGAAAAGATTAAGACAAGAATACATTATGTCACTTTTGACATATTTCTAAAAAAAATTTTTGTTCTCATTTAAATCGCAGTATCTTTGATTGATAATCATTTAATATAGGATTCCTTAAAATAAAACGTATTGGGTGGGTATTGCGTTATCTTAAAAAATTAGGAAGCCCCTGTTCAAAGTTGTGCATCAGATGTTAAATGGCTAGTTTACTCATAACACATCTAGTGCTAAAATATCTTACAATCTAGTTTAAGAACCAGGCAATTGGTGTGATTTTGTGGCACTTTATATTTATTAATTTGTTACACAGGTCCCTGTTACTTGCATACCCTGACTAATTTATATGTTAAATAGAAGCGGGCCGTCAGCGCGCTAACGCAGTTATTATTATTAAAACCACAGGAGTGTCGGTTCTACATGATTATTAGATATTATGCCACAACGTCCTAGTTTCCAACTGACTTCAAAAAAGGAGGAGGTTTTCAATGTGGTTGTATTTTAATGTTTGTTACTACATAACGCTGTCGTTATATAAACCGATTTGTAAGATTATTTTATCTATTTATTTACTCTCTGTTGCACCACTTTAAGAATAATACAAAAATATATGTATATACACACACACACACTCATGTGTGTATATATATAATGAAGTACAAAAGGCGACAACCAACACGACAACAACGTACAACCTTTGGGTAGAAAAGTATATTATCTAAAATAATATATTTTTAGATTAATCTCATAGAAACTTTATCAAGATCGGTTTAGTAGTTTAGGTTTTAAATCAAAATGTAGTTCTGCTACGACTGAAGTCGATGTCTTTTATGGAACAAAGTCTTAAATAGTATTCGTTTAGTGTAAACTACCTCTTAAGTCTTACATTAGTGTTACTTCTTAAGGCAGTCCGTCTAAATGGTGAGCAATATGTTAGCATATGAAATCAGAGATCCCTGTAGTTTAAAATGGCATTAGACATTCAGTTCCCCCGGGGCAACTCGCAAACATTGTATTTATGTTACTGCATACAATTTAGACAGGCCATTTGTAAAAATTAAAAATATTTTTCGTTTTTCTTTAAAATTTTAATAATATAAAATTACTTAAAATAATCACGTAAATTCTTAAATTACTTTATGA
The DNA here is from genome assembly GCF_026898425.1 of Galleria mellonella. Lineage (NCBI taxonomy): Eukaryota > Metazoa > Arthropoda > Insecta > Lepidoptera > Pyralidae > Galleria > Galleria mellonella. The sequence continues at coordinate 10,113,216 of NW_026442138.1, forward strand.
TCAATATAATTTGTTGTTTAAATTTTAGTTAATTACAACTTTAACTTATCATAAGTTTAAGACAAACTACTTACTTACTTACTAAGTTTAATTTGTAATAAGTTAATTTGAAAATATATTTTTAAATTTTATTTGTCTGTATACCATATGAATAAACTGTTTAGTATGGTTTACAAAATAAATCGACTTCGATTGTAACAAAACTAGTAATTTTGATTTATTAATAAACTACTACTAGGCTACGATAACCGCTTACCATCAGGTGGACCGTATGCTTGTTTGCCACCTCAGTGGTATAAAAAAAACTAATGAACCGAATTTAATAAAATCTCTTTAGGACTAATAATAGGAAAGTATACCCCTTTTAGATAAAAAAGTAAATAAATTGAAATCGGTTGAAAACGATCTACGTTACTAATTGTGCTAAGTGTATCACAGATTATATGCAGAAAGTTTTGTAAATTTTACCTGTCTGTCTGTCTCTATTATCGATCCAGCATTACAAAAGAAAGAAATATTTTTATTCAAGTAAACTTAGATTTAAGCATTTTTGAATAGTAATTTTTTCATTATTGCCCACTCGGAACACAAATTCAGTCACAAAGAACGGGCAAGAAATTCGGCTGTTGTTTTTTTCAAAAAGTTTAACAGAACTATATAAATAATGAATTTGTGTGAATACAAACTACTAACCTGATGCTAATCATATTAAATTAGATGCGCTTCTGAAGTTATAAATTTTGTTATGCAATTTAAAATAACAAACAAACTGGTGGCCTACCTGATGGAAAGTGGTAACCATCGCCTATAGACATGAGCAGTACCAGACACAACAGAGTATACTCCTTTGCCAATGATACCCCCCATGCGTTGCCATGCCTGAGGAATCAGGTGTTATTCCTCTGTATCCTGTAAATTTACTACCATATTCCACTCTTCAAACCGAAACACAGCCATGCAAACAAAACTGCTACACAGTAGAAACACGAATGGGACAGAGGTACCCAAGCAAACGACTTTTGTATAAAGTCTTCCTCTGATAAAATATGGTATATATTTTATCGTAATACGCCATCTAAAAATAGTCTAAATCATTAGTTTTCCTACATCTGAAATCCGCGCATACGAAGCGGCGTGCCAAAACTAGTTAATAACAATCAGGAAGTTATAACACTTACATAGTTTTTTTATAATGATAGCGTTGATGTCAATATCCTCACCTGTGACTCCTTGCGACTGTAATAATGCATAATAATGGGTTATCAGTCCGCAACAACGTAAATGAATAAAGGTCATGCATTGTTGCCGTGATTTGTATTTTTTTTTGTACTCGCTTTTGGTCCGCTATTAAGTATGCGTGGATTTCAGAAGTAGGAAAACCAATGAAATAGAACATTTTTAAACGACGTTTCAAGATTTTACCAGAGGGAGACTTTGTACAAAACTCGTTTGCTTGGGCACCTCTGTCCCATTCGTGTTTCAACCGTGAAGCAGTTGTGTTTGCATGGCTGTGTTTCGGTTTGAAGGGTGGCATATGGCGTGAATTTACAGGGTACAGAGGAATAACACCTGAGTCCTCAGAAATGGCAACGCATGGGGGGTATCATGGGCGAAACAGTATACTCTGTTATATCCATGGTACTGCTCATGTCTATAGGCGACGGTTACCACTTTCCATCAGGTGGGCTGAATCGACAAAGATACCACATTATTATAGTAGGTATACACAAAAAAAAACCAGACACATTGAAAACTTCTCCATTTGGGAACTGTTTAAAAAATGCTAGCTCATAAAGGAAACATTCTTAAAACGAACTGGTCAAGTGTTGTATTAAAAATACTACATATTTTAAATATATGTCATAACTTGTTGACCGTCAGGCTTGCGAAATGATTAAAGAAGTCACAACCAAATACAGTATGCCTACAAATGTAACAACTTCAAGTATCGCAACATTGTAACAGCACAGCGACCTCTTGAGCCTAGAACGAGCTAGTGAAGTGCTTAATTTTAATTCAATGGATTCGCAAACAATTTTAATATAATTTTTATTCAATTCTATTTTCGATCGAATCACTAAAAATTTTATAAACTCACGACCACATATTACCTACGACTATATAACAACTGGTGTTAATAAACACGAAAAATAATTTTTGAATAGTTAATTCAGTCAGTAAAACTTGTGTTTAAATTTGATGATTTTTGTTTAGTAATAAATTTAACTAAACTCATTTATTGCAATTCACATAACTGTTTATACTTTGTACATAATTAAATGTATATCTAGTGCAAATACTTAACGTATTTGTACTATTTATTATGATCCTTAAATATGCCTCTCTCTCTTTTCGTTTAAGAGTTTCCTCTTGTCGGTGCAACTAATTCATACATCTTCTTCCAGCTAGTTCTATCCCAGGTCAAATCCTTCAATAGGCAATATGCCTATTGAACTTATAAATATTTACAATTAATATAATTAATTAATGGGTTGTTACTGTGAAACTGAAAATTTTTATGCCTGAATATTTTGTTTTAACATTAATTTTCTTATTTATAATAATTAAAACATTCTACATATCTATTTTATCTGTTAGACAGTATAAATTACTTTTAAATTTAAAAAAATTGCATAAAATAAAGAGATAAAACACTTAATGGTTAAAGTAGGTTCATGAGACGTTTGACGTTTTTATGAATAAAGTGGTAAGTCTTAGAAATTATTTAAAATTATTTATTTTATTATTCGTCGTATATACTTCGTGGAGTCTCAAATTAAGTGAAATAAAATTTATATTTTATACATTTATTGAATACGAAAGTGATCTCCATATAAGTTGTATCTTACATTAATTAAATTAAACACTTAATAGGTACTAATCGAGCGATTAGCTTCAAGCAGTGTTTTAGCTTAAATCGATTGACTCTAACGAATTGTGACTAGTCACGCAACACTATCGGAGACTCGTTCGAAGCGGTTCCCTGATCATCGGCATTCCAAAACAAACCTTTAAAACCAACAACGTAAGATTCATGGATATAATATCGATAATCAACAATAATGAGCATCATGTATCTTAAAATTACATTTTTAAATTACTTTTATAAAGACTTCCAATTTTTCTTTCTTGAGCAATAACTTGTTTGCTCCGAAATAAAATTTATTTGAAGACGCGAAATTGAAAAAAAATCTATCAACTTGTTTTGTACACCTTGTTTTATTAATTAAACTTACCTTTAGAATCCGATGTAGCATGGATTAAAAGTAAGGCTAAATTCACATTAAACTGCTGGTTTCAGTTCTTTCTCGGTCAGATCTCGGCCTGTTACCCGATTCAAAACCTTCATATTAATAATCTTAGAAACGTACGAGTGGTGCCTTTGGTGTTGCAGTCGGGCCAGATATTAACCGTTTGTTTAATATTTTGGTTATATAAAAAAATCCAATTAACTTCACATACCCGTCTTTCAGTTCCAGACTTACTAGTTACCGTGACCCAAGATATTTTTATCACTAAAGTTGCCAATGTTCATGTAATATTTTTGATGTTAGGAGCTCAGGCCAGCTGTATATTTTTCTATATAAAAAGACCCAGTCATCCTCGTCTATCTGTCTATTGATTAATCAAAATTTACTGGTCTCTGGGACGCAAAATCTTCATGTCTCTCATTTCGGTAACAAGCTTGTTATCCCCTGGAGTTGGAAGCTCAGTTGGGCCGTATGTTTTTTAGTATAAAAGGACTCAAACATTCTCCTCTGTCTGTTGGTAAAACAAACCTTATTGGTTACTAGAGCTGAAGATCTTCATGTTACAAGTGCTGCCAATATTCATGTGATATATTTGGTGTTGGAAGCTCAGTCGGGCCATAAATTTTACCGTATGAAAAGACCCAAACATCCTCGTCCGTGTGTCCGTTAGTCAAGCAAGACTAATGAACGATAAGCACGCATGTAAACAAACATTACGTAAACCGTCCATGTGACGGAGCGAGCATGCTTAATCATGGCTGCTGTTTGCAACATTGTACTGATTCAGTGTCAAGGCCGTCGCTACAATGTTGGCGGCCGTTGGCCCACCTCGGTGTAATTGGTTGGCCTACTTTGTTTCATTGATACCGATCCGCCTCGTGCTCATTATTAATGTTTTCTTCTGGTTTATCAATGAACGTACGAGTTTTGGGTCACACTACACTGTATTTTCATTCATAAAACGATCTACAAAAGGTTCTTAATTCATATTTTTTTGTTTGGCGATGACATCACCAAGTCTGGATTAATTTTAATAAATCTTTCTGCGGTCAAGAATGTTTACTCCCATATTGATCTCATAGGAATTTTGCGATGACTGAAGTTGGAATTTTTGTTAGCGAAGCTAAGAACGGCTTGTTTCTAACCATGATCTGTTTGTAAACACGTGATACTGCTTTCTAATTTCAAATATTTTAGAAAAAAGCAACGGCTGAGTTGCTTGCTTTTTCTTTTCAGCCGAAATTTCATCTGAAAATCTGTACTGTAAATACTGGGCGGTAGATTCATATAAAAAATACCATTTAAAAATATGTACTTATAATTATTGTTAAAAATTTCGTAAGCACACTTTATATTTTAATGTAACAACTGTCGGTTTAACCTACGAATAATTAGATTGAAAAAGCTTGATTAGTTCCAGAATTAATTCGCGACGAGGTACATAGTCAGGCTCATGTTCGTGTCACATTCGCTTTACGTGACTAAAGATCACGAAAAATCAAACCATAAAACGTATAAAAAATATTCGCATCTGAAATTATTATGTACAAAGAAGTTTGTTAACTAATACTTTCTAAGCTTATTAATTATTATTTAAGCAATGTATTTGCATGTTATTTTTTTCAACTCACTTTAAAAAGGTTCTTAATTCGATTGTATTTTTTTTTTATGTTTGTTACCTCATAACTCTGTCAGTTCGAAACCGATTTAGATTTTTTTTCTGAAAGGATATATTTAGGAATTGGTCCCGTAGAAATTTTATCAAAATCAGTTGAGTAGTTTAATTTTTAGATAAAAATAATCGCATTTGTCATAATTGAAGTCAGTTTTTTGTGATGACACAATCTTTAATCGGGTACCTTCTTGCATGTTTTTCAAGGTATTTTCTTCCGCGCTCAACCACTATTTGGAATCTATTTCCAGCGGCATTTCCAAACCGATACGACATCATAACCTTCAAGAAAAGAGCATATTCCTTTTTAAAAAGCCGGCAGCACACCTGTAATGCCTCTGGTGTTGCGGATGCTAATGAGACGCGATAGTCACTTACCATCAGGTGAGCCGCGTGCTTGTTTGCCCCCTGTGTTATAAAAAAATGTTGTTTTTCTTTGTAATTTATTTATTTTTATCTCCATTTTTAAATTTGTAATGGTCTATTTTTATTTCTTTTATTATATTGCATGCTTTGTTCATCTATAAGTTGTATATTTATTTATTTATTTAAATATCAATACACATTTATATATGTACATAAGTGTACATATGGCTGACTTAACATCTAATGGCGGTCTCTACCACTCAACCACAAGGCAAGCAGAAAATTAAGTAGGGTGTGCATTTACTACCAAAATATGTATAAATATTTTACATTATTATATATTAATACCTAAAATTTTTTATAAACATAAATGTATAAATGTTATAATCATCGATGATTCTAAATAAACTAATTAATATATAAAATACATGATAAAATTTGCGTTCAGAATTACTAAAATTCACCGCAGTAAATAACAAGTAATGCTTCTTTTTTTGCTAATATAATGTATGGTATTGTAATATATTATGATTTTACTGTTCAGTGGAAAATGGTCTACATCGCCGTTAGACCATGGATTTCTGCGATACCCAAGGATGGATGACCACGATAATGATTAGTAGCAGACACTTTTCATGCTTCATAAGTAACGTGACCAGACGTCCTTTTTTGAACGGGACTGTCCCTTTTTATAATAATGAGTCCCCGAAATTAATTCTGGGACGAGGTGATGTTGATAATTAAGGGAAATACAAACAAAGACTATAAGGCTCACCCAGTGGATGTAATAAATAAATAAATAAAACGTGTCAAGAGTTTTATTATTACTTAAAATCTTTACCAGCTGTACAAAAGCAAATTTGTTCCTTCAATAAATAAAAATATAACTAAACAAAATGTTTAGTTATATTTATATTTATTCGGTATATTTTTAAATTCGTAATCTTTAAGCTAACTTTTTATTAATAAATAACATTAAAAATGTCTTTTTTTATTGATACCTGTTAATTGACCTAAATAATGTCTCGTTTTGAGTCAAAGAATAAATGGTCACGTTATTCACACACATAGCCACAATCCGAGCACAAATACCATAATTATGTATTCCGATATACACGCCGGTTGCTTGAAGTAATGAAATGATTTGAAATTTCATCGATTTACGATGATGATGACAGATGTCATAATTATCATTGTCATATCATACGCCGTTTATTGTCCACTGCTGAACATAACTTAGTATTACAATTACCTACACGTTTTTTTTTTTATTTATAAACAAACTAATAAGTTTTTGTGAATTTATATGAAATTTAAAATAAATTCTCTTTTAAAACTGTAACTTTTGAAAAAATTAAGAACGCAGTTTCGTTTTATTCCAAATTCCAATTCATTCAAAGAAAAGAAAAAAAAACATAAAGTATTTCTGCCTAATATGACATGACTATTTTTAAATTTTTCTTGTTGAAATTAATTTATAGAAGTTTTATTTCAGTTTAAATGTATGATATATTTGAATAATTTAAATTCCTAAACTGGTCCAAGTGTTCTGTGATGTAAGTAGGTTTTATGCTCACAAAAAATATGCCAATTGTAATTTTCCTTAACACTATGAAAAAAATAAGTCAATTAAAACTTTAATTCTTTTATTTTAAGAACTATAAAACTTCTATAGAATAAGAACTTATGTTTCGAACCGTTCAAGTGATATGACATCATGCGTGATCGGAGGTTCCGCTAGACGGGGTGGGTACTTACATGTCAACAACATATTACCGGAGTAATAAAAATATTCTGTCCTTAGATTATATAGAGGAGTATTGAGTATGTCAACATTTAGTTACATTAACATTTGGCTGACTTAATTTGATACATATTTTTTTTAAGTCAAACCAAAATGCGCCAGTTTATAGCGTCGCAAGTAGGTTTTAAAAAGTTTCTAGACCAAGTCGAATTTCTTAATTTGAATTTGGAACTGTTTCTATTGACGTTATATAAATATACATATGTTCGTATTGGTTACAAATTAATACATGCATTAATTAAAATGGCGACCATTTTCAATAATTTTCAAAATAAAATCGTAAGTAGTACTTGAATATAAATGAAAATAATCGGCAAAGTAAAGCATCAATTCGAATGTTTCGCTGTTGCGAATGGCGACGCATGGGGATACCCCCCATGCGTTGGCATTCGAAACATCATACTCTGTTATGGCCATGGCATTGTACATGTCTTTAGGCGACGGTTACCACTTTCCATCAGGTAGGCTGTCAACTTATTAGACATTCTAAGTTGCATAAAAAATTATCAATTTAATAAAATAAAAACTTTGCCCTACATAATTATATAAGCTTACCATTTTACTCGCATCTAATAGATAGTGAATATTGCTACATTACTTTAAAATAATATTCAATATATTATGGTAGAATAAAAATACCGAAAATTATACTCCTTTGCCTTATTATTAAATCCATTTTTCATTTTTATCTTCTTTTTACGAGAACAAAACAGAAAAAAACAGTTTCTTGTTGTTATAGTATAAAAAAAACCACTATGAATACTGTGATATTACTTAACAACTTTTTGTATATCAAAAAATACCCGAAAAATATTAACTACGAGTACATATAATATAGACATTGTAGATTACAAACATCGCAGAAAACTATTGCAATCAGAGATATTTTATCTCAAAAACTACTTAATCGATTTCAAAAATTTATTCGCTTGTAGAAAGCTACATTGTCTGAGAGTATCATAGGCTATATATTAATTTCGGAAATTCTATCTACCCGTGCGAAGCTGAGCCTGTCCACTAGTAACTATAAAAAGAATCTTCAAAAATTTTATAAACATCATTCAACTTCACTATCAGATCAGCTTTTTGTTAAGTTGGTTTCAGCACCATGATAACGGTCGATTACCCCATTTTTTAATTGGTAATAATGAAATTGCTCCTCCGTCTACCCTATCGGTTTGTGCTAGCGGAGTACCAGTGAGGATTGATAGATCGGGATGAAAGACCAGGCCAATTAACTTATTGTGACAAATTCCATGAGAATTAACTACGATGTTTTTTTTTTTAATGGATGATAATGGCATGGTAACCCCGCCTGCGCTAACGGTATACGCTGGTGGAACACCAGTGAGGGATGATAGGTGAGGATGGAAAGACAGGTCAGTTAGCCCATCGTGATAAATATACTAGGAATTCAGCACGATGGTTTCCAGAGGGGAGATCGACCTGATAGCGCAGGCGGGGTTATCATTTCTTTCTCATCCATCTATTAAGTCCTCGAGAATGACAGCTCTTGAGAGTTGTTATAGGTATCACAGTGTATACTGTGATGTCACCGCTTGTTTGCTATTATAAGTTTCTTATAAACCACCTCTTTGATGTCAGTTTAAAGAAATCAAACCAGTTATGTAATGATGATTGCACTTAAAGGACGCATCTCGGCAGGGTGTCATTGCAATTCCTAATTAAATATTTCTATAACAAGCTTTGAATTCCAAGAACACAGAAGAGAAACAGGCTCATTATAATTCTAGTTATTAATTGATTGTCATCATACGTTGATTTTAAATGCAATATCAGACATGACAGCTCTAATGTGTCTTTATTTCTCAAGACAAATGTATTCCATCTGTTGTTCTGCAACGCATTAGAGACCCCTCTTGTGTTGCAATGAGGGGAAGTAAAGAGTCAGTAACGGGTACCAGAGAGAGACTTTGTACAAAAGTCGATTGTTTGGGTACCTCTTTCCTATTCGTGTTTCAACCGTGAAGCAGTTGTGTTTGCATGGCTGTGTCTCGGTTTGAAGGGTGGGATATAGCGTGAATTTACTGGGTACAGAGGAATAACACCTGAGTCCTCAGGAATGGCAATGCATGGAGGGTATCATGGGCGAAACAGTATACTCTGTTATGTCCATGGTACTGCTCATGTCTATAGGCGACGGTTACCACTTTTCATCAGGTGGGCCGTCAGCTTGTCTGCCATTCTAAGTTGTATAAAAAAAACAGTTATTGCTAGTGATAGTATTGGGAGTAAATCCGGATTTCAGTATAACTCAACTTGTAGCCGATTGTACAATACACACCATAGCTAATAAGACAAAACATAAAATACAAAAACGACAGTGGCGCCACCATAGTATGACACAATGTGTGAGGTGCGTTCTAGATATCAATATTTAACACGATGTACGTCGCCCTGTCAGGTCGACTTACACACGGTCATGAAAAAATCATGGATGATGATGCTGTAGAATTATTCACTTCGGCCAAGTAAATTTTTTTATGCAACTTGGAATGTCAAACGAGCTTATGGCCCACCTGATGGAAAGTGGTATACGTCGCTTATAGACATGAATTGATTTCATCCTTAATTGTCATCCTTCATTAATACCACCAGCGTAAATGAACACGGTTTTGTAAATTCCCATATTATCATTTAAAAGACGTGGAAAATGTTTATGCTGGCAGGCAGATAGGTAGGCATTTCTGACCAGGTGGAATGAGTAAAGCATTAAGTAGCTGCTTCTTATACAAAATGTATGAGACAATCATATAATTAGTCATACTCAAGTTAGTTATACTCTTCCCAAAGTTACCCATTTGATAGGATCGCATCAACTTTTGTTGGATTAAGTTATTTACAATTTATTTATTCGTACACTGGCCTAGTTTTTAGGACCTGTAAAAGAGGCCGACCAGTTCGAAAATAAACTGGTCTAGGGTTGCCGACTATCACATCGAGGAAGATTTTTTTTAATTGACCTGTATAATATTTTTTAATCTAAAGTTTACATCATAATTATTTCAGTAATAAAATGTTTTTTAGATATTTATTTACTATATTAATTAATGATTTATTTGATGAAAGATGATATTCATACATATGTTATTTACCATTCCTACTACACATCATAAATGTCATGACGCCTGTATCGCACCTTAATATTTTATTTCTCGAACTTGTTGACTAGAATTGATGCGCTTTCGATTTTCTGACCCTTAATAACTAGACGCACTTTTTTTTATGTAAATATATATTTACATTAAAAAAAAACACTAACTGATTCATAAGAACACATTGCACTTATTTTGAGCTCGACCTTTTAGGGGAAAAATTATATATTATTAATGTAAAATTTATATATTTACTATAATAAAATAATGAGAATCGATTAGTATTTCCCATTTTTTTTTCCAAAAATTATCCAAACAACCTAGAAGTAATAAAGTTTATATTAAATATAAATATATTTTCTTACTATTAACTAACGAATAAATATTTTTTTAATATCATGAAGGTACGCTATGACAACCCTGCGCTAGTGTCCAGACAGTTTCAAGTTTGCAGTCTCAAGGTGGCCGCAACATTGTTGCAGTTTGTTGATCCGTTAATTGCAACTATTTGTAGCACTGACCATTTGCGACGTGTAATCGCGAGTCGCCACTGTATTTTTTATACTACCAACGGAATTATTATACTTATACGATGATATTCTTATTATATTTTATTATATACATGTCTGTATTTAGTCAAAAGTATAAGTAGGCCTAGAGACGAAGAATCGATAATCGATGGTGAAGAAAGGTTTTTGAGTGGTGACCTCGTACGGGCAAGCGTAAAAACGTAATGTAGAACGACCCCCTCACTAGATAAAGTGGCGACGTCGAATGCATTGATGCAGGTGGTTCAGGACCGTTCCTTATAGTGGCCTATGGGGGAGGCCTATGTCTAGCAGTGGACGAATAATGGCTGAAATTATAATGTTCATAAAAAAATTGTATGTATGGTCTGCCATTGACAACTGACATTAAAAAGAAAGAGGTTCTCTCAATTCAGTTATATTTTTTTATGTTTGTAACTTCATAACTCCGTTAGTTTTAAATTAATTTAGAATTTTTTATTTAAAAGTATATGGGTATAGATTGGTCCTATAGAAATTCTATTAAAATTGGTTGAATAGTTTAGTTTTCAAATTAGAATAAGTGGTTTGGCCACAATTGAAGCGGGTTTTTTTGTGATTACAAAAAATGATGATGGGAACATAATAAATAAATATTTATTATGTATTAATTATTTGAATTAGTATTTTTTCGAAAAAATAACGAGTATTTTAAATGACTTTAAAATGATGATGGTTCTTAACTGGAACGTTTTTTTTTTCGAGAAACGAGAATGTTACGCGATCTTTGCTAATTGAGAGCCAATTCTTGATCTTTGATCTTTTTTGCACGAAAGACTTTGCTGCTGCGTTGCTACCATACTAATATAATTACAATCAAAATTTAAAGCCCTTCTTTTTGTGTTACACACAATAACAAATTATAAAAGCATTGATTACAAAAACCCAAGATGACAAACTAAATAGCGGTATTAAATAAGACACATTTTTGTCTATGCAAAAAAAAATTACTGACTTTTACAGTAAAAAAATACCGATGTGACGATATTTAAATTTAGAACGCAGAATATTTTTTTTTCATAGTTATGTTTTCTTATACAGTTTTTTGCTCAGCATAGATAATCATTATTTTCAGAAGTCACAAAATTTATATGGGAACACCACGGGAGTAATCTATTTATTGCAAAAAGCATAACAAATTCGCAGTAAGTTTGGCAACACAGCCATAAAAAATTCGGGAGGACACCTTGCATTTGTAGAATAGTTTATGGTAATTGTACGCTCATTTATAACCAACCAGTAGAAAAAAGAAGATCTACAGGTGTCGTTGTTTGTTGTAGTGGTCTGTCTGAGATTATATAGATAAACAAACGCTTCGCCAAAAACAGGCAAATTTTTTTTAGTATATGAGCGTGTGCCAGGGCACCGGAATGGGCAGTCATTATTAAATATGTCCAAAAACGTATAGTGTAAAATTATGTTTAAAAACGAACGTAAAGTTAAGTTTGAAAACGATACAAAATTCTCACGAACCTATTAGAAATAACAGAGTTAATAGGGCATTATGTTCCCATTTATTTAATATTATTATATATTATTCTAATTTTATTATGTTTCTTTATTTATATATATATGTGTCTAATGTGTATAACTGTCCACTGCTTAACGTAGGCCTCCCCATAAGAGAGGTAGTTTTGTCAGTAGTTGCCACGTTGGGTAGACGAGTTGATAACCGCAGTGATGTTTTAAGAGGGACGCTGCTGCCCATCCCTTGACCACTAACTCCCTTAGTGGCCTCTTACGACGCTTACGGGAAAGGAAGGTTTAGTCCATTCCGAGATTCCGAGACAACAGTACGTAGATGTAGATATTAATATGGTATATTTATTGTTGTTTAATTTTTTGTTTTGCACTACAGCTGTTTTTGGTTAATTGGAAGAGATCTCTTTTACGTGTAGAGATAAATACGTCTTCGCTTTCATTGTTTCCATTGTTATTATTACAGTATATTTCAGTACAACAAAGAATATTCAATGATTCATGATGATGCTTATGGTTACTGATTGCTTTGCTTTTTATCTGAGTATTGGCTTAAAGTATGTTTTCCTTTTTAAATCATTAACATGAACAGCTTAATTATAATTAATTACTACATATGTTTTAATTTCTAAGCAATATGTAAATATGCATCTTTATACATATTATATCAAGAAAAGTAGTTCTTAATTCAAATAAAAAGAAATGCCCTGGGCATTACGTTCGTACGTGCCGATCTTGAAGAATCTCTTTGCATTTTTTTGGAAAAACGTCGATATTCATAACCTGGAGGCTAATTCTCGTGCATTCGAATCAATCACGAATTCGAAAAAAAAATCGAATTCGAACAAATCTCCAGCGAAAATCAAGTTACGTTATTTTGGGTATGTCGATTCCGAGATTTCTCGATGGAAAGCTAATCGAGATGCTTCCAATGGTTGTGAGCATTCGAGACGGATAATGTCAATTTGAACGAGAAATATCATAATTATAGATTGTTTTTTTTTTTTTTTTATGGAAACCCAAGTTATTTACCGTTGATTGTTATTTACAAATACTTATTATCATTTACAATAAAGTATTAACATTAAAATGGGCGACGAATTCTTTATTGAATTTACCTAAGTAGGTAAAATAATATTGTAAATAAGAGAAAATTCTTTTTGCTTGTAATGGAAAAATTTAAAAAATATTTAAGTGATTTCACACATATAAGCTAGAATATTATTAACGTGGGCTGTATTAAAAAAAAATACTTTTTCTTCTACTTTTCTATCCATGAGAAGTTGTGATGGATCGCTAGTTTAAAATATATTAAAAGAACTAGCTAAATTTACAATTGTCTTTGTTAGGGTGGCAGCAGTGGACTGTAAACATAATGTACACGTAGAAAAAAACAATGTACTTAAAAAAAGTGCATACATACTCTATTCTCGGTGGCGTGATAAGAACTGTAGGCAAGGCCGCCGTTGCTAGTGTCTGACAATCTCCCGCATCGCGCGTCCGCGCCCTTCGCAACTACGTCCAAATACATCCCGTTATAGCAAATATTTATTTCGTTAAGTGACGAATCTCATATCTTATTAATCATTAAAAATTTAATAAATACGTGTAGAATATATAATAAAATATTATAAAAACATAACATTTGTTTATTATATTGTAAATTTTAAATATTTTTATTTATTTATTTATTTATTCATTAGTACAAATATGTGTACATGGCGGACTTAATGCTAAAAGCATTCTCTCCCAGTCAACCATAGGGAAGTGTCAGAATACTCGAATGCGGTACTACTAATTATTCATATACATACATACTAAAATTACATATATAAACGAATAAATATATATAAATAACAAATATATGACATATACTATATTATACACGAAATTGAGAATAATATAAAGTACTTACTGCTCGGATAAAAAAAAAAAGTGAGCGTGAACGCTTTTTTTGAAAGACGGTTTAGTCGGTAGTCTCTTAATGGCATCAGTAGGAGAAAAGAGTTTGAAGCGTAACCAGTACGGTGAGAGGGGAAAGATAATTGGAGAGTATTATTGGAACGAAGGTTACGTTCGTGAGTTTCAAAAAGATAATGGAATTTACTCCTTAAGTAGTTTATTGGTGGTAAAATAACAATAATTTAACCGTAAATTTAATAGTAGGATCGTTATATTAAAAAAAATTGTTTTTTACTCTTACATTCGAGATTGTTTCGAATTATATCTCGATTTGTGCTTAGAATACGTAATTCGAGAAAACTACTTTGAATATAAAGATTTTATAGTAAAGAAATGATTCGAATAACTATCTCTATTTCGAGATTATCTTTAAAGAAATGCGAATTGGCCTCCTGGGCGTTCGTGGGAGGAAAATGTGAAATCTCGGTTAGCGTTCCGTAAATAACTGGTCAAATGTGGCCTTATCTCTATCACTGTACAGTCGGATCTCTAACTCGGGAAAAAATTATAATTCTGAAATTATGTGTACACTGAAAAAAGTTATCTTATTTTAATTTAAATTTATGCTTTTAAAATTTAAAAGTTATTATACATTTAAAATATTTTTAAAGAGGACGGAGGCCCTCTATTCTTGATTATTATTACTAAAGTATCTATGGAGTATAGTATACATTATTTTTTTATAGTATTAGAAATAATATGAAATGAGACCATTTTAGCAACATTTTAGATAATCATAATTGAACAATCTTAATTACATTTTGTTAAAATTGAAGTTGTTTAAAAATACTTATAAGTTATTAGCTTCGACCGCTATAAATTCTGATTAAAACAAAATAACATTAAGTAGTATTGTTGCTATTTTGTAACGTTACTGGCAGTTGCGTTCTTTATTTAAACGAAAAAAATTATTTATTAATTACTTGTAATATTTTCCATTGCCATTACCTTTTCGGAGTCCTCAGTATATTTACGGCGGTGTTTATAAATAATTTATAAATGTTACCGCAGTCGAGCATTCCCTTTTTGGCAGGGCTGACAATCATGCTCGCGGGACAGTATTGCCGACTGTGCGTATCTTTCAAACGTTGTTGCATTTGTTTTCTTTAAGATTTATAGCTGTATAAACATTTAGGGGCATATTACACTGTCCAAACTATACAATATATTTATAAGATTATGCTTACAACAAATTATGAATCTCTTCACGCATTCTTAATATCATTCATCATCATCATGTCAACCGTTATATGTCCACTACTCCATAGACTGCCATAAGGAACGTCTTACATTTGTCTGTGGAGCAGTAGATATTCCTTATGGCAGTTTACCTTGGAGGATTTCTGTCAGTAGTTACCATGCTTGGCAGACGGATTGGCAACTGCAGTTTGACTTTTAGTGATGTTTGAAGAGAGACCATGCTGCCCATCCCTGGACTATTAAGTTCCCTTAATCGCCTCTTACGACACCCACGGAAAAGGAATGCTATGCCGGGACCACACGGCCATATTATTATATAATTAATATCGTTAATCTACTAATATTATAAACGTGAAACTTTGTTAAGTTTGTATGTTTGTTACTGAAGTCGCGAAGTGGCCATGAGCCAACTACATAACTTGAAGTACCTACTGGCCACCGATGAAGAAAAAAGTCCTTGAATGAATGCATTGTGTTGTGTTGAAATATGAAAGTTTATTAAGATGTCTCATACCTGTTCATTTTCCGAAATGATTCATTCAATTTAATTTTTTAATCTTATGCTACTTTTTACCGCGCTTTATATTCAAAGCGCCATACGCCACCTGAAGAATACTTCCGGGTGAAGTCGAAACAATTGTCAGAAATGGCAATACACGGGGAGTTCATTAATTTCCCGTTATTGAATATCTTACAGATAAAGTCATGAAATATTTTTGTCTATTTTGCTTTTGCGAATCGGCGAATTGTTTACAACTAGTTTCTTATAATTTCGGATTTGTTCATTCACGTCGTGTACATTTGTAAAACATACATCGACTAAAATCGATACATTCAGAATCGAATGCTGCGAAGAATTAGACGAATCGGATGATCGGTCCCGGATAAAAACTCGCCGTCCTATATTCGTTTGGTGATAGAAAAACGGTCATTATTGAAACGAAACGGGATTCCTGTGTCGGATCCGACACAACATTAATATTCGGTTTAATTTATTAAACTGTGATCACTATCTGGAAATAAAAACATTGAATACTAAATACTGAATAAAATGAATAAGATTACAAACCTTCTATTATTAAAGATGTGGGAGTTTTCTACAGATGTTTGTTGTTGCCAACCAACCTTCCTTCTATAATAATCATTAATTTCAGACCACAATTTGATCCATTTTGTTAATAACAAAGTTCTTATAAAACACTAACTATATATATATATATATATATATATATATATATATATATATATATATATATATATATATATATATATATATATATATATATAGTTAGTGTTCCATTTGATAGAAAGTGGTAACCGTCGCCTATAGACATGAGCAGTACTATGGACATAACAGAGTGTACTGTTTCGCCCATGATACCCCCCATGCGTTGCCATTCCTGAGGACTCAGGAGTTATTCCTTTGTACCCTGTAAATTCACGCCATATCCCACCCTTCAAACTGAAACACAGCCATGCAAACACAACTACTTCACGGTAGAAACATGAATGGTACAGAGGTACCCAAGCAATCGACTTTTTTACAAAGTCTCCCTCTGGTAATAACGGTACATACGGTAATAACAACAAATGCAAATAAAACAAACAAACTATAAGCTTGTCAGTGTTAATATTTTTTTAATGAATGAAAATGGAATAGTAACCTCACTTGTGCTAATGGCGAGACGTCGGTGAGGAATGATAGGTGAGAATGAAGCGAAGTCAGTGAATCTATTGCGAAGATTTCTCAATGAATCCACTACGATGATTTTAAAAATGACTGCATGGAATTCAACAAAACAAGTTGGCTAGCAATGAGGCCGATGGTTTGCCTTCCTTTCCCTTGTCCTTACTAGTTACCAGTTTTGTCTATAATTATACAGTGTTGGTGACCAAATTTCGTTTTAATCTTCCAACGTCCTTAGTCGTCAAGCATGCATTGGAACTAGGACATTATGACCTGATTAAGACCTCATATTTCATTGTCATATCCTACCCTTCAAACTGTTCAATATCCCTATTGCTAGCAATACATCCTGTTAGGTCGACGCGGTCCCTGAAAACCATCGTGATTAATTCATGTGGATTTCGTCATGATGAGCTAATTGGTGAGTTCCTATCTACATGTATAATTTCTCACTGGTGCTTCGCCAGCGTATATCAATAGATAGCGGGATTACCATTCCATTTTCACCCATAAATCATTCAAACCAGAACACACAGCCATGTGTAGTACAGAGTACAACTGCTTGGCGTTACAAACACACATGGGACAAAGCTTATGCAGATGATTGTTATAAGATGTCTCTGATATTGGGGGAAAAGAGATTGTTAGTAATGGGGACTAATGGCCCCATTGCTAGCAAGACCTGTCAAGGTCTTGCTAGCAAGGCCTCCACGCGGTTCCCCCTGGAAACTGGAATTGTGACTAATACTAGAGTTGCATTCGTCACAATGGGTTAACAGACCTGCTATCATCTCTCACTGGTGCCCCGCCAGTGTACACCGAAAGCACAGGCAGCGTAACCATTCCATTATCTTGCATAAAAAAAAAGTATCTGATATTATGTACCATTAATATAATTTTAAAGTATAATTTTATATAGCAGGGGTTCCCAATCTTTTTCAGCTCACGGCGTAATTACAAATGTAGTATTTTTCACGGCGTCCTACTTTATTTAAAAATGATAGTCGAAAGAAATAAGTACCAACAATAATAGTAGTTAGGTTAGGTAGATAGGAACATTAAAACGTCTGCAATATGAAACTGAGTTTTTTTTTTTTATTACAAAAGAATTGAAACAGAAAACAAAAAGAAAGACAAGAAAAACAAAATATCAACCGGGTATCAACGATTTTCAAGCGTATTCGGCGTGTGAGTGACGGAGACGCGCGCGACGTAAGTAGGTACCTATATTTTTTACCGATGTAAGCGCTCAAAAAAGGTACCCGCGAATATTTGTATTTTCGGATAATGATAGAGGATCGATTCACGGCGCGCTTTCTTTACTTTTTACGGCGTACTAGGGCTCCGTGGTGCACACTTTGGGAACCTCGGTTATATAGTTGAGAAATAGCCCAATAAGATTATTTTCTTTTCTATATTATATTATTATTTTGTAGCTTTTTACCAGACGGAGACATTGTATAAAAGTCGTTTGCTTGGGTACCTCTGTCCCATTCGTGTTTCAACCGTGAAGTAGATGTGTTTGCATGGTTGTGTTTCGGTTTGAAGGGTGGGATATGGCGTGAATTTATAGGGTACAGAGGAATAACACCTAAGTCCCTCAGGAATGGCAACGCACGGGGGGTATCATGGGCGAAACAATATACTCTGTTATGTCCATGGTACTGCTCATGTCTATAGGCGACGGTTACCACTTTCCATCAGGTGGGCTGTCAGCTTGTTTGCCATTCTAAGTTGTACAGAAAGAAAAACGCTGTAAAACTTTATATATGATCATACATGTTTGACATTGTAACGGGTCCCTAAAGTTAACAATTTATTCATATCAATGCAACTTCACGCAAATATTAATTATGTATTTTATACGTAGTTGGATACTGTATTATACTAACATGCGACCGTAATGACCTGTGACTTCAGCCACCTTGTAATGCAACTTATAATACATATGCGATGCTTAATGCCCCACATACACGGATAGACTTTTCTGACGATCGAATTGGTAATCGCAATCGATGCATCTGTCTATTTACGACTGTCAAACAGGTACGATTTGAGCGCGAATTATTTATAAGATATGCAGTGTTGCCAAATTAATAAAACTAAAAATGCTATACGCTTTCAAAAAGTTACTGAAAAATATTAATTATTTTTTTTATTGATAGAAGGAGCTTGAGGACGCATAAAGAATTTTTGTCGCTTTTCGTGGCGACCTACGATACGATGTTTTCAAATATGTACAGCGGCATTATGTTCATTCCAAATATGTTCCGTGTATGGGGCCTTTTACTAATACAATTTATTCAATGTCTATTCTTAGATACCTATGCTTTAAGATCATTATGTTAATATGGTTGATTGGCAGTGGTTCAAGGACTGATTACGTAGTGTTCTTAAAAAAATACAATTTTATTAATTTTTTATTGTTCCAAATATTTTTAAAATAAAAAAATTACAACTTTCATGGAACACAGATCAATTTTATGTATTTATATATATTCTTATAATATTTTAAAGAAAAGACATTTGGTTATTTGTTTTTGGTAGCTAAACTCAAAAATAACTCAACCGGTTTCAAATTTTTTTAAACTAATACAAAATTACATTTTCTGCGAATAACATAAGCTGTGGCACATATTAATTTTGAAAATTCTATCTATTTGTACGAAGCCGGACCGAATCGCTAGTTCAGAATGAACTTAAGCTGAACTTGGATCGATTCAATTTCGACTTCTCATCGTTTTTTTTTTCTTTACGAAATATGTTTATTAAAATTACGAAACAAAAGTTAGTTCTGGATATAATTTGAATTATTATAAAATTCTTGGCCAGATAACTTACGTATGATTTCAATTAACTATTAGGTTATTTGTCGAACACGTAATATAACATTTCTGTAATTTTTCTAAAATGAAATGAAACTATTTTAGTCATGAAATTGTTTTTGAAGTTCAACACAATTCATAATATGTTTTTCTTTAGTTTCTTAAAAAAACAAAAGTAATTTTGGTGTAGTTTTGTAATTTCAGTGAGACCGATACGGAAACATCGATTATCAACCGAAAAAGTAACAAACACCCAAATCGATCGAAGAATTTCACAGTAATCGGTTTATAATACTTTAAAAATATCTCAAACCAATCGAATTGAAAGCCTCACGGTTTTTGCACTTGGTCAAATATATAAAAAAAAAATATAGGACTACTTTTTTACTTTTCACGATCACTTTTCACGATCTTAACGACCAGATTCTATATTTAAATGGGAATTCGAATATAGAAACTGATCGTTCTCGATTACATAATGCGATAATTTTTCAAACGCTTTCAAGTTGGAAGATTACGTTTTGAGTCTTCAGTCTTAAACGTGGCCGCGTCATGAAAAAGTCATCTCCTGCCGTTTCCCAAGATGGTATCGTGTTCTGTTTATATTACTTCTTGGTATGTAATATAATAATAAGTTTGAAATCTTTGCGTCCGTGATATATCTCTCAAACAGATGGAATAAATGGAATAGCTTCTTTTTAGGGTTCTATACCAAAAAGATACAAAGAAACTCTTATGGTGCGACTTTGTCCGTCCGTTCGTACCATATCTCAACATCTAATGCTACCGATTTGAAATTTAAAATAGTTTTATATCTATTATTAGTCCGCCAATATTACAAAGAAAATAATTGAAAAATATTTTTATGTTCAAAGGATAATCAAAACATGAAAATCGACCTACTAGTCCATATGAATACATTTTCATTTATTTTTATGATTCGTAATTTTTTTAGTCAATAATAAATGTGAGATTAAATTATCTCTAAAATTCGGAAACGAAAAAACTGAAAAAATTACGCTTTATACAAGAAAAAGAAAACGATGTTTGTAGTTACAAAGTTACGCCGTCTTTGAAAAATTATCAAGAAATCTTAAAAAATAAAGTTATGCCGTTTAGTTTTTAAACTGTTTAGTTTACAATTATGATGCAAAATAAGAAATTACAAATTGTAATATTAAAGCATTCTGCTTATATATTATTATTATAGAAGAATATATAAAATTTTATTTCTTCTCTGTTTGCATATGTACGGAACTCTCGGTGTAAGTTCTAATTGCACCTGACCGGTCTATTTCTTATGTGATTAATGACTTGCCATTACTGAGAACTGAAGTATAATGCATCTGTACTTTGTAATTTCATAGCCATATCTCACTCTTCAAACCGAAACACAGCCATGCAAACAACTGCTTTAAAGCAAAAACATGAATAGGACAAGACTTTTGTCTTGTCAGTCTTGTCTTGGGTACTTACCCAAGCAGATGACTTTTGTACAAAGTCTCTCTCTGGTATCTGTATATTATCTAAGTATAAAATTCGATTAATAGTTGTTTGTTGTTTAATGAAAAGTGGTAATTGTCGCGTAAAGATATAAACAGTACCATGGATATTATAGAATACACTGTGATACCCATGGTACACCATGCTTTATTATTCCTAAGAAATATGCTATTTAATTTCTTTATATCATGAAGTATGAAAAAGTGTATAGTTGTTTTAATATCTATTAAAATTTGCGAACATATGTTCCAGTTTAAATTCAATGAATCAGATATAATAAAGAGAGAAATAAAGATAAAAAGAAAGTGAACAAAAACATTATCAGTCAATAGAATATTATTTTTACTGACAATAACGCGCTTGTACATAGTATTACATTTATCCTTTACATTTTATCCTTTATCTGAAATTTATTATCCACTCAGAATAAGAGTTGGATTGTTCTAACAATTATATTCGAGTACGTTGACTTGGACAGATAAGACATGTACGGATCACACAGTACTATTGATTGTACTCTAATTGAATTACATTTTAACCTTTAATTAATACTGAACGATAACAAAATAGTAAAGCGATGTTTTTCAATTCGATGTTAAGATATTAATTTGGTTTCTTATTTTTTTTTTTACTATTGACAGCCACGATCTCACCTGATGGGAAGCGATGATGTGGTCTAAGATAGAGTTTGCGAACAGCCTATTCACATTTGGCTTAAAATGGATTATATTATATATACAGATTATATTTGGATAGAATAACATACGCAGCGTAAATATTATATGTGTGTAACTTATTAATAAAGTTGCGGGAAACATTGTTTGAATATTTTTGTCACATATTTAAGTATCTGTACGTCGCTACTTCACCTATACTCTTATTGTGATATCGAAATCGAACAGTTTAAAACCTTCTTCAGTAAATCCAAAAATGTTTTTTCAAATCTGACTGATAATTCCAAATTCTTCATTAAACTCATGTTCCAATAAAAAAAAAATTGCAAATATGAGTTTAATGAAGTTTTGAAAAACGTATAATATTTTTGGTGTATTAAAATGGAAAGAAAATGTTCTAGTTTACGCTGGAGAAATACCAGTGAAATATGATAGGTAAGGATGAAATCAGGTTAGTTGGCCATGACGTATTCAACCGGAATATAAACACGATAGTTTTTTTTTTTTTTTTAAGAAGACTGCGTGTGACGATAGGCTTGACAAAGTATATTGCTACTGATGGCTCCCCATTACTTATAATCGTCTCCCCTCCCAATAATTAACTTTCTGTGAGATTATCACTTACTTATTAGCAATGCTGTTAAGTTCTTGCTTGTTTCGCAAGTGGATAAACATCCCTCGAGGGGTAATATTATACTTTACTATGTTTGCGAGCGGATACATTACTTAACAAAATAAAAAAAAAAAACTATAAAGTAAGGAATAAAACTCGTTCATAATGACACTTATTCCTTAATAATTTATGCTAATTGCAACTGTATCGAATAAACTATTTTATTACACGCGGAACTTGCTCGGGACCGACAGCTCGACAGTAAATTCATAGAGTTTCATCTAATTATTTTAAAGTATGAACATTAATAGCCTGTATGTAACCGAACTATTTATTGTTATATAGAAATCTATATCACTCGTTCAGTCCAATAGAATTATATTGTTTCATTCCACTATCACTAGTCGTAGAATCTCGATTAATAAACATGATCATCATATCAGCCTTTAACTGTCCACTGCTGAACATAAGCCTTCCTCTTGAGGGGTTTTGCAAATAATTGGCACGCTTGGCAGGCAGATTGGCAACCACAGACAGGCCCTGGAGATGTTTTAAGAGAGTTGCTGCTGCCCATCCCTCGCCTTACCTTAGTCGCCTCTTACGACACCCACCAGAATGGTAGTAGTGCCCTATTCTATGCCGGGATCACACGGCTTAGTAATATGCCTAATTGTATTTATTGTATGTTGATCGGTGATGATTATTACATGCAATATATTTCTGAGTATTTTAAGAACAGAAATTGTTATTGTTGATAACTTATATTAAGTTCTAAATTCAAATAATATCTCTATTTAGTTTGGGACTTGTCATTGTGTATTTATATAATTAAATTTATTTTAAATTAATAAATCTTTAGAAATATGTAAAAATAATAATTTAAATTTCGAAACCGTTATTTACTCCACTAACGATTGATAGAAAATATAGAAATATTATGGATGTAAAATAATGTGGACCGAAGATGATCGTTTGAAATTTAAAAAGTTCCCAATATTGTTCCGCCTTATAAAGTAACTGTTTTCGGACGTGGAGCCAGGTCGAACATGATCTGAAGAGCGCCTTTAAATGTTTCGTTAAGAATCGTCTGCAAGTCTCCTAGTGGCATAAAAAAGACTCGTCTGTCCTAAGGCGACTAAGTGGTTCGCGCAAACAGTGTTGTCAGATTGTGTATTTCTTTCGCAATTATGGGTAAAAATAATTTTTTTTATGAAATTTTGGAGAAATAAAGTTGTTGGAAAAATGTTTGGAGAAATATTAATAAAAATAACTTTCAGTAATATTTTAACTATACTATAAATATTTTAATATAGTTTGTATAATAAAAAAGTTGACTTTTGGGTTTTTTATGCAACTTAGAATGGCAAACAAGCTGGCGACCCACTTGATGGAAAGTGGTAATCGTCGCTTATGGTATCATCAGGAATGGCAATGCATGGGAGGTATCATGATACCTCCCATGCATTGCCATTCCTAAGGCCTCAGGTATTATGTCACCGTATTTTCTAAATTCACTGCTATATGCCATCCTTCAATCCGAAACCTGCAACGGCATGCAAATACAACTGTTCGCGATACAAACACAAATGGGACAGAGGTACCCAAACAAACGACAAAAACTTAACAATAAAAAATGGCATCTGAAAACCCTGCGCATGAATGACACTCGCAAGGTTTGTGCGAGTCATCCTTTACTAAAGCAAATTATAATAACAATCTAAACTTTCGCACAGAAATTAATTTGTCTATTAGTTCTGATGTTACTAAAACTGCTTTAATATTACACATAGCTATCTGGTCTCGATATCATTATTTCAGCCGTTACCTGTCCACTGCTGGATATAAGCCTTATCCACGCCTTATCCTATGTCACGCTTGGTAGGCGGGTTGACAATCGTAGTTAGGCTTTTAGAGATGTTTAAAGAGAGTCGTTGTTGTTCATACCTCGCCCTCCCTTAGTCGCTTCTTACGACACCCCCGAGAAAGGAAGGGGCCATACTTTGCCGGGGCATACACTTCTGGTTTCATATTAAGCTAAAAATGTCAAGATCGATATATTTATGTATATATATATGTCTTTGTAAATACATAATATACAATGCGTAAACTGTTTGTACATGTATTGTGCGAGGATCGACAACGAAAACTGGCATTCAGAATGTAAAGGAATTTTCATACATCATTTTCCAGGACGTATAACTTGATAATGACAATCTCGACTACAAAATATACATCATCATCATCATATCAGCCGTTATCTGTCCACTGCTGAACATAGGATTCCTCCATAGACCATCCGTAAGAAACGGTCCTTAGCCACCTGCATTCACTGACAACCTGCTACCTACGGGGGAAAGGGATTGTTAGTAATGGAGACTGAGAATGCCATTGCTAGCAATACACCTAACCAGGTCGACCTCCTCGCGGTTTCTCCTGGAAACTATCATGGTTAATTCGTGATGAATTCATCATGATGGGCTAACTGGCCTTTTTTCATTCTCATCTATCACCCTCCACTGGTGCTCCTCCAGTGTATCCCGTTAGCGCAGGCGGAGTTACCATACCATTTTCACCCATCAAATAAAAAAACCTGCTACCTACTTAATGTATTTGAGATCGCCAAGTAATAAAATTCGTAATTTTAATGAATTAAATGAGAATAAATACATATAATAATTCGAAAAAATTTGTCAATTCACACGCGTGCAAATTAACTCTTCGACCAAATTAATTAGTCAGTCATTAAAACTATCTGCACCAAGATCTGTATGTACTTTTTGCGTTCGCAGTAACTCATTCGGTTTTCTTAGTAGTTATGCCAATAAATTACTCATAAATTATTAGTTTTAGTGTTCCTAACATTTGCAATGTGCAGCTTTCATTGGAACTGTACCGTCAGCATAAAATGATGAATGACATAATTTTCTGTATTACCCCAACATTTAAGTATAAATCCTGTTAATACTCGTAATATAATAAATGTGAAAGTTCGTAACGTATGTCATGTATGGATGGATGGATCAATGGAGGTTTGTTACACTTTCATGCAAAAACTATTGAACGGATTTGAATTAAATTTGGCATACGGGTAAGTTATATCCTAACTTAGCACATAGTATACTTTATCTACTGATTCGCATGGGTGAAGCCCCGGTATACAGCTAGTAACTGAATATGGTTGTGTGGTGTGTTTTTTTTTTATGGGTAAAAATGAAATGGTAACCGCGCTTGCGCTATCGGGATACGCTGCCGCAGCACCATTGTGATGAATTCCAAAAGAATTAATTAAGATAGTTTCCAGAGGAAACCGCGTGTAGGTCGATCCGATAGAGTATATTGTTAACAATGAGGCAGTTAAACCCTATTAGTAATAATCCCTTTCCCCCCTGTGTGGTATGATTGTATATCATACTTAATTTGATTGCATGGAATAAAGCAAATGTGCTTGTTAATAAAATTTCGAAAATAAAGGGTAAACCCGATCAATTTTTTATTTTTTTATTTTTATACAAATACAATGGTTGACTAGTAGACAACACCATCCGATGTTAAGTCCGCCAAATCTACATATAGTCATACTGTGTATTAAATTTTAAATAAAGAAATACATATGTATTTATATATGAATATTTTATATCCTGAGGCGCTAAAAAACATCACTACAAAAATCATCTTAAAATTCCTATCATTGATAGAAATTAGCACCGAACTTTAAAAAAGGGGCGAGCACAAAAGATCGTGGAAAGGACGTCGTAGTATCATAGGTTTTTCTGCTTGAATACACCCATCTTTCAATAGTAACAATAATATATATGGGTATAATAATAACAATATGTCGTGTATATATAATAGTTGTGAGTGAGAATTAATTACTATTGTATAATTATGATGTAACTGTATACTAATTGCAGTTTATTACAACCCGGTAACAAGTCACCTAGTGCTGCATTATATTTGCATGCATGCATTGCATTGCAATTGCATATATGTCTTTAATATTATTTATATATTTTGTATTGGCAATTACAAATCCGGTTTGTTATTTAGAATTATTAAGGAATAGCAACACGGAAGTCAGCGGAAAGCGACTTTGATTTATACTATGTAGTGACGATATCGTGTAACACTAAAATACAGACGAATAAAAAACTTACTCTTTTTTTTTTAATCGTTTAAAATAAAACAACTACGGTCTTACTACGAAAAATAATTAATTTGTAATTAAATATTGTTTAATATTAAAATTTTATGTTGTTTGTAACAATTGTATGCTAATATATCTTCGCAAATATGACCACATTTCTGATTTCCGCAATCAACTCAAGTGGCTTCCAATTCGCCTTCGCAGGAACTGGCACATCCTATCTCTTCTTTACACTATTCTTTTTCATCCTTCAACTCCCGATTACCTCAAAATGTGCTTTGAGTTTCATGTCGATTCTCAGGGTCGTACATTGCGCAGCGCGAGATCCCTTCGTTTAGTAACTCCTATTCATTCTTCTAAATTCTATTCCTATTCTTTCACTATCCAAGCTATCCGTCTCTGGAACTCCTTACCTCTTTCTATTAGATCAGCGCAATCTCTTGCCTCGTTCAAGAGGCAGGTAAAATCTCATTTCCTATCTCTCTAATTTGCTTTGACGTTTACTATGTGTGATTTATCTTGATCTATTTAGTATATTTATGTATTATTATTTATATTATATATATGTATGTTTATGTATTATTATTTTTATTATATATGTATGTTTATTTAGGTTATGTAATCTTATTTTTATATTTAGAATTTTTTGCATTTTGTCTGATTCCTTTTATGCATTTACTGTGTCTGATTTGCGCCATCTACCTTTGTCTCTGTACTTATCCATTCTTTATGCCAGGTTGTCTGTAAGAGATTGCTTGTAGCGATAAGGCCGCCTTTTGTATATGCACGTTCTGTATAAATACTCCTTGTATACATCTTTACTGTGCGCAATAAAGAGTTTATTATTATTATTATTATTATTATATATAAAGTATTTTATGTCAAAATGTATTACTTATTACAATAAAATTTATTACTTTAACCACCGTTCATTTTTAATAACATACTTTCTTTTATTTAGACATAAATAGATGTAACATACACTACGCACTATCGCATGTCTGATATTTTTGTGCCAAGTCGGTTACTGTTGGAAATAATAACTTTACTCACCTTGTAAGCATAGACCTTTGCTATTAAATATTATAATTCATCAATTATGTAATAGATTAGTATTAAACGTATTCGAACGGAAATATCACATGCAATTAATCTTTCTGCAATAAAATGTAGCAGTGTGTGTGTGTGCAACATTTCCTATCTTTGTACTGCAAGGTAACTGTCCAGCTTATTTTGGTCTACCCCGTCCCGATATTGGCTAAAGGATAAGAGAATTCCGGTCAGTGTATTAGAAATTGCGGAGGCCTTGTTACAATGGTCAGCGATTGTGAACCATCTATATCTATAAATAAACCGGCACGTGGTACGTAAGTACGCACTCCAACTGCTTATAACTTGGCAATGTATACCATTGATATTGCATACATCGACGTAATCTAATGATGACGAATTGCCGTATCTACCGTATAAATTTCAATTAATTTTGCACCATTTGTAGTCGGTATAAAGTTGCCATTTGAATAGTGATCGATCAGTGCACATTTGTATTGGTGAGGTAATAAAAATAGAATGGTTTTATAATGCCATTACGTTAGATTTAAATATGCATCGCAGCGACATTGTAGCGACTTGTTGCCCTCTGTTGCACGGTTTGTGCCTAGCAACTTCCTTATTTTGATAATAATGTCTATATGTTGTTTAGCAACTGTTTTTTTTTTAATTGTTGAATGTAGAATAGTGTGGGGAAAGGGATTGTTAGTAATGGTGACTAAAAATCTCATTGCTAGCAATATACCCAACCAGGTAGACCTCGACGCGATTCCCCCTGGAAACTATCGTGGTTAATTCCTGATGGATTCATCATGACGATCATGAGATGAGAATGAAAACAGGCCAGTTAGCCCATCATGATGAATTAACCATGATAGTTTCCAGGGGGAACCGCGAGGAGGTCGATCTGGTTGGGTATATTGCTAGCAATGGGATTCTCAGTCTCCATTACTAACAATCCCTTTGCCCCAAGTAACAAACATTGAAAAAAAAATACAACCAAATTAAGAACCTATTACTTTTTAAAGTCGGTTGAAAATACATAGAATTCGAGAGTTAACGATCGGATTATAATGTGAGTGGTGTGTGAGTGGCAAGAATTGTTTATCGCGTACATCAACAGGACCACTTGATCGCTAACGACACTCGCTTCGCGGATTTTTTATCTGACGCCTCGTGATGAAGAGGCAATTATCTGCTACTATGTAGTGGTATAATTGAAATGTTTCAGACGCCCGCCTGTTTCTGTCTTTGAATTGTTTATTTATTGCTTGCTCGTAGCGATACAAGATCTACAGCTTGTTAGATGAACTGGTATATTCTACTAAACCTACTATAAGAAGGTGACGGATTGTTATTAATGCAGACTACGAGTCCCATTGCTAGCAAAGTGCCCTGTCAGGTCGAACGTCACGTGGTCCTGGAAATCACAATTGAAGAAGTAGCTTTTGTAGAACATAATTTTGTTTTTATTTGAACGAATAGATGTGGAGAAAACTTAAGTATGTTGGGATGAAAAGGATGGTTAGTAAAGGGGTCTAACAGCCTATTGCTAGCAGTATTCTCTATTAGGTCGACCTGTACGCAGTTCCCCCATGAAAACCGTCATAATTATATATTGTGCAATTCGTTACGATAGGCTAACTGATTTGTTTTCATCTATTTGCTTTCACCTATCATCCCCCTCTGGTGCCCCACCATCAATTATTGATACCGGTATACCGTTATCAATACCATTCCCCCCCCCCCCCATCAAAAAATCTTATTTATTTATCTGTATGCTTTTTTACATCCACTTTTAATATAGATGTAAACGAAAAGACTGTAAGCTGGTATGAAAACAGGGTGTCTTTAGGATAATAGATAATATATATAAAACAAAATGAAAAAAGAAGCGAACGATCAAAATTAATAATTACTTCATGTCATAAAAATACTTTTAATAAAATTAAAAAGGAAAACAAAAAGGAGCGTTGTGCACATCGTCTAAAAAAAGTTTTCTAATTGTTTGTAAATCGAATAGATTAAATCGAAGTCGAAGGAAGACGAAAGCTTAAAGGAACTATTAGAAAACCTAAAACATTATCATACTTAACGAACTAAACAAAATAATTATTTAATCCTAACTCTCTGTATCAATAATTCCCTTTATTAAAATAGACTACTAAGATATTATGTACTATTTATTTATGTATTAATGTTTTAAGTATGTGAAGTATTTTTTAAGACTAGGGTATGATGAGGCTGACATATCCTTATAGGATAAAAGCCTCTAAATAAAAAAAGATAAAAAAAATCTATCTGTCGGCATTAACTTTTTTAAACTTAACTTTCCTAACACCGTTTGAATATCAGTCACTTGAACAATGTTGTCTCTTACCAATCAATCAACGCGTTGAAGAAGCACAAGAGTTTCCCTTTTTTAAGAGGAATAATATCTTATTATTTTTCCAGTCTTGTTGGTAACATTCGATCCTTTATAATTACAGATTCCCGCATGTACTTAGGTCATTATTGTGACATTAAACCTCACAGGCCGTGACTTGCTACAATGATTGATGTATGGACTAGAGCGTGCCCACGTCTCGTTAATCATCCGTGATTCAAGTTATTGGATCGAAATTAATTAATATTGCACTATCTTTTTACTAAATATAACTTGTACAATAAAATTGAAACTAGAGGATGGGTGCACGAAAGGTATTTATGAAAATTGATTTATATATATAACAGAGTATACTGTTTCGCCCATGATACCTCTCATGCCTTGTAGGTCCCGGCATAGAATATACCACAGCTTCCTATTTCATAGGTGCCGTAAGAGGCGACTAAGGAAGAGCGAGGGATGGATAGCAGCATCCCTTTTAAAACATCTCCAATGCCGCCTGCCAAACGTCCAACTACTGGCTAAAACCTCTTTATAGGGGAGGCTATGTTCAACAGTGGACAGTTAACGGCTTATACAACAACCCCTCATGGGGGGAAAGATATTGTTAGTAATGGAGACTAAGAATCCCATTGCTAGCAATAAACTCGACCAGGTCAACCTCCACGCGGTTCCTCCTGGAAACTATGATTAATATTTTGTGGTAGAAAGTAAAATAAAGTTGATCAGGTTAGCTAATTTTCTATTATTTAAAACAAAATATTGATTGACTGGCAAACTGACTCATATACTACATACAGCCGTAACCATTGAATTTAGAATCTTGAAATTATATGGCGTAGGTGAACACGCCCTTTTTGAAGAACACCATGCTGTAATCTCTGGCGAAAGTTTTTGTATACATCTTCAGTGGGTAATAAACAAACAGACTTACTTTTTCTTTTATAATAAGTATAAGTAAGATGACAAATAAGCTAATGAGCCGTCTGATGGAAATTTCAATATTTACATTTACAAAATAAATAATTTAATAAAACGAACATTAATTAAACAATGTTGCTGATAGCGAGTAGCAACTACCTATATAATAAGAAAAGTAAAATAAAAAAACTTACATACCAATCTCTGAATTTCATTATAGTAGTTATATTAATATTTATTAAGGTTTAATATGTAGCCCTGCAGTACGTAAATTTATACAGTAATCATTTTTATTGGTTACTTACCAATCATCTATATTAAATATTAATTAACATTCTAAAGTTCGCCCTTTTAATACGAAGCGATCATGGCGATCGGACAGGTGTCCAGTTTGTAAAAAAAAATTCGTACTTCACTTCCAGCAGTGTAATGTTTAAAATAGTCTAGTGCATCATTAACGAGTGCCATACCATACCAGCTATTAATTATCCACTCCTGAACATAGGCCTTCCTCTATTGGGGGATTTTACCAGTAGTTTCCACGCTTGACAGGCGTGCTGGCAACCGCAGTTAGGCTTTGGAGATGTTTTAAGAAGGACGCTGCTGCCCATCCCTCGCCTTCCCTTAGTCGCCTCTTACGACACTTACGGGAAAGGAAGGGGTGGCCTATTCCATGCCGGGACCACACACCAAATAAATAACAAATGCATTACTTGTTAAAATTCCGAAACAATTAAACAATTTTTAATATTTTTTTTCTAATTACAAAATAATTATAAGCTATTATATAAATTGTTTTAGTATGTAAATCTTTCCGTTCAAAGTTCGTAATCAGTTGTTACAACAGACTTCAAAAAGATAGAGATTTTCAATTCGTTTGTATTTTTTTATGTTTATTACCTCATAATTCCGTCAGTTCTAAACCGATTTGGAAAATTATTTTTTTATCTGAAAGGATATACTTATAGATTATTCCCACAGAAATTGTAACAAAATTGGTTTTCTAGTTTAATTTATAGAAAAAGTTTTAGATATTGTCAGAATTGAAATCTTTTTTTTTTTTATGGGACTCAATCTTTAATTATTTTTAACTTTAAGGGGTAATACCCCTGAATTACCTCAATTATATACTTTCGAATCGGCCCCATATTAATTGTATTTAAAATTAGTATGAGTAATGATTTAATTTTTAAATCAAAATAACTTGTCTCAATTAAAAATAGTTTTTTCAACCGACTTAAAAAAGAAAGAGGTTTTGTAATACTTGTTCTATCACGTTTGAAGGTAGTTTCTGTAAAAACACCCGTGTCACTATGGACACCAGAGGGCTTACCATGAAATGTTTTCCGAAATTTCGGGGTCGAAAGAAAAAACAAATTTGATGTCAAAATTACATAATACATATCGTATAAAATTGTATTATTTGCAATAAAATTATTAATTATTATGTGAATATTAAAACTGTTAAAATATTTGGACTTTCATGGTAGGATTTATGATGAAGAAAACATGAATGTCCATTTACTAGGCCGATGTCGATATGAAAAAAAAACACGAAATCTAGTTCGAAAATTCGGAATTTCATTTCATAGTAGACCCTCAGTTTAAATTTGGTGTACGCCCGCACACCGTCAATCGACTGAGCACAATGTATTTATCCAGGTTGTAATTTATGATTACATATCTGCTCAGTTCTTGACTCGTACCTCTTGTATGTACATTCGCGCGGTAAATAATCCGAGAGATAGATCGCTCCGTGAGCGCTGCGATGTTTTCGCTCATTATGGTAATATTTGAATAAAATTACCATACTAGCCGTTTCCATAATTTAGTTTGTTGCAACAGAACTATAATGTGTTATAAATGATGTTTTATTTTATTTATTTATTGCACCAGTATATTACAGTATATTAAAAAAAGAATACATTTAAAGTACGAAGTACAAAAGGCGGTCTTATCGCTAATGCAATCTCTTCCAGATAAACTCCAAATGTTGTCTGAAAGGAGAAAAGAAAGTTTTATTAGATCAGTAACAGTGGCACTGTTTGGAATAACAAAATAAATCTAGGATGGGTCATTGGCTATTTCAAAACTGCGTTCACAGTATTTTCCACAAAACAATATTTTTTGTTACCAAAATTAAAAAAAATAATTTCGAAAAACTATATCTGTAGTAATGGCATTACAGAATACTAGGTATGCACATATATACCTTGTGTTGTGAAACATACCAAAAAGTTAAAAAATAAAAAAATATTTTTTTAAATATTTTTGGTATAATGCAAAATTGATATAAAATATAAAAAAAGTATAAATAATAAAATAAAATTGTAATATAAAATTATTTTGAGAAAAAAAAATTTCGATACCCTATTAACGAATACTGTGTAATATTAATTTTAAGAAATGGGTTACGTTAACATTCTGTATTTGACAATGGTAATAATTAATATTAGGATTTTATAAACTGTTTTAATATTTTATTAACAATTGTTTATTAACATTATTACTTGGTTACTAGTTAAAATGAAGAAGAACTACAAATAAATTTGTAAATAAATGTTACTTGGATAAACCTTTTAAATTTATATGTGTGAAAATCTACGCGCTAGCGAATATGCTATTCTTACATCTTTATATTATATAGTCCTCAGGAATGGCAACGCATGGGGAGTATCATGGGCGAAACAGTATACTCTGTTATGTTCATGGTACTGTTCATGTCTATAGGCGACAGTTACCACTTTCCATCAATGGACCGTCAGATTGTTTGCCATTGTAAGTTGCATAAAAAATATTTATCTTACTAATATAATAATACTATGTAATATAAGGTATTTTAATAAGCCAATAAAAGCCAAAACTATAATATTTAGAATATTTTTCTGTCTCTATGTTTGCTCCAACATCATGTATAAATCATATTGTATGTTACAATCTGACGAAAATTACGCAAATTTACCTATAAAAATTATTTATAAATAGTCCAGAATATTTTTTCTTAGCTGACAAGTTGACTGTCCACTTGATGAAAAATATTAACCGTTGCCTACGGACATGTACAGTACTGTGGACATAACAGAGTGTACTATAATTTAATATGAAAATAATTCCATAGCATTTACTAGGTACCAATCAAAGATAAAGTATGAATGATTCCACCGACTAAGTTGCTATGCTACGGTTCTAAGTTCCATTATAGGAATTGAGTCACAGTTCTTACGACGCACAAAGTCAAGGTCATTTTGTTCTTGGCAGTGACAAGCGTTTGCCTGTTACGTAATGTTAGTTCTAACGTAATTCTCAGTGCGGCTTTATACATTTTTAGTTAGGTTAGGTTATTTAGCTTGGCTTATTTTGTCCTGTGAACAAATTAGCTTTTGCCCGTAATTTCTCTCGCGTGGATTGTAAACCAACTAAATAGGCCATTCCTAGACGGTGTATGAAGATGAAACACATGCCAGATTTGAAGTTAGCCTTTTAGGAACATTTACAACTGTAAAGCAACTTCGTATTAAATTTGATGTAGTAATTATTACATAATGTCGGAACAAATATAGAAAGACAAACAGAATAAAAATTCTACAAAATATTGTTTTGATCTCTATTGCTCTTATTAAATCCCCTCACATAAACTTTTTTAACGTCTCCTATATACAGACATCTAGTTACAATTTTTATTATATTAGTATTATAAGATAGGATTGTAACCTTTTAGAGCTTAATACGTTACCTTACACAAAAAATACTAGTCGAAATAAAAATCAATCTTAAGGGCTTCCGTGCTGGCCGAATGTAATTTCAAGACATTCAAGTGAGCCTTCCGTTCCAGCTCATTGGGTGGTCCACCAATGGCGGTTGTACGAACGCTCGCTGTGCTCGTTGCTCGAGCTACAGCGAGCAGGGAAAGGCTCGTATTCGATGTGCTGCTCACCGCGGTACGTGATAGCACCAGAGTACGCGCCCCACCTCCTGCCACTGCCTCTCACCACGCAGAGGCCGTCGCCGCCGCCCGCGCACTTGTAGCGATGCGGCCCTGCGCCGCGACAGGTATTATACTATTTATGTTATTTATTTACTAAACTTTTATTTATTTTATTTACTTATAATACTTTTGTACACTTTCACTTTTAGTATAGATATCAATAATTTTCGGATTCAATTTCGTGTTTTTGTTCATACCGAAATCGGCTCAGTAAATGGAGCTTAACATTTCGTTCGTCATCAATCCTACAGTAGGATTCCTACTATAAACGTCCAAAGGAACGATATTTTAATATTGTTAAACAATATGTACCATGTACTTTTAACATCAAATTTGTGTCTTGTTCAGACCCGAAGTTTTGGGAAATAAATCATGGTAGGTCTTCAGGTTATACCGAAAAAACAAGGCACAACAGATAAAAAAAACACATTTAATGTACCCTGACTGTATAATAGATGGTCTTAACGCCATATTAGGTTTGTTGGCGAGCCGCACATTAATCGCGTTGTCTACCAGACTTCTACCAGGAATCTATTCACAGAAGTTGTAAAATTTAGAAAATTCAGTTATATGTTACAACTTTGAGAACATAATTTTACAGGCAAGTGTAGTGACATCCTTATACTATGATCGAAAAGGTTGCTCTATTTATGTTGAGCAAGGAATATGTTTTCCTCTTAAATCCAATTCAATTAAAACAACCAAGTCTACTATAATTTTGAACAATATGACGATAAAAATAATGATAATTTTCTTTATTTCTTATCCTTATCTATATAGAGTTAGTATATGACCTAGAAAACTATATTAGGATACTAAGTATAACGAATTTAATAACATTTTTTAATATATAGGTGTATTTTTTATTGCACTAAAACATACAGTAACAACAATAAGTTAATAACAATGTTAGCAAAGGCGAACTTATCTCTAAAAGAGATTTCTTCCAGTCAACCTAACACAGTGGCCTAGGAAGTAGTGGGTGGGCAGTAGTAATGTACAAAATTTAATGCGGATTATCAGTCCCATTGCTAGCAATATACTCTATCAGGTTGACTTCCACGTGGTTCCCCCTGGAAACCATCGTGCTGAATTCCAGTTGACTTCATCACGGTGGGCTAACTAACCTGCCCTTTCATTCTCACCTATCATCCTTCACTGGTGCCACGTCAGCATATACCGTTAGCGCAGGCGGGGTTACCATTTCATTATCATCCATTGTAAAAAAAAAATACAAAATTTTTTTAATTATGATCATTACCCATATATTTCATTTAATTATATTAAAAGAGGTGCGAGTAAAAACTGTTTTTTTTTTACTTTGTTTAAAGCAATTATGACATTACATACCTAATAACCCACCATTTGTGATATTTAGCTTGTCGCGTGTTGGTTTTCTTTTGAAAAAGTTTTAAGAATTTCGTTGTGAAAAATAATTTTACTTGTCATACGTCATAATTATTGTACTTACGTCATGACCATGACAATACATCTGTTCCATTAATGGGCGCTGGTGTCTGGAAGGCTGAAGTGCAGATACAATACACTGTATCTTTGAAAAACTCAATTTGTACAATTCTTTCTTAAAGCATATTAGCTATTTTTTTAATTACAATAAGATGAAAGCAGGTCTGTTAGCCCATCGTGACGAATTTAGCAAGACTTAATCACAATGGTTTTCAGGGGGAACCGTGTGAAGATCGATCTGATAGGGTACACTGCTAGCAATGGGATCATTACACCTCATTACTAACAATCCCATTCCTTCTGTCGATTATCTGTCAGACCTCATCAAAAAAACATGACAGTTGTAAATATAACATATGACATGACAATTAGAGTGACAACAACTGTCAAATAGTGCATGTCCATTTGTTAAGATAATGCTCACTAATAAATTAAACATACAACTCACAATAAATTATTCTAAATCCAGCTGTTTCCAGGTTGTATCTATCTCGCTCGCACTTACGAATAGCAGTGTAGAACAGCAGTAGCGCTAACGTAGCAAGATACTGATCAAAGTGTAAAATTTAGCAGTTAGATTATAGGGTACAATCTAGATAGGAAAAGCTTTATAATAATGATAGGGACAATAACGGGCCATTGTCCATTAAACAATCATTTATACACAATAGGAGCCACAGACAGCCCTGTATGTCAAGGCTGTTTTGACGCCGAAGAAACGGCTGTTCACGTAATCCTGGAATGTGAAGCTGTGGCTCAACGTTTAGAAATCCTCAAAATAATGAAGTCGCCCGTGAAGATCCCAGAAAGCTTCTGTACTTCTGGGCGGAGCTGGGCTGGCTTTACTAGTCATGACTCATACGCACAATGGCCCAAATGAGATACTAAGCACGGAAAATAGAGTCCAATTTACATTACATTTAGAATACAAACAAATAACAATCTAGTTCACAAGGAAAACAACGCAGGAGTGGAATCATGAGCGTCGCAGTATAGTCGTATATTCTATTGCGTCCTTGATAGTGTTCATATCTACAGGAGATGTTTACCATTTTCCATCAGACAAGTCGTCCGTTTGTTGGAAGATTTCCTAAATAGAAGAAAAATAAATTAAGACATATACGCTAATTGCTCTGAAGAGATATGTATTAATAAATAAAATATTATTAATATTAATACACCTAATAATAATTAATACAGAATGTTTGAAAATTATTTTCAAGTCAGGTTGCTTAGGCGTTAATAGTCAAGACCGAGTGCCAAATATCTCGACTCCTTCGTTTCATTTACTCAGATTTCTTAACTTCACTTTCACTAGATACTAGCTTTGACTTTGTGTCTGTGACCGAGACAAAAAATAGCCCATCCTTGTCAATCTCTAATTATATGTGTATGCTATAATGCTGTGAATGGTTGGTTGTGCCATTATATAAGAGTTTACAAAAAACAAACTGACTTGACATAGCAGGGCTTGTTAGTATCGGACATTGGCAGATGCTAATGATGTACCCTGTCAGGTCGACCTCCACGCGGTCTCTTTAAAAAAGTCATTAATTCTTATCGAATTCTTCTCGTTCACGATGGGCCAACTGACCTGTTTTCATCTTTCCCTATCATCCCTCACTGGTGTCCCGTCAGAGTTTACTGCTACCAAAAATAGTTACCATTCCATTATCGTCCATTAAAAAAGTAACTTTACGTCTATAATAATTCTTCTTAGGATAAATTACATAAAACGAGATAAAATACCATTTAGGAATATTCAAATGGCACATCAAATCTCACAGAAGAAACTAAAACGACTTCAAATTCTTTCCGAAATATTTCGCTTCAAATTACCTCTCGGCAGGTGTGGGGTAATGACTATTTAAAAGTTATAAAACATAACCGAAAATCTGGCTTCATCTTGCAAATGTGTAATTGCTTAAAAAACCCCAATTTGTTTGAGTTTATGTAAGTATTCTCACTTATAACGGATGGAGGATATTATTATATTTTTTTAAAGTGGCCGAGGGCGATGCATTTTGAACAGAGTTGCCAGATTAATTATTTTATTCGCAGTTTTGGGTAAACATTTGTATAATGTTATGATAATTATGATGAAAAGTTATGATATAATTAGAGGAAAATATCGAGAAAAATTAAATTGATATAGAGAATTTTGAATATTTTTTTTTATTATTTGTAAATATATATGCGTGTACATATATATATATATATATATATATATATATATATATATATATATATATATATATATATATATATATATATATATATATCCATTTAAGAGCTGCGCTCTTGTCGGTGGAGCTCTTGCCACTCACTACGATTTTCAGCGAGTCTCTTCACCTCTTGATACGACACGACACCAACTCCTTCCTTGATCTGCCTGATGTAACTATGTCTCGGTCTCCCTCTCCCCCTTCTTCCTTCTATCTTACCTTCTATTATAATGTTCATAAGTTCGTCGTGTCGTATCAAGTGTCCTAACATTTTTCCCCTTCTGTCCTCAATAGTTCTAATAATTTGTCGTTTTTCCTTAACCCTAAGCAGGACCTCCTCATTGCTAATTCGATCCCTCCAGCTAATTTTCTCCATCCTTCTCCAGCACCACATTTCAAAGGCTCTAAGTTTATCCATTTCCTTCTGAGTTAATGTCCACGTCTCACATCCATACATATATCCATAGGTTTTGATAAGCCGCTTTGTAATATCTTTTGTTATCTTAGCCTGTAAAAGGTGTTTTCTGTTATTGAAGGAATTATATATATAGTGAAAATGAATATGAGTTTTTGAATAGGTAAAAGTTACAAATTCGTATTATTTTGTAGTAAATATTTGAAATTTGGGAAGAAATAAAAAGCAGCATATGGCAATACTGGTTTTAAGGTCGTCACTGCGCTCATATTGAAAATTTTATAAATAATTTAACGTGGTACAGGACGATATCGTTCTAATTTACCGTCACGATAATACTAGGTTTTTCCTGTCATCGGACGTCGCTTTTCCGTATAGATGGGATACTCCAATACAAACACTACAAAAGTTTAATGGCTATTGCTCGAGTTGTTAAGGCGCAAACAAACAACCTTTAACATTTTTTATACTAGTTGTACTCAGGTATCGAATGGTTAAATTAATTAATCAATACTTCACATTGTTTGCAATTAAAATTGGATATAAAATATGAAAATTAACTGAAGCGTTCGAGTTAAAGTCTGGTCTCCCGTACTATTGACGCCTCGGATCGAGAACTTAATAAGCTGGAATTCTTCGTTCACTACTAAAGTGTAAAAAGTTGATGTATCGTTTGTTTGCTGGCCGTGGGGACATATCAATGCCAGTTTCTTAATATACAGCGTGTTTAATAATTGAAAAAGCGATTTTTTTCACTAGAAAAAATAAAAAAAAAAAGTTTATCACTACAATAGCGACTTCGTTTAAAACAAAAGGAATTAAATAACAATTGAGCTTTCTTTAATATGGTTGAACACAACGATAGCTAGCTCATTCGTAATACTCGTGAACGGGGTGCTTTTACTAAAAACTGGTCTGTTCGAGGCTACTGTTTGATTGATTGTAGCTGTTATCAATATGAAGATTATGATAATTTTTTTTATCCATTTATATTTATTTGTAAATAATTGTAAATTAAACTTTTGTTTGAAAATAGCAACAGCTGAGTTTTTCTCAGCTGTGTTTGCATTCTGAACTAGGCGGTAGTTTAATAAAAAATGTATATCTAAAAATGCTTTTAATACATTTTTTCATTTAAATTTTTTTTTATTATTACTATATACTATTTATTAATTGAACAGCCTATATAATGCAGGTTGGCAATTTTATTGACAAATCAAAAGGGCGCAAGCAATGCACGCCTCGGGCTGAGACCGTGTCAATTCAGCGCGACAAACAATGTGCGACACAATGAAAAAAAATAAAATTACATACAAGCTAATAAATAATTTATACTGTGCCACAGAGAAACGGTGCAATCACGAGATCAAAATGTATTGGTAATATGGCTACAATTTTGTTATAAATAGTATTTACTCTCATGTAAGCTTTTGTCCGCGACGCGTGTATTTTGTAAGTAGAAAACCCAATAAAATACACCAAATTTTTATCATACTATGTCAGCCGTTAACTGTCCACTGTTGAACATAAGCGTACCCCATAATGGGGGGGGGGGGGTTAGCAATCGCAGTAAGGCCTGAGTCATGTTTTAAGAAGGACGCTGTTTCACATCCCTCGACTATTAAGTCCCCATAGTCGCTTCTTACGATACCCAAGGGAAAGAAAGGGGTGGCCCATTCTATGCCGGGATCACATGGCGACCATTTTATTGGTTTGGTCAAATTCTCTTAAGGGCATAGATTCATATCCAACATGTTAATAGGTTGTAAGGGTAAGATAATATTGCATTTCTATGAAAAATAGGAACCACATGGCAACCATTTTATTAGTTTGATTACTTTTTTTTAATTTTTAAGCAATAGTGTAATAGTCCAGCTGTTTTTTTTTTTTCTTATGGGCAGAGATTCATAGTCAACACGTAAGAAGAATAATAAGAGTAAGGTCATAGTGACTTTTCTTGAAATATATAATACACAGAACTAAGGAAATAAACAAGGAAATGTGGAACTGCATTGTCAAGGTATTCCGTTATTCTATAGGGATTTACTTCAAAGAACCTATATTATTAGATACATACTTGTAAACAATGGTCGTTTGCAATGTATGCCATTTCTGCACCTGCTATTTAGAATAATAGCTTGATAATACATACAGAATGGTGATTCATAAAACTGCTTGATTTTTGAATGGTTATGTTTAAGTTGTTTAGCTTCTTTTTTGCTATGCGATAACGAGAATTGTTGTTTTCGATTTTTCTAAATTGTGACATTTTGTGACAGCGTGTGAAATATTTTAGTTTATACTTGTACATGCATAAAATAAATAAATAATATTAATAACGGTGTATATATATATATATATATATATATATATATATATATATATATATATATATATATATATAAAATTATAATATAAGATACATTTTTAACGAGAACACAACATAACAACATAAAATACCAGGGGGAGACTTTGCACAGAAGTCGTTTGGCACCTTTGACACCTCTGTCCAATTCGTATTTCTACCATGAAAAAGTTGTATTTGCATGGCTATGTTTTGGTTTGAAAGTTGAAATGTGGCAGTGAATTTACAGGGTACAGAGAAATAATACCTGAGTCTTCAGGAATGGCGAAGCATGGGGGATATCATGGGCGAAACAATATACTCTGTTATATCCATGTCTATAGGCGACAATTACCATTTTTCATCAGGTGGGTCGTCAGCTTGTTTGCCATTCTAAGTTGTATAAAAAAAGAATAAGAGCCTAACGCGTGTCAATCAAACGTAACACCGTGCAAGTGCACGCACTCATTACACTTATTCTCGGCTACATCTGCTAATTATTATAACATTATTACGAATTATGCCTCTTAAAGGATCACGCAATCTCGCGATTTCAACTCTCGTGCTTATTATACATCATCAATGGGAACGAGGTAATATCTCTTTGACAGCTTATAAAGTTAGCTACGACCACAATAAAACAACAGGTATACGGGGGTAAAGACTGTCTTGACCACTGTAACAGCTAATAAAATAGGTCTAAACAAACCTATATCTAGTAGTGTATTCTGGCAGTAGGTTTAATATGATCCGAGTGAAATTATACTAAATACTAGCTGAATCTAATAAGAGACTAGCACAGAAAGAATATTAGTTGCAAAAATAATAAAAGAGGATATTATTTAAATGAAACTATCTATCAATCTTTTTATAAATCCATTAAAATCGTAATCCGTAATTTTACTAAAATAATAAAATTGCAACTAGACATAGAAGATAAATATTTAAAACAAAATTGATGTAAGGAGTTTTAATAGGACAATACAAGTAAAAAGAATAATTTTAAAAATGTCTGTATGTATGTCTGTATGTTTCTTTCGATATCACGCAAAAACTACTAGATCAAATTTAATGCGGTTGTTAATATTTGTATTCTTGATGATCTAACTTAAAAACTGCTATGTGTTTTATTTTCAAACATTATCTAGAAGTGGTGTATTTAATTGATTTTCCTATTTTTGAAAT
Organism: Galleria mellonella; assembly: GCF_026898425.1. Lineage (NCBI taxonomy): Eukaryota > Metazoa > Arthropoda > Insecta > Lepidoptera > Pyralidae > Galleria > Galleria mellonella. The sequence goes on from NW_026442138.1 coordinate 10,156,056, forward strand.
TTTCACGTACGAAGTAGCGTGCAAGAATATAATTCGCAATAAACTTAGATACAGTTATATTCTCATCTTAAAAAATATGCAAAACCATAAAATCCAAAACTAGACTTCACTTTACTCATTGAGAAATTGCTAGAGCTTTCACTGAGGAATAGTTTTTGAGAATTTCCACAAGAACGGTAGAAAACTGGCTGAGCGCTGACCATGTCACGATTCTCCTTCAAGCGTTGTTACAAGGAACATATTACTTTACATACAAATTAAAAGTCAGAGGTAACCAAATTAAAGAACATACTAAAATAATTAGCTTTTTGCCCACCACTTCGTACGTGATTTCAGAAGTAGACAAACCGATGATAAAAACAATATCAACATAAAATATATACTCGATTTTAATTTAGACGTTTAGGTATACAACTCTGAAAACTGCATCTAATTTGGTGTAGTAGTTTTTGCGTGATGCCGGAACAAACATACAGATAGATAAATTTTCTATAAATTATTATTTTAGCTTATTTTAGTTTTATTGAGATTAATCCTATACTAATATCTATTAGTATAGATGTAGTATATAGTAGATTTTTTTGTGGCGCGTGATCTTATATAGTATGTTTATTATTTTCACTAAGCAACCGACAAACAGACGACGGTTACCATTTTCCATTAGATAGGCCTTCGCAAACCTTGTAAGCATCAGGCAGCGTATTTATTACATTGTTCTATTTAATACTTTCCTTTAGTATCTACGTGCGGAAATCACACAATTTAAAATTTGTGAAAATATGATTTACACGCTATAAAACTAGGAACGTAGTTAGTGCACCCAGTATACAGTTAGTGTCGCCCCGTATACCTGTTCAAGCCCGTTGACACTTCCATTTATACTGCTCGTTAAGTTGCTACCCATTATTTTGTTTATGGCAGTAATATTGTGCGAAACGACACATGGTTTTGACATATTGGCAAACATACAATATGTATGTTAGAACAGTTAAAAGCGAATCGATATTTGATAATATAAATAAACATTTAAAATTAATTCAACTAAATACAACAAGTTATATATTTATAACATAATGTATGGAAGTGTACTTGTAAACAAAAATCTCTCTGTATAAAGGTGGAAATAAATTTCCATTCATCTGTATCGGTGGAGATAAGTGGAATAAAATTCCTCTCATGTCCTCCAGAGGAGAAAAATTGGAAGGAATAAATGGAACTGGCCGAGTATTCTACTAACGTAACTGTTTTTTTCTTTTTTTTTTAATAAAACAGGATAGAGTAGGTATGATAAAAATGCACATACTACCCAAATCAGTTTATGCCCAGAAATCGTTTGCAGATTTTATCACGATGAGGTAGGAATGCACATGATTTGTGGCTGCAGCCCGCTCATGAAAATACACTCTAGATTCTGAGGAAATAAAAACATCACTGCTAAGAACATCTTAAATTTCCTATCACTGGCAGGAATTAGTAGTAATTAAGAAAAAAGGGCGAGCACAATGGATCTTAGTTGTCCAATTTTAACAAGTTTTTCTGTCTGACGGAGCCCATTTCTCAAAAATATTACCCACCAGAGGAGGAACGTTGCTAGGAATAAGTGGCACTAGTGATGTGTTCTAACAGCGTAATTTTTTTTTTTTAAGAAAACAAGATAGAAAAACTAATGAGCCTCAATACTAACACGGTGAATACAGTTATCGTATTAGTATGAGCGGCTCAATTCTTTACGAAAAATATCTGTTTCAGTGGAATACATCTCTGAAATTGCATTGTATACAACCATCTAGGCTCTAGGGTATGAGGGCGAACTCGATGGCGAGCCGTACGATGATAGAAAGTAGCCGTGGGCGTCACATTGAACAATTCCTCTTAGCGCAATCCGTTGTATTTTCATAGTGTGATATATACACTTCTTTGGTAATGTCACTATTTTACATCTATTGTAATGTTAAAGAAAATGGAATCAAAATTAAACTATAAAAAGTATGATACTGTCAGAAGCTATGCACCCTAATAACAATGTGAATCAAGCATCTAATATATAAATAATGAAAGCTTGCACGACGTGTGAATGGGCTTAAGAACCATTACATAGTACAGTATTAAGTAATTATGATAAAAGAACACACCATTCTGTATCACGACTACGTGACTCCTCCTCTTAGTGTCGCCTTATTTGTTATTCTAGAATGTAGTTATTATAATCCAATTGTTATTTTTATTACAATAAAATACAGGTGTGTGTGATTATGAACACAGTGTCTGGGCCTTTTGTATCTTTAATAAATATAAACATTATTTCCATCGTTGTGGCCAGTTCTAAATATAATCTCTAGAAATTATTTGAGGTTGTAAACGAAAGACAAATAATAATAATAATAAATAGTATATTGTAAATTCAACCTAATACCTGAGTATATATGTTAGATATTTGTAAGTTTAGGTGTTTGTTACTCGATCACACTTAAATGGCTGAACGGAATTAAATTAACAAACGAAATTAATGGCATGATATTACATTTATTAAAAAATTACTACAAACATCAAGTAATTGTTTTTGAATTAAATATAATGTATTACCGTGTGATCCTGGCATAGTATAGACCATCCCTTCCTTTCCCATCGGTGTCGTAAGAGACGACTAAGGGAACTTAACAGTTGAGGAATGGACAGCAGCGCCGATCTTAAAATATTACTAAAGGCTAATTGCGGTTGCCAACCCGCCTGCTAAACGCGTGACAACTGCTGGTAAACCCTCCAATAGAGGATAATATTCAATAGTGGACAGACAACGTCTGATATGATGACGATAATATGATGACAATGTATTTTCGTTATGAAATAGGGCTAATAACAGACAAATTAATTACTTTCATTTTAGTAACCTGGTGAACCTGGTAACCCTAGAATGGTTTACGCTCGTGGAATAACAACGGTGGATAGTTAACTAAAGTCGGGAGTTTGCGAGAATATTGTGATGAATTCATCATATTTTTGTAGTTTCGAAGAGAACGCCGTGGAGTAATTGTTCTGACAAAGTAGATTGCAAAGCCGTTTTCTTTTTGAATCCTATCTTTCCTCGGAATTATTAATTTCCCATTTCTGAGTCTAGGTTTCTACTCATAAGATAAATCTTCTCCTACGCAGGTGCTTGTTACTTCCTGGAGTTAAAACGAAGTGAATGAAGTGGTGATACTTGCTAAGCGCAAGTACTTCGTTCAGAGATGGATCTGGGTGTTTTGCATTATGTATGATGGGTGTTATAGCTACGCGTGAGGGGTACCATCAAATATCATGGGAGTCACGACATATTCTGTGACGTTCATAATATTCTTTTTGACGACGTGCACAATTGACACTTGCTTACAGACATACCGCCAGCTTCCGTCCAATTATTAAAAATAACATTCGGAAAACTAAACAAAGCAGTGGCATTGCATGATTTAAATGCATTTAAACTCATCATTATAAACCTTGTACTGTATTTTAACAAAAAGACAATTAAAATGTCTCCGTGATTATTAATTAATTTGCATACTAGCATCTTTTATTATAGCTATTGATTCCATTCATGTGATTCAGAAAATGGCGAAAATGGAATATTTACAATTTAATCATGGCCGTGTGTCACGGCCTTATAACGCCACAATGCTTTGCAAAAAACAGGTCAACAATTTTTCTATGTGTGCGTGAATAGGGTTACCATAATGTACATTTTATTAATTAATATAAGGAAGAAATTATATTACGTAAAAATGAAAAATAAAAATGATATGAAATTCTTATGAATTTTAAAAGAACAAGATAAACAATGCATAATAATGGGTAATGATGCTTATCTTTACTGATTTATTTGACTTATATTCAAGTATAGACTTATAACATATTTTCCTTTTAAAATCATTGAAAATGACCACATGCACATATGTATATTATATAAATATACATATGTGCAAATTGGTTACTAATTAATACCTATACATCAAATAGCAGCCATTGTTTGTACCAGAAGAAATAATTGCAGGTTCAAATTTAAAAAATCTATATTATCTGGGCGATTTTATTTTAATTACTTGCAACACTAAAAAAATGGCATATTTTGTTTTGAAATAATGAGTCTGCGTCAAAATTTAATTAGTCAAATGTAAATTTAGCTCAGCTAAATGTTGATCTTTTTTTAACACTCATTGCTTTATCTATAAAATCTAACAACACAATTTTACAACCTTTAAATTTTACCATACATTCACAGTACGTATCAAGTGAACTTTGTCATTGTCATTTTATATAAGCACAGTAAGGGCATTAAGACAAATTGATCTAAATAATGATGAACATTTATCGTTTTTTAACTTTCAGAAATGGCAATAAAACTTTAATATTTTATGTGACTCTTTATTTATTTGTTGTTATCTAAAGTATGCCTTTGCCCTGCCGACGTAGAGAATTAGATTTCTAATCTAGATCTAAGCAACTTAGTTGAAGGAAAGGCTGTTTATCTCCTTTTGCATTCTGCGTCTAGCTATATAAGGTAAAGGGTACTTTAATATCAGAAATGAACATAAAGACTTCATGGGAAAAGAAGTATGCAAAGCTAAGAGTTTAATTTTATTTATTTATTCTTTATTGATCACATTATAAAAAATATCTGGTGCAAAAGGCGGACTTAATACTATATAGCACTCTCCAGTCAACTTTTGGCAAAACAGAAATGTAATTATGCGGTAAAAAATTAAAAATTCTTGTAGATAAATAATTACAGATGTATCCATATTGACTTACTATTATATAATAAATATGATTATATTAATATACGTACATATGTGAATACATTAAATAAATATTACTTACATAAACAAACATATGTCATAAAAATATACATATAAATATTCATACATACACGGTTATATACTATAATTCCAGTAAATAACGATACAGATCAAAGGTGATGATGATAAAAATGATGATCTGCTTTCACAGCTAAGTGTTATGCTATGTCTACGATTATCATAGATATAGTATCATACTGTTATACAAACATTGTGATAAATACATTCTGAAGAGACATTTCTCTAAATCTATCTTATAATAATTAATTATAATTTCTCTAATCTATCTAACTTTACCTAATATTCTAATTTGATAATTTCTCGAAATTACTGTTTTACGGACCGTCATAAATTAAAATTAAAATTACGTTAATTAAAATTTATTAGTAAATTAACTCATATTGGTTCTTTATTTTGTTGGGATTTTAAATTTTAATTTTAGAGATAAGTTTTAAAAAAATGGTGCTTCAGAATCGACTACATTGTAGTCGTCTTATGAATACATGGTAGACAACGGCTCACTCGTTTTATTTACGCGTGGAATTTCGCGCCAAACGTAACAACATTTGCGTTTCGCGCCATAATTTATTTTTTCTTATTTTATTTTTTTAATGACTAGGTCAAAAACAAGATCACAACTAAGTTCTGTATACTGTGATCATAGTATAAATGTTTATGGAACACCTTAATTTTGTTGCTGTCGTTGAAAAATTCTCTTGAACGAATTTGAATTAAGTACTTACACAGATAGGGCATATCCTGGCCAAAACTCGTGTTATGTTATACTACGTCTGTGAGGTAAACAAATATTTTTTCTACTAATAATTCACCCTAGTAAAATCTCGAGCAAAGGAATATAATAATATGTATACATATTTATTTATTCTATGCTATGCTTCAAGTCTCATTCGCATAAAGTATGTTTGTTATATATCAAGGAGGATTGAAGGTAGACAGGTGGCAGGTAGTAAAATTAAAAGCCAAAACCTTGGGCAATATGGATAAAAATATATTATGCTAACCGCAAATAATCGGAATTAAGGCAGGAAGATAATGATGATTGTTATATATCAAGTTGCATTGTTCTTTTTGGTTATTATAATACATTTACTTATTCATCTTTACCTTTATTAGGTATTATAGATTTAGTGCATCAACTTCCTAACTCTTGCTTGGTCCATACGCTCACATCACTTCCACGCGGTAATAAAACTACCGGCGCATATAGCTATCTCGTATTTTCACGCTCGTAAACTAGCGCTAGAGAGAGATAGACCACTTTTATAGCACCCGACGCTTTTTACAACAAAAACTTTTATTACTGGCTACTCGTAAATTACGCAGTTCTTACCATCCAGGAAAAATTTGAGCACGTATTTTTTATACCCCTAATTACGATGTAATAGAGAATAGTAATCAAATATTTCGTGTAATTATGTTTAATATAAACATTTTTTATAAAACAATAAAAGCTCTTGAATTAAAAGTAATGAAAATGTCACGTTGTAAAACGTTAGTAATAAGGAAAATGTAGACGCCATATTGTTCATAAGCGACCTACCACAAGTTGACACCCATTTAAATATGGAACATGAGACGATAGTCGTAAAATGTAGCCTTAAGTGATGTTCCATATAATGTTAATATTTATCGATACAAATATTTGAATTTGACATAATCATGTAGATAGTTATAAATACTAAAATAATTCAATAGTAATCAAAGTCATTTAAGATGTAATAAAATTTGTATGATTATGAGGAATTCTCTATAGTTCTCTATTTCCATATCGTAAAGAAATTTATGACCCCATGCATTCCTATTAACATAAATATGTACTTAAGTTGCAAATTTTGCAATCAAACGTAAGAATTAGTAAACAGATCTCTTGTCATAACTACAGTATCACATTACAAAATTAGTAGTAACTTTATTGATGCCGTTAATACCTAATATTTCTGCGTTAAGTATGTTGTACTGCCATATAATAACTTAGGTTGCACTCGTCTTATTAGCTGTTTGTTACTCAATTGCATTTAAATGGCAAAACGTATTAATTGCAGACATATACATATATTTTTTTCCTAATTCATGTAAACAAAATTTAGAAAAGCATATAATTAAATAAAGGATATCTTACATCATAGTATCAGCCTTTATCTGTCTGCTACTGAACATAAGCCTTCTCCTTGGGGGGTTTTGCCATGCCTGGTAGGCGGATTGGCAACCGCAGTTAGTTTTTGCAAATGTTTTTAGAGAGACGTTGCTGCCCAACCCTTGCAAATCCCAATTATCTTACTATCGCCCTTATTCATAAAAACATTAAACTTCCTATAAACTCATTTTAGCTATTGAAATGTTTTGTCCTTTTCTTTTGTTTTAATTTCTCAATATAAAAGACATATGCAAGTAGGATGTTTTAGTTTTATAAATGAAGGGGTTACAGATATCTAAGTGAGATTTATTTATATAATGTAGAAATTCTGATAATATCATGCTCTTTTTATAATAATATTAAACGTGTAAACACAATCGATTATATCGATATAGGGGTCCATTACGGGGCGTTACGTCACTATTAGCTTGACGCGTCGTCGTCTGCGGGTCGTAAAACTTTTCGCGCGTAAACGTCACCATTGACATTGGCTAGCAGCTGCAGCGCTGTGCAGCGCTCCTTTGTGTGTTAGGACCGTCTAATAACAATATTGATTTATGCTGAAAATGTATGGTTTTTAAAAATTTATATCCTTGTTTATGGGGCGAGGTCGATGACCGGTCGAAATTAGGCATTTATACCGCCAGTATTATCTATGGCACTTTATTTATGGTACTCATCGATAATTACCGCGCTTTTTTCGTTTTATTGTTTTTTGCAATTTTTATAATGCGTCCTCGCATTATAAAAATTACAGTAAAAAAGAAAACTAATATAAGAAATTTGTAAAAAGACGATGCAAGAGAGATATTGAAGAAAAATTAATATCAGGGAATCTCAATAAGAGCAGTAGAAGCCAATACTACTATTTTTAGGATTTTTTGTTTGTCATCTGTGTGTGATTATTCCGGCATCACGCAAAAACTACTGCACCAAATTGAATGCGGTTTTTGTAGTTATATTTCTGAAGATCTAACCTTAAAGTGATTTAATCTCGATATCCAAAAGTTGTTATTTATATTTAAAGTCTACACACACGAAGTTGCTAGGCAGGAGCTAGAAAAGAAAAATCAAAAAACCTTTCTCTCGTATGTTTGGATTACATTAATCTTAAAGAAGGCGGTGGGATCGTGCCTAATCACGATAATTTTCAATATTTTGAAAATATCACCGTAATCTTATCACGTATACAAAATGTTCATGTGAATAGGATACATTAAATAATTAATATAAAAAGTATAATATAAAGCCTATCCTTTGTACAAAAATCGATTACTTAGGTACCTCTATTCCATTCATGTTTCAACCGTAAAGCAGTTGTTTGCATGGCTGTGTTTCGGTTTGAAGGGTGGGTTATGGCGTGAATTTACTGGGTACAGAGGAATAACACCTGAGTCCTCAGGAATGGTAACGCATGGGGGGTATCACGGGCGAAACAGTATACTCTGTTATGTCCATAGTACTGCTCATGTCTATAGGCGACGGTTACCACTTTCCATTAGGTGGGCCGTCAGCTTGTTTGCCATTCTACGTTGTATAAAAAAAAATCCTATTCCATAAAAACGCCAAACCTCTCATATACCTATTTTAGCTATTAAACTATTTTGTCCCTTTCTTTGGTTCCAAATTTCTAATTTGATAGAAAGTGACAAAACAGTGTAATAGTTAGAATAGAAATAGTAGGTTTTAGTTTTTTATAAATAAAGGGGTACATATTTCTCTATATCAAATAATGTCATATTTTGTCCAATTTAATGACTATTGGTTGAGCCGTTAAAGGAGTTAACATATAAACTATCACATTAGCATTATTTATTATTATTTTTCAAAAATTTTCCATGGCACGACTCCTTAATATGTACCTAAAAATATTTTTCAACCTCTTACCCTTTGCGGTTTCTAACTCGTAATTTTCATAGTTAGACATCGGTTAAATACAATAAAATAAATAATACATAATGAAGTACCTAAAACAGAAATCGCTTACGTTGCGGTACTGTTGTTTTTTTTTTTACGATTTCGCGACCTTCCGCGACCACTTGTAGAGGGCTTGAGGACCCCACAGGGCGTCGCGACCCACATTTTGAAAAACACTGGTACATAGGAACATTTAAGAGTATATTTATACTAATATTATAAAGAGGAAAATTTTGTTTGTTTGTAATGGGTAAACTAACTGCAGTTGGCACAACTTCCAAGTGTGGCAACAATTGGTAAAACCTCACAATCTATAGGAAAGGCCTATGTTCAGCAGTAGACAGATAACGACTGGTGTGATGATGATGATGATGATGATGAAATGATAAACTCGTAAACAACTCGATGGATTTTAAAAATCTTTCATCCATAGCTACGTTATCAACGAATGACATAGTCTGTATATTTTCAAAAATTCTATATATCGTGCGCAGCCGGGTCGGGTCGCTAGTAGATTCATAAAATCCTAATACATCACAATACATTCTCAATTCAAACGTAGTTTCTTGAACTAGTGCTGCGTTCCTATAAAATCTAGCCAGACATTCATCCAGCCGGTACTCGTCTCCAGTCGTAAAACGTACCTAAAATAAGCCATAAAATATTGTCTGAGTATTTAAATTTATCTTTAGTACGTCGGCCAGGTTAAGAGGGAACTTGGGGCTTCCATGTTATGTGCAGCCACCCTGTATATGCGAGTCGTTTTATGAGATGAATTCAATATATTTTAATGTTAAATGCTATTATTGTACCCATATTTCTGACAATATTTTACTGAACTTCATATCACTAGTTAGTTGATTAGAATTATCTTCAATCGACTTCAAAAAGATGGAGGCTCTTAATTCGATTGTATTTTTTTATTTGTTTATTTATAAATTACTCACCACACTTATCACACTTATAGTCTCCCGAAACGTGTAGTGAGCCATAGGTTTATTTTACAAACTTAAAAATTTTGAACAACATTTTAAAAATATATCTATTTTGTCATTAAATATTTATGTTTCTTATCTCAAAATTTTGTCAGTTGTAAACCAATTTAGAAAACTCTTTTTACACACTACTACTAGACTAGCGATCCGCCTCGGCTTCGCATGGGTAGAAAAAAAATATTATAATCGGTTGAGTTGTTTTTAAATTTATCCATTACAAACAAACAATCAATTCTGTCGTCTTTATAATTTTAGTAGGTATAGACAAAGTCAAATATTCTGACTTGTCAATCAGTACAACAAAATGTTTTACACCAGTAAAATTGGTAAAATAAAATATTTATAGTAACAGCGTATCTAGGCTGTCTACAGTAGGAGATGCAATAGACAAAATTTGTATATCGTTATTCAATCAATGTTTCTTTGAAAAATATTCTTCCCAAATTTCACCGGTAAAACACTTGCTTAATATCAGCCTGTATTTATTTGTCTATAGTCGAAAGCACAGCATTAGGACCGCAGGTACTTACTATCTTTAATCTATGACTGCGGCATTTGTCATCGTTTTACGATTGACACTACACAGTACACAGTACACACACAATGCGGCGCTCGTTTCAGAAGCTACGGTTAATTACCTACTAAAATGTGAAGGATCAACTTCCCGACGTACTTTGAAATGATTAATTGCTGTGCCCAGATATCTTAGACTGTGGCTTGATCTATAAATATGACATTTTGTTTAGAGATCGGTTACTGTCTTGTCACATTACTCACGTAGATGTCTATGTGACGACGTTTGTTCTCATCGCGATATTATAACCGATCAGGACATAAAGACACAAACAGTAAGGGTTGTCACTATTTAGAAAGGTCATTTACACATGCATATTTTTTGTAAAGGAAAATTAATTCTATTTTCGAATTTATATTAATGAAGTGGTAAACATTTCGCTTATGTTTTTTGTTTGTTCTGAATAGAATTTGGCAATATTTTAATTAGGCTCGACTATTATGTTTGTCCTTTTTTAATTTTGTCACAATTAAAGAAGATATTGTTTATATTGAGGAATGCTACTGGAGTGTCGTTTACTTGTGCTTTTTAACCGATTTCAAAAATAAAGTTCTCAATTTGGAATTTGTTCTCAATGGAAATTTTATCAAAATAGGTTCAGTAGTTTATAACAACAACTGTTTTTGTCACAATTGAAGTTGCTTTATATTTTTTTTTGAAGTGGGTTTTTTTTGTGAAACACAATTTTAAATTACATATTTAAGCTGTGATACGACGCACACATAATTTGAAACTTAATTATATAGTATTACTAAATAAAGTCACTATTATTATGATGTAAGAATAATATTTTTAACTAGCGGTATCTCAGTAAATTATAATTCAAAGAAGGAATAAGTATTTACGTTACAGACATAGATTAATGTTCTACATGGTACCACGCAAGTTTATGTACGTTAATGAAATACGTTATTTCAATTTAAACTTTAGGCCAAAGACAATAATGCTAAACATTTTTGTGGTAACCCTAATGTAAGACCCGGAAAAGTAATAATTTCGTGACATTTTTAAAAGATCAATGACCTAACTGAATGGTATACATATTTTTTTTTATGTATAACCATACAGAAAGAACTAGAATAATAAATGTTCGTTGTTATTATACAAAGGAGTTTATAGTTCTGGTTGTAACTTTATTATCTGAGCACTTTTGTCTGATTGAATTTATTGTAAAATAAAATCACTACGTATAAAAGGAAATGACCTGGCTGAAAATATTGTCTATGTGAGCCACTCAACGTAATTTGATACGGTTTTCTTTATTTTAGAATAGTGTATTTTTTAAATATTTTTTTACTGGATTTTTCGATTGTTGGTAATGGGGGCATTAATTCCCATTGCTAGTAATATACCCTGTCAGGTCGACCTCCACGCGGTTCCCCCTGGAGACCATCGTGATTAATTCTTGCTGCATCCGTCACGATGGGCTAACTGACCTAGTTTCTCCCTCACCTATCTCCACTCACTGATGCCACCTGCGTATACCAATAGCACAGATGGAATTACCATTCCATTCTGACCCATTTAAAAACAAAAATGTTGTTTAAAATGCATTTGTTGTACAAAGTTTAGACGCTAGATAAGCTTACTTGCTTCGTTTATATATCAATAGAAAAAATATAATACATTCTTGAACTAATATATCTTTTCGATTTAAGATTATTTAAGTGATATAATTTTTTTTTACTAATACTCTAAATTTACTTTTCGCTCATTACTACGATTTGAGAAGTAGAAAAATTAACAAAACACTTCTAAAATGGCTTGTCAAAATAAAACATTCGCAAATTTTTCCTTAGGCCTTTAAAAATACAACTGTGAAAACAGCACTTAATTTGGTGCAGTAGTTTTTGCGTGATGCCGTAATAAACATACAGACAGACAAAATTTCTATAACTTATTATTTTGGCATATATTTGTTTTATTAAGGTCATATTATTTTTTCTTAAATATCAAATATAGACAGACATCGTGTAGTAACAATTTTATTATATTAGCAAGATATATTTTTCTTTGCCACTCAATTGTACACTCAATCTCCTGATCATTAAGTTCTTTTTTTTAATAAGTTATAATAGAACAGTAACACCGTCTACATTATCGGTATACGCTGTCGGGGCACCAGTGAGGGATGATAGGTGACGGTGAAAGCGGGTCAGTTAATCCACTGTGACGAATTTTACTAGAATTAACTACGATAGTTTCTAAAGGGGAACCGTGTGGAGGTCGACCTAATAGGGTCTACTACTGGGCAATGGGTGAGTTAGACCCCATTACTAACCATCCCTTTGCATCGATTCTTAAATTAAAGTATCCTACTTTAAATTATAAGGAACCGGACAAATAATATCTGGGAACATATCCATAAAGCCGAGACCAGAATCAATTCAGAAAAATACGTTTCCTAAATTGGCCTTACTGGGAATTGAACCCGTAACCTCATTCACGCACGGCAACATGCCCACTACTGCACCACGGAGATCATTAAACTTTTCTTACTTTTTTATGCGATAACGGTTGAATGAATCGTAATATTTGGTATTCATATAGTAATTAGACTGGTGAAGGGCATACTTTCATCAATATATCATTCTGATCACGTGTACGAAGTCGCGGATAAAAACTAGTTTTAATTATATTATAATTATGTTATAATTATACTAAATTAGACAGTTCCAATTATCTATGTGAGTATAGGAAAGATTCTCGAAGTTTGATCTCGTACGTGCATAGCACATACATAAATCAAGATCATTAAGATCATTATATCGTGCATGCTGAAAAGTTCCCTGCGATTGAATGAGTGATAGGAATTCCGCAACAAAAACAAAAAAGATACCATCAAAATTGCTAAGTGCAATGTGATTCAAAAGAAGATAATGAGTCACTAAATATTTCAACTACCGATGTTTTTAGATAGCTGGCAATTTCAATATGTAACTAGTTTAACCAAAAAGTAATTATTCAAAGGCTATTGTTCCAACACTATGTGTGTGTGTGTGTTGTCAATGTTGTATATAGCATACACACACACACACACACACACACACACACACACACACACACACACACACACACACACACACACACACACACACACACACACACACACACACACACACACACACACACACACACACACACACACACACACACACACACACACACACACACACACACACACACACACACACACACACACACACACACACACACACACACACACACACACACACACACACACACACACACACACACACACACACACGCACGCACACGCACACACACACGCGCACTCACGCACGCACGCACGCACGCACACACGCACACACGCACGCAAGCACGCACGCACGTTCGCACGCACGCACGCGCGCACGCACGCACGCACGCACGCACGCACGCACGCACGCACGCACGCACGCACACACACACACACACACACACACACACACATGCAGTTTTTGCATGGCTGTGTCATGGCTGTGTTTCGGTTTGAAGGGTGGGATATGGCAGTGAATTTACAGGGTACAGAGGCAACGCATAAGGGGTATCATAGTCGAAACAATATGTCCATGGTACTGCTCATGTCTATAAGCGACGGTTAATATTTTCCATCAGGTGGGCTGTCAGCTTGTTTGCCATTCTAAGTTGCATAGAAAAGGATGTTTGATTATATTAGATATCACATTATAATTATGATTGTCGTATTTTTTACAAATTAAACTGAAATTTGGCATAGATGCACGTAAGTTTACCAACAGTGCAATAATATGTTTATCATAGATTGAAAAAAAATCTTGAAAGGCGTCGCCTTTAAATTTAGGAATTCCTAAACCTCTTTAATTAATTATACGAAGTCCTTTCACGTGGTTTACTGCATAAAAAAAATTAAATTCCGTAGAGTATAAGTTATTTAACGAAAATTAACCAAAAAATTTATTCCAAAATTAATCCCGAACCAGGAACTATTACGTGTTGAGCGATCGATAAAGATTGATTAATTCCTCAATCACGTCAAGGAGTATTGCCAGGAAGAACGTACATCGCTAGACGAAGTAGTAAATTAATTCACTCGCTGGCACCGAAGCGGGATCCTAGGAAATCATTTGGATTTATTACCACTAAACTGTACACGACTGGGTCCTCTTAGGTTAACTAAATAGTTTCTGAGAGAAATTAAGGGCAGTACACACGATAGAGTACATGACTATAGACTATTAAAATACAGTTATAAAGCTTCGTAATTATTTCATTAGTCTTATTCACTTAGTCACATAAATAAATGTCCATATGAAAAAATCAAGTCATTATATTGCATCACAGCATGGAGTTCTTTGAATAGGGCGTTGTAAGGTTTCTTAAAGCTCAGCAAAGCGAGCGTGGTACCTCTGGTATACCTCAATTGGAAGATAAAGGTCTTTAACCAGTGCGTATTGCCAATGATAACCTATGGAACCGAAACATGATCCTACACGGTTGCCCGTATGCAAGTTTCAAATTACTTAGCGAACTATGAAGAGGGCTATACTCGTAGTTTCTTTGCGTGATAAAATCCGAAATGAGGATATTCGCAGAAGAACCAAAGTGATCTATATAGCTCGAAGGATAAGTAGACTAGAGTGGCAATGGGCTGGTCACATAGCTCGAAGAACCGACAACCGACGGGGAAGAAAGGTTCTTGAGTGGCGACTTCGTAAGGGCAAACGTAGTAAAGGACGACTCTCCATTGGATGCAGTGATGACCTCAAATGTATTACAGGAAGTCAGTGAATGCAGGTGGCTTATAACAGTTCCTTATGGCAATCTATGGGAGATTCCTATGTTCAGCGGTGGATAGATAACGGCTAATATGATGATAAATCAACTTTAGCTAAAGTACGGAACCCTAAAAAGTATGTTATTAATAATATTCACTACTAGCTGTTATCAACGGCTGTGCCTTTTTTATGCAACTTGCGAGTGGCTAATAAAGTGATGGCCCATCTAGTCGACTTTTTTTTGACTACTTTGCTACTATTGGACGCTGATGGACTAATAATGATAAAAAACACTATAAACGATACGGCTTCACGGGACGAGTGCGGCGAGTACTCCGCTGAGAGGAGCGACAGGTCGCATCGAGTTGATGGGTTATGGCCTCTGATCGCAGAGAGAGGCAGTTCGGATCTCGGTTCAATTCGCGGTATTTTGACCCCTTCCAAGAGAGTGGGGGTCATTTGTAGTTAGAGAGGTTGTCCTTATTATTACATATTATATATATATATATATATATATATATATATATATATATATATATATATATAAAAGAAATAAATATAAAATAAATATTTTTTAAAGTAGCTTGTGAATTGCAAAAACATAAAGAACGGTTTGTACTTGGATATAATTTTATACCACTAAAGATAAAACACTTTTGGATTTTACATTAATGTAATATACTTATATTTTACATTATATTTCAGTAATAATGTCCCATAAAAAATAAAATACTTTTGAGTTCTACGATAAACGTATATCTTGCATTAAATTTTAAAGTTTCAAGACAATGTTCATAACACTTTAAATGTCTCGTATTTTATAGTACAGGTACATAATGCAACATATTTTAAATCAAATGGCAAATTTGAAATCATTGCTAAAAATTATAAGTTGTTCAAGAACAAGGATTTGTTAAATTATAATAAAAATTAATTATTTTTGCACCGTTGTTATAAGACTATAGACGTCGACCGTTCCACTGTTGGATATCAAATATTCAAAAATTTTGTTATTAGTCTTAGTCGATAATTTCAGCACTGCATGCACTTTTTATATCATTTAATACAAAACCGATGCATTAACACAGCATTTCATTTTACCAAGAACAAATTCTCAGCTTCAAACAAAGTAAATATTAAGTTCACTATTCTCCTGCATCTATTAAAGAAAAGAGAAAAACTATTTTAGTTTCTTAAAAAAAAATAATTTAAAATTAAATAAAAATCCAATAATTAAATATTATGAAAATTACAGTTACAGTAAAAGTTAGATGTCCGAAAGAATTTTTTGTCGAATTGGATACACCCAGAATCGTTATCGATCATTCGATCGACACATCGATCGATATAAAAAGTTCCTCAGATGCGTATATGCAATGACGTACACGAAACCGTAAGTGTTGATGCAACATTGTAGCGAATCAATAAGGTGGGGTTCAAGGTACGAGCAAACAGCGATAACATAACCCTTGTTACGTAAATGTCCCGATTGTGCATATCTTAATGCGTTGAGGATATAATATATTATTTAATATATATTCTTACATAAGACACTTGATATTTTATCATCATTTATTTTGTTCTTAATCTTTACGTATAAATGTAAAAGTTATATTAAAACATTTGTCTTGGCATTTCAATAGTTTATCCAATCGATATTAAATTTTTACTGTAAAAATTCGAATTACGGTAAATTTGAAATTTTCTATATTTACTTTAGCGATGCGGTAAATATAAAAAAAATAAACATAAAATTAAGGAATGGTGCTCGTACTAGTAGTTAGAAAAGTAGGCTCGGTTGGGTTTAGTTTGGCGAAAGCTCAAAATTTTTTTTATACAGATTACTGTATAAAAAAATATTCCTTCTATATTCATTCATTTATTTAAAAACTAAATCGCTTGAAGTTTATCGTTTAGACAACATGAATATGCGAATAAAAGTTCCGTCATCTGTATGTAAATGGCTTTATTATTGGACATAAACGATAAGTATTAGCGTAAATTTTTCGAAGGTTCGTTTCTTGTATCGAAATGTTAAATGTATGAGCTACTTATAAGATATCATTTATTTTGTTTATTCATCAACTAATCATCTCTTTTTAAAGTTCTTTATATTTAATAAATAATTGTAACTTGCGGCTTTGACCGCGTAAATTAGCATAAAGTGTCATATCTGTTAATCTAAAATTTTTGATTTATCTTTTTTTTATAGCACTGAGGTGGCAAATAAGCGTACGGCCCACCTGGTTACCAGTTATTGTAGCTTATGAACACCTGCAAAAGCAAAGGCTTTACGTGCGAATTGCCAACCCTGAAACCTCTTTAGCTCTTTTTTTGAAGAACCCAATGCTGTAGTCTCTTGTAATCGTTATTGATCGTAAATTGTAAAGATTTGTCTATAAATTTGATTTTATTATAATCTGTTGAGGTATAAATTCCTAGATTTACACTTAAGATAATTTTTATCGTGCATCAAGTACATAGCATATGTTTACGAGAATGACAACAATCGACAAATGTCTCTGACTACCCCATTGCGGATTATAGTCGTTAGTATATATTTTTTAAATGAGTCCTTAAATTCCACACTTATGTTCAAATTGAAACAGGTATGAAGGAAGTTGTAGATCCAGTTCAACAGTAATGAGTCTAGTTTCAACGAACCTTTATCCGGGTGATCCAATCCAAGTTTCGGCAGTAAAACCGGCTCCGGTTCAGAAGAGCCACGTCACTAGCTTTATGAGATTCCGGTTCTTTGCCTTAACAGAAACACATAAAAACCTAGGATTTTGCTGGTATAGTTTTTTTTTTTTCATATATCGCTGAAGTGGCAAATAAGTATACGGTCCACCTGGTGGTAAGCGATTACCGTAACCTATGAACGACTGCAATACCAGGGGTATTACGCGCGCGTTGCTGACCCTGAAGAAACCTCTTTACCCCCTTTTTGAAGAACCCCATGCTGTAGTCTCTTGGGAAAACCTTGGTAGGGAGCTCATTCCATAACCTGAGCGTTTGTAGGAGAAAACATCTCTGATTACCATTTAGGCTGTAATTTAATATCTAGAGGCGATTGGACTATCGCCTATAGACATGAACAGCACTATAGATATTACAGGATACATTTTTTTTTATGGATTATAATGAAATGGTAACCCGGCGGGGCACCAGTGAGTGATACGTGAAGATTTTTTAACAACACAGGGGGCAAACGAGCATGCGGCTCACCTGATGGTAATTGATGATGGTAAGTGACTACCACCGCCCATAATCACCCACAACACCAACGGCATCGCAGGTTAGTTAGCCTATCGTGATGATTTTTGATAAGAATTAACCAAGACGGTTTCTAAAGGCACCACGTAGAGGTCGACCTGATAGGGTATATTGCTAGCAATGGAGATATTAGATCCCCATAACTAACAATCTCAAAAACCATTAAAATAAAAAAATATATATCAGGTATGTAGGTACTTTTTCGTCATAGTCGTAGAATACTGACGGATCTGATAAATATTACATATATAGATCCGTCAGTATTCTACGACTATGACGATTTACTTGTAATCGCGTCGCGTTAAGACCCGATCGTGAGTTTAAAATGTGTGTAAACAACCTGAAACTTTAAAATTGCCTAAGAGCGGTAGTGTTTATTATTTACACGGTTATTTCTGTATGTTAGTGTTACCAGTTACTTAGGTTTACAAAGATTTTATTTTTTTATTTTTTTATACAACTTAGAATGGCAAACAAGCTGACGGCCCACCTGATGGAAAGTGGTAACCGTCGCCTATAGACATAAGCAGTACCATGGACATAACAGAGTATACTGTTTCGCCCATGATATCCCTCATGCGTTGCCATTCCTGAGGACTCAGGTGTTATTCCTCTGTACCCAGTAAATACACGCCATATCCCACCCTTCAAACATAACACAGCCATACAAACACAACTGCTTCACGGTTGAAACACGAATGGGACAAAGGTACCCAAGCAATCGACTTTTGTACAAAGTCTTCCTCTGGTATGGTAAAGATATCGACGTAACACAATACATACACTGAAATTATCATCTATTCATACAATTCTCACGTAAATATTATTTAAGAACCGAATGGAAGAGAACACTGTTAGTTTTATAGCGTCTCGGTTATTCTGTTGCAGTTAAATTTCAAATATCCAGTGTAATGTTTAACGTTTTACTCATATTTAACGCGTGTCGACTTGAACGCGTCCTCAGACTGCCATGCTTGTTATTTCACTATTAAAAAGTGAGATAAAACGAGCACAATGTGACTCTTTCAACAGAATAGGTCAGCTTGACAGCTTTTAAACGATGGCTGTTTGTTGATTTTACCTTGGTGCGTTTGTTGCGATTTTTTTTTTAATTTTTTTACACTGTTAGAATGGCAAACTAATGATTTATCTCATGGAAAGTGTTTCCTTTAGCTCTAAACACGAAAAACACCATGAATATCATGTCCATGACATGCATTTTCATTTCTGCGGACTATGCAATTAAAATTGGGCATTTTACATCAAGTGCGATTTTTTAATGCATGTTAATGGAACGGTTACCCCGTTAACGCTATCGGTATGCGCTGATGGGCCACCAATGAAGCAAGATAGGTAAGGACGAAAGAGGTCAGTTAGTCAATCGTAACGAATTCAACAATTATTAACCACGACAGTTTTTAGGGGAAACCACGTGGAGGTCGACCTGATAGGATATTCAATTACTAGCAAGAGATCAGTTAAACTCCATTATTAAGTTACTCTATATCCTGTAATTTAAGACGTTTCTGTACAATACAATATTACAAATTAACTAACGACCTCTTTCTCCCAAGCAGGTTATTAGGCTCATACTATTGAATTCATTAAGGATTTATCACGATGGTTTTTAGGATATCCTGGCATGGAGATCGATCTGACAGAGTCAAGTACTAACATAGTAGGAGGAAAGAGATTGAACCTAATTGGCTAATTATTATTGTTGTATTTGTAATTGGCAGGTTATGTGCAAGAAAATTAAGGAAAGATTTGGTTTCATTTTCTTTATTAGTTCAAGCGAAACCCGGTCGGGCACCTAGTTTATAATTTATAATATTATTACTAAAAATACCTATGTATACTAGTACCTACATATAACACTTGTCCAATATTACCAACTGGCTCTCGATTTACTCGAGATTAACATATTCTTATCAAATGAATATCGATGTCTTGATATATCTAGAAGTGGCTAGAAACAGCACAGCTACTTAATATCCAGTTCCATATTTGTTATAATAAAATATGACCTTTTAATCATAGGTTAAGCATCGACTCCAGATATATATTAGTGATACAGTATTAATTAGTAACGTATAGCAATTCTAATTAATTGCGATAAGGCAATTGTTGTTTATGTAAAATATAAACACAAAATATTCTTATGTAACAGTATAATATTTCTAGTATATACAGGCAGTCAGGCAGTGTATATATATATATATATATATATATATATATATATATATATATATGTATATATGTATATGTATATATATATGTATGTATATATATATATATATATATATATATATATATATATATATATATATATATATATATATATCGTTGGTCGTATCGTGATATTAAATAGTCTATAATCTTCCGCAAGAAATGGAATATGAAATGCAAAAATTTTTCAAATCCGTTGTTTTTACTGGTTGTTCTAGAGATTCATCATCATCATCATATCAGCCTTAATTGTTCACTTCTGAACGTAAGCTTCCCTCTTTAGGAATTTTGCTAGTCGTTGCCATGCTTGGCAGGCGGATTGGAACCCGCAGTTAGACTTTGGAGATGTTTTAAGAGGGACACTCTGCTGCCCATTTCTCGCCTCCCTTAGTTCACACCACAAGGAGATGCTGTTACACGTTTTAAAATATTACATAAGCTGTTAACTATCCACTACTGAATATAAACCTTCCCCATAAGAGGAGTTTTGCTAATAGTTGCCACTCTTGGCAGGCATATATACATAATCTATGTTACTCGCTGATAATATAGCTTTCTATAGGTGTATGAATTTTTAGAATCGGTCGAGTAGTTTTGAGCTTAACCATAGCAAATAAACAAACAAACAAATCTGCC
This sequence comes from Galleria mellonella, assembly GCF_026898425.1. Classification (NCBI taxonomy): domain Eukaryota; kingdom Metazoa; phylum Arthropoda; class Insecta; order Lepidoptera; family Pyralidae; genus Galleria; species Galleria mellonella. The sequence continues at coordinate 10,177,427 of NW_026442138.1, forward strand.
CTCTTTACAATATTAGTCAAGATATATAATATGTAGTTGCATCGCAATTAAACGCACTTATAAGAGTTTGTAAGCTACCAATCTATTTTATAACCTATATTTATTTATATAGTTGTCGAAAAATAAATAGTGACGTGCCGTTAGGTTTACAGAAAATATTTTTGTATCGCAACTTATTAGGTATATCACTGCATTTATTTATTGTAAATATTATGCATTATACCATTTCGTACTAAATCTTTCTTTCACTCCTTCAGTATCTATGTACCAGTATGTATAAATATCATCAAAAGCACATCTACAAGTTCATGTGATGATCCCGGCGAACATAACTGGGCACTTTATCGTTAGCACACAAAAATCTCTTGTCTGCACAACCCTAATAGAATACAAGTCCTATAGAAGTTTTCAATTAAATTCTATTTTTATTTGAAACATTTTAAAACATAAATAACATTTTAATAACCTTGTTTTAAAACTACTTTGCAAGTATTCAAGTTAAACGACGCGGAACCACTTAATCGATTCTAACCGATTACACAAGTCGGCTCACTCTCAAAGGACTCCATAATTGAGTTAACATCCCATATAGCAACACCATAGACGTGATTTACGATCGCGCGTCGAAATTTTGTCCCAGCCATCACGTGTGTCCGGTCATAAACTGCTGCGGTGTTAGAGATGAGAAAACTGGTTAAAATGTACTATGGCGTTTAAACGTTAAACTTTATATAAAAAGCGTGTTTAAAAATTCGTCATTTAAAATGCTTTTTTTGTAACTTTACACTCATTCATGGTCATTCAAGAAAGTTTATTAACAAATACATAATATAAGAAAAATGAGAGTTGGAATTAGTAAAAAGCATATAATTATTTGTAGTGTTTTATAAGTATTATTTGTAAATTTTCACTAAAAAGTAGACAAGTGTTGTCTACTTTCATCTTCCTAACCAATACAGATTTTTCTGTTAGAAAATATTAAATATTCATGATTATAGTACACGAATTGATTCCGAAACTAGTCGAGATTTCTCGATCTAATCACGTGTAAGTTAAACCGGTAGTTATTACATTAAAAAACAATAGTATAAAATTAAAATAAAATATGAAACGAATTCAACTTAGTTATTATTTTAAGCGTCCTTTTTTTTGTACAAGTTAGTTTCCGTTTTACGTTTATGCGCTCATCTCTACGTCTCGTTATGTTTATGCCGCAGATAAAAAGTATGAGAAAAAGACACTTTGCCGTGTTGAATGGCTTGAATGAATGATACTGTATCACTTTATATTAATTCACGCGTCTATATGATTAACATAATGTTAAATCTTATAGTGAAATGTATTTATTTGTTCATGAATTTCTAGCCATTTGTTATAATTTTATGGTTTTCACCTTCTCGACTTATGTTGGCTTTAATATATACCTTGTCCTGCAACTGCAACCCACAGGAAATAAGGTACATATTCCCATTTTGTTATTTTCTTTTATCTTCTACTTCTATGATATATACATATATATCATACTTATTCTAAATACTACTAATAAATACATAATTACTATTATAATTTCAATACATATATTATAGTTTTTTTATCAATAGATTGAAACTAATTAAATTAATTATCCGTTAATTTGAAATCAATAAATATTTATTGTGTAGTTCATAGTCAATGTATTAAGATAATTTATATAGATTGTTTACAATTAATTAATAATTCATATAAGTAGCCACGTAATTAATTCAATCTGTCAACCTTCCATTCTAGTGAATATGCACTTATTGGGTTTTATATGTATAATTGACACAACTCAAATAAATAGGTATAATAACTAAATACGATTTCAATTTGTTTGAAATCGTGATATCGAATCGAAGTATTTGGTGTTCCATTGTTTCTCCCTACCCTAATGGGAGACCGGCGTGACAGATATGTATGTATGTATGATGACAATCTTAATAATGGGTATTTTCTTATTCAGTGACTATAAAATGAAATCTTAAAATGGACAAGTAACTTAACGTAATGTAACGTATTTTAACTTGTAAAATATTGTACATTTTTAGTACTTGTACAAATTGAGAGTTAAGAGAAAGACACAAAATTATTTATTGGTTTATTAAATTTTATAAATGAAATATAGAAAAAAATTTATGCTATTATGCTATCATGCAAATTGATGCTGATACAGATTTGTATTTTTTTGTTAATGGATGGAGATGGATTGCTAATCGTATTGATCGATAGTATCGATTGAAGCTGTTCGTTTAATTCTTGACTAGATCAATTTAGAAAATAAACAGTTGCGTCGAAGAGTTGCTCTTCAAGTGGTCTGCAAAACAATGGTATGATTATTTTTATACCAACGATTGATGGAACAACTAACATAATATCTATATGCGATCGTTAAATGTAGTTCCATTTGCCAACAGAACCCTAAAAACTCAATACTAGTCCCAGACGATATACTTAAAAATATTTTGTCCTCTATTAACCATTCATTCAACTATACGTCTACTAACACATTGAGAATTAGTTCATAACACTGTTAAAATTTGTCGATTTAAGAAGTCACCCTTCTGTTTAGTGCGCTCGTAAAATTTAACGGCGTCGCAATAAAGCCACGTCACCTTGTATTCTTTGTGGCGGCCACATAACGTATGTGGATTTAAAACAGTAGCCGAAATCATAGAGCGGACCTCCCGCTGTTAGAGAACAAGCAGCTAAAAACCGGCTATATAATAATAATTTGTTAATTTAACAATAGCTGCTGCTATTCGACGCTCTAAATAACGTTTCGGGCTTAATAACTAATGTAGGTAAGTCAATGCTTACTAATATTACGTCCCTATTTTCACAGAGAATTTTAAATGTAGTAAATGATTTTTATGTTTCCCTTATGTTTATGCTAGGGTCCTTAATCTGTAGGCAGAGAGACTCAATTGGTAAATGTACACATTTCAGCATCACCTACTTTTAAATTATATAGATAGAGCACCGAGTCTCGAAAACGGGTCAACTTTTTGTCAGCTAATTGTCAAATTAGCTGACTCGTTTTTTTATCAGTGTTCTATATACTTACACATAAAACGTATTTTGACGTATTATTTCATTAATAAAATGTATGTTGACACATTAAAAAGATGCAGAAATTATAAGACAAAATTATTATAGATGTTATAAAGGAATCAAAACCTTCCAGAAAAGAGCATATTTCTTTTTAAAAGGCCGCCAGCACATCCGCAATGCCGTTGGTGTTGTGCGTAATCATGGGCGGCGGTAGTCACTTACCATCAGGTGAGCCGCAGGCTCGTTTGCCCCCTGTGCTGTAAAAAACATCACTCATAATTATTTGTTACGCAAAATTGTATGTAAAAGTAGACCCGCTTTTCTCGAAGCATTTCTTTGTATAGAATTTAAGCACCCACTTTTATACCGAATTTACATTAAGCAGCTAATGGCATAAAATTAATTTTATTCATATAAAACATTAATTTCGTAAAGCAATCATTGTTTTCGTAACACCAAAGCAGATTCGTGCAGCATTCCTTTTCGATTTTTAAATAAAATGAACTGTCATGTAACTAATTTCTTGAAATTAATCAAGTTTATTTTTATTGCGTAAATTTACATACCAATATAAATTCGGCATTACGATTCGTCTGCATATTACTCTCTTTCTAAACTACAGTTATTTATTTTGCACAAGAAATATATTAAAGTTTAACAGTGTTACTAACATGAGAAGCCAGTTTGCTCTTTGCTAAAACCTACAGAAGGGAATATCAGTAAATTAAGAGCAGAAAAAAACATTTAGTAGCCCTCTTATCGGTGTAAGAAATTGAATAATAATAAAAATAACAAAAAAAAAAAAAATAACGTTCTATATTAAATATGTAATTTATGGTGACATTACTTGAGTATTAAATAATAAATGGTGTTGGATAAAACATAAAACAAAATGTACGAGAACTTCATAATGTTTCTCGCTAAGGGCAATAAGATATAAAGGCCGGTATATATGATTAACATTATGATAATATAAAAGTAATAAACGGGGCGCCTCTTTGAATGTGTAACACACTTGTTCTAATGTATATGAAATTATAATGTATGTATAAATGTAAATTCGCGTATGTTGCCTTGGGTGAAATTCCTCTTCTCGGTATCAAATGGTGTAATTTATTTAATTTTAGTTTATCACTAACCTATCTTCTTGCAATTAGAGAGGAATGATATTTCTGTTTCTTTCACTTTTAAGGAGAAAAACAAAGTAAGAGAATTTAATGTTAGACACAAAATTTTGTAATAGAAGTTCTACTGTACTACTTGGGTACTTGTAGTATTATTCGTTACATATACTACCTATAGAGTAATTAGTAATTTATTATTAATTAGTACTCTTGTTAGTACGTATGCCAACAAATGTCGCATGTATTAATATTAATTAATTATTTTTACTAATTCTTATTTTTAATTATAGATATATCATTATTAGTGCTTATATTATTTAATTTAGTATTTTATACTTAGTATCAACAATAATCTTGAATCAAATATATTCTAATTTAAATGATATTGCATAAATTCAGCAAATAATGCTTTACAGTATATGGTTTATTAATATTTTTTTTCGTCTTCTTTTATACTATTTTGGTGGCAAACAAGCATACGGCCCGTCTGATGGTAAACGGGATTATATATTATATAGCTTATTATGGACGCCTGTGAAACCAGGGATACCACCTGTGAAATCACTTGCGCGTTGTCGATCCTTAAGAAACCATGCTGTAGTCTCTAAGAAATTAGTCTTAATTTTAAATGACCAATTTTCATATTTATTATTCATATCTATATAAGATATGTCAATATTGTTTATTAGGAATTATGAAATACCTAAAAAATCTTGAATTAATGGATAAAGAACCCACATTCATTATAGAGCTAAGCGATGGAACTAATGGGATACAGCGAATTATCATAAATATATCCACGCTATGAAGCATGCTAAACTTCAAAGGCAAATCTATGGGGAATAAATACGATCACTACCATATTTTGATGGATGTATCGATAACATAACCATCCAGGCATCAAGAGGGTAATGAACAAACAAACTATCACATTTATAATATTAGTAAAGATTGTAAGGATATGTCGTCTTCTTGCCTTAATGTATAGATATATTTAGCTAGTCTGACTTTGTATATTTATTTCTTTACATATTACAATTTTATAACTTTATGTTTTATGTATTTATATAGGAGGGTATGTATATATTTAATAGAAAGTAAGGATATATATTTACATTATTGCATGCATTTATATTATTACATCTGTATATGTATTTAAAAATAACAAAATTTACGTCGTGACAAATCAATCAATCAAACAATAATTAAATTTTAATATTTTTTTTATTATGTAAAGGGTTTTACATACGTCATTTAGACAATACGACATACATATGACGAACTATGTATAAAGCAGCAATTAAGGTTTAAAAATGTTTATCCTTGATCTATTTTAGATAAAATGAAAGGACACGTCTTCTTAGTACATTGTTTTAATGCGAACTAAAGTAACAATCCCTTTTAGTACTTATATTATAAAACATTATGTAACGGCGTGTTGTGTATGTTTGTGTGCGTAATGTATGGATGTACGTGTGGTATTATTGAATGGATTGGGGTGTGGACTGTATTTTAACATTATATATATTCCATTATTTGCATTTATAAATAATATATCCATGCCTATATAAACATTTACCTAATGCCTTTATAAACATTTACCCAATTAATACATAATATCATTTCTCAATCGGTAATTAGAACCGCGAATAATAAATCCGGATAATCGAATATTAGTATAATCGATGTTCGGATAATCGAGCTTCTACTGTATATTAAACATAGTACAGATAACTAGACAAATCTCTACAGTGATGTTAATAAACGAAGCTAATTCTACGGGCTCCATTTGAGTAATAGCGCAATATCTTTTACGTCCATAGTACGTCAAAATTTAAAGACGCAAGTATTTAGTTAGCGGGTATTGCTATTGTGACTTATGAGGCTGAGATATTGTCTTAAGTTTGAATTTATTATTATCTTACTCACTTCTTTGTACTGTTTTGATAATTTACACGAAATTTTAACATAATTGGTGAATTTTAATTAAGAGTAGAAGAATTTTTAGCTGTACATGTTGTTAAAAAAAATATACAGGTTTTTTCTTAAAAGTTACGTCAGTTTTTTACCATGAATGCAAGCAGTAAATTAAACGACGTTTGCCTCCCAACTGGTATTGCATTGTTTGCTCGGCAGCGCTCGTAAACGCAATAACCACATTGAACGATGGCGATTCGAAGAACTGCAGGTATTAAATGAAATCTATTTGATATAAATTATTATAGCACAAGTATCAAGATTGTTTGCTCATAGTATACTTTATTCAAAGACCACACATTTAGATAGTCCACAATAAAAAAAAACTTACGTCGTCATTAATTTACGTATTTATTAATATTGTAGTAACATTATGGTATTTTATAAAATTTACGATAAAATGATTATTATAAAGTATTATCATTCGAGCAATGCATTATTTTGTTTTTACTACTACTTTGTTACTTTCCTCATATATTACGAAAATTAAATAAAGCTCAAGACATCCGGTAAAGGTTTGACTTGCTCTTTGAAAGAAGAAGCAAGTGATAATCATTTTTAAATAATTCGAGCGCGAAAATATATTAAAAAAATAATATTGTGCTGGGATTTGATCTTGAGATCGCTAGATCGCAATCAAACGTTGTTCAATGGAAATTATTTGCAATTATATTTTTGAAAGATGTACTTACGTAAGTATGAATTCAATGCACTATCAAGATAGAGAGAGCGAGATAGGGCGCAAAGTTGCTATGTTATAAAATTATAGTTTTAAATTATTTAACCGTGCCAACAATATTTCGTGGCTATATAGGTAGATATCTTTACCTAGTAACTCTTTCTAATTTCAATTTATTTATCTAAACTAATATGTATTAAAGAGAAAAGATAATATATTTTGTATGTTTTATCATCATCATCAGATAAGACATTATCTGTCCAATCTTGAAGGCTGGCAGGCCTATGCCATAAGGAGCGGTTCTGAGTCACCTGCAGTCACTGACTTCCGGCAATACATTTAAGGCCATCACTCCTCGAATACCTTTCTTCCCCATCAGTTGTCAGTTCTTAATGCTATGTGACCAGCCCACTGCCACTTCAGCTAGCTTATTCTTCGAGCTATATCGGTCACTTTCGTTCTTTTGCGGATATTCTCATTTCGAATTTTCTCATTTCGAGAAACTTCAAGCATAGCCCTCTCCATAGTTCGCAAGTCTCAAATTGAGACTTTTGGATTAATGTTTTGTTTAATGAATAAACTTATGTTACCAATAAGTAACATAAGCTGTATTTAAATTACATTAAAAAGTAATTCAAAATTTAAGTTCTCCGTACAGTCCCAACATAGAATAGGCCACCTCTTCCTTTCCTGTGGGTACTTAAGAGGCGATTACTGGTGGGCGAGGAATGAGCAGTAGCGTCTTTCTTAAAATATTACCAAAGTCGAACTGCAGTTGCCAAACCTACCAAGCGTTGCAACTTCTGATAAACTCTCCTTTTAGGGGAAGCCTATGTTCATCAGTGGACAAGGAATGGCTGATATACTATGGTACATTTAAGTAAAGAATAGAACCTACAAATATGCATTGTAGCAAGCGGTGAGTTGTAAGCAAAATTAGTACCGCACCGCATGAATGAACGTCCGAAATAAGATAGGCCGTGAGAAGTGCATTCATGGTTTTGCTTGGGATGTAAGATGATTCTAAGTTCAGTGTAGCGCATAAGTATGATCTGCTTCAATAGTTTAATTAAAGAGAAAACAAATTGATAATTAACTCTAACATAAGACGGTCTGCTGATGTCCAGTAATAGGAAAAATAAGAAGTCGATTTATTTAATTCATTTAATTATCACTAATTTTATTTAGCACTAACTTTCTGTCCACTTCATATGCGTGGATTTTAGAAGTAGAATCCCATGGAGTCCCAATGAATAGACTACTATTTCCTATTCATTTTTAATCCAATTTCTTGTAATGTTGAAAATAAAAGAATGTTTTATTTTGATTTAAAAATGTACGTGATAAAATTTTGGTCATCTGAACGTGTGTGTATAACGTATGGGTATGTGAGTTACCCCCCATGCGTTGCCATTCCTGAGGACTCAGGTTTGAAGGATGGGATATGGCGTGAATTTACTAAGTACAGAGGAATAACACCTGAGAGGCAGAGGTGCCCAAGCAAACGACTTTTGTACAAAGTCTCCCTCTGGTAAGACAAGTCTGGTAGTTGATTAAATTATGACCTATTTTAATAGTCATTGCTTTTCTAATATAAGAACTTGACCTATACTTATAAGCATCAATGAAACTTAATCTTTGTCCAAAGCTTCATCTATTTTCAAATTTAATGTTTTTAATCCTATCAGTTTGCTGTTGCAATATATTAGTCAGTTGCTAGAATGTACTTTTTATATTTTTTGTTCATGTATTTATTGAATTTTTTGTTATTGTACTATACTGCACAAATATATGTATCTAATTAAAGGTATTGGTGTCTAAAATATAGATTAAGTCTAATTTTGACACTAATGTGCTGGGTATAATTACATTTTATACTTATATATTTCAAAGAAATTTAAAAGATTAAAATTTCTATAGCCTATAATAATATTATTTTATGTGCAATAAATCCTTATTATTATTATTATTTATTGTTACATTATTTTTATTTACATTATAAATAAACAAAGGTATATTGAACTTTTTTTTTAAAGTTACGAAAATTATAAAAGTATGATAAATCATCCTTTGTTGCTAAGCGTAGGGCACACCGGCGGGCGAGCCGGATTGTTTACGGTAAAATCACGCGCGCGTGACCACACCAAAGCGTTTATTTCTAAAACAATCAAGTAGTCGGGGATTCGACTCCGTGGTTAATGCAAAGGGCAGGATATGGTGCTTACTTACGTGTAACAAAGAATCTTTAATGAAAGCGTAATTCATAATGTTCTGTATTTTTGGTTGTACGAAAAAAAAGTGATGAAAAATATCGTAAGTAATAGTTTATTTCGTTAAATAGATATGATTATAGTAAATTAATACTTAATGTAACGTGTTGTAGCAACTGCCACATGTCAAAAATAAATATTATTTAAAAAAGAACTAAACCACTGAACCAATTTTACTAAATTTATGCGGGATCAATCTGGAACTTTAAAAAAAATCCAAAGCGAATTATAAACGATGGAGTTATAAGGTAATAAACAAAAATACAACCTTCTCCTTTTTTGAAGTCAGTTAGAAATACAATTATCTTATATCCATGGTACTGCTTATATCAAGAGGAGACGATTACCGCTTTCCATCAGGTGGGCCGTTAGCTTATTTGCCATTCTAAATTGCACAAAAAATAAACTAATAAAATTATCTCCATCTGTAAGAAAATTCAAGACCATTTTGCTGAATATTATTATATAAAAATTATAGTAAATATAACAGTAAATGACTTATATACTAGATTAGCGATCCGACTCGGCTTCGCCATAAGAAACAGAATTTTCGATAATAATATATAACCTATGTTACTCGTCGATTTTTTTATCACTTATAGAAAACTACTTTTTCTATAAGTGATAAAAAAAATTAAATCGGTTAAGTAGTTTTTGAGTTTATCCATTACAAACACACAATCAAATCTTTCTTCTTTATAATATTGTAAATATTGTAATAGATCGTGATAAAATTTGATTTTTTTTATTTTCTCACCTCCAATCAAGTTACGTTGTATTTGCATGTCTATGTTTTGGTTTGAAGGGTGAGATTAGGCAGTGAATTTACAAGGTACACAGACATAAAACCTTAGTCCTTAGGAATGGCAACGCATGGGGGTGTCATAGGTGAAACAGTATAAACTGTCATGTCTATAGGCGATGATTAACACGTTTCATCAGGTGGGCCATCAGCTTATTTGCCATTCTGTGTTGCATAAAAAAATTTTTCATATATAATATTAATTTAATTTTAATTGTATGATTTTATCCGTGTATCCATACCTTAACTCGTGTGTCGTTTTCCGTTGATTTAGCGTCATGTTTGGTGGCTAACATCCGGGCAGCGGTAGCGCGGTGGCGTGGCAGCGATTTGACCGCATTTATGTGTATTTCAATGTAGATAGATTTTATAAATACGGCGTATGCTGTTTGCGTAAGAAATTGTCGCAAGTCGCAACTATAAGTAGGCATACCGTCAACTCGTTTCTCGAATTCGAATCTTATATGTTCAAAGAAAAAAATAGGGCTTAAGGTACATTAAAACAAGTAGGTAATTTGTTATTTTATTTACAAATTTTTACCATAAATTGGCGATTCTCTGTTTACAATTTCATTTGCGTTTTCAGAAGTATTGATGACGATAAAATTATGGCTTCTTTATTCTAAATACTTTATGCCAATTTCATGACTGTTGGTGGAGCCGTTACAACTAGATGTAATAAACAAAGTTCGTATTACATTAGATCAATATCAAACAATCATTCAATAGCCTGATTCGAGCACAAATCAAATATTTTAAGCGATCACACTTGATTCAAGCTGCTTGACTCTCTAAGACCTCTAGACAGTCAAGCAGCTTGAATTAAATTAGCAGGATTTTAAGCTACGAGAAGTCGAATAAACGAACATAGCTAGTTTTACTATCCTACATTTATTTTAATGAATACATTCAATTGAACTCAACATTGTATAAGATAAATGAATTGGTTCAATAATATAAATTACAAAGAGGATGCGTCAAAAAATTATTGATTCGAAACTAAAATGGCGTAGCAAAAACTAAATACATAATCGATTGTAGTTTATTATTCCGATACCGCTGTCGCTGACCGCAAAAACAATGATACATTTATTCGTTTCGGTTCACAATTTCGATTCAGCAATTCGTCTTTTTGTATCTACGTCCATAAATTTATGTCGGCTATGTCCAACACTTAAGTGGGTCTTAAATTAATTTTGTTGCTAATTGTTCCTAAAATTGCTACAAATAATAAGTTCTTATGAGGCAAATCTTATATCATTTATCATTTACAAACTTTTATTTAATTTGTTCAGTTTTTCTGTTAAAAATTGCAACCTATTTTTAACTACATGGTTGCGTTCAATTGTGCAGTAATTTGGCATACTTATGTGAGTCCCGCGACAATAATTTTTTTACTACTAAGGTGGCAAACAAGCATACGACCCACCTGATGGTAAGCCGTTACCGTAGCCTATTAACACTTTCAATATCAGGGGTATTACGCGCGCGTTACCTACCTTGAAATAACCTCTTTATCCCTCATCATTATCGTCATCATCATCAGATCCACATGATGATACATTAATATTAAATATTAATGACCATAATTTATGTAATATTAATGTACTATCGTGTTGGTCTGATGATGAAGATGGAAGGTGTCTATAGGAACTTTTAAACTACGCATGATAAAGCTGTCTTTAGGCTCGTTTAATTTATCTTGATAAAAAGTATAATTCTATGTGATGTCCTGAGCCTGATAATGAAGCCTTATATCTATAAAAGTTTATTTTAAAGAAACAAACTTATTATGCCTATAAGAATATATTTTATAAATGAAAAAAATAAACGGAACTATTGTGAAGGTATTGGTACGATTAAGAACTTCAGTCGTGACAGAATACAAAATTTACATATTCAGAATATGAATATGTTAATTCCATATCTATATTAATATTATAGTGATAATACCGGATTACATAGACAGAGAGAGAAAATTTCTAAATATATATTATTGACCTGACATAAGACCTACCCTAAGAAAACTAGCTTTTAAACATAAATTGCGCTTCTATTTCTTAAAAAAAAGGCTGATTTATAAACTTCATTACTTTACTATTTTTTTTTTTTATTTTTTGTATTGCATTTCACTTTTATATTTAATTTTACTAGTTACTCTGTTTGAGTCATAGATTGTTTCATTTGCTCTTTCAATATAGTTAATTATTTGTTGTAATATTTATATATGATGATATATTTATTTATTTAATATATTATATGTATGTTTATATTAGTCTATATTTATGTTATATATATTAATTTTTATATTCCTTCAATTCAATATTGCATCGTCTACTTATTTCTCGGTTTTCCCAATGGTTGACTGGTAAAGAACACCGTCCGGTGTTAAGTCAAATGTACATAATTTCACTGTGCATTAAAATTTAAATAAAACAAAAAAAATAAATATCTATGTATGCATGTGACTTTGTACAAAGTTTTCTTCTTATAAAGGATTATTTATAAAGGTGTATACCGATAGCATGGGTGAAGTTACAATTGTATTTTTATCCATATAAACAAAGTACTAATCTATCTATCCTATTTAAGAGCTGCGCTCTTGTCAGCGGAGCTCTTGCCACTCACTACGATTTTCAGCGTGTCTCTTCACCTCTCGATACGACACGACACCAACTCCTTCCTTGATCTGCCTGATGTAACTATGTCTCGGTCTCCCTCTTCCCTTCCTTCCTTCTATCTTACCTTCTATTATAATGTTCATTAGTTAGTCGTGTCGTATCAACTGTCTCAATATTTTTACCCTTCTGTCCTCAATAGTTCTAATAATTTGTCTTTTTTCCTTAACCCTAAGCAGGACCTCCTCATTGCTAATTCGATACCTCCAGCTAATTTTCTCCATCCTTCTCCTGCATCACACTTCAAAGGCTCTAAGTTTATCCATTTCCTTCTGAGTTAATGTCCACGTCTCAAATCCATATAAAGCTATACTTCAGGTTTTGATCAGCCGCTTTCTAATATTTCTAATAATCTAAAATTATTAACAGGCATGGGTAATATGGATGCCGATCCGATATCTGTATATTGGGTTTCTCTTGACAATTATGGCGGAAAAAAGTTCATCGCCCATATCGGTCAGATAGCTATTTTCGAATATGGTAAAAGTAAAATTTTTTTTTTGGATAACACACTTTTAACATATTCGTTACCAGTATATAGATATTGTAACTAAATTATATAGATATTGCTATATATTATTCACCCCTAATTACTGAACCTTATCGTGTGAGTTCAGCACGCTTTTAGCTAAGAATTTGTTACGCGTCATAACGTGCAAGCTGCTGTGTGTAATTTTCACATTATTCTTTCTTGCACGAATATAATTTATGTATTTCTAATAGGTGAAAACTAAGAGGTTTCATAAAAATATTAATTTATGGTAAGTAAGTACGTTTCATGCGTTATTATGAAAATAACTTACCATTTATGTAATTGTAACGGAAATGATAACGCTTTCTTATCACTATGTGGAGGGACGTGAGAAATTATTGATAATGTCAATTAAATGCTATTTGACACGTTGACGACAAGTGTATTAAATTCAATTCTTTTAATAAAATACTCAATGATAACAAATCTATTTCAAAAACTATTTGCATGTTTAATATTAGATAACGTGTCTTGTGTCTCATTTTAAATAAAATAATAAATTAATATTGTTATTTATTTTATTTTTATAACAAAAAATAAATATTTTAAATATGTATCTACATATGCAATAATATATGTACATAAGGTTTATAGCTTTGTTATACAACTTAAAAGTTGAACAAGTTGACGATCCACTGGAAGGAAACCGTCGCCTATAGAACATGAACAAGGACCGCGGACATCACAGTGTATACTGTGACGCACTCATGGTACTGTTGAGTATTTAACTGCTATATCCCACCCATTAAACCGAAATATACTCATATAAACACAGTTATTTCATAACACAGAGGGGAAAGGGATTGTTGGTAATGGGCTCTAACATCCCTGTTGCTAGCAATATACGCTATTAGGTCGACTTTCACGCGGTTTCCCCTGGAAACTATCATGGTTAATTCTTGTCTAATTCTTCACGATAGGCCATAATTTTAAATTTCATCCCTAGAAAGAAAAGTGATTCTAACCAGATATTAAATATTACACGCTAGTAAAACCGTGGGCAAAAGCTAGTATTAAACTAATATAAAACGTAAAATCAAAAGCAATCTATCTCTTGCACTATGTTTGTTTATAAATACAATTTATAAACAAACATTTAGTTTATTGTATGGTTAGCGTAACTTCAATATCATCATCAGACATTAATTGTTCACTGCTTAATAATAATAATATTTATTTAATTAGACTACAAGGCCCATTTTGTTAGTTACAAATTGACTTAACCTATGTTAGTAGTACTGTATGCTTAACACAAGCCTCCCTTATTGGCGGGTTTTTCCGGTAGTTGCCACGCTTGGTAGGTGGGTTGGCAACTGCAGTTAGGCTTTGATGATGTTTTAGGAATGACGCTGCTTAGGGTAATAAATAAAATTCAAAACAATGTCTACAAAGCAGTTTCGAGACGCTTCTACCAGTGCGAATATTTCTAACCGAGTTATTTACAACTGCAATATTTTCATAGTGCCATTCGATTTCTAATTAATATTAACGAGCCTGTATCGATTCGAGATATCGGATGTTCACAAATAAATCGAGTACTCGTTATTGGTCGTCATCGAACCAATAGGAGGCTGCGGGTTCTATGGATGGTAACGCCCATGGACTATGCCATAGGCGTAGTTCGAGTTTCGAGATAATGGATGTGTTATCTATGAAATATAAATTGTTATACTTAATAAGACTAGCGATTCACGCCAGCTTCGCACTGGTAGATAGATAGAAAGATTAATTAATTTTAATAGGTAAATTTTTGATACTTTTATCAAAAATTTACCTATTAAAATTGTTTATTATATATATAAATATATTAAACAATAAATATATTTTCGAAAATTTCTTTCTTTGTGAAAATAGTATAAAGCCCATATTATTTGCTGATAATGCAGCTTTCTATAAGTAAAACAACTATTTAAACAACTTTTCAAAATTAGAAGAGCAGATAGTTTTTAATTGTATCCATTATAAACAAACAATCAAACCTTTTCTCTTTATTAGATTAGTTTAGATATGTTTAGTTGCAAAATTCAATACTCATTTTCGATTTTCCGATGATATAATTATGCTGGCAAAATCCCTGGAGGATTTTTTTTATACAACTTAGAATGGCAAACAAACTGACGGCTCACCTGATGGAAATTGGTAACCGTCGCCTATAGACATGAGCAGTACCATGGACATAACAGAGTATACCTACTGTTCCGTCCATAATACCCCCCATGCGTTGTCATTCCTGAGGACTCAGGTGTTATTCCTCTGTACCCAGTAAATTCACGGTAGAAACACGAATGGGATAGAGGTACCCAAGCAATCGACTTTGGTACAAAGTCTCCCTCTGGTGAGAGGGAAGACTGTCCTCAATGACCTCAATAGTGCTTCTCAACAAGCGAGTCTTAATATGAACATGGACAAGACTAAAATCATGTTTAACGTCCATGTCACACCTGTACCGGTTACGATTGAGAACACTACGCTCGAAGTTGTCGATGAATATGTTATACCTGAAACTTGTCCGACTAGGTAAGTCCAACTTCGACCGAGAGGTCAACCGACGATTCCAACTCGGCTGGTTTTCTCATCCAAGATACCTCAAAATTTAAAACAACGCCACGTTTTCTCATCTAAAATACCTCAAAGTTTGAAGACAAAGGTCTTTAACCAGTGCATGTTGCCAGTGTTAACCTATGGAACCGAAACATGGTCTTACATGGCTGTCCGTATATAAAAGCATCAAATTACTCAGCGAGCTATGGAGCCTATAGTATATGCGGGCTATGCTCGGTGTTTCTTTGCGTGACAATCCGAAATGAGGATATCCACAAAGGAGCCAATGTAATCGACATAGCCCGAAGGCCAGCTGAGGTGGTAATGGGCTGGTCGCATAGTTCGAAGAACCGACAACCGATGGGGAAAAAGTTCTTGAGTGGCAACCACGTACGGGCAAACGCAGTGTGGACGACCCCCACTAGATAGAGTGACAACCTCAAGTGCTTTGTAGGGAGTCGGTGAATGCAGGTGGCTGATATGGAGGCGAAAAATTTATGTTTTGTAGGAAAACCAGAGTCCCCTATTTATCTTCGATGAAACTGTAGATCATGCGGCCAACAGCATTAGAATAGTTCGAAAAGAAAGATACATTAGTAGTTAACTAGTATAGACATGGAAGGGAGAAGGAATTGTTAGTAATTTGGATTAGCAATCCCTTTGCTAGCAATATATCTTATTAGGTCGACTACCATGCGGCTCCCCCTATAAACCATCGTGATTGATTTATTCTTGAATTCGTCACTATGGGCTAACTGACCTGCTTGATACTCACCTATTATACCTCACCGATGCCCTACCAGTATATATCGATGGCACAGACAGAGTTACATTTTTATACATTAAAAGAAAGACCAGGCCTTAGCGTTGTCGGTTCTGCCTTTACTTAGCAAATTTTTGGCGGCTTAATAAAAAAAAAAAAAACACTCGACTGACTCAAATGCCTCTAATTTAATTATTTAACAATGAAGAAAATGATCATTGGGAATCCGCGCTGTTCCTTTTATGACGTCTCTCCTTGGCCTTGCTTTGCTGTCGCACTTGTACCTCGTCGCCCCCTTATGTACATGTATAAAAGGTTATAATTAAATTATTCAATTAGTTTAATTTTTATAAGGCGGTATTAATTAGCATTTATTTTGCCCTTAGTCATAACTATTTTATGTAGGCGCAGGTAACTCCATGGGCACTTGTCGTATTATGGTACTTGGTTATTTTTAATGACTTCCATTAATTTCATGACTAAGCTTTTATATATTAATATATGTAGCATTAATTAGTTATAGAATTCCGCATCGATATATCAATGGTTCAATAAATAAAAAAAAAATATTACCTATACCTTGTTGCTGGCATACTGGTAGCTACATATTTTATACTCCTTTTTATATTTCTTTTAATTTTGTATTATACTAGCTGTATTCTGAGGTTTTGCTTGTGTGAATTACTACATATAATATTATATATGCCAAGTTAGAATATAGCCTACTCCTATATCAAATTTCATTTAAATCTGTTAAGTATTTTTTGCACGAAAAAGTAACAAACATTAATCCAACCTTACATACTTACGCATTAATATTAACAGGATACTTTAATAATACGTGTCATAGTGAGTAACGAACATGTGGTGTCAAAAGTGGGATTACACGAAAACTTAATACTTCGTGGGATTACACGAAAATTTGATACTACGTCTTACATTTATTGGATATATAAAATAAATTCATTTGTTGTGCGACTCAGCAATAGTAAATAACAACCTGTCCCACTGCTCAGTGTCTTCGTATAGGAAAAAAATATAGTGTACCAAGCGGCCAATCGGCTTGGCATCGGGCTATCGTTGATTTGGTCAAACATACAAGCAAGTTGATTAACTAGTCAAATTATTTACATATGATTTCCATTCAATTATTCATTTGAATTATGAAGTCGGAAGTTACCTAACTATATGCATTACAATCAATTAAACGCTACACTGTTCAATGACGATGATTTCTGATTTTAATTAGCTAACAAATTATACACATATAGTTGTGCTTATTAATTTATGCACATTATTGATTTTCCATCAAATGACCAGAGGGAGACTTTGTACAAAAGTCAATTGCTTGGGTACCTCTGTCCCATTCGTGTTTCAACCGTGAAGCAGTTGTGTTTGCATGACTGTGTTTCGGTTTGAAAGATGGGATATATCGTGAATTTACTGGGTACAGAGTAATAACACCTGAGTCCTCAGGGATGGCAACGCATGGGGGGTATCATGGGCGAAACAGTGTACTCTGTTATGTCCATGGTACTGCCCATGTCTATAGGCGACGGATACCACTTTCCATCAGGTGGGCCGTCAGCTTGTTTGCCATTCTAAGTTGTATAAAAAAAACGGTATACACATTTTTAGAAAGGAAACTTGACGTAGTTGTTAAAATTACGGGAAGTTTTCGTGTCAAATTGATACAATTTAGATTGTACGTAACATCGAAATTAGATTTCACGGTAGACCCTAGAAAAATGCGATTCATAACCGGTGGTATACGAACATCATGTGGCCCTTGAAAGCACCCAAAGTGGTTCACGAAATTAATAAGTGATAACAAATCGACACAACGCAAGAGTTTCGCTTCAAATTAAACAATAAATGCATACATAAATGTATTGTATAAAAAACCTAGTGTTTTATTTAAAGAATATCCCTTTGTTGTGAGTACAGTTCATGATATATTATTGTATTATCTGTGGTACTGTTGTGTAGACTGTTTGGAGTCCAAACAGTTGGTGGTCCATGAAGATAGAAATTTTGACAAGTGGTCCCTCATCACTAAAAGGTTATCAATCATTGTTAAAATATATATATATATATATATATATATTCGATGCATTAAGCAATATTATTTATGAGTGCAGGAAAACGTTCGCTTCTTGGATGTAATAAATCTTTCATATTTACTAAGCGTGAAACCGATAACTTTGCATCCAACTGGAAAAAGGTCTGTCGATGAAATAATTAACAAATATAGATCAATAATAAAGAAGTGAACAAGATTTATACGTATTACGCTCTATTTGAATACATTATTTTTACTTTTAAACCAGTACTTTTCTGTTATTATTTATTTGTAGTAATATATGAGGAGACGCTTGGGTCACCTTCTGTCAATTATGCTCGACGATTTGAGAAATTAACAATAAATGTTTCCGTTGATCAAAACGGAATCTTCAGGAATGGCAACGCATGGGAGATATCATGGGCGAAACAGTATACTCTGTTATGTCCATGGTACTGCTCATGTCTATAGACAACGGTTACCACTTTCCATCACGTGGGCCGTCAGTTTGTTTGCTATTCTAAGTTGTATAAAAAAAAAACTCCGGTATTATAATCAAATTTTATTATTAGTATTATAATAAAAAATGCAATTTGGTACACAGATATACAATATACCCGTGGATATTGTAAAAGGCGACTAAAGGAACTTAATGGTCGAGAGATGGGCAGCAGCGTCCCTATTAAAACATTACCAAAACCTAACTGCGGTTGTCAATCCACCAGCCACGTGTGGCAACTACTAGCAAAATTCTCCAATAAAAGGAGGCCTATATTGAGCAGCGGACAGTTAACCGTTGTATCATCATCGTCCTCATTATGGACAAAATATCCTGGATAACAGAACACATTTCATCCTAATTAATGTGGATAAAGCATGCAGAGTATGAAAAGAGTTGCTATTTCGACAGTAACAGTATTTATAAAAACGTCTCAGTACTTTATGATATATTTGTACGGAGTCTATTGAAACAGCGACAAAATCATAAAATAAAATTAGGTTAACTATTCTAGCAGTGTCCATAATAATTTGTAAAAGAAGGATATCCATATATGTTTTTATATATTTATTTAATCTTTATTGCTCCACTAAATGTAGGAAATAATAGTATATACATAAAGTAATAGTACGGGACGTTTTTAGTCCCATACTTTTATTTCCTAAATTAAATAAATAGTATGCAAAGTGGCCAGAGGTCAAGGTTTTACTTAAATAAGAAGGAAGACTGAAAACTGTTAGAAAATACCATGATATGAATTTTTATTTTATTTTAAATATATAATATTTAAAAATTCAGGAGCCTATGATTTGAGCGCTAAAAAATTTCTTTATTATAAGAATTGGCCATGTAGTTTTGAGATTGCAATGATAACAGTTTTTAAGTTAAATATACATTTTTTAAATAACTTATCATATTTTATGTAATTATATTTATTTGCTAAATTTTTATTTTTGTAATACATATGTCTTAGTTTTCATTTGGTTACAAATGATTTTTTTTAAACCTTTTGTTAGCCTATTATGTCCTTTGTTATTCAAAAATTTTTTTTTATTTTTATTACAGAAACAAAGATTATAAAATATATATTTGAAGCTTTATCTTTATCTGTTCCCCCCATTTCATATTATTGTCATACTCAGTTCAGACCGCTCTTCCCCTTCCTATTTCCAAAGACATCTTATTGCTTGACTTACATTTTAGTTCGCTATTGGAGTATAAGTATGCAATAACAATGTTGCAATTATCGGTCAATTAAAAAAAAAAAAAACAACCACAAACAACCAAGAACACCGGCATCAGTCCTGGTAAAACCAGTTATTTTAATTTAATAATCAAAGTACCGAATCGATTTTGATGAAATTTCTGTGGAATCATTTTAAAAGGATATCCTTTTAAATAAAAATAAGCATTTTCCAAAAAAGTTTATAAATGACGGAGTACTGAGATAATACACATAAAAATACAACCGAATTGAGAGCCATTTCGTTTTTTGAAGTCTTACTTTTTTTAAGTCTTTTGAAGTTTTTTGAAGGTTACTTATAACATAAAAAGTGCTCGAATAGTTAATGATAAAATGATCTTATTTTTTTTTAACGAATTAAACTTTATATGGCACAATATTAGATTCTTTTTACGTCTATAAATGTTCGATATCCATGTTGAACAAAATCATATTTGATTGCCACCCCACTTGCAACTGGCATTACTTCTTGCATCGTTTGTACTTTAAACAATTTATGGTTGAGAGTCGGCGACGGTCGTAAAACTGCTCAGGTCACTTTGATTTAGACCTGCCCCAACAATCGCCGTAAATTGAAGTATTAATGTAACAACCGATGTGTCCTAGATTATCCTAAAGTGTGTTTATATTATTATTTATTTATTTATTTTTATTGCACAATAAAATTTGTACAAATGGCGATTGGAATATTTGTTTGATCAGCAAATATATTTAAAAATAAGTTTTAACAAACAAGAAGCTCCAAATTATGCCGTTTTCTATTTCTGAACAAACATTCTGTTTTATAAATAGAATACGGGGGTTATTTTATAACACAGGGAGCTTGCACGAGCTTGCACCTGATGGTAAGTGACTACCGCCGCCCATGAGTACCCACAACACCAGAGGTGTTGCAAGTGTGCTAGCGATTTTTTAAAAAGGAATATGCTCTTGAAGGTTATGGTGTCGTATTGGTTTAGAAATACAGTTGCTAGAAATTGATTCCAAAGCGTGGTTGTAAGTTGAAGAAAGTGTCTTGAAAAACGTACGGAGAACTGCCATTCATTCACATGATTGGAATGAAAATTCAGTTTGTGTGGCGGGTGGAACGGTGATGAAAATGGGAACAACTAGTCTTTAATGTGAATAAAACTTTCGTTTCTTGAATTACTTTATTTCCTCGAATTGGCGAGGATATAAACTAATTCAGTTTATTTCCTCGCAAATTGAAGAAAAAAAAGGGGTACTAAGTTTACAAGTTTCTGTTTATATAGCAATTATTTTAGGCCTCGTTTAATTAAAAAGGATTCGACTGGTGCCTCGCCCATCCAAAATTAAGTACTCGGCCATCGTCAATTGCTTTATTTCCAGCCTCGAAAGACTAATTACGATAATGACCAGACTAATTTTGTCGTATACGTGAAATCATTGTCAAATTAAATACATATGTCTTTTAATTTATTACAATTGTAAGCCAATAAAAAAGGCTTAAAAGCCTTTGATAATATTTGCAGACTAAAAACCACTTTCCAACCCGTCATCTAGTATCATCATATTAGCATTTAACTGTCCATTGCTGAACATAAGCCACCCCTTCGGAAGTTTTGCCAATAATTGCCATGCTTGACAGGCGGATTGGCAACCGCAATTAGGCTTTTGGTGATGTTTTAAAAGAGACACTGCTGCCCATAAACGCCCTCCCTTAGTCGCCTCTTACGACACTCACGGGAAAAGAAGGGGTGGCCTATTCTATGCCGGGACCACACGGCCAATCGTCTTATATACCGTCACACAGTCATATGGGGCTGATCCATAGATGTCATTGTGTCAAAGGCTCAGAATTAGTTTGTATGGGAAAAATAAACATGGGATTATGCAATTATTTCAATATTTTCTCTTTGACGAATATTTGATAAAAAATTAAATGTATTGGTCCAGCCACTAATATAACCCGTAACATATTTGGAATTCACGTTTATTTATATAGATTACGACGACGACTTTCTCTCTCCGATTTAAAATATAATATTATATTATATTAACTACTATATACTAACTTTATTCAAATAAAAATACGGGTACAAGGGCCGTAGCTAGACTTAAATTTAAGGTAGAGCAAAACAACTTTTTGGTAGGGCGGAAGCCATAATTAAGTGACTTCGAAAAAGCAAATCCATCCAATTTCTTAGGACCCTTCATTTTTAGGTACGGCATTAAGCTTTTTAAGGTAAGGCATTACCCCTCAATGCCCCCTCTCCAGCTACGGCCATGGCGGGTACACAATTTAATTATTGCACTAAGCTCCTCAGACCTCTTTCGCAATAACCTAAAAAGACTAGGCACACGAGACAAACAAACGTAAATATTGTCCGCGGACTTACATGTAGGAATTTATGGTACGCTAAACATTTCATCTCCTATCCGCGGTTCCATTCCGCAAAACAATTTAGTTGGAAATGTTTAACATGAACGCGAATGGGCAATACCACTCCGTTCGCCCGTTCCTTTGGCAATTTCGCGAATTCTAATAACAAACGTTCCTATATTGAGTTATAATTTGGATTTTCGTCGAAACATCCACTGTAGGTAGTTCAAACCAATAAAAGTAAGTGGATGCAACTTTTACGGCCCAGTTTTATGCGACTTCGTATAACTGGAAGTATCCGGCGCTTCCACGATTAAACTATGCAATACGAGCAATATAACCTGACTAAATTAAATTTCATTTGAATTTAGAGATTTACCTAGTACCAAGTCGTAATTTATATTCGACAGTATCAATTTGAAATGGTTTATTTACTCGCAACGGTATTAATTTCTAAATGGTTTATTTGTTGTGTTTTGTGAGGAGCGTAATATTACACTTTGCTAAACTAAAATTATGTTTATTTCTTTTTTATAGTTGAATGTAATAATTTTCATAATATCCAGTTTGACGACTTCATTTTAGTTATAATTCCAGTGCAATAAAAAGATGTCAACGGTAAACATAAATGATCATAATTAGTTGTAATTTATTTGAAAATATTTGCCTATTTTTGTTTTGCTATAGACGGAACAGTGTTGTTTTTCGTCTGTTGTTTAGAATGATGCGTTTATCTGATATAACCCTTATTTTATATGATAAATATACTATACTTAAGAGATAACAAAGAGATACTGTTTAATACAAGTAAATTTAATACATTAATCTCCCATTAAAATATATATATATGTAATAAAATAAATAAAAACCCCTTTAATTTTCTGCAACATAATTGCAATTAATATCAATTTTAAAATATTATTTTGATATTTGTCTTAGTATACAGCCAATATGGATTCTACAATTATTATAATATACAAAGTTATAAAACGTTGTTATATTTAATATATTAAAAAAAAATCAAAGATTTAAAATAAAAATTTAATAACTTTATATAAACGCCGTGTGTGCCCCGGCATAGAATAGGCCGCTCCTACCTTTCCCGTGGGTATCGTAAAAGGCGACTATGTTAGGACGAGGGATGGGCAGCAGCGTCCCTCTTAAAACATCTCTAAAAGCTTAACTGCGATTGCCAACCCGTCTGCCAAGCGTGGCAGCTACTGGCAAAACTCCCCTTATGGGGAAAGCTTATGTCCAGCAGTGGACAGTTAATGATTGTAGCAATAAGCGTGTACTACTTACTACTGCTTAAATATTAAGGTACTAAATTAATAGCGTGTTGATAATAAACGTCAAGGTCAACAGTTGTAAAATGGAGAAGGAAAGATTTAAGCAAATGAAAAAGGTCTATATACATATTTCAATGTTATAAAAACAACTAGCAACAATGGATTATACGTTCAATCTATTCTGTTCCGAAATCTTTGGCGTAAACGAATAGCGCTGGTACGAATTGACGTACATTTTATCTTACATTTCATTCCCTAAACCTAAAAAAAATAGTCAGATTATTCTTCTTATAATATGTATGACTCAAAGCATGAAACCTCTAATCTAAAAATCCATATTTATCACTGCGTTTACCTTTAACTCAACAACAACACATAAAATCCTTCCGAATTGTAATTTAGGTCATTTTAAATCGTAAAATTTTAGCTCATAAATGACATTTTTATTTCCCTGTCCCGTTTCCCAGAATACCAAAGCTTGTAAGGTCATTTGGTTATTTTAGTTTTCGTTTAAAATTATCACTCAATGATCTGATTTTTAATTAAGTTTTTATTTTGTCGTAAAACTTACAAAGATATAATAAAATGGAAAGTGTTTATTTATTTTGATGGGTTTCGCCGGCTTAGATATTATAATTTGGCGGTCAAATAAGATTACTAATCAATTTTTATTGCAATATGGATTTTAGAACGATATATAATTTATTATTACTACAATTTACTACATTTGGCTTTTTTTATGGGTGATAATGGAATGGCGGGGCATCAGTGAAGGATGATAGGTAAGGATGAAGCAAGTTAGGTAGCCGATCGTGACGAATTCAACAAGAATTGTTCATGATGGTTTCAAGGAGGAATCACGTGGAGGTCGACCTAATAGGCCATATTGCTAGCAAGGGGGCTGTCAAACTTCATTGCTAACAATCCCTTTCCCCCATACATTTGGCATTATATTAGTAATGTTTTTTTTGGTATTTGTGGGGCTCATAAATGGCGAACCGACCCGTCCTAATTATTGGATACGGGCGCACGGGTCAACTCGAAGTATGGGAGATTGAATCAAGAATGAATGTATACATTTTATATTTTTTGCAATATAATTGATGGTAACATACGCCGATAGTATGTATGTTTCATACGACTTGATTTATTAGTCATTGCTGCGTTAATGATTCATCATTTAATGCAGATTATACGATATGCCATAAACATATGTAGCTAATTTTAAATATATTGTAAGTAGGACAAATTGTAATATTAATTGCGACAGTGATGTCTATCAGTGATAGGCAGTAAAAAAATTATATTTATTATAAAATAAACTTATGTTTAACTAACTGCAACTTTGCCCTAGGGGTGGGTCATCGTCTATGTACTATAATTTTTATATCATGACGTAGCAACGCAGAACTAGATTATTCTGGATATACAGAATATTATTGAAATCATTAATAACCTTGAAAAAAGGCTTCATAGAAATTCACCAGAGAGATACTTTGTACAAAAGTCGTTAGTTTGGGCACCTCTGTTCTATTCGTGTTTCTACCGTAAAGTACTTGTGTTTGCATGACTGTGTTTCGGTTTGAAGGATGAGATATGGTAGTGAATTTACAGACGAATAACACCTGAGTCCTCAGGTATGGCAATGCATGGGGGGTATCAGGGGCGAAACAGTATACTCTGTTATGTTCATGGTATTGTTCATGTCTAGAGGCGATGGTTACCATTTTCCATCAGGTGGGCCATTAGCTTGTTTGCTATTCTAATCTAAGTTGCATAATAAAAAATTGAATTTGGAACTTCTTTACGCTTTTTAACCTATATTTCTTTGAGAAAGATACTTAAATTTCTTAAAGATAAATCAAACATTTCGACTTTGTTTTAATCCTGTACATACGTAAAAATAAGTAATATATAAAAATATGTAAATACTAATATTATACTGTTTCCACTTCCTATTTTACGTACACGACTCGCTGGTAATTAATACTCTTTTCCACTCAAGGTTTGCTAGAAGAACTCTTACAGAGTTAAGCTCGCTTGTTGTACATCTTCATTTAATATAGACTTTAACTATGTAATTTTTGTGTACACTAAAGTATAAAATAAAATAAATAAATAAATAACTTTATCCTCTTTTCTTTGACAGTTGAGTCAAAACGTGTCATACGACTAAACAGATCTTATAAAGTTAAACAGCGAGAGATATTCACATAAATGTTTACATTTAGCATCGTACATTTACTTGGTAATGTAAATTATAATACGAGTACATCGTTACACAGATATTATTAAACATAACTTGCGGTGATGTTATTTGAGAAACACTATCTAATATTACTAATAGGACAATCGCATAATTGTGGAAACATCACATAATGTAATTATTATGGAGAACTTTGTATAACAATAATGTTGAATTAATCATATCGCAGTGTGATCCTATCATAGCACACTCACAAACGAAAATTGTATTTAGCTTTATGTATTATTTTTTTTTATCATTTATGTTATCTAGCTTTTTTTTATATCTATGTTGTAATTTGTGTGCTGTAAGTAAGTAATGCAAATAAATTATCTATCTATCTATCTATCATAGAATGAGCCACCGCATCGTTTCCCGTGGGCGTCATAAAAGGTGACTAAGGGAACTTAATAGTCAAGAGTTGGCAGTAGCGTCCGTTTTAAAACATCTCCTAAAGCCTAACTGTGGTTGTTAATTCGCCTGCTAAGCATGGCCACTACTGGTAAAATCCCATAGTATTATTATTATTACAGCCGTTAACCGTTCCCCTTATGGGGAAGGCTTATGTCCAGCAGTGGACAGTTAAAGGTAGGTCAAAATTCAAAACTTCGGGATTGTTAGATTTGCCCCACAGCCTTGTTAGATTTACTTTTTTCTTGCAATTTTTTTTTGCAATTTCTAAAAATTTTTTATTCACGTAATTTTGTAGAAAAATGAAATGGGTTTAAAGAATTTTGAGTAATTTTTTTGGACAGTTTTGATATTTGTAAAGTGTATATAGTAGTGTATAAATATAATGAAATGGATGAACGAAGATAGCAAAATAGAGGATAGGATAAGGTAAAAGTAAAGATGGAAGGATGGTATTGTTTTCGTCTTTCATATTTGGCAAAATAATGTGAGAAACATATATACAACAACAAATACAAATTTATAATTGGAAATCGTATCGATTTGGAAAAAAATGTTTGTCGTTTGGGTAAAAATAAAAAAATTATATCTGGTAACTCTGGATACTCGGACCACAGGCAAGCAAGCGTTTTTCGTCTGAGCTGTCACCGGTTTTTTCTTATTAAATTATTATTATACGTTACTAAATTAAATCATGGAACCAATAAATAATTCACTGACACGTAGTCAACATTAAAAACTTTTGCTCTCAAAGTGTTCGGGAACAAAGCGTAAGTATAATAAATCAAAAAGTGTTATTTTACGATCGACTTTTGAGTTGTGAATGTCCCCGACAGTCTGACGACATTGACCGGCTAATAAAAAATATATATGGTGTCTGTTTGTACAAACTACTAAAGTTATTAAGCCTTTTAATACGGTAGCTTTATTGTCTAGTCCCATATTCTATTCATACACTATTTCATAAAGGAAAGTTAGCAAATCATGGTTTTATATCTATTTACACTTATATCTATGTGAAGTTAATAACAAGAGGAAAAGGAATTATGAGTAATAGTGTCTAATAATCCTATTGCTAACAATATACCCTATCAGGGGGGAAGGGATTTTTAGTAATGGACACTGAGAACTGACCTTTGCTAGCAATACAACCAACCAGGTCGACCTCCACGCAGTTCCCCCTGGAAACTATTATTATTACTATTATGGGCTAACTGGCCTGTTATCATTCTCATCAATCACCCATCACTGGTCCCCTGTCAGCGTATACCATTAGCGCAGGCGGGGCTGCCATACCATTTTTACCTATAAAAAAAAATACCCTATCAAGTCGACCTCCACATGTTTTTCCCTAGGAATTATCGTAGTTATTTGAATGAATGAATGAATTGCTGAGAGCAATCTTTTCAAGACAACCTTAAGGTAATGGACTAATTGTTGTACAAGTAGGTTGTATAATAGTGCTTTATAATTAAAAAAGCATCTTTTGCAAATTAAAAATATATAAAAATTATATACATATATACACACATATATACATACATATACACATACATATATATACATACACATACACACGCATATATATACATACACATACATATATACACAATCACATACATATACATATCAATCAAACAAAATTATGTAATCCCATGCATATATGTTAAATATGTACCCAATACTAGGATACATATTAATAATTATAGGCACAAGGAAAACAAACTATCATAAAATAAATAATTATATAAATACATAAATAAAGAATGCCAATTTTTTAAATGAAGAAAAAATCAGATAGAGAAAAGATAATCTTTCACTTGTCGTATTTCTTATGGAATTCATCACGATGGGATTGCTGATGTGCTTTCATCCTCACCTATTATCTTTCATTGGTGCCTCATCAGTGTATACTGATAACACAAGTAAGGTTACCATTCCATTGTCATAAAAAAAACACATTGTGTTACTTCTGTTTACACTTGAGCCTACGACATATTAATAGAGATGCGACTTTCCTAAACAACAGTTTTTTTTTTTTCACAAAATGACTAGAACTTCCATTTACACATCAAATTCAAATTATTTGAATGTCGAACACGTACACGTGTGTGTAAATTAGTGTAATTAAAGATCTCTGACAGCTATAGTTGTGGTAAGCCACTCATTCAGCTTATAGATTTTAATTTCTTTTAGATTCTCAAAGCTTTACATCAGAAAAAAATCATTAGTGTCTATATATACCGGAAAATAATTTTAGGTTTTATACTCTATTTCAATAGGACTTAATAAAAAAATGACCAAGTTTTGTTAAAATTACCACAGAAATTATTTCAAAATAAATGAATAACAAATCGAAACATTCAACCAATTAATCAGTTTTAAACTTGTACTAACATTAGCAGACTATCTTACGTCCTATTGTAACAGATTATAATAATTTATTTTCGATTACTGCAGTTTTTAGGGTTCCGTACCTCAAAAGGAAAAAATGGAATCCTTATAGGATCAATTCGTTATCCGTCCGTCCGTCTGTCAAGACACTTTTCTTAGGATTACGTGAAGTTAAAATTAATATCACATTTCCAGGTCTGCAATATCTTAAAGCAGTGAAACAATCAAGCTTTTAAATCGACGCAATGAAAAGATACGACGGTTTATGTTCCATTTATATCGCATATTTATTGACATTCGCAAAGGGAATCAAAACCTATACGTTACGTCACGTTGACCTAGAATCATGAAATTTGGAAAGAAGCAATGTCATGTAGCACAAGTAAAGAAGGAAAAACCGGAAACCTTTTTTTGTAGTTATTTCACATAATATTTTTTTAACTTTTGTACGTAACCTTCGTTGCGCGAGTCCGACTCGCATTTGATCGACTTTTTTTTTATAACACAAAGAGCAAATGAGCATGCGGCTTTCCTAATGGTAAGTGACCACCGCCGCCCATGAGCACACGCAACACTAAGGGCATTACAGGTGTGCTAACGGCTTTTTGAAAAGAAATATGCTAAAGTAAAATTGAAGTTCGTTTACATTATGACACAGTGGCACTCTCATCGGGATAGATAGATTGTAAGTTCCTGTCGTGATAAATATTAGATAAAGGTATTAACCCAGAGTGCGGTAACGAAAATAATTTATGATATTATAATAAAAATTCCGTATATGTATAACAGACAAAGAAATTAGTGCCTATAAAGCCTTATCACCATAAAATCGCTGGTGAGAAATTTAATTCACTCACATTTTATTCACAACGAATCTACGAACTTACTATAAACCGTTGCTAATTATATATACCATTTATTTTAATATACATTTTAACCATTAAAATCTCATTACACTTACTCCTATTATATGAGAAAATGCAGTGTTAATCTACTGCGCATCTGCATCGTTTTAAATAAATTGTTCAATGAATATATTTATATTAAATCAAAGGATTTTTGTTTGTAAAACTCGTTTCTCGTCAAATGAATCGAAGAGTAGTCGGTACTTTAATATATTCGTTTATACTTTATTTATATTACAAACGTAAAGAAAAGGGAAAAAATACCCGCTATAGTAAGAACGTGTCGTATTGTCTATTGAAAAAAAATTTTTTTTTCAAGTAAATTTAAATTTAAGCATTTTTGAATGACTTGAATTTTTCTATGACTCTCAGCCAAGAACTACGGACAAGAAACTCGGCTGTTGCTTTTTTCAAAAACATTACTTTTATAAATTATGAATAAAATACAAATCACTAAACAGTATCAGATCGTTAAAAATAAACCATATAAGCATATTGATAACTTTCAAATAACTTTATACATTAAATCAGTTGTAGTGCCCAGTGTAGACTAGTTCCAACGGGCAGCACCCGTTCACGAGTGTGACAGATGAGCTAGCCAACGAGTAAAATACATTTTAAGTTCGTATATATATAACTGTCTGGCCATAAATACTGTTAAATAAAAAAATATATACCATGGACTTTCCAGCAGGATTCTGCACCTGGTCACTAGGTATGAACTACCCAAGCCTGGCTTGAAATTAACATTCTAGACTTTATAAGAATAGAAGACTGTCCCTCATCTAGCCCAGACATCAACCCTTAAGACTTCAAATTATGGTCAGTTTTAGAGGACATGGCCTGCTCTAATCGACACGGTGATATTGAGACTTTTAAAAAATCTTTGGAGCAAGCAGTGGCGAAAATTCCCTTGGAAACAGTGCGTAAATCCATAGATTCATGGCTGAGACTTTAATAAATATGTAGGTATAACATTTGGTAATATTACATTACTTCACACAAAAAGGCATTTTCATTTGTAACAGAACTTATGGCTAAACTAGGTATGTATGTATATATATACCATATTCATGATCTGTCGTTACACCAGTTAATACAATTATGATACACTTTATATAAAACACATAGTAGTTAATATTTATGCTTTTATATTGTCTCTTCATTATTATTATAATGTAGTCGCTGAGTTCGGTGGCTTGCAATGAATATGTATGTACATTATATTAAACCTATGCATGAACTAATGTAGTCTTGTTTGACTCACTGTGTTTTTTTAATAAAATAAAAAGGCCCGAAGGCAGTTCAGTTACTAGTAGTAGTAACTTAAAAACTGATAGATATATGTTTTACCTCGATACGCCATCTATAAATGTTTTATTTCAATGGTTTTTCTACGTTCGAAAACCACGAGTAGAAAGTAACGGACGAAGCTAAGCAAAGCTTATATCTATAAATACATTTAATAACAGGTTTATTAATAGAGGAAATAAATAATTGTTTACAGGCTCCATGTTGCACGCATTTGATCATATACGTATTAGGGCACCAGGGGAAAAAATTACACTTTTTGCCATAATTACGTCTCGTTTCATGTCGTACACAGTCTGTCATAATCGCAACTTATCGTGTGTGTATTTTGTCACGAATAACGATAATCGTTATTTAGTTATTATATTCGATTTTATAATAATAATCCAATTATTTTCACTTTGTAATTCATGACAGTAAAATACGATAAAATATGTCCATATACATAATTCACGGGAAGTTAATGAAATTAATAAATTTAAAAATAATAATACAATAAAATATGCTTATGCTAAATGATTATACACGATTTTACAATGCAAAATTTATTTTGTACATTTTAATTATTTAGTTTATATATATAATGTAATCTAATATTAACCCATTTGGGAGGAAAGGGATTGTTAGTAATGGAGACTGAGAATCCCATTGCTAGCAATATACCCAACCAGGTCGATCTCCTCGCGGTTCTCCCTGGAAACTATCATGGTTAATTCCTGATGAATTCATCATGATGGGCTAACTGGCCTGTTTTCATTCTCATCCATCACCCTTCAATGGTGCTCCGCCAGCGTATCCCGTTAGCCCAGGCGGGGTTACCATACCATTTTCACCCATCAAAAAAGAAGAATAATATTAACCCATGATGTTCCACTGCTGACAAAAGGTCTTCCCATCTTCTTTCAAAACTTCGTGTTCTGCTTTCAAATCAGCCCCTTTTTAGGTGTCTAGGTCATCGTGCTATCGCTTCCTGGGTCGGCCTCGGCGACACTGTCTATCAGTAGACACTTACTGGATGGAAATTTTTTACCATCTGTAGGGGCCACTCAATTCTACTTAAGTCTGTCCGACTTATATGGAACCTATGAAATTAAGTAAATTCCAATTTGAGAGTGAAAATGGTGTTGGATACACGATCTGCCCTTGTTACTCTTAAAACACTTCGCTCTATTACTCTGTGGCAATCCCTTTATTATATATTTTTATTTGAACATGTGATATAATCCTGTCGTCTTTATTTAAACTTTATTTCTACTAACTATTTGCACATTCGGCCCATACGTGTTGTATTCAATTATAATTTAATTTACAAATAATTAAATCGTAATGCAAATGAACATAAAATTGAAATCGGATTAATTACCGACAATGTGGTGTAATTAAAGGCAACACAACGTCAACGACGTGGTAGCGAAATCGGCATCCTTTCAAGAGAACTAGTGGTCGTCTATTGGTCGAAATTTGACCATAACATATATTATAATGAATGAATTTGTTATGGTTATACATATTTGACATTCATTATGACTATAGACAAATAATATTAAATACAATGTTAATCAATTCTCAATTGACCACAGACTTTAACAATAAATAAAAGAATATATATGCGTGTGTGTGTATGTCAAATACATGGTTGTGTGTGTAATTTTTTTTTATTAATTTAATGTATTTTTTACGCAATAATTTAAAAAAAAATATATTCATTCTGCACTCTTTCTCTATATAAGCTATAAGTTTTATACTCTACCGTCCGCGCAATTTTCGTAAAAAGGGGTACAATGTTTTTGCTTCTCCGTTTTTATGTATAGATGTTTAACAATGAAACTAGCCCTTATTGGTCGATAACGACAAAAGATTTTAAGCCTCCATACAAATTAATAGCTGGACACCCCATGTTACTATGGAAGTATATTTATTGTATTTACAAACGACTACATAAAAAAGGAGGTTCTCATTTCGATTTTTTTTGTTTTATATTTGTTACCTCATAACTTTGTCTATTGTAAATCGATTTGTAAAATTCTTCTTTTACCTGAATTCCAGATTGGCCCTGTAAAAATTGTATCAAAGGAGACCAGTAGTTTAGTGTTTAAATCAAAATAACTGAGTTTGCCACAATTAAAATCGGTTTGTTTTTTTGCGGAAAATATTTTTTTTTTATAAAATAATAATATTCGTTTTCTATTTTTTTTTTCAGATCGCCTATTATTTTCTTAGTGTGATAATTTTTTTGCAATTTTGTTTTTGACAAGTTTACTTCTGCCTTTTTAGTTTTAGTTAAAAAAAAATACAATCAAATTGAGAATCTTTTTTGTAATCCTTTTTAAGGGATCCTAAATAATTATAAATTAATAAAACCCTTTTTAAAATGAGATTCTCAATTCGATTGTATTTTTTTTTTTTTTACTTAATAACTTCGTCAGTTGTAAAACCGATTTGGTTAATTCTTTCTATATCTGAAAGGATATACTTACAGATTAGTTTCATAGACATTTAATCAAAATCGGTTCAGTAAATTAACTTGTTTTACCACAATTAAAGTGGGTATTTCTTTATGGAAATTAACCTTAGTTATTATTGTAATTTGTTGGAGGGAACAAAAAAGAATACTTACCGATCTATTTATTAATATCGATATCAGCCTTCAATTATGAATGTAAATAAAATTTTAAAATGGACTTATAATTGTAAAGTCCTTTTCAATGGACTTGAAAAGGATTGAATAACGTCCTTTGGACGGATTTGACGGAAGAATGGACGTTGGTAACGTTCAAGTACACGTGTGACAGATGGCAAGCGGGTTACCTTAGTTTAAAAACAACTATTATTAAATGAATAACTATTAAACTAAAAAACAC
Organism: Galleria mellonella; assembly: GCF_026898425.1. Classification (NCBI taxonomy): domain Eukaryota; kingdom Metazoa; phylum Arthropoda; class Insecta; order Lepidoptera; family Pyralidae; genus Galleria; species Galleria mellonella. Next base: position 10,211,426 of record NW_026442138.1, read on the forward strand.
AGTTTATTTGGTGATATTATCGCTATTTATAGATGACAATTACTACTTTCCATCAGGTGGGCCATCAGTTTGTTTGCCATTCTAAGTATTATAAAAAGTACAGTTTTCTATGGAATAAGATATTATTTTCTATATATTTATTTATTTATTGAAACTTTTTTGAAGATTTATTAATTTTACAGTACATTGAGTACTGTAAAATTCTATAAATCAAAAATAAGGCAATAACTTGATATATTCATATATTATAAACATATAATTAGACTAATATATGCTAAATAAATAAATACATAAAATATTATTATATACTATATCAAACAATAAACTGTATTAGACGAGCAAATAACAATCTATGCCTGAACCAGAGTAACCAGCAAGATTAAATTTAAAAGAAAAGTAAGAAAAAAATATATATTTATATGTATCAAGTCAATTTTCTTGTCATTTTAAAGATATTTTTTTATTGTTACCTAAATTATGGTGAACGCGACTGGAGAAGGCCAGTGTTCGTGAACACGTTAAGGGATTTGAGGTGGCAGAAACAGGCCACGGGTACAGGGCCTAAATAAGGGGCATGATTTATTGGCCATAAATATTGATTCAATAAAAAGATCAAACTTCCGCGTATCCCTTAAAAAGACGTATTTATGCGGATCGAAAATTTTATGCCAACTTCGGAAACGAGTTTTAAGACCTTGAGTAGAATGTGACGTCGTTACGTGAGCTCATTGTGTTAAACGTAAAACGAACATGTACATACATTATCTTTACGGTCTCGCACCCAATTATCTTTGTTAATCTCATCTTTAACACTTAAAAGATGCCATTAACAATAATTATTACTAAAATGAACCAATAATCCTATTCATTTTTAAAATATTTTAAATATGTACTATAATATAATTTTGTATTTAATGGGTGTTGTTTTACACATTTTTTAATTTTAACGTTTGAAAAATTATTGATAAACTCAGTTAAATATACAACTTGTATTTCGAGTAATATGTAATATCAAAAAGCCTATCTTTTTATAGAAAAAAAAAACAACAAACGTAATACTTTCTAAAAACTTCATTATACATATTTTTTTATCAAATTTAAACCAATGAATTAATATATCAATCGTTTAATTTATTTAAATACGTGCAGTAACTTCTAAAAAGGCATGTTTGCAATATATGTTTAAAATACATAAAAGTACCTAGAGAAGGAATTCGTATTACGAAAAAAACATGCTTATCGACATAAGAAATAGCAAGTTAGGTTAGAGCATAGATTCACAAATTTTTATGAGCAAAAGAACCTCTTTTCCAAAAAGAAAAAAACCCCAATAACCAAATTTCTATAAAAACTCTATCTCTATTTTTTTCCTATTGATATAAAATAATCCCAATTTAATTTTTTTTTCGATTGATTAAGTTAGTAAACTTGATATCATTTTCTTATCAAAATTTTACAAAATAAATGGCATAGAATTCAGTAAATGTCAAGTGTAATTAATAACTATTAATACTGATTACGTAAAAATACTTTTTCACATTTTTAAAAGTACAACAACGATACTTCTTTCTTATAAAAAGTTAGTACTCGTAACATAATTTATATAGCCATTCAGCGTGGAAATGCAGCATGTCTCCTAGGTACCCTACTAGTTGGTAGTAACCTCAAATAGATTTTTTATCTTTAAGTAATATTTTAAATTATTGTTATCAATATTTATTTACATTTTAGAAATTAAATAAAACAGATAAGAGAATCGAATAACTAAAATACTTATATAGTATCTTCAAAGTTTCAAGTTAAAACTTGTGTTAAGTTTTCGTTTATGTCGACCTCTGAGATAACCACTTTGGGAGTCCCTACGTTAGAGGGAATTTTGCACTTGGCTGTCTCTGTCTCATTCGTGTTTTTGCCGCGATGCATCTATGCTAAAATGGCTGTGTATCGGTTTGAAGGGTTGATATGTCTGTGAATCCTTACTCTGTAAGGATTCATGTCACCTTAGTCTCTAAGAATGGTAAGGTATAAAGGATTTCATAATAGTCACTGTATACTACAAATATTCATGGTGCTATTATTGTCTACATGCGACGGTTACTCTTTCCATCTGGAGAGCCCTTGGCTTGTTGTTCTAAGTTGCATAAAAAACACATTTAACAATACTGCATAGAAACAGTTTTTACAATGCACTATTGCCAAGCAAAAAAACCTAGGGATCAATGTAATTTAGTGGCCGGTGTTTCGCTGGCAAAATTTTAAATTTTATTTAGAGTGCTATATACATATATTTATGTACATTAAAATTTAAATAAACTTGTAGAAAAATAAATTACTTTTAAAATTTTCTGTCAACATATTTGGTATAGCTATTACTATATGTTAAGTATTGATTATATTAAGTTATACTGTTAAAATCTTTTAATATTTATTATATAGTTGAAAACTGGTAGAGATTATATTTTTTTATGCAACTTAGAATGGCAAACAAGCTGATGGCCCACCTGATGGAAAGTGGTAACCGTCGCCTATAGACATGAGCAGTAGCATGGACATAACAGAGTATACTGTTTCGCCTATGATACCCCCCATACGTTGCCATTCCTGAGGACTCGGGTGTTATTCCACTGTACCCTGTAAATTCACTGCCACATATTGTGTTACTTATATTCATTAACTATTTATTATAATTATATTAATATTTGTATTTGTTTTTCTCTTCGAATGGAACATATTAATATTGCTATGACAAACAGAAGCCAATATAGAGACAACGAGTGTCGTGTTAATTAAAGTTCAACATTGCAGGAAATATTAGTATAATTTTTTCCTTTTTTCTGTGATGTGTCAGGGTCGGACTTAGTAATACAACGTAACTGTTTAATGAATTTGCAAATATTACTATTCTTCTATTACTAATATTTATTTTAATTGATGATTAATTTCTAAATAAACGATTTTCTGTCACTAAATGTTATCAAGATTTCAATCGATCTTTGTGGAATAAAATTAAATGATGTCTTTTATCGTGAGATAGTTTAAATTCAATTCGATGAGCAGAGGAAATAGTTTTATTTATAACCTAAAGTTAACGCAAACAAACCCATTATACGTACCTATTGGCATTTTGTTATTCCAATTTCTTCTTCGAACACAACATAAGTGGGATACTTAAAGGGACACACGTGGCTTTCATTTGATCATAAATTTCGCAATGAAAACACGGGTATGATTATTTTCAGTACACTACAAACATGTGTCGACTGCCGTCTATGAGTACGTAGGTATATATATTTGCAAATCGATTTGTATCCTCGTACTACACAATCGTAGTGGAGTTTAGTACACGTAAACTATATAGGATATGTTTGTCATTTTATTTTTGCTACTAACGAAAGCTGGCCACTTTGGCATTTGGACACGGAAGGGTGTTATTGTTAGTATTGTTACGCAACAGTGTGACAGGCTGCCATTTCAACTGTTGAACGTTTTATAGACCAGAGCAGGTAGTGGTATTAGTTTATGTGACAGTTCTGACTAAGACATGTAATGTCTGTTTTGTATTTTAAAGCGTTTACAAATTTTCTTATCATTTAGCTAAGAACAGATATGAAATAGTTGCAGATAAATGCTTTGTGAGAAGAAAATAAGTACAAGTAATTAATGAATTGGATTGATACAATCGTCTCGGTATTCACTCACTTGTTTTTTACCCATTTTTGATATATTGGTAATGCAATTATCTCTTTTTAGATTTTTTTTTCTACTATTTAAATCCATACCATATCCATTATTAATCCAAACCACTCAAATGTTAATAAACAAGACAAAAGATTACTGCAACAAGCGCTTCTTTGAAATATGCTCTGATAAAAACTAAAAATAATAAAAACAAATTAGCTTTGAATTTTTAGTTTTTACATCTTACGATGATCTGTGCAGAGTTTATTATCATCTTATCTTGATTACCATCAATAATTTAATTACTCATTGAGACAAATTAACGAGTAATTAATTTGAACCCAATACATCTACGTTGACTGTGACAGAAATTCTGTAACCATAAACTTACCTAATTTATTTATAATTAAATTATTTCTCAGATATCAAAATATTACATCATCATAAGTCTTGTGTACTAAATATCAGACTATCTAAATATCAGGGTATCATTAATGGACAATAGCTCAAGTACTTTCAAATTTAAACGAAAATATATGAAAAGAACGAACAAATACATTCTTTTGTCATGTATTATTCATAATTTTAACTATCGACTAAATATGTGACGGGATATTGACATTTAGTTTTCAATAAAATTTTATATGGTCACAAATAAAATATGCCCACTGAGTGCGGCCCGTGCTGTGGACCTGTTTTCAACATTGTTGCCACGCGATTGTTTTATTCTTTTTTTTTTATTTGCAACCAGCTGTAAGAACCGGCCGGCTATGGTGCGAGCGATGCGCGTTGGCCCATTGACCGATTGACTTCGCAACTTTTCTATAAATCTTAATTAAAATGTTCAGTGACGACAGGGGTATTGTTTGTGAAATGCCGATGTCGAGAAAGTGTATGATGTGTTTTTATAATATCGATTAATAAGCTTAACTTATAGAAATTAAACATTACGTTAAATTATACGTAACTATTTATTATTTGCGATATATCTAGGTTTTTTACATCAAAAGGACGTGATAGTATTGATGAAACAGAACATTTTTCTCGGACGATTATAATTTTGTTTACGATTCCCGTATTTCCATTTTCAAAGAAAGACTTATCATAAAAGTAATTATGGTATAAAATTGTAATTCAATTAATACCTAACAATAATTGAATGTAATTTCCTAACTTCGTGATCACTTTGTAAATATCTTAATTTTGTCTTCACTGACACGTCATGGAAACTACATAACTCGTTATTTTAATAATTTATTCCCGATTGTCAACAGCCATAATAGTTCTTGTGAATGAATTTAACATAAACTTAGCAGTAACCGTCGTTTGTATCGGAATAATTGCGTCGGAACGAAATCATAGTAATTTCGTTCCGACGCAATTATTAATGAATTCATAGTAATTACAAATTATGTTGCCAATCGATCGTTGATTGAATCGAATAGATCAAACAATAATAGGATTAAGAAATCATTACGTATAGTTGGATGTGTAGGTGTATGAATATGTCCAGTTACTTTTGTTTGTATTTTTACCCGACTACGGAAAAATGGAGGGTAATGTTTTTTTATGTAGGTATGTGTATATGTATAAGCGGTTTTTTGGATTGGATGTATAATAGATTTTATTGAAAATGGTTAGATTAATTTCATATACTGATAGTGGTATTTTTATTGAGTGATTACGAAATGGAAGCCCTGCCTGCGCTGTCGGTATACACTGGCGTGGTATCAATGAGTGATGATAGATAAAGATGAAAGTAAGCAAGTTAGCCTATCGTAACGAATTCGACAAGAATTAATCACGACGGTTTCCAGGGGGAATCACGTGATGGTCGACCTGTTCCGTTCATGTATCCTATATTACTAGTAATGGACCTGTTTGATCTCATTACTAATATGCCCTTTCCCCTCCAATTGTACATGTAGCTTATACAGCTAATTAGATAAAAAAAATATTGTGACATCTGCACTCGCCTCTGCACGCGATCTGTGAAGCTGTAAAGACCATCTGCGAACAAACAGGTCGAAAAAAATACTGTATAGAAATTTAAATATGGCGTAAACTCGGTAGACAGTTATCATTTTTGATAGATATAAAACTATTATATAAAAAAAATGTCTATCTCATTTGAGGACCTAATAGAGGACGGCCGGAGGGAAGGGATTGCTAGTAATGCAGACTACTAGGCCCTTTGTTAGCAATATGTCCTGTCAGGACGACCTCCACGCGGTTACCAATGGAAACCGTGGTTAATTCTTGTCAAATTCATCATGGTGGGCCAACTGACTTGCATTCATTCTCACCTATCATTTTCCACTGGTGCCTCGTTGGTGTATACCGATAGCGCGGACGGGGTTACGAGTACGGTTCCATTTTCACCCATTAAAAAAAAATAGGGGAAGGCCTATGTTCAATGGACAATTTACGGTTGATATGATGATGATTATTATAATGATTATTGAAATAATCATGATTACTTAAAATCTAGATCGACGTAAGTGAGTTTTGAGTATTTTTTAAATTATATATTAAATAAATCTTTTATATGACAGTTGTTCTCATTTATTATTTTTTTCATTTATCACAGTTGTCTATATCGATTGATAATTGATAAAGCAACGACCAATTCGCTACAAGCTCACTATATGCATTCATGCAACCAAGGAATTGTGTGCAAAAACCTCGCTTTATTTATGTGTGTGAACGGTCCATTTTGTATGTGTTTAAAGTACTGGATAAGAAACTACTTGCCTAGCCATATAAGTCAATTATCAAACAAAGACTAACATATGAAATGTAAGTTGTAAATGAAAGAAGTATCTAAGTAACTATGCAAATTGAGACTATTAATTTATTAATTATTTTACTGAACTAGGTGTCGTTTTGATGAAGTCCATATCACTGGTTATTTTATTAGAATTATTTTGTTTATTTTTGTTTTTCACTACCATTAGTATGTATGTAACTGCCAACACTAGAAGATTGTCCACTACTATTAAGTCGTTTACCGAATATATACTCGTATATAAAAATTAATGCCACTTTTTGTTGTAATTTTATAACTCAAGAACGGGTTCATCTATCCAAACCAAATGTTTAGAGTTTTTTTTTTTCTATGGGTGAAAATGGTATGGTAACCCCGCCTGCGCTAACGTGATACGCTGGCGGAGCACCAGTGAAGGGTGATAGATGAGAATGAAAATAGGCCAGTTAGCCCATCACGATGAATTCATAAGGAATTAACCATGATAGTTTCCAGGGAGAACCGCGAGGAGGTCGACCTGGTTGGGTATATTGCTAGCAATAGGATTCTCAGTCTCCATTACTAACAATCCCTTTCTCCCCAATGTTTAGGGTTTGTTCGGACTATTTAGTAGATGGTTTATGTGAAGTTTGCACAAAATCGGTCTAGCCGTTCTTCATTTATCACATTTTTTGTAACAAATGAATTCAATAAATGGCTCTATCACTTTGATAATGGGGATTTTTGTGTCAAATTCAAACTTTTTTTTAAGATGGGGATTGTGCTGTCAAATAGAAATTTTTTTTCAGTGTTGACAGTACAAGCATGTTGTTATGTCATTTATGCGGCCATTTAAAATATTTTTATTTTATTATTTCACTTTATACGCAGCGAAGCACGTACGGGGCCGCTAGTAATATTATAATAAATTCAAATTCAAATTCAAAAATCATTTATTCATGTAGGACATTTTAGCCGCTTATGAACGTCAAATTTTTACATTATAATTTTATATTTACCCTACCGTCCAGTTCGGTATATAGATCCAATTGAGAAGAACTGGCAAGAAACTCAATTGAATTACTTTTTTTTTTAAAGCCAGTTTATTTACAATGTATATTTATATAGGTGTCTATGTCTAACATTAAATGAAAATTCAGTGCATGAACAACTATTGCCATGCACACTCGTCATTCAAGTAATCGTTTAGTGAGTAATAGGCTTTGCTCAGTAAATATGATTTAACAGATGTTTTGAATTTATTTAAGGGTAATTCCAACATATCCTTTGGTATCTTATTGTAAATTTTTATACCTATTCCCATAAAAGACCTATTAACTTTTTCTAAACGATACTTGGGGACAGCAAGTTTGTCTTTAAATCTAGTATTAATATTATGAATATTGCTGTTTTTTGGAAATAAGTCAAGATTTTTATGAACATATAGAATATTTGAATATATAAATTGAGAAGCAACGGTGAGAATATTTGCCTCTTTGAATTTCTCTCTTAATGAGTCACGACTCTTCATACAGTAGATCGCTCGAACGGCACGTTTTTGTAATATGAATATATTCTTAATATCTGCCGCTTTTCCCCATAGTAATATTCCATAAGAGAGTAAACTATGAAAATAACTAAAATAGACTAATCTAGCAGTATCAGTATCAGTGTACTGTCTAACTTTACGCACGGCAAAAGCTGCTGAACTTAGTTTCGCTGCAAGGCTTTGAATTTGTGCACCCCATTGTGTTTTATTATCTAGTGTGATTCCTAGAAAGACAGTAGATTCTATAAATTCGAGAGATTCGTCATTTAATTTAATATTGCAATTAGTATTAAAACTTTTAGATAGAGAGAAATTAACACATTTTGTTTTTTTAGCGTTTAACATAAGATTGTTAGTTGTAAACCAGTGCAGGAGACGCCGCAAAGCACTATTTACATCGTCATAATTATTAGTCATTCTATTAACTTTAAAAATCAATGAAGTATCGTCTGCAAACAATACTATGCCGCATCTATCCTGCATGGCATATGGGAGATCATTAATGTAAACTAGGAATAAAAATGGACCGAGAATAGATCCTTGAGGTACACCCATTTGCACAAGTGACCCGTCAGACGTAGCGTTGCTAATCTTCACTTTCTGTATTCTATCAGATAGATAAGATTTTATTAAATTTAAAGCATTGTCTTTGACGCCATAAAAAGCAAGTTTTTTTAGCAATGTATTATGATCAACGCAATCAAAAGCCTTAGAAAGGTCACAAAAAACACCTATCACATCCATTTTGGTTTCCCATGCAGCAAATACGTGTCTAAGCAACTCTGCACCTGCGTCTGTAGTTGAACGACCTTTGGAAAAACCGAATTGACTATTGTGGATTAAATTATTTAAATTGAAATAACTGACAAGTTGCATAAGGATTATTTTTTCAAAAATTTTACTGAGTGCTGGGAGTATGGATATAGGTCTATAATTTATTGGGTCACTCCTATCTCCAGATTTAAAAAGCGGTATGATTTTACTAATTTTCATTATGTTAGGAAATTTACCTTCATCTATACATTTATTGAAAATAAAAGCAAGAGAGGGCGCAATAATTTCCATTATACTATCCAGTATTTTAACAGATATACCCCATAGATCCTCTGTTTTTTTATTATTAAGTTGTTTGAATATTTTCATTATTTCTACTGATGATGTATGTCTAAAGTTAAATACAGCTGATGACTTGCTAACATTGTCTGTTAGTAAAGTTTCAGCAGCAGACGGGGAAGATTTTAGAGCCTGTGTCGTAATTAATGGAATATTAGTAAAATAAGATTCGAATGTATGCGCGACCTCTGTGTCGGAATTTACCAATTTGTTATTAATATTTAAAGCTATTTTGCTATTTTGAAAATTAACTTTTCCAGTTTCGCTATTTATTACTTTCCAAGTGGCTTTTATTTTATCTTTAGATTTAGTTATTATTTTACCTAAATAGAGAGACTTAGCTGTATGACAAACCTTTTTAAATATTTTCGAATAAGATTTTACATGTTCATGAAATAAGGGATCGGATATATAGCTTCGTTTTTCGTAAAGTTCGTAAAGATTAGCCCTAGACTTATAAATACCAAACGTGGCCCAGTCACAAAACTTTGATTTTACACTAGTTGAAAATGTTTTTGTTTTAAATTCACTGCTAGCTTCATGTTCAATTAAATTAAAAATATGTTCACATACAATGTCCGGGTCATATTGAGGTACTATGACACTAGATATTTTATGTTCAATTTTATTTTTAAAACGTGCCAAATTCTTTTGTGTTATTTGTCTGCATGTAATTGTTTGAGTCCCTTTGGATCCCTTGGTTTCAATTATAACTTTTTGTCCGTAATGATCAGATCCAAGACAGTCGAAATTCATTTTCACCTTTACTTCACAATTACAAAAAACATTATCTATACAAGTGGCAGAATTTCCTGCGACCCTAGTAAGATTGTGCAAATTAAATGATTTAAATAAGTTAATCAATCTTAAGCTTATTGAGCATTCCGATAATAAATCAACATTAAAATCGCCACATACAAATAATGTTTTATTCCTCCGTGCGACTCGTCTCAATGCTTCCTCCATAGCCAGTTCAAAAGAATCAAAACAAGCCGATGGCGGACGATAAACGCAAATTATTATACAAGTAACTAATTCTACGCAAGATAGTTCAATTGTTTGCTCAATAGAAATATTTACAATGTCTTGACGGTTTTTATATTCTACATCATTTTTTAAAATAATAATTGACCCGCCATGAATGGCATTGTTCCTAGCAAAAAAACTAGCTATATTATAATGTTCAAAAGGACAAATTATTTCATATTGTTTAAGCCAATGTTCTGTCAGACATAACACCCGTACATTGTTAGATTCTAAGAAAAGACTTAATTCTAATTCTTTGCTGGAGAAGCCACGAATATTTTGATGAATAATGACCATATCCTGTGGCTTAACCAATGTCGTAGATGTTAGTTTAAATTAACACATGTCACATTATTAGTATAATTACTAATATTACTAATTAAACCCGTTATACTACTTATAATGGGATCATAAATGTTATACGCTAGTAAACTAGCAATAGTCTTTTTTTGTTTTTTAGGAAGATAAAAATTACCTCCCGTCATATAATAATTTGTAACAAATTTGTTACTTTCAAAATAAAATATATCATTACAATGATATGTCATCGAATAAATTAAATTATTTATACTATAAATGAACTTATTCTGTTCATTAGTCAGGGATTGAGAGTAGGGAAATGCGCATAATAATATTTTACCTATACCAAGCTCCACTATATTATATAATGATTTTATTAAATTAACTATATCAGATTTACGCATATGCAAACAATTCCCTAACGCTATTACTAGGGTCGTGTGAATATCATATTTTTCATTTACTATATTTTTTATAATCTTATATATACCTGATCCCGGAAAACAATTATTTATTACTTGTTGCGAGAGGCAGTTCGATAATAAACTACCTAAATCCTTGCCAAATTCATCTGAATAAACAATTGTTCTCCTGATGGTTTCATGTACAGTGCTGCATTTATTTACTTTTGTACTGTTTCGTGTGGGTAAACATGAAACGTCTGGCTCCGTGACGGATGAGATATCAATGTTCAACTGATTATGGTGGGACGGTTGGATATAGTTATCAGACTCTGGTGAATTACAGTGACATCTATCCGTAAGAGAAACAAACCGCTCCACGTTGTAGTTACCTAATTTTATTAAATTATCCAACTGATCAGAATATTCATGTATTTCATTCTTAGCTGATTCGTATTTCAAAGATAAATTGGACAACGAGTTCTCTAATAGTTTAATTTTTTGTGATAATTCATCTATTTCTAAATCTTTGTTATATATTTTTTCTTTACAATTATTTAATTCTATTGATAAGTCAATTTTTTGCTTCCTAGTAATAATTGATTTTAAACACTTTTTATGACTTTTCACTAAATTTTCTGATTTTCGAATAAATTTATTTAATTTTACATATTTTTTTAACTTCTTACTACTATTAATAGGTACTTTATTAGGACTATAGGAGCTTGGTGTATTGGTCAAATCTATGGTCACAAGGGGCAGAGCAGATGTTTGATCACTAGTAGTATTTAACATTTCTGTATACAGATCCATGGTCTCGTTATAACTACTCAACCGCCTGTGATCCAACAAAGATTTGTTTTGTGATTGAACTTCCTCAAGGTGCCGCTCTAGATGAGTGATTTTCTGCAATGCTGACTCATATGTGTCTCTGCACAGATCATATTTATTTACAATTTCTTGAAGTTTTTCTTTTTCGATATGTAGAACTTCAAAGTCTGTACTGATCTTCACTATGTCATTCTTCAGAGCCACATATTTATCAGACATCAACTTAATTTCAATCTCACTTTCATCTCGTTCCTGTAATAAGGCCTTATTTAATTCATTGGATTTTTTTAACTCTAAGAGTGTCACCTTGAGCTTAGCATCAAGATCACATGCTCTGCGGGACATCATTTTTAATTATTATGTTAAATATCTACGAAACAAGACAACAATGAATATTATTCAATAGAAGAAATACAGTGTTGAAAGTGCGCTATTTCCCTTCAATAAAATAATACAATAAATAAGTACATACAGCGCTCTGGTATGTTTAGCGCGACCGAACTCGAACGATTGCGAAGTGAAGTTGTTCCAGAAGCAAACTCCGCGACCGTAGAGCAACCCATCTCAGACGTGCTACCTAGCGTAGAGGTGGTTGCCGAAACGCTTTCAGAAGCGGATGCGGACGGAACAACTTCCCAGGATATAGAGCATATGAGGAGCATACTAGAGGAGGCGATTCTAGAGATCCGAAGAACTCCCCTCGAAGAGAGACCGAAGCTTCCCCGGATATATCCAAATGTGGCGACGCGGGATGCCATTGAGGCCACAAATGGACTGCTGCCTCAGTACCTTGAGGGCAGCGGTGACCTGGGAGAGACGAGTTCAATCCTGTTTGGCGCTGCGTTGGCAGTATGCCGATATACCGGCGCAAAAATGCCCCGGGCTGGACGTAATATCCAAAGGGATAATATGAAACCAGCCTGGAAAAGAAGGATTGAACGACGGATCGCCCAGGCCAGAGTCCTCATTGGTAGACTGCTCTGCTTCAGGGAGGGCAACACACGCCCGAGAATTATGCGCTCCGTAAAAGAGGCCTTTGCTGGGACAGGTGTACGTCTGTTCCAGCCGGACTTCGGGCACAAACTTACGGAGCGCATAGATGAACTGAAGCAGAAGATCGCTGCATGGGGGAAGCGACTCCGACGGTACTCTGAGAGGGTTGAGAGGTATCAACAGAATCGCCTCTTTATGAGTGATCAACGGAAGTTTTATAGGAACTTGGAGCGCCCAAAACTACAGCCCACAGGACAAAGACCCGAAACAGCTAATTTCGTCGCCTTCTGGAGACGGCTGTGGTCTGAACCTGTGGAACATGAGGAGGGCGCATGGATGCACGATGTTGAGGAAGCATGTGCTCGAATAACGCCGATGAACGCCATTGCCATTACGGAGGAAGACGTGGTTGCCGCGATTCGTCGGGCTCCGAACTGGAAAAGTCCGGGGATCGACGGATTGCAGCACTACTGGTTAAAGGCGTTCTCGGCCAGCCATGCGACCTTAGCCGTGCAATTCCAGAGTGCCCTCGAAAACAGGACGCTCCCGAACTTCCTTACAACCGGGATCACTCATTTAGCTCCTAAGACGGACGATACCGCGGATCCATCTAAATATCGCCCCATTACTTGTCTTACGACAATATATAAGACGTTAACATCCGTTCTGAGCGCTAAGATCTCTCGTCATGTGTACGAGAATAAGATCATATCTAGCGCTCAGAACGGATGCAGGGGCGGTAGCCGCGGATCGAAGGAGCTGCTCCTCATTGATGCTGTCGCTGGCCACGTGGTCAAGCGGAACCGTCGGAATTTCTCCGCCGCCTGGATAGATTATAAAAAGGCGTTCGATTCCGTGCCCCATTCATGGCTCCGGAGGATACTCGAGCTGTACAAGATCGACGGTACAGTTCGAGTGTTCTTGGAGGCATGCATGAGGCAGTGGACGACGATCCTGACTATCCAGGGCGAGCGATTGACGGATACCGCTGACCGGATAGAGATAAAGAGAGGAATATTCCAGGGCGATTGTTTGAGTCCACTTTGGTTTTGCCTGTCCCTGAATCCACTCAGTACTTTACTGGAGAATTCGGGGACTGGATTTCAGTATCGGAGAGGAGGTACACGAGTGTCTCACCTTCTGTACATGGATGACTTGAAACTGCTAGCTCCGAGCATCGAACGCCTGACGGAGCTGCTAAATATCGTAAACGATTATAGCAGCTCTATTAGGATGGCGCTCGGAATAGACAAGTGCGCGGTCCTCCATGTGCAGAGGGGACGGGTCACTCAAACTGAAGGGATCGCCACAGATCCCTCTAATATTAAAACCCTCTCCGAGGCTGAAACATACCGGTATATGGGCATGTCACAAAACATCGGTGTGAAGGAGACGGATATGAAACAGTCAGTCCGCGAGGAATTTTTTGCGCGCCTTACAAGAGTACTGAAAAGTTCTTTGTCGGGCGCCAATAAAATCCGAGCTTATAACGGCTGGGTCATACCCGTACTCCTTTACACTTTTGGCGTGCTCAGATGGTCTCAAACCGAACTCGAAGCCGTGGATCGGAAAGTCCGCACAACTATGACCCTCCATAGAATGCATCACCCGAAATCGTCAGTCATGAGGCTGTATATCCCGCGGAAAGCTGGTGGTCGAGGCTTGTTAAGCGTTAAGACCATGCACAACCGCGAGATTGACAGCCTCAGGACATATTTTCTGGAGAAAAGAGACGAGGGTTTGCATAGAGAGGTCATAGAATGTGACAAAGGATTCACCCCTCTTTCTCTGGCTAAAGAGGACTGGCGAAAACCCGAAGTTTTGGGTACCTCTCAGCGGGAGGCCGTATGGAAAGAGAAGGAGTTGCACGGAAGGTTCTTCAAAGCCCTTCACGGGCCGTACGTAAACACGAAGACCTCCGTGCACTGGCTACAGTTCGGTGATCTCTTCGGAGAGACCGAGGGTTTTGTCTGTGCAATACAGGATCAGGTGGTTAAGACGAACAATTACCGAAAGCACATTCTGAAGGATGGCACTGAGGACATCTGTCGAGCATGTCGCCATCCCGGAGAGTCACTCAGACATGTGCTTTCGGGTTGTTCAGCTCTTGCCAACACTGAGTACTTGCACAGACACAACCAGGTAGCCAAAATACTCCATCAAGAGCTAGCTCTGAAGTACGGCCTCGCGAATGAGAGGTTGCCGTACTATAAGTATGAGCCCCAGCCGGTCTTCGAAAGCGACAGCGTAAGGCTCTACTGGGACCGATCCATCATCACGGACAGGACCGTTCTTGCGAACAAACCTGATATCGTGGTGATGGATCGGGCACTCTCGAGGGTGTTTTTGGTGGATGTCACCATACCGCATGACGAGAACCTCGTGAAAGCCGAAACCGAGAAGAAGAGAAAATATCTCGACCTGGCTCACGAGGTGACCGAAATGTGGGGGGTGACATCTACCGAAATCATCCCAATCGTTATGTCGGTGAACGGTCTTATCCCAACCAGTCTCGAACAACATCTCAGACGGTTGGGATTCAGAGGCGGTTCACTTCCGGGAAAGATGCAGAAAGCGGTGCTCTTAGATTCTGCCCGCATTGTACGCCGGTTTCTCTCCCTGGGGCCCTGAACCCCGGCCGACTGTGCTTCTGCCGGGGGTTAGTTGCCATCTCCTCTCCTTAAGAGGGGAGATGAGAATTTTAGTGAAATTTAATAATAAATAAATAAATAAATATTGTTAGTAAAAACTTTAAATACCAATACTGTTACAAAAAAAAATAATTAATCTTATATATTACCACTACAGTAAATATGTCTTAATTTGTCATATGATATCTAGCAATGGCTATGGATTACTAATATTGTATTGTTATTTAATAAAATACATAAGTTTAGTTTCGTACAGCTATTTGGAATATATTATCAATATGATAATAAATAAATTTTATGAGCTGTAATTATTGCAATAATATTTTATGTTAGTGGGTAGTTTTTTTTTTTTTTTTCCTCTCAACAATAACCGATCTTCACTATCGAATATTTGACTTTAATATTATTGTTTATTTGTAAATGGATATAGTAATAGTGAAGTGTAATAACTGTATTTAATTATTAAAGGAGTCAATAGAAATCCAAGACTTCTATTGTAAATTACCAATACTTTGACAGTTGGCGGTCCCACAAATTTTGTAACGTAGATTTCTGTCACAAAGAAATCACAGATTTACACACCAACAACAATCGACGTTACTTATGACCAAAACTCACTGATTATATACACTAGTATCGTTATTTCACAAGTAATAAATTAAAAACAATAAATAAATAAGAGCCAACTGACAAAGACTGTTATCGGCAGTGTTGCCAGAGAGAAAAAAAAAAAAAAAAAAAAAAAAAAAAAAAATAAATAAATGTGAAAGTCAGTTTGTTTGTTTGTTACCTTATAGCGCCCTGCTGCTTAACCAATCACTATGAAATTAAATATACAAGTACTAGGAATACATAGGATGGAGAACGATATAGTCTACTTTTTATTCTGGTCAATGAACGTATCCCGGTTACGAGGACGACATCGCGGATAAAAGCTCTCTCTTTCTTTTTTTCATTTAAGAATTCCCTCTTGTCGGTGCAACTAATTCATACTAAACTACCAGAGGGAGACTTTGTACAAAAGTCGATTGCTTGGCTACCTCTGTCCCATTCGTATTTCAACCGTGAAGCAGTTGTGTTTGCATGGCTGTGTTTCGGTTTGAAGGGTGGGATATGGCGTGAATTTACTAGGTACAGAAGAATAACACCCGAGTCCTCAGGAATGGCAACGCATGGGGGGTATCATGGGCGAAACTGTATACTCTGTTATGTCCATGGTACTGCTCATGTCTATAGGTGATGGTTACCACTTTCCATCAGGTGGGCCGTCAGCTTGTTTGCCATTCTAAGTTGTGTAAAAAAAAATGCATCTTCTTCCAGCCAGTTCTATCTCAGGCCATATCTTTGATCTTCCTATACGACATGACACCTAGTGTTTCTTTTATCTGTCCCATGTATTACTATATAGAAGGATCAAATTTTTTTGTCTCTCTACCCCTATTTCTTTAAGTTGATATAAATAGATAGATACTCTTTATTGTTACCTTCAAAAGATTACAATAGTAAACATATTATAGATACAGACAATTACAAGAAATGATCATAGTGAGAAAACATTAATATGTTCAGTTTGACTAGAAGAAATAATAATAAAAAAGTATACTATTAATTCCGATATCAGTTTGTATATTTTGAAAGTTCATAATCGCTATATTTATTGTATAGCATTGTTGTGTGTAATGTATCCATACCATATCATCATCGTCATCATCTCAGCCACTGTCTGTCCACTGCTGAACATAGCCTTTTCCACAGACTGCTTTAAGGAACGGTCCTGAGCCACCTGCATCCACTTACTACCTGCAATGTATTTAAGGTCCTCAGTTCATTTAGCAGGGGGTCGCCCTACACTACGTCTTCCCGTACGTAGTCGTCACTTTCTTCCCCATCGGTCATCAGTGCTTCGAGCTAATCTATACCATAGTACGCTCACAATGCTGAGGAATCTGTTTACAATTAGTTTACGAGTATGTTCCAACAAGCTGTTTTCACTTTATATTTCGCGATTTTACATCACACGCTCGAAAAACATTACCCTTTTTTCTTCAACAGTTAGTTAAAAATAATATACCTACAGAGTCACAATTATATTTAAATATATCATTTTATAAGAGAAAAATAAGAAAAATAATTGTTAAAAAATGCTACCCAAATGATGAGCGGCGGTGTCTCGCAGCACCTATAATCAGAGTCGAATTCCCTCTATTTAGTTATGAACGTGCCAGCATCCACTCAACAGATTGTTACTTTGAATAGGTACATATACTGTAACAGTATGTTATAGTAACAAGTATATAGAATAATTTACCAGAGGGAGACTTTGTACAAAAGTCATTTGCTTGGCCACCTCTGTCCCATTCGTGTTTCTACCGTGAAACAGTTGTGTTTGCATGGCTGTGTTTCGGTTTGAAGGGTGGGATATGGTAGTGAATTTACAGAGGAATAACACCTGAGTCCTCAGGTATGGCAAGGTATCATAGGCGAAACAGCATATTCTGTTATGTCCATGGTACTGCTCCTGTCTATAGGCGACGGTTACCACTTTCCATCAGGTGGGCCGTCAGCTTGTTTGTCATTCTAAGTTGTATAAAAAAATATAAAAGTTATCAATGCAGGGCCGTAGCTAGACACAAGTTTGAGGTAAAACAAAAGAAGTTTTTATTAGGACAGAATTAATAATTAAGTGACTTCGAAAAATCGAAACTGTCTAATTTTCTTGAGGACTTTAATTTTTTGGTAGGGCATTGGGCCTTTGAAGGTAAAGCATTGATTTTCAATGCCTCCCTTTGCTATGGCCATTCATTAATGATACATAAAACTAGGAATCTTTATTGCTAGCTTTTACTCGCGGCTTCGTCCTCGTGACCGAGATATATTTACTGACTAGGATAAATAAAATAGCCTATATCCTTCTCCATCCCTTATAGTACGTGTATATTAAACTTGATAGTTAATAATTAAGCTATTAAGGCACTATAAGATAACAAACAAACACACTATAAAGAAAGCATTAGAACAGAAATTTCATGATACGAAAATTCAATTACTTAAGATTATGTTCCACAAGGAAATACTTCACTTGTGGCAAACCAAGTTCTTTTGATTTAAAAACTAAACTACTTAACCGATTTTGATAAAAATTTCTATGGTTCCAGTCTGTAAGTAAATTCTTTTAGATAAAAACCGAATTTTTTAAATCGGTTTACAACTGACGGAGTTATGAATTAATAATGTGTGATAAATAAAAGAATAAACACACGTAAATACAACTCCAAGTTTTCTGTTGGAGAAGACCGACTGGGGTATTAAAAAGGTTCTGTATATTAATTAAAACCTATTTACATATACAGAACCTCCCATTTGTGTGACCAACTCGTACTTCGCCGGATATATTTTTTTAAGTGTATTCTGCGTCCTTCTTATCCAAGCTATGCTTCATAATAAATTAATTTCCCTCAAACCTTATATAGTCTATTTGTAGTTACAATTCTTTATAAATGTAATATTAATTTAATCTTAACGGCTAATTAATTATCCCATAACTCAAGTCAACGAGTATAAATAATTAATTTAATTAGTAATACAACAATTTTGCCTCATACCTTATGGGCATGAGTGATTCTAATCTATGCTAACTCAGACGAAACTATAAATCTAGGCCGGATAAGACTTATTTGTAACGAATTGATTGAATGCACTAATTATATTTATATAACTTAGAATGGCAAACAAGCTGACTGCCCACCTGATGGAAAGTGGTAACCGTCGCCTATAGACATGAGCAGTACCATGGACATAACAGAGTATACTGTTTCGCCCATGATACCCCCTATGCGTTGCCATTCCTGAGGACTCGGGAGTTATTCCTCGGTACCCAGTAAATTCACGCCATATCCCACCCTTCAAACCGAAACACAGCCATGCAAACACAATTGCTTCACGGTTGAAACACGAATGGGACAGAGGTATCCAAGCAATCGACTCTTGTACAAAGTCTCCCTCTGGTAAAATTATTAGTATTTATTTAATTTTTAATACACAGTTTAATTACAGTAGAGCGTCGATTATCCGAAAGTTTCTATTTAAATCACATATCTATAAATATTGTGTTACCCTCAAATCGCATTATATTCTACCCAATCCCCTAACTTAAAACAAACAGAAAAAAATGGTCGGCTCAGTCTAATGTCTACCGCGAACCGCCGTGCAACATTTTGCTGTTTTGTGCCTATCTTGATCAAAGACGTACCTACTGTGTTCAGAATTCCCTGTACCTCCTAGGCATTTCATATTCATCGCTCCCAAGCGATACCTTATATATGTAGTGTGGTTTTAAACGAGTAGATTAAAATAGATCGGCGCTATTGTGATATTCACGTGGCGTGACCTCTTGAAGCCTGTTGCATCCTGAAAGTATACTATAGTTTATAGTCTTTTTTTTTTATAATTACTATTTAAATCTGCCACTTTCCTTAACATTCGGTTAACCAAACAAACGCTTGACCGACTAGCTACTCGCTCGCACGTGTAGGCAAACTACTGCCTTCATGTAGCAAAATTGATGATAATGAACATGATGAAAATATACCAACTACTTCTCAAGCTTTTACATGTCTAATTACTGCTTTGCTACAGTTTTTTTTATATTAATTCAATAATTTATATATATTGCATATTCGTGAAAATTTATATCAAGCTGTGCAACATACAAGTAAAGAAGAATGTATAAGTAAAAAAGAAAATAATACTTTATAATTAATAATACATGTAAAATATACATTTATTCGTATTACAAATCACATGTAGGTAGTTATTATTGGTAAATAAAATTACCTGTGGGGGTACTCTTGAATTTAATTCCAATAGATCGATATTGGAATTCGTCAATTCAAATTTCAATACTATCAACATTCTAGATTTTTCTATATATTAGTGTAACTTGCCAATGCAAACCATTACAATGCAAAAATTCTGTTTATGCTTTACTTAAGAACGATGAATTTGGATTTTTTTATATTTGAGTGAGTTCGGTTTTCAGGAAAAAAGTATAATATTTATAAACATATTTACATAAATAGATAGGTCAATGTGAGTTTGTATATCATTTCAACCAAATCTGTCAAATATAATTAAGTCTATTAGTTACTTTTGAATTCTGTTACATTTTAACACGATCAATTTAAAGGTTTCATAAGCTTACAGAGCAAAGACATTCCAACTTACAAATATGTAGTAAATTGGCAACCAACAAATATGTAGAAATGTTCTTATATCCGGTGAACCATCCCACGCACAGTCGAGTATGGTTCTAAGCGAATCAAATCAGTAATTCGGAATATGTTCATTAAAGGGGCATATTATTCAAAACCCGTTAGCACAATTACAAATAGCTGATAAATAGGCTTAGATTATATAGATAGAGTATCTCTATACAAATGCTTCGTGAAAAGCAGGTCAAGTTTTTTATACATTTTTGCGTGATAAATAATTATGTGTGTTTCCTTTATGCCTTCTATATTTATCTTGTTTTATATTTTTTTAATAGGTAAAAACTCGTTTTATTTATTAAATAATTAAATATAGATACGTCAAGATACATTATGTGTGTAAATATATAGAACATTAATAAAGGAACGAGTCATCTAATTTGATAATTAGCTGACAAAAAGTTGCTCCGTTTTTGAGTTTCGAAGTTCTAACTATATAATCTAAGTAGATAGGATACTTAATATTTTCTGAAACAAAGTGGAGACTTTACTCGTGTCTACTGCCAAGAATCAGTACTTGCAAGGCCGTGTTTCGGTTCGAAGAGAAATGTCGCAGGAATTACAGGGTACGGACGCATAAAACTTTGGTATCACTGTATTTATTCTTCCATTTCCATGGTGTTGTTCATGCCACTATCCATCAAGTTGGCTATCGGATTATTTAAGATTACATGTACATACATATATTACCGGCGACTTTCTCTACGTGATCGGATAAAAACATAGTCTTTCTCCATCCTGTGTAGGTAGTATGTGTATACCAAATTTCGTAGTGATGTTTAAGATATATATTATACTAACATATCTATATAAAAGTGTATTTTTAATGGATGATAATGAAATGGTAACCCTGCCTGTGCTATCGGTATATATTGCCAAGGCAACAGTGAGGGATGATTCGTGAAGATGAAAAGACAGGTCAGTTAGCCCATCGATGATGACGTATTTAACGATAAATTAGTTACTATAGTTTACAGGATGAACCGCATGGAGGTCGACCTGATAGGGTATATGAGGACTAACCTCCCCATTACTACCAATCTTTTCCCCCCTATAAGAGTGTATTAACATTAAAAAAAAAACACCTTAAATACGAAAAATACGTCCGCATGTCGATCAGAAATATATCTTTTTAGGTGCCTCGAGACGGTCGCAATAAATTCTCTTGTCGTGTCAATTCTGGAAGGCTATCGAATCATTGATACAATAAAAGGGATACCGATGACTTGTTTTCTTAATTGGTACTTCATGCCTTCAAAATGTTTCACATCGGCTCGTTTTGACGTAGTCCGTCCGTTTATATGATGTACAGTGGTAAAAACTGGATCGGAATTCATTAATAACAATGACTTATTGCAACTAAGGTCCAAGTGAAATAATATTCGATTCTAAAAACGAGAATTGTAGATTAAATCAATACATATAATAAAATAGTAACTGATCACTGTCTGTACATAAAAGATATATAAGAAAAACTACTGTATTTGCTTTACAAACTTAATAGAAGCCGAAACCTCGTTGTTCAGAATTTTTATCTGTTTGTCTGTACGTTTGTGCGCGCTAATCTCAGAAACGGTTTAACCGATTTGAACGCAGTTTTACTAATGCGTTGCGGTTTGCTCCATTTAAACATTTAACAATTGAAAAACGAATGGGACAGAGGTGCCCCAGCAAACGACTTTTGTACAAAGTCTCTCTTTGGTATCAATTTTACATTGTTTAAGAGGAAACGTTTTCATAAATATAGGTACAGCTAGCAACAAAAAAAAATGTAATTTTGAAATTTTATTTATTTATTTTTCAGATGGCGCAAGATCCCACCGAAACCCCGTCCACTTCTACATCGGGAGACAGCGCTGGAGACCAATAAGCACCCGGTCTTCACCCAACACGCTGCGCAGTGGGACCGCGTTACAATGTGAAAACAAGACTTTATTAGTGTTAATCTGTATAATATATTTTAATCGAAGACACCCACGGGAGCACAAGTCATACGGATAGTTTTCCTACTGTCGTATTTTTTCAACTTATGGTCATACTTAATTTATACTTTGGTGCGCATTGGATTTTTTAAAAACGTTACTATGGATGGCGTATAGTGATATACCTATTTTAAAATTAAACGCAATCCTTAAAATGAAAGTCACCGGTGCATAACAGTTAATAACAGTTATTTTAACATCCCATTTTCGGAGATAGTTATTGACAAAATAATTAATCCAATTGCCAACCAATTTTAATGCAATTGCGTCGTCTCATGTGCAATCTAAGACTTGTGAACGAGCAAAACATAAAAGACGAATTAAGTAAACATTATTTATATAATTTTTTACAGATGGCAACCTTATTTATGTGCTTATTGGCTTATAATTAAACTGCAATAGGTCTGTCAAGACTGTGGCCCGTACCATTTTTTCTTCACCCGTGACATTTATAGCCAACACTAATCATTATTAAATGAACAACTATTCCATTCACCTAATCGAAATGTATTAATATATCTACAATAAAATTTTACCTGCTTCGATTTTCAGCGTTTGTCACGAAGCAAGTTACCTTTACTGATAGTGTAACATATTTAAGGCCGTCGTTCCATAGGTTATTTCACATACCATCAGAACAATCGCGTCGCTTGTTTCCGTTATTGTAAAAAAACACGTTATTAATAACTAGGTGATAAATACTGATTAAAATATATAATTTAAACACGAGGTTCATACCTTGTTTGTCATTCTCGTAAAAACTGTGATTTTTAAAAGAAAATGAAATAAGTTAAAACGATTAATTGGTTAACTTGTACTGTCGGTAGCGATATAATCATCGGGTCATTGTCATCGCATGCGCATCGGTACACGTCGCCTTTGATCTGGCCAAAGATTTACAATGTTGCACTTTTGTATTCATAGTCAGGAGAAAGTGGGATAAATACAATTTACATAAAAATATATGGATTCAAATTGCTTTATTGCAAATAGAATTATTTTTGTATTTTATTTACATTCTTTTTATTGAAACTGGAATTTTGTCTTTTTTTTTCTATTAGTTTAATGTCACACTTAATTGCAACTGACTTCAAAAAAAGGAGGAAGTTCTCTTAGTCAATTATAATTCTATTAATAAATGGATTTAAAGATTTCTTTTTTTTTTATCTGAAAGGATATACTTTCATATTGGTCCTATACACCTTTTAATAAAATCGATTCAGTAATTTGGTACTAAATCGAAATAACTGGTTTTGTTAGGGTTGAAGTTACTGTTTTTCTGTATGTGACAATAAATATGGGATAATATTTTCTTTTTTCTTCTTTTTTCTTTCATAAGTGGTTGGGAAAACAATCGATTCTAAATAAAAATTGGAAAAAATATTGACTCACAAAAATATAGGCAAGAACTCTTTGCTTAAAAGGTATTATTTATTATCTATCATAGTCTTAAAGGGATATCTAATTAATAAGTATATAAAAAAAAAGATTATAAT
Organism: Galleria mellonella; assembly: GCF_026898425.1. Taxonomy (NCBI): domain Eukaryota; kingdom Metazoa; phylum Arthropoda; class Insecta; order Lepidoptera; family Pyralidae; genus Galleria; species Galleria mellonella. The sequence goes on from NW_026442138.1 coordinate 10,235,459, forward strand.
TTCGTTTCCTATCTGAATTGCATTAAATCTGTAGTAATACCAAAAAAAGCGACAACTATTCGATAAAAAACGCAATAAATAGCATGTTATTTTGTGGCCGGCGGGCGAAGCGCAAAGCACGACGCGCGATGGAACGCGATAGAATATCGGAACTGTCATCGCGATTGGGTCGATTGATACTAAATGTTAGTGGACGCGTCTTGCAAGCACTAGTTTTCAAAGTAGGCACACCACTAAATATGTAGATATAACCTTTTTGTTTTAATTTAAATATTTATTATTATTTGTTATACAACATTCTTATATATAGAGGAACTGCAGCATATTTGGAATACTAGTTTGATTTTTGAGAATAAATTGAAAGAGGAACGGGATCGGTAGGTAAAAAAAACATTTAATTATTGTCAAAGTATTAAACTTTAATAATGAGAACAATCAAATATAACAAAAACCAGAATCTTTATAAAAATGCCTATGCAACTAGAAAACTCCAAAAACTATATTTGACTTAGAGTGCAGGTAATTTGGAATATAGTATTCCAAAATACATTCACATTTTTTCTTTGTCAATTGCTTACACTTTTTCTTAGAAACGAATAGATTTCTTATCTTTGTAACAGTTTTATTAATCTTTAGTTCTCTAGATAATCAATCTTTTTCAATAATCAATCACAATAAACACTGATCAGTGTTTAGTTTGAATTTATAATTTACTATCCTTAGTTACTCTTGCAGTAATCACAAGTATACACACCGGATTCATAACCACCACAAGCACCATGAACCCACAATTCGCACATTAAATACTGTATCCATTCTTCACCCCTTTTATTCTCGCTATATTTTCCGTTACAGAAATATACGCAGCGTCTTCGTCAGTAGGGACTGCATCTCATCTCTCTTGCTACATCGTCGGAAGAGTCTGTGTTATTTCCAGATATAGCCCTAGGGTTCGGATCTGATGAATCACTCTCTGTCATATAAAGAAATATGACAGAGAGTGATTCTTCAGATCCTTGTCTATTTTGCTATCTTTTTCTTGCTCTTTTTCTTAATATTTTCTCTTTGTTTTGTTTTCTTTATCACTCTTTTTAAATTGTACATTCTCAAGATCTTTTTTTTATAAGAAGAACTTGAAATTACTGCCGATCTCGCTGGCTTACCGCCTCTAATGCTAGTATTCTTTTTTATTACTACTCATAAAATATGCATAAAATATGGAATATTCCAAATTATGTTCACTCTCGGTATTCCAAATTAACAACACACCAACCTTACCTAAAAATCCATGTCATATTTTTAATTCTAGAAATATTCACCAAACCATTGTAATATCCTAAATTAACAAGGTCAACTAGCTGTTTAAATAATTACAATAAAGATTTAAAGTATTACAGTAAAGATTACAACGGATTGCATTCTTACCGAAAAAGTTTTCAAAACATGTGTCTCGTTTCTTTGGGGCTGGTAGCCGGAATGTCAAAATGGTGTCCTGATTTTAACTATGTATGGCTTCGTATATCGAATGGCGTTATGTTTACTTCAAAAAAACACAGATAGCGTTTATATTGATTCAGATATGGAAGTATTCCAAATTACCTGCAGTATTCCAAATATGCTGCACTTCCTCTATTAATGTAATATTGTACGAATAAATTGAAGAATTAAGAGGTCGGTTTGAATCAGATTATTTGGCAGCAAAACTTATGTATTGCAATTTGTAGAATGATTTATAATAAGTTATTTATATCGTATAATAAATGCTCATTGCATGGTTATTTTACTTTATATCTATGGGAATTCTCGGCGTATGAGTTCAACTCGCGACTTATTCGCGTTTTATTTGGTAAATCAAAATAAATGAAATTTAAGAAAGCCAACCTATACATATATAATTAGATTACCACAGATTTTGAAATAACGAATTATTCTACAATTCATTATTCTTTTTTTGAAAATTCAACTTAAAAGATATTTATATGGAGACAGTAACAGGACTTTCTGTCTGACGGCCCGTATAAATCGTTTCTATGTAAAAGCTAGGGGTTGGTACAAATGGCACGCAGGCGTCGGGCGGGGCGTATGTAGCGCCGCCCTCTACATTATGTACAACTTGTATTAGGTACTTGTGTAAGGTAGTTAAGGATCGTCTAGTACCGTTTTATTGTCGTCCGATATTTATCTGTTAGTTGGTCAATGTTGGCGGTGTGTTTGAACAAACATTGGTATGTTTGTTGTGCTTGGTAGTATGAGTCAAATGTTTGTTAGTTTTTATGCATTCATTTTATTTGTGACATATTACTAATATTAAAAATATATAAATTTCTAAATATGTTTGTTACTCAATTACGCTTAAAAAGCAGTACGGATTTAAATGAAATTTTATATATGGGTAGGTTATTTCTAACACACTTTTTATAGTCGGCAGACTAGCTGTATCTCGTGGTTTCGTCCGCGTGTTTCAGTGTATATAACAATCTATGCCCTAAGTTAAAATATAAGCTATCCATGTAACCAAAATTTATTCAAATCAATTCAGTAGTTTTTGTAAAAATAGTAGTAAACATCCATCTATCCTCACAAACGTTCAGATATATTAATAGGTTATATACAGGCAATGCTGTGAAAATCAACTAGTGTAAAATAAGGGCAATCTAGATTTATTTATAAGGGATGCAAAAACCTGACTACATCTATTTTTAAGACCGACCACCAAGAAAACAAGTTGCTCGTGCGTGACAACCCTAGCGTGTAGAGGGGAAAGAGATTGTTAGTAATGGGGATGTTTGTCCCCATCGTTAACAATATACCTTGTAAGGTCGACCTCCACGTGGTCCCCTCTGGAAACCATCGTAGTTAATTTGTGTGAATTCGCCGCGATGGGCTAACTGGCCTACCTTCATCCTCATTTCATCCTCCATTGGTACCCAGCTATTGTATACTGTTACTATTCCATTTTCATTCATAAAAAAAACCCTAGTGTGTTGGCCCCATACATTACTTATACAGAAACTGTTGGGCTGTATGTATGTTTGCTATATTCCAAAGAGTAGGTAACTAATTATAAATATTCATACCTGATGAACATAAGCTTCCCCCATAGATTGCCATAAGGAACGGTCCTCAACCATCTGTATCCATTGACTCCCTGCAATACATTTGAATTGTCACTCCATCTAGTGGGGGGTCGTCCTGCGCTGGGTTTCTTTTATGAGGTCGCTACTCAAGATCCTTTTCCCCCTATTTAATATCGGTTCTTCGAGCTATAATTAAAATTAAAAGTAATATGTTAATAAAATATTAATTTCGTTACAAACTTACGATAATGGGTTTAGTCTTTGTGGCAGACCTTTTAGGCAATAATTATAAGCCAAACTAAAACAGTAATAATATATTTTAAATAGTAAACATATAGATAAAATGCCTAGTAAAAAAGACTCAGGAATGTTATAAATTGTCTGAAATGCGCCGTGTGTATATGTTTATATTTTTTTTATTTTTACACATTTACATAATTCTACTAAAGATGGTATAAATATAATTCACATTAAAACCATGAAACGGCCATCCAGACGTAATAAATCATTTCCATCCGACATTTTGTAAACTTTTATCTTTAAATCTATTTTTGCTATTCACTTGTTAAACTATCACTTACTCGAATGTAGCATTATTTCGATAGTGTTTAAAACAACTACTTAATTCATTGTTAATAATCAGTGTGCATTTTTCGATAACATTTTTCGTTTCGAACGCACGTTTAATAGGACTTACGTTTCATCCTACATGTTATAGAAGTCTAAATTAAAAATTATTTTATATAAATGGATTGGATCTCAAATTAAGGAATATTTTCTATTGGCTTATCTTTATAATTATTAAATAAGAATTAATTTCACATCACTAGTTTACGTCATGAAACAAAAAACAAAAGAGTATGCTAGTCAAGATTTACAACATGGAAAATTGTTTAAATTTTAAATTTCGAATATATGTTTTTAAATTTTTATAACTGATAACCAGTTATAGTGACAACGAATATTTACGTAGTAATTATAGAAGACCTTAGATTATATAGATAGAGCGTCAAAGATCAAGAATTTTTAAAAATTTAGTCAGATAATTTGACGTTTGGCTGACTTTTTTTTATTTAAATCAAATCGTGCTTTTTTCAGAGTTGCAAGTAATTAGATTAAAATGTTCCCAGACCAAGTCGATTTTTTAAATTTTAATCGGGAACTACATATTTGTTCTTGTATTATATAAATATAGGTACATATGTTCGAATTAATTATAAATTAATATACATGTATTAAATAAAATGGTAACCATTTTCAATTATTTTAAAACAAAAACATATAACAAGACTATACTTGGATATAAATCAAAGTAATCAGCAAAGATAAGCATCAGTACGATACATTATGCGTTGTTTATTTTCTTTCTTACAATATAATTACCAGAGGGAGACTTTGTACAAAAGTCGATTGCTTGGGTACCTCTGTCCCATTCGTGTTTCAACCGTGAAGCAGTTGTGTTTGCATGGCTGTGTTTCGGTTTGAAGGGTGGGATATGGCGTGAATTTACTGGGTACAGAGGAATAACACCTGAGTCCTCAGGAATGGCAACGCATGGGGGGTATCATGGGCGAAACAGTATACTCTGTTATGTCCATGGTACTGCTCATGTCTATAGGCGACGGTTACCACTTTCCATCAGGTGGGCCGTCAGCTTGTTTGCCATTCTAAGTTCTATAAAAAAAAAAAAAAAAAAAAAAAATAATTTCTCCCATACCTATACTGAGAAATAAATGTATATTATGGTAACCCTATTCACGCACTCATAGATGTAAGTGTTGACATGTTTCTAATGAAGCATTCCTATAGAGACACTATCTATATAATCTAAGTTGTAAATATATTCGTCCATTATTCCATGGAAATTATATAATTTCCATGCTAAATACATACTACATAAAAACAAATTTGTCCATTAACTTAATTTGTTCTTGTTGTTAGCTAAATGGAATTAAAATAAGGTTTCTGGGTTGTTTTTGATGGGTTTTTCTTTCGTATGTAATGACTTTTTTTTATTATTATTAATCAGGACTAAGCGTCATTGTCAGATTTTGATAAAAAAGTCACGGGATATCGACCTCATCACGTCCATACAAAAGTTTTCATTATAGGCTGTATAGCTTAGTACCTTTGCCTTTCCATTTACTAAATGCGTCCATTGTAGTTTATCATCTTTAGTGTCTTTCAAACGTGTTCTAAATTTTCAAACATATTGAAACTATGTCATTAATATTAAATTCATTGTGTAAATATCTTGTGTATATGTATAATAAATAATTAAGATTAGGTTTGTCGTTTTATTGTTCCTAACAAGGTGAGGGAACAAGAATTCAATAAAAATACGGTATTGAGTCTTATGTACCTATGTTTTTTAATATATAAATGTTGGGTTAAATACAATGAATAATGTTCAAAATGAGTCTACGTGTTTTCTGATTTATGATATTAACATAGGTAGGTATCTTTTTGTTTAATTAGTTTTCATATTATTAAAATTAAGATTATAGCATTGATAATGATTAAAATTGAGAAGTGACATTAAAAAAAGTCATTAATAAAAAACTGTTTTATTAAAAAGTGTTTCACGAAAGATATCATTCGAATTTAAACAAAAAATAGATACCACTCGTACAGTTTTTTTTTTTACCAAATTTTTGCAGCAGGCAAGAATTTTACAGACTTCCTCTAATGCTCTAGGTAAAGTGACCTAAGAAATTCTGTCTAAGAAATTCCCAAAAATGTAAAAAAGTGCCTATTTAGGCTAAACGAACCATCTTTAGTGAAACGCTGTCTTAATCATTCATGAACTGCTTTACCTACGTCATTTTAAAATTCTGAAAAAGTGTAATGTTTTTTATTTTTAATAATTATTAGCCTAAGAACTGAAATTTTATAATTAACAATGTACCTAGTTACTAGTTGTAAATTGTGAATGAATCCTAGTAATTTTAAGATCTTTTAATTAATATTAAGTTAGTAATAGATATTGTCCCTACTTATTTATGATTATCATTGTAATATTTAGGGTACTAAGGACTTCAATTTAGACTTTAACTTCCGCCCATTCATTGATACGACACATCACAATTTTATTTGTGATAAATATACCTAATACATTAAAAAATGTAACTTAATACAATTTTGTCCAATTTTACCAGTCCATTTAAAAATTTAAGTAGGTTCGAATATTAAAATTTAAATTTCTAACATTATTCCGTCATGATAAAAAGGCCAAAGCTCTATCCTATTTAGCTACATTCTATGAAAAAAAAATATATAAATTTGTAGGTGTATACCTAATTTAAAATAAAAATATGGTCGTCCATTCTTTTTGGTGCTTAAATCACAATCTTCCTAAAAGTGTAACAAAATTTTACAATATTTGAATATTCTTACAATTTTCTTCTCTAGTAAGTAGTAACCTAACGGCACATTACCTAAATACCTTAGATTCTAAGCTTAGATTATATAGATAGAGCATCACGTCAAAAACTTGTCCATAGCTAACTTTTTTAATCAAACAACTCGCCATTTTTTTTAGTGTTGCAAGTAATTGGCTTAAAAATTTCCTAGATCTGGTAGATTTTTTAAATTTGAATTGGCAACAGATTTTTTTCTTATTATTATTAATATACATATGTATGTATTGATTTTATATATTAATAAAAAAAGCGGCTATTTTTAATGATTTGTAAACAAAATTATATTTCAAATATATACTCCGATATAAATCTAAGTATTCAGTAAAGATAAGTATCATTACATATTTATCTTGTTCTTTTAAATAATTTTGTAATGTTTTTATTTTTAATCTTATTTTTTTTTTCATATAACCTATTTACGCACACAGATAAAAAAGTTGACCTGTTTTTGGCGAAGAATTTGTATGGAGACACTCTATCTATATAATCTAAACTAAATACATAATAAATGACAATCCATCACAGTAGTGTACCTTAACAAATTTAACAACAAAGCTATTTAAGATTAGATATTAAGGGGAAATAATGTAATTTTGAGAAATACATCGACTTCAATGGGATTCACTAGGTAAAGTTCGCGTGCGCGGGAAACTATTATTTTTTTTTTTATATAATTTTGTTCAAACGATATATATAATCTTATTTTACAGATGAATGGATAAATTAACAATCATTTTTATGTTATTCAATTGCCTGTTTTCATAATACGATGATGCGTTAATTGTTATTTTATTACAAAATGTGTTTTTTATTTATAGAATGATTTTTTTTTATTTATAGAACGCATCGCAATCGTTTTTGTTCAATACTTAAGTATCTATTATTTCCTTTGCCAAAACATTTTGTATAATGTTCATTAAAAACGAATATTCATATCTTTCATAATTAATACCTAAATTATACAATAAAAAAAATAACTCCAGAGAAAATTAATTATATGGCTCACTTACCTTTTGATATAATTTATGTACATATTGCATGATCATGTTTATTGCATGCCACTAGAGATACCTTGTAGTCGTGCGACCACGGGCCAATTACGACACCACGATCTCTTAGGTCAAAATATATAATCAGCCATCTTCGATAACTATCAAACACAATGGTAGAAAAGTTGTTATTCAATGAGTTCGTTATGCTAAATCTATGTATATACATAGTTACAGGGGATCTACCATGAAATGTTTTCTGAAATGACGGAGCCAAACGAAACGTAAATTTGTAGTTAAAATTACATAATACCTACCGTTTAAAAATATTAAAAATTTATTCCTTTAGACGTATGTGTTAAACTCCATTTAGTGAGCCGATTTCAGTATGAACGAAAACATGAAATTGAGTTCGAAAATTTGGAATTTCCTTTCATAGTAGATCATGGTGTACTCATGACAAAGAACAAAATCTCAAGCACGTGGCAGCTAATTGTGATCTGTTTCAATATAACTTAAGGAAAAGGTAGCTAAGATTTGTTGAAATTATTACAGAAACACTCTCTAAAATTAATTACATATAAATGGAAAGATTCTTTCAATTATTCCTTTTTTTTTATTTTTAAAACAGATTAATAGACAAAAGAAAAATATTACCTACATAATTTAATAACCAATATGAAATTTATTTCTTATATTAAATATAGCTGGCATTTTATATAATCAGAAAATATTCAAATGTGCTCGCTATATCTACGTAAGTACCCATAGATCTATTGAACTATATAAATGGTCTCTGTGAATATTAATAATCCCGCCTGCGCTAGCGAAGTAGCAGTAAGTGATTATTGGTGAGAATGAAAGCAGACCAGTAGGTACGACGTGGTTCGTGATGAATTCATTAATTAACTACGACGTTTTCCAGGGGAAACCGGGCATAGGTCGATCTGCCAGGGTGTGTGATTGCTAGCAATCGATCCCTAGCCCTCATTATTAATACGAATCTTGCGAGAAATGAACAGCTTCCCTCTTGTTGCAACTCGAGCCTCACACCAGAGGATAAAGCATACTCTGTCATAGCGGAACTGCCTATGCCCACATTTTTCATAGAGCGAACGTGTTCAACCAGCCAGGACTCGTAATAATACAAAAATGATATTGTATATTTTGTTATTCTGTATATTATGGAATAATAACACCATAAAAATATCATCACATAAAACTATAAAATGAACTAGTTTATAGTGTCTTTCTGTTATCTGTAATTCAAACATAACTAACATTTCTCGAACGATTCGGTATTAATAAAAAATTGGTATTACTTAGCATGATTGCTTTCTGATCTTTAAAAAGGTTACTTACATATTTTTACATAACTTTTCTACAACGAATAGCGCCATTTGCAATCAAGTGATAAAAGCAACCTAATTCAAATTAGTAAAATTAGTTTCTAAATCGCTTTGCATAGGCGACGTTAATATTTGTTCGAGAATCCATTTTTAATAATACAAGTCAAAAATGGAACAATATTTATTATTAATCGTGCAATATTTTACTATCGTAAACTGTATTTCTATATATCTATGGGTACATAAGTAATATACGAGGTACCATTAGGCAAATATCTTGTAAAATGATACCTTTGTATCTATGTCGAAGTACGATTATCAAAAGGTGATAATATTTAAGTGAAGTGTAATGTAAAATTTTTATTTAAGAACTACTGTACTTCTAGCTAGGTTTACATAGATACCTAATTGTCACAGACTTTTTTTTATTATTATAAATTTATTATATTGTAAATAGAACAAAGTTTGCTCGTTTTAGTGTAATGCGAAAGTGATGTTTAAACTATTTCTCGTCAAATAAACGATTTTCGCGATCGTTTACGATGTTTTATTGTTAATACTTTATATTTATATATACTTAAATTTATTTTTTACCCTATCCTACATAGTTTGTATATTTGTAATAAAAGATTTTTTTAATTGATAATAATGGAATGGTAACCCCGTTTGCGCTAACGGTATACGCTGGCGAGGCACCAGTGAGTGATGATAGGTGAGAATGAAAAGGCAAGTCGATTAGCCCATCGTAATAAATACACTTGAATGGAACACGATGGTTTCCAGAGGGTCCACGTGTAGATCAACCTGATCCTAGTAGTAGACCTTAGACCTGACTAATTGCTAGCAATATACCCTATATTGCTAGCAATTAATCTTGTAATCCACGTTCTCGTAAATAAATAATAAAAAATAATCCACGTTTCTAAAAAAATCTTTCACGACCCCCCTTCTGAACTGAAAGATTTTGAAGCAATATGAAACAAGCAAATCATCATCTTCCTACCCTTATCCCAATCATTTGCGGTCAGCGTAATATGATTTTAGCCATATTACAAAAAGATTTGGTTTTTAGTTTTACGACCGGCCACCTGCCTGACGTCAACCCTCTTTGGGAATATCTTACCTTATTTTATCTATATAATAAATGAACCTGTACTTATACCTTTTTTAGGATAAACGCAAGTCACACGGCTGTGTGAGTCACACGGGTGTCTGAGTGAACACGGCTTACACGTCGCCCTCCCCTTTTAAATGAGTAGATTTATTAAAACTCCTTTCGAATTTCGACAGACTAGTATTTTGATATAGACTATTTTATAGACACATCCCATATGCGAGATGCTTATTAGGTAGTAATTATTACCAGGAATTAACGACAAATTCCCGGAGAGATTGTGTGAAGATGGATCATATTGTTTCACCTAACCTAAAAAATTAAGTTAACAATGAATCAATGGTAAATAAAAAATTATCGTTTATAACAAAAAAAAAAATAGGAGATTCAAGTACTAAGAAAATGGGGGGAAAGGGATTGTTAGTAATGGGGGTCAAATAGACCCATTACTAGCAATATACCCTATCAGGTCGACCTCCACGTGGTTCCCCATACCATTATCATCCATTAAAAAAAGACTAAGAAAATAATAAAATACCCATAAATTATAAATAAAATTAAACAGCGCCATCTCTAATATCTCATTGTTATTACAAAGCTTATGCTAAAAAGGTGTTGCTGTTTTGATACAATAGTTAACAGTTTTGCTGCAAGAGAGCGTAAATTTGACATTAGAGAATACTTTTTTTAATTATGGTTCCATTGAGGTTTCGATGATTTTGCCATTTTCAAGGTTAGAAGAGACTCTGCAATTTAATAAAGACTATTTATAAGAATGCTTCGACACCATGTTAATTAATCCCAGATCTAATCATCTGCTGTCTATCAATCAAATAATTGTCATAATCAATTGACATTTGTCATTGTCAAAATTGTCATTTAAGTTCTTAGGTTGTTTATTTTCACAGAGTACATTTATTTACTTCTCCAATCCAATTTTCGAATTTTAGTGATATATCCTTTTTTTATTAGGTTCATTTTAACATTTACGTTTGTGTTATAAAAGTTGTCATTAAACATAGTAGTGTAATAGATTATTTGCTAAAATATTGCTCGACTTTAGTATTACAACTAAATGATTGTTGATTGTAATATTATAACCTATAAGGTATGCAATTAAAACAAATACAGGCATAAAGTACACAGTGAATAAAATCAAGTGTATCTCAAAAGTATTATTATCCTGTATTAACATTAAATTTCTTTAAAAATTTCAGAGAAATGGCAGAATTAAACGTAGACGAAACCATAACAAAATACGAGAGCTTCATTAACGATGTTCTAAAAGAAGACTTGCGACAATTGCACCAGCGACTGCAGGGTGTTAACGCAGAGATATCTGATTTAATACAACAGAAGCACACATTAAAAGTTATCACTAACAAGCAAACACACCCACATGGGTTTAAAACACAAGTAAATATAGGTTGCAATTTTTTCATGGAAGCCGAAGTACCTGATACATCCACTTTACTCATGAATATTGGTCTGAATCACTATTTAGAGTTAAGTATAGAAGAAGCAAATAAGTATTTAGATGTAAGAATAAAAGCTTATGAGAAGAAAGCAGAAGAATTGCAACAGAAAGCTGCTGAGACTAAGGCACATATAAAGATGATGTTATTCGGTATTGGAGAGTTACAAAACAGTGCTTCAGGGAAAAAAAGTTGATAATTTAATAAAATTATATTGTCAAAATTTGTTTAAAAAGTTACAATTTGTTTATTGTTATATTATTATAATCAATTACAATCATACTTAATGAAAACATAAACAAGTTTTGTTGAAATTATCACAGAAATATTCACATAATGAAATTAGTTTGCTAATAATTGCTTGATAATTGGATTATTTAATAAATTAAATTTTTATTTGTATAACTATTGGATATCAGCAGATGGTCTTTTTGTCAAGTTAATTATTAATTTGTTTACATTTTGATCGAGTTCTATCGTAACAGACTATAGTAAAGCAAATTGGCTGCTTGAAGGTCAGTGGCTACTATGACCTATTAATATTGTAATATCTGAGCCATCACCGTCACATTGCCTTTAGACTTTAATATTTTGGGTAACAATTTCATTGCCATATCTCATTACATTTCATGTAATTTACTATTTATTGTGTTGTGATAGAATTTCTTATCGTCGTATCAACTTGATGATTATTATTGAACATAGGCCTCCTCCATAAGGGATGGTTTTGCCAGTAGTTGCTACAATTAAAGAGCAGATTGGCAACTGAAGTTAGGCTTTGCAGATGTTTTAAGAGGACTGAAGGAATTTCTTATACTGATAATATTACTATTACAAATTTTTTTTATTATAAAAGCATTGAAACCAAATATAAGTGTATGTATTGATATCTGTATAAAAACACTTGTACTCTTCTAATTTCATTGTTTTAAGGCTTACAATAAAATTGCAGGATTATTTATGCTACAATGTGTTCTTTTTTTTTAATAAAAAAATGTTTATTACCAAAAAGGAACATTAGAAACAGAACAGAACTATTATAGTGCTTATATGGATATACTGATGGTAATGTTTACTTTCATAATGTAACTGCATCATGAAAAATCTGCATTACTATCAGCCCCCAAACTAAGTTAGACTTGTAACTTAAGAGCCAATGAAATAGGGATCGAATCAAATTTACATTAACTACCACATCAAATGCACATAACTTTATATTTTCTTATAATCATTTGTAACACAACTGTTTTTATGTATAATATCAATATGAATTTAAAATTTTACCAAGTGCCAACAGATATTAATTTATTTATAGCACAAATATATAATATTTAAAAAATCTGTCTTTAAATTTGAACACAGTATATAAGTATTCTGCTTGACAACACAATTTATTATAAGCAGGGGGTTAAAAATCCCAGTGTACGCAAATTATAAACGAATTAACATTGTATAACCAGCCAATGTAAATGTACTAATTCATTAATATTGTTTCCTAAGTACAAGAGGTCTATTAAACTAGATGGGTTATGCAAATCAAATCCTATTATGATTAAATAAAAAGAATCTATTTGTATATTGCATTTAAATATTTATGCATGTGTATTTTTTCTAAACCTATTAATTGATTAAGGCATTTATATATAAAAATACTTAGGAATAAAAAATTTGCTGAAATTGCAAATTAAAATCTACAATCTGACTAAAAAAATATCCAGTGAAGATTTTAGTGAGATATTAATAAATAAATGTTATTTTTAAATATCTATTACAATATGTTTTTTATTTAAGAAAATCCTAAATCGAAAGGTTTATAAACAACAGTGAGATACGTAGTACTTAAGGGCTGAAATTTCTGGCGTTAAATAAAATTTGATATACAGATAGGCCATGCTCTACATTAACATTTGGGGTTAAATTTTTATCCTAATTTACGCGGAAAATACCTCGGTACATAGCTAGTAATATTTAATTACTGATCATAGAATTTATTGAAAAAGAAGTTCCGTGCATACAAGAAATATTTGTTACGGTATTATAAAAGAATCCTCATAATAGGTGACCAAGGGGGGGGGGGGGGGAGGGAATGTTAGTGATGGAGACTGAGAATCCCATTGCTAGCAATATACCCAACCAGGTCGACCTCCTCGCGGTTGACCCTGGAAACTATCATGATTAACTCCTGATGAATTCATCATGATGGGCTAACAAACCCAGGTGACCAAGGTAAAAACGTACCGTGCCATGCAAAAAAAAGCCGTAATAAAAAAAACAGTTAAATTGTTAATAACTTTTTAAGTCAGTTAAAAAATAGGTTCATTAAGAACTCCACCCTCCCGAGTACATCACCTAGCACTTCAGCAATGTAACTCGTTAAGTGACTATCGAAAACTCAATTAGGTCTGAAGATTCGCAATCAGTTCCAATCTTGCTGCAGTAAACTGTTTGATTAGGGTTGATTTAAATAATCGCTAGTCTCAAGATCTAGGGGCTTGTTAATGACTCAATTGGTGGAAAAACTTGAATTATATTAGCATAATCATATTGGTGACTGAGTTAGATGTTTGGTTTTGTCTTGAAAGGCGATAAATTATGGTTTTGTTTAATGGGTGAAAACTAAACGGTGAACCCACTTGTGTTATCGTTGTATACTGGCGATGTACCAGTGAAGGATGATAGGTGAGGATGGAAGAAGGTCGATTGGCCCATTGTGATGAGTTTGACAATAATCAAGCACGTGATTTGCAAGGGAAACCACGTAGAAATCGACCTGATAGGGTATATTGCTAGGCTATGGGACTTTTAAACAGTTTAGTTTTAAAATGGAATAGTAACCCCGTAGTAGTAAGTAGGTGAGGATGAAGCAAGTCAATTGTCTTATCGTGATGAATTCATCAAAAATTAACCACAATGGTTTCCAGGGATGAACCGCGTGGAGATAGATCTGTTTTTTGTTTAATAAGTGTGAATAGAATGGTAACCCTGTCTGCGTTATCGGTATACGATGGTGGGTCACTAGTGAGAGATAATAGGTGGGTTTTATTGCTAGTAAGGGACCTGTTATATCTCATTACTAATAATCCCCTTCCCCTTCGATTTTGATGTTGCTAATAGTTGATATCTACCTAGGTGAGTATTTAGATGAAAATGGAATAGTAACTCCGCTTGCGTTGCTAGTTTATGTCGATGGAATGGGGTGAAACATGAAGAAATGATAGGTGTGGAACTGCGGTTAACGTTAGGTTAGCTGCCCTTGGTAAAAGATATGACTATCAATGCTAAATCCTATCAATATAACAATTAGAATATTTTTTATTCAAGTACACATAGTTCATCAGAATTCCTAAGAGCACTGGTCTGGCATTGAAGATACGAGTTCAAACTCCTTTTGCAATAAATTTTTAATCACACGATAATATCATTGTCAAATAATAAATAATCGTATATTAATAATAGGTTACTACCTATTACTATACCTACTTATACCGTTAGCGTAGGCGCGGTTAGTATTCCATTATCATCCATTAAAAAAAAACTACTATAGTTCTACTGTTAGTTTCTTATTTATAACACAAAGCGAACCGCTCATGATCATCCGCAACACTAGAGGAATTGCAGGTGTGCCACTAGCCTTAAAAAAAGGAATGTACTCTTCTTGAAGGTTGCGATGTTAATTCGGTTCGGAAATACTGCTGCTGAAAATTGATTCCAAAGAGTAGTTGTGGGTGGAAGAAAGTACCTACGAAAATTGCACAATGGAGGACCGTCACTCATCCAGATGGTTGGGATGGAACTTTAATTTGTGGCGGGTTGTGCGGTGGTGGAAATCAACAGCCAATCAATTCCTCAGAGCACTCCTCATGATTAATTCCGTAAAAAATGCACAAAGATGCAATATGTCTATGCAGTTTCAGTGGGTCGAGTCGGAAGTAATTGATTTTGATTAATCGATTAATACAAATCCTACCTAGAATTTTGCTTAAGCTTAAGTCATACATGCTGATGGAGATATTAGTTGAAATAAAAATAATTTATTAAAAGTTATTTTATTTAGGTCTAAAATATTACAGTATTCTTCGTGACACCCCATCTGCTTAATTTATCAAACAAAATTATTCACAAAAAGAGCTTCTTTAAGTAACAACTGGTAATTTCATAGAATACGTATAGATGGCGCTGATTACTATTTTGTAATACTGCCGTCTGCAATAAATCACATTACAGTATGCGTACATAGATGTCGCTGATAAAAATGCATGGTTTCTACAACACGATATTAAAGTTTTTTCAGTTTTCATGACCTCGGCGCTGTGGTATAGCCCTAGTTATCGCTTCTCGGCCTTTTGGCTAAGATCAAAGTGTAGTATCTGTTCTTATCAGCTTAATATCTGATACGTCCCTCACTGAGGGACCAGTATATTAAACTGATTTTTGTAAACCGACGGGATGTTCGGGGCTCGCTCCACTCCCGTCACGGGTCGGCCCGGCATTGCAGTGTCGCCGGGATTGGCCCACATAATTCACAAAAAACTTCATCATTCTCTTCCGGTAACTACTGCTTACCCAACAGTTTCTTATTCTAGTATTTCTTGCAGTTTTCTATGCATCAACTATAATAAAGTACCCTATGGTGCATTTTCATCATTAACATATTACGCGTGATTGTGTAACAAACATTTTTACAAATTTTGTTTTTAGTCATAAAAGTTTAAACAATGATCAATCATCACCCATTTCATACAAGTCTGTAACGTCAGAATAACATTCTCGCAAAAATCTTGAAGTGTTTATAATATAATATATCGCCGTGTGGTCCAGCCATAGAATGGGTCACGCCTTTTCTTTCCCGTGGGTGTCGTTAGAGGCGAATAAGGGAAGTAAATGGTCGAAGAATGGGTAGCAGCACTCCCTCTTAAAACATCACCAAAGCTTAACTGCGGTTGCTAACCCGCTTGCCAAGCATGACAACTACTGGCAAATCCTCCCAATAGGGGGAAGTCTATGTTCGGCAGCGGACAGCTAATTTCTGATATAATGATGATAATCACTTGCTTATAGTCATTTGTAGGTATTAAGTAATCTACAATTTTATTTTAGCCAAAATGGCTAAGGTCTTTCGGGTAGTACAATGTAAATATTTACTAGGGGTATAGGGCTCGACTTCCACGTGGTGTTCTCTGGAAACCATCTTGGTCAATTTCTGATGAATTCGTCATGATACGACAAAGAACCTCACTTTATCCTTGTCTATCATCACTTACTGGTCTCTTACCAGCGTAAACCAATAACGCAGATTGGGGTAACTTTTTTAATGTCATACTATTTGGGGAGAAAGGATTATTGGTAATAGGGATTAGTAACCCTATTTCTAGCAATATACTCTGTCAGGTCGACCTCCTCGCGGTTTCCCCCGGAAACCATTGTGATTGATTTGTTTTTGACTTCGTCACGATGGACCAACGGACCTGCTATCATTTTCATTTATCATCCCTCACCGGTGCCCCGCCAGTGTATACTGATAGCGCAGGTGAGGTTACCATTTCATTATCGTCCATTAAAAAAATCATACTATTAAGAAATAGAATGGGTCAAATAGGTCTAGTAAAATAAAAGGCATTATTCAAATAAAAGCTTAGCTTTATTACTCGTTATATTCACGAAGAAACATCCCTCACTGGTAGATATCAACAAGTCCTCATGCTGACACTGCTGTTAGAGATACAACTTATGTTTCACCGTACTCAATTGTATAATTTTGATAATTTTGATCAACAAATTTAGAACCGCCAATATTATACCAATAGATACACGAACGTAGTTTGCAACGAACAATCAGTCTCGCGACTGTAGATTTAATTTAGATACATTTTTTTTCCATTCCACAATCAATTAAATTATTCACCTTTATGTCTAATACACCAAACAGTGGTTAGATCCTAAAACATTCACGGACAAAGACACACGCTCGTAAATTATAAGCATTATGACAATGTGATATTATATTAATGTATAAGTATTGTTGTATTATTAAGAATCGTAATAATTAATGCGTAGTTAGGTTAGGTTGTCGTGACATTAGGTATGATTTGTCCGAGGCCCACAGATTACAATAGTGACCCGCTAGCAGCCATTCTAAGACAAATACCGAGGAATCGTTTACATTTTTTTTTCACTTTTCACCTTAAAATTGCTTTTAAATTTATCTTTTTTACATCCAGAACCATATAAACATCTTTGAGTTATTTATATATTTTTTTTATCTATATAAACGGCCGGCCGCTCCGCCGCCCCGTTGCCGAGTCGGTCAACTTTTTATTTACAAATGGTTAATGCTCCTAAACGTTTAATATCCGACGCTATTCTTAAAATTAAATACAAAAAACGCATGACATTCTAAATTTATCTAATGTCCCATTTTGTCATTGCTATAATTTACGAAATTTTGATCTTTACACCAACTTTAGAAATATTCAATACAAAAATACTCTTTTTGAATAAAATTTTATACACGACTCGTTATATCGTCGGCCCGGGGCGAGGCGACGGGGCGGCCGCCTCGAAAGAAAAGCTTTGAGCCTCGTAACCTTAACATCATGAAATTTGTACTAAATATATCGAAACGAGCGGACGCGGAACCATTATCACTTAGCCGAAATGCGAGGATACCGAAACGATGCCTAAATACTAGTCAAATTTCAATTTAATGGCCCGCGATTCTGTGTCCACCTCGCGTGTTGCCAACTGCCACAGTGGTACAGACGGCGCGGCGCGTGGACACAAGACCTTGAGTCAACTTAAAATAATTTCGTTTTACAAATTTTGTAACTAATTTTATCACGAGGTATCCGCATCAGCTCGCCGCAGTTTACAAATATATTAAAACGAATCGGCGCCACAAACGTGGACTGCAGTTCATTAAAAAACTGAATTTAACATACATAATATATACTTAATTGTACACGTAATAATACGAAATGAACGTATCGCTGTTACGAATGAAGACCACAAGGATATTGAAAATAACAATAGGTTACTTTCGGGATAATAGAAAATTATGAACATATTAGACCTAGCTGGTCTTATAAATTGATTTGTTTGTAATTTGTTCGTACAATCAAAAAATTGTGTAATCGAGCCTATCTTACTTAATTTATTATGATAAGCGTCGGCAGTATTTGTTATAAGACATTCTAATAGTATATCCGTGCTCAGTTTTGTCATTTTTAACCAGATACAAACGAATGATACTTATCATAACTACCTAATTTCATCAGAATTTCTCTTATTGAAAATTTTCACGTATAGAAAAGTTGATACAGCTATTTGGTACACCTAAATGTTTTCTAACTCTCAAAAATGAATCGCTACATACAATAGAGTCTATTACAATTTCGAAAATTTAGGAACCATAATACCCAAACGTGAAACCGAATACATTCTACATTATATTGTTTTTATTTATAATTAATTTTGGAAATAAATAAATATTTATTTCATTTTACATTGATAGATCGAAACATTTCATAGACGGACTCGAAATTACTAAAAATGTAAAGTAAAAACATTAGATACAATTTATGAAACATAAATAAACTATATCATCTAGATACAAAATTTTCATAAACGATAAGAACCGATGTCGCCAAAAGGACAAATTTAATAGATCTACATACATAATAATACAATACATACAAACATGAGTTTTAAAGTCAACACCGAACTTTGTACTTTTTCTGTGGGATAGCCCCCATGATCACTGCGGACTAAATATTTCGATGTTTCAAACTCGAGTCTTTACATTAATATAGAAAAATTGTCAACCCATAACTTACAAATAATCCGTACACCCAATAATTTAAACATGGTTTGATCACATATCCATTGTGGTCTCATAGCGGCTGTAACACAGTGCATCACTGAAGTATAAAATCCGGATCAATATGTAATAGAGAATTGAATTAAAATTAATCAATCAATATTATCCTCAAGATTTTCTTGCCCAAAATTATATCCTAAAACATTAACGGCTCCAAGTATCTGCAAATTACGGCATGTCGGTTATATACTGTTGGTGGAAAATCAATACTTTTCTATTGTAATATGTGTTGTGTAGCCTGCATTAACTTCTATTAGATACGAAGAAATCTATGGAGAGATCGGAATAACGGATATTACTTACTATACAAGGAATTAAGTACAAGATAAATACCAGTTTAGAGCTAAAAAGTTACTAGCTAAATTATTTTCCTCAACAATTCCTCTACCCGATTTGTACCTATAGTAGCCTTAATATTCTCTATATTTGAAATCAAACAGACTCGCTTAAAAGTAATCAATTCCATCCTTCAATTCAAATTACTCCTGGAAAATAGATATGCCGAGTTAGTAAATAATCTGTTCTTTATCTTTCCTCCCCTTAGCTCTAAAATGGGATATCTAATGGTACGATTGAAACAAACAACATGTAACAAAACACAATGGTAACGTAACACGGAACGATGCTCTATCTCGAATAAGCCCTGCGGCGACTGCGTACATGCTTACTAACCGACGCGAATCGTGGAAAATTAACCCGGGCTATTATCACTGTGAATGTTTGGCTGGTATTGGGTATAAGTCATTACCACGCGACCGAAATACATCTGTTCCGATCGGCTAGTAGTGACTAGGAGAAAATTTCGAACTGAAAACCATGGTCCTAAAGAGGGGGAAGCTGCGTGTATTCATTTTAAGTGTCTATGTCTTGAAAAGTTCCGTATCTCTCACCTAACCTGAACGCAATTCTAAGCACACCAGTCGACGCCTGGTCCATCCTAAACTGAGGTACCCTTATATTATCGTAATAGATCAAATGGTTACAAATGAAACGATAACAATCGTGTAATATCAAATGAAAAATGCTTACACTTGCTTAGCTAGGGCCGGCCGTCTTACTAGCGCAGGTTACGGTACTGTAAACTCAAGATGGCATAACATTTGTACAATTCCGCAAATCAATTCGCAATTTTCCATTGTTTTCTATTGAGCCTTACGTAAATACCATTAGCGCTAAGATAGTTTACGGATTATCATCTTTTCTGTATTAAAACTATTGTATTATGTACATTTGTATTGATATATGACATACAATATGACATCTCTGTACAACTATCTATTTTATTAGTTTAGATCTATTTGAGAAGCGAAATAATATATTTCTGTGTCCTGATGAACTGAGGATGTGAACTGAAAGTGTGACCGCGTAGCTAGATGGACGGCCGGCAACTACATGTTATAACAAATACATCGAGATATGCGGCTCTGTTGAAGCTTGCCACCTGATGAGTTAGTTCTTCAGTTTGTACTACTCTAATGTTTCTGACCTCATCTAGGTATTATTACATTCACCGATCATTAGACAACAAGCTTCGAGAAATCCGCGCTACATATATCTACGAATCAAACTAATTATTCTTCTATAGTATAGTAGTAAGTATGTATACTGACTGTTCGATACGGCGAACTTATAATGCGTGTGCGAGGCGAGCTGTGGAATGCGAGCGGTCCGCGGCGACTTCGACTGGGCAGTAGGTTCTATTGAGGGCCCTTTGTTATAATTTCATATTAACTTTTCTCGTAAAAAATCAACATTTCTTTGAAGGCACTTCTGATCGGACGAGGTGGCCCAGTGCAATTTTATGGATATATGACTTTGCCAAATGGTGTTGCAATATTTTCGTTTGTGGTGGGTTTGGGAGTATTTCTGTCTATGGAGATTTGTTGCCTTCAACTATTGTGTTTATTTGGTATGTGCTCGTGTCTGTGTAATTGAGAGCCGCCGCGGAACGTTCGCGTGCGGAGCAGGCATGTCACCACTGAGCTACTTTGAAAAAATATAGATTTTTTTTTATAGGTATGTCGTGAACAATAAATTGTCGAGAAAAAATAGAAATGTAGTGAACTGTAATATTAGATATATGGAAAAAGGAAAATTAATTGAACATAAAAAGTAATTTGTGAAGTTAATTAAGTTGGGAGTGACTTGACGCTCCGCACATTAAGATGTTATTAGCATAGCGTTATGCGCCCACGCATAATTTTGGAAAATAGTATTTTTATCTAACAAATAAACTTAACCCTATGTCCGGAGCGAAGTTATATCGCAAATATCCCGGACTAACTGAGGATGAGACCCGAACTTTTTCGAAATATTGAATATCAAATTAAGATGCTTACGTGAATCTGAAATAATGATGTTTAAAATTATTTTTGAATTTTGTGACTGCATTATATTTATTGTATTGAAAATCTCTCTGCAAGAACTTAAAACTGGCTATCAGTATAAAAATAATCTGTAAAGTCTTTGTTTGTGGATCGAAAAATAACCCTGCTCTATTGTACTAATGACTATGGTTAACGTTAATTATTCCTAAAATAATTATGACGAGGTAAAGGTTGACAATTTTGGGCGACGCGAGGCGTGCCTGCATAATCAAACACTACCAGGAATAAATAAACTTAAACATGATCCAAAGGACAAGGAAACAAGGATAAAACAAAATAAAAACAACAAAATGTTCAAAACTTAAGCAGTTATAATATATTAATCGATTTTTTTCCTTAGAATAAATCAATAAATGATTTTATGATATACACAACTATAAAAACCATTTTAAGATAATACTTAATAATAATATAATAATAATTATATATAGCGAAATATATTATGTGCAGAAATAAAATTCTAGGTGACTTAAATTTTCTCTTACTCGTTTAACCTAATGAATTTCCTAGGAGAGCGCGGGCCGCGGCGTGGGCAGCGGCCGCCGCGCCACGCCGCTCGACGTGCAACGTACAAATTCAATTTTTTTAATAATTTAAATTTAACTTTTTTTATCGATAATTTTGAATCTGAAGGCCTAAATGCGAGTGTCGTAAAATTTTGGTGTGCGAAACAATCGTCCAATGAATTTCATATTTTGTCTATAAATTAGTTATGCCGAAACAGTGTGTGCATCGATTCATAGCGGCGCTCACTCCAATTGCTCAAGGAAGTTCGGCGACTTGAAGTACTCTGGCACTGGGTCGTCGAGCCGCGAGATCACCTTATAGATGGATTTCTTCCAGCTCTGTTCCGTGTCCTTCCCGCTTTGGATTGCGCGGAAGAACTCGCGAAGTGTCTGCTCCACCACATATCTGAAGTTGGGAGGCACCTGAAGCGAGAAATAAAGTATATTTTAATATGAACTAATTGTAAAGCATAATCGGTAAAATCATTATTGCTATTAGTTTTTGAAAATTATTTATTACCTAATACGAGATGATTTAAATTTTGGAAGCAATCCTCAGCGCCACCTATCTAGTTAAATTTTTCTTATCAGAATAAAAACTATCCTTTCTCTAAAGTTGAAACTAATGATAAACATTTAAAAAATATAATCAAAATCGGTTGAGGGCTTATGAAGATTTGCGTGAATGAATAATGACATACGAATTTCTATATATTAAGATATAAAAGATAGGCATAGTTCATTATTTGATATCTCTTATATTTACCTCGATGTGGTTATTTCTGTTGTAATGCAAGTTGAGAACCCTATACAGTTCTGAGTCACCAGCCACGTGGAGATCGTCTGCCGCCTTCAGACCTTCACTGATCGCCTGTCGTGCGTACTTCTCCATTTGTATGTAATAGAACTCCCTGAAAAGACAGAAAGATCTAAATTAACTATGGCGTAAGAAACAAGACGTTTTGTCCTAATAAACAATATTGGTATGATATGATCTTCGGGAATTCCATAAACCAAACCTCTATAGAATAGCAAAGAGGTAAAATTATAGAAAGGATGATACCTATATTCGACGCTGGCAAGACAAAACGTATTAAGCGCCATTTGCTGTGTCAATATTTGGAGCTATGTGTAATAGGTACTGGGATTACGAGTATTATGATGGCATCAAGTATCTACAGCGTGACACTTCACGGCACAATGAGAATAAAAAGCCCTCGAAACCCGTTGAGAGTGGGAAAGGATTTGATTAGCTATTTTCGCTCTCCGCACGGCGTGTCGCATCATTTCGCTATCTTCGCTTCGGTTCGCTTACGAGAGCGCGTTGAGCGAATCGAGAGTCTCGCGAGGCTAATTACTTACGAGTTCGCATTCAGACCGGGCTAATTCAGTTTCGCGTTCCTGCAAGTGACGCGTGGTTGCAGGTTTTCAAGGGTTACGAGACTCAAAAGGAAAATGGCAACTGTCGGATACACATATATGTATGTGTACGTTGGTGTTGGTATGCTAACTTTTCCTCCCACCTGTTTCTTTTTATGTTTGTTGTTATAATGTGAATATTGATTGTTTAATTTTGTTGTGATGATATCACCGTTTCTGTTAACACTCGCCTACGCCCCCTGTTATTTTTCAACGCAGGAAATTGCAACATTTTATATTTATCAACTACAATAAAATAAATATAAAATGTAAACAAATATAAATATTACTAATAAACAATAGTAATATTTTTATTTATTTAAGATTTCAATTAAGTCACAATTCGTTTTAGTTTCTGTCAACTATATAGTAGGTAGAATCAAAATCTTAGTATTACATTACTAAATCCCGAAATAGTCTGCCATTACTGTGGATCATCTCTAAGCCACTTTCCAGAAAAAGAGACACTCATTGCACTCGCACGAGAGCCTTCTATTATTTTTTAATTGGCACTCTGCGCGAATTGAAACCTTACTAATTGATAAGTAAATGTATTCAAAATTATTTATTGTAATTGTTCACGCGTTAGGTGATGTGACTTATTGTGCATGATTACTATGCACATAAACTCAGTTTATTAAATCTTATATACTTAGGACTTTATTAGTATTTTTTAGTATTATCATTAAAATTAGGTTATAATTAGTTTTAAAAAAGTTTATTGACTATAAAATAGAATTTTTTATTTAATTTTGCCAACTGTTAAGATTGCAAAAAAAGTTTAGATATATATAAAAAAAAAAATTACATTACCTCTACAGATTGCTTAATATGTTTCCGTTCATAATCTAATCTTTCCTTTTTTATTAAGTAATATACTAACTTAATATTAAAATAACATTTGCACACATAAATTGAAAAATTAATATTGTCATAATAAATTATAGTAACCAAAGCACAATTTGATTTTAAAAATAGTTTTGTATTTTATTGGTCAAACATAAAAATTAAATACGTATCTCTCGTAATAGCTGCCATACGTTAATATTTAAAGATTACAGATTACATTCAAGTGTTCTCAGATGTTTTTTAATGTCTTCAATAAGTATTAAGTGTATCAGATTATTTTGTGTGTGTGAGACATTATGACTTGTCAAGTGCGACCTATAATTAGGTTGTTGATGCCAATTAAAATTCTTACACACTCGTGCTTCACGATAAACTGTTTTATAAGGAAATATATTTTCCTTGTTAATCGTTGAAGGGAATTTTTCATTTGTATAAAATTGTAAATTTCAATATTGGAATGTATTTATGTGTTGTCGGACTTAACTACGCAATAAATATTAATTCTACATAATTCCTATGTAAATATGTACTTCTTAAATATTATTTAGTCAATATTCGATTCTATTGTCTTTGAATAAGGTTCGTTTATTCATGATAGTTACCTAACGGTAGTCCAATTACCTATTTAAGATACAATAAGAGATCACTTTATGATCGTTTGTTGTTAAAAATTATATTATTAAGACGATTGCTTCCTAATCGCTGTACAGGATAAATGCACTGCTCTACCAAAGTAGAAATAGAATTTTGATGACCTTGGCATTTTAATATACCGATGGATATGGGTTCGATTCCCATATACTACAAAAAATTTTATTTGATTATGTTTGTTTGTATATTAGTCTGGGTGTTTTCCATATATTTTTGATAGATATACAAACTTTCAGATTTATACTAGTAGATATCATGATAACATCCTCCCTGTAACTATCCAATGCTGAACATAGGGGGAGGGATTGTTAGTAAAGGGGAGGTTAGTCCCCATTGCTATCAATATACCCGATTAGGTCGACTTCCACGACGTTCCCCTTGGAAACCATCGTGACTAATTTATCGTTGAATTCGTCACGATGGGCTAACTGACCTGCTTTCATCCACACCTATTATCTCTCACTGGTGCCCCGCCAGTGTATACCGATAGTGCAGGCGGGGTTACAATTCCATTATCATCCATTAACAAAAATGCTGAACACAGGCCTCTCCTTGGAGGGTTTTGCCAGTAGTTGCCATGCTTGTAGGCAGATCGGCAACCGTAATTAGGCTTTGGAGACGTTTTAAGTGGGACGCTGCTGCCCTTCCCTGGCTCTCCCTCAGTCGCCTTTTACGATAGCCACGGGAGAGTATGGGCTGACGTATTCTATAGAATCGTCCCGGTATACCGGGACCGCACAACAAATTAATATTTGTATAATTGTTGTAAACAATATTGTTGAATTTAAATTATCACAGTAATAATAAATTAAATTAGTAACAAATTGAAACATTAAATAGATTTTTTTATATGTAGGTACTACTATTGGGTATTAGTAGACTGTCTTTTAGTCGATTTAATTGTCCTTTTGTTTACATTTTCATTAATTTCTATTGAAATAGACCATAGTGAAGTTCTTGCTCCATCTTCTATCAAAAGTTGAAACGAAATTAATTTTTTTTAAGTATATGTTATATTTTAATGCAAGAACAGCCGGATTGAATTACGTGTGTTACTCGTGTATGGCTTGTGTTAAGGCCACTTATGAGTAAGGGCCCCGAACGGACATGAAACTAGTCTAGCTTTCTCGATTAAAATACAACGTAAGTTATTCAGTTGTTCTTGCAATAAATTTGAGCGAATTGTTCAATTTACTTTGGAGTTTAGGAGAAATCGTAACGATAACAATCGTCACGTAATGATGACGTTATTGGTAAGCAAACGGCGTGTGCGCACGTCTATTGAGAACATGCGGGTGGCGCGGCGTGTGGAAAACGTGCAAATTGCAAAGAAATACACTGTTGAGTTTAGTTATGCAGTGTTAAAATCATTTATATTCATATTCGGAGTGATTTACATAAATTATTATTTAAAAAAATGCCATGTGGTCTCGGCATAGTATAGGCCACTTTTCCTTGAGTGTCGTAAGAGGCGACTAAGGGAACTTAATGGTCGAGGATAGACAGCAGCTTTTGGCAATATGTTAAGAGGTTTCTTAGTTGCTTTTTTTACGATACCTACGGGAAAGGGGTGGCCTATTCTATGCCGGGACCTCATGGCATTGATTTTTATTTCCGACGTTAATTTATAAATTTATTTCTAGTAAAATATGCCAATAATTATATTTTGTAGTTTCATCATGATTTTCATATTTTAATTAGAATCTAATTATAAATAAATCTTTAGAAAATAAGTTTTATGGTTTTGTCCATGACTAGATTTAGTCCTATATAGAACATTTCTCTCTCAAAGATTGTTTTAAATTGTAACCTATATAGCTGTAAATTTTATTATGTTGTTATTTTTGTGAGAGAAATAAATATATATTTTACTTTACTTTACATGTCTCGTCATCTTCATCAAAATAGGTGCGTGATCTTTCGAAAACCGTTACAACTGTGAGAATCAGCTGTTTGCATTTGCGATTGTTCACACATTCACCCTCAATACGTTGGCAGGTTTTGGCAATAAGCATTCAAACAATTTCAAGCTCTATCCATTTAGAATTAAAATCGAAAATAGAATTTACTATTGCAATTATGACTCGGAACCGAATGGAAACGGCAGTGTAATAAGAATTCTAAGGGATGCCTGGTAGCTTTAAAGGATATAGGACTTTACTATTTGGTATTACAGTTTAATTTTAAATCGAACCTGGTGACTATTGTTCTCAATTTCTTAAGATTTCTTAAGACGTTGGAAGCATCTTGCGTTTACCTGAATGCAGACTTGGTCGTTTGTTAGGCAGCAGTTGCAATATGTTTTTTGCGAGACACTTTTATAAGCAAACTTATATAATGAAGCAGACTTGATGTTGGATGCTCCAAGATTTTATAGAACTTGGACTTTATGACTAAAGGTGAATTTAGACAATTGAAAATAAATAATGGATTAGGACTGAAAATTAAAATATATTCATATGAATACGCAACGATGTTTTTTTTAATGGGTGAAAATGGAATGGTAACCCCTGCGCAATTGGTATACCCTGACGGGGCATCAGTGAGAGATGTTAGTTAAATGACGACGAAAGCAGGTTAGTTGGCTCATCATGACGAATTCCACAAGTATTAACCACGATGGTCTCCAGAAGGCACCATGTGATGGCTGAATTGATATATTGCTAGCAATGGGGCTTTTAGACCACCGTTATTGACAATTACTCCCCCCTCCCCTGCCCCCCTTGTAATATTGTTGAATCATATAAGAAATATATTGAATTCAAAGCAAATATATATTGAAATAGTTTCAACTCGCTACTTCGTTATTTTGATAGGAGATAAGAAACGATACATCCACGAGATATATTAATTGATCAGAATAAAAAGTAGCCTACTTCGTTCTCCATTCTAAATAGTACGTACAAACTATATTTTACGTTGATTGGTTGAGTTGTTAAGGCGTCAAAAGGTAACAAAAATACAAACAAACTCAAGTAAAATCTTCAAAATTTTCCTTTTATTTTATACTAGAAATTATAATTTTAAATACTTATTACATATTTAACAAATCATTATTTAAAATATATAATTAGAGAGAAAGTACATAAAATATGGTTTGTTTGTACGACGATTAATATTATTTATCAACACTAAATTAAGGATAAATCACAAAGACGATGTCTTTGCTCACTGCGGTTTCTCCCCCCAAGAAAACATTCGATTCCCGTGTGAAACACGCTTAAACGGTGACACCATAGAGTTAGAAGTCGCAAAGACCCGTTCACATTATCATGAATTGGTAGTCAGAATGTGTAAAGGTCAAGGAATATGTTTAATGTTGTATATTATATATATTTAATTATAATTGTATTTAATTCGTTATAAATAAGTCTCAAATTATGATACAGTAAATTTAATTTTTAAAATAGTTTTATCAAATGTGTCGAATATAGTAACATGCAAATGATCATAAATTATAAAAAAGCTATAAGAAATAGTACCTGCAATTACTTATACAATTGTTATTTCTTATTAGGCATAATTTAAGATTGTTTTTCACAAAAAAGCAGAATTTAGTTGTGGCAAAACCAGTTATTTTGATTTAGAAACTAAAATTTTCAGATAAAAACTAATTTTGCAAATTGATTTATAACTGACGGAGTTATGAAGCAAGAAAGTTTAGAAAAAATACCTTTGAATTGAGAACCTCCATCTTTTATTGAAGTTGGTTGATTATTTAGATTATAGATAGATAGATAGATACTCTATCTACGTATATTTTTTTATTTTAGATAATAATGATGCATGTTTTTGATTTATTTTAGAACATTAAAAAAAATATATAAAATATTAAAAATCTCAATGTATAAAAAATTTGTGTCACAATGTCACTTCGATAAGAAAAAGAACCTGGTAGGAGGTTGTAGATAGCAAAACAATGTTATCCGGGTTAATGTGTTATTTTAATAATAAATATGAATTTTTATTTTTTCTCCTCTAAACGTATATAACTCTACGCCACTTTCAAGTTGCGGGGCTAAGACATTACTCTCGGAGGGTAAGACCTTTGTTCATTTTTTCTTCATAATGTCTTCCTTCCATTGTTGACTTACTCCGTGCGAATGTATAGTTTTTTTTTTGTTTGAAACTCGATTTCTTACCCTCAGCCGTTATTTAATCACGAAGTTTGCTCTTCGATATTTGCTACTTAATTGAAGATAAAAGAAAAAAGTCAGTAGGTAACTAGGAATGAAGAATTCCGTTTGTTATATTTAATTAGTTTGTGTGTGTGTGTGTGTGTGTGTGTGTGTGTGTGTGTGTGTGTGTGTGTGTGTGTGTGTGTTCTGAATAAAATAAAATAATTGTTTATGGTATTTTCAAAATTGAATTTTATATAATTAAGTTATTGGCAGTAAGTAAGTTTTTAGAAAAAGGCAATGTTTCTTTACCTGTAAATTGCATGTAAATTATACAGGCATTTTTTTTTTATTTAATAATATTTTACAAATAATAAAATTTATTTAAATCACGTACATATATTTTTGTACAAAATTGTTTAGTTTGACGGATACTATTACTATCGTTTCTAATGATTATACATTTTTTGTATTACCTGTATAGAATATATGTAGATAGGATATATATGTATATCCATTTTTTTCCAATGGAACGAAAATGGAATTCTATCCCTATCTTCGCTATCTGGTATATTCGCTGTACTGGCTGAAAGATGAAGTCAGGCCAGTCGTTTCATCGTGATCAATTTATCAGGAATTCAGATATCCGGTGGAGGTTAACCTAGGTTATATTCATATATCACTAGTAGTGGGGCCAGTTGTCCCATTACAAGTAGGCTTAGGTACGTTTCTGTCAGCTGTGCTGCTGTCAAAAATGAAATTGTAGAAAGTGTAAACCGTTTAAAATGCAAGATTAGCAAATGTAGGTCGCCAGTATTGAGGCATTGGACTTCTCTTTATTTCCATACTTGTGTCATGCGGGCGAATACCGCTATGCGATAACGGGGTAAGAACGTCCCCACTTAATATATTCTTATTATTGTAGTCAGCAAGTACCTACCATTTTTTTTATTTGCTATCGGAATTTTTGCTTTCAAATAATATATATGTTCAACGTCTTATATATATAAATCAACGTTTTATATAATTAGTGTTACTTGTTAGTAATCTACCTACTAAAATTCAATTTTAGTAGGTAGATTACTAAATTATAACATTAATTATATTCCATATTCAAACATATTTCATTAGCAACATAACAATGGTCTTAATTAGATATTCTTGTTAATCTTAAAACGTAGTGTTTATTAAGGAAAATACTTTGAACTACTTAATAAGTACCTATGTATTACAACTAAGAACAATATATATTAATTAAATATAGAATAATCTACTTATATATTGTCAGATGTGACATTGAACTAATTTAGTACCTATTCGTTGTTTAATTCCCGAATAATTATAATGTAATATGCAATTATCGGTTTAACTTACGTGTGATTTCGATCACACGTAAGAGTGTAAGTCGAGATCGAGAAAGCTCAACTAGTTTCGGGGTCAATTCGTAATCCTTAATCATGATAAGTGACGCGAACGCGAGCTCGACTGTGCGCCTCGGCCCGCTGATTATTATTATGTAGAGTCTCGAAAAATATGTAGAGCATTTATATATGATTTTTTAATGAGGGAAAATGTAAGGTGAAGAAGGAAGCAGGTTAATTTTGTAGCTTAGAATGGCAAACAAGCTGACGGCCCATCTGATGGAAAGTGGTAACCGTCGCCTATAGACATGAGCAGTACCATGGACATAACAGAATATACTCAGTTGATGCATCGCGATAAATACACTTGAAATTGATGTGGGTGAATTCAGGGGAGGACCGCGTGGAGGTCGACCAGACTGGATATATTGCTAGCAATATACTACTAACTTTTCCATTCCTTTCCACTACGAGGTTTATATATTATTTTATAAGGATTCTTCTATACAATTTTCGATTTATCGTATCATTCATGAACTATGCCCTTATATTTGATCAGCATAATATTATCCTAACCATATGGTCACATGGCATGGTATTATAAAAAAATATTTGACATGTCCAAAGCCAGATGAAAAACAGTTAATCAGGATTGGGAGTGATTCTAATATTTTTTTTATAGGTTTTGTTTTTTAATATGTTCTTCACCATATTGATTCTTTGGTTGGACAATTGAATTTGTTAGTATATATATATATATATATATATATATATATATATATATATATATATATAAGATAAATTTATTATAAAGTCTATTATATAATTAATAATTAAAGGACGTAGGCTATTTTGTATCCTGGTCAGTGAATATAATCCAGTCATACGGACGAAGCCGCAGGTGAAAGCAAATTTTTCTACAAGGCACAGAACCCTAAAACTAAACTCTCACTTTAATACAATTAAAAGCTGCCATCGCCGCTCAAAACGCCGCTTATAAGTCCAAAAACTGCACCGTAAATATCGTCGGGAAACTCATAAAAAAAGTTGTTGTTGCGAAAATTTCGTAAAAAAAAAAATAGTTTTCAGACATCTCTCTCTCCGACTTTCGAACACACTCATTTCGATCGTTGCCAAATACAATGGTTATTAAAAACTGATGCTTGGCGGGTTCAGATGGTACCTACGGTGGGTAATGCAAGCTGTCTCTGTGTGGGTGAGCGATGTACGTATTTATGTATGTGAGTGGACGGCGTCCAGCTCTCGAGAAGAACGGGAGAATGAGCCGACACTGCCTGAAATGCCTAGAGTAGCAAAATATGCAGATACGTTTATGAAAAGTATTATATGTTTTTTTACCTACAAGGTGAATATAATTTTAAGGTTCAAGTTATATTTATGGTGGGTGATGTAAGTCTATGTGAGATGACAGCGTACCTATATTTTTGTTTGTGTTTATGATTGTGTGTGTGTGTGTGTGTGTGTGAACTTTGTTAATTTAATATTATTTGTTTTGTTAAAAATAAAATTTTAAGCGGAAAATTAATGTCTAATTGAAATAAAGTATTAAATTAAGTACTCTATTAATGCTTTACTGTTATAACGCAACTTCGCCCACATGAATTAGTATATACAGTATTCTATGTGATAGCTTAAGAAATTTTATTCAAATTTGTTCGGAAGCTTATGCGTGAAAGAGTGGCAAACATCTATTCGTTCAATGTTGGTAACATTTTCGCATTTATTATATTAATAGGGTTACATAAATTTGTTTGTAGTTATGTATTTCTTACTTAATGTAACTGTTCTTTAACTGTTAGTAAATGTTCGATCACAAAACAATGTGATTATTAATAAATAAGTAATTTGATTTAATAAACGAACGTTTCCAATCTATACAAAAATGTGTTAACCATATAAAAAAAAAGAAAAATATATAAAAATAAATAGTATTTTCTTTCTGCACGTTACTTGCTCTATGCAAAAAAAGTTGCACGGCACGAGGCACACATGCACACGATGCACACACAAGCGCTGGTAAAAGCGAGTAAACTAATACCGGGCCGGATTAATGCTTCAGTTAGTGAAAAAACTTTTTTCAGACTGCACCGTCCGTCACAGGGGCGTATTCAGAACCAGTTAACGTGATATATCTGTTTACGTCAAAATAAAAAATGTTCTCTAACATGAATAAAATACTTTAAATAATTTATTTAGTGACTTATCTACGTAAAAGTCATATTTTCCTTTAATAACCACAGAATCGGAAATGTAACATAAGTATGTAAATAATTAAAAGTGTTTATTAATAGACATGTATATATAATACAATACACGATGAACGGGAAATCCAATTTGACCACAGCTTGGAAACACAATACAAATATTTATGTATAAAAATGTTTCTGTTATGGCTTTTTATGAGTTTATAAAAGATAAGCAAACATCTTGTAAGTAAAAAAATCGGTTCAAATGGGGATTCTTATAAAGTGAGTGTACCAAAGTTGTTGATAATAGTGGAAACTTTCTCATTTAATAATATATATGAGTTTTTAATTATTCACTCATTCATTCATTCATTCATACGTATGAGTAATATCGCCTGTACCGGTCGGACATTAATTCCGATCGGGTTCTTCGTTTCGACATTTACATGATTTCACATATTCCTTATTGGGCTAATATACCCCACCCCTAATGAGTTTCCTAAAAAATATTATTAAAACAAAAAATGTGAAGGAAACATTAAAACAAATAAGCAAAAAGTAAACACATTATATTAAAATACTTACATTCGATTAACTCTGAGAATTTATCAGAGAATACGCTGTTTGAACGCGAGATCGCGATCGGATATTCTACAAACAACTTAAAAGAAGAGTTTTATTTTAAGAAGACCTTATATTTATCATATATGTATCTGCGGTTTTGTCCACGCGAATCTGTATCTACATTAAGTATTCTCTATGCTCAGTTATAACCTATGCAATCACCAAATTTTGTAAAAGTGTATCAATTTTCATTCAAATCCGTACAGTAGTTTTCGCGTGAATCAGTTAAAAACGTCCAACCATACATATGTACATCCTTACAGTCTTTTGCATTTACGTAGTAGGATTGGTATAATATTAAAACATGTTTCCTTACTCAGTAGATTGAGGCACTATTAAAACATGTTTAAAATCATTCGACGATTATTAAAACAGTATTATTGGAATACATTTAAAAACGTTACAGTATCAATCGGAGTACGTCCCTGGCTAATGACGCCCCTCCCTCTCGCTGACCTGCCTCTGTCTTGTACCCCGCTTCGAAAGTTCAGCTCATTTGAGTGCCCGCCGAGATTTTATTAGCCCCCAACTACTCGCGTTGGTATTAAAAATTCGAAAAAAGGGTAAAACGGACGCGTGGCCGTTTAAGGGCATTCAGAACATCTGACCATTCACGGTTACTTGATTACAGGATTACTACGCTAATTACTGTTGGGAGACAGTTTCAAAAGCAGTTTAAGTGTTCTTCGGTTTCGTTTTGCTTTCGTTGCGAGTTTGTGGTCACATGGATTGCTTTGACAAAAACTGATTATGTTTCTTCTTTTTATTGAAACTACAGTATATTTATGTAGCGCAATGTTTTATGTTATTATATTAAAGAGTATCTATCTATCTATATTAGTTAGTTATATTAGTTAGATAAAAGTAATTTATGATCATTCCCTATTTTAAAAAGGTGTTTGCCCAAATTTCGTGATTTTTGAGTTGATAGATATAATGAGATAACAGCTTAAACAATCGTTACTCTATCAATTTGTTTATTACATCTTATTTGTTTACAACAAATAAAAAAAAAAACACTAATTTTCAGATTAACACTTAAGACCAGTGCCTAAAGATGTAGCTTGAAAACGTACTTGTTTTTAGGATGTTGGGATTTCATTTCATTAAAAATATAATATTTAGATTATTGTTATAACCTTTTATATTATAGCACATATATAGAATAACAATATGCAGGTATATTTTTGTTTTGAAAAAATAAAGAAAAAATATTTTTTCGTTATTTTTTTACCACTTTTGCTATCTCACTATACATAAGCCGCGTTATAATGATGTCTAAATTTTATGCGAATAAAATATAATAGTGCGACACCTTGCATAACACATTTTAATATGTGGAGTGTTCACGTGTCTAACGATAATTACTTTATACGCGATATTATATCAAGCGTCCGCTTGCATTCCTATAATCAAGTAATTTCCCTGGAGTTTATGTCATTTTGCTATTGTATTAAGATTTTTTTTGTATTAGGTAAGTAAATATAATAATTTTAATTATGATTATAATTTTAGTTAGACCAGGTTAAGAAGTTAGACTGTGATTTTTACATTCGACTTGGGTAAAAGTTCTGCTGTAAGTGTAATCCATATTTCCACACTTCGACTTATTTTCATTAGGTACCAACACATTCCTAATTTAAATTTGTAATATATAATTTGTAAATGGAATAATATGAGGCTTTTTGACGTGATATTTAATTAATTGCGTCTTAGGGCGTTTCCGGACGACTTGTCGTGTCGTGCACTCCGCTGATTTCCCATGTGGACGCAACCTACGCCGCGCCTTTGTTGCTGACGTGTGATTTCTTACGACATTTGTCATTTTTTTATCATAGGTATGATAAAAAAATGACAATATTTTATACCACAAATCAATATTGAGTAATTACCATTATAATGCAGGCGAATTATCGAATAAAAGTAATAATTGAAATATTAAATTATTCAGTTGAATAAATATAATGAAAATGTAAACGTAAAATATTTATTGCGACCAAAAGACAGTCTGCCGATTTTTAATAGAAACACGAATTAGAAATCGATTAATCGATTGGATGTTTCGATTTGTTAGTAGTTTCATTTAGTATTTCTCTACCTAATAATTTCATCAAAACTTCGATGTTTTTTATAGGGTGAAAATGAAACTATTACTCTGCCTGTACTATCGGTATACGCTGGTGGGGTATTAGTGAGATGTTTTCCAGGGGGAACCGCGTGGAGGTCGACTTGTTAAAGTATATTGCTAGCAATGGGGCTGTTGGATTCAAAACTTGGTTACATTTATAGACAGGACAATGACATTTGGATCAGTTAATTAGATATTATTATTGTTGCGAATTAAAATAAGTAAATAAATAAATAATCATAAACCGCGAGCTTACATATTCACTTTGAATAATCAATACAACACATTAAAGGAACAATTAAGCACTGCCACAAAGCTATAATTATTGAGTAATTTAATGATAAAAATATTATTTATATTATAATTTAATATTTAAGCGCCGTATTATTGTAAATAATAAATATCTAATGCTATAAATATATACTAAGTATTATATTATAATTGTAATTTTTATATTGTTATTATTTATAGTAGAATAACAAATGTCTGTAGTCGTCTTCAGTCGATATTGAACCAGAGTAATGGACACACAGATAACTCGCTCTGCACTCGAGTATTTACGAAACTAACAAAGTAGTAGGGGTCTTGATTGATTGGTCTGTAGTTTCAGTACAGATAAGGTTGTGCCAGCGCTGTGCACTTCCGTCCATTCTGATAGTGGACGAAAGGACACAATGTCCTTTGTTTTTTATTATAGTGTTGTACTTTAGTAAGGTGTATGTACTTAATTATAATTTTTTTTCTTTTTCATCTATGTGGCCAGTATCTTTTGTTTGAATTTATTTTTAAGTATCATCATCATCGACATATCAGCGGGTATCTGTCCACTGCTGAATATAGGCCTTCTTCATAAACTGTCACAAGGAACGATCCTGAGCTACCTGCATCTATTGACTCTCTGCAATGCATTCGAGGTAGTCACTTCATCTATTTGGTTTTTTATATTTTTAGTTATATTTTGGTTATGTTTGGTTGTACGGGGTCGTCACTCAAGAGCCTTTCGCTTGTCGGTTTTTCGAGCTATATGACCAACTCATTGCTACTTCAGCTTGCTTATCGTTTGGGTTATGTCGCCACTTTGGTTTTTCTGCGAATATCCTCACTTTGGATTTTATTACGCAAAGAAATTCCGAGCATAGCTTTCTCCATAGTTTGCTAAGTAACTTCAAGTTTTTACATACGGGCAATTGTGTAGGACTACATTTCGGTTTTGTGGGGTCAAAATAATTTTTTTATTTCCATTTTATGTAGAGCTTTGTTATTTAGATAAAATTTTTGTTTGTTTTGGAAAAAAAAATAGTAGTTTGTGGATGAGGCGAATTTATTAATTTCATGTCTGTATACGTCGCTGTCGTTGCTTGTTACGTGATAAAAAATCGCGTGACTTTCCCGCCCAAAACTCGTGTGTCATTAGTGGCGTATAAGGTTTTTTAAGGTGTATGTAAGTACACTAATGAAAGAATGGCGCGCCCGCTCCTTCGAGACCGAAGCAAGGCGTGCCGCGGCCTCGCATGACAAACAACACAAGGGTACAGACATACAATGTCATGTAACGCGGTTTATAAAAGTTTATAACTTATTTTATGCGCCCGTATCTCGGTTTCATCGTGACATCTAATTAGGTTGTTGAGTAAACAATCTTGTTATATCTACTTACTTATATATTAATACATATTTATAAATAATTTATAAAGACTATTTCTAGAATATTCTAAATTTCTTTAACAATAGGCTTTACTGTTAGTTTTGCAAGTTAACATACGTATAGATAAGCTACGTTAACATGACAGGCCCTTACAACTTTTTACTTAAATCTATGTAACCATATACAGACATGGTGATTTTGTGTTTGTAAGAAAACGTCTTCAGTAGCGGTATGGCTAGAGAAATATAATGTTCCTCGTTCGAAACCCTGTAAATTTTTTACTCACACATTTTTAATTCTTTGGATTTTGGAGGGGCGTGCCATTTTATCATAAACTGACTGACTTAACGCACAGGACTAGATAAGAACTTAAAATATTTTTTTAGATTCTGAACAAATAAAACAGAAAGTAAGTATTTAGTTACATAAATATAAAAACAGAAATATCAATATTACCTTTGGGAGACTAGACCCTAAACTAGATCAAAGATGTGATTGAGCGACTGAGATTTTGAGATACTTTTCAAATATTAAATAGGAAAGAATTTCCCAAAATTCGTGAGAGAGTGGGACAAATTTATATAGATGAAATTGCATTAAATCATTGAATTTAGTCGATGGACATTGCATATGTTTGCGATCAGAGATTACATTACACCTTCTATTTAACGCTCATATACCTACCTAAATAGGAAGTGAGTGCCAAAAGTGGGCTAAAAAACAGACAAAAATTACTCTTGATTGCCATAGTAATTTCTGGTGATTTATTTTTTAAGAAAAGAATATAAACCCTTGCTTAGCCTTACGAATAATTTGATTAAAAATTACCCAGATTTGGTGACCTTTTTTCACTTTGAATGAGTCTTATTTTGTTCATCTAATCAGAATAACGTGATTTATTGAGAAATTTGAACTAAGTATATACTGTTAATCATAATTATTTCAATAACGTTTTAATAATTGTAATACCTAATAAAATTCGCGATACAAATACGTACAGTATTCGTAATAAATAAGTATATTAATTGCACTTCGAAACCAGCACTTTGTTGACTCATATCGTGTTTGATATCATGCATGTCCCAGTTTCTCAATATCACAACAAAAGACTGTAAAAATAGATAGCGAGTACTAATAACACCCTAGTATGCAGGGTGGAGTAATTAAAAAAGTTTATGCCCCATCGAAGACAAGATAACGCTGTGGTCGGAAGAAACCACCACTTTTCTAATTAAGCTTTCATTAGCTGATGGATTGTACGTATGGGGTTAACTTGGACGTGAATAGTCAAGTTGCAGCTAGATTTCCTTCGAGAGCGTGCAATCTAGGGTCTTGTCTATTTACTTACTCTGTGGTAAAGACAAAATTATAACCGTATGGACTTCACTAAATAAAATTTTATTTATATACCTAACCACGGACCACAATAATCACAACGCTATTAAGAGACAGTACTGCCTTCTATGAAATCATCATCATCAATCAGAAGTATCAATAGATGACAGATATAATAAATTAATGTTTATAGTGTTAACCAATTATTTGTAATATGTCTTTGTCCAAAATACAGAGATCGGTAGGTATCTTAAAAGAGCTACTTATTTAATACGGTAAAATTTTTAAATTTAATGAACTGGTTGCATAGATTTC
The DNA here is from genome assembly GCF_026898425.1 of Galleria mellonella. NCBI lineage: Eukaryota > Metazoa > Arthropoda > Insecta > Lepidoptera > Pyralidae > Galleria > Galleria mellonella. The sequence goes on from NW_026442138.1 coordinate 10,274,306, forward strand.
AAATAAACGTTCTTTTTTTTTCAAAATGCCGCGTGCCTGATTAAAATTATTTACCTCATCTCTTAACATGACTTTATAGAAAGTACCTGAAATTTAAAAAGAAAAACTAAAACGCGTTCCAAATATGACGTGTTCCAAATTTGAAAATTAGATAAACTGGAACGAGCCTGTCCGAGGCATCACAGCCCCTACACACGACACTTTCTTGATTACGCGATAAGTAGGGACCGCGCCTTCGCGTGTTTTAATTATATTATTAACGACGACGGCCGGCGAAAGGCTAATATTTTATAATGGCTTGCGTATCGCAATGATATGTAAATATTCTGCCGCGCCCTTACACCTATTACCTACTTCGTTTGCGTGCGTGTGAACTTTAATTCGGAAGTAAAGATACGTTAGTGAGAATTTAGTGGCGAGGCGTGACGTTCTATACCAATAAGTATCCAGGTTTCGATGATATCTTAAAAATAAAGTGCCACATACACGCGTACTAATAGGATTGGCAGCGACATTTCCCTATAACAAGATGTTAGCTTGTGTAACATTTAATTAGCAGGTTTTTGAAGGAAAACTACTCCTGTGCTTTCTCAAAAGGGTCGTATTAATTACTGGAGGTGCTCGTACGAGCGTGGCGCGATGTAAATGGCCGGCCACTTGGCGCCCTAGCCTCGCCGGGCCTTATTAAAAATGTTAACACGTAAATTAGACTACATGCACACGGGTGCAGTGTATTAGCCAACCAATTAAATTTTACTGTATTATAAGTTGACTTCATACGGAGACGATTGCGGAAATAAAGTTATTTCGCGCGAGGGTTGTTTTATAATATATTTTTTACCGACATCAAAAAAAGATGAGTTTTCCAATTCGACCTACTTTTTATGTACGATTTTTGTTAATACTCTCGTGTTGATTTCATATTTATTTTATCTTGGTCAAATTTGCTATTTTTGCGGAGTAAAAACTTATAAATTGAATTCTTTTTAAATCAATAAAATAGGATTTAATTATCAATAAGATAGAAATTAATAAGTTTTGCAAGATAATTATTAATTTCGTTAGAATTTTAAAATTTGAATTTTTAATAGATAATATTAAATTATTAGGTATGTTTGTTTTATTTCGTTTAACTAAAAATAAAGAAGTATTAAAGATTTTGAAATTTTATTTAAAGGGTATCATGGGCGTCATAGTATACTCAATAAAGACCATAGTACAGTTAAAGTCTATAAACAACGGTTATCACTGTCACAGGTGGGCCGTCAATTTGTTTACATTCTAAGCATTCTAAGAGGTGCATTCTAAGTTTCATAAAAATAATTTTTTTTACCTACCACTAAGATTTGAAGTAAAATACTATATTGAACATTGTAAGTAGGTCTGCGTGGTTGTTAACACGATTACTTAAAAGGCCATATCAAAATTGCGACGTAAGGATTGAAACATTTTCGTACACAAGTGTACTTAGGAACGAGGAAATTTACTCTCAACCGAGACAACTTATTTATTTTAAAATCATATATTTTTACTCCGTTTTTATTATGATACACTATATTATTCCAGCCGTGTGGTCCCGGCATAGCATGGTCCACCCCTTCCTTTACCGTGAGTGGCGTAAGAGGCGACTAAGGGAATTTCAAACAGTTCAATCATTATCATCATCAAATCAGCCGTTGACTGTCCACTGCTGAACATAGGCCTATTCCCTTAGTCACCACTTACGACATCCACGGGAAAGGAAGGGGTGGTGTATGTCGACACCACACGGTCAGGTCAATATCTCTTCAAATTTCTGATTATTTAGAAATAAGTTTGAATTCTCTAATGTAACCATATCTGAACATAGATCTTGCCATATCTAATTGAGATACCTGGAACTTGCTTATATGGCTGTAGCTGTATGTAAGTATATAAATCTATGTTTAGGTAAAAAACATAAAAACTATTAAAAAGTATCTAACGCACACACGTTTACTTCTCTAACCAAACATTTTCTTCTAAAGACTCGACGAACAAATCTGAATGTTGCCAGTCGTTGCCGTGTGAACACTAAAAAGGCAAACCTAGGCCAAGTGTACACCCTCGTGTCGTGCTACTAGTTGTATGTGTAAAAAGATTAATTGGAGTGCCGTGTTCTAACAATTTACGACGCCTCCGCTGCCGGCCCGCCGCAGACCACTTCTGAGCAACTTAATTAAGCGAAATAACTCAAATGAGTCACCGTTTGCTAATTAGTACTATCGTCGCTTTGGCTAATTCCGCGAGCGGGTCTTTGTTTGCGCGCGTTTCTTTGACGCAGCGCACCAAAAGAATTTTGTTGCGTCTTTGAGTAAAGGATGTTTGTGTTTGCCGGAAGAGTTTGTATTTTAATATTTTATGTAAATAAACTACAGTTTTCTGAGCCAGTTGTAAGTATATGTGAGGAATGCTCAAAAGACGTGAGAGCTCTCGCCGCTAGGGCTCTTGAGATGTCCTACACGTCAACAAGTGGCCAGCAGTGTGTTGACAGGCTTACGTTTGTTCCATCAATTGTGTTCTATGTTTAAAAGTGTTCGATGTAGGATAATAAATTAATTTATACTATTCTCAATCTAAGTGTACTCGTATTTTATATAAACCACCTGGTCCGTAAACAGTTTATTGAATTATTAGCGTTTCGAAATCTGAAATTGGAGAAACAGGAAATAATGTGAATTCGCTTATTTAATCTAAATCTATACTACTCATTAAGATTAATAAAAACTTTTTAATTTATATGTATTGTTTACGCGTATAATTATTTTTAAAATTTAAAGGCCTGTTCTGACGATGGACTCTTTGTTCATAGACAAAATTTAGCTGTGTAAGCTGTGCACTTAAAATTGTTTTTCGTCCGATTTAAAAGTCTAGTAGGTAAATAAGGCAAACATTTTGTTTGCGGTCCCTCGTCTGCGGAGCCCATAAAACACACGAGTACATACGAGTACGTTTGGTAAGGTAATTAAAATTTTATTTTTATTATTATTGAACTAATGTTTTTATCGATATCGAAAAGGCTATCGAAGTTTGACTTTTATAATCGTGTACTTGATTACAATTTTATCTCATTATACGTAGAAAAAATAATTAATTTTTACAATTATTAATAGTATACATTGTTTACATAAATCTGTAAATTGTTTATATGTATTATTATTTTTTTTTTGTAAAACAAAAGCATCAATTACAAATTTTTAAACTATTTAATAACCAGTTGATGACCTGTATGCAGTTAAAACTTTCAAAAATCTACAAAATTTATTTATATTAAAATTAAATGGATCCAAATGAGAATGTAAGTTAAAAGTGACTCTGTAATATAATAAATAAGGACTTTAATTAAACGCAACGTTTTTAAGAATACGATGAAATAAAACTGCCTTATAATTTTTTTATCTCTTAAATTTTATGTGTATTTAAAAAAAAATTAAAGAGTTTCTCTGTCTATCAACCTATCTATAAATGTTTGCCAATTGTTAAAATCGATTTTAGCAATAAATTTTTTACAGTATGGGATTCTTGGATCACTTTTTTACCATGTTTTATGACGACTTTGATTATCATATGGATTTACAAAAATATACACTTATTACAACATAATTACCTGGCCTCTTAAAACATCACCAAAAGCCAAACTGTGGTTGCCAACCCGCCTGCTAAGAGTGGCAGCTACTGGCAAAACCCACCTTATGAGGGAGGCTATGTTCAGCAGTGGACAGTTAACGGTTAATACAATACAATACTTTATGTCTATCTATCAATTATCAATTTTTTTATACAACTTAGAATGGCAAACAAGCTGACGGTCCACCTGATGAAAAGTGGTAACCGTCGCCTATAGACATGAGCAGTTCCATGGATATGACAGAGTATACTGTTTCACCCATGATATCCCCATGCGTTGCCATTCCTGAGGACTCAGATGTTATTCCTCTGTACCCTGTAAATTCACGCCATGTCCCACCCTTCAAACCGGAACACAGCTATGTAAACACAACTGCTTTACGGTAAAAACACGAATGGGACAGAGGTATCCAAGCAAACGACTTTTGTACAGTCTCTCTCTGGTATCCATATTATAAGGTCTGCTTAGTTTACGACTAGATGGCGTGGTATTAAATCAAAGATTGTAATTTTATTGGGGAAAACAAATGAATGACATCCGAATTTAAAATCGTGTACACCTATACGTAGGTCGGACACCTTGGTAATTACCTTTGTTCGTCTAGAACCCTCACCCTTTCAGTTTTATTCAGATGTTTATCGCAAGGAAATGGCCGTTTTCCGTTGGTCACAATGCCTCCATTAGTGGACAATACTAATGGACTAAGTTGTGTGAGATTCAGAAGAAAATATTTATATGAGTGCTACATACACTGTTATGCGAGGAGGGGAAAGGGATTGTTAGTAATGGGGTTTAACATGCCCATTGCAATACCCTATTAAGTTGACCACGTGGTCAATTCTTCTAGAATTCGTTAGGATGGGTTAACTCTCCTGCTTTCATCTTCATCTATCATCTCTCACTGGTGCCCCGCCAGCGTATACCTATAACGCAAGCGAGGTTACCATTGCATTATTTATCGCCCATTAAAAAAGTTTTAGTTTTAAAGATCGCAAACACGACTAAATAAGAAAGGTTTTGTTTTTCAAATAGGTATTTCAAACTATGTAAATTATAATGTAAAACTAGTTTAGTGTAACATTAACATAGCCAGAGTTGCCAAAGTAAATTTTGATTTTTACCCAAACTAATATTTTTTTTCTTAAACGATATATTTTTTAAGACTTCTATCGCCATATTCTTATAAAATTCTAGCGAAATTTTGACACTTAAGTTATATATGACTTCTAAATATCTAGGACAAAATGTTATTTGATCCTCATAGTATTATTTACTCAATACAACATTCCATAAATTACGTTTCACGATATTGCGAAAACAAAAACAATATCAGTTTATCACTGACCCGATAAATTATGTTGATCGAAACTTTTTTTTTGCTTTCAGTACAAATAAAGCAATACTTGTTACACCGAACGAGGGTCAACGATCCACATAGAACCAAAAAACCTCGCTTATCATCAAAAGATGATAAGAATAAACCGCAGGTGAACTGGGTGTTGTTATTATATTATTGGTAAAACGTGGATTTTTTTTAAAAGAGAATCCCAAGACTTATTGTTTATTATTGGTAAAACGTGTATTTTTTTTAAAAGAGAATCCCAAGACTTATTGTTATAAATGCTTATAAATTATTTGCACATATAACATAAAACAATTTAATATGTAAAAAAATATATATTGATGCTGCACTTTGGGTTTGCTGGAAGAGAACTCTTTTAGAGTTAAGATCATCTTTGACATTTGATTACCTCTGTCATATTTTTATGTATAATTAGTGTTTACAATCAAGTATTAAATATAATAAATAAATAAATAAAAAGAAAACAGAAACAGTACAAAATAATATGACTAAAAATTCGAAAAGTTTATTATTAATTTAATTTTTATTCTTTTAATGAAATTTGTACTGCTGTTTGGGTGTTTATTCCTAAGTTGATATCTGATTTGATGTACAGATGGATCACATTCTAAATCCTATTATGTATATCCTAAAAATAGGATGACTTATCTCTAATTCAGACATAACCGAGAGTTATAGCTAGTAATAAGTAATTAATTGACTATTATTTAAAATTCTATGTTATATCGTTTCATTATACAACATTACTTTTAATATATTTTTATCTATTTTTATTTAACATTTTTAAGATAATACCCAGAAAACATACAATAGGTATTATATATTAAGTACTTAACCAACATCGTACGCAAACAGTGTTATCAAAGCTTTTACCAAGTCCTAGTTTATCTAACTTAGATATGATACAAGCTTGAGATAGCGACAAAAAGCTTCAATATAATATGAAATTTTATATAACACGGTTCTGATGTGTTAAGTATACATTGACGTGAGCTTTGACGTCTGATACCATTCAGGTAGTCTGATACCGAAATATTGGAAATCTGCTATATAATAATTATTAAAAAAATATTTATATATTTTGTGAAAATGTTCGGTTGCTAATTTGAATAGATTTTAGATAATTTTGTTTTCTTTGCGGAACAAAAAACTACTGGTTGCAAAGAAAAATCTACTTTGTATGCGTTTTCATTTTCTAAATTCAAATACATATTTTTGGTCTACATTGTGTCTGGTGAGCCCTGCGAAGTGGTACTCCATTATTATCTATTAAAATAGAAATCTATCCATCGCAGCTTCAAAATTGGTTAATTTTATATAAATATTTTTAAGGTAGGTTTAATAAAAAATATATGTTTAAAATTTTTTGTTTAATCCTCGCCACAAAAAGTAAAAAAGATTTGAAAAAAATAGGTATTAAAAAGTTATTTTATATTTTCATTTCTATTTCATTTACATTTCCATAGTGTGGGGAAAGGGAGTCAAATTATCAGGTGTTGATTAGGAAATATGTGATCAATAGTGAGTACCTAAGGAAGGGGGACTTTTATCATAGAAGTGCGCGGCTTATGGCAGGTCTTATCGCGGACTTAGATAGCGAAAAATTAGTCGAGTAGAAATCAATACTCGTGAGGGATTTTTCCATATAAATAATATAACAAGTTTTTTTAATTATTTTCTCTTTGTTGCACTGTGATGATATATAACCTTTTGATATTTAGTTACATGGCAATGGAGTATTTCACAGCGCATTGGTTGAAATAGCCTAAGTATATTTTCTATAAAAATGTACTGCTTTTTTTTTAATAATATTGATAATATTCGAAATTGTATTAATGATCTTTCTTTATAACAGAATTCATCTTTAATAATCTTTTTATTTATTATTAAAAATGCAATATTTTCAGACTTACTTTAACTGATAACCGATTGGTTTTTTCAAGGTTTCTGGGTAATTTTACATTGAACGCTCAGATGTAGATGTAATTTTTTACGATAAAAAATTATAGTTTTGATAAACTATATTTTATTTGTTATAAATACTGTCGGTATTTAATATGTATATTTAATATCAAAGTATAATAAAGCAATTTAAGTATGGCAATTACAGCAACAATTTAACTGAGCTGATACATAGTCTATGGTTATGTTTATTTACTGTGACTGTAAGGGAATGATTACTGTACACAAATCTCAGGAAGGTTATTAAGAATTTTATTTATAAGAAAATATCCTTTTATTATCCTAATAACTGCCAATTTCCATCTTTGTAGTACTATTAGGTATTCTGTGTTTGTATTCATGTTCATGAATGCCCTAAGCGTTTTTCTATAATTTTCCCTTATCGATGTTTGTTATAGACTATTTTACGACAGCAAATTAAAGGCCAGCCCTTCCAATTGACTGTAATTTACGATTTTCTTATATAATTTAAAACAATCTGCAACAGCAATTCCGTCAGGTCTAAGTATACATTTCCCATAAATTTCCCCTTTTTAGTTACGTATTCTATGAACAACTACGAAAATTAAAGACAGTAAAGAAGCTTTGAAAAATTAAGGGGAAAACACGATTTTTGCGTGTATCTGTGTGTCCTTTTGCGGTGCTAAAGAAGAGTTTTTAGCAGAAATCTCGTTGACGGTTACATTTGTTGGAAAAATAGTAGTTTGCAAATTTGTAATTTTAGAAATTGTTGACAAAAGCGTTATAGATTTTTTTTTTATTATCGGTTGTTGAGAAATTTAATTTTGAAATCTTATAAGATTTGTATTCCTAAAAGGTATTTAGATCAATAGATAATGAATAAAAAGTATTATTTAATAATTTTATATGTCATATGAATACATAAATGTGTAAAATTCTAGATATTAGAGTAAAATTCCATTAAAGCAACTGTTATCGCATTGATTCTTGCCCATTCATTGCTGAAATTGCACATCTACTTGATTGAATTATCTTTCAATTCAAAATACAATTTTATAATGTATTATTATTTAAAATTAAGTTTACTCGAACAAATATTATTTCTATTCTATTCTATTTTATTAGAGTACATACATTTAGATTAGCGCATATTTCTAAAAACGCTTGGACAAAATTTTTTTTTTTATAAAAAGCTGTTTTAAAAATATAAATTTATAGAAAAAGAGGAAGATGAATACCGAGAAATAACTACATGGGACAGATAAAGGAAACACTGGGTGTCGTAGGGAGATCATAGATACGGCATGGAATAGAGACATTAATATTCTTATTGATAATTATTAAACAAAAATCATCGTTTTTTTATGTAAATATATTAATAAATATTACCAGATATATATTGCCATTTAGTTCCAAACTATGTAGAGTTTGTACTGTGAATATTGAAGAATTGTTAATATACTTAAATACTTTCTTTTTTAAATACATACACATAGAAAACACAAGAAATAACCCATATTAGAAACAGATATATTAATTAATACAAATGTATGAGGTTCGGACACTTTTCTATTGGAAAGTGAGACAATGTTATAAAATTAAACCACCTAGCCGAATCCCGCGCCTTTACCCACGTGAATTAATATGTGAAGTGCTAAGTGCTATGTACTAAGTTATCTAGGATATAATCTACTCTTGTACCAAATTTCATTCAAATCCATTTAGTAGTTTTTGCGTGAAAGAGTAAGAAATATCCACAGCCGCAATCTTTCATATTTATTATCCTATATTATAAATTCAAATTATTAAAAGTAAGAAAAAAAAAAATTAAAAAAATGACGCTTCAGCCAACAGTTTTTGACACTCGATTCTCTATCTTGATAAATACGATCTACGAGACTATCCGGGCCTGATGGAGATTATCTTTCATTTAAATTTCTCCCAAATTTTCAATGAAATATTTAGAAAAATAAATTTTTCGTCAATTTCTAGTGAAACATAATTAAATTTACTTATTATTACTAAACTATTATTAATAATAAACAACATTATTACTCCATTATTTAATTAATCCATTTATTACAAGCTTAATTTATTTAAATAAGGCATGGAAACACCGCAAAACAATGTAAAATTAACTCGTATTCGAGTAAGATAACCAAATTTTCAAAAGGTAATAAATTATTATTATATAATATGTTTTCTGTATATATATATATATATATATATATATATACAGAAAACATATTTTTTCACACTTTCCTCATCATTATGATGGTAATTTTGCGTTATAAGGTATATATTTCTAAGGGGTATATTTTGTTCTGAAAATTAACTAATTAAAAATTGTGTCCCATAATAAAAAAAACCTACTTCAATTGGAGCAAAACTGATTATTTTGATTTGAAAACTAACCTACTGAACCAATTTTGATGAAACTTCTATGGAACTAATCTGTAAACATATCCTTTCAGTTTAAAAAAGAATTTTCGAAATCGGTTTACAACTGTCATGTTACGAGGTAACAAACATATAAAAAAAAGCATACAACTCCTCCTTTTTAAAGTTGGTTGACAATACATAAAAAAATCATATTAAATTGATAACCCTTCTCTTTTCAAGTCAATAAAAAAAATATTAAAACAAATAATGTATGGGAGAAGTTTGTGACGTGCATCCGTTTCAAATCAACAATTAAGGGTTGCCACCCTTTACGTTAATGAGGAAATAGTGAATTCACTATTTCACCCTTTACTTTATTATTAAATTAGGAACTAACGGGAATAAGATGGGATTGCTATTAATCAATCGATTTAAGCGCTTTAAGCGAATTATTACCGCCAAGAAAGTTTTGCTTTTCATTAGATTTTGCTAGGGAATTTTGAGTCTTATATGTATAAAAAAACAGTGATGTTTAGTTTATTTTTAAATAGACTTAAAAAAGGAGGAGTTTGTATTTTTTATGATTGTTATCGCGTGACTCCGTTATTTATAAGCCGATTTGAAAAAATCTTTTCTGTCTGAATGGCTTTACCTTCTTAATGCGGTTTTCATTAATACATTACGGTTTACTTCACTTACCGTTTAGTATTTGTTTTACTTTAATCGGTTTATAAATTAAAAAAAAATATCATTTTAAAGAATAACATATAAAATACTATAAAATAACCGATCAGTTGAGTTGGCTGAAACTTCACGAAGGTATTAGATAAGTAATTTTCATTTAAGTATGTAATACAGTATGAAATCGGATCCATCAAGAATTACAATGGGAATGATATACGGGAACTATATAATTAGAACCTAAAGAAATCTATTATAATACAACGAAATACAAATAAACCATTTTTGTATGTTATTATTTGTTTTATTTATTTTTATTTTATGCCACAAAGACGGCAAATAAGCTTACAGCTTGTCTGATGTTAAACGCTTAAAGACAGACATGTAAGATTGATAGAAAGACAAGAAAAAACGAAATGGGCACTTACCGGAAGTTTGAGAACCACTTGACAAGCTGGGCCGTGTTGTTCTTGTTGAACTTGATGTCTGGGAAGTACATCTTGAGGACCGCGGAGCTTGGATACCGGACCCAGAAGAACATGAGCTTCGCTTTGCGCAGATGCATCGGCGTCAATGTTGAGGAGTGCACAGGAGTTAAGGTTGATCTTTGTAATATTGACTTATTTACTACTGTTAATAAAGAAACTTTGAGAACATGTGTACCTATTAAGCATTAACAAATAATCTTTGTATAAATTACGTTACAGTAAGAATCAGTTCTTGGTAAAAACTAGTTTTGACTGGAAATGTGGTTATAGTTTTATATTTTGGTTAAATTTAATTTTGACCAGATATAAATTACGACTAAGATACATAAATGTAATTATTAGATTTTGATTTGTTTTTTTTTTTTCATAAAATTAATAAAATAATCTTGTTGATTTATGACATGATTTATGTAGATATGAAATAATTATATTGGACTATAGGGCATATTAATATATAACTAACGAAATCCGAGCTTCAACAAAAACATATTTGACTTTAAATTAATTAAATTTACTTTAAATGAATAAAACTTCATAGCACTTTATAAATTAATATTTTGTGAACCCATTATAAAAACTAGTAGATATCACAAAATCAATTTCGCCTGCTAATCTAATCAAGTATTTCGACAGAGTAATTAGTAGCGACGACTAATTAATTAATTGAACCAAACCCGAAAAATAAATCAGTTAACGAAATTAACCCCAGATAACCGTAGGACGGTATAATAAACTATACTTATATCGTATTTATTTATCGTTGGACACGATAATTTTAACGAATACATATCCAGGAAACTGGGATTAATCAAAACACGAGATTAGGTATGCTATTATTTTAAACAGTGTTTATGACTAATGTATATTGAAAATAACAATTGTTAAGCTGTTATTATAAAGTCTTAATTTTAGGTTTTTTTTTTTTAGTTTGTCAATTTTTTAATGACAGAATTAATATTAAAATTATATTTAATAGATTTATATTCTAACAGTATTTTTTATTATATATAAAATATATGCTTGTTATACTCACACGATGTCTATAATATTTGAAAAATATTTTTTTTTTTATCTGAGCGTTTACTTTTGTTATTGTGGTTCAAAACTACTAATTTTGTTAAATTCAAATTTAAACATTATCAATAACAATAACAAATACTCAATAGAAGCGAATACTTAGAATGAAGTAGAGTAATATCTGATTATAGAATAGATACGTCTCTAGATTCTGTCGTAGGCGTATCGTAGGCAATGAAGCACCACAAATACTTAATCCGTTTGCATTTCTAATCTTATAATGTGCCTTATCCATGTGTGTTATTTCTACGTATGAGTAAATCGGTAACCAGACCGTTTTGTTTATAATTTAAAGTAATATGCACTGTATTTGTAAGTAAATTGAATTTATTTTAACATGTTCCGAAAAGTTGTAATGCAGTTTTTCAAATAAACATTTAGCAATTCTTTTTTTACTTTCTGTAAATAACTTATGACCTTAAAAGACTAATGCTATGAAATATGGGAAAGTATTGCGGAAAATATAGAGACCGCAGCATTTGTAGAGCTTCAAAAGTCGTAACACCTAACTACTAAGTAGGAAATAGGCGGTGACAGTCGTAAGGTTAAACACTACAGAAATAAGATATCTGTGGGCATTTGCGGCCGAGGATTTACTACTCGTATTAGCTCGGATTTCGTTTATTGTGTTGAGTTCACTTGACTTTCAATCTAGGGAACAAAGTAAATTTAATTATCATCTATTTGAAAAGGATATAGTAGGCTGAACTCCGTCGTAAGGCAGGTCTGTGGAGTTATTATCTGAGTGAGGGTCTTGTGTATCCATGTGGTGTGGATGATGCGGAGCCCCACCATGGTGCGGTACATGAGCATGGTGATGTCTCAGGTAGTCGGGCGACGCATGATGCGCTGCTGCCATTAGCGCCGGGTGTAACAGCACAGGCGCATGAGGCAGGGGTGGTGAGTCACGCTCCGGGGCCGGTGGCGATCGCGCCAACCCGCCCCCAGCCGTGAAGAATGGTGAATACGGTGAGAAAACTTGGCTCTCATGCAGCGAAGGATTAGGTATCGCCACCGATGTAGGTAACGCCATCCCACCAGGGTACGGCCGCGGGGACGGTGACTCCGGGAATTTACTCTCAGGCGAGTGCCCTACGCCCTCTCCGAGAATCCTGCTTACGGTCCGCGGCGTTATTCTAGTATCCGTCACCTTATGCCGCTTTTTCTTCGGTGTGACTACGAGACTGAGTGCCTCGTTCTGCTCAGGGTTCGGTTCACGGTCGAAGTGCCCGTTCATGGACCCGTAGAGGTTCGCAAGTGGTTTTGGCGGCGTCTGGAACATGCCTGTCGGAGGCCGCACATGAGTGCCATGTCCGGGCCCGCTCGCCTCGGTGTGCAGCGGAAATGCCGCTCCACCTGGCGCGCGGGGGCCGTTCATCTGGCTTATCAGCATCGGATTATGTGTGATAAACGGGACGCCATTAGGCGCACCCGTATGATGGACGGGTGTATTACCTGATAATTGCCCCGACGGCCGCTCCACTGGCTTCGGTGTTGGTGACTTTATCTCCAGTAGCCGCGTTGCTCGCATCAGATCCTTGTTGAGTTGCTCCGCTGCCGCCGCTGCAGCCTCCGACTGTTTTCCAATTATTCGACGCTGATGCACAAAACGCGTTACAATGGAGTCGATGAGACTGACTAAATATGCTGTGACTTCACTCTTTAGCACTTCTGCTAATCCTTCGAGGTCAGCGCCTGAAACTGGTCCCACAGGACCTGTGCTATTTCTAATCGCGTCGAGCCTTTCAGCCAGTTCTGAAGACAACGGAGGCTTTGGCGTTTGGCCAAGTTGCCGCTGCTGTGGTGAAGGCTGGTTCGATAGAGGTCTCTGTTGTTGATTATTCTGTTGATGTTGATGCTCAGAGACTTCTTTCATTCTGGCTTCTTGTTGTTCTAGAAATAGTTTTTGGCTGACATTGAGATACATCGCTGCGGCACTATTTAAGTGCTGGTGTGGGTGAGGTGGATGTATGTGGTCACTTGGAGGTAGTGGAGGTATCATAGGTAACGAACCATTGAATCCAGGTGGAAGGTGCTGATGTGCTGCTGCATGAACGTGCATTTTTGCTGACATCATTTTACTCATTACTTGTGAAAGCATGTTAGGCGTAGCATTATTTGGTATAGGAGGTGGTACCTCTTTTGCTGGCGACGCTGGTTCTGACTTAGGTACAGGATCGTCATTCTGTTCTACATCACTAGAAGCACCATCATTATCGATTGTTTCTGACTCTTGTCCCATACGATTGCACAATTGCATATATTTCTCTTGCATCTCTGCAAGTTGCTCTTGCATAGTTCTAAGTTGTGATTTTAAAGCATTCTTTTCTACTAATTTTTGTTGAATAGGTGGTCGCTCACCATCATCCTCGGATTCGTCCGATACTGTCTGTGCACTACCGCCGTGACTCGTACCATAGCGCTCCGCTGCACCATCGTGTTGCTGTGGGTGATATAATTTTCGTTTTTTGCAACCGTTCACTTGTGGCTGTTGAGGCGCAGGACTAGCACGCATAGTTGACACAATGTTTTCAACACGAGCACGTTTTACATCGAGAGGTCGCGGAGAAGAACGTTGAGCGTCACTATCACGATCCTCAGGTTCGGATTTAGGAGCGATCAGAGGTTCGGACGGCGGTGGTGCTGGAGGTGGCGAAGTGCGCGAGTCACCAGCACTGTCCAATGCTAAAAGAGCCTCATCGAGATCCGGCCGGGAGTCCCGTGAAACAGGTCGCTCTGGAGATCGCTTCTCTTTTGGCTCGTCATTATTATTATTTGCAAGCACGTTGTTATTATCTGGAGAAAGTCGCAATAACTCTTTCTTGCGATTCTGTAAAATGTCCCGAAGTACACGATGTGTTAAATCTGCACCAGCCGCTTCTTCACCGGTATCATCTTGCATAGGCGTCCGTCCAAGTAATTCGTTTAACATTTCCGCAGGCGGGTAACCCGGACCAAAGAGGCCGAAGTGTTGGCGGCCCTCGAAGATGGCGCCGTAAAGTCCTCCGCTCATGTGTGCGACGCGCGCGGGCGCGGGTCCGTTCGTCGCGAGAGTCGAATAAGAATTGCGCGGCTCACCGGCGTCCACGCGCTGTCTCGCACGTTTCTGTTTCTTCAGCAGTTTATCCGAGTAGGGCGCGTGTGAGTCGGCCTCCTCCTCCGATGACATCATAGGCGAGGCGCGCCGCGATTGGCTGTGCGGGCGGCGGGCAGGGCCCCACCGCGCTACTCGCGCCGCATCGCCCGCTCTGTAAGAAAGGAGGGGAGCACGATCACACCTGCTCTTGGCGTGCCGAGTACGCGTCGCGCGCGCTCGTGCTAAGACTTTATAAAGTTACGACGCGACGAGTCTTATGAATGAGTTATATAAAACTTTAATACTAGCAACTTTCCATAAACTAATAACTGTAGATATTTTCCATAGGTGTCACAATGATGTATTATAGTATAATTATTTATATTACCCCTGAGTACACTATATACATTTCCGTACACATTACGATTAGACTATCGATTTTATGATAACAATCTACCTCAAAATTCAAGTTTTTATAATAGTTCTTATTAGTGTGTACATTCAATGAAGCATTATTGTTTCGATTCGAATATTTCTCGTAATGGTCAAAGATAAAATAAAATCGAACAATAAAATTACCGGCGCAGGACAAGGAAAGCGATTGGGGCTAAAGATAAACTATTTTCCGTCGTTTCTCAGATTAGTCATAAATTCGATCAAGCTTTCTGGTTATTACTACAAAAATTATGTTGGTAGCCCTATTATATTATTGGTAGTAGGTATTATTCAAAATAATAATAGGTACTAAAATTGGATAATTATTTTTTCATTTAGGTGGTTCATGATAATATTTAGCTTATTTCATTATTTTATTATGCCTTATATAACTTTCGTGTTCGTGTACTATTGACTTAGAAAAACTTATAAGAAATTTTTATCTCTTATAAGTTTACAAGTATACAATAGAGTCAAATCTAGGAATATTCTGGTACAGCCGATTTTTATTTATAAATAAAAAAAAAACACATTTTTGTAAAAAGAAAAACAATAATTTTACAATCAATACTTTACTTATTATACCTAAGTACAAAAAAACAAGGTATAATTTAATTCGAAGTACATAAGTAGATAGAATATTTACTCATAAAATTGAGCTGTAGGTATAATGAGAAAAAAGATGGGTATCTGATGCGTGTAATCTGACCTCAACTGGTCATCAAAAACTGTAGATAAACAGTAGGTACCACACGTGACAAAGGCTGGCCACAAACATTAATTTCTTTTGGAGCGTGACTCCGTTTTCATAGAGTACAATGAAGCTAAAAAAGTCAGGAATAATTCTGTGAGACACGCGTTGTTTGGGCGCGAGTCCATATTGTGATACGATACGAAAGTGCTAAATATTTGGCATTGTATTCATCTTTGGTTTGCCTTTTCCCATTTATTTGACATAGCCAGACCCTGGGCGCAATACTTGGTACATAAATCATACCGAGAAGATTAAGCATTGTTAGTAATGTTAGTAATAGTAATATCCTACTTCTTATTGTTAGCAATTATTTTAGTTTATTGCTGGGAATTTGGAAAACACGAGAGTTTTATATAGGGCCACGTGGAGGTCGACCTAACAAGTTAAATATCAACATATACCGACAGCGCAGGCCAGATTACCAATCCATTGTCACTAATTAGAAAAAAAAAATAGTTTAAATATACCTACATACGAGTTTATTGCTAGCAAGAGAATGTCATGATTGCTGACTTATATTTAGATATTCTTGACGATGACGCACTTATTTCTAACTAAAAGAATTATCATATTTCGCGGAAAAGGTTAGTAGACTGAAAAAAATATTTAAGTAAATATTGGATTCTATTGAAAACCGAATTTATATAGTGTATGTATAACAAACGTGTATGTAGGTAAAACAAACAAGGTTTAGTTAAAGCCTTGAGGGAATATAATTACGAGAAAAAGGGATCTGCGACAAAAAAAATATGATTCGTTCTAAACTCGAATTTATTTTTAAGTAGTCGTTCGCTACTACTTCTTCTTAATAGAAGTTTCTGTTTTGTTATAATGAAGGATATAAAAAAAAAATTTAGACCTTTTCTAGTCTTAAATTTTTCTTTTTGTTTAATAATTTTGCGCTAATTATATCTACCTAGTTGAAATATTTTCTTAATACGGATAATCAATTTCTCTTATTTCTATAATAATATTACTGGATACCTTGTGTCAGTGGATTTATTTACTGTATCAGCCATTAATTGTCCATTATTGAACATTGCCTCCCCCAAGGGAGATTAAGGTAAATTTTGTCAGTAGTGGGCAACCGCAGTTAGGCTTTGTGATGTTTTAAAAGGGACCTAAAGAGGGAGCTGTCCATCCTTCGACCATTCAGTTTCCTTCATCGTCTCTTACACTCACAAGAAAGGAAAGGATGTTCTATTCTATGCTGGGACCACAAGGCACAGATTTATTTATATTTTTATTTAGGTATTTATACTACTGAGCCATGATTCTTCTTGATAAGGGAATGAAATGAATAAGTTACAACAAGTACTTGTATTAATTAAGACTTTACAAAATTTCGAAATATTGGACTTTGTACCTTACCCTTTCTGTCCAACGACTGAAAAAGTAAGGTACGACGCTCTGGTAACGGATACAGATTCATCTTTCGACTTTGACAACATTCGGCTACAATTTGTGTATGATTGACACGGAGTTTACTAATAAATAATAAATTTTAAGCACTTGTAATAATCAAGGCATTTTTTATTTTTCGTAAAGTTGAACTTACTTCCATAATCTTGTACCTTACCTTTTCTGCCCAACGACTGAAAAGGTAAGGCATAAGATTCGGACAATGGACACAGATCCATCTCTCGTCTCTGGCAACATCCGGCTGCAATTTGCGTAGCACAATGAGATGATATCAATGGCGGATGACTTCCGATGCTGGCGTGACCAACCACTTGCGACCGCCGTCACGGCTCGCCTGCTTGTGTCACCGTGGAAATAGATTATTGGGAAATTACGTTTATGTCTGATATTTTTTAGGTATTTTCAATACTTTTTAAATGTATACCTACCTATGTACACCTTGTAAAGACAATATGATATAGAGGTATTGTTTTTTTTTTATTTAACTTAGAATGACAAATAAACTGATGACCTACGTGATGAAAAATGATAATTGTTGTGTACAAACATTAATCATTGATATCATAGAATACTCTGACGTCCATTGTACCCATCATATGTTGCCATTCATGTGTTATGCCTCCGTTAATCCTGTAATTTCACTGCGACCTGCCTTTCAAACCGAAACTTAAACAAAAAGGTACAGGTATATGAGTGGGATAGAGGTACCCATGTATACGACTTTGTACAAAGTCTGGTCTTGTAGATCAGACACATTAGATCTTGGTATTTTAACAAGATAGTAATTTTACGAATAAGTATTCAAGACGACGCTCAAAAAATCATTCTAACGATATACATATATAAATGTTTATTATACAAATATGTAGATACTTTGGGCGTTATATAATTAAAAAAATAAATAAAACCTAATTTATTTATTAATTTTCAATTAATTTTAGGTACGTATTAAAATTATAAATATAACACCTAAAGTTAAACACTTTCAAGAAAATATTTTTTTACTAGTATTTTAATATCTACTAACATTATAAATAGCTAAATATCAGTATCTACATATTTATCTATGTATCTAAATGCACAAAACATACCTACCTACCTATGTATAGATTATCTCACACCCTACTAGTTACGTTTATGATAATTTGCGGTCATTTTGTGACTATTGCGAGAGTAGAGATTGCGAGATGCGTACAAACTGCCACACAAGTTGATCAATATCCGTTTTACAGTATATCGGCTATTTGCAGATAAATCACATGATTTAATATTAAGTACGTGATACATATAAACATACGGCTCTATATATGTTTTTTTTGATGGCTGAAAATGGTATGATAACCCTGCCTGCGCTAACGATATACGCTTGCGGAGCACCAGTGAAGGGTGATAGATGAGAATGAAAACAGGCCAGTTAGCCCATCATGATGAATTCATCAAGAATTAACCATGATAGTTTCCAGGGAGAACCGCGAGGAGGTCGACCTGGTTGGGTATATTGCTAGCAATGGGATTCTCAGTCTCCATTACTAACAATCCCTTTCCCCCCGCTTTATACATGTTTGCATTATAATAAAATATTTTAAATTAAAATTATAAATAATCTTATTAAATGCCCTTTTCTTTTCGCCGTGTGGTTCCAGCATAAAATAGGCCACCTCTTAATTTCCTGTAGGTGTCGTAAGAAGCAATTAAGGCAACTTAATGGTTGAAGAATGGGCAGCAGTATTCTTCTTATAAGATCACTAAAAGTCCAACTGTGGTTGCCAACACGTCTACTAAGTGTGGCAACTACTAACAAAACTCTCTTTATGGGGAAGGCTTATATTCAGCAATGGACAGTGACCGCCTGATATAATTAAATAAATTTAACGTAAGGTCTCCTTAGATGAATTCTAGAAATAGTAAGTTATTTAATATGCCTTTTGCAGATTCAAATTATATAAGTGAATTCTTAATTTAAAGGAAAATATCAAAATATGAATATACAACCACTCTTTGGAATCAATTTCCAGCAGCAGTATTTCCGAACCGATACGACAACATAACCTTCAAGAAAAGAGCATATTCCTTTTTAAAAGGCCGGCAGCACACCTGCAATGCCGTAGGTGTTGTGGGTGACCATGGGCGGCGGTAGTCACTTACCATCAGGTGAGCCGCATGCTCGTTTGCCCCCAGTGTTGTAAAAAAAAAATCTAGTTTTACAATAAGAGTCAATATTATTTATTAAGTAGATATACTTTTTAATACTTATGCATACTAATATTTTACGAGTTCAGCTAGAAGATTAAGTTGAGAGGAATTGGCAAGAACTTCGGCTATTTATATTTACGATTCAAATTCGATATTTTTTTAGGAAACTTGATATACTGCTATAATTGCCTATTGATTTGTTTTAATTTTTTCTTTCGAACTCGAGAAATTCTTTTTTAAATACTCACTACTTCTTATAGTTGATGGGAATCAGAATTAATTCATCCCAACTAGTTGAGCTTTTGAAGCGCTAAGAAGCAAGATACAAATGCACTTTCACATTTATTATTTACTAACTATATCTCACGGTTTCACGTGCATGGTTCAGGACATAAAGCATCCTTTGTGCTAAATTAAGATATAGTCTTCCTACCTACCTGTGTATTAAATTTCATTAAAATCCGTTCAGTTGTTTTTGTGTGAAAGAATAACAAGCATCTATCTAATCTTAAAAACTTACGCATTTATAATATTAATAGGTATAATTTCGTTTTTATTAATGGGTGATGATGGAATATAGTAACCCTTCCTGCACTATCGGTATACACTGGCGGACCACTAGTGACTGATGATAGGTGAGGATGAAAAGATAGGTCAGTTAGCCCATCGTGTTGAATACACCACAGTGATGAATTCAGCACGATGGTTTCCAGGAAGGACCACGTGAAGGTCGACCTGATAGGGTATATTGCCAGCAATGGAGCCGTGAAACCATTACTAACAATCCCTTTCTCCCCTGGTATAATTTAGTTAGGATTGTAAAACATTAGAAACATATTAGGTGTGAATATCTTTATAAATTTATTAAGATATGATCGTATATATTTGATAGTGTGATATGGCCCTAAGATATACCATAGTTTGTCGCTTTCCTCGTAAATATTTCAATGGCCACGGAATAGTACATCACATTAGTCAACTATTGGGCGTACTGTACGTGTGAGTCGCTGAACCGTCTCGGAATTGTTCCGGTGTATCCGGTCCTTTATGTTTTTTTTTTATTACAAGAGGCAGGTCGATATACCATAGACAAGTACCTACTCTGAGATTTTTATTGTGTAGAGAGAATTTTTTTTTCTACATACAGTTTTCAAGCTTTTATTTGTTTGAAAATTATTACATACAAGATAAATGAGACATTTTATAATATTTGGTTGGATTTTTCCGCATAAAAACAGTTTTTTTTTATTGGGATTATCCTTCTTTCAGGTTTTTCCAAGAGACTACAGCATGTAGTTCTTTAAAAATGAGTAAAGATGTTACTTCAGGGACAGTAGCCCACGCGTAATGTTGCCCCTGGTATTGCAGGCGTTTATAGGTTACAGGAACCGCTTACCATTACGTAGGTTTGATGGGTGCATGAGTTTTTTACCATCTCAGTGGTATAAAAAAAATCCCCCAGAGCAGGACATTGGGTATTTTCGAACATTTTTATTTATATAGACACTTGGCAATTCACTATGTAAGTCACTATGAAAGAAAGAAATAAAGCCACGATACAGAAGCATTATATAGAAGTAAGATATAGAGGTATTATAAAATATGAACATCAAATTCCAATAATTATTGAATAATTGAAAAATTTCAAAGCGAGTGAGATATGAACCCGCTCCTTTTTTTATACAACTTAGAATGGCAAACAAGCTGACGGTCCACCTGATGGAAAGTGGTAATCGTCGCCTATAGACATGAGCAGTACCATGGACATAAAAATAAATACACACACATACTATTTCGCCCATGATACCCCCTATGCGTTGCCATTCCTGAGGACTCAGGTGTTATTCCTATGTACCCTGTAAATTTACGCCATATCCCACCCTTCAAACCGAAACACAGCCTGTATGGCTGCTTCACAGTAGAAACACGAATGGGACAGAGGTACCCAAGCAATCGACTTTTGTACAAAGTCTCCCTCCTATATTTCGAATTTACCTTCTTTTGAACTGATGTTATGTATTTGATTCCATTTGGAATGAAAGGAAACGATGACCTATTATAAGTATTTTTACTCTGTCATAACTCAAAATATACATTTGTAATTGTTTTTTTTATTTATACATTAGTGTTTTTACTATATTCATGCCATGTGTTTTATGAAGTAGGGAGAGAGGTTATCTACACTTATGTATGTAATATCTTATATTATCCACTGTTATTTATAAATATAAAATATATATAAAATAGGCAAAATTTTTCATTTAAAATAATGTATAGGAGATTAAATAGTTTAGGGCGGTTCCAAACGCTGTACTAAATAGAACGCATAGAGCCATTCACCCCACGTTCGTGCAAGTTGTGTATCGTAATTTCATCGTGCCGGAAACAATTCCGGTAATTACCGGATCATGAATAAACAATGCATTGTCAAATTGTGATACATACCGGTATAAGGGCATTCTGAACCCAACAACTAATAGGTTGACGATTTTATATTACTTTTTTTATTATTTTTTTTCTGTGATTAATAAAATTAACATAAAAACTTATGTAAATCCATACATTAATTTTCTGTTATCTTATAAACCATGTGAAGATATTTAGTTAGATTATTTTATGTTACTTAAAATAGAAAATACGTTAACAGCCCACTGTGACTTTTGTACAAGGTCTCCTTGTGGTAGATATTTATTATTTGTGTTTATATGAATGATTTTATTAAAAAAATTTTTACTTCAATTTACATAATCTACCATATCATAACAACCCATTCGTACTATTAGGTAGATACGTATCTTTTACTATTAAGGCAGGATATAAACCTGCAATTATCACGATGGCCAAGCGACTTGGCTCAGTTTTGGTTTACCATAGCATTGTACCTGGATGTTTCCCTTTCTTACACTGATGTATTATTAGTACTTAATCCCTTAAGTTATTTAAGATATTCTTGAGATGTGAAATAGCGGTAGACTTGCTTGTATTGTATTAAATATATTAATAATACATACATACATATTAAATTTGTACGAACTGTTAAATTTATACAAACATATTTTGTATTAGTGAAAGTATTGAAAAGACATACATAGACTGTGTGAAAGATAATATGGCCAGAACGTAAGCGAATGTGGAAATAATTGCGAATAGAGATGAATGGAAGAGGAAAACAGTTAATTTGTAATTATTTTATATAATATATTGTACGCTTATACAGCAGGATATGGAGATACTATTTAATTGATGTAATACCTTAACCTGACATATGATCCCCAATAAAGACATTTGGATTTGTAAAACATATTACGCCGAGGGGAATGGGATTGTTAGTAATGGAGAGTGAGAATCCCATTGCTAGCAATATACCCAACCAGGTCGACCTCCTCGCGGTTCTTCCTAGAAACTATCATGGTTAATTCCTGATGAATTCATCATGATGGGCTAACTGACCTGTTTTCATTCTCATCTATCACCCTTCACTGGTGCTTCTCCAGCGTATCCCATTAGCGTAGCCGGGGTTACCGGTTACCATACCATTTTCACCCATAAAAAAAAAACATTGCGCCATCTTCAAATATTGGGATAGGGGCAGGAAGAAAAAGAACAATAAAAAAGTGCCTGCTTTTTTATTAAAGTACAGAGTTGTCATTTGAAGGTTTGATAGATATAGTTATCGTCTTAATCGTACCGTGTACAGATGCCCTACAGCACAAGATGTAAAGCGGCCCATAGACGACAGTGCCGACATGTGGTCGACATGACCTGTTGATTTCTACCCATATAACGCCAATAGTGATGTGCTTCTGTGACATATGTGATGTTATGTTATCGATGTATTTAACAAGTAAATACCAGCATACAATTAACAAATATTTAAGCTCTGCATACACCATTAGGGTTAAAAATCCGTGAGATTATATTTTTCTAATCCTACTAATACTGTAAATGTGAAATTACAATATTAATAGGATGATTTGAAGGATGATGATTAGTAGGATGATGATATTTGGGAGCTAATATATTTATTATTTTTCTTAATTTTTTTTTAATTACTAATTATATTTGTATGAAATATGGGATAAAGATAGATTATATAAACTAACTTAACACACAAGATATTTTATAAAATGACTCATATGAGATAAAACTAAAAATAGCAAGTTACTAATAATTCATGATAATTGTTATATTCATCGTATCTGTCGTTACCTGTCTACTGCTAAAAATAGGGCTTCCTTATTGACAGTCATAAGGAACAGAGCCGTTCCTCATGACGTACCATTGGAGGAAATTTTTGCCAGTAGTTGCCACGCTTGACAGACGGGTTGACAGCCGCAGTTTGGCTTTTGGTGATGTTTTAAGAGGGAGGCTGCTGCCCATCCCTCCACTATAAGCTCTCTTAGTCGCCTCTTAGGAGAGAGAAAGGGGTGGCCTATTCTATGCCGGGACCTACACGGTAATTTTTTTAACAGTCATTATTATAGATATATTATTAATTAGATAGGACTTAATTATATTGTACCACTTATTTACATATCGTCATAGTAGAATACTGACGGATCTGACAAATATTACATATATAGATCCGTCAGTATTCTACAACTATGAAGATATATGTATATGAAAAAGCTTATATTAATTTTAATTATATAATTGTAAAATATTAATTGTAATAATAATACGTATACGTACCTGACGTAGTCTGTTATAAACCGTATATTTTATATTTATCGACAATATGCTATTCACCCCCTAAATACTCGACACTAGTGCCGCAACCCGCCCCTGTTTAATTTGGCGTGACCCAACGATGTCTAATTTTTACAGGAACTTTCCTTTCCGTGAGCTGGCGGTTCCCACGAGAAGGGAAATGTGCAAGTCTTATAAGAAATCCTGCTAAATGTTCGCTTTTCAGTACAAAGCGGGAATAATCAAAGGGTTGTTGAGATTTTATGATCATTGTACAAGATTTTAATGCATTATAAATTATGAAATAGGGTTGTAGCTGTTATAAATAATTGATGTGGATAATTCTTGGATTAATTATTATTTACAAATTGTTCAATAAATTTTAAATATTTTATCAATTGCCGATATTAATTATAAAACTAAAATGTTAAAATATCAACTAAAATGATTAATTAAGTCTATTTTTCTAAATCGTAAATAAATATAATTTTTAGTTTCTAAAAGACAATAGGATGTTTTTAATTTGTATGTATTTTTTTTGTATGGAAGTAATATCTATAAAAAACAATATTTATTACTACTATGTTGGTTACATATTAATTTTTTTTACGATTTAGGTAGTTTTTTTTCTTTTGCAGAATAAATTTCAGCTTGTCAACATCTCACGAGAAACATTTATTTCTCTATGACATCCAGAAACATTATTTCTTACTACAAATGTTGAAAATTTCATTAAAATGTCTATTAATGCATTGTAATAAGTTAACGATAGCATCGGACCCATATGGTACCACCCCCGGGGTTGTGTAGGAATGCGTGGGAAATGCTTGCACCCCACACAATTAAGTTTATTTACCATTCTTTGTGCCACCTTAATTTGCCGGTGACTTATGGTCAGTTGTACCATATGGTCGTTCCGATACGGTTGCTAAGTTTTGAGGGAATTCAAATAAATTCTCTTAGGAACTTTTATAGATAGACTTTTTTCTATCTACGACTCCATTCGCGTGACTAAGATACCTATATTGTTTGTTTGCCCGGGATAAAAAGTAGTTAACGTTATTTGCTATACCAAATAAGTACTACAAGCTGTCATGGGCGAAACACTATGTTATGTCTATAGTACTGCTCGTGTCTATAGGGAACGGTTACTGCTTTCCATCTGGTGGGCCGTCAGCATGTTTGCCATTATATTTTTTATGCCAGTTATGGTTATGCCAGTATTTGCTATGTTTAGCAGGCAGGTTGGCAACCGCAGTTAAGCTTCTGGCTCTATCTTTCGACTACTAAATTAATTTGATTGCTATTTATTTATTTGAACAAGTGGCGAGCTTAATGCCGTATGGCATTCTTTACTAGTTTACCGTGGTATTCCGTATTGTATAATATATTAAAAAAAAAACACTTGTATAAATACAATAACGTAGCACTGTATTTTGTTATTAAACATTATTTTTTTTATTATTATTATTTGTAAATAAAAATAAATAGAGTTATTTTCTCTTCACAATTCATTACAGTGAAATACAAAATAATTCATTATACGTCTACATAAGCTTTAGCTGTATATGGACGTTCCTAGTCTTTCTGGAGAATCTACAAGTATTTCACTGATTTCTTAATCTAAGAAAATTCCCGCCAATTATAAAGAAAATGGCGGACACAATGACAATTCTTTAGACTATGGAAGGCGTTGAAGGCTGCTAGTGTTAATAAAGGCCACTGGACTGGATAAAACATGCGAGATATAATAGCTGGTTTCATCGCGTGTCATAAGTAATTTTAATATTTTCATACATAAGAATTACATACGTTTACATACTTACCTATAATCTAAGCCTATAATATTCAAATAATTTGACCATGTCTCACTACTATGTTGATAAAGATCATAAAACAACGTAAGTTAATATAATACATATAAAGAAAAATACTTTAATGTTCAAATATTTTTGTGTACTATTACATTGATATACATATTATAGATAGAAATTGATAAAACAAAGTACATATACTATAATAACATGACCCATGTATAGCAGTTCTAATGTTATCAATTTTAATGCTAATTATATCTGCTAATTTATTTATTTCTTCTGCAAAGAACTTGACTTTCGCAGTTAAGGTCTTGGCTTGATTTTTGATAATATAGAATATGGTTGTAGTATTAAGATATGGGTGTCATAAATAAATATCATATATTTAATAAAAAAAAATGTAAATCTAATTTATATATTTAAAATAAATTGCCACAACGCGTTGTGGAACTACAGAAAATAGTACAATAAGAGCATATCAAAAATGGTTTTTATAAAAATTATAATTTGTTGATTTCTGTTTTTCATTATTTCGTGATAACAAACGGATCTTATCAAATTTACACCCGTTTTGCGTGAGAAAATAAGAGATAATTATGATGTTGGTATCAATTATTGATTATGAAACATTACCTATATAAAGGGAAGTAGAAATTATTCCAGTCATTCACATCAGTGTAATTTTAAGTGCAGTAAAACTCATTTATGTACTATCTGTAATTTCCGCAGATTGTAAAGTTCTAAAATGTCTTCCTTCAGCTGTACCTAACGAAGTTTCATACTTCCCTACATTGATGAGGCAGAAACATGGAATCATTGTCTAAAGCTTTAGTAGAAAAATTTTGGGTTTGAAAACAACATGTGTTTTATAATAAGTGACATACATAGGCACATTCTTTCTACATTTAATAAGCGCTGAACCCTGGCGTCTCGAAATAAAGAAACATTTTTACAAAAGAATAGCACTTGGTTGGATTCAGGGTATTAGGTGAATTTACCAAACTTCGATCAATATCCTACACCATCAACTTCTGGCCAACGAGGAAGACTGGGCGTAGCTTATGGAGACTCCTCAGATTCTATCAAGAAGAGAAAAAATACTCTTCTACTCGAAGAATATGGCTTTGAGTACATCAATAAAGCCTACGTGCAGGGACTACGTACCATAAACGTAAACTGCGTCAATTTTATTTTACTAGTGAAGACAAAAACATTTTTTTAACCGACTTCAAAAAGAAGGAGTGTCTCAATTCGGTTGTTTTTTTATGTTTGTTATCCCATAACTCCGTCAGTTATAAACCGATTTGGAAAATCCTTTTCATATATGTAAGGTTATTAAGTATTCTTAGACCTCATAATTTTTTTTTCTCAAAATTAATAGTTTATTTTTGAAATCAAAATAACTAGTTTTGTCAAAATAAAATTGTTTTTATTTATCGAACACAATCTTAAATTATTCGTTTAATAAAATTTCTCAAAATAATTATTATTTTGACAATTTGTGTTTCACTAAGCATAAGTACTATGATATTTTCTGTGGTAGTCATCACGTGTAATATGTACTGACAAAGTAAAAATTGGTTCCTTTATTATTTCATAGATATGACAAAAACAGTCCAATACCAAACAGTAATCGATATTTTATTACAGAAACTTTGTAAAATAGATTTCCTATCCAAGATGACGTCAAACAGATAGCATCGAAAGACATTTAAAATAGTGTGTGTCCAGTACCAAAGGGTAAAGTCGAAGCAATCAGCATGCATAACTTATGAAGCTCGGATGGCGTGCCTTCTGGGCCATTACCGTGTTTCTATGAAAAAGGACATTTCACCCTTATCGGTGGATATCACGAGAATAAAAACGGCGATAAGATCGCCTAGGGTTTGGTATTATTACAATTTTCATATCGATAATATTAGGGTGAATCAATATTAAGTATAAACTATCGAATATCGATAAAAGTTTTATTAAATTACTAGCTTTATCAGTTGCTTCGATCGTGTAAATTATGATTTTATTCAACAATTCAGGTTGTTGGTATAGCTACAGTTACAAAAAGAAACCCTTTAAGGAACAGTTTGGAAAAAGAAATACATATACCTTAATTATGAATTATAAACAATAATTCTGCAAAGCTTGAAGCAAATCGGATGACATAATAAACAGTTTCGTATAAAAATTACCTCTAACTCACCTCACTTCTAAGTTTTTAACTAATAAGTTTTTCGCAAGAAAAAGTAGCCTATAATCGTTTTCAAGGTTACATCTATATACCAAATTTCAACATAAGGCCTGAAACCGTAACAAACAAACTCACTTTCACATTTATAATATTAGTTAGGATGCCTACCAATTAAAAAAAAAAAACACGTACATCCATATTAGAAATATGCATCGTTACTAATATTAATACGTTAAAGTGAACTCGTTTGTTACTACTAAGCACCATTATGGCTTAACAAATTACAATGATATTTGGTATATAAGTAGGTACTATTTGGGATGGATAAGGTTACTATTTATCTTGATCAATCAACATAATCTAGAAACAAGTGTGTACTAAATTGTATAGTGATTAGTAAAACTATTAAGACGCTAAGAGGTAACAAACGGTTTGACAAAAGTCGGTTTGGCCAACTCACTTTCATGTTTATAATATTAATAAGAATTCGACGTATAAAATATTATTTGTTCACACATTATCGATTATCGACACATTATCCACAAATTATCGATACCTTTAGTACAGCACTATGGTGGTGTGTTAGAAGACAGGCACTTATTAGTCGTCATTATCTACACCGCTCGCTTGACATATGGCCAATATAGTACACGAGTCATATCTGCGATGGCGACATGCGAGAGTCCACCACGCCACGCCAGTGAGGTACCTTTAATTACCCTTTGTTCAACGAACAAAGCAACCCTGAAGCGATATGCATGTAAACTAATTAAATGGACACAGGGCAGTCTTTGGAAATCTCAATCCATTTTGGCGGAGTTGCCTCTGAATCTCTAGCAATTACAATTCGGCAAACAAGTTAACGATCCAACAATCCCAATCGAAAATTGAAGCCTGTTTTATTTTTTTGTTTTGAAAATGGAATTGATGGGCTAACTGACCTGCTTTCATGCATTTGATGCCTACGAGTATAGTATAAAGATGGACTACTCAAGAGATGGTTTGTTCAGAGGTGTTCATCCACATTAAAATAGGTCAATGGCTGAACTACTTTCATGTGAATGAACTGATCTGCTTTCTCAAATTGACAAATTCCGCAAGAATTAACCACGATGGTTTCCAGGCAGAAACCTGGAAAAAGTGTGAACGGTGCTGTTAGACCCAGTTACTAATAATCCCTTCGCTCTTCACCCAAGTGATGGGATGAGGACATTGTTTTAATTGACAAAATGGATACATGCAAAGATGAAAAAAATTGTGTATATTTAAAAGAGCCAGGTTACAGGGATTTTAGTAAAAGGATCTAATATTATTGCTAATACTAAGCAATATTAGATCGACCTCCAGGCGATTCTCCCTAAACCATCACCATCGTGGTTAATTTTTGTGGAATTCGTCACGATGGACTAAGCGATCTGCTTTTATTCTCACGTATGGTCTCTAACACGTGCCTGGCCATTGTATACCGATAGCGCAGACGGAAATACCATTTCATTTGCAACTATTAAAAAAAATTATAAACATATCTATAAACTTTAGTATTTATAATTCAACAAAAAAAAAAAATAGTTTTACTGTTGCTGCATTACGGTGGTGGTCATATTTCGACAATCACACTATCATAGTCTGTTTGCTATTAATCTTTCAGCATTTGCAGCCAGCCATCATTAGTTAATAATTAATGACATATCAGTTGTTTGCGTTGCGAAACATCATGTTTGGCCTCACTCTAGTTCTTATCGTTTGTCCGTCTGTACTGAACAGAAAAACGATAAAATATATCTGGTTACAATTTAATTTAATAGCCTGAGTTGTAAGCGTTAGCGATTTCTGGATGTTTTATTGCAATTTGGTATTAGAGAGGTTCTTTTTCTCTAGCAGTGCTCGATGGTGTATGAGATGTGTATGGATTGTTTATTATATTTTCAGATGTCCGTCTCCGATACTAGAATACTTTTGTGTCGCTACAGTTATGATATGTTTTAATACATATAGTGCAAAGGAAGCGTCACAGTGTCTATGACACAGGACGAAGTTTTCGGACTGAAGACGAAACAATTGTCGGAAACGACAAAAACACAGTGAGTTCATTAATATCCCGTTACTTATGTATTGATTTATGATTTTTTTGGAAATTGGAAGGGACTATTCGCATGTCGATACTATATATAATTTTGTTATGATAAAACTCGCTGCTTTGTGATAAAATTCGAAATTAAAGTTAAATATAAAAATCATCGATTGTGACTGGATGTATAAGTTGGTTTAGTGGTTTTACACTACATTATTTTGCGATAGTTGCAGATTAAATCGTCACACAATTCAAATATTAATAATAATTCTTAATAATTGTATTTAGAATAGGTTAGCTACTATCTAGTTATAATTATGCTCCTGAGGATTATCTGAGGAGATATTTGTAATGTATATACACTGATATAGTATTGGTCTGAGTGATTTTTACAAGTAGATCTAATTATAAATATACAAAATAATAATAAGTTAACGTTAGTGTTAACGTTCTGCTAAGTTTGGAACGAGATGGCGCTGTTAAGTGTGTCCAGCGGTATTTATTATATTTTACGCATCAATCAGTTTATGACTTGGACTACTGCGCGACAACAACTCAATACCACATCTGGTCGTTTCTTATCAATAACAGAAACACGAGCCATTGTGCTGTGAAGGAAAACACTGGCCATTATCAGCATTATTATTCATACTTCCGTCCTTATATTTTAAAGTCATAAGGGAATTGAAATTAATTTTACGGTCTGACTTAGAAATAACGTTTTTTTTTTATAACTGTTTCCTGCAGATAACGAGAAGTGAGTTGTTATTTTAAGTGTTATGACCACTATGGAGTTTCGGGTATTGATCACTTAATACTGGTTTTTGAGTGTCAGATAATAAATCGCTCTGTACGACGTTGCCAGATGTGATGTTAGATTTACATATTTCAAGTATTTGTTTTCTCCAAATAGATAGGATTTCCTTCACTTTTATTCACTTATAAACTTATGCCCTTTTTCACTAAGCCTTCCAATTTATTCTCACTATCTGAACGATAAAAAGAAACACAAAGAATTTTATTCTACCAAAATTTCGAAGGTACAATAAACCTACAATAAAATTGTGAAAAGAAAATTTCCAAAATTTCAAGAGTTTTCAGAGACAACGGTCTGCAAACAGGGGCTTATTCTTGATATATGTTTTTGTTTATCATAGTACGCTATAAGGAGGAAGAAAGATCGACCTCCATTACGATTAGTGGTTTATTACTCCTATTTATAGGCTTCAAAGGCAGTGAGTTCAAATATCGAACATTAGAATAGAATAGAAAAAAAATATTTCCAGAAAAACATATACGTAGTTATAATAAAAAATATAGTAATTTTACATATAAGATGTGTCTCTTATTAGGCAAAAGAAACTGGCCCAACTGATGCTGTGAATGTCCCAAAGCAATCCCTCTCTTAACAAAATACGATAAAAATACAAACGGGTACAATTGCAAATGCATGTTACAAGAATGTACCTTTTATGTCAATGCAATATTTAACACAATACAATTAGAATGTGACATTATTTATTTATTTTATCGACATATAAAACAGTAGTTACATTTGTGATTCGGCTACGTTATAATTCCATTACATTATGTGCACAGCTTGAGTAATTCATGTAAAGCAAACACATAAAATAAAGAAAATACATAAAATGCCATAATAAATAATACAAAAACCAAATTTGTAAACAGAATGTAATTTGAAGAAATCCGGCACGGCCGTTTGAAATTATCTCAGTTCATTTTCAATTTGTATCTGAACACTGTTAATAAACCAAATTCATTCAAGAGACGTTCATACGCTCGCTTTATTCTAATGTGCTCAATGAAATGCGAGCAAGTCAATTCATTTCGTTCACTATACAATACAATGCTTATTTTAAACAAATTATAAATATAATTGTGAGAGACTGGTGCCTGAGATAGGTATAAGAATACCTGTATTACAGGTCACCAGGGCCTCACTCCGCGGGGTTACTTACTAAGCACTTGTAATACAATAAAAAATAGAAAGAGATATTTAATTATAATTTAATCTGGAAGTTGTGTGTGTGTGTGTGTGTGTGTGTGTGTGTGTGTGTGTGTGTGTGTGCGAGTAGTGTGTGTGAGTGTGTGTGTGCGCGCGCGCGCGCGTGTGTGTGTGTGTGTATGTGCGTGTCTCTCGCTGTGTGTATTTGTGTTTGTACGCATTCATATAAAAATTAAGGTAGTTAGTTATTTTCTCACATCTGTGGGATAAGTAAGGCCTCTGTAGCATCATAGTCAAGTGATTTTAACCAATTGGATATGAGCTTTTTACAAGCGTACCTATGATGTCGGTAGATTGACAACTGAGCGTTGATTTTATTATATAAGTAACTACTTAGAAAACAATAAAAATTTTTTGAGAAGCATTTTTTAAATGCTTTAGTAGAACAAACAGAATTTTTACGACGTTTATGCCTCTTCAAATTTGGATCAAACAACATCTGTGAATGTTTTTTTAGTACTGTTGATATTATAAATGTTTGCCTGACTGTTAGCACGTCCCATTTCTTATATAATTCTGTAGTAGAATAGCGAGATGGGAGTGCACCTGCAACTTTTAATATCAATCTCTGTGCTTTTTCGGCCTCCAGAAGATGAGTCCTAGCAGCACCTCCCCAAGAAGAAATACAGTACTGAATCAAAGACTGGCATAACGCAAAGTATACCATTTTAATAACACGGCGATTAGCCACATGCCTTAAGTTCTTAAAGATGTAAATAAGTTTGCGAAGTTTAGATACCAAGATATCAATATGAGCTCTGAAGTTTAATGTTTGATCTATAACTACACCAAGGTACCTGATAGTAGCTGTTCTTTGAAGGGACGGACATTGGCAAACGACAGAGCTTAAGTTCTGGCAGGAATGGGCAACTATAGTAAAAGACAATGGAGGTAAGAGGTTTTTCCTGAAACCAAAAGCTATATATTTACTTTTAGTGACATTGAGAGTCAGAATATTACTATGAAGCCAGGCACATACCTTATCAAAACCTTGTTGCGCACTTTGGAAAACACTTTCCCAATCATCACCGCTGAAGAAGAGAGCCGTGTCATCAGCAAAGGTAAGTATACGACCATTTTTAAGCTGGATTTCACACAATTCATTAATATATACGAGAAATAGCGTAGGCCCAAGTATACTCCCCTGTGGAACACCAAAACATATATCAATTTCATCACTAATCCAATCATCAATCTTTACCCGTTGCTTCCTGTTTGATAAATAATCCTTAAAAAGCTTCAAAGGAAGACCTCGTATACCAATTCTTTCAAGTTTCTCTACAAGTAAAGGAATAGAAACGGTATCAAATGCCCGGGCCAAGTCAAGAAATATCGTAAGACATTTCTTTCCTTCATCAAGGTTAGTAACAACTGAATTAGTTAGTTCATGTACAGCTTCATCTGTTGACCTTCCAGAGCGAAATCCAAACTGAGACGAAGATAGGAGAAAGTTTTTTTCTAGAAAATGGATTAGTCTTTTATTCAACAGCCTTTCCAGAACTTTGGATAAGGTAGGGAGAATTGAGATAGGTCTGAAATTATCCACACAGTCACGATCACCACTCTTATGTACTGGTTTAATAAGAGCAATTTTAAAAACTAAAGGAAATACACCTGAAGCAATTGCGAGATTACAAATATAAGTTAAGGGAGGAATAATTGCATGCATATATCGCTTAACAATTGTACCAGATATTTGATCTATTCCTGCTGAGCAACTATTTTTCAAGCCCAAGATAAGTTGTTCAATCTCTTTCTCATCAGTATTGAGCAAAACAAATGATTTTGTCGGTCCTGCATAACCAGAGCTATGACTAATGTTAGATATATTCAAATCGATTTTTTCAGCTAATCGCTTCCCCACGTTTGCATAAAAAATATTAACATCATCAACACTCTTTTTTGGATTGTCAGGTTTTATAAGTCCAAGCGAATAGTCAATATTTATTGCAGATCCACCCACAGATCTAATAATTTCCCACAGTTTTCTTTTATTATGTTTTGCATTTTCAATTTCCTGGCTTTCATATTTTCTTTTTTGTTTTTTTAAAATAGAGTTACAGAAATTTCTGTATCTTTTATAAATTGTTTTAAGTATTTCATTATCTGGGTCTTTTCTTACTTTTTTGTGTAAATTATCTCTATTTCTCATGCATCGCAATAGACCAATGGTTATCCAGGGTTTGTATATTTTTTTTCTTCTAGAAACTGTAACAATTTTGGTGTTTTCCTCAACAACTCTATTTAAACAGGAATTAAGGAGTGCCGCTGCCACATTAACATCAGAGCATTTAAATATGGGATCGAAATTTAAACCTTGCACCGCTCGATCCAATCCAACAAAATCAATGGTTTTATTTGGCTGTTTTGAATAATCTATTTTATTATTGATATCAAGAAAGATTCCTACACTTTCGTGATCAGTTATAGAAGTTTCAGCTACAGTACAAATAGGTTCCAATTTTGTTTTGATCATAATGTGATCCAGACATGCATGACCACGTGTAGGTAAATTATGAGCAGGCAACATACAGTGGCTAGCCAACAGATTGAGATAATCATTAGAACGTTTATCTGAGGAACAGTCTGCTATGTCAATATTTATATCGCCACATAAAATAATATTTTTAAAATTATTTAGGTTACTCAATATTAGATCAACTGAGTTTATAAAATTAATTGTATTATATTGGCTAGGTGGGCGATATATACCAATGATGCAGATTTCTGAACACAATTTTATCAATAAACAATTAGCATCATTTAACTCCGGCTCCTCAATCCTGACGTTATATATCTTTTTATAATAAATAACTACACCTTCGTTCTGAGTTTTATGAGACGTTGTTGCAATGTGATTGTATTCATCCAAATCAGGAATATAAGATGCAGACTGAAGCCAACACTCGGTAAGTATTAATACATCCCAATCAATATTTGATCGTACAAGAAGAGTCATAAAGTTAGTCATGTTGCAGTTAATACTTCTTATGTTTTGGGTTAATATTTTTAACTTACGTCTGCAATTAGGTATGAGAGCTCTAATATCAGCGATATCACACTTAATAGCTTTGGCTATTGAAAAACTATCTAGACCCAGATTCAAAGCTTCGTTATCTAGAAAATCGAATTTTAATAAATGGGTTTGCAAGGCACATCTTATTTAACATAATTGGAGTTACAGAATTAAAGTGAGAAAAAACATGCGTAAAGTTAAAGTATATATTGTGTACGTGTAATGTCTGTTTTGGAGGTGATAACAAAAAGTAAAAATAATTTAT
The DNA here is from genome assembly GCF_026898425.1 of Galleria mellonella. Lineage (NCBI taxonomy): Eukaryota > Metazoa > Arthropoda > Insecta > Lepidoptera > Pyralidae > Galleria > Galleria mellonella. Next base: position 10,309,815 of record NW_026442138.1, read on the forward strand.
TTCAAGAAGAGTGATAAAGTATGATTCTGTGATATGATTAAGTGTATCCCAGATAATTTGTAAATTTATTGTTACAATATATTTATAAAAACAGTATAGAATAGAAAAGTAAAATAAAATATAAAAAATAATAATAGGCATGCATAAAGTCCATTCTTGTTGAAGAGAAACATTAAGTCATAAGATAATTTGACTAATATCAACTTCATTCTCAACACGAATAGGTCTCTGGTTCTCTTCCTTCTTTATATATACTTTTCCAAATGATGTCCATGCTGCCAAAAGTTTCTTATTTTTCACGTTTTCTCTTGCAATATAGTAAAGTCGCCTGGCTTTGTTAGTCAAAAATTCTGAAACAAATACAGCCCTAGGCATACCTGGAAGATTAATGTTTTGAGTATTTAACTGCGGCTTCTTGTTAGTTCGACAGGATTTATTGTAATATCGGAACGAAGTCAGAAGTGATTCTTTCCTATTAGTGCTGGTGAAATCAATGACAATAGCCTCTGATTTAGATCGGTAAATATCTCTTACTTCCTGGTCCATTATTGGCATGTCCAAAGATAGTGCCGTGCCAACATTTTTGACTATATCTGTTAATATTTGTTTATTTTCATTATTTTGCTTAGGTATATTTCTAATTTCTATAGTAGAACTGATAGTTTTCCTTTCCAACACCTCCAACTTTCTTTCCAGATTCGCTACTCGCTTTCTATATTCAACATTCTCATGCTCTAAATTACCCACTTTAAGCAATAACTCCTCATATTGACCGGAAATAAACTCCATCGACTTCTGAATCTCTTGATTTTGATTAATTAATACACCCATGTCCTTGCTTAATGACTCAAACTTTTGCTCCTGCTGATTTTTAATCTCATTAAACATCTTTATTATATCAGACATGGAGGTTTCTGAATGATGTGGAAGTTCACCAAAGGTACGCTTTTGTCGCTTTGTTACATTGAGTGTATTAGACTCTAAAATTTCATTGCAGGACGATGATTTATCTAGAGCGGAATCCGAACCATAGTGTGTTGTAGATGCATTTCTTACAGTCAATTTTGACCCTGGCGGAGAGCGCTGTACTGACATAGTTACTACCAATTTTGCTCTTTATATTAGCTATGCCTTAAATAAATTTTTTATCATACAAAAAGTGAGCCGTTGTTGAGGATTGATCCTACAACTTCGTATCAGTAGTAAGACAACAAAATCGGTGGGCCACGAAGACCGTACTCGGTATAATGAAATAAGCAATCTCTTTCAGACAAAAGATCACTCGTGAATTGTTGGTGTGTCTATTTATAACATTTATAAGCAACGATGAGGTGAAAGTTTTTGAAGTGAGCCAGTGAAACCCAATAATAACGGAATGTTTCGAGAATTAAATTAAACAATACACTCACAATTCAGGCAGTCTACTTGAAGATATTTATCAACTTCAATGTTTCTTATTATGGTAATATAATGGTATAATTTTCAACTCCTTTTAATACGTATCAGCACTTATTTTTTAATTAAATGTAAGAGCAACACAAACACGTCCATTCGATGCGACTACCCGCAGAGGAGACTATAACAGTACATACTCGAAAAATATTTGTTTATCCCGTCTAGGATTAAAATTTTGAGCATATTTCTTACATTCAAATTTGCTATTGGTAACTAAGACGTGTATACAATTGTTTTAACAAGAACATCCTAGCGAACAGTCAAAACATCCCTAATCCATTATATGTTCGTACAGTCGACAATCTAAGTAACTGAACAGCATTTTATCATATTTAACTCTTACTCCAACGGAATAGAGTTCATCAGTATTATTATCTTTTGTGATATACCGTGCCTCACTTAGACTTCCACATCTAACTGCTATCAAATTGTCTCTTCCTTTCAAACAAAAACAAAAGGCAAGCACACACGATAGATGGTAAGTGTTGTAGTATATTTATTTATTTAGTAGTACTACCTGAGTAAAATTTATTTATTCATTTATTTCTTCTTGTATTCCATAATGTAAATGGCAATGTTGAAACAGGTCTTATTATGAACTGTGTTGGGCACAATAAATAAGAGAGACATTTTTTTTTATTAAAAAAAAATCAATTTTGAACTATGTATTATCAAAATTCTTTCACAATAAGTACGTATTTTCTAGGGAAAACCTTAGGACCTCATTCCACAGCCTAAGCGTTCGCGGGCGGGAACTTCTCTGACACCGCGATGTACGCAACCATTTGGGGTTTGGTTTTGGTTTGCATGGGAGGATGAATTCCTTGTTGATAGCGAGCGGTGTAATGAACGGTGAATGTGGGCATCATTTCGATCAACTTCTCAAAAGAGAAGCTGTTATACAAGAGGTAGAACACACAAAAGGAGGCACTCTTGCCTTAGATTTAAGGACTCGATGTCGCCTGTGAAATTGTAAGCCATTATTTATTTATTTTTTCGTATATTTTCTGGGTGTTTAACTATTCTTTTAAAAGAATAATTACCTGCTGTATATTCATGCAAGCTCACAAATTTTTATATATTTATTTTAATATCGAATTTTATATACTGTCTCTGTGCCCTAAGCATTAAATCAGCCGAGATTGACTAGAGTTCCGTCGGTAACTGGTACGCGTACAAGATTGTTTCCTCGTTAGGCCGACCAATTGAGCAAGGTTCCGTTCCTTGCCTGCGGAACCCCGGCCCTAATAGTTAAATTGGCCGCTCAAGTGCGTACGCGCTGTTACATATTGAACTTATGATATGATTTTCGGATGTAACTGAGATGAAAGTTTCTAATGACTCAAGTCTTTGCGTGTACACTTTTCAAAACAATATTGTGTGAAAAATATTTAGTAAAGATATGCAGTATGATACATTTTTAGGAAGGTAATTTCATATTTTTTACGAAACAGCTTTTTAATTTACCCTTATTCTCGCTTTTTTTTCGTTGAAGGTTTTCACTGTCGCTCACGTCTCCCCACGCGATACTTTTTGTGTTAAATGATATTCTAACTATTCATAAACAAGTTTCAAAATCAGCTACGGATATTTGCGGTTTTAAAAGATATGAGAAAAAATGTGATAAAAGTCGGTGTAGGAAATTCTGTATCTTTTGCGGTTTACCACTGAGACTGTTCGCATGGACTATTTCTAATCTCTTATCTTCTAAGATCTTATCAAATTTGCACCCGTTTTGCGTAAAAAAATAAGAGACAATTATGATGTTGGTATTCATTTAATATCGTGGAACATTACCTATAAAAATTAATATATTATTTACGAAAAGCGATGCATTGCTTTGTAAGGTAAGGTAACGTAAGGTCCCGGGAACTTTTCTAAATTGGTCTAATACTCGTAGTTCTGGGTTGTGCCCCTAGATATTCGGTCCGTGATTATTTGGTTGGCAATCCTATATCACAAGGAAGTTTGTGGGTCAGGCGATTGGTGTGATAGTGTGAGTTTTAATACTTCTTAAATAGTATGAAAAAAGTGAATATAGTGCATATATTTCATTAAATGTTTAGTCGTGAAAATTCATTTTTTTTTAAATATATACCTATCAGCAATTGAAAATGTCTCTTGACTTATAAGATATTAAACCGAGTAGTGGAACGATTTGTCATGCGCATTTGCTAAGTTAGCCAAAACAACTTCTCTCAGCCACATATAATACCTATACATTCGTGAATTCCCATAACAGTGTTTACATTCGTACCTACGATGAAGACATTACGTTACAGTTCGCTAAACAGATATTCCCTCTCGCATTGCCCAAGTTGGGAACGACATCTTGAAGCCAAAAAGACTGCTGGCCAGCTTCCAAAGTATGCCGAAGTCTGTCTACTATACTAGATATAATGTGTCACACAGCAGTGTCGAATGACAAACGTGCATAGTGTTAATCGATTATGCACGTTCTTTTAAATGACCATGTTATTTTAGACATGATACTACACATAATAAAAGTAAAAAGTAAATTCATTTAAAAATAAAATAAAATTCATTTAAGTAACTTTTGATTTTCTTAAGAGTTCTTTTCAGTAAATAACAACATTTCGGACCCAGTGATAGAATCATAAAAGATGATGATTTAAAAGAGCTTGTAACAATTATATTTAAATAAAGATGATTTGAATTAATCAAATTGTACAGAAATTTACGTTATGATCGCTTTCACGTTTACTTGATACGTTTGTATAAGCATCCGAGTTTCTGAAATTGTCCGATAAGTTAACTTCAATTAAGTTTTCAATATAGGTTTATCGAGTCACACACGCTCAAGGTAAGTATTCTGCTGTGCTTCTAGTGAGTTGATTCCCATAATTAAAACCGCAACTGTATCATAGCTACTCAGACGTTGATACCATTCGTATTCTCATCCTTGCACGATGCCGTTTTTAAAGGCTTTTGATTGTAATATCATTTAATTTAATCAATTTTTTTATATATTATATGTGTTAGAACTTAGCACAATGCGGAATAAATTCAGAAAGAATATTATTCGTTCACACGGTTTATCATGAACGCAAAAAAATCTTATTATTATTTTATTAATCATCGACAGTCTGATGAATGCATAAATAAAAAAACATTGTTTCTCAATGAAGAAGTCATTTGATAGGTGAGGAATAATAACATTGGCCAAAAGTTCGACTGAATGATTTTTCAACTTGATCGGTTAGCTTTTATAGTTCGGTTCAGCATTCGATCTGGCTGTGTGTCGCACCACTCAGACTTTGGGGTTATGAATGACCCCAGTACAAACTCGGCTCACAACTGCATGCATATGTAACGGGACAAGTTTCCTTGCAGTTTTAATGGCGGTTGTTGTAAGTGTAATATCTGGTAATAACGGTGTAGCTCGGGGTTTGAAGGCCCAAGGCTTTGGGGTATTTAATACTCCGCCTCAGATGAAGTTTTGTAGTGCTTAAAGTAAGTTGGAATACTTGCATTTGCAGATTTAAGAGTTCCCGTGTTTAATTTTTATTGTCATTTAGTATTCGTATACTAATTCAACAAACACACCAATAAACATTACACAACGGTTCTTCTTTGTAGAAGATGGCTTCCGTGACGTAAATGAGGGTCTGAGTTCGAATCCCAGTCGGGTTAATTTAGGAAACAAACTTTGTGCTGTCTCCAGATGTAGGTACGTTACTGGTCCCTCATAACACAGTATTCTAGCTTGAGGACCAGGGTATTGGTGTGATTGTGTTGCACTTATTATAAATTTTTTAATACCACTGAGGTTTTTTTTATACTACTTAGAATGGCAAACAAGCATACAGCCCACCTGATGGTAAGCGGTTACCGTAGTCTATGAACGCCTGCAATACCAGGGTCATTACGCATGCATTGCAGACCCTGAAGAAATCTATTTATGTTCTTTTTTTGAAGAACCCCATGCTGCATGTTCTTGGAAAAACCTCCACAACTTTATTTCATCACATGGAGAAATTGCTATTTGAGAACTTTTCTCCCCTCCCCCTGTCGGTTTTTGGAACTAAACATTAATTAATTTAAAGAAATAATTAAAAATGTGTATTTACTATTTTTGCGATCAATGGAATAGGCCACCCCTTCCTTTCCCGTGGATGACGTATGAAGCGACTAAGGGAGGGCGAGGGATAGGTAGCAGCGTCCCTCTAAAAACATTTTTAAAGCCTAAATGCGGTTGCCTATCCGCCTGTCGAGCGTGGTAACTACTGGCAAAACCCCTAAAGGGGGAGGCTTATGTTCAGCAGTGGACAGTTAAATGTTGATATGATGATGATGATGATTTACTTTTTTTTTAATTCACAGTATAAGATAATAAATATATGAAATATTTTTTTTCTGGGTTTACATGGTTTACATCTGAACCGATTTTAATACAATTTTGCATTGAATTAGCCAGAATTTTAAGACAGAGCAAAGGTAACTTTTTAATTTACAAGTAATTTAATTACAAAAAACTATTTCAACGCGAAAGAAGTCGAGGTTAAAAATTAGTGAGTTAATTACGTATACCTTTTTTAGCGTTGAGTAAGAGAAATAAATTGTTTTAATAAGCTTAACCACCACAATTAGACGTAACACGTTGAATTGGACGTTTCTTGCTGAAAATCGAAAACATGTGTGCAAATGAAGTGACGCTATATATAGCGAGGTCAGAAATTGTAGGTTTGTTAATTGTGACTATAATCATTTGCGTATACTAGAAAACGGTATAACACAACTGATAATTAAATCTAATTATAATCTACAAGCTTTTTTTTTATACAACTTAGAATGGCAAACAAGCTAACGGCCCACCTGATGGAAAGTGGTAACCGTCGCCTATAGACATGAACAGTACCATGTAAATAACAGAGTATACTGTTTCGCCCATGATACCCCCCATGCGTTGCCATTCCTGAGGACTCAGGTGTTATTCCTCTGTACCCAGTAAATTCACGCCATATCCCACCCTTCAAACCAAAACACAGCCATGTAAACACAACTGCTTCACGGTTGAAACACGAATGGGACAGAGGTACCCAAGCCATCGACTTTTGTACAAAGTCTCCTTCTAATCTAGCTTTTGGTCGTGACTTCGTCTGTATCTTATATACTTCTATATCTTTATCTTATATAGAATGTATATACCAAATATGATAGCGATTAGTTAAACCGTTAAAACACTATTAGGTAAGACGCTACCAGGTAACAAACAAACAATAAAACTCACTTTTTCATATATAATATTAGTAAAGATATAAATTGAATAAAGCTAAAGAGTTTGTTTGTTTATTTGAACGTGCTTATCTATGTATTTACTAGTCGGGTTTAAAAAATTCTTTTGGCCTTGTATTGCCTTGAAGAAGGTGATAGGCTACAACCAAGTATGAGTGTTTCATAAGAAAACCAACTTCAATTGTGGCTAAAAAAGTTATTTTAATATTAAAACGAAACCACTTATTCGATTTTGACAATTTTCTATGGGACCAATCTGTAAGTAGGATATCTTTTCAGATAAAAAAAAAAAAAAAGAATTTTCCAAATCAGTTTACAACTAACGGAATCATGAACTCTGTTAATTGTAAATCGATAAAAAAAATAACTGAATTCGGAACCTCATTCTTTCTGCATTAGTTTAAAACAATTACCTACTTATTTTAGCTCTGTATAAGTATTTTTATAATTATATCTATTAGAAAGAAGGAGGTACTCAACCTCCTTTTTTGAAGTCGATTTAAATAACAATATAATTAAGTTATCAGTAGAGACTTTGCAAAGTGTTAGGTACGCTTATTCTAAGTTGCATAAAAAATAAACACATCTTTTGACACCCTCATAAGTGATAGACATACTTTAGTACGAGTCATCGGAAAGTATACATCTGTATTGTAAGTACTCTAAACTCCAAAACAAGTCCACAACAGTCTTGCTTAATCACTCATTAAGGATATTTCCTTTTTACAAATTAATAAGCGCGCTCAATTCACGCGGAGCGGTTTAGTTTCGCGCGTGATGTTCGTACACATGTGGTGTATTATACTTGTTCGTGTTGCCACAGTCTATTAAATGCCAATACATTAAATTTAATCAAATGACACATTTTTTTTTAAATACAGATAATATTTTAATATTATGGTAAGAAGTTAATAAATTATTTATTAATAGCTTTCGATTTGTATTTAGTATATTTTTTAGTTATTATGGTATATTTTGTAACTATTTTTTAATAAATATTGCCTCTGTAAAATACAATAAAATAAAAATAAAATAATATTAAACGGGTAGTCATTTTTATAATTTATTATTTATAGTTAAATATTTCGGATTCAAATCTACCGTAAAGGACTTTTTCATGTCCTTTTTTTTAAGGGACTAGACTTCCAAAAGAAGGAGTTTGCCAATGCGTCTGTATTTTTGTTATTATGTCACGTATTCAGTGATTACGTTGTCCATTGAAAAGGTTCCGTTTCGCAAAGAAAAATATGATCTATTTATTTTGAGTTCTAAATTCAAATAATGGTGATAGATGCGTTTTATAATTTCAAAATAAAAACAGTTGCGATTGCTTGATTGATATTACTGCTATTGAATGAATGAACAAATGAATGAAAACACTTTATTCTTCCTTCAAAGAATAATTAAATATAAAGGAAAGTATAATTATATAATAAAAGTATAATTAATTGTATCCATGGGTGACCTTATTACATATTTATTTTTTACAATAGTAGCCGTTGTACATTGTTGTAATATTCGACTCTATGTCCCGGGAATTAGTCCGTCTCACAAACAACCCAAAAAGCGTACGTGCACGAACAATTAGCGCGTACAATTAAGCAGGAAGCGCGCGAGGATGTGCGATATAGATTTAACCTTTGCCACATCCTATGGCGTCTTGGTTTGACGCAACATCATAATTGGAGCAAGGATTAAGTGGTGACTCAGGCGGTTTTCTTGGAAGCTAGATTGGGCGAGACGCTTTCGAATGAGACATACGTACTTATGTTAATGTTGCCAGACGCGTGGCAGGCGCCACTGTGACTTTTGTTTCATTAATATTGTAATTATGAAAGTTTTTTTAATGCATACTAATGGGATCGTATCTATCAATTGATCATTAAAAAAATGACAATTTACAAATAAGTAATACCATTAGAGACATCATTGATAAGATTGTGTCTTACAAAAAACCGATTTTAATTGTGACAACACTAGTTACTTTGTTCTAAAAATTAAACTGCTGAACCGATTATGATAACATTTTTATGGGGCTAATCTGTAAGTATGTCCTTTCAAATATAAAAGAATTCTCAAAATCAATATATAACTGAGTGACTGATTGAGTTATAAGGTAACAAACCTAAAAAAAACATACAACCAAATTGAGAATGTCCTTTTTGAAGTCGGTTGGAAAATCATGTAAACAAACATAGTAACATACTTATGATGAAACGTGAATACCTCTGAAGGAAAACTAAATGCAAGCGACCCTTGACACGAATAACCTGAACAACCCAACTTAAACTAAGTTCAAGACAACGATCTTAATCTGGACAAGTTAAGTTACAACTTAACTTGCTCGCAACGTTAAGTTGCTGGACAACTTAACTAATATACAGATAAGCTCAGGGACCGTTTAAGTTGCAAGAAGTCGTAATTATTAATAGGGTTTAAGATGTAAATGTTCTTTGTGTCTGAAATGAGACAAATTATGTTTTGTACTGCATAAAATTACCTTTAAGAAAAGTTTTAGAAACTATTCACTTATTATTTATATAAAGATGATGAATTCATCTTTAAAAATATTTAATTACCTTGACCGTATGGTCCCGGTATAGAATGGATCATCTCTTCCTTTCCCGTGGACTTCGTAAGAGGCGACTAAGGGTACTGAATGGTTGAGCAATAGGCAGCAGCGTCCCTCTTAAAACATCACCAAAGGCTGACTGCGGTTGTCAACCCGTCTGCCAAGTGTAGTAAATACTGCCAAAACCCCCTGGGAACTTACCCCCTAACTACCTTATGGGAGAAGTTTATGTTCAGCAATGAACAGTTAATGGCTGATATAATGATGATGATGATAAATAACACGTTAAGATAATGCTTATAAGATGTTTTTTTACAATACAGAAGGCAAAGACCATGCGGCTCACCTAATGGTAAGTGACTATCGCCATCCATGATCACCCACAACACCAACGGCATTGCAGGTGTGCTGTCAGCCTTTTTAAAAGGAATATGTTCTTTTCTTAAAGGTTATGATATCGTATCGGTTCGGAAATATTGTTGCTGGAAGTTGATTCCAAAGAGTGGTTGTGCGTGGAAGAAAGTGCCTTGAGAAAGGCACGGTGGAAGACCGCCACTCGTCCAGATGGTTGGGATGAAACTTTAATTTTAATTTTAAGATGTTGATCAGGCGTGTTTGTTGAAGCACATATTTTCACACCATAATGAAAAAGCTGCATTCTTTGAGTGTAAGATCTGCGGAAACGCCAACAGCACCCTAAAAGTACTTGCCGAATTAATTATTTATTAAAGAGAAAGCAAATTGTTCACTCCAGAAGCACGAATGCGTTGTGACGGCCTCAATGCAGCTAGAGATGGACAGAGATATGTGAATTAAACTCTACCTATTCTAATAAACAGAATTGTTGAACATAATCAATATTGTTAACAGTTCATAAGCACACTTACATGTAGTTAAATCGAGAAAGCTCGACTAGTTTTGAGATCAATTCGTGATCCTAAAACTAGTCCATGAATAACCAAAATAGTTCATGAGCGGCTGTGACACGATCGCGTGTCTGAAATTGGCATTACTGATTCTTTGCTATTTTACGTAAATGTAAGGCAAAATTGTATGAAAGATTAATGGCAATAAGTAATCCTATTGTAAAGACAGTATTCCTCACTGCATACCTGACGACAAAAGATTTTATAATAAAATTATTTAAATTAGTATTTTGTTAATTAACGTATAATGTTTAAAAATATAATGATAGTTTTTACGTATAAATAATAATGTAAAAATTTTAATTGATTAAAAGTAAATTATAATCGCAATGACTGTAAACTATGGGTATATACCTAAAAATAAAAGATTTATTATTATTATTATTACACGTAAGTTAAACCGGTAGATATTACATTAAAACATAATCAAGATTAACCCGAACGAAGCTGTATGTGAAAGCTTGTTATATTGCAGGTTGTATTACAAAGTAGGGAACGCACTTTTAATTGAGGTTCTTCGTGCAAATTGCCATTATCAATCAAATGATCTCACTTGCTTTTAAGTACAAAAGTAGATAAGAACATTTAGTACTGGAAATTCGGAAGTAAACTCATTCTAGCTTGATTTAGCGGTTTAGTGTAGTGGCTAGTTATAATTAATGGGTGTTAAATAGGTGCCGACCTCGCATAAAACCGCAATGGATATGTGTTAATGATTTTTTTTTATTTACATTATTTTTATGATTTTTATCTAATAGATATGATAGTTATTTCTTCAAGGAATATAAATATAATATAGGAAATAATGATGGAAAAGAGACGCTGAAAGGGAAATGACAGACTTTAGATGTTGGAGTAACTATGATATGTTTTTCTTATGAATTGTTATATTAACTGGGATTTTCTGAAAAATATCAACATCATAATTAAATTTAGATTAATATTTATTTTAGTTGAGCCACATCATAGACTTATTTGTATAACGAAGACGTCCTGGAAACTCTTGTTACCATAGGACGACATACTCCAATAGTAGATATTAAATTTCTGAATCTTTCTAGTTTCTACTAGTTGATATAGTCACATTCAACAAAATTTAACGAAATGTAACTAAGTTTTGTAGACTTTATTGTACAAACACTCTCAAAATGAAATTAGTAACAAATCATGAAGAACTGCTTTCACAAGCTTTTCATAAGATTTTCGTAGACTTTTTTAAATCAAATTTGTTCGACACTTGTCTTATATTAATAGGTAGCGCATTTGATCTTTAAATAGTTTTTTTTTTAATAAATAATACAAACAAAACTAATTTTATTTATGCAGTAACTCAATAAAAAATAGTTACTACTAATTACAAGTTATTGCAAAACTTTAGAATAAATAAATTAAATACTTAGGAAGAGTTACTACAGTTCCCAACATAAAGATACGCGCCTTAAGACATACTCAAGTGGGGAGCGAGCAGACAGTGTGGCAAGGTGTGAGGCGGACTCAAAGAGCGAACGAATTCAGTTCATTAACGTCTTACAAGCTCCTTGCTTCACTAGTGTGGTGAAATACTTTTTTTAAGATAACGATGTTCTTTTTTTAAATATTTTTTAATCGTTATTATTATTGTTTTATAATAGTATTTCAGACAGTAAAGCAGTTAGTTCGGTCGATTTTATCACAGTTGACTTTAAAAAGGATGAATTTATTAATATTTATTGCACAATAAACTTTGGACACTTGGCTAATTTCTCGATACCCGTACTGTAGTATTTTTACTTGTATTTGACGTGATATATTGATCTATTTTTCAGTTAAAAATCTTTTTTAATAATATTTTTTTAATTGAGGGGCCGCACGTTGTCCCAATACTATTCCTTAAAAAAACATTGTTTTATTACTGAATTTTACGGAAAATTAAAGTTATTCTTTTATTAAATTGATGACACTATAAGATGTAACTTGATAACTACAATGAAAAACCAGCGATAGTGGCTCTAAACTTGCCTCAAAGAAAAAAAAATCTCGATATACTTATGTTAATTAAAGAAATCCATTCCTTAAAATTAATGTTAGTGTTCGTTATAATAATGAATACGCTATTTTTTTGACACCCAATAGGGTCTAGTAATAGGTAGATACACCCTGCACACTGCGTAATGCTGTTACTAGAAATACTTTTAGGTTTTTTTTTTTTAGATTTTGGTAATAAAGAATTTATCTAGGAATATTTTTTTCTAAAATCCTATTACTAATACTATTTTTAAGGAATAGATTTAATTGATTAACATATTTCTTGAACGTAAAAAATTTAAAAATCCATTTTGATCTTGTTTGGATTAGTGTATTGAAAAAAAAGTAATTGTTTTTTTAACACTTACGAAAACAAAGAGAAACATAACAGTATGATTATATTATTCTAGCAAATCATCGTGTTTCATATATTTTTTAGCATTTTTTTCTAAATACGACAATTTTTCAATTACGAGAAAAAAACGTTCACGTAAAAAAATATGTTATTGAAAAAATCAACATTTTCGCTGTTCACATTGGAAAATGTCAATATCGTAAATAAAAAGTTTGCATTTGCACTAACAAAAAAAAAAAAACGAATGACGAACTAAAAAATTACTTTTCATCGTTTCGAAAGCGGAATGTCACTCGAACTATCATCGTCGCGGCGGGCGGAACAAACTACCGCCAAGTGTGTCGATTTCCAGCGTCGTCGAGTAGTCTAGAAAAAAAATATTCTCCAGTCGCAAGTTCAGGGGGGTGGGGTGGGTCTACCCTTCTCCGGACCTCCTTAACTGCTCCGAGCGGACAAAAAGAATGAATGGATCCGCCCCTTAACGAATACACCGACCGGCATAATTCATACTTAGGAAAGTGCAAGGAGTTGACATGAACTTTTTATTTTTTTATATGTATCTTAATAAAAATAAAACATTGAATTTTTGTTAAATACGGTATTTTTAAAGGGCAGGTATTTAAATTAATATTAGAAAGAGGAAATATTTCGTATTTCATCTGTAATGGATGAATTCAAGAAATATTTATCCAATTTTAAAAATTCATCTACAGAAAGTTATACTATCAGCGAGTAAAGTGGGCTGTAATTTATTTTCAAAAACTGTTTAAGGTCAGAGTGTGTAGTTAGTTATTTAGGTAAGGAGACGATTGTTTAAGTGATATTTTCCAATTAAATTTAGTCTTAGTGGGAGAAGCGAAAGAGGTTTGTTCGAATTAGCATTTGACGTTCATTTGATATGTATGTATGTATGTAATTTAGTCTATTTAAACTTGTTTAAATAACTAAATAATATAATAAACTGTTATTATAAGCGATGCAACAGACATGTTGAGAGACATACATGACGAATTTTGGATTCAGTTTTAGTACAATTTATTAGTAGATATTTGATATTTGTTCATATTTAATAAAACAGTTTAAAATTTATTTTGCTTTAAATTTTTTAAGACGAGTTTAAACTAGTTTTTAATTCTATATCTATAAAAATAGTATCATTAAAGAACCTTTTTAACCGACTTCAAAAGGTTCTATGTACGATGGAAATATTTTTTTTGTATATATCCACTGATTTCTCCATAAATAGTGGACCGATTTAATATTTTTTTTAAGATAGACTTCAATAAAGAGGTTTTCAGTTGGTTAGATGGAAACTATTTGTTTGTATGTTATGTGACATATTCACCAACTCAGAACTGACATAAATTAATTTTGTTACAATTGGAACGAGTGTCTATTTTGTTTTTGGAATTAATTACATATTGCTTAGTGAGTTATGTTGTTTTTAACTTTCTTACAAATTACTATCTTAATAAAATATTTGTGAATACAATTTATTTACAATTCGAAAATCGATATAATTAAAAACAAAATTAGGCCATTTTTTTATAGAGCCTTATAGAGTCGCCAGTTCGAACGCACCGCGGAAGGCAGCTCGGAAGTTAAGATGCGTCGGTTGCCACGTATAATTTTTCCACTCTCTTTCAATTCCCTCCCCTTATCGCCCAACCTCCCCACCCTTCCGTCTGTCAATCTTAACTACAAGGTGGGAAGGCGGTTACAGGGTTCAGTAGTGGTCCTACATTTTACTTTCGTAGTTTAATGAGAGTAAAAAAAGAATCGATGAGTGAGAGATGAGAGATTTATGTGCCTGTAGATTGAGGATTCCAATTTTAAATATCGGAAATATATAAATGTTATTATTTACTGATAGCTGAGCGTTCGAATTTTAAATATCGTATACATATAACCGTTATTACTGCGGTTATTACTTATCAATTGCTTGAGGATTCCAATTTTAAATACATATGGGAAATATACTTTTAAAATATCGAATCGTCCTCGTCAGTACCTCTGACTTTGCTCAGAATTAAAGTAACAAAGTAAAAATAATATTTTAATCATAAGTTGTTACATAATAAAACCAAAATAAACAAATTACTTGTTTAGAAGTTTCAAAGGTTGATTTTAAATCCATGTAAAGTATGTACAATAAAGTTTTTACAATATAATACAATAAATATTAAAAAAGATATATGCGTCAAAAAAAAATATCATGAATATAAAAGCCTATGCAAGTCCAAGAATAAATTTCATGTCTAGCTGAGCATTAATCACTATATTGTAGCGTTTTGAAGTTCTAGTGAAAACGAAGACCAGACAGGCCAGGGGGAAGACGCAAATAAAAAAAAATGCCCTCAAGTTCCATACGCGCATAAATAGATAGATGTCGCAGTGAATACGCGTACAAATTTATTTTGGAAAGTTTGTAAAATGTCCATATTTTCTTTTTGACGCAATTTATAACTTGTTCTTAAAAGTTTTAAGTTGAGATGTAAGAAGAAGTTAGCAGTTTAGCCAAGAGTGTGAATTTGTTTGAACTGACTTACTGTCTGTTATGTTTGTTATTTATTTATTTTGTGATCAATACTGTTATTATAATAATATTGGAAATATGGTAAATATTTCTGATTGGGGGAAAGGGATTGTTAGTGATAGGTTCTAAGAGCCCCATTGCTAGCAATATAGCGTATCAGTTCGATCTCCACAAATGTCCTCCTGGCAACCGTCGTGGTTAATTCTTATTGAATACTTGATGATGGACCAAATATGCTTACCTGCCTTTATCCTCAACTGTAACCTGCTAGTATATACTGAGAGCGTTGCCGGGGCTGCCATTCTATTCACCTATAAAAAATACTTGTAATTCGGCAAAAAAATATGCTTGTGTGCTACTTTAATGGTATAAAATATGTGATCTTAGTTACAGTACCTTATATTGTTTACAGATAAAATTTGATAATTCCTAATTACTTCTGAATTAGGACGCTTACTTATTATATTTTCGACTAGCGGCCCGTCTCGGCGTCGCATGGGTGGACATTTTTACATTTAAAAAAGTTGCCATTAAGGCTGCACACGCGACGGAAGCTTAAAAATGGAGTAACTTTTCCCGTTTTCCCAACATTTCCCTTCACTGCTCTGCTCTTATTGATCGTAGCGTGATGAAAAGTATACTATAACCTACCCAGGAGTACGAAGAATAATTGTACCAAGATTCGTTAAAATCCGTCGAGTAGTTTTTGTTTTTATAACGAACATACAGACAGACAGACAAAAATTTTACTGATTGCATTTTTGGCATCAGTATCTATCACTAATCACTCCCTGATAGTTATTTTGGAAATATATTTCATGTACAGAATTGATCTCTCTACAGATTTATTATTAGTATAGATTTCGTTCCACAAAAAATAGCATCTCCTATGTTCATAAAACCCTAGTCGATAGAGAAAGAATTTTCCCCTTTTCGAATATTTTGTCTGCTCTATTGTTATGACCACACATAAAAATTTTTCACTTAATGCCCAATGAGATCATTCACTTGTACCGTAACATGACAACTCAAGATACGTCGCACCAAAGGGATGTCGCACCGTAGGGGATCCACGATCCACTATGCTGTACAAACTTACGACAGATAAGGGTCTCGAGTGCCCCATAAAAGGGGTAAGATGTTCCCCCCCAAGTTTACAGCCTAGACTTTAATGGAAGGAAAATTGAAGCTGTAATGAATGCAAACTACATATATATCTATACTTATAAAATAATCGATACTAATACTCTCCGAAAGGTTGTCTGGAAGAAATTGCTTTAGCGATAAGACTTTTGTACTTCATACGTGTAATATATATATATATATATATATATATATATATAACAAGCTTACGACCCACCTAATAGAAAGTGGTAACCGTGGCCTATAGACATGAGCAGTACCATGGAAATAACAGAGTATACTGTTTCGCCTATGATAGCTCCCATGCGTTGCCATACCTGAGGACTCAGGTGTTATTCCTCTGTACCCAGTAAATTCACGCCATATCCCACCCTTCAAACCGAAACACAGCCATGCAAACACAACTACTTCACGGTTGATATAGTTATTAGTAATAGGTTTTCACCAATTGATTGAAAAAAAAATCAAAATCAGAATTCGTGATGTATTTGTGTAAAAAAATAAAAATAAAAAAATATTAAGAACTTTTTTCTTTTGGAAGTCGTTTTTCAAAACAAAACGTCTTTGTCTCTCAATTACTCTGAGAAATGCAATGCTCTAATTAATTCCCACACTTGGACTGCAATATTATGTTACATTCGCATTGTGTAGCCGACGCTTTGTGTTGTTTTCTAAATCTTAGTGGCAAGGAATCATTTTCAAGTACAGTCAATGGAATATATTATTTTATGTCTAAGAAATGTTAGATAGATACTCTTTATTGTTTCCTCCAAAAGATTACAATAGTAAACTTATTATAAACAATTACAAGAAATAATCACAATGAGAAAACAACAGGCGACCTTATCTCTAAAAGCAATCTCTTCCAGGCAACCGTTAGTACAATTGTAGTGTAATTAATTGTAAGTAACATTTAAAAATAGCCTTGTAGGTCCCTGCATAGAATAGGCCATCCCTTCCTTTCCCGTGGGTGTCGTAAGAGGCGACTAAGAAAGATTACGGTGAAGGCATCAGCAGCAGTGTTCTTCTTAAAATATCACCAGAAACCAAACAGTGGTTGCCAACCCGCCTGTCAAGCGTAGCAACTACTGGCAAAAGCCCCCTTAAGGAGGAGGCTATGTTCAGCAGTGGACAATTAACGGCTGATACAACAACAACAAAATAAAAAAGCACAGATTTTATGTGACGTTAAAAATAAAAATATAAAATTGCTAATCTAATTAAGTACCTATCACTTACACATCATCAACATCATCCTTACTAATATTATAAACGTGAAAGTTAGTTTGTTTGTTTGTTACCTTATAGCGAATTAACGGCTTAACTAATCACTGTAAAGTTTGATATATAATATGAGATGGAGAAGGAAGGCTACTGCTTCACGGCAGAAACACGAATGGGACAGAGCTACCCAAGCAATCGACTTTTGTACAAAGTCTCCCTCTGGTACGTGGACGAAGCAGCCGGTACGAGCTAGTATAAATATAATATGATATACAAGAATACGCAGCGGAGTGTACATAAAGGACGCTCGGTTAACCCGCACTCGCTGTGAACTTGATACATGACATTGTCTGCCCTTTTCACGCACCTAGACGACACTCCTTTTGTCTGCCACCTGAGCCGCTTTCTTGGTTCCCTTTTGACGACATGTTTTTCTGTCTCCAGCCAGTCTTTAGAACTGTTTTATATTTATATTTGTATATTTGTCTGTTCATCGATCTATCGTTCACTAACAGTTCCCACAAATAGTCTTATTAGAATGTTCTTTTCACCAGGTCCTTTTGGGTTTTTTTATGGATGATAATGGAATGGTAGCCCCGCTTGCGCTGTCGTAAGGATGATGCAGGTCTGTTAGTCTATCGTGAGATATTCAACAAAAAGAACAATTACGATGTCTTCTAGGGAGACCCGCGAGAAGGTCGACCTGATAGAGTTTATTGCTAGCAATGCTAATCCCCATTACTAACAATTCCTTCTACCCTGGTCATTTTGGGTTAGGCCGAGAGAGATGCGTCATTAAGTATCTATGAACTTTAAAAACAATAGAAATAATTTGTTTCCTTAACTACATCGTTATAAAGGATTAAAGATGTTTTCCAAAAAATAAAAAATAATTATACAATACCAACAATTACATTATCGTGCCAACTTAAAAAGCACCCTTCTATTTGCCGAGTCGCGTTGTATAACGTCTTCTTTATTTTTCCCCGTAACTTAACATTAACATTTTCCGCGGCATCTGGTTACGCACAGGGACGGGGGTGGGGGCACTTGACCACCCGAAGCAACCCTCCACTGCCTCAAGAACAACATCGACTTTTTAAATACAGTCTGAGGCAAATAGTCCCGTATTTATATTTGTATAAAACATTCTGTTTAATTGCTCAAATAGGCTGCTTTTTTTCCTATCCTTTATATAATTCAGTAATTTTTAAGACTACTATGATTATGTTATTAAATAAATTAAAATAAATTCCTATATTCATTAATACATTACGTAAATGTTAAAATTTATTTTCTTAATTATTTATTATTTGTAAAATGAATTTAAGAAAATTCAACTTCATTTAATACTAATTAATTTACACGAAATACTTTTATTTAATTACGCGACACATTGGTTTAGAAAAAAAATATACAATGGAAATGAATCCCTATACTATACCTACTCATATTTGTAAAACTATAAAATGTTTTCAAGATTATTTAATTAAATTTATGTATTTCATTTAAGAAAATAAGAAAAGATTTTATTTATTAAGTAAATGATTATTTTATTTTATTTTATTCAGTGATTAATTAATTAAGTGACATATTAATTTACAAGAAAAAAATTTTTTAATTAAAATAAGCTCCTAATACGAAAATAGTGGGGCCCTCGTCAGTTTAACTAGCAGTTCTCAAGTCGCGTCAAATGGGGGGTGAACTGTTAATGAATAATTAATGCGCGCACCTACTCGCCAATTATAATTACGAGCATAAGGTGAGCTCTTTCGAACCTGTACGTGTATTTTTAAGTATACAGTACACGGAAATAATAATTAAGGTGTTATTTTGAAGGAAATAAACAACAATAAAGATGGCGGAAATTTTAAATAATTCAATTATCCAACAATTTGTTTACATATTTTTTTAATTATTAAATTTTAACATCAATTCATCATCGTCATTTTCTTAGCCATTATCTGCCCATTCCTGAACATAAGGCTCTCCCATAGACTGTCATAAGGAACGGGTCCTGAGCTACCCGCATCCACTGACTCGCTACAATGCATTTAAGGTAGCCGCTTCATCTAGTGGGTTGTCGTCCTACATCGCGTTTGCCCGTATGGGATCGCCACTCAAGAACCTTTCTTCCTCATCGGTTGTCGCTTCTTCGAGCTATGTGACTAGCCCATTGCCACTTCAGCTTGTTTATCATTCGGGCTATGTCGGTTATTTTGATTCTTTTGCAGATATCCTCGTTTCGGGTTCAATCACGCAAAGAAATTCCGAGTATAACCCTATCCATAGTGGGGGGAAAGGGATTGTTAGTAATGGAGACTGAGAATCCCATTGCTGGCAATATACCCAACCAGGTCGACCTCCTCGCGGTTCTCCCTGGAAACTATCATGATTAATTCCTGATGAATTC
Organism: Galleria mellonella; assembly: GCF_026898425.1. Taxonomy (NCBI): domain Eukaryota; kingdom Metazoa; phylum Arthropoda; class Insecta; order Lepidoptera; family Pyralidae; genus Galleria; species Galleria mellonella. Next base: position 10,329,699 of record NW_026442138.1, read on the forward strand.
ATCATGATGGGCTAACTGGCTTGTTTTCATTCTCATCTATCACCCTTCACTGGTGCTTCGCCAGCGTATCCCGTTAGCGCAGGCGGGGTTACTATTCCATTATCACCCATCAGAAAAAAAAACCGTATCCATAGCCCGCTGAGTAATTTGAAGTTTTTGAACATAAATACATTTAAGTTAAATAGTTAAGAATATGTACATATTTACTTAAATATATAGTAAAGAAAAATATTATTGAAATGTTATATTAGCAATAATTAAAGGAAATTTTGAAAATAATGTTGTTGACTTTAAAATATCTAAATTCTTTCTACAATATAAAACGCAACATAAAACGTAACTCGGTTGTTAAGTGATATTTTTTTGTAATTATACACAAATTCATGAATACAAATGTTTGCTGGAATCGAACTCACGAACCATTGGAATTTGAGCTCTTCTACAACGACATCACTAAGGAAGACAAAAACTTTCATTTCTTTTATATTTACTTATAGGGATATATAATTATAGTACATAATACTTATGTGTCGATTCGACATAACTCTATAAGGTAGATCATTTTTAGTTTCAACACCTTTATTTTGGGTCGAAAACTCCCGCTGTACTACGGAATAAGATCTCAGTGGGAGCGGGAGATGTCTATAGCGGTAAATCTCGCTGCAGTTTATAAAAGACACCTTGGGAGTTTTCAGTTCATTTGTAGATTGACTCGTGAGGGCATTAGCTGTTTTAGGGTTAGAAAATTGTTAAATAAAATTGATTTTGAATTTATTTTTAATATTTTTTTTTTAAAAAGTGATTCGCTCCAGGTGATGGTAAAGTTTTGTATATATTTAAATAGGTAAGATTTCCATTGTAATGTTCAGATAAATTATAAAATTATTTTTATTATAATTTAAATATAAAATTGTTTAATTGTTTATAAAATCATTAATAATTTATAATAATTTGAGAAGTTTATTTGGAAAGAGTTAAAATATATTATATATTAACCTGTAGATGTCGCAATGGGATTCCAATACCGTAACCTAATTAATGGCACCGTCGCGTGCGCAGGTCACGGGCGGGCGCGTTTGACGGAAGTCGTCCGGACCGGACGCCGAGATTGTGCCCCGCCACCTTCCGGTCGGGAGCTCGCACTTTCAAAACTAAACTGGACAAGTGACAAGAGGTAGCCATATCTGACAGAGATGATGCTGAGGTCACGGAAAGTCAAGATTACGACTGTACATACAGGTTATGTAAAATATTTTGTTTCTATACTTTATTTGTTGCTGTTTATAATTTTGCCATATTTATGTTTTATTATTTATATAATTATATACGAAATTTATATAATTATAATAGATATTGAAAGCAGTTTTACAAATAACTATGTATTATTTAAAATAAATTATTATATTGTTTATATTAGTGAGTTATATTTGTGTTTAATTTTTATATTATTACATGGTAGGACGTAATAAGTGGGGAAGTTTTCAAGCTCAGCAATGAGACGATAATGGATTGTTGCGGAGATGATAATGTAGGAGAATGTATTGGTTTATTTTTCATCCAGGTATTTTAAAAATATATATTTTAAAAATAAACGGTTTATAAAGCGACTTAACACTATATTTATTTACTTATAAATTATAATATCAAAGTAAAAGTTTTTCTTTGCAACCAGAAATAGTAAACAAGTTGTAGGATTTATTTTTATTTATACGGTGTTCAAGTGAAAGAATTTGCGTCCTATATCCGCTCCGCTGCCTCTCCTGCCGTGTTCCACGCAGCAAGGTCGTCGCACCCTGATCTTCAGTATGGAACGATTGGCGGTGATCTCTTTTTATTGAGCCCCTCGTGTACCAGTTAGTGACTCATCTCGGAAACCACTCGTAAACCAGAACATGTTATGTTCGAGAGATTTTCATATTATAATTTGTACGCTTACAACGTACAATGACTTTTAATATAAAATATGTATAACCATTTGTGCCATAAGTGAGTTAAAGTAACAGATATTTATTTCTTTTTATTTACCTTTGATGTTTTTTTTTTTTTTTTATTAAAAAGAATTTGGATTGAAATTTCTTTATGCTTAGTTATAATTATTTTAGTTCCTATATTCTAGTTGCACTGACAGGTGTCTTGTTTAAATTCCATTTTTTTCTTTCCCTAAAATCTGTAACATTTTCAATAGAAGATATAGAAAGAGTGTGATATTTATACCTACCGAAGCATATTTCAAATGTTTATAAAATTATTTTAATCAATATTCTTATGGTTATTTTACAAATAATCTTAATAATAGTAATAATAATAAACAGAATTTTATTTGAATAAATCTAAGTAGGTATCCTCCGATATCTATCTGAGCTCTTATCAATATCTTGATAAAGAGCTTTCCTTATCAAGATATTATTCAACGTTAATTTCTTTTGTGATAAATTACCTGTTATTACATATAAGTAGGTACGTTCTAAGTCGAGTACGAATATACAGTGGCACCTGTGCGGTTCTCACGGCGTGCGCGCACTTCTCACGCGGTCGCCTTACACTTCCTTCCTGTAAGCCGTGCGTCTGCGCATAACTAGTTCGGATACGTAGACAGAGAATGTAATTTATAAGTAAAAACGAATATGATTGTATAACTTTTTTATTATTTAATTTAATATTATTCAATTGGTTAATACAATACCTATGAACTTCTATAGTTATATATTTTTTTAATTTAATTAGCTTTTAGTAATAATTAGGGAACTGAACGGTGTTCAGATATGCATTTAAGCTAATCTACATTATTTGCATTTAATACGTAAGATATCTTCAATGGCTTGTTTATAATTTCTCGATACTTTCTACTCAAGATGTTCACGATTTTCCGTAGCCGTTTAATATTTATCATTTCTTTTAATAAAAAGAAATCTTTTGAATTTAAATATAGTTTGTTTTGGCCAGATATCCGAACGCATCAACCTCAAGGGTCATTCAGCGGTTGTAACCGATACACTTAAGGCCCATAATCGTTTGCCGCGCGACCGCTTCGGGAACAGCTCCTTCCGCCCCTTAACAGCTAAGTGACAAATCTTTTTTTGATTGTGAGAACTATGGTTAGGAAGCGTAGTTGGGAAGTCGCAGGGTTGAGTGCGGTAATGAGAGGGCTTTGAGAGGGAAAGTGATTTTTGTGTCCGGTGCTTAAATGTGAGATAGTTTTTGAATTATTGTAGGTATTTACGTAAGACTTGTAATAAAAAATATATTAACATTTCAATAAATACAGAAGAAATAAGAAGTTTCTAATAAAAAGTAGTTAAAGATAATTTTTCTTATACAACGAATATTCTCAGTTTATGTGTAAGATGTTGAATTTAAATTAAGTAGAAAATTATGTTAAAAATATATGCAAGTATTAAAAATTTGTATAATTTTTTTTAACATACGATAAAAAGACAAGATAATAAAAATATGAATCAAATGATTTATTATATCTATCTATCTATAAATTTAAAAAATACGTGATATATTAGCAAAATCTATACATATGCGGTTTTGTTTATAAAATTACAAGTATATGTTACCTAAATCACAAACTTATTATTATGAGAGATTTTTATCACGGATTTATTAATTACGAAATATTATTCTTATATCAATATATTGCACGAACAATATCTTTAATTAACAATATAAGTTACATTCCTTTTTATGCACTTAACCCTTTCACTAGCCAAGGATTCCTTAAACTCTTTCTTTTGTGCTGCGGCTAAGGACCATTGTTTTATCTCCGGTCACACGGTATCTTGGCAAACAAGCCATGGGACAGCAGCCATTGTTTTAATGTTACATTGTTTAAATAGAACGTTCCCATGGGATATTGGGGCGATTATGGTTTTGAGGGGTAGTTCCTGGAATGTTTGCGTTCGTGTCTTTGTAGCGTGGTCAGAGGGACCATTATGAGCATATGTTATAGAAACTGTATATGTGATAAGTGTTTGTTTTTAAATTATATTTCATGTCACAGTCAAAACTTTATTCCGTTCAAAATATTTTTGAGTGACAGTTATTATTTTTGTTTCTATTGACCAATGTAGAAAAATAGAGAACCTTAATTCTTTTCTATATGTATTTTTATGTGTATGTTATCCGTTATCTTTACCGATTTCTTCTTCTGGATATTTATGAGCATAAACCATCTTTATTGATAACCTAATTAAAAGACCTTCATGAGCGACGTTAGCCGCTTTCTATCAGGTATCTATCTGATCATTTGCATTCCTAACAATAATAAAAAATCTTAAAGTAGGTATAGAAAAGATCCTGATTCAGATGACTATTCATTTAAAATTAAAGAAATATCAAAAATAATTTTATTATATTAATAATTTAATGTTTTTTTTTTGTTTTTATTAAAAAGAATCGGTTAAACGATTATGATCATTGCATGCTTGTAAATCGTTAGGGCGTATCTACACCGCCATACAATGCGATATGTCCACCTTGTACAGCAATGAATATTGTATACGTTCATCCCCTAATAGACGCTTTAAAGTAGACTTTTGAACTTATAGAAGTATCCTAAGGCAAATCAAGAAAAAAATAATTGATTATAATAGACAGGAATGTCTCACATAATATAAAATATTAAGACAGTATTGATTGATTTAGATTGATCAATAGAGTTCCAGAATAGCCAGGCTATAACCAAAATTATAATTCATTTTTTATGTTGTAACTTCTTAATGGAACTACATCGTGTCGTATACTTAGTTTCATTCTTTTGTTTATTTATATATTATTCAATCCAAATATGAGACACAAGATATTACATGTAAAATAGTCATCATACATAGGCATATAAATGTTAGGCACTTAATATTATTTTTTGGTACATTATTTTATTATATTATTTCTATACATAAATGGTAATTTAATCATCTATTTTCATCATTATCAATTCATCAACATTATACTAATAACATAATACATAAAATTATTGATTACACCAGTCAATATTTTTTAATCAATGTTTTAGTTTTAAAATGTTTTTGTCATCATTTTTAAAAGTCATTTAATCGATGTTGAATAAGGACTAATTCCGTTATTTATCAAGAATTAATATCTCCTATAAACTTATTTTAACTATTACAATGTTATCACTTTTAAATTAGGAATTTAGTGCGCAAGAAAAAGATAAAACACTTCAATAGCCAAAATAGGTTTATGAGACGTTTCACGTTTTCACGAATAAATTGTCTTTGTTTATTGTTTCTTAATTCTACATAAGTTTACATCGGTGCCGTATCAGCTACAGTTTTAGACGTAATTATTACAACGGTCTGTCAAGCTGTCGCGGTGGTGGCGTACCGGTCGTCGGTCGCACATCTGCCGCGCTCTTGGACGTTGGTGTGGCATTGTCTTTACTTGATTATACTTTTTTAAATTATATCTGCATAGTTACATCATATATGTATTTAGTTCGGTTTAAAAGATTTAAAAAATATTTTTATATAACATCTCTTATATTAGAAACTTGTTAACTTTTCGTTTACATAATGTGGATGTAAATTAAAATTAGTGCTGACTTCTTAACAGCATATGTTCAGTACGTTTTACCACGTGTGAAATGACTAAGCATTACTATCTTTGTTTTCAAATAAAACTGATACTTCAAATAAATCTTATTGTCAAAGAAATAAGAGTTGGAATTATTTTTTATAGATCAGTTTCAATTTAATGCCCTTTTCAATTAAACAACAACGTCTTGAAGGAAGCCGTACATTGTTCCATTTCAAAGTTTCGAATTATCAACGTCATGCTGGCTGACAACACCGTGAATAGACAAGTTTGGATTTCGAATATCGAACTCATGGGTTGATTGGTCGAGTTTTTGTTGCGCACTTCCTGGTTCCGAATTCAAATTTTACGATAGTGACGTGGATGCGGTTGAATGGGTCCCCAGAAATTGATATTTGGAATCTTAGATGTTTATTAGAGCGTCTGTCATCCGGTTGGCTATGGGTAGTGGCGCGTGCACACTTAATTGCTTCATTTGTAGCGATAATACTCCTCGAAATGACACGTGATCGATGAATTTTTTTTAATAATTTTACTTTGAGGCGTTCTGCTTGGTTGACAATTGAAATTTATTATGCGCTATGAATTTTTGTATACAACTTGTCTCGCTGATTAAATTCTAATATGAATGATGAATATATTGTATATAAGAACGCAAAATAAACGAAATTGCATTCGCGCGACAAATACATCACAATCACGCCAAAAACATAAACAAATTGGATAAAACTGATCATTTTACACCTAAACGAATTACTGGATAGCAAATTTTAAGCCACGTCAGTAGTGTGTCCGCTTATTCAAACAAAATACCAACCAATCACGATTTTGTGAATTTGAAATTTGTTAAAGCCCAACGGTACTACAGAAAACCAATACCGAGTACATACACGTAGGTAAGTACATGGTGAAACTACGCACGGGCTAAGCAAACTCTCGTTTGTGTGGAATTGCACCCACACTCCGCGAATTCTATCTGTACAGTCACACACACAATGCGATATTGCAAATGGGCTAGTCGAATGTATTCGTTCGCCCGCCGGCCGTTGGGGTGGCTGTGGGGGGAAAGATGCGTTTTTGTGCAGTACTCTCCACTTTAGCTACGTTTATAAGTAAATATGTATAAGTGCGTAGCCGATAACGTTCTTAATACGCTGTGTCTATGTGTTGGTGTAGTTCCAGATATTCAATTAGTTTTCCACATATGTACAGATAGGTTTGCATTTTTTACATTAGCAGCTTTTTTATTTCGCTCTGATATTGCTGTCTTTCAGTATAATTATCAAATGCCTTTTTTCTACGGCTTTTTTTTTATTTTCTGTCATAGATCTAAGTGTGTGAACTGTGAGTTTCCACAACAAAATCATAGAAAACAGAAGTAGTGGAACTACATAAAAGGCTCTATGGAGAGTACGTGTGGTCGCGCGTCCGGAACGGTAGGCTTTTTAAAAATAAACGAATACGTATTTTTAGTGACAGTTAGCAGACTAAGTGGCTTCAGCCCGAGGGAAGTCCATAGTCCTCCGAGTTAACCACACCTGACTGCCGATGCTCACGGCCCGCTTCACACTTCTTTCAGCGCTTTGAACCGGCCGAATGGAAAGCTACATGAAAGGCCTTACATTGTCACTAAGAAAAAAAGTGAAAAAGGACCGCGAAAAATATGCGCTGGGCAGGAATTTGGGTGACCATTTTGTTGTTGAATTAGCAAATTTGAAAGTTAAAGATGCAATGAATAAATAAATTAAGTTTTTTTTTTCTTAATTATTATGATCACAAGCGTCATTTAAAGGTTAATAAACAGTTAATAGTTAGATAACTATACCACGCAATCGGATCGCCTTCGGAAACGAAATATGTAATTAAATTAGCAGTTAAACAACCTTACGCCAAATGAAATGCATTGTTTCTATAAATTTGTTTTGGATTAATCTATTATACTCTTATCTGTGGTAGGTACACGACATGAATACAAAGCAAAACTGGCAGTGTCCACTCCTCTTACGGGATGAACACGAATTTTCGCACACACACAAACTCTAGTTCAGTTTTACCGCACACTGGTGCTCCTATAAAATTTATGGCGCACACTTTTGCAGCAGCTCCGCTATGGCAACATAGATCTGTGAAAGGGGGATGGAGCTGGTCAGCCATTTCGTGTCGACGAGATTTATAACCTCTCTGTGCGTTCGCGCGCTAACTTCAGTAAGATACGTTTGCAACTGACATTGCGATGTTGGCAAGAGGTTTATTCCATCGACACACTTGACCGCTGATAGAAAATTCGATTCCATTTTTAAAAATAAATATACATTTCGAAATCACAATATCGTGTTTGTGGTAAACATTTTTTTTTTTAATTTGAACACTTAAAAATAGAACACGCTGATTTACTAAATTTCGAAAATGGAAGCCTAGGTTCTGGACATAAACGCAACCATTGGGGGCATTATTTCAAAATGTACGTTAGGTGGGGAGATGGGGGTAGTGGCGCGGGGTCAGCCTGGCTGTTTGTCTATCGCCGCGTTTTCCATTCACCGGGTGAATTTTCCGAAGCCCATTGCGCTTCCGACTCCCACCGTGCCCCCTTTGAGCCGTCCTCTCTGTATTTTTATTAACGGAATTATAGCGTCTGAATGAGCTGTGCCTACTTATATTGATTAGTCTTATAGCACAATGCTTGGTCGAGTTGTACCTTTGGAATTATAATTTTAGAATACAAGATAGAGTTGCGTTAATTTGATATATTGTACTTATATTACAGTTATATATTAAAAGTTCTGTGTGAAAATTAAGTTAAATTAATATAATCTTCAATACTTATAAATTATTAATATATTAATAATAATATTATAATTAATTATATATTTTCATTGTTTACATTAATGTACCCTGTTTATAATGATGCAAACTAAAGGTATGTTTATAAATTAAATCAAATACAGTTCGCGACAAATAACTTATATGTAACCATAGACAACGCAATTTGCTTCAAAATTAATTTAGTAAGTGATGGTTAAAACAGGACTATATCAAAATTACAATGAAACATTTTAAATGTTGATATTAGATTTGAAACAGAGTCAATTCAAAGTTTGAATATCGAACATGCATAGCAATAGTGGGCGTATTGGGCGGCGTCGTTCGACTGAAGGCGATCAGAAACTCATAACGGACACGTCATGTCTTATCGGAGGCGAAAAGTTGGGCCACGAAATAAGAGAAACAAATAACGCCTTATTTTTTTAAATACTTTATTTATAATCAAATTTCAAACATTTTCCAATTTGTACTACTAGATTTTAGTTCTGTAAAAGTCAAAGTTAACATTTGAAGATAACTTAAATGTTGATCGAATTTAATCCACGGGAAATCTTTAATTCATTTTTATATGAAAATATTATAACAATTAAATGTAATTTTGTGACACAAATAACAATGATATTTGAGTATATTACTTAAATTACTACATATTTCTAGAGCAAATGGTTTGTTTAAATAATAATAACTAAATCTATAGGTAAGTAGGTACTAACAAGAAGTTGACCACGGATTTGTTAATATTTTGAAGTTTGTTTTATTATTCGAATACTGTCTTAACAATGTAACTGTTTATCAAAAGTTATAATTTTAGCATGTTATGGCCACACAAGGTATGTCGATTTTGCGATAGGTATGCATTGATATGCGATAGTTCCGCTTTTGGCGTTCGATATTCAAAACTGCGTTGTTCTTGATTAATGTTCGGTTTAACGATTTTATGTTCTAACCGGAAACTAGCAAATTCAAATGCAGAACGGAATTCTTATGACTTTATCTAAGTGCATTATTTTAAATCAGGTCTGCGTAATTCAAATAAAAAAAAACATTTAAAATTTATGCAACCAGTTCATTATATTTGAAAATTTTACACTATAAAACAGCTAGATCTTTTATAATATCATTGGATATCAATATTCTAGACAGAATCATAATTATAAATAGTCACACCATGAGAGTTAATTGATTTTATTGTATTAATACTTTTAGATGCATTTTTTTATGCAGATTGCATATATTTATTTTGCAGTTTCGTCACTTTTAAAAAAATAATGAAGAGATTAATTATTTTTACACCAATTAGAACATAGAAAGTTGCTAGTAGTCGTCATATATTAATTTTAATAAAATTTTCTTACCATTAATATGATTTTTTTACACTTATCCGATGTAAAATATGCCCGAGGCCTCCAATAGATCTGCAACAAAAAAAAATATCATCAGCTTCCAATAAGCACAATTATTTATTTACTATCATAATACAAACCCTATTTCCGGTGTAGTAATTTTGGTAGTAGGCAGTTTGTTATAATTTAAAAAAAATTATAAAGTATTTTCAATAAACTTACAATTTACATAATTTAGGCAAGAAATGTCGAAATCTTATAATAACTGGCTACAATAAAATTTCAATTATAATAATTAGCTTGTTTTTATATATGGCGCAATATACGTACTGAAAACCTTTATAAAAAAGCAGCATTATTTTTAATTAAAAATGAATACCACCACTTGGTATAAAATGATAACAGTCGTTTAAAGACATGATTAGCACTACAGGTATTAAAATGTATGGTATTCTGAGGATTGCGCTCTGTAATTAGACTGCCATATCTCACCTTTCAAACCGAAATACAGCAATTCCAGCACAGATGCTTAATAGTAGAATTACGAATGCGACCTTTGTCCCATTGAGCGGTCACTGTTGAATTGAGGCTACCGTCATCTATATCAATGATACTATAAACACGAAAGATTGGATTGTTTTTTTGTAGTGGATAAATTCAAAAACTACTCAACTGATTATAAAAAAATTTTCACCTATAACAGTGTTTTCAATTTTTTTCATGACGCAACCCCATAATAAGTAGGTATACATAATAAATATGTAAAAATATCTTGCGACCCCCTTAGTATGTAAAAATATCTTGCGATCCCCTACCCGGTTTCGAATGTGTATGAATTTTATTATAGTACAATTATGAAATCCGTACAGTTGTATTTATATTCACACTTAAGTATCGATAAAATAAAATAAATACCTAATACATAATGAAGTATCTAAAACAGACATGTAATCGATGTCTGTTATAGATACTTCATTATGTATTATTGATTGATTCATGTATTTACAGAACTGTTGATTTTTCACTGCTTCGCGACCTTCCGCGACCCCTTTGTTCTGTACTGTTGGGGGGTTCGATTATCAGCGAATAAAAAAGTCGATTGCTTGGGTACCTCTGTCCCATTCGTGTTTCTACCGTGAAGCAGTTGTGTTTGCATGGCTGTGTTTCGGTTTGAAGGGTAGGATATGGCGTGAATTTACAGGGTACAGAGGAATAACATCTGAGTCCTCAGGAATGGCAACGCATGGGGGGTATCATGGGCGAAACAGTATACTCTGTTATGTCTATGGTACTGCTCATGTCTATAGGCGACGGTTACTACTTTCCATCAGGTGGGCCGTCAGCTTGTTTGGCATTCTAAGTTGTATAAAAAAAAAGTCGAAGTGCGCATTTGGCGATGTCATGTTACTCTCTCTATCTCATATAGAATCAATGGTCTCATTCGTATCCTGCGGCTACTTTTTTTTTAATGGGTGATCGGTATACGCTGACGAGGCACCAATGGAAGATGATAAGTAGGGATGAAAGCAGGTCAGTTAGTCCATCATGAAGAATTTCACGAGAATTAACCACGATGGTTTCCAGGGAGAACCGCGTGAGTATATATATATACTCACGCGTGAGTATATATATATACCAGAGTATACGAGGTCGACCTGACAGGATACGTTGTTAGCAATGGAGCTGTTAGAGCCCATTTCTAACAATCCCTTTCTCCCCTCAGCGGCTACTAAGTAGCGTAGCTAAGTGTTTAGTAACAGAGTCGTCTTACCTTCCCGCGGTATCGATAAGTTATCGGTATCGATCTATAGGGGCGAGCACGTGCGCGACCACCCGGCGAGGGCGCGTGCGCGTGCGCCGCCGAACGTTTTTTGTTTACTTCCGAAACAATCTTGGGTTCGATGCCCGCATGAAAGTGTTAGATTAGATTTCTTTTTTCAGAATTTATCATTTTTGCTGGCGTATCCATTATTTATTTATGTACACTTAATGATTAAGGCGAAGTGATAAAAAATGTAATTTTATTTCGCAGTGTTTATTTTATTCATCATATTTTGTTTCTATTTCTACTTGCTTGGATAAGACATTTTGTAGCGTCTAATAAAATAATACTGAACTATCCAATAATAATATGTATTTAGTAAGAGTTAATATTTATATAGCAATATCTATATATTTAAGTTACAATATCTATATACTCGTCCAAGAACGAATATGTTAAAAATCTGTTATCTTAATAATAATAATGGATAACAGACTTTTAACTTATTTGAAAAAAAATATCCGACCGATATGGGCGATACTGAAGTGAGTGATGACCTTTTTTCTACCAACAACATCCAGAGGAACCCAATATATAGATATCAGCTCGGTATCCATTTTACCCAAGTTTAGTATTTAGTACTGCGGAAATCAGTAGGGTTTTTTTGGTTTAATCGATCCAATCAACTGATCGAATCAGTTCAGAATCTAAATCGAAAACTATGCAGAGTGTATACAGAGAAAACATTATAGATATATATTGTAACCATAATATACAGATATTACAATATATTAGGTACTCACTACTAGTGCCCACTCTTAAGGACAAAGGTGTTATACATTTTATATAAGAAGTAGCACTGACCACTTCACCCGTGAGATCGTAAAGCGAAATTATTTCAACAAGATGTCATCTTTCATTATTCACTATTAACAGAAAATCACAAATAAAAACTCGACTAATAGCTCGCTAATAAATCTTGGTGTACATCTTTACCTACTGTGTGGAGAACAAATTACTTCCCGTTTTTTTTTTTACTTTAGAAGTGGCAATAAAAGATCAATGAGGCTCAGGCGCACGCCTTCCGCACCTGGTACCGTACTTTTTACTTAATAACCTTTGTGGTAATGTCAGTATGTATTCTAAAGATTGATTTATCGGTCATTATGTTTTTAAGTTTTTTTTTTATTTGTAATGGTTAATTTTTAAAGTTTTGAAAGGAGATCTTTGCTTAACAGTAGGAATTCATGGATTAATAATAGATTAGAATAGACAATTAGGGTTTAATTAGTGCTTGCTAAGAACATGAAATATGGTTTCCTATCTTTGCCCTAAATTTTAGATAAAGATAAGTAACTATAGAACTACAATATACTTAGAAATTATTATGTTCTTCTAAAATAATAAAATAATTTATTTTTATAGTATTAGTTTTGTGTATAAATAAATAAAAAAAAAGTTTTATTTCCAAAGACAATTATTTTCAAGCCACTTACCAAAGATTCAGAGTCCGAGAACGTAATTTAATTTTAAACTTTCGTGCTGTTGACACATATTTTAATTAAACTATCGGGACTTATACTGAAATGATGAAATAATGATGATCGGGACTTAACGCGACGAAAATTGCAGGTAAATAACACCTACATGCCTGATTTTTATTGCCGACGTTTCGACGTGGATTGCACCATGTCGTGGCCACGACAGTACTATTTACCTATAATTTTCGTCGCTTAGTATATTTAAAATATCCAAGGATATATTTATGTATATACCTATATTTTATGTACACTGCAGAACATAGGCTTCCTCCTTATGTAAATATGTATTCATGTAATATATCAGAAAAACATTACACTAAATTCTTCGACAATGATATACTACGACAAAATACGATATAGTATATTTTTATAGTTTTTGGTTTAGCCGTTAAAGCGCTAAGAAGTAACAATTAAACATACATTTGTAATATTAGTAAGAATTCCTAATATCCGATACAAAGAAAACATCTTTGACTTCCAATTCAGAAGTCAAACGAAAACGAAACCGAGCCATACATCTGTACAATATAATAGAATATTTTAAATTCAATTGTGCAAAATATTGATCCGTATTAGATGTATTAGATCACGTAACACTATTGTGTTTAGATTGTAAGGACGAGATCATATGGAATAAATAGATTGACACCTTGCAAGGAAAAAAACGCTATTAAAACGCAACCGCTATTCTTTGCTGCGATGTTATCTACTGATAGATAAAAAAACAGGTATTTTGTTTGTTTGTATATGTATGGTTAGACATATTTATATATGTATGATTTTGCCTTAGAATATATTTTAAATTTACACACATATTTTACATTAAGCGAGAGAAATTTAGCTTGTTATTAGACATAGTCTGTATACAGACTTAGTAATAACACTTAATGAATAGTTAAGCAACGCTCTATAAATGAAATTAGTATGAAATCGACACATTTAAATATTAATCGATGTTTTTAATAGTATTTTTACTACTAATTTTTTTATGCAACTTAGAAAGGCAAACAAGCTGACGGTCTACCTGATGGAAAGTGGTAACAGTCGCCTATAGACATGAGCGGTACCATGGACATAACAGAGTATACTGTTTCGCCCATGATACCCCCCATGCGTTGCCATTCCTAAGGATTGTTATTCCTCTGTACCCAGTAAATTCACGCCATATCCCATCCTTTAAACCATGTCACCAGTCATGCAAACACAACTGCTTCAGGGTTAAAACAAGAATGGAACAGAGGTACCCAAGCAATCGACTTTTGTACAAAGTCTTCCTCTGGTGACTATTGAATATCAGCAGACTATTTTTGTTATGGATGATAATGGAATGGTTACCGCCAGCGCCAATGGTATACGCTGGCGAGGGACCATTGAAGTATAAAAGATGAGAATGAAAAAGCAAGTCAGCTAGCCCATCGTGATGAATACACCCAGAAACCAGAACGATGGTCTGAAATGGTGATGTGAAATTCTGAGTATGCAAATGAAATCTGAGACAAAAATATGTATGTAAATTTAGATTTATATGGAACATTGAATGTTAAAAAACGATTCGTTAAATATTGGATGACACGTAATTTTTTGGAGCGCCATTTTTTTCAGTATTTCAGTTAACTACTATAAAGTATTGTTATACCTATTTATGCATATTAAAAAAAAATTGTGTAATGCAATGCGTGGTTTATAGCATAAGAATAAAAAAATTGTTATTTTTAGAGAAACCTATCTAGATCATATTAATAGCTGATATTGTATTTTTATTCCATCGAAAATGAATAATCTTCGTGAAGAAATGTCATTTCCTCTTAATTCTAAAAGTAAATTAGAGAGAATGAAACCTTTGTTATCTATTTCTTATATAAATATGAAGTTTCAAATCCAGGCACCATAATAACCGGAAAAATAACAAGGACACTCAACATCCGACATTAATATACATTCGCATTGACATGCGGGCGTTCGTACAAATTGAAGGAACAATTCTTGGGCCCCTTGAACCACAATAGACCACTAAAATTGGACTACTTGGCCCAAATTACCAGTATTCCGTCCCGCATCTTTGCCCCCTGGCGCGTCACCAACAAATTGACTCTTAATGTTATTTTTTTCGCAAAACCGGCCAAAAGAATTGTTATGCCGGAAGCGGAGAATTACTTTTGAATTGTACACGGCCTTTGAAAGAAACTATTTGACAGTTACTGCCCTAAACGAATAAACATATAAATTATTAAATTACATGATACCGAATCGTATTATTGTACAACCCTTTCGGTTATCTCGTCATTTGATACATCCGAACGCGCGCTGTCATAATAAAATGTATCGTGTCATTAGGGTGCGTTCACACGCCCACTTGTAAGACGTGTGACGTCGACGGAAGTGACGCAAGGAGGTCGTCGCCGTCTTGAATGAACGCACACATCTTTGGGTGTACGAGTCTTATGTGTGTTCGTGTGTGAATGAACGTATGCTTTGTGTTTACGTCGTGATTGTGTTGCGAGATACAGACTATTAAGATTGACGGTGACTGTGTAGTGGACAAACATCACTTGATAGACGACATGCGGCTAATTGAAAGACGTCCGTTATTGTTCCGGACGTGGAACAAATTAAACGCTCCACAACATTTTAAAGAACTAGTTGACTAATGAAACAAACTAATACGAAATACGCGCCATAATGTCTCACTCCAGCGCTTTCAGGACAATTCGAGTTAGAAAATTGTTCGTCATTTCCGAATTATAATGAGCAAACGTTGCAATGAATGATGGGGGCATTGGACCTTGTGCCAAAACCATATTACACCTACGAACTTTACAGTTCGTTTGTAAATATTTTCAATCTATTTTGAACTTAATATCGGTATTGTAAGTGTCAAAATGTCGTTTGTTGTATCGGTATGAAGAGGGTAAAGAGGGGTACTAGTGGCGGGGCGCGGGCAGGTGTGAGGCCAGATGTCTTGAACAAATTGCCGTGCCATAAGGTACGTGCGGTGTGGACACACCCTTACCTTTGTTGGGCGCTTGTCGTGTGCCAAGTTTTAATTTTATGCTTGATTACTGAACGATCGAGATCGGGGGCGACTAATTAATGCTTTCGAGATGAATGGCGGACTTCGGTTTGCTTGTCGAAATGTTGCTTAAAATAAACAAGCGGTGAAATTAATGCTTGCATAAATAATATCACATCACAGTTGGTTTTTAAACATTGATCCATACTTTAATTATAATTTCAGAAATGTCCAATAACACTCAGTCATTATTGCCTCTCGATTATTTATAATATTGTGAGGTCTTATTAGAATCCTATGAGGTCTTATATCTTAGGTTGCTCGCTTATTCGTAGTTACTAACCTAGTGAAAAATGGTTTTCTCTCCTTCGATTATCAAAGATCTGAACTATTCCTATTTAACCAATATGATCTCTTCATGAGACCGTATACTCTTTCTCTCTCTTCTTAGCTTAAAATACAGTACGTGATTATAATATTAATAGAATAATATTAATTAATTTGCTAACGTGGTCAGGACTTAGCATTGTGCAGTTTCATTACAGCTACAGCGCTTTTATTCTGTGCAAGCTACACAGTACTTCAAGATCGATTACGGGATTACTTTATAGTTTTATAAACCATACCATTATCACTCATTAAAAAAAATATTACATAGTTGGTTTTACTTTTACATATTTACCATTATAAATTGATTTAGAAAATCATAGAAAAAAACATGTATGTATGTACACAACATCAATTAACATATCTTGATCTAACTGCCAGTTTCATTAAAAAGAAAATTAAAAAAAAAGTAATCCTCATTGTCTTTGCCTGGCTCGCGTATGCTGCCCACTGTCCAGCGCAGTGATAATCAAAGGTGGATGGAATGACAAAGCCTATCTCGGCCTTTTTGGTCCTTCGCTTGTGCTGCTCTTGTTTCATATCAACATAATTGGCTTTCGATTTATGTTGAGACTAGCTTTAGCACGCGACTTTGTCCGCGTGACCGGGATATGATGTAGCCTGTGACGTTCTCAATCATTTATTTATTTATTCTCCATCGTATATAATACGTGCGTACAATAATGTCATATTAAACCGTCAAGACTCTAAGAGGTTATAAACAAATAAATTCATTTTCGTTTTTATTTTATTACTTGATTTTACCCGCGACTTCTTTCACGTTATCAGGATATGTTCATTGACCGAAATAAAAGGTATGGCTATGTATTTCTCTTAGTACTTGTGTGCTAAATTTCATAGAGATTAGTTAAGCAATTAAAGAGCTAAAAAGCAAGAAACAAACTGATTTTATTATTTATAATATTAGTAAACATTCTGTTATATTTATATTAAGGATGCTGAGTGTTTTGAGATACTTTTGTTCCTGTTTTTATTAATTTATTGTCATAAAGTCGCGTTAAATGAAATCATGTACGCTTCCCAAATGGAGTAAATTCTCAATTTGTCTGCAAAGCTGCTAATTTTTTTTGGCGGAGAAAAAACCTACTTTTAGACAATTTTAAGCCAATTTGTATACAGAAAAATGTGTTTGTGTGGATTCTTAAATACCTACTTAACTGCCAATTAAAGAAGTACGTATATTGCTTTATTTACAATATGTCGATTAAAAAGTTTACTTAAATTATTCCAAATTAGAAATTAAAAAATATACCTATTTAAAACGAAAAAAAAATTGTCTATGACCACAAAGTTATATGCTCTAAATATGTCTTAGAACGCCACGTTCCAAATTTGAAATTAACCGCCAAATTTCGCGTCGCGTCGAACGTCGCCCTATACGCGTGGATGCAACCCCCGCGAAAGGTGCGCTTACAAATGGGGGGTTCAACCACCCTATTATCTTTAACATTTTGAAGTCTGTTTGCAAGATAAAGGCAAGGGGAGCCGGGGGGTGAGCTTTCTTTATTCTTCACCCGGATTTATTATTATTTTTTAGATATTATTACAGTGATTGTATGAGCGGCGCGTGCGCACATGTCCGTAAGAGGGCCACCCTACAGAAATGAGCTGTGCGTAATGTAATGCTCTTACTTGTTTATTGTGTTTGGATTATTGAAGGTTATATTAGTGGTTTTATTATTATTATTATTTGTATAATATAATATGTAAAATTAAATAGATTTTTTATATTTTTTATTATGGTAACACCACGGTAAACCTATTCTTAGGATTAAAGTGCGTATGCGCAAGAAATTGTATGATTCACAATCAGTACCGACACCCACAAAAAGTTCAAAGTTTTATAACTAAGTAAGACTCTTAATTCTAGTAGAGTTCCTAATTCCTTTTAGAAGACTTCAAGAATCTTTGCTAATTATTATAAACGTGAAATTAAGTTTGTTTATTTGTTTATTACCTTATCGTAATAAAGTTTAGTACACCCATTCTATTTGGGATGGAGAAAGATTACTATTTCTTTTCCTACAATTTTATATTACTATTAGGTACTTTTTTTCTACTAATCAACATATCCAGTAACATGGACGTAGTTGTACGTAAAAGCTAGTTGAAAATATAGCTCATATACATTACAAGTTAGAAAATTCACAGATGATCTTGTAGCTAAATCAAAAATATCATTAACTATTTTGAACTTTGTAATAAAAGTATTAGAGTTGAAAACGTTCACAGCTGATATACCTTGTAAGACAGTCAAAGTCTTAAGTTTATATTATAGACATTTCCAACTTTTCTGTTTGGATTTAAGATTGATTTTCGTATGATAAATTCGAGGCACGTGTTATGAGATAACATCGATGCACATGCTGTTTGATCCGGCGAATTAATGTGTTTTGTGGGCGTATCAAATGTCACGGTAAGCGGCGCCTAGGACCAGGCCAGGTGTTTTTCGGTCGTGTGGTAAAAAGAGAAAGGTATTCTGTTTCCGTGGCGGTAGTAACATATCCCTATTGTCTTAACTTAGACTTATTTTTTTTTATGTTCATGTGTTCATTTGTGAAGTCTTTAACCGCGAATATGCCCGCGTATCCGGGATATACTTTTTAGTTGATAATAAAATTGCAAATCAACCTGCGCTGTCGGTATATGCCGGTGAGTGATGATAGGTCATCGAAAGCAGGTCCGTTAGTCTTCACTAGAAATAAATCACGATGGTTTGCAGGGAAGACCGCGTGAGGATTGATCTGACATTGTGCATATGTGTTATTGCTAGCATTGGAGCTGCTCAAACTCCTTTACAATAATGATCTACATTGTATATTAGTTATCTGATGGAATGGTGAACTTTTCAGACTCTGTATGTAACAAACGTGAAAACGAATGAAGCAACGGTAAAAATTGACAAATTTTATGGCCAAAAACACCGAAATTTCAACTTTAGACTGAAGGCTGAATGGCTGTAAGATCTATTGTCACTCATAAAAAAAAGTTAAGAAAATAAAATGTCAATACCGAACAAGGAACTCCGAAAGTGTAATATTCCCTATAAAAATCTTTTAAAAACTATACTGTGACTACAAATCGAACGCGCCCTTCAAAATATCGATCCAATATGGCGGTAATCCTGTAGACAGAGTACTCGGCGCCCACTACACAATGTACAATAGTTACTTACCCCTCACTTGCCACCTTTGACCCTGCGCGCACGCAGCTGCAAGATGGCTACCGGCAGGGGAGTGCATCGCGATCGATAAACACGATTGTTACATTTGAAAATGGTATTCTTAATTATATAATATGTCGCAGGAGAATGTGCGATTACTAACTAGATATTTCGTGAAATAACTAGGGCACAGGTTATATGATACTATAGTAGGCTAGGGATAGTATTATATTATCTGTGGCTAGGGTAAGCAAGAGATTATGAAAAATGCGATATTATAATATAGTCTATTACTAAAATCACTTGATGAAAGTAAAATCTGAACAAATAGTTCAAAATACTAAATTTTATCTAGTGGTAGATCTTCGTGTATAATAACCAAGTCTTTAAATATTTTATCAATGAGATGTTACTTTTATTTATAATAAAATGTTTAATGTAAAAAATAAAGTTAAATTTGATATATACTCTTACGAAGTCTTCTGGATGAAGTTTTATATAAACTAAATTTTATGACAATTGGTTAAGCCGTTAAGATGGTACGTTTCAAAATCTATATGTAAATACAATAAGGTAAATACGTAACAGGTATTTTTAATATAGAATATAAACATGTGGTCGTCTATCCGTAGGTTCATCATAAAGTCACTTTTTTATTGTACAGTAAGTGTAAAATATATATCTTTTAATATTTTCTTTACTTTAAAATTACTTTAAAAAAGTATTCGTACATAAAAAAAATGTGTTTTGATATTTAAGTTACATTTAAAAAATAGCAGATATCGATAAAGATCATTAATTTACATTCGATTATAGCATAAACAATCGCATCAGGAATCGGATCCATGGTAAAAGGAGCCAAAACAAAACAAAAAAAAAATACGTTCATCCATCATGCGCGAAACATCTTTGAGCAAAAAGTCATATAATACACGCGCCTGCGCAGATGCGTTCCATTGCTAGTTGCGAATGGTGTTTTACTTAATAGGTAAAAATTGTATAAAGCTAACTTTTTTAATAACAATGATAATTTTTAAATTACTCAAAAAAGAGAAGTTTCTCATATTGTTCGTAATTTTTAAAATTTTATGTGTAAATTTTTTTTTTTAACGAGTGACAATGGAATGGTAACTCCACTTGCATACACGGGCGAGGCACCAGATAGATAATAGGTAAGAATGATGAGTGTGTATGTGTTACATACGTGAGTTTATGGCAGTTGTATTTTTTTATATTACTTGGAATGACAAACAACAAATTGTTCTAATTATTTCTATTTTAATTTAAAATAATCTTTCCTAACGGATCTACTGTACTCATTTTGTCAAATTTAAAGTCTTTTTATTATGTTTAGGAAAAAAATATTAATTGAAAAAATACATTTATATTTTAAAAAGGGGGGAAAAATTATCTAATGAACAAATATTAATACAAACAGATAATTCAAGTTTATAGATTAATATCAATAAATGTTTTTATTACTATTAATCATAATGAATAATTTAATAGTGATTTTATTATCTCCATCAATTCACAGCTACTATCAGACATTCAAAGATTGCTTGGAAGAAATCCATTTTATGGGATAAGTCTGCCATTGTACTCATTCTTTTCTTAAGAACTCTATGACCTATAATTTCAGACTTCACTGTACAAAAAAGTATTAGAAACAAATAAATTCTTCTTCTTGGCTATACTCAGTTCTAGATTAAGAATAGTATTTTAAATTGTAAGTTTATATGATTAATAATGTATCATAGCAGTTACTTAGTTTTTTTTTTTTGATGGGTGATAATGGAATGGTAACCCCGCCTGCGCAATCGGGATACGCTGGCGGAGCACCAGTGAAGAATGATAAGTGAGGATGAAGCAGGTCAGTTGGCCCATCGTGACGAATTCAACAAGAATTGTTCACGATGGTTTCCAGGGGTACCACATGGAGGTCGACCTAATAGGGCATATTGCTAGCAATGGGGCTGTCAAACTCCATTGCTAACAATCCCTTTCCCCCCGCAGTTACTTAGTTACCAGATATTATCAATTGCATAATAGGTATTAACTATGAATGTATTAGTAATTAATGTTGTTTTCCACTCAGGGTTTGCTGGAAGAGAAATCTCACAGAGTTAAGCTCGCCTGTTGTACATCTATACTTAAAATAAATTATTTTATTTTATTTATTTATTTAACACTTAATTGCACCATCATAAAAGGATTTGTTGAACAATTTTCAATAAGTGGTGTGTAGTACAAAAGGCGGTCTTATTGCTAAGCAATCTCTCCCAGACAATCTTATGTGATTGTAATTTTTTTTTGTTACAATAAAGTATAAATAAATAATGTACGAAATCAGGGCTTACTGTATGAATAAAAATTTAAGACGATTGCAGTTCAGACTGCTCCCCTATAATACGCGTTATTAAACGAGATGCGAATAAATGCTAATTTATAAGCATATTGATTTCACATCTGCCAACAAGTTCTAGTGATTTATTTTTAAGGATATGTAGACACTTTTATAATTAGCATAAAAAGTCAGATAAATTCTTCATTAATAATAATTTAAGATTGTGTTGAACAAAAAAATCGAGTTTAATTGTGGCGTATCTAGTTATTTTGATTTTAAATTAAATTACTGTACTGTTTTTGATAAAATTTCTATTGTACTAATCTGTAAATATATCATTTCAGATAAGATTTTCCAAATCGGTATATAACTGACTGATTGAGTTATATTTTTTTTTACGTTTGTTACCTCATACCTCATTGTGACATGACAAAATCTAAATAATGTCCAAAAAGAGTGAGGGGAATGATAGCAAAGAGACCAGTGAACTCAATACTGACTTTGTATCATAATCGTCATCAATCCCTGGTGATCTTGTTGATCATCCATCATAATAGAATGGTAACACCGCCTGCGCTAACGGTTTACGCTGGCGGGTCACCGGTAAGGGATCATAGGTGAGAATGAAAAAGCAGGTCAGTTAGCAGATGAATACACCTGGAATTCAGCACGATGGTTTTCAGGGGTGACTACGTGGAGATTAACCTGATGGGGTATATTGCTAGCAATGTGACTGGTAGTTCGCACTACTAATAGTCCCTTCCACCCTTAATTCCTGGTGATCTTTCCACGAGGAGACATTTCATCCGACTTCATCCTCACCTATCATTCATCACTGGTAAATCTGTGTAAACAAATATCTTAGGCGAGATTGTCATTCCATTTTCGAACACTAAAGAAAAAATATTTAGAACACGTGTAATCAAACCCAAATAGAGGTACAAACGTTAAATGCGAACTTGATAGACGTGGGTATAAAGAAAAAAAATATAATAATCAAGATGACCTACTTGAAATTTGCACCTTTCTATAAGAAAGAGTTTCTATTGTGAACAGCACCTTGTGCCGACATATGGTGGTGCCCGCATGTTACTAATTTTTTTTTTTCAATTCTTGAACGAATTCGCTTGAAGAAATTGGGACATCCATTATGTGAATTGAATTTATGTAATAATGATTTATCAGAGAATAACTTTGATGTGTCACCGAAACATATTCACTGACAGAAATAAAAAATAGTCTATGTGCTTCTCCATTCCATATAGTACGTGTTTACCATATATATACCAAGAGATAATTTATAAATAAACTTACTTTCAATTTTATAATATTAGTAAGGATTCCGGAGCAAAAATATTTTATAAACCCTATTAGAGTTATTCTGTTGTTTGCGAGTACTTATCTTTTTTTAATCTGTATATTTATAATATAATTTAAAATTAAATTTTCTCATTTTATTTATTTATTTATTATGAACTATTTATTAATGTTTAGGCTTAGTGTTTCTAAAAAATAATAATTTATCAATAATATCATAAATTTTCATAAACGTTAATTTAAATTTTTTAATTTACATTTTTTCGTAGGTCCCTACCCAATGGTTTTTAAAGGGTTTTGTAAAGACAAAAATGTAATTTACCTGTCTACTTAACTTTCAGTAGGTATATTATTTTCTGTTTTAGGAATGTAATTAATAAAAAAAAAAAAAAAACAAATATTAAATTTCAATAAGTATTAGTCAAAGATTGTATTTTCATTTGTTGCAATATTAAAATATAATAACATAAAGGAACTCAATTTTTTTCACTCGAATTTAAAAATATTGATAAAAAATAACATATTAAACATTAAAATCAGAAGAATTTAAATTCAAAATAAGAATAAAAGAAGCTGAGATTAGCCAGCTAGGGATGTACCATTGTTCGCTGATTCGATCGATTGTCAGACCCTCTCGCATTAAATACTTTCTAGGGTCGATGCATCGATTGTGACGTTTATAATAGAGAAAGGGGTCTGCACCTTTTGCTGTGCCGGTATCAAACGTCGCGTGCCCGATAGCACATGGTGCTTTTATGGTAAACTCATCCCATAGCAAATATGTTAGCACACCTTCTACGTTATGAGAACCGTTAAATATGTGTGTGATTTATTTAATAGTTAAGAGAATGTGTGTATAGAGAAAACGCATTAAAATGATAACGCAAATATTTCCAAATAAATTTTGCTTTTGCGGAAAACAGCGACATCTATCATGACAAAACACACCGGTGAACAACGAAATATTTTGTATATTGTAATACATTATTATATTTATATAGGTTCTCAACGTGGGCGAGAACAGCCCTTGTGGGCGTTTGAAACTTTCAGGGGGCAGTAGAAGACTTTGAGAAAATTTATTATTAAAATATAACCGTGGCTATAGTTGTTTTAAATTCGCGACAGATTAATATTAAGATGGAGAATTATAGAAAAAAATATGTTGGCAAAGTAAGCGGTGGGCAAACTGACGTTCTAGAGAGAGACAAATATTAAAAACTAGCTTTTTGCCGGCTTATTTATATACGTAGATTTCAGAAATAGAAAAACCAATGAATTAAACCAATTTTAAATAGAGTATTAAGGTAAAACACGCCAGTTTTTAGGTTAGACCTTCAGCAATACTACTGTGAATACCGCATCCAGTTTGATGTAGTAGTTGCAGCATGATGCAGGAACAAACATACAGGCGGATAGCCAGATAGACCGAGAGACAAAATTTCAAAAAATAATTGTTTCGGCATCTATTGGTCTTAATAAGAACTCTTTTATCAATTGTTCTTAAATGTCTCCCATAAACAGACATCGTCTTATAATTCTATTAATAGTAGTGTTATTAGTTACAATTTCATTATATTTGTACCTATAGATTTAACCATGGTTTTATAAAAATCTTAAACGTCTGATTAACCTAATTCGACTGTTAAAATATTCTGTCTTTTTCATTTGTACTAAATTCTTAATTTGAATGCGATAAAACACTGTAATAGTTGAAATAGATTTGTACAAGGTTTTACCTATAATAAAATAAGAAGGTTAAAATCTAATCGTAACCCTTCCTAATATCATAGTTTTTGGGGGGAAAGAAATTGTTAGTAATGGAGACTGAGAATCCCATTTCTAGCAATATACCCAACCAGGTCGACCTCCTCGCGGTTCTCCCTGGAAACTATCATGGTTAATTCCTGATGAATTCATCATGATGGGCTAACTGGCCTGTTTTCATTCTCATCTATCACCCTTCACTGGTACTCCGCCAGCGTATCCCGTTAACGCAGGCCATACCATTTTCACCCATAAAAAAAATCATAGTTCTTTTTATACTAGTTTCCATGACGCCTCTTGATGTCTTAACGATATATTTATTTGAGGAAGTCATGAATAAAAACTAGTACAGAATAATTATAATAAATCTTTGATTTCAATTAGTTATGAGTCTTCATTATTACGAGTATTTGATTTAAAATAACAATTTAGTATTACAAATTGATTAGACATGCATTACAGTTGCAAGGTTATTTATTCATTAACATGTCAGTGTGCCACATCCGACAATCGATAGCAAACAATGAAATCATATTCAAAACTCAACCTTATCCGGTAGAGAATAAAGATTAAATTATCATAATCAAAATCATACTAGATTATCTAAGAAACGCCAATGTCACTAGACCTCTATTTTTAAAGTATTAAGTCGATATTAGAGGTCATGTTAAGTTTGTCTATTACCTCCCTATTACTTGTAGCATCTGTGTGAACAATCCTTAAGCCTCAGTGTGACATTTGGTTCAACCCTTAAATGCTCGTTGAAGGTTTTTTAATTGAACATTTTGGTTTTAGAATAACAATGGTATTTATTGATACGTTTATTTGCATATTATTGTGCAGTCTCGGGTTATTCAACCACTATTTTTCATGGGGTCAAATATTGTGTAATAGAGATCTTTTATTGGTTAAAATAAAAGAAAATGGCATAGTTGAATATTAAATTCATTTAGGTTTAAAATAGAAAGCACTTGTATTCTTGTTACTTGTATATGTATAGACTTATTTAAAGATTATTTTCAAGAGAGGGCGGGCTTTGAAACTGGCTCCTCAAAAATTTGCAATTCACTATCAGTCAATCAGACATGTCTTTGCGAAGCTTTGCTTGTATTCTGGGATGGGCACGAGACGGCCTACTCTCCCCCCAGTACCCAATATACGCCTATACTTTTATTTATATTATTTATATATATGATCACCTATATTAAGATAATGCAAAGAATTTCAATACATAATACTTATAATATGTAAGCCAAAAAAATATAAAGAAACCATTGACGTCATAGAATACACTGTGACTTCCATTATACTTCTCATGGTGACTATTCCTCAGAACTATGATATTATATCACTGTACTCTGTAATTTCACTGTCATGCTCTTCAAATAGACACACAGCCATGCAAACATAGTGGAAACATGGATGGGAGGGAGATGCCCAAGTAGACGACTTTTGTACAAAGTCTCCCTCTGGTAATCCCCTCATTATTGATGGTTAATGTTAACCTGTGTACTAACGTCATCGTTAATTAATTTAACAACTAAAGCAATAATAGATACTCGACGGTAATAAAATAATTTAAATCACATCGCCCCTTTCGATTAAACAGCATACATTCATTATAGGCAATGGAGTATAAGTTACAAGCGGTTTGAGCACATCTAATATTTATTTAAGTTTTTGTTTTATTAATTAAAAGAAAATAATAACAAGTAGTATTATCGACTCGGCTATAAATAATTGGCTCCGTTAGATAATTTTTTTTTTCTAGTTCTCAAGGTTGACTGGAAGAAATTCAGGAAGTCCATCTGTTAATGTATTTATTTTTTATTTTTTAATAATAATAATAAAAGTAAGTTTATTTCAAAATAAATGTTTCAAACATTTTTAAATATAGGTGAAACCTTGCTCCCTAAATAGGTAAATCCTGTACTTTAGGATAAGTAGTGCTCTTCCCTATACGGCATAATTTTTCTATGTAGTTTGTTTCTTTGATCGTTTTTTTATAGCATTTAATTAAGAAAATTTTAGATGTAAGTTTATTTTGTGTATTTATTTCGCGATGGCTTTGCCTACTAGGAACTAATTTCTATGAAATATTGAAATATTTAATTTAAAATATTTATTTTTCGTTGACAATTTGTTTAATTATACTATAATTTATTAAAAAAGATAACGTAATTTGTATCATATTAGGCAATATATTAATAGTAAATACATTCTGTATATAATATTTTTCATTAGTAAATTACAGATTAGTAATCTGAATATAAATCTTAATACACTTTTAAAATACATATTAAAAATAAATAAAAAAGAAAGGCCTAAAGCTTATAACTTGTACCACTATCAGCCCTCGCACAAGACAGGAAGCGGCGTATACACAAGCTCTAACAAAAGAGATGAGCGGAAAACATATAATTACGCTATCGCATAACGGAACCGAGCATTGATGGTGTGCGATACGTGAAGAAAATGGAGACAAGTGAAACACTTGCTATTTCCTTTATACGTTGAATAGAATCCTGTTTTTTGACATATTTCTTTGTCAGGTGAATGATATTGTTATTTGCATTATTAATATTTAGGGACATTTTTTATTAATCTAGATCAAAGGTTCCTGAACTTTTAAAATAATGGAACACCCACCGAATAATTCTGATTTTGTGGAACCCCATAGCAAATTATTACAAATTAAAGACACTATAGTTAAAATAAAAACGAAAATTTTAAAATAATATTTGTTCTGAACTGTGGTATTATTTAACAGCCAAAAATACTATTAGAAATCCACATTAGGAATTACTGTTTTTTTTTTATACAACTTAGAATGGCAAACAAGCCGACGGTCCACCTAATGGAAAGTGATAACCGTCACCTATAGACATGAGGAATAGTGTTCTAGATGGTGGAAAAATAATTTACAAAGTAACAAGATTAAAATACTATATTTTTCTTCTTTTTCTTCTTTTCCCATGAGTGTAAAGTATAGTATAGTTAAGTATAGTTAATAAGTAGTAAGTATAGGCGACTAAGAGAACTTAATAGTCGAGGGATGAGTAGCAGTATCAAAAGCCAATCCGCTTACCAAGCGTCATAACTATTGGCAAACTAAATAAAACTCAATTGCAAACTGCCATAAGGAATGGCCCCGTTCCTTATGGCAGTCTACATAGGAGGCTTATATTCAGCAGTGGACAGATGACGACTGATATGATGATGATGATGATGTGTCATAAGTGTCTATATATGTATCCGACATGCTTTTACTATTTAATTCGTTCCCACAGTTCCTGTGCGGTACCCCCATAATGAATGCAATAATATTCCATCATTCCGATTGTACAGATAGTAAAAACGATAAAGCAACAGGTGCGTTTTTACTCTTTTTCATTTCAGTAACTAATAATTACACCACGTTACGTTATGAGTAATTATCAATAAAATCTCAGTATTAAAAAGACTTACGAATGAAGTAAATTAAAGCCAAAAATGATATCATTCCATCACAGCCATTTACTGTCTACTACTGAACGTAAACCTCTCCCATAAGGGTGGTTTTGTCGCAAAATCAATTATTTTGATTTAGAAACTAAATGTTTAAACCGATTTTGATATAATTTTTATAAGACCAATCTGTAAGAATATGCTTTTAGATATTTTTATGGTTATGAAGTAATAAACATAAAAAAATACAACCGAATCGAGAATCTCCTTTTTTTTCTAAGTCAGTAAAAAAATCAATATTACCTACTCATGGGAAGGTAGAACTTCCCCATGATAAGAGCTTTTAAACCGCCATAATTATATATGAATAAGGCCTCTGAAATAGTTTATCAGATCATAATTTTATAAATCTTTCAAAGCACGAAGCAAGGCATATTATTATTGATTCTTTGTTTTAATATTCCCAAACTACATCCATAAAATTAAAGAGATTTCATTAAAACCTTATTGTCCAAAATTCATTTAAATACATGCCATTTTATCATACATTAATAAAAAAGAATAACCGTTTTCTATAGTAATTCAGTGTGTTCAAATAAAATAAAGCTTATTCTATAGAAATCTCCGTTTTCCCGCGAGCGGTCAGTACATACTCCTTGGTGCGTGACTCCACTCTCAGACTAACGGAAGTGTCGCCATGTATTGTTACCGCTTCCGTGCTACGTCCGGCTGTTTCCGCTTGCCGCTTATCGCTTACTCCATCACCTGTTAATGCTTGTTTTCTTCGGATTTATTGTATTGTATGGTTGTTTTTTTTAAATGCCTGAAAATGGAATGGTAACTCCGGCGGAGCTATTGATTTGCGCTGGTAGGGAATAAATAGATGTAGAAGAAGTTAAACCTCTTAAGCCCAATATGACGAATTTACTAGATATGTATAAGACAATTTGCTATAGTAAAGTTTTCCTGAAGTTGTCCTAATAGAGTATATTGCTAGTAATGGGGCCGATAATCCCCATTTCTAACAAATAGGTACTACTCTCCTTCTTGTTCAGGTTGCATAGCTCAAATCGCTCAAGTAGGTTTATCTAGTTAGAGTTAGAATAAAAAGTAACGGGTATTTTTTTTTTTAAACAACTTAGAATGGCAAACAAGCTGACGGCCCACCTGATGAAAAGTGGTAACCGTCGCCTATAGACATGAGCAGTACCATAGACATAACAGAGTATGCTGTTACGCCCATGATACCCCCATGCGTTGCCATTCGTGAGGACTCAGATGTTATTCCTCTGTACCCTGTAAATTCACGCCATTCCTTTCCTTTCAAATCGAAACACAGCCATGCAAACACAACTGCTTCACGGTTGAAACACGAATGGGACAGAGGTACCCAAGCAATCGACTTTTGTACAAAGTCTCCCTCCCTCCATCTCCCTCAGTCTTCTACCTATGTGCATAATTTAGAATAATTTTGGTCCTATCTATGTAACAAATCTGATCGATATTGTTATACATTTATTCAGTAATTGTTCATAGACAACCTTTAAAAATGTCTTGATTGAATTAATGAGTTAGTTCACTGTACTGATTTTTGAGTGGATGGCATTCTATGCCATTATGTACATATTTTTATATTTGGTTCAGTAATTAAGTCTTACAGCTTCTAAATTAAATAAATAAATTTGTTAAATGGATAAAATACTTTTTATCCAAACTCACGCAGATAGAGCCCGACAGACAGACAAAGACAGAGAGCAGAGAGAGGGTTTACTGTCCGTAGGCATTACACACGGAAGTGATTTCTTTATTGACACGGTGTGATAGTGAATTCACGAATTTCCAACGCGAAATCTCGAATGTGAAATGTACTGTCAGAGATGAAAACAAAACAAAAATGCGTCGCAGTTAAAATCTGCTAGTTCGAATACAAAAATCCCCTTCTAATTAATTCCAGGAGCGTACATCAAAATAACTGTATGACCGTTACATACCTAATGAACAAGGCGAGGCACTCGGAACAAAACCTAACATTGTCGTTAGACGTACAAAAGAGGAAAAAAAAAACGTTGCATCCAAGCTAAAAATAGACACACTGTATACGAGTAGTTACTTATTCGATTAATCGGTAACTTGTACAGACGTAATCGATAGAGGTAACTCTAGAAATTTGAGTATTGCGCAAACCAGTAGACAAGTTTTCGGTACGGTTTTATTTTCTACTATGTTCAATCGATTATTCCTTCGATTTTTAAAATAATGATAGTTTATTTTGGATGTCTGACTACTCATCCCTGATCATCATCACTCATGACTGTCTAATCAAGGAATTGTCTAATTAATTTAGCGACTTTTTAAAATATTTTACAAAACTTCGACTATATTTTTTTAAAGCTCATACATATGGTGTTCAGTAATTAATTATGATTAGGATTACAAATGAATTAAATAATTAAATAAATATTAGACACTTTATTTAAAAATAATTCTATGAAATCTATAAGATAATTGAAAATTCGAATTATTAAATATAAAATAGATATGAGAATAATAATTGGCAATAATAATAATAATATTGGGTAGTAGACAGAAAAAAGAGTAATTAAAAAAAATACATAACAAAAGTCGTCATCGTAATCAACGAAATGATTAATTAATGCTCATCACAATAAAAGCGTAATCTAAACCGAAATGGGTTACACAAAGCTCGCGGTCTCGCGGCTCAAGCGAGCCGTGCGGCTCAAGCTCGGCTCAACCAGCCGGCTCGAGCCAACCGGCTAATACCGCATCTGCCACGTAATGAGCCACTCAAGTACACCGTAACTTGTTTACATTGTTTCTTTATTATGTTTTACCCGGCTTATTCTTTGCCAACGATTTTTTTCGCAATAAAACGTTTCTCTGCCGGCGCTCGGTCTTTGTCTTTGACGAGATTTGATTTTTAATTAGTTTTTTGGTAGTGTCACGTGCTCGTTTCGGTATATGGTTTTTTCTTTGTGCCGGTTTGATGATAGAGAACATAGCTCTCTGGGTTTATGCGTTTGACATCAAGCAATTTATTTAGGTACAACGGAGCCTTTCCTTTTGTTTTTTTTTTTGTTAATTCTTTTTATAAATATATTGAGCTGTTATATTATTGTTTTCTAAGTTTCAATTATCTAGAATTAGATTCAAGTAGACATTAATAAGAACGTGTGTGGTCGCAGTTCGTAAGTCTAAGATTCAATACAGTACGGGGTGAAATCTTAAACAAATTAACATTCTTTTCAAACAAATCCGTTTCTATCAGTTCAATTGAACAACTTTCCCAAAAAACCTAAATTAAACGGTGAAAAATTAAAGCTTTCCATACCAACTTAATGGCTGCTGGATGCGTTAACCCTTAAAAGCCTGATTTTTTTTAAATAAAATAAAATATATAAGTGTACCCTTTACTATGTTTACTAATGGAGAAAAATAGTAAAAAAATCAAAACGATATTTTTATATATTTATTTTGAAAAAAAAAATTTGGCAAGCCAAATATTAAAATAAAATCAATTGTAGGCGCCCAATGTGATTTATAACCCCGGTATCAAATTTGAAACTATCAGGTATTTAAGGATTAATGAATATTATTAATATGAGAATCTCAATTTTTTTTTTTGTAATTTTTTTGTCACTTATTTCTTAAAAAGAATGTTTTTTTTTTTATTTCAATTGTATAGTGTTTGTACAATCAATGCATGATAGTTAATTTTATTAATTAACTCTAAAGTACCTATTAGAGAAACGTGTCCTGTAACACAACAATCGGCGAAAGTTCCAGAACAGTTGACAACAAAAGTGTAAGCTGAAAGAGCGGTAGTAGTAGGCGGTAGGCGGTAGGCGACTACCGAGTCGGCCAACAAAGCGGCTAATCATTGCCGTATGTGCGTGGCCTCGTTTCGCACAATGTCTGTTCGCTGATTAAGAGGATTGTCTCCATCGTTCCTCGGATATTAAAAGCGTGTCTTCCCAATAGTGTTGCGCTGTTTTGTATCGATACTTCCGATTTCAATATCGATTACTAATCGATTTACAATATTGAACTCGACAGTATCCGAATTAATTGAATACAAATAGATTATTAACCGATTCATAATATTGAACTCACTAGTATCTGTATTAATTAAATTTAAACATTGATTTTGCAATAATAAGACAAAATATCACTTGTATATAAAGTTTCATTATAATTTTTCTTTGAAATAGATAAAAAATTTAAATTAGAATCCTTAGACATACTGGCAGGCAACTTAATCAGTCTATGCGCAATCTTCGACATAGATCTATCAATAAAGAATATTGTTTCTGTATTAGTGTATTCGAATTTTGAATTTCAAATTGGCATTCGAAATATCGATATCACTGACACTCGGCATGATACAACAAATTTGCTACATAACAACAAATGCTTACACTAAATGTGCGCCCAGATGCACAATCTGTGATAGATAATGCGCGCAAAATGTGCTCGCCGCGGAGAAACTTTCGCGGCTCGGTTTTGTTTCTATTATTTGCCTTTTTGTGGTGCGCTTTAGCTTTTTTATAATCTTTTGATATGTGGCGTATGACGTCACGGCGTGTATGTTGTGCTGAGGCTGAAAATATAATGTGCGGTTACATAAATACAATATTATGTATTTATTTAAATATAAAACTTTCAACTCGGGATGTTAAATTTGATATTAATTTAAAACTTCTTAAAGAAGCAACGGATTTTAGTCTCGAAAGAACAATGAAGAGAAGAAAAGACTAGTAGTAAGTAGTAAGCCAATGAAAAATTTAAGATTTTGTTCATCAAAAAAAACGACAAGTTTAGTTGCAACAAAACTAGTTAGGTATATTAATTTAAAAATTAAACTACTAAACCGATCTTGATAAAATTTCTGTAGAAGCTTATTTGAAACGAAACATTTAGCGGTCCATTGTTTCTGCTTACCATAATCGGAGATAGTTGTGACGGATATATGTTTTGTATGTATATTTTATTTCTAGGCGATATAAAATTATCAAAGACACTTTTTTTGCAAAGCAAATGGGTAGTTATAATATTTTAAGGGAAGTGTGATGGTAAAAAATAATACAATAGACAAGGTGAAAGAATATACCTAACGTACTTTCGCTAGGAGAAAGTTTTAAGAGGGATCCCTCACGAAACATCGGGAGGGAATTGAAAAGTGCTGATAAAGTAGTGATTCAATTTTAGATAGTTATAGTTAACTAAATATTCTTACTTTCACCGGAAATGTATTTAATTATTTAATAAAAAAAGCAAATAAAGAGAAGAGATGAATATTCTGGAATATAAGATGGATATTCTGATATATTTTATTAACACCTTTCACCTGCGACTTTATTCGCTTGACTCAGCCCTGAACTATTTTATGTTTTTCTCTATTCTATATAATAAGTGTATAAGAAATTTTGCAGTGATTGATTAAACTGTTAAGGCGCTATAAGGTAACAAACAAACATACTTATCTTCACATTTATAATATTAGTAAGGATGCTAAATGTTAGTAATAGGTACTATTTGATATTTATTCGATTTGATTACGATTCAATATCAATTCGATTGTGTCAAATATAAATAAGGGGGGAAAGGGATTGTTAGTAATGGAGAATGAGAATAAATGGAGACTAAGAATCCTATTGCTAGCAATATACCCAACCAGGTCGACCTTCTCGCGGTTCTCCCTGGAAACTATCATGATTAATTCCTGATGAATTGACTAACTGGCCTGTTTTCATTCTCATCTATCACCCTTCACTGGTGCTCCGCCAGCGTATGCCGTTAGCGCAGGCGAGGTTACCATACTATTTTCACTCATATATATATATATATATATATATATATATATATATATATATATATATATATATATATATATATATATATATATATATATATAAATCGTAGAATCGACGATTTAAGAAAGTAGATAAAAATAAAAATGATGTCACAATAGTTTTTGTCATTTCATCCACTGCTATACTTATTTGGTAACCGGCGTGAAGATAGATAAAAAGATCAAGAAAATCTTAATAAAATAATGTGTTCAAGATGTAACAAATTGAGTGAGAACATAACCCTTGGAGAACATCTCACGACCCTCTCCGATGAGGAAATCTTGTGGGAACAAATAAAATTTGCCGTCTTAATATAGGGTTGTCACAAATCATAATTTTTTATTGGATACATTAATAATAATACAGTTTTATTTTTTGAGCTTACTAACTATTAAATATTTATTAGCTCATGCTATTATCGTATAGATACTTTGTGTAATAATTTAAAATAATTAGGTAAACATTATTTAAACTAAGTATAATATTATCTGTAATATTCAAATATACGCGGGGCGTACCTACTAGTATCTAGATTTTAAGCCCAACGTAGTTGATCATGGAGAGTTACGAGTATGTAATAAATACAGTTTTATTCAAAATATTTCGTAAATTAATAATGTACATTATAACGTGTCCATATTAATGATAAAAAATTTGAATCAAAGTGAATTAGTGTTTTTCATATTTTTGGATCATATAAAATATAACTTTTATATGAAATATATGAAAAATTTGGGTTCCGCCGCAAATCTGATCTTATGAACTTCATACCAGTGAATCGTTGTTAGCTATCACCACTTATTAATTTAATTAATGTATTCATAAGCCAAAATTATAAATCTAAATTGCAAATGTGTTTCTTCATAAAATTTTGTGTTATTAATTCGTAGAGAAAAATAATGGATTTATTTTTCTATTATTATTATATTATTATATCACATATATATGCTATCCAGAGGAAGACTTTGTACAAAAGTCGATTGCTTGGGTACCTCTGTCCCATTCCTGATTCAACCGTGAAGCAGTTGTGTTTGCATAGCTGTGTTTCGGTTTGAAGGGTGGGATATGGCGTGAAATTACTGGGTACAGAGGAATAACACCTGAGTCCTCAGGAATGGCAACGCATAGGGGGTATCATGGGCGAAACAGTATACTCTGTTATGTCTATGGTACTGCTCATGTCTATAGGCG
Source organism: Galleria mellonella (assembly GCF_026898425.1). Taxonomy (NCBI): domain Eukaryota; kingdom Metazoa; phylum Arthropoda; class Insecta; order Lepidoptera; family Pyralidae; genus Galleria; species Galleria mellonella. The sequence goes on from NW_026442138.1 coordinate 10,365,244, forward strand.
ACGGTTACCACTTTCAATCAGGTGGGCCGACAGCTTGTTTGCCATTCTAAGTTGTATAAAAAAAATCCATTTTTTTGTCATCCCTGCTATTTTGTTCATACATCCCAATTTAGTTCAACATATTATTTAAAACATAATTTTTAATCGAAGAGTTGAATCTAACATGCCCATACCAGAATAATTAGTTATTTCGAATATCAATATGTTTTTGAGACTTCCATGTATAAATAAGTAAATATATATTCATTAGAATTATTATTATAATTATATGTAGATAATTTATTATTATTTGTATCTATCTTAAGCTTAAAACTCATATCATTTAATGTTTAGCCGCGTGCAATCTTAATTTAATCAAATCTTGAAATAATTCATTGGCATTCGTATTACTCCGATATCGTTTACATTTCACAACCGCTTTGCATTGTTATTATCGGAAAATCTTGTTTACACGTTGTAATAAACCCATTACCATAAATACAAGGCATTAACGCGTTCGCGTGTAATAAAACAAACGCACAGACCGCAAAACGATCGCGTGACAACCCTACCGACCCTACCGTCTTACCCTCGGTTTTCTCAAGACACCGAGTAAACAGCAATAAACGCTTGCCAGTGCTTACTGTTAGCGATTTAGAAAGGAGTTTAAAATATTTATTTTTATTATTAAATTCGAATGTTTTTGTTGCTTCAAATAATCCATATTTGTTTATGGTAGGAGGATTGTATTATTTACATGGATATTTTTACTGTAGAGTAGTAATTAGTGTATGCGATATTTAATGTATTATATTTTTACCCAAATGTCAAATATTTTTCTACAAATGTATAAATTTACTTTTACCAAATCACAGACTTATGTCGTTTTTCACTATATTTTTTCTAAGTAACAACTACAGGAACTACAAAAAACCTTCATTACTGCCTTCATTGCTATATTCTATGAATTTTTATTACTACTCTATGGTTTCCAAAACATTTCTTTTTCATTATAAATATGAAGTTTCTGATTATTTAATCCATTCATAATTTTTTTGCTGTAAACTTAACTTGCATTTGAAAAAAGCAACAGCTGTTTTTCTTGCCGATTCTTCTTAGATGAAACTGCATGCCGAACTGGGCAGTTTGGGTAGTTTATAAAAAGAAATTACTATTAAAAAATACTTATTATTTATTAAGTTTACTTAATTTATTTATTATTATTATAGATAGTTTTAATATCAGAAAAAATACCCAAATTTGTCTGAGCCTGTTTCATTTATCTGCAAAAGTTTCGCAATTACAAAATTTTTCACCCAATTTCCAAAAATTTGCCAATTTGCGTACGTTACGTGGAAATAACTAGAACAATCAGTCAAAAGAATTATGATATTAAGTCATCTTTATTCGCAAAATGGAATAGTGAGTTGGTAACATTTTTATTTTGGGTATTATTTTGTTCGACAAATTTTTTTTATTTATTAAGAAGTCATTTTCAAATCGCTAAAAGCGGGACCACGAACAAACACTTAAGTGGATCTTTTATGCTCGGGGGAGCGCGACATGTGCTCCTTAAGATCACAACGTGGGTGGGTTAACTCTACCTCATTTTGGATTATATCAAATTAGCCATATTGCCCCTTGAAAGTTAAAAAAAGAATACATGAAATAAGAGTTAATGTTACTGAAAAAGATAATATAAAAATTCACTGCATTTATATATTTATAATATTACAAAAAATGAAAAGTATTTCTGTTTGTAATTAGAGCTAATTTCGATGAAATTTTAGCCAAAAATATTAACGTTTTCTTATACAGCACTAGTCAAAGTCACTCAACATATTGTGGAACTGAAATCTACTATGTAGATCAGTGATTATATACACAGTATACAGAGGGAAATAATTTCAAATATATATGAAAATCTTTTTCGAGGCAACCCTGCAAATTCAACGATAAACAATATCGGTAGTGAAGGGGTTAAACGAAAATGTAAATAAATATATCGATCGATTGCAAAAAATGACCACGATTTTGTGGTCGGAAGCTGTTTAACAAACAAACACGTGCACGATAAAAAATGTAAAAAAAAATATTACAAAAGAAGCATCTAAAAACTGTTTAGTCTGTAACCCGCAAAAAGATAACGCACCTTTCCCGGTATCGTTTTTTGTGCAAATGTTTGAATATTGGCCGCCAGTCCACCAACGTGAATTGCTAACATATGTTTTGAATAAACTCGTGCGTAAAACGGAACACCTTGCCGACATTTGTGAATGAAGATCAGCTGTAGTTTGAACGGTATGAAGCAATTTTTTTTTATTAATTCAGTATCTAATATATAATATATTCTAATTCGATGGCAGAGTAGTTGTTCTTTGAGTTTTAATCATAGATCAAATACCTTCAGATAGAATGTCTCAATACAAACGCTTTACCAAAAAGGGCCCACTTTTTTAATTGTGTGAATAAATATCCCTTAAACAATAATTCATAGCTATTACTCACTACGTGAAAGATATGTATTTTATAAAGTTGAGTTGATTTTACAACTCTGTATTTAAAAAAAGTGGGTAGATATTTTAAAGAACGTCAATATTCATAATGATTGTTTGTACCGACTGAGAATATACATAAAATATGTATTCGTTCAACGAATTAATATCGTTGTCCGAGTTATTGAAATTGACTGTCATTTTGTTTAATACACCTATATTAATTTGTATGCTAAATGTATATTATATTAGGTGTGAAAAAAATTTTCAATTTGAATATTTAACCAAATTATTCGCAACACTGAAAATGTTTTGTTTTAAATAAATATGTGTCAACCAAAAATTACTGTAGTCTAACCGTTGCTGGGCCGTTTTTTGGCACTTGACTCCATCTAGAAGTAGTCTTGAGACATATACCTATGACCCATATGTATACGATGTAGGTATGACTATATATTTGATGGAATAGATAATAAAGTTTCATACTTAGGCTTCCCTTCCTCTTTTATTTTTTAAACAAAGGCAACATCTAGATATTCATATTTCTTTTGCATTATTATGTTGATACAACACTTTGCCAGAGCTTATATTTGCAAAGTTAGACGAAGGAAACTAACTCAACGCATTCATAAGTTTAACAAACAGTTTAACGTAGAACTAACATCGTAGTTTAAAAACTAATACATCTATTTAGTATATGTTGTATTGTGTGAACATTAATTTAATTTTTTTTATACGTTAAATGAAAAATAAAGAAATATACTAAATTAAAAGAGTTTCTACAGCAACATTAATATCACCTCTTAGAAATCAAAATTGTGTGTTTATAAGTAGATTTTGCTCCACAAAAAGTTTTTTGCTCATCAAAGACTTAAAGAAAAAATTAGATACAATCGTTACAAAGTTAATAAAGGACTAACTTAGGAATAAGAACTATAGATTGTAAAAAAGTTTTCGCGTAATAAAAATAAATTGGTCAAATTGGGAATCTCCTCCTTTTGAAAGTTGGTTAAAAAGAGAGGGAGTACAAGATAACGTATACCCAATAATCGTTTTTGGTCGTTTGAGTAACCAAAGTATTTGTTGATAGTTCAAACAGGAACATATTGTGAGGAGAGGGCACTTGAGAGTGCGTTGACCTCTTGTTTTTTATATAACGCACGTCGAAATAACATGTTTATCAACTAGCACGAGATATCAACGTTTTACCCGTGACTTTGTCCGCGTGACCGGGATATTTTTACTACCGGGATATGTAGTTGCCTATATCCTTCTCCATCCTATATAGGTAGTACATGAATTAGAATTTTAATAATGATTGGTTAAGCTGTTAAAGCACTATAAAGTAATAAACAAACAAACTCACTTTCATATTTATAATATTAGTAAGAATTAAATATACCTTGATTAGTATTCATATTCACAGAAATAAAGCTTAAAAAAAAGTTAATGTAATTGTATTGGCATATTTTTATGATTAGGAATATTAAGACTTTTTCGAATATTATTACATTCAGAATTCGAAAGTATCGCACAATATATGTACAAAAAAGCATATCATATGTATAAAAAAAAAACTCCTGTTTTTGAAAGCGGTTAAAAAGAAATAAGTCTACCTAGTAGAATTTTTTAATAAAAATAAATAAACAGTGTGTTCTCTTTACTTTATGGGCGCTTCGGTAACCCGAGACACGACCAGACGAACAAACAAGATCGTTTGGAGGAACACACAGACGCCATCTGGCAATGCTAATGTTTCATTAATTATATTATTACTAGTTTTCATTTGATATCATCTTTACTCGTTAAATTTTAATTAATTAAATATTAAATGAAAGAAACTTAGATAAGTAATAGAAATTGTAACGTGATATGAAAACTTTAATTTTGTTTTTCATAACAATGTTATATAATTTATTTTGAATAAAAATGCACAAACAGGCGAGCTTAACTCTATAAGTGTTTTCTTCCAACAAACCCTAGAATGTTTCCCCCAATTTTACTCGTCACAAATATTCTATAAATAATAATAATAAATGCCACAAAATCACACCAAATTCCTGATCCTCAAGCTGGGAGACCTTGTGTTCTGAGTATGTGAAGACACGACCCAGAACACCCAGAAGCGAGTTAATTTATAAAAATTTGTTTCCTAATTTTGCCAGACCGGAATCCGGAACAATATTTACCCAAAACAACATATCCATCACTATACCATGAAAGTCTTTCCTTTCTTCAAATTATACCTTCAAATAAATAGAACTGTCTTGATATTTGTTTAGTAAATTAATTACTAGTTTCCCGCGTAACTTGAATAACTTATAAATTGTAGTTAATCTATGCCCATCTTATCGATGTGTTGCCAGTAATCGCATACCGCGGATAGGCGGAATTTATCAATTAAAGTTGGTAACATCTTGAGATGTGGGGACCGCACTATAACTGAAAACTATTAATGGGCTTTTTCTATGTATGCACACTATACTATATTGGAGTGTTATTTTAAATTCGAATTAAAATAGATTAATTTGTTTTATCTGCATGTTTACAGGTGAAATTAATTATAATGTGATATAATTATACATAATAAATAAATTATTATAATAAATAAGTTATTATAATTTAATAATTTAAGTTTGAAATAATAGTAATATTAAAAATAGAGTTCTTTCCAAAATTTCTGACACAAAAAAATAACTATAAATAATATTAAGATTTTTTTTAATTATTATTACATATTCAAAAATGACAGAAAATAAAAATTCTATTAGCATTGGGAAACCATGTAGGTTTTTTAATGCTAAAATGCAAGAAATACTGTTGTAATTCGTGCTTTATGTTATTAATTTAGTGACTATTTTCTTCATTTTAAGATTACAAGAATCGATAAATGAATTTTTTATTTTATTATGGTTATCTTACACATTACTTGTAAATAAATTCATATATCGAACACAATAAGAAAAAATAAAATAAAAAATATAAAATTCTTGCAGACGCGACCGGCACGCGTGCATTTAAAAAGAGAAGCAAAACAATAAACGCCATTAACTGCGAACAAAAGGAGTAAAAGGCAAGTCGGGGCACAATTAAAACAAGAAATAATAAGGAGTTGGTAATAATAAGTATTATTGTGTTAGAGATGACAGCTAGGGGGACCGCGCCGCTCGCACCTGGCGGGACACGCGCCCAGCGCCCCCTCGGAACTTCTGCCGATTATTATTTTTTTTTACAAAGATACGGGTTACGGTGGTGTACTAGGCCGGTCGAAGATTTAGTCTCATGTTGCATACTGGATTTTTTGTTTTATTCGAATTATTTATTACATTAAAAATTCGTTAATTAAAAAATGAACAAAAAATATATATCTCTATTACATATTTTTTTTTAGTTTTCTTGAAGGATAAGTATATAATGGATATAAAAAAAAAATGTAAAGTAATAAGATTTAAAAAAATATTATGATTTGTTAACAATCAATAAACAAAAAAAATATTGATACAATATTTAAGAAAGTTTTTATTTGTTAAAACTGAGGAATGTAGTTATGATATGTCTCTCAAACTAACACTTAAAGTAAATTATATTCATTTTATTTATATTTTTATAACTAGGTGTATCAAAATGAGATTAATTTAAATACCTATCTTGTACTTAACTCCCTATTCATTTATCTGTCACCTGTCTCTTAATATGCTAATTTAAATTCAATAGGAAGCCAAGACATGCATTTTGACCTCAGCATTCTGATATACATACATAAATTAAAACATTATTCCCTATACGTCCTTTGAATACGAACGAGTAAGTCACTGCCATCTGTCTTTAACACCTGGCCAAGTACCCTATATTTCTACTGCAGTTCTGTTCCACTTTTGTTTGCATTTAATAGGAAAATATTAACACTATTATTCTTATGTTTTAATAGTGTTTTAATGTAGATAAGTAATAAAAACAAGGCTAGGTACTTAAAAAAATTTTTTGGACTTAATTTTAATAAATAATTGTCACCCTACCAAATCTTTTAATGAGTATTTTATGTCAAAAAATAGAGATTGCAAAATGTTAAATTAATATGTAATATTATAATGTTTATTAAAAAAATTAAAAATGTATTACCAAAAATGTTATTATTCATTAATAAGAAATAACAATTGTTATTGATTTTTGTTACAAAAATATGCAAAGGATTGTTAGACATGCCCCTTATACATATAAGAATTGTTTCTGTTTGTATAATCCTTAGACATTCGTATATTTACAGTTATTTAATGAATGATATTACACCTGAACTAAATTTTTTTTTAGAAACTTGACTGATTTATTACTAATTATCTGAAATTAAAACAAAATCACATTTTCGTCTGATATATAAAAATATTCACAGTTTTGGAGAGAAATGATTTCGTGGTCCGTGATTCCAACACAACAAAGTCCGTACAACACCTCAACAACAATTACTCATTGCCGCACACTAATTACAGTCAATTACCATAACACATCCTTATGTACAGGTGTGCCAACCTTTATAATATAATTGCCGTGACTTCAGGAAACGGAAGCGGGCCGGCCAATCGCGCGCCGTCACGGATTGCGCGCCAATGGGCACGCACAATAACTATCAAGTTGTAAGATGAAAAATCCGGTTATTACCGGTTATTAAAATATTGAATTGTCTAATGTACTTATCTCCATGTTGAATTATGAATGTGGAAGGCGGCGTACTTATGATTTAATACTAATTTTTAGTTGTATTTTTAATTTATCTAATTGAAATTATTGGTCTTCTTTAAGAAACAAGAATAGATTAACCATTTTATATATGATATGTAGATAAAAAAGTCTAAATTTAAAATAAACAAATAAAAAAAAACTGCCTAAAATTGTATTGTATGTGGATAACGGTAGATTAACATCAATTATAGAGATATACGCCTAACTAAATGTGATAATAAATGACACTAGATTTACAAAAAAAAAAAATAAGAAACGGAGTCTTAAAACTTATAATTTCAAAATTTTTGAACAATCATCACTTAAATTTCTTTCTGTTTTTACCTAATGATTAGATGGTCGAGAATGCAATATGGCATTAAGCTCGCCATTTGTACAAATTTTATTGGGCAATAAAGAATAAATAAATAAATTAAATATTGAACCTAACAATATGGCTTTCTCTTTATGAAATAAATAGCTTTTTTTAATAATCCTTACTAATATTATAAATGTTGTTTATTTGTAAGTTTGTTTGTTACCATTTAGAGTTTTAACGGCTCAATCAATCATCACAGCAATTTTTATCACTGTATTTTATTATGCAAACAAAGTCGCAGTTAAAGACTAGTACCTATGTATATGAATAAGTATAATTAATATCCCTAAACTATTCGTGTTGTTACAAACGCCTTATAGTAGATGAGTTCGCGGTTTTTCACAAAAGAAAATATACGACAATGGGCCAAGTTGCCGCAAGTCGCAAATTGCTAGCGAGCGAAACGTCGCAAATTGAATGCCGAGGTGTGAGGTACAGAATGCGGGAAACATAGGGGATTGTTTTCTGTGCGCTACCGTTGCGGGTGGAAATGCGACACGCGTAAAATCGTCACTTCTTACCAATTTATTTAGTTTGTATGTTTAGTTTTCGTCTGGAGACAAGGATAGCAATTACAGTTTCTAATTTAAGATCCAATAACCTTAGCCTATGAGAGTAACAATTATTATATGTTCTATGAAAAATATAAATTTTTATACTTAATTTATAGTTAGACTGATGGTTATTTGACGATTTCTATCAAGTAAACCGTAATCTTGTTATTATAATATAGAAAAATAAAAACTAATTTCAAGTTACATAAATGTCTATATATACATTGACATATATTAAATGTAAACTAAGTACGTCCTTTATTTATGAAAGGATAAAGCAAATAAATATTTATTAATCCTAGTAATGTAGTTCATTATAATACAATTACATTATCAATTATATATCAATACTAATTACATTATCAAATTTTAAAAATTACAATTGTTTTAAAATGCTTTTCTATGAATTTATATAAATAAATATGAATTTAAATATTATTGTAAATTATAATTTAATTACTGATGGCCAATAAACTGCTGATATTTTCTATTCAAGCGGGCACGGTAGTGAAACTATCCCGTGTGTCCCTATTAAGTGAGCACACATTAGTACGGTAACTTGGGCACGACACCTCACGCGTCGACACTTACGAATAGCTGCCGTAAAGAGTTGCGAAGTTTTCACATTAGGCCTGTGCTAACATTGAAAAAGCGATTAGAAGTGTCTTTCAAGATGAAGAATAGACTACATTGTTTCTCCTAATTACTTATAACTAATTTGGGTTATTTTTAACAAACTGTCAATAATCCTTATTGACAGTTTGTTAAAAATAACCCAATGATATCCTATCATCAGAAGTTGATTTTTTTATTGCTACGGGTAAATATAATATTAGCTGCCCTTACCTGGTGCACACCAGGTACAGTGTATTATTATTTATTAGTTAGTGTATTATTATTGATTAGTTGTGTCCTGTGGTTTTACCCGCGTGAATCAATATATACAGTATCTTATATGCTAAGTTAGGATAAAACCTACCCGTGTACCAAATTGAATTCAAATCTGTTCAGTAGTTTTTACGTGGAAAAGTAACAAACATTCATCCATTCTTTCATTCTAAGTTACAAACTTTCGTATTTATTATATTAATTGGATAGGACAATATAGAAAAAATGACGATTAAGTACTTTTCTTTTTTGTCTGCCTCAAATAGTCTAATGTTTTCGGTTTGAGCTATAGCCTTGCTGGCCTCTGCCTCCCTGACCCTCCTACTAAATGGTATAATTAATATTAAAAAAAATGTAGCTAAGTGTTTAGATTAGTATATAGTAATTTGAAATATGTGTTACTCCATCATGTTTAAACAGCTATGAATGAAATTGTCTACATATATGAATGGACCAAAGCCTAAATACACAAGATACATTTTATCCTAATTCACTTGAGCAAATCCACGAGATAATCCTGTGTATTGCTAATACTGTGTATTAGTAATACACAGTAAAACAACGTAGACGTCTGAGTTTAAAAACAGTGTCAACAGAATTTAAATTCATAAAAAGTATCGAACGCAACACGACTAACGACGTTCGGAATTTAAAATAAAAGTCAGCATAGAATCTATGTGGAGTTATTTTTTTTAAACTTCTACCATAGACAAAACTATGTTCAATAGAGCGGGCGGTCTTAATGAACTCTAAGATCCCGCTCCATCGCTCTCGTTCTTGATTCCGAACGTGCCCGCCGTTAATGAGATCCACCTTCTGTCTACGTACAATATACGACGCGATGCGTGAACTTCTTTTTTTAGATTTTAGGGTTCCCTATCTAGGTGAAACTAGTTTTTTTTTTGTTTTATTCTTTTCACGAGTCTTTCGTTTACTTTTGGTATCAACGATGATTTGAGATCCAAAATAGTTATTAAAATTTTAAATTCTTTCGACGTGTTTTTCTATCAACTTCATAAAAGGTTTGTTATGTTTACCTCACAATCTTGTCATTTATAGACTAATTTGGAAAAATCCTTTTTATCCGAAAGGATATAAGACTTCTATTAGGCTTCTATAGACTTCTATAGGATTCTATAGAAGTTTTATCAAAACCGATTATGTAGTTTAGTTTTTAAATCAAACTAACTGGTTTGATTTAAAAACTAAACTATACCACTATTAAAAAATGTTGTTTTTTTTTTGTAGAACAAATTTTTAAATTATTTAATATGACGGGTACCGATTCATTATAGATTGAAATACGAGTAGCCTATCAAAAGATTACAATGATGGTCATAACCACATGAGGATGTTAAAACATTTCCAAATCCAAAAAAAGTCAAAATTAATTTTCTTATAAATTTTCTAGTACTTTACAGCAGGATGAGAGATTTACAGCCTTATTTTGGATATAATACGTTTTAATTTTGAAAATAGAATTACTGTACGCTTTATCGACCCATAGACATTTCTACGGAACACATATTTATAACTCCGATTTACACTTGCAACATTTTTTCTAAACTGTTTCAAGGGTCGTTCGTATTCAGCCCTATGGATTCAAAAGAAACGGTTTAAGTAATGATTCTACGTGGATGCACGAGATTATGCGAAACGGAATGCTTTCAATTTTTTTTTAATTTTGTTAGTGAGTTATTGTCTTTTGGTAGAGTCTTCTGTGTGTTTGTCTTTGCTTGAACCTCTTTGAATATATACTTAACGACGAAATCTGAATTTATATACATACTTGTAAATAAATTCAAGTAGATAAATTAAAGAACTAATAATAAAAAAATTAAGATTTTTCTCTGTAAAAAGCAGTTACTTCATTCAGTACTAAATTAATGCACAGAATTAATCCATTGATTGCAAAAAGATTTATGAAAATAGATTCAGCTTCGTAATCCAATGTAACAAGGAGTAACAAAACTACAATATTTTATTTAATAAATATTGTTTTAATATTTGTTTTTATATAATTGGAGTCGTTAAACAATAATTAAATATAATTTTATTAAACACAAAAGTTTATTCAATTTTATTATAATATCTATTTATTTTTTGCATAATTTTTTTATTTATTTATTACACGGCGTAACATAATACGCCGACCCCAAATAATAATTGATAAGGGTAGGAAGATAATGACTATGACTTTTTGCATTGTTCAGTAAAATTGCCGTGTGGTCCCGGCATAGAATGGCCTTCCTTTCCCGTGGGCGTTGTAAAAGACGACTTACATGAACTTAATAATCGAGGAATGAGCAGCAGTGTTCTTCTTAAAACGTCACCAAAGCCTAACTGTGGTTGCCAACCCGTCTGCCAAACGTGGCAACTGCTGGCAAAACCCCTATTATGAGATGCTTATATTCAGCAATGGGCAGTTAAGGGCTGATGATGATTATTATGATACTCAGTAAAAAGACGATACATATATAGATGTATAGAAGATCAAAGAACACATACGAATACACTAAAATAGGTACCTTTAGTACCTAAGTTATCTACTAAAGACGAACCTCCTCAACATTCACAGTAATTACGAGAAATAAAACTGTTCCCTCACTAGCAAAAAGACAATTTTAAAAGGTACAGACCGCAAAGACCGCATCTCGCTCTCCATTAAAACTAAGAGGGACTTAAGGCTCGAGTGAGATGCGAACCGTGCCGTTTTACACTTAAGATGCTGTGCTTTCAATAGGTACTCTTATACTTTATGCGAACTTGGTACATATTTAGTTGCAGCTAGGATTCTTAGATTATAAACACAGACTGAAACCATATAAATGCTTCACCAAAAACAGGTCAATCTTTTTATAGATAGACATAATAGGATATTAGACTAAACATAGGAAATATTTCACTAAGAAAACAATGGGCAGCCTTATCGCTAAGAGCGATCTCTTCCAGGCAACCTTTGGATGGAGAAAAGTCAGGAAACTCAGTTAGTTTTTTTTTAAATTAGTATAGAGATACGCATACGTACAATAATATGAATATATAAATATACATATATTTTTAGTTACTAATACATACTTAAACAAATCCATATATACATATAAATATATAATTACATATACATACATATGTAATTCCAAAATTAAAAATAAAAGCAATTTTTGTGTGTTTTTTTATCTAATTCATTAAATCCTAAAACACAGCACTCTCCTTCCTAAAAGACTGGCAACATCTGCATCTTAATTTTAATTAAAAAAGATCTATTTTTTACTATTAGAAATTTAGTCCTTTTTCGGTCGGTGCTCTCTTTCGCTGTGATATCAAATAGAAATGCCTATGCGTGCTATCACTGTATCCACTGGTATTTTTTTTAATACAAAATTTAATTAATATCAAACGAAACTATATAGCTTATTTGCCACTTTTGTGGTATAAAAAAAACATAATACCTTTGTATCATACTTAATCAAAAGAAAAAATATATAAGTGTGTTTTCGATGTTCAATGTTGGATAACAAGTGAGAGGTAAATTTCTACTTACCTAAATCAATTTCAAATTACATATATCGATGCCACCGGAATTATTCTCGGTAATGTTGGTCAGGATCTGAAAACAAATTTATACCTGCATTTAATACACTTAAATCGTTTGTTATGAAAGAATATATGTAATTGTAAATCGATAAAATAAAGGGAAAAAGAAAAAAGTAAATAGCAACTAAAGGAACTTAATGGTAGAGGGATGAACAGCAGCGTCCGCCTTAAAACATCTCTAAAAGTCTAATTGCGTTTGCCAACTCGCCTGTCAAGCGTGGCAACTACTGGCAAATCTGCCTTTATGGGGAAAGGCTTATGTTCAACACTGGACAGTTAACGGTTGAAATAAAAAATTAAATGAAATTGACAAAATAGCGATAGATTCATGAAAAAAAACAATACTTTTTATAAATGTTCATAATTAAGTTTGTTTAAATAAAAATATTAAATAAATAAATATTTATTTATTATTATTTATATCAAGCAACAAAGATAGGTTCTGTATGTACCTACTTAATGTAAGTTCACGTATTTTTTAATATATTTTAAAGTATTATTAGGTAATCTTTAAACGATTTTGAGGAAATTTCTTTGAGACCAATCTGTAAGTATGTCCTTTCAGGTAAAAAAATTTCCATTCCATTTATAACTCTGACGGACTTATAAGGTGACAATCATAAAAAATACAATTGGTTTGGGAACGTCCTTCTTTTTTAAAGTTTATTTATTTATTTATAACAGATACACCAACAGTATGTTCACAATAAATAAATAGACTAGATGAACATATAAATTAGAGGCTCTTACAGATAAGTGTTAATGTATATACATACTAAAGTAACAATCATACAATTAGTGAAGACTTAAATAATAATCTATATCAGTGTTTTTCAATCTTTTTCATGACGCGACCCCCTTAGTATGTAAAAATATTTTGCGACCCCATACCCTCCACGGTTTCGAATGTGTATGAATTTTATTATAGTACAATTATGAAATCCGTACAGTTGTATTTATATTCACAGTTAGGTATCGATAAAATAAAATAAACAATACATAATGAAGTATCTAAAACAGACATGTAATCGATGTCTGTTATAGATACAACATTATGTATTACACCTATTCCCCGATTTACACGGTACTTGTTTTACACGTTTTCGCTTTTACACGGTTTTCCAAATAAGTTTTTTTTGTTTTTATCGCACTCTACTAAATGCTACTGTGTTTGAACACGTGCTCAATATGAAGAAGTTCACAAAGATCTTACAAAAAAATCGAAGCAATTGTTAATAACCGATTTTATTACCACCTCTCAGAATGTAAATATTTCTGCTTCAAACATCGAATCGGCACAAATAACTTCGAGTGATGAAAGTGAATTCCAATCTTCGATTCCGAAAAAAAGAATGAGAGTAATTTCTGATAGTGATGAAGGATAATAAAACACCTTTGGGTTTATTTTTTGTTCTTCTGTTTAATGTATTGTAATTAAATAACAAAACAGTGTTTCCGTAATATATTACATATTTTAACCTGTCAATGCATTTTATTTTTATTTCTGTGTACACCTAAAAATATTGAAAAAAATCACAACTGTTAAATAGCAAAATTATGCATTTTCTGCAAGCTTTTCGATTTACACGGTTTTGACTTGAAAATTTTAAATTTTCTATTTACACGTTTTTCTCAGGAACGTATCTACCGTGTAAATCGGGGGATAGGTGTATTGATTGATTGATCTATTTACGGAACTGTTTATTTTTCATTGCTTCGCGACCTTCCGCGACCCTCTTGTAGAGGCTCGGGGACCCCCCAAGGGGTCGCGACCCACACTTTGAAAAACACTAATCTATATTAGTAATAAGCTTAATAAACTGCGTTAAAGAATTACCAAAGATGTCGATATTATATACATATTATATATATAAATATATATTATATATATATATAAATATATATTATATATATATATATAGATATAAATATATATTATATATATATAAATATATATTATATACCTATTAGATATATGTTAGTACATAATATTGATTATTTTTATTTGTATCGTTATAACAATATCTCACGAACAATGGTCGCAAACATCGCATCGATCGCGGAACTTGTCTTAACTTAGGCCACGCCCCTCCTACGTCTTGCGCGTAACTTAGCATCTAGCGCCGCCTTGCGCACGTACGCCCACCGTCTTAGTGAACACTTGGCCTCTATAACGCCCATTGTGATTAACAACTGTAGTCTAGTGAGCACGGGCGAAGTGAAAGCCTTGGATCAATGGAATTGTTAATAATAGGATCTTATTGTCACATTTCTAACAATATACCTCAGTTTTTTTAATGGATGATAATGGAATGGTAACCCCCCGCCTGCGCTAACAGTATACACTGGCAGAGTACCAGTGAGAGATGATAAGTGATGATGAAGCAGAGGTTTCTTCAGGGTCGCCAACGCGCGCGTAATTCTTCTGGTATTGCAGGCGTTCATAGGCTACGGTAACCGCTTAAAATCAGGTGGGCCGTATGCTTGTTTGCCACATCAGTGGTATAAAAAAAAACAGGTCAGTTAGCCCATCGTAACAAATTCACCAATGAATCAATCACGATGGTTTCCAGGGGGAACCGCGAGGGGGTCAACCTGATATGGTATTGTTAATAATAGGATTGCTAATCCTTATTACTAAAAATCCCTTCCCCCCAATATACCTCATTAGGCCGGCCTCCACGCAGTACCCCCTGGAAACCATCGTAATTAATAATTGTTAAATTTATCACGATGGACCAACTGAGCTGAGAAATACTCTATTGATAAAATATTTGTTTCTTGTCTAAGAGCGGTTGATTTCTATGATTCTTTTTACACATAATACGGTTACTTGTGATGTCATATTTACATATAGGTACATTTTTTTTACAACACAGGGGGCAAACGAGCATGCGGCTCACCTGATGGTAAGTGACTACCGCCGCCCATGATTTATTACATTAGTACTAATAGGTATCTACTAATTTCAATATAACTGTAATCGGGATTTTTTTAATAAATTTTTAGATAATGTATCTAAGTATTAAACTGTATTAAGTATTTAATTGTAAGTAGGTATTAAGTAGTAAATACCTACCCATATATAGTAAAATATAATATAACTTCAGTCTGTTTTTTTAACAAAATCTTATATTAAGTCCTTTTAAATATTAAATTGTTTTTTTTTTTTTATACAACTTAGAATGGCAAACAAGCAGACGGTCCACCTGATGTGAAAGTGATAACCGTCGCCTATAGACATGAGCAGTACCATGGACATAACAGAGGTAGGTATATATTGAATGACCAATAATTAATATATCTGATATTGACTCAATATATAAATAGATATTGTAACAACAATATATAGATACCGCTATATATCACCC
Organism: Galleria mellonella; assembly: GCF_026898425.1. Classification (NCBI taxonomy): domain Eukaryota; kingdom Metazoa; phylum Arthropoda; class Insecta; order Lepidoptera; family Pyralidae; genus Galleria; species Galleria mellonella. The sequence continues at coordinate 10,381,217 of NW_026442138.1, forward strand.
ACCCTAATTAGATACGTATTGTTTAATCATTATATTCTACCATTAATGTCACATTATCTACTATTACTTTGACAAATCTATTTCTAAACCGTGAACCAATACAAGCGAGTAACGCCTACGTCTTGCCACGCCTTTCTTAGAAGTTTAGATACGTGCTCCCCACCCATTCAAGTCGCATCGTCTTCACCCAGTCAAGTTTCCGACCAATAAATACAATTACTTCGTAGCCAATCAAACTACATGCCTAAATACAACGATTATAATATTAGAGAGTTAAAAAGTCACAGTGATAAAATTGCACTGTCGCGTGGAAAGTTTGTAACGAAAAGTGGTCATTATTGTGACTTTAAGTGAATATTTAGATAAATTAACAACATACTGTATAGAGAACTGCCTTACTATAGATGTCTAGTTGTATTGTTTATATCTAAGATGATGTTAAATAAGGAACAAATGCTTTTCCATACTTAAATGGGAAGCGAAGAAATATTAATCCATAATTAAGCTTAGATACCTACTTACTTAACATACCATAAGTAATCCACAGTCATAAAATTTGACAGAAATTAGAATTTCTGATTTATATGTACTTTATATAATAAAACTAATGAATCTGATAACCATTTGTATTGTAGGCCTTTTAAAAGATTACATTATTGGTGACAGTAGTGACATCTATATTAAGGATAATAAAATCTAAACATGCGCTTGCGTTGTTAGTAAATACGCCATCTATACGAATTATACATAACTACACTCATACTACGCCCTCTATACAACACAAGCATAAAGTAGTTTAAATAATGCGTTTGCGACTATACGAATAGCGACATCTGTGTTCTAATCTTTGAACTTCGAGGTTTTTGAAATTGTAGTTCTGCTTTTTGACAATTGATGGCGCTTATTAAAATAAATTTAATTTAATATTAAATTGCAAATATGTAAGTTGCATTCATATTATTTAAAACATTACATTTAAAGCACATAAATGAAGATTATTGTACTAGATATCTAGCAATAAGAAATATCGATATTGTAGTCGACATATCAAGTGTCTGCTCACATTTCACCAAATAGGAACCTATGTAGATATGTATTCTTATTACAATTAGTGACACAATGATAGGAACAAGGTAAAAGCATAACTAATCGCGATCAATTTCATATTTTAATTTTATATTTTATTTATTAGATTTCCTACCATTTTATAATTCTGCTTTTCGACGCTAGATGGCAATATTGAAATAGACCCCACGAGATATAATAAAATAAAATATAGCAGTAACAGAGCACATGACATTATCGACAGTCAGGATATCGCATTAGAGATTGCCTAGATAAGGTCACTAAGTTCTGCTCTACAAATGCTAAAACACGCAAGATAAAAATTACAAAAAAATCAAAATCGACATTTTTTTCAGGATAATAATAGTAGACTTTGAGTAGGTTCTTTTTTATTAATAAATAATATATTACAATTTTACTTCATATTAATCATGACACTAATAGACTTGATTTGTCTACAGATTTGTAGAAAAGCAGTGTTTTCTCTATGTGATCTATTTCTTATAGTTTTTGTTTCTGCTATTCTCTTATTTATTCTTTAACCCGCTAAATAAAGAGAAATTTTCTGTTTTCTACGGACATAATGTACCAATTAATCGTTAAGCTTATTGAATATTTAGTAGTGCTCTTAAGAGCACTACTAAATATTCAATATAATGAAAAGAATATAACTCGAAATCCTGTTTGTAGATTTATATTAATTTAATCGTCATCTTAATTATGGTGTAAGGACAGACAGTTTTTTTTAATAGATGATAAACCGGCCCACGCTAACGGTATACGCTGGCGGGACACTAGTAAGGATTGATAGGTGAGAATGGAAAGGCAGGTCACATTCCATCGTAATGAACACGCCTGGAATTCAGCACGATGGTTTCCAGGTGGGATCACGTAAAGGTCGACCTGACAGGGCATATTGGTAACAATGAGACTGGTATTCCGCATTACTAACAATCCCTTCCCCCCAGGACAGACAACTAAGTACGTTAAGGTGAATGTATATAATGCAAAAAATATTCTTTCCTCGGTTGAATTTAAACGACTCTCTAATAGTTCCACTAAGACATATAGAAACAGTATAGAATTTGTGAATTAATTTCCTTGGCCTTAGTTTAAACTAAATAAGAACTATATTATTATTATTTTATGTAAAATTTATTTTGAAAAATGGGTAGTTATTTTAAAAACGCAATCACAGGTTATGCTTTCGTGTGGATAAAAGTTTGCTTATCAATAAATAACTTTTGTATCATCAAGGCTACATACCTCGCGTGTACTAGCGACATGCTTAGTTTTCATTATAAATTAATGCGCTTGCATCGTTATCTACGTCTGTGGCATTGACACCTAATTGCATGTCAATAGTATGTAGTCGAAATGTAATAATTCATGTACCTATATTAAATTTATTTCATTTTAAGGCTTACTTCGCAAGGAAATTGTCGTGAAAATAGATAAATAATAAATAACAACTGAGTCCTCAGGAATGGCAACGCATGGGAGGTATCATGGGCGAAACAGTATATTCTGTTATGTCCAGTACCATGGACTATGTTCCTGTCTCATGTCTATAGGCGACGGTTACCACTTTCCATCAGGTGGGCCGTCAGCTTGTTTGTCATTCTAAGTTGTATAAAACAAAACGAATAGATAATAAATATTTTTTTTAACTACTAATCGGATGTACTATAGCAATATTTTGGATCAATATATTTAAATATCTTTTCAGTTTCCTTTAAAAAATATTTTTCCGATATTTTATCGGTATTAGATTAAAATTATTATTATTTTTTATTTCAGCCCTTAACTGTCTACTACTGAACGTAAACTATCCCCATAAGGGGAGTTTTGCCAGTAGTTGCCAAGCTTGGCAGGTGGGTTAGCAACCGCAGTTAGGCTTTTAGAGATGTTTCAAAAAGGACGCTGCTGCCCATTCCTTCACCATAAGTTCCCTTAGTCGCCTCTTACAACACCCACGGAAAAGGAAACGGTGGCGTATTCTATGCCGAAACCGACACGGTAACACAGGTTAAAATAGATATTATTAGTCCTAGAATATCTAAAATCCCATAGTTCCATAAAAATCAAGTATATAACTTAAGTATAATAACTTCTTTTTTAATTTATCACATTTCTTTAGCAGTTTCTTTGCTATTCCCTGCTGCACCTATTAAGAAGTCGTGACAAAAGATCATATTTATTTTCTATTATATGAATCTAATGACAATCAACTTATCAAAATAATACTACTATGTCCCGCTCCGGATTCTGTCTTCCTTATATATCTACATATATATATATATATATATTACACAAGGAAAATATTACCCAATTTTCTTCGGCATTCGAATAAAAAACTAATTCGTACTTAATGAGATCATTTAGATAAATTATTAATATCAGTTACGTTATCAGAGAGTAACATAAACGGTATTTTAATTTTACAAAAGTTGTGCGACGCCGAAGCGAATCGCTAGTAGTAGAACTCACAGTTAATATCAGGATATCTTTCGAAAAATTTATAGATAAACACTGAGGAATATAAATAGATGTACACTACAGAAATTTTGTATGGCTGATTTTAATTCGATTAACAGATATTACACAGATACAGGCTAATATTTTTAATGACATTTTGTCGGCTGTTAATGAAGATCTATGTAGAAAAATTAATAATATATTCAGGAAAACCCCCTGATAAAATTAACTAAATACTTATCTCTTAGAATGATATATCAATGGAGATATAAAAAAAGTTCTACTCTCTTAAAAATTCCCAATCATTTTAAAGCAAATTAAATCTTAAATACAATGAGAATCTATTTTAATAGACAATAAAAAGACCTAATATACTAATAAAAATACGTAAGCATATACACAACTATTTAACATTCAGCAAACAAAATAATAATTAAAAAAGGAAAAAATAAGGTATGAAAATAAAAATAACAATAAAGAAAAATAAATTTATTTCAAGATTTTTACACACAACACAATAAAATTCTACATTACAAAATAAAAACAGCAAATTAAAACAATGCTTTATTAAAAGAGTACTGTTCGGTATTTATTCGAATTCGTAAAAAATATTGTACAGAAAATTGAATATGGAAAGATTATTACTGAAATCCATTTTATTAACAATTTTTCTTTTATTAAATCGCTGCAATCCGTCGGACATTGACTGACATCGGCTCGATTTATTAAAAAAATTATATTAAAACTTGAGAATAATTTTATACATCATTAATTATTATATTTAAAACATATTACTACGAAATTAAAACAAATAACTTAATGTGCATTGAAGATAAAAAAAAAATAAAACGAATAAAATTATGAGTTAAATAAAAAAAAAATATCGCTAACTACAACTCATGTCTACATAATCATAATATTAAAAAACATGTATCAACCTTATTGTTGCCGATTCTTTCGTAATTTGATGCACAAAATGTCCAATGTTCATAAACCACAATATTCGTAAACTAAGCAGGTCCTATATTGAACAAGTACATTTGTGGCAGTCAATAATTATTTTACTATACACCTAAATCCTTATCATTAATTCAACGCTTAACTTGTAATTTATCATCAATCGTTCACTCGAGTAGTCGCTCGTTAGTTAGGAAAAATAAATTCTCAAATAAAAATATTCTCAATAACGGCCAAAAGTTTTAATCTCTTTACAAATGTAACCGACATAAATATTAAAAATTTTGCAAAAAACTTTCTTCCACTGCCAACAGTTATAGGTTAAAAAAGTGAGGGTCGGGATGTTTTAGCCTAAAAATATTTTCGATTAGACGCGGTTAATTTTAATTTAATTTTTTTTTTTGAATTTTGTATTTATTAATATTTATAATCACAAGAGCACGAGGAACGTGTATTGCGTCGCGCGGCCCGGCCGGCCGCCGCGACTCCAGACGGACGACTGAGACGTGCCCGCGGCGCGGCGCGCCACCCTGATCTCTCGCCCCCTCCCCCCAGCGGAGCCTAGCCGAGCCGCGCTGCCAGAGCCGCACCCCGCCGCCCCGGGCCCGACTTCGTTACGAGCCACTTGTAATCGCGCGCGATTTTTCCGCCTAAGACAAATTAAGCGGGCCTGCGCCGCCCGCCCCCCTTCTACGAACGTCTTGGCCCTTTTCTTAAACTCTAAATGTATTGTGCACGCCTTAATCGTAAATTATTCTATATCTTTTTCTGGCTCGTAAAACTAAGTTCAGTTACCGTATCCTGCAACCGAATAAAAATATAAATTGTTCGAACCTGAATGATTGTATTCAAGTAATAATAAAAGGGCAATTTAACATTTCAATGTTATGGCGTCGATCTGTTTTATTTTTAAATGGTGTTTAATCATCAATTTCGCTTTCGAGCATGCCGAGGTCGAGTTAATTGTAAATAAAATTCGATCATTCGCCAAAAAATCCTCGTAATCGTTATCCGACAATATCAATGAGCGATTCGAAGTCACGGTTGTATTTTTTAATAGATGTAAGTGACGTTACGTTTAGTTTACATTTTTGCTTTTGTTTAATATACTTATTATAATAAAAGGACGACGGTGTGCAACTTAAATGACATAATAGGAATTTACGGATATTTCATTTTAAAAATTGCCTTTTTTATAATTGTTAATAAATACTAATTATTAAAAAAAATTAAGTAAGTTTTTAGACAAAATTTCGCAAATTGTACGTTCACATCTATTGAGCTAAAATTCAAGATTAGCCCCAATGAACTGAAAATTTAGATTACGGGTGACTTGCGTACATTTCTCCTAAAAAATTATAATGGAAGCGTAAAAAATTCAATGAGACACATTTGCTCAGACCCCTGGCGGTGGCGAGGGCCGGCACTCGGCTGGCCGGCACGTAAACAGACGAGAGCCGGACGAGTATGAATTAATATGATTCTTTTATCAGAGCGCGGTCCAGCTGTCGCTGTTACAGGGTCGATGAACCTCGCCAGATTTTTTAAATACAATCTGCACTGAGGTTTCCGATATGTTAGTTAGTTCGTTTACGTGGATATTTCCGTACTCAGACTCGCAAATGAAATAGTGCGCTAGATCGCAGTTAATATAACCAATCTGGTCTGTTATAAGGTTTCCAATATATCTAAGTATCTAACATACATTGTTAAAGATACGATGAAGTTAATAAATAACTAATATTATTAGCATTAGTATTATCTCAAGTTAAAAGCGTAGAAGAAATGTATACGTTTCAATAAAAAAATATATATCGGTGTACCTATTGTTACTATTGTGTGGGTTACAGTGGTGTACGTACAAGACATCTAGAGAAAAAACGAAATAATTTTGTTAGAAGACGATATAAATAGTAAAATACTGATAATATTGTTATAATATATAGATAAATATATTATAATAATAATTTTTCCCGGGATTTTTTAAGGATTTATTTTATACTAAATAATTGTAAAAACATTTAATGACATATTACACATGAATCTTCTTAGTCTATTTGTGGTTAGTGACACTAAAATATGTGATACGTTGGAAAAAAATATTTTTATAATAGGTATACCTGGATAAAATTTGATTCTTTTATAGTCGCAGAATAAAGATATTCTGTATGATAGTAGGTACGTAAAATTCTAGATACAAATACCCTATAGGTAAATATAAAAAGACTTGACGGCATGAATTATCAATGCTTAAACAAATCGCTGTGTTAAAAATTTTAAATATAAATTTCTTTGGCGTAGGAAGAATTTTTCACGGGAGTTAGAAAAAGCGGCCCGTCGTTGGCGAAGTCGCAGTAAATAAATATTTTATACCTATTAAATTGTAAATAATACGTCAGATATCATAATCTAAATAGAATACTGATACTAATTATTGCAAATAATAAATTTTGTTAATAGCAAAATCGAACGTTGGGATCGTTTCGCGTAACGTGTGAAATTTTTCTAGTTTTTTTTTTATTTATCTAATTAACTATAAAGTTAAATATAAACAATTTGATTAACTATAAACAAGTTTTCTTTAGTTAGGCTGATTTTTCATAAAATAACATAAACATTTAATTTATTTCAAAACTACACTATGTTTAAAAACCTTTTGAGGCAAATAATTTTGTCATTTACAAATTGTATTTAATAGCGAATTTTGTTTATAAAGATAAATATATTAATACAAATCAAGGAAGTTCGAATTAGTAGATAATTTACCCAGTTTTATTATTTTAACATTGTCTGATGTTTTTCATTCCTGAAAAGCTCAATTAGATAACAATTGTTTTACAAATGGTAACATTTTTCATTTTTTATAAAATACATTAAATTGTTCTTTTACTCAGTGAAAAAGTTAATTTTTTTAAGTGGGCATAAAATTTATATTTTCAATAGATATCATTCGAAACTGGAAAAGTTAATTGAAAAAAATATATTCCTGTCAAAATTACTAAAAAAAAATAACTGTTGAAATCTTATTATATAATCAAAATTGTAGCCAATATTGAGAATATTTAAATAACCAAAATTAAAAACCAAATTTATTCTTAAATTAATCATGCATATTTTATAAAAAGCGCAATTAAAAAATAAACAACTTTCATTTGATCGCCACAAATTACCTGTGATAAATTTTAGATAAAATTCTTCAGTTTTCTTCAGATACACTTGAGCAGTAAAAATAATAAACAATAGCTTTTTTTCTAAAATGCCCCGTCCATTACCATGGAAACTTGCAACGAACTGTTCAGAAGCCAATCAACTTAAACATTTAATATTATTTACATAGGTAAACTTTTAATTAAAAAAATTAATCCAGTCTCAAAATCCATATGTTTCACTAAAACTTATAGAAATTTTTGTACATTTAAGTAAGTCCTCAACACTGCTAAAGTCAATTTAAAACGTCCACTAATTAACCGATGTCGTAATAAAAAAAAAACGCGAACCGACGAAGGAACTTAACACCACTTATAGACTATGCGGCAAAACGAGCCGAATATTTACATTGGAGAAAAAAAAATGAGGTCATTCGGAGGTTACGGGCAACGCAGCCGGTCGGCGCGAGCCGCGACGGGATGTGGCCCTTGCATCCTCAAGCGCCCCCCACACCGCACCCTCGCACCGAACGCCCGCACTTCGGCTACCGAAAACCACGTGCGCGCACTCACGACAGAGACGCTTGTACGTGCCAAAAACGCGTCTGACAAAGACGGCGCTACTCTTTTTTCAATTTACTATATTTGACGATTTTTATTATTTTTTCGCATTTCGATATTTTATTTTTTAGTTGATGCGCTTCGCAACTCACCTGTTGTGCTTGACCCGCTTCGATCTGTTGACCGATCATGTGATCGACGCTTCTCAAAACTTTTCGCATGTTGTTCCGTTAATGCGCTCACAATCAATTCAAAAGTTTGACGAAATAATATTTGTTACATAGGTAGTTAGAAAATACTGGCCAAACATAAAAAGAGGAAGAACTACCTACTCCAAGGATAGGTATATTTTGTGCATATATAGGTACCTACCTAAATACAAAAAAAAGCTTATATTTTTATAAACATAGAACATCTTATAAAAATAATACAAAAAATAAACATATCTTCATTTATTAAACGATTGTGCTGCCATAACTGCGCAGCGTCGGATAGCGTTACTATTATAATAATACCAAGACAGGAGCGACATTAGCGCTACATATACGTTCGGCGTAAATTGGAACTATCGTCCAATGGTTCATTCCTAACTCGTGTCGTTTATTTTTTCATTTTATTAATCGTGAAAGTGCAACGTTCACTTCGCCGGCCATTCAGAGGCAGTTTTCGTTTGCATTTTCTTTTTCCTTTTCATTGTTTTTTACAGACGTTTTGATCATGTTCTCGAATCTGCGCTTGTAACTGTCTATTGACAATCTATCTGTTACTTTTGTGTTGACTATGACGCCGCTTTGTTTAGTTTTTAATTGTATGAATTTTATGTTTTGCTCTAATACCGATACTTTTAGATTTAAATATTTTTTTTTTATCATAATGATGTGTTTTTGCACTCATTACAATAGATGGCGTTACATGTTTTGAAATGCGTAAACATTCAATGAAATGACCATTCCATTCCAAACATAGGCATAGATTATCAACGTAAGACAGAAACCCACTGCCTTTCATGATCAGCTAACGCATCACACATACTATTATATGTTCACATTATAACTTTACATATAACATTTGATGTTAAATCCATAAACCGTTTTACATTACAATATAAAATTCTTTAAACCAGCTATCCAATTATTAATAAAATATTACTATTAATCTAAAAATACTGAACTTAAATGAAATACTGGTTCCGGGCTGTGTAAAAAAAGCTGCTGGGCCGCAGGTTGAGCATGACTGTTCTATAATATGGATAGATGCTTAGTTTTATATACAATTAATTATTGCATTTCGCTTTATATAAAAAAAGGGCTCAAGAATTTTTTTTATGCAACTTAGAATCGTAAACAAGCTGACGGCTCACCTGATGGAAAGTGGTAACCGGCGCCTATAGATATTGACAGTACCATGGACGTAACAGAGTGTACTGTGTCGCTCATGATACCCCTTATGTGTTGCCTTTCCACTAAGTGTTATGCTTCTGTACTCTGCAATTTCATTAATCCATTTTCAAAACACTAATAATTCGAAATATTATCTTTATTTGAATATTTTTTTTATAGTGTACAAACTTGCCAGTGACTTCGTACGCGTGAATTTTGAAAGTTTTACCCCCTTAGAGGATTTTTTTAATTGGATGATAATGGAATAACCGCGCCTGCGCTAACAGTATACCTACGCTGGTTGGGCACCAATGAAGGATGATAGGTGAGAATGAATTGGCAGGCCAGTTATCCCACCGTGATGAATATACCTGGAATTCAGCACGATGGTTTCCAAGGGGGACCACGTGGAGGTCGACCTGACAGGGTATATTGCTAGCAATGGGACTGGTAGTCCGTATTACTAACAATCCCTTCAGAGGTTGAATTTTCAAAATTTCTTACTTATTGTTCACCTATGTTATATAAAGAACCTATTTTCAGAATTTCAAGATTTTAGATTCATTCGTTGTGCGTTGACATAAGGGTCAGTCAGACTTTTTGGGGCTTTAGTATCGTTGTTAGGGTCTCTTGTCATGGCGAATAATTGCTGAGGGCTTATTCATATTTCGCGCGCAATTACGGTGTTCGTTGGTACTAACTGCGCATGCCCAGTGTTAGCCAATCAGAAACGTCGTACGTCGGCGCGCACGACCGCGATGTCTCCGCTTCGTCAATATGACGAGCTTCGTTGTGTGATAATTTATAGAGTTCAAGAAAAATCGGCGTTACTGACTGTAAACTATGAATATTTTGTATTTTGCTTAGTGCAGTTAGTGTGCTTTTGTGCTTAAAAACTTGTGTAATAACTGTTTTCGCTGGACGGCGATGAGGAACTGGTTCATACAGTACAAGCTTGTTTTTATGTGTGCCATACTGGTACTGATGAGCCCGCCGGCTACTTCTTACTTGGAGTTGTGCAGAAGCAACCTGGTAAGTGAGCTTCATTTTTTATATGCTAGGTCAGCAAGGTCAGCGACTACGCGGCAGTGTATTCGAGGTCCTCACGTTCGATCCAATTTAAATTTTTGTATACCTAATTATGGTATTGGCTCATCATGGCCACCGCACAGTCACTCAGCATCCTATTTTCTTTATGCGCTCGGAAATCAATAGCATTAAACGGATTGCAATTGAATAGGTACATGAATTGCATCGTTTCTATCACTTCCAGTGGCGTAGCTAGGTAAACAAAGGCCTTGGGACAAATAATAAACTAGCAGCTAAGAATACAGGGAAATTCCTCGCAAGTTTCAAACAAAAATATTCGATACTTGTTTGTAAGCTGGAGTCCGAGGGGCCCCCAGAGTTAGGGGCCCCGGGGCACTGCCCCGTCTAGCGTTCCGGTAGCTATGCCACTAATCACCTGTTAACAACGGTTAAGCGGACGAAGCCGCGGGTGAAGATTAGTTTTCTAAAAAATCAGTTTAACAGTTCCAATCTGTGTCAACTTTGTTAAAAAAGATGGTTAAAAAGACATCTTTCTAGAACATTAAAGCAGGTGTCATAAACCGCGGGCGCTATTACTTATTTTAAATAAACTCGGGTTTGAAGTGGAACTATGTGTTAGGTTCTTCGCGTTAATGTCATTCTCATTCTCCTCTGTACTGTTATTACAGAGGTGGCCAGACAATTTTGAGATGTTTTAAAGAACTATGTAAGTGTTCCCTTGCGGAAGTCCATATCACTGTTTATTTTAATAGAATTATTTTATTTAATACCGCTGCCATTAGTATGTGTGTGATTTTCAACATTTGAAGATTGATCACTATCATTACTACCAGAAGTTTTTCAAACTTCTATATTAGCTTTCAATCTCCGACTGCCATTTCGTCCACGCACTTTTTACGACAAGTGTTTCACCTCTAAACGAGGCGTTAAGCAAATTATTAAATCTATATAATATATTAAAATTTTATAATTATTATATACTAGATTTAGCCCGCCACTTCGTCTACATGATTGGTTTGAGTTGTTATAACTCGCCAAGAAGTAACAAACGAACTCGCATTCACATTTCTCATTATTATTCTTCTCATATAAAAATGCTTATAAAAGGACATATTATATTATTATTATTATGCTTATATGCTTATTCCTTCTAGCTTTAAAAGACCTTATGTTAAAACGATCTGAGAGCCTACCATGAAGTATTTTCCGAAATTTCGGGCCCATACGGAACACAAATATGTTGTTAAAATTACATAATACATACCGATTAAAAATATAAAAAAATTTTAAAATCGTTTGTTTGTATTTTTGTTAGAAATCCTACCGTAAGTAGGATTTCTAATGAACAAAATTTTAAGCTCCATTTAGAGTCGATATCGGTACGAACAAAAATACGAAATTTAGTCCGAAAATTCTGAATTTCATTTTATGGTATAAATAAAAATTAGTAAGCATTTTAATTCAAGTACCGAATATAAGGTCAGTAACGCAAACACCCTTTCCTTCCGCGAATGAAGATGACATGACGCCCATAAAGTTTGTCACCCCTGTAATTTTAAGCGAAAAGTACCTCGTAAAACTGTTGTCAATTCCTTCCTTAACTCGTGTGAGATTGACTCGCCCTCAAGCTGAGGATAACTTGTTATTTGCTTGCTTTAGCTTCTAACGTTAACTCTAGAATGTTCTGTTTACGATTATAGGTGTATAAATAAAGGTGTTGGGTGTAGTGACGGGTGCGGTATCGTGAAACGGTGACGTTGTCAAAATTTTATGATTTTTAAGCGATTTTACAAAAAAGGTTTTTATTAATTTGACTAAAAATCGAATTTCGAATAATTTAATATTACGTTTCACAAAAAAAAATTGGTTTCTATTATGGCAAAATTTGTTATATTGACTTAAAAACTAAACTACTAAACCAATTTAAATAAAAATGCTATGGGTCGAATCTGTAAGTATATCCTTACAGATAACAAAATAATTTTCCAAATCGATCTATAACTGGTGGAGTTTTGAGGTGAAAAACATAAAAAAGACACAATCGAACCTTTTTTTTTAAACTCGGGTTTTTTTTTATGGGTGAAAATGGTATGGTAACCCTGCCTGCGCTAACGGGATACGCTGGCGGAGCACCAGTGAAGGGTGATAGATGAGAATGAAAACAGGCCAGTTAGCCCATCATGATAAATTCATCAGGAATTAACCATGATAGTTTCCAGGGAGAACCGCGAAGAAGTCGACCTGGTCGGGTATATTGCTAGCAATGGGATTCTCAGTTTTCATTACTAACAATCCCTTTCCCCCTTTTGAGCTCGGGTTTAAAAAAATATCGTAGCACAGTGCAATCAGACTTTTTTTTTTTAACACGATTATTTTAAGTCAATACTGAATCGATTATGGTTATTTTTTTTATATTCGAAAAGAACTTCCGCGTGTTGTGTTAGTCTAATTTATTAAGATAGGAGCTGATTCTTGTAAACAAAAGAATTGTTAATAATTTTGTTATTGATTTGGATTTTCTTTTATTTAAAACGATATATACTTACATATTGGTCCCACAGAAATTTCCTGAAAATCGTTTCAGTAGTTTAGTTTTTAAATCAAAATAATTGATTTTGTCATAATTATTACTGAAGTCGATTTCTTCGTTGGACACAGATTTAATAATTATATATTATAATTAAAGTCTTTGAATGGCAAACGAACTGACGCTCTACATCATGGAGACGTCACTTTACAGAGTACAAACATAATATAATGTTATGGACTTCACAGAAAAGTACACTGGGACGCCCTCGGTATCCCTCAAGATTTATCCATATGTCATGTTCCACTTGTTTTAGTAAGATCACTGAAAAAATATTAAAGTAGTAAGTGATTAATGAAAATACATATTTACTAATATTATGAATATAAAAATGTAAATTTACTTTATAGCCCCCTTAACTGCTAACCAAATCGTTATGAAATTTGGTATACACGAACTATATTGTATGGAGAAGGATAGAAGTATAATCTAAGGAGTTAGTTTTTATTCCGGTCACACGGACGAAGTCGCCAGTAAAAGCTAGTAATAATATAAAAATGAAATTTATTCAAACAAAAGATTTTAACTTATTGCCCTGTCACGGAAATCCGTTTAAAAAAGACACAAAAAATGAAATAAACTCGTCACCTTTGATCCCTTTATTCGCACCTTGTAATGGGCACGTTACATAAGATGCTAACTTCTTTTTTATTGGCTCACCTTTACGCTTCGCATTTCGAATAAGTTTGAATTCCGAACGTTTTATTGTTGCTTCTTACCGTTTACAAGCTGTTGTCGCCCTTATTTCGGGCACACTAAAGATTAGTTCAATTTGTGGTAACCCAAGCATCGAATGACAACGACAAAATAAAAACTTTCCCGCGTATTTTCTCATTTATGTGATATGTCAATTTTTTGTCGGCTAAATATGGACCTTGTTTACATACGCTTAGAGTAAAATGTTATTCAATAATTTTATTCGAATCGTGTTTCGTTTTCGCAAACGAATTTTCAAGTCTCACGTTTTGTTACAGAATAATGTTGTCCTTTTTGATGTGCCGGGTTGTGACGAAACATTGTACTCTTATAATGTTAGGGATAAACCTAAAGTCCGTTTATGACTTTTCTATGAGACCTTTGTGTGTGCATGAAAATGAATCGAAGTTTTTATTCCTTGTTTTATTTGGAAGCTGCAATAAAAACGAGGTTTTATTAAGACGTTATAAACGGAATGGTTACGTACGGGTATTTGGTTTCAAAATAAATTACTATTTTAAAATACACTTAAGAGTAAAAATGTTATACTTAAAAGCACTCCTATAAAAATTAATAAGAAAAAAAAAACAAAGAGAAGAGGAAATAATCATTAATATAAATATTACGAATACTTTGTAACGAAGTAAGTTTTATAAAGTACTCAAGAGGGATTGTGGTTCTTTCAGTTTGAACTTCCTTTCAATTCGGTTGGCAAATGAGAAAGTATAATGCAGTTTTAACGAAGGACTTAATGAAAGTTTTTTACTTTGAAATTTTGGCCCTCTTTTAGTATTGTTGCTGGGCACAGTTGAAATTATATTACTTTCCTCTTTGATAGATAGAAAAGTATTGTATAGATAAAGCATCGAGTTTAAAAAATATGCCATCATTTAGTCTCCTAATCTGACCTTTGGCTACTTTCTTAAATTAAATGGAAATTATTTCTTTCTGACATAATAGAAACACGAATATATATGTCTACTCGTATTGCTTACAAATTGATATGCTTATATGTATTAAATTTAAATTTAAGGCGACTATTTTCAATGATTTTAAAGACGAAAATGTTGGGTTTGTCATATTTCTTTTAGAACTGGTGACTGAAGATGATGATGATGATGCATGATGAATGATGTGTTTTTTTTAATGGGTGATAATGGAATGGTAACCCCGCTTGCGCTATCTGTATACACTGGCAGGGCACCAGTGAGGAATGATAGGTGACGATGAAAGCAGGTCAGTTAGCTCATCGTGAAGTTAATTTCACTAAAATTAACCATGATGGTTTCCAGGGGGAATCGTGTGGAGATGAACCTGATAAGGCGTATTGCTGGCAATGGGTCAGTGAGACACCATAACTAACGATTCCTTTCCCCCCAATACAAACGTGTTCATAAGTGAAGACCGCGTTTGGGTAGACGCAATGTGGAACGCCCCTTGGCTAGACAATGCAATGATTGCACAAAATTGCTGGGAATGATTCTATGCGTAAAGCTCAGGATCGTACAAAGTGACGCTTTGGAAGAGGCCTACGTCCGGCAGTGGACTACGGTGGACTGATAATGAAGATCAGACTTAATACCTAAGTCCTTAGGTATTATGGATTTTACGATGTATGCAGTCACGTGTATGGTGCTCGTTAATTTATGACGATCAATAATTGTCATTGTTATTAATTGATTCTTTGCATTACTCAGTTATACCAAGAATGTATTAAAAAAAAACAATTACAGTGTTCATATCTATGGCAACGTCGCAATCACGATGAATAATTCAATTCAAATTCAATTTAAAAAAAAAATTAAATATTTGTAATTGTTTCTGATTGATTGTTCAAAAAAAGTGTTCTGCTAACGCACATTTATAATGTAATAATATTCATACTAAGCTGGTACTGAAAATTTGGATTTTAATGGCAACACAGTATTTGAAAACTTCCGGAGCAAAATGTAATGCAGGTGTAAAGTTTATAACGGTAGATCTGCATGCAATATATTTTATGATTAATATTTTAGTTCGCTATCAAAACACTTTTTAAATAATCATTCAGAAACTTTGAAAAATGTTACATTGTTTTGGAATATTGGCAGATTGTTGCGACGTTGCCTCACTTCTATAATCAAAATTTATGAACGCTTTTAATTATATTTATTTATTTTTATCTATGTAATAAGACTGTACCAAAATTTCTAGACTAATACCAATACCTGGATTTAATAAATCACTTGTTTAGTGTAAACCGCAACGCATACATTAGTATTGTCCAGTTGCCTGTTAATTTATAGTAAACTTTCAATTTGGCGTACACATCCCCCGGCCGTAAATCTCGGGGACAATTAAACGGCTTCTTGCGGGATGCGGTCGGTCGCCTCTGGCCGCTCTTGGATGCGATTGCGTATTAATTTGAATTTAGAACACGATTCGAATTGTCTTTGGTCAATTTCTTTTTACAAGACGTAGGTACTTACACGTAAGTGGAAGGTTAAGACTAATCCCCTTATTCGTAAAAATTAAAGTCTTTTACAAACTTATTTTAAATATTACGCTGCTTTGTAATTTTTTTTTTAATTAGGATTTGAGCATCAAAGAAATAGACAAAACAGTTCAATACTTTAAATAGGTTTATAAGGGGTTAGACATTTTTAAGAATGGGAAATATTTTTTTATTTACTATAGAATAAAACATTAATATATGTTAATGGATTATAGAGCTCGAATGAAGTCGTAGCTACTACTATAAGCGGAACGCATAGACATTTGAATACCAAAAACTATATTGCAGGATAAAAAATGTTGAATTTTTCTCAATGGTTCACAGCGAAAGCGTGTTTAAACAATGTCTTTGATATTACAATAAAATTATTACCAGTGCATCTTAATGCACTTATATACTAGGCACACTTGGTGTTAATTGACTATCTGTAACACCAAATTCAGAAAAGGTAACATACATTATGGACAAAAAATAAAATAATTATGACATACTTTCATAAATGTACGTTACGTTAGCATAGTGTCAAGGTCACCTTGACACTACTCTAATAAAATATTTTATAAGTATAGTAATGTAATATTAAAAAAAAAAACACTCATAAATATAAAATACCAGAAACTGTTATAAAATAAATATATAGTTACTTGTTTGGTTTGTTAGGTAGCTTGTACCTAGTCGCAACGGACATACACAGTGACCTTGGCACTGCACTCTAATAATGTTTTAGCAGTAAATTACATATTAAAAAAAGACTCAATTATAGACATCGAATATTAGAAACTTTTATCGTAACAAAAATAAAATGTCTGTCAATGGATTATAATCGGAGCGTGCTTATACAGTGACCTTGATACTGTACTCTACTATAGTTATATTTTAGCGGGAATTTAGATAATATATTAAAAAAAAGCACCATTTATAGACATAAAATGTCAGAAACTAAAAGTAAAATACCTGCCAATAGTTTGTAGTCACAGCGTATGTAAACAGTGATCTTGACACAGCACTCCAATAATCATTATATTATCAGTAAATTAGGTATATTAAAAAAAATCCATTCATGAACATTGAATAACTTTCAATGTACGTAACAGAAAAAAGTTAAATACTTGTCAATGGTTTGTAGTTGCAGCGTACGTAAACAGTGACCTTGACACTGCACTTCAATAAAGTTATTACCGGCGCATTAACCCTGAGCTCGAATCAATAACTCATTACTTTTTTATTTCGTACAAAAATAACGTGCTTTTTTGAATTTTGCGAGCTGACCGCCCCAATTATTGTGTGGAGGTTGCAGTATCGCTCGTTGTGACGTCACAGCTCACAGTCATATGATGGCTGCGTGTATATTAATGTACTCGTAAATAATAAAGAATAATAATTTAATATTGTGTTCTTTTTACAAAATTATTTTAATTTAAATTTCAATAATAAAATTCGATTTACAAATTGTCGAAGATAATTCAAATTCAGAACCTCATGTACACACAGAAGTAATAGAACATAAACGCACGGCATTGTAGTTCATAACCTAAATGCAATAAGGTTGCGAATTCAACCTCAACAAAATTATTAATCTATCACATCACCAAAGTTCTAATTTTTTTTTACTTTTGACTCTTCATTATTAATGGTATCAGATGTAAATGTTTCAGATTTTGGAACGTCAACTTTAAAACTCGTAGTGTAATATATCTGTATATTATCTATGTATAGATTAGCTATACTAATTAAGAGGATTATAAGGAAAAAATATGATTGCTTGTTTGTTTGTAATGGAGAAACTCAAAAATTACTCATCCGATTTTAAAAATTATTTTATCTATAGAAAGCTACATTATCAGTAACATAGTCTCGAGCATTGTCTTATTAATTTTGTTCATTGCATATTACACTCGTAAACTATAATAATATAGAAATATACTAATAACTTATTACTAAATAAACAAAACAAAAAAAACTACCAAAAGTAAAATGAAATAATGAAAATCTGTGTAAACGATAGACATTATATTTGCGAACAAAATGCTTCTTTGGCAAGCCCTTGCACAATATTTATACTATTTTGCATGCAATTTTAAGGATGGTATTGGATTGCCTCTCGTTGTTCTGAAAATTTTGTCTGCGGACAAGAGTCCCTCGTCTGCATAGACCATTGATTTTAAAGAGCGGTTATACCGGTAGGTTTGCACCACAGCGAGTCTAAGTTGTTTTTTTTTTATACAACTTAGAATGACAAACAAGCTGACGGCCCACCTGATGGAAAGTGGTAACCGTCGCCTATAGACACGAGCAGTACCATGGACATAACAGAGTATACTGTTCCACCTATGATACCCTCCATGCGTTGCCATTCCTGAGGACTCTGGTGTTAGTCTTCTGTACCCTGTAAATTCACGCCATATCCCACCCTTCAAACTGAAACAGCCATGCAAACACAACTGCTTCACGGTAGAAACACGAATGGGACAGAGGTACCCAAGCAATCGACTTTTGTATAAAGTCTCCCTCTCCCTCTTGTTTATTACAATGATACTTAAATAGTAATTATTGTTGATTTTAACATATTTTATTAATACGTATTTCATAGAATTACTTCTAAAGAAAACTAAATGTTCATATAATAAGTAGATACTTCTGACTTACCATGAAATAATTACGTTCCAAGTACCAAATTCCTATAAACACTGATTAAAAACAAACAACACTTAATAAAGCACCTATTCAGACCATTAATTTTATTCACTAGTATCACAATAATTGCACAAATTAAGACTTAAGATTAAGAATTAAAATTTAGAACTTTTTAATGTAATTTCGAACACTGATATGCTATCCTTTTCTTCCAGTTTCGAATTCGGAATTGTCAAATTCAAATTTGGCGGGCGAACGCCGGGATGGCGTACAATCGGCCCGCTCGTGTGGCGGTCGACAAAGAACTCGACGAGGCATCTTGAGGGCGAAAAGACGTTACGTTGGACCCTTCGATCCCCTTGGCTTGTTTAGTTTGAATGGTGATAATGGTGTAGTGCTTTTTAGTGGCCTGTTTAATAAAATATTTTTTTACCTGAATAGTGTCACGACTGTTTCTTGTTTTACAAAGGAGTGCTTTGACAGAAGTTTTCATAAGTTAATACTGTGAACTTTAATAAATAAATTCACATGTAAGAGATTAAAAATTTATATAATTTCGAACTATGTAAGTTATAGTTTAGTTGATTAATTGTTTATTTATACTAAAATTAATACATAAATAAGTACTTTAATAATTGTAGTAGGTAATAGAAAATTTATATGTTATTTTTTGTTTATTAAAAAGATGTATGTATTTCTAAATTGATTTTTAATTTAACAAATATAAGAATTCAAACAACAAAAATTTGCATTATGTTCGTATATTTAGTATATAACATATGAATGTAAATATTCTTTAGTACTTGTAATTTACTGGAAAACGGGCGACGGTCATATTCGTGTTCTAGTGATATCAACCAAGGTAAAGCCAAATGTTCTACCAATGGCATTGTAAATTAACTTTTATATTTTATAGCGTAAAGTCTACTTATTAAAGCCAGGTAGCTATAAAAAGGTTTATTTCGTAGGGTGAGCTTTCTTCGCGATCACTAATATTGTTCGTAAACATAAAGACGATTATTGGGACAGAGCTGTATTTGAAAGATAATATAATAAATATCTTATTTTGTTAACGGTTCACCTATTTTGATAACACAATATAAACACAAATAATGTTTTGTCATTAACAGATGACGTTTAAAAAAAATACTAAAATAAATTTACTACGCTACCTTCAGAGGAAATCGCAACAGTCCACGTATTGGTATTTTAGATTTAAGATATTGATATGTAAAAGTTATTAATATAGTTAAATGACGAAAAAACTTATTAGCAAAATGAAAAAAGAAATTAAAATGTTACATTCCTAAATGAGTCACATATGTTTGACTGTAAACTGTAATTAAATACTTACATCAATTTATGACTTTTCTACTATTATTAATATCGACTAACCAATTGATCCGTCAGTCCGTGTCGTCCCGGCATCGAATAGGCCATCTCTTCGTGGGTGTCATAAGAAGCGACTAAGAGAGAGCGAGGGATAGGCAACAGCGTCCCTATTAAAACATCTCTAAAGTCTTAACTGCGGTTGCCAATCCGCCTGCCAAGCGTGGCAACTACTGGCAAAACCCCCCAAGAGAAAGGCTTATGTTCAGTGGTGGACTATTAAGGGTTGATATGGTGATGATGCGCAACCTGAGCTAAAAGAAAGACTTATTTTGGTATGATTTTTTTTTACTAAAGAATTATCCAAATTTCCTTCACAAACGAAGCAGTAGGTAAATAAATTATTTTTAATAGAACATATAAATGTACATTATATATATTCTTTATTGCACTAAAACATACAGTAACATACATAACGTAACTTTATAAAACGACTAAAGCTATAATATTGTTTAGAATACGTCCCTGACTTAGGAAGTATTGCACGGTGACTTATTTTTAACGGTCATACCGCGCAGCAGTCTTTTAAATAAAGTACGGCCTGCACGATAAAATAAAAAGAAAAACAAGATAGACAAAATGTTAATATCGCCTGCTTTTTTTCTTTATTACTATCTCATTGGTTTACAATCTGAATTAGCTTTAAAAATGATTATAATATTTGTATAATTAGGAACATATGTTTTAGCTTTTATTGTTCGATACAATAGAATCAAATTTCAACAAAATTAGCATGCGACCAATTTGAATGTATTCTTTGACTAATCAGTGCATGAATAAAGAAAAAAAAATACAAGACTGAAGCTTTTAATTATTGGGTACAATCAGAGTTTCTTTTATTCTTAATCACTTAGTGTAACGTTATTGTAATATATAAATACATTTGTTTAATTCATTTACTTTTATTTATTTCTTTCTTTGTATTTTATTTATTAAACTTTAATTAAAAGATATATATTCCATAAAATGCAGATTCGTATATCAAAATTGGCAGTTTTGGCAAGACATTTACTCAAAAAAAAAGTCAAAGGAGTAACTCCTATTTTTCGATGTTAGTTCAAAGGTGTTATAAAAAATCAATATATAATGTTTCCATTGAGTGGAACAATAATAATTTAATTTATATGTATAATAATATATGTATAATAATGATTTTATATATATAAAAAAAAAGAAAAAATGAATGCGGCCCAGACGTTGACCTTTTCTGAATATTGTTAGAACGTTGAATGGAAGCGCATAGGACGGGACGTTATGGGCACGAGCCTTCGAAAATTAAAAACACGAGCACCCGAACGAGACTGAATTAACGTATTTTTGAATAATAAATATATATATATATATTTATTCAGGCATAGGCATAAATATTTATTTTCTTATATGTATGTAGTTAATAACTAAATTCATATATTGTAATTTGTAAATAATCACGGCAATGTTTATAAATTTCAAAATTTTGTATTGAATCTATTGCAAATTTTAAAATGTAGTCTGAGGGCCTACCATGAAATATTTTCCGAAATATCGGGGATGAACGAAATAGAAATTTGATGTTAAAATTACATAATACATGCCGTTTAAAATTATTAAAAATATTAAAATATCGTACCTCTGGACTATTAGGACAGGATTTATGATGAATGAAACGTTAAGCTCCATTTACTGGGTCGATTTAGGTGCAAACAAAAACACGAAATTGAGCCCGAAAATTCGGAATTTCATTTTATGGTAGGCCCCCTGGTTTTTTTAGTATATAGTTGAAATGGGTATCTCATCAACTCTAAATAGGTTTTTATTTTATTATTTTTTTTAAAATAGGAAAACTGTTGGTAATAATATTTAAATTGAAGACGGTTGATATAAATAATACTGTCTGACTTGCTAAACGTTTTATTACCAGGTCACATTTACAAAATTCCATTGAAATAGGTCGAGCAGTTTTGGAGATTAGCGAAATCAAACATCGTGAAGTTGGATTTTTATGTTTTAGGATAATATATAAATTAATAAGAATATATAATAAAAATAACTAAAATATCAATTTTATTATGTTTAATACCTTTAATTTAATAGGTCATTTTCAAATATAACGGACACCTGGACAATAATATATGCACGCATAATGTACTTAAGACTCGTGCTTGGCACACGAACGGAAGTCTCTAATTTCCATATTTGTAGCAATCGTTTAATAAACTCACATTTTACAAATATAGACTTTATTGCACAAAAATAAAGTATATATTTCTAAACCCTACCTGCAATTAAGTCTTTAAAAAAAGTATGAAAGTAAATTCTCAGCGTTGTCTTTGACCGCGTGTCCTGCACGCGCCGTCATAGTCTATGGTTACAATTACAAGTTACAAGAAACAGGATGCGTCTTAAGTCGAGGGTGACAACCCTATTTTTAAGACGTTTGAAAATAATAAGTCGCATATTCTTTATGGAAATTATTATTTATAATATTTGAAATAGAAATATATTTAGTTCTTAAAAATATTTATTAAAATTTAACAATGTATCTTCTTTACATTTAAGAGTTTCCTCTTGTCGGTGCAACTAATTCATGCATCTTCCTCCAGCCAGCTCTATCCCAGGCCATATCCTTTATCTCCCTATACGACATGACGCCTAGTGTTTCCTTTATCTGTCCCATGTAGTTATTCCTCGGTCTTCCTCTTCCTCTTTTGCCCTCTATCTTTCCTTCTACTATGCTCTTAAAAAAATCGTCATGTCGTATAAGGTGGCCCAGCATTTTGCCTCTTCTATTCTTTATTATTTCAACCAATGTTCTCTTCTCGTTCACTCTTTTAACAATGTAAACATATGTGTAGAAAAATATGTATAAATGTACAAATACATTTTTTTTAAGAAGAGTCTCAATTCGGTTGTATTTTTTGTATGATTATTACCTCATAATGTATATAATAGTTATTAACCAGTTTGAAAAATTCTTTTTTTACCTGAAAGGATATACTTACAGATTGGTCCCATAGAAGTTTTATCAAAGTCGTTGGCATACGTTTTTATTACGTAAACAAACTTGCGGGTAAAAGGTAGTCTTTCTATAAAAATTTAATAACTACTCGTGGGAAGTGATTGTTAGTAATGGAGACTGAGAATCTCATTGCTAGCAATATACCCAACCAGGTCGACCTCCTCGCGGTTCTCCCTGGAAACTATCATGGTTAATTCCTGATGAATTCATCACGATGGGCTAACTGGCCTGTTTTCATTCTCATCTATCACCCTTCATTGGTGCTCTGCCAGCGTATCCCGTTAGTGCAGGTGGGGGTACCATACCATTTTCACTCATAAAAGAAAAAAAAAAACTCGTGGTATTAAATTATTATATGATAATATTATCACAGTATAAAGGTGAAACTTCTTCACTGTGATGGTTATCAGGACTTATTTGCTTATATCTATGGTAAATAGATCTCATAGACGTTTGAATAGAAACAGTTCTACAATTAGCCAAACACGTCCAAATTGATAGTAACTTGAGCGAGTTAAGTTAGTTAGGTAAGTTAAGAACTTAGGGTTGCCCCTGCAATTACAATCAGGTTTGCCACAAACGATGTTTCTAACTTCAGGAACCGATATAGTTAGTGTTTCAAGTTTCTATATTGGGATATAATTTGAACACTAGAACTATTTGTCAACTTAAAACTTGTTTGTATTTAGTACTAGCTATATCTTGCGACTTCTCTCGCATGAATTAGCATATACAGTATCGTATGTGTTAAGTTAGGATACAGAGGGAGCCTTTGTACAAAAGTCGATTGCTTGGGTACCTCTGTCCCATTCGTGTTTCTACCGTGAAGCAGTTGTGTTTGTATGGCTATGATATGTTTGAAGGGTGGGATATGGCGTGAATTTACTAGGTATAGAGGAATAACACCTGAGTCGTCGAATGGTAACGCATGGGGGGTATCATGGGCGAGACAGTTACCTCCATGGTATTGCTCATATCTATAGGTGACGGTTACCACTTTCCATTAGGTGGGCCGTCAGCTTGTTTGCCATTCTAAGTTGCATAAAAAATACATTCATAAATGATGAGAAATTAGAAAGTCACACAAAAAAAAAATGCGTCATCGTGTGATTTTGCTTTTAAAGAAGCAATTTTTTGCTGCGTAAAGCAATACTTCTTTAGTAACTGGCGACGGTTACCATTTTCCAACACGTAGGCCGTCAGCTTATTTGCCATTCTAAGTTGTATATAAAAAAAATTTACGGACGGGACAAAATGAGACGGGAGTAATTCCTTTCGAATCGATGAAGTAATCTAGCCGAAAAAATCAGAAGAATTAAGGACCGAATTGATTTGAACCTCTTTCTTTGATAAATCACTTAAAAAAAAAATTAAGGTTATTTAATCCTGATATAACGGTCGTGGGCGCCCATTACTACCAATTTACGACCGAATGGACCGCAACAGACTGCAAATAGCTCTTTAATTGAAAAAAAAAATCTATTTCAAACACAACCTTAACGGTTTCGGGGATGGTTTCTTCTATCGTTTTTATTCTACATATAAATTTATGATTTAAACACCAGCGCGTAAGATTGTAATTCGAATGGATAGATTTTGAAGTTGGAATATAATTGCTGATTAGTCACAGTAAAAGTTGATCAAGTTTATAATGGACAGTTGGATAATCGATTAGTAACGATTTGGTTGTTGACAACCCTACATTATGTTATCATGACAGGTTGTTTTATTTGTTTTTTTTTTATGACTAACTATTAAACCGATTCGTTTGATTACTTCATTCGTCATTTTTAGGGTTACGTACCAAAATGGTACAAAGGACTTTGTCCGTCCGTCTACCCGTCTGTCACAGCGTGAGACCCCATCCACTAATAATGATATCGATTTGAAATTTGAGATTTGTGACGAAACTTTATCGAACATCCATTGATTCCCTATAAAACATTTTAAGGTCCTTTATCAAGTCTGTGCCTTACATTGCATTTGCTTCTAATCGGACCATTCGAGAAGTTTACCACAATTCACTATTACAATTTATTACAATTCACTTTATTTATTGAAATAATAATTTAACCTTTTCATACACTCACAGCTTATATGTAACATTCACGATTTGCGTACAAAATAAAGTTTAAACAAATTATATATTTTTTTTGTCTATGTCCAACAGTGAACTGAGGGCTTACCATGAAATGTTTTCCGAAATTTCGGAGGCAAACAGAAATTTGATGTTAAAATTACATAATACATGTCGTTTGGAAATATTAAAAATGTTAAAATATTGTTCCTTTTGACTTTTATGATAGGATGTATGACGAACGAAATGTTAAACTCTATTTATTGGTTCGATTTTAGTATAAACAAAAACACGAAATTGAGTCTGAAATTTCGGAATTTCATTTCATGGTAGACCCGCTGATAATGACTGAAATTATAAAAATAATGAATAACACAAAATATATATTTTGTACTATTATGTTGTTATAGAGCACTACTTACATAAAAGCACAGGATTTCATTTTATTTTTAAGAACGATTGTATTATTTACTCCGAAATAAACTATTATTATACGAGTCTAGGTATATAACCTAGACTCGTAGATAAAGGGGGAAAGGGATTGTTAGTGATGGAGACTAAGAATCCTATTGCTAGCAATATACCCAGCCAGGTCGACCTCCACGCGGTTCCCCCTGGAAACTATCATGGTTAATTACTGATGAATTCATCATGATGTGCTAACTGGCCTGTTTTCATTCTCATCTATCACCCTTCACTGGTGCTCCGCCAGCGTATCCCGTTAGCGCAGGCGGGGTTACCATTCCATTTACATTCACCAAAAAAAAAAAACCCGTAGATAAATCGATTACCATACAATAGCACATTCGTGTAACGTGGTACAGGGGCGACATGTGTTGGACGAAGATGTCTTCATTAGACACAAGTGCACGACTCAGGTGTGACCTCATTAATACTGTTCCAAATTCAAATATAAAACACATGTTTATATACGTTATGACTAATTTTAAATTTAGTAAAAATATACTTCTTTTATAGGAGAGGCCTATGTTCAGTGGTAGACAGTTACCAGTTGACATGATGATAATCCTTTTAATAGAAATTAATTAAGTAACGTATAACGCAAAATTCTAATTTTAACCTTTATTAGTTTAAAATCGAACTAAGTTTCTGATGATGGAAAGTACCGTCAACAAACCAAATTTATGTTAGCGATGCCTCCGACCACAATGATTTCTGACATACTTTATGAAATTTGGGTATTTTTTATGGGATGATAATGGAATGGCAACCCCGCCTGCGCTGTCGGTATACACTGGCGGGGCACCAGTGAGGGATGATAGGTGAGAATAAAAAGGCAGGTCAGTTAGTCCAGTGTGATGAATACACTTGGAATTCAGAACAGTGGTTTCCAGGGATGACCACGTGGAGGTCGACCTGATAGGTTATATTGCTATCAGTGGGACTAATAGACCTCATTACTGACAATCTCCACTCCCCCCACGTGTCGTATGTTACCTTTTTTAATCTACAAATAAATCAAAAACATCAAATTGATTAAAAGATAGATTCGGACCCAACTTGCTTGCTTAAGTCAGCAATAAATTTTCCCTCTTAATTAAGGTCCCTTACGGAGTCGAGACAATAGGGGTCAGTTTACGAGCGAAGAACTCGGTTACGATGTTTGTGTGCCTCTCCAAACAGATGGGCAAACATATCCTTACCTCGACTAGCAAAATATTTGGCCACCTTTGCGCGCGAAATGAGATAGGTACGATTTGGTAGACTTTATTTCGTGTATCGAGAGAAAAAGTATGAAGTCGGACTTCACTACGATTTTTTTTATAGCATTTTTTTCTATATTTTTTGTTGCCATTTTCCATCAGGTGGCCAGCTTGTTTTTAATTTTCTAAATTGCAGAAAAAAATATATATATTCTTACTCTATATATACCTCTATAAATATATTTTATCTATATATTTTTACTCTATATTTTTTTGGGTTACAATTTTCCATCGGGTGTTTTTAATACCACAAAAGTGGCAAACAAGCATACAATCCGTCTGATGGTAAATGGTCACTGTAGACTAGGTGGCCAGCTTGTTTATAATTTTCTTAATTTGTAAAAAAAAAATTACAAGTTTTATTATGTCTACTACATAAGTTTACGCTAAACGAAGTGACAAATACAGGCAGTAGGATTTTAAAGTTCTAATAGTAAAGAGTTGTCACAACCTATAAAAGAATTTGAGTAGAGGCATCACGCGTGTTGCCTTTGTGACTGTAGATGTAGTATGTGCCTATTGTCTGTGACATGAGAGCTAAATTCACTATGTCCTGTAATTTTACGATCAAATGCCATTTAAAAAGGAACACACAAGTTGCTTAGTATCAGAAATAGATAAGAGAGCTATCTTCGCAGACGACTGTACAAAGTTGATTCGACACGTTGCGAGACCGTTATAAGAAATATTGCAAATCATTATTCAAAATTTTACAAGTTTGACTGTTATTAATGTGAATTTGCCAATAAACAGGTATCAATGTGTTTTCTGTCGTTGGGCAGCCCTATCTTGTCGAAACTGCGCTTGTTACGCGTTACACAAATAAAGGATCCTTTATAACTCTTAGTACACTGTCTGCGTTTTGTTTCCGTATTGTTTATGTCTTTTGAAAAATTATGAATTGCATACGGTTTCATTTATATTTAAAATAGAATCAAGAATAGCTCCTATCATAAATTTACTAATATTTTATTATAACTTGTAAAAGTTTGTAAAAATGTATGAATATTTGTTACCTAATCATGTTTAAACCATAGCCATGTAGGTCTCGACATATAGTCTTCTCTTCCTTTCCGTGGATGTCGTAAGAGGCGACTAAGGGAGCTTATGGTGGAGGGATTGACAGCAGCGTCTATTTTAAAACATCACCAAAAGCTAAACTGCGGTTGGCAACTCGCCTGCCAACTACTGGAAAATCCCACTCCCCTCCCCATTGAAAGAGGTTATGTTCTGCAGTGGACAGTTACAATATATGGCCGCAGGAAATAGTTAATGCTGAATATTGCAGATAAATATCGTAGATAAAATTGAAAAAAAAATAGCTTTTAGTGTACGTCGAAACCTTCAACTTATAAAAAAAAAATTAGTATTTATAAATTAATTTAAATTTTATTTTACCAGTGATAATGTATGTTGATACAGTTGCTGTTGTTAAAATATGTAAACTTTTTAAATTCTTTTATGCTATCCTTTCGTGAACCCTTATACCACCCAACTACCGCACTTTTTATAACTTTTTTTTTTCAATTTCTAAACAAAAAAAAATTAATGACGATCCACTGTCATGCCGTGAAGGGTACTATTGACTCAGAATTATTGATTGATCGTCAAAAAACAGTTGCGCAAATCGTTTACTTTATAAAAAATGTGGGTGTCTTTAAATTTCTTTGTCCGTTTCGTTACTATTGACATTTTGTTATAATACTTACTTACTCTCCGGAGATGGGAAACGTTATTAACAAACCAAACTAAGCTGTACGTCGGAAGTAGGCTTACCTTCTGCCGCGTTTTTTTTTATATAATCTTAATTTGTGTCCCTATCTTTGAAGTGACAACTTTCTTACCTTTGTTACTTTTATATCTATGAATTTAAACAGTGTTTTTTTTTTCAATTATAACCTTCCGTCCAAGTCATGTAATCAGTCCAGGTTTTGTTTTTAGCTTCCTATTACTCAGGTGCCAAAAAGTAACAAACTTATTTTCCGATTTGTAATATCAATTAACCGACTCCAAAAAGGTGGTTTTCAATTCGGTGGTATTTTTTTTTTTATGATTGTTATCTCCTAACTTCGTCACTTCTAAACAGATTTTAATTTTTTTTTATCTGAAAGGATAAACTAATATCTTACTGATTGCTCTTATAGGAATTTCTATCAAAATCGATTCATTAGTTTAATAATTTTGAAACCAAAATAGTTTTGTCACAATTCAAATAGGTTTATTTTTTTATGGCACACAATCATTAATTATAAGGAATGCTATTGACAAGACTTAAAGATGGATAAACAAATTCACCCTTTTCGGTACAGTCAAGACACGCCAGCTGTCTTGAAAGGAATAACGCACGCATCTGGCCTCCTTATCTACATCTTACCAGTTTATCCTGACCTCTACACTTATATTGGTTTAGAACACACTAAAGTAACTGAAGAGGTCAAGCTAAATTGGATATGCTTTGAGTAACGTTGCGTATCTAACGGTCGGTGTTAACTCAAATGTAACGATAACAGACCATAAGGGCTTTAGGCCACTTTCTAGCCGACTTCGAAAAAGGATGTACTCAATTTTTTTGTTTGATATCTCAGGTACCGCCCACCCAGTAAAAAACCTAGCGTGAATATGGATAGCAACAATTTTCTTAAAAAAAAACTGATTTCAATTATGGCATAAAATTATTTTGATTTAAAAACTAAATCACTGAACCGATTTTGATAAAAATTCTACGAGACTAATCTATAAGTATATCCTTATACATGAAAAAAGAATTGTCCAAATCGATTTACAACTGACGAAGTTATGCGGTAGCAAACATAAAAACCATCACCCGAATTGAAAACCTCTTTTTCAAAGTCGGTTAAAAATTTAAGCAAACTCTTCATAGAGACCCAGTATCTTCCATATCACAGACTGACATACGACAGATCGGACCCGAGATAACCCTTCGTCTTAACCTTTCTTAATCTTGCACGGAACCCGTTCAATTTTCTTCGGCGAATAGGTAGACAATTTAATTTGCATATAAGTAGCATTAATTTAGAGACATCTTAATTTTAGGGGCTTGTTGCACTATCATATATATATGACTAACTTCTACGTGATCAGGATAATCTTACTGATTGAAGTTAAAAGTAGCTTATGTCTTTCTCCATCCTATTTAGATTTTTTTTTATACAACTTAGAATGGCAAACAAGCTGACGGCCCACCTGATGGAAAGTGGTAACTGTCGTCTATAGACATGAGCAGTACCATGGACATAACAGAGTATACTGTTTCGCCCATGATACCCCCCCATGCATTACCATTCCCGAGGACTCAGATATTATTCCTCTGTACCCTGTAAATTCACGTCATATCCCACCCTTCAAACCGAAACACAGCCATGTAAACATAACTGCTTCACGGTTGAAACACGAATGGGACAGAGGTACCCAAGCAATCGACTTTTGTACAAAGTCTCCCTCTGATAGATAAATAGATAGATACTCTTTATTGTTTCCTCCAAAAGATTACAATAGTAAACTTATTATAAATCTGCTACATGTGCCCTTCATACGCTTTCTGTCTTTACCTAATGGTTAGCTGGTAGAGAATGCCATATGGCATTAAGCTCGCCACTTGTACAAAGTTTTACTGTGCAATAAAGAATAAATAAATGAATAAATAAATATAAACAATTACAAGAAATTTTTGCTTTTTATTTAGTACGTGTATAACAAATTTCAAAGTAATTGGTTAAACGTTAAGGTGTTATAAGGAAACAAAGAAACAAACAGACTCAGTCACCTCATAACTTCGTCAGTTATAATCCGATTTGGAAAAATATTTTTTTATATGAAAAAATATAAAATGATTCTTTTGAAATTTTATCAAAATCAGTTCAGTAGTTCAAAAGTTTTTTTTTTAATCAAAATAACTGGTTTTGCTACAATTGAAGTCGGCTTTTTTTGTGAAACACAACTTAATTATCTATTTATGACATAATATGATCATATATCAGCAGCGTCCCTCTTAAAACATCATCAAAGCCTACCTGCGGTTGCCAATCCGCCTGCCAAGCGTGGCAACTATTGGCAACACCTTTTAACAGGAGAAACCTATGTCCAGCAGTGGACAATTAACGGCTAATATGATAATAAATTATTATATATATGATTATATATATATTACAATGTAATATGTACCTAAAAGTATCATCACAATATTACAATATCTTACCAGAAGCTAAGGGATCCGGGGACGCAAGCAACGCCTGGTAATTAACATAATAAAGATTACAATCTTCAGTGCTTACAGTTTAATATCGGAGTGAGGGTAGTAGAGTTTAATGAATCGATCGCAAATTCAAATCCCTTTATGATCTCCATGGCATGTTTAGATAGTAGTAGGTTCGATTCCCGGTTAGTCCAGTTTGGATAAAAGTAATTAATATTTTTAAATTGATAGATCTGGGTTGCGCTATCAGAATCTTGTGGATTATAGTTTTCTATTTGGGTTATATTTATCCATTTATAAATAATGTAAGCAATGTTTACTGCTATATATACACAGTTAGCAATTAAATTCTCTTCTGTTATCTTCTATACTCTTCTTTTCCTCTTCCATTCCATTCTATTCTATATGACTACATATTCGAAATAGATCCGAAAACAGTGATAAAATCCAAAATATTCCTTTCATAATCTTTTAACCCTAACCCTGGAGTTGGAAATTTTAAAACAATTTCTTATTACATTCGGTCTGAATAGCATAGAGATGCGGGTTCGAATCCTACTTATCAATTCAATGTGACAGGAATTTGTGTAAATAATATAAATATATTGTATAAATAATTGTTTTTTTTTTATTTTATTGTTAGCTTTTTTTTATACAACTTAGAATGGCAAACAAGCTGACGGCCCACCTGTTGGAAAGTGGTAACCGTCGCCTATAGACATGAGCAGTACCATGGACATAGCTTATTCGCTTTTGGCCACAGCAGGACATCCGTCTTTTGCTCTTTTGAGGGCAAAGCAATAAACTGAGATGTGACCATTTTGTGTTGCTATGGTACAAGCACGAAAGGAAAATTATGTTAATTCTTTTATGTATTTTTCTTTTGTTTTTTTTTATTTCTGTTTTATGTATTTCTGTCTATGTCTGATGTTATTTGTGTGCTGTAAGTAAAGCAAATAAATTATATATCTATTTATCTATATGTCTAGTGGCGATCAGCTGTTAGTGATGGGGACTAGCAGCCCATATCTAAAAGAAGATATAGCTTGTTAGTTGTTTTTCTTTGTAGAGCAAAATGCATTGTCTATATATATTTGCTATAATATTTGTATTATTATACCTTCAGTTTTTTGTACACTCTGGCAAGATATTGAAAAATGGACAATTAAAGCGACAAGAATTGAGCATTTGATGAAAAACGATGCAAACGTCTTTTAGGGCTTTTTTTAATATTATGCATTATTTTTTTATGAAACTTAGGAATGGCAACGTATGGGGGGGTATCATGGGCAAAACAGTATACTCTGTTATGTGTATGGTACTGTCCATGTCTATAGGCGACGGTTACCACTTTCCATTAGGTGGGCCATCAGCTTGTTTGCCATTCTAAGGTATCAAGTGTTATTCCTATGTGCTCTGTAAATTTACTGCAATATCCTACCCTTCAAACTGAAACATAGCCATGTAAACATAACTGCTTCACGGCAGAAATGTGAATGGGACAGAGGTACCCAAGAAAACGACTTTTGTGCAAAGTGATGACCTTTTTGCCGCCATCAATGTCCAGAGGAACGCAATAAACAGACATCGGATCGGTATCCATATTTTTTCTTAATGGATGATAATAGAATGCTAAACCTGCCCGCGCTAACGGTATATGTAAAGGTTGCCTGGAAGAGATCGCTCTTAGCGATAAGGTCGCCCATTGTTTTCTCATTGTGATTATTTCTTGTAATTATTTATATTTATAATAAGTTTACTATTGTAATCTTTTGGAGGAAACAATAAAGAGTATCTATCTATCTATCTATGCTGGCGAGACATCAGTGAGGGATGACAGGTGAGAATGACGGGTGCGTTGCCATTCCTGAGGACTCAGGTGTTATTTCTCTGTATCTTGTAAATTCACTGCCATATCACACCCTTTAAACACGAATAAGCAAACTACTTTTGTACAAAGTCTCCCTCTGGTATATATAAATATACCATCTAAATGTATATGATCTAACTAGTCCAATATTTGGCGACTCTTCTGTGATTTTTTTACTAGACTAGCTAAAAATCAGATACACATACGATACGAGAGCCGACCAATTTGATAGAAAGACAGATATGGCGCCGGGTTTATTTGACACTACGTACCTGTAGTCAAATACAATCGGATGTATGGTGATTCAAATAAATGATTACCAAAGTAATAGACATGTAATGATGATTGTTTAGATTTGTTATGGGATTTTTAGGAAAAATATTAATTGTACATAGTCTATAAGTATAGCGTGTGGCGGAACTATCGATCGTATATTATCGTATATTTTTAATAGATGAAAATCACGCGTCTTCTATTAGACTATGTTAGTGAGGAATGATGGTGAGATGAAGTCAGGCCATTTGCCCGTTGTGACGAATTCATCAAGAGAAATGATTATCAGTAGGTATGGGTGATATGGATACCGATCCGTTATCTAAATATTGGGTTACACTGAACGTTGATGGTGGAAAAAGGGTACCCACTTCGATATCGCTCATATCAGTCGGATATCTATTTTCGAATATGTTAAGGGTTATCCAATATTATTTTTTGGATAACAGAGTTTTAATATATTCGTTCGTATATATTTGTTCCTTTGGCGAGCTAGCAACAACTTTAATACTCTTTCTAGAACTCTTGATATCGATCTATTTTCAAAGAATAGAATATCAGTGAGAAACTAACTGAGTAAGCATTTTTTTTTTATTCATAGTCAGTTTTAATTACTATTGTATGGATAAAAAGGTCATATTTTGGTCAAATATTTACATTTAATTTTTAAATCGTATTTTATTTATCATTTTTTTTATTCCTCTTGTTTGTTCACTTTTTTTTCTTGTTAACTCATATTTTTGTTGCGTTGTGTGCAGCGCCTTGTATCTATATTGTTGCTACTTGTGAAAACCTATTAGTGGCTTATTTTATCCTAAAATTGTATCTATTTGCTGTAGTGTAGCCCTGGTTTTACTATGAATAAATAAATAAATATATTCGTTATTGGATTAATATATAGAAATTTATTACCCACCTCTAGTTACCAAGAAGACTGCGTGAAAATCTGTTAGGGGCCTCTAGTCCCCGTTACTAACAATACCATATAACAGAGGTGTTTTTAATTAACAGTAGAGAATTTATATGAATAGTGTAGATTTCAAATGTTTCCTCCCACGAACACTCTGGTTGTGAAATGAGCTCCCTGCCGAGGTTTTCCCAAGAGACTACAGCATGGGGTTCTTCAAAAGGGGGGTAAAGAGGTTTATTCAGGGTCGGCAACGCACGCGTAATACCTCTGGTATTGCAGGTGTTCATAGGCTACGGTAGCCACTTACCATCAGGTGAGCAGTATGCTTGTTCGCTACCTCAGTGGTATAAAAAAAAGGGTACATATCTTACTGATGTCTTTATGAGAAAGAAGGGAAAACGGAAAATGCAGTCACATTTTCTATAACACTTAGAACAACAATGATTAAAGATTGTGTCGCACAAAAAAAACTACTTTAATAGTGTTGTGGATGAGATCATAGGCAGCGGTAGTCACTTACCAACAGGTGAGCCGCATGCTCGTTAGCCCGTGAGGTGAAAAAACAATTTTTTCAAATCAGTTTGGAACTGACGAAGTTATGAGGTCACAAACATAAAAAAAATACAAACTAATTGAGAACCCCCTTGTTTTTGAAGTCGGTTTGAAAAAGCTTATGGGTCACCTCATGAAAAGTAGTAACCTACGTCAATAGGTATAGGTAACCAGAGGGAGACTTTGTACAAAAGTCGATTGCTTGGGTACCTCTGTCCCATTCGTGTTTCAACCGTGAAGCAGTTGTGTTTGCATGGTTGTGTTTCGGTGTGAAGGGTGGGATATGGCGTGAATTTACTGGGTACAGAGGAATAACACCTGAGTCCTCAGGAATGGCAACGCATGGGGGTTATCATGGGCGAAACAGCATACCCTGTTATGTCCATGGTACTGCTCATGTCTATAGGCGACGGTTACCACTTTCCATCAGGTGGGCCGTCAGCTTGTTTGCCATTCTAAGTTGTATTAAAAAAATAGGTATTAGTAGCACCATATATGTTATAGACTGTAATCAGTATGTATACTGAAGACAACTGTACCGTTCATATGTTAGCATTTATATCGACTATGGGGTACCATGGATGTGGCACAAAATCCACGTGCAAGACTTTTGCATAGTCTTCCTATGGTAAAATTGGTAGCGCTAGTTGGTTCACTAGTATCTTTTTATTTGTTCCTTTAGTTCTGGAACAACATTCTAGAAAAAGGAAAGAACGCTCCTATTACCAGCAAAATTGTTTTTTTTTCTGTTTATAGTTTTAATTTTTTATTTTCTTAATACAGGTAATAAAGGTTATCTGTCTATCTATATATCCTTCACAACCTACTAACTTAGACCAAATGAAAAGCGAAGCATCAAAATCTCGTGCTTTTATACAAAACGGTGTATTATTAAGAGATTGGTGGTTTATTTTGTAAACATTATTTCCAGCTGTATTCATTATGAAGTTATTGATCGAAATTAAGCTTTTGTTTCGAGCAAAATGCGTAAAATCATGCGCAAATAGGTACCTCTATAACGTGACGTGACATCTCAATACAGCAATCAATAATGTTTGAACAAATGTACATTGAGTTTGATATTAATTGTATTTTTATTTATGAATAGATTTCAATTGAATACCTTATAATCATGAAGCAAAATTATATTTGTATTGTTCACAATAAGACTTATATTTGCTTGGACAAATAGGCGTATCTTCATTTTGTTCAAGATAAATATTTGCTGAAGTAGGCGAGTAATTGATGAAATTATCTAATACTTGGAATAGACAATTACCTGTCTCATTGACAATTAGGTAGGTATAAATTGTCCACGATAAGATGGCACGCCCCTCCAAGTACCAATAAATTATAAATTTGTGAGTAAAAATATTTACAAAGTTTCGACCAAGGATAAATATTCCTGCGACCGGACCGCCACTGAAGATGTTTACTTATAAATGTTTGTAAATAAATTTGATAGCCCTCTATTGAGAATGCTTGTCGAGAGAACTATTATTATTAATAATTAAGTATTAACATCGTTTTTAAGTACAGTTACTAACAAAAAACGGACTCAAGTTGTCTAAAACAAATAAATAAATTGAATAAACACAAGCAAAGCACCTGGTTAGTATATGGTCAGGGTCACACACACATTGAAGTAAAAATTTGGAGGTACTTGCCATGTTAACGTAGACATTATATACAAACTTGTGGTTTTGATCCCCAAACACCATGTTTTGGAATTTAACTGACACCAAAATCTACTATTGTTTATTTAAATGCCGAATTTAATAATAACTTAATATTTTTTTACTATCATATAACAATTTAAATTTAAACAATTTTTTTCAATAATAATACTAACAACTAATTATAAATAGTCTCTCAAAGTACCATATCGAGGCAGCGTACCCAAGATACTGGCAGCATTACCTCTTTGGATTGCTAAACTTATCTTTTACGTAAAGAAGCTGTCAGGTTTCGGGTCACCAGTAACCTCGATGAGGTCCGTTGCGATTGTCCAATAAAAATGTTTTGCATTTGAGCCCCACGGGCTTATGGTCTCTACAGTAAATGGCAGGAAACAATTTTATTTAAATTTCCGACTTACACTTAGACGATGGGGAACTGAGTTGCTAGCAATGTGCAATTCTTATACATACTTATTACAGAACGTCATCTGGTTCCAAACTAAGCAGAATTTGTACTGTAAATACTAAACAATTGAAAGACGAACTTAAATATTTTTTTTATTAAATAAATAATATTTATATATACCTAATAATTGCCGTGTAATCCCAGCATAGAATAGGCCATCCCTTCTTTTCCCGTGAGTGTCGTAAGAGGTGACTAAGGGAGGACGAAGGATGGGCAGCAACGTCCTTCTTAAAACATCTCCAAAGCCTAACTACGGTTGCCAATCCACCTGCCAAGCGTGGCAATTACTGGCAAAACTCCCCAAGAGGGAAGCTTGTGTTCAGCAGTGAGACAGTTAGAAGCTGATATGATGATGATAATATAAATAAATATTATATACATAATATACACAGACCAATAAAGACAAATATACTCAAGAATAAAAATGTTAGTTTTTTTACTATTGAAGGATCCTGCGATTGATCACGATCTCACCTGATGGAAAGCGATGATGTGGTCTTAGGTGAAACACGCAAGTCCTCGAATAGCGTATTCACATTTATACTGTATGAGTATAGAATTCGCGACCATCGGAAGACAAAGCACATCGCTTTAAGCGCTAGACCACCATCTTGGTAAGTCATTCATTTATTTGTGTTCTACTTAATATTTTTGGCAATGGAAACTAAAGAGTCCATTGTGACCCCAATAAATGGACTTCGTCGCGGTCTTCCATAGACTGTTAACAATAACAGTTTGTCTAAAATTGAAAAGCATCATTACCTTAAATCTAGTTTAACTGGGGAAGCAGCAGAATTATTAAAGAATTTCACACTTACCGAAGCTAATTATCTCGATGCATGGAAAAAGCTGGAAGAAAGATATGACAACAAAAGGATTATTGTCAACAAGATACTGAATCGCTTATTAAGTCAAAAGAAGTTAGCTGCCGAATCAACTAAAGGTCTTAAAGAATTATTAGACACTACTTGTCAATGTCTTGTTGTTAAACTTGTTGAAAAATCTCAACATATGTATTTCTGATTGGGATGCTATTTTAGTATATGTCATTGTCGGAAAGTTAGACTCCGAATCACATAAACTTTGGGAGCAGTCTCTTGGTAATTCTACTGAGATTCCTACTTATGCCGATTTAGCTTCTTTCTTGGAGAATATATTCAGAACACTAGAAATGATTAGTTCAACTCAAGTCAAAGAATTGTCAAAGAAGGTATACACACCACAAAAATTTACATCTCTCAAAACTTACTAACGCTACTGAAGTAAATAGTACTTGCACATATTGTTCACAGAACCATTACATTTGTCATTGTAACAAATTTAATAAACACATTCAAGATCAAGATTCGACTTTATTTTTGATCATTTGGCTCCAGGTAAATTAGTTGCGAAGAGTTTTCGTCATCTATTATTCAGGATTGATATCATACAACTGGGAAGAGATTGTTACCACGTGGTGCCGCCTGGAAACCATGGTGATTAATTTATTATTGTATTCGTCACGATAGGTCAACTGACAACTGACCTGCTTCATCACCATCTATCATCCCTCACTGGTACACTGCCAGTGTACATCGATAGCGCAGGGTAACCATTCCATTACCACTCATTAAAAAAAGATACCATAAAACGTAAAATGATTATGTAAAGTTAGGTTAATAGTTGCCAGTATTATTTGTGCTATTGTTATTCTTAAAAAAAAAAAAGAAATTCTTCGACAAGGAAGAACCCTACTAATACGACTGTCTAGCGATAGAGAGGGTTGCCATCTGCAATGTTAGATTATAATTTGTATTACTGTACTTTCTATAATATTATAAATGTGGAAGTTTATGTTTGTATGTTTATTACTTAATCGCGCTTAAAGGGCTAAACGGATTTGGAGAAGATTTGTTACAAAGGTAGGTTATCTTCTTTCTTTTACATGGGGAAATTCTTACAGAGATCCACACATCCTGGGGGAAGCATGTGGATACTGCCGGACTCTTACCGGCTAAAACCACCACGTGTTCCTCGGCTACGACTTACGGTAGCGTTACTACGGTTCTTACTACTCCGCAACGACGTCAACGCCGTTGCTCAACCCCATTTCAAGGAGGGGGAGCCCGCCTCTAGGAGCCTAATTCCCAGTCTATCTCTGAAGTGTCATATCCTAACTGAACACTTAAAATACTTTATATGTTGATTTACGCGAGTAAGGCCATGGAACACAGCTAGTATTAAAAAAAGGCCGGTCAAGTGCGAGTCGGATTCGCGCAACAAGGGTCCCGAACAAAATCATCACGTTTAGTTTTTTTTCTGTGAAATAACTACAAATTTACGGTTTTCGGAAAATTTCCTTCACTTGTGCTACATGACGTTGCTTGCTAAATTTCATAATTCTAGGTCAACGAGACATACCTTATAAGTTTTGATTCCCTTTGCGAATGTCAAAATATGCAATATAAATGGAACATAAACGGCCGTATGATTGCGTCGATTTAGAAGCTTGATTTTTTCACTGCTTTAAGAGATTGCAGACCTAAGTATATGATAATAATTTCAACTTGATATCTCCACGGGTACGGGTACAGTTTCAATTCATAAAACTTAATTAATTAATTATTTAATATAATAATAATTTATTTGGTATACGAAAAAAATTTGTTTGTAGTCGGGCTTTAACAATGTAAAATGTGTTTGCTAATTCCTGACAGTGATATAAATTAAAAAAAGACCTAACCCTTACCCTGCCAGGTCGGCCTGCACGCGAATCCTCCTGGAAACCATTGTAAAGAAGCTTTGATAAATTCATCACGATGTGATCCGCTTTCATCTCCACCTATAATCCTGCACTCGTACTGTGCCAGCGTATAGTTACCAACAGCACCTTTTCATTCCATTTTATTATTCATTAAAAAAAATCTAATTATGTCTTAAATTTTTGCTGCAGTCCAAAGTTACCATTTGCTAAAACGATCATGCTATGTGTGCGATAGGACGGTACATGGTGGAATTAAAATTGTTAGTGGTATGTAGTAATAAGTACGTAAACCGCGAAGTCGTGAGTTCCTAAATTTCCAATCATGTCACCAAAAACTTTATGCCACTTTCGACTAATAAACTTCGTTGAAAATATTCATTGAAAACATATATTATGGATTGTTTATGGTTCTGTACATGTATATAGGCGACGATTACCATTTTCCTACAGGTGGACCAATAAATAGCATGTGTGCCATCGCCACAGTTCCCTAAAACGTTAAAAATGTTTGGAACGACTCAATGTTGTTTTCACAAAGTACTAAAACTTTCAGTAATCCTTTGAAATTTAGGTATGTAGTATCAATTGAAACCAGCGAATTGTTATACATTTCTAGAAAACTCTAAAGGTTATACACAAACAAGTTTTAATGACAATATTTGCAACATTACAATAACTGAATCAAGCCTTAATTTGTCTTATTGTTCAGGATCGCAAGACGTTTTGTACATTGTTTCAAATTGAAAGAGTATTTTCTTGATTGCGTCAATATTTGTATTGTAGCTTTTGTTGATTTTATATGTGATTATTACGTCAATAATATAGCATAATTTCGGTATAAAAGGGCCTGGAAATCAGACTTCAGCATCAGTCCGGTTCCACTCTCAATACAATATGAGAGTCACAACCTTCGTGATCTTGTGCTGTGCTCTGCAGGTGAGTAATACATTTGAATATACTATTTTCTTGGACCATTATAAATATTCATATTTTTCAATCATAATTGTTAGATTTAATATAACAAACGTAAGATAATAATTTTAACAACTTTATAATGGCACCAGTTATCGTACAAATAAAATTCTTCATTAAAATATACCAAGAAATCCTAAAAAATCTATGTAGACATTTTTAAATATGAAAACCCTTATCACATGCCCTTTTACGATAATCACTGAAACTGCACAACCGATTATGATACAATTTTGTGAATGTTTTTGTTTATTCCAACTTGAGAAATATAAATAGGAATATAACATAACAACAATTTTTAATATAGATATACGTATAGAGAGCAAAACAATATTTTCTGAGTATGCTCTGTATGTAAAAATAACAAAATAGACACCAAACATAATGAAAACTTCCATCCAATAAATTTGAAAGACAGCTTATAAATGGTATTTATGTAGCCTTGAATGGTATTATGGGCTTCATATACTATTAAGATCTTTATAATGTTTCTACTTGTCTAAATATACTTTTGAACATTACTCCTAATTTATTCAGAGCTGTATATAGTTATTAATAGTTGTAGGCATTTATTTCATTCAATAGTTAATTGCCTTAACAGAGAAATACTTAAAAATTAATCGTTACATAAAATTTAACAAGACTTTAAAATATAATTAAAACAATCTGCATTAAATCTCCGGAATGATGCTCACCCAAGAAAGATAGTAAAAATATTTTGTCATTTTGTGTATTTGCTGGATGGTTAGACTCCATATGAAATATCCGGTCGATATAATAACACTTACATATAAACACAATTAATGCTATTAATATGTTACACATGTAACAATCACTTTTAACAACATTTATCTAAATTTATTATATTTTCTACCCCTTAAAGAAATTGATCTAGCTGTGTTTCGGTGGAATGTGACTGTTTAATTATGGGTTACATCATAGTCGGGATTGCATTTCATAGGATATGTACGAATCATTATAGGTACCAAATGCATCACAATGTATTTGTGATATACCCACATGTCTATAGGCGATGGTTACCACTTTCCATCAAGTGGGCCGTCAGGTTGTTTGCCATTCTAAGTTGTATAAAAAAAATGTTAAATCGACGGGTTTCGAAGAATGTAAATGGTAGCCGTCCAAATGAATACTGAATTGTCCACAAATTATAATCCCACACCTCCGATAAGTACCAATTG
Organism: Galleria mellonella; assembly: GCF_026898425.1. NCBI lineage: Eukaryota > Metazoa > Arthropoda > Insecta > Lepidoptera > Pyralidae > Galleria > Galleria mellonella. The sequence continues at coordinate 10,423,329 of NW_026442138.1, forward strand.
TTCAAAGTGTTAGCAACAATGTATGGATATTAATTGCACTTCATTATTTTCATACATAATTATTCTCTTATTTACAGTATGTTACTGCAGATGCCATTGACGATAGTCTTCTCAACTTTAATAATGAGAATTTCATAGAAATCGGTGAAAGCACAACAGCAGAAGTTGATGTTGAGAACGGGACTTTAGTCGAAAGAGAGACAACAAGAAAGAAATACGAAAGAGATGGAGACATTACACCAAACATTTCTGGTGAAGACAAGATCGTCAGAACTTTCGTTATTGAAACTGACGCATCCGGTCACGAAACAGTCTACGAAGAAGACGTAGTCATAAAAAGAAAGCCGGGACAACAAGGCGTCACAGAAAGAACTACAATAGGAAGGCGACAAACTGGAATTTCAGCTGCACCAGTGCCAGCACCTTCAAGTCAAGCACCTACAGTTGTTGTAGAAAGCAATAGCCCTATTGCACCCGCACCAGTATCAGGACCAGTTTCTATAGGACCCCAACTTGGAGCAGTTGGACCATACGGACCAAGTAGATCATCAACTGCAACTACAACATCAGGAACAGGTGTAGTACAACAAATAAGAACTGACTCCACTGGCTCATCAGCTGCCTCTGCAGCGACTGGCGCATCTAGTGTTGCACCTGTCATCGTCATTGAGGATGGATCTTCAGCAGCATCAGCAGCAGCAGCAGGCTCGGGTGCATCTGGAGTAGGTGGCCTTGGACTTGGTGCATTGGGACCACTCGGTGGCATTGGACAAAGCGGAGTATCGTCGGCTACCACATCAGGTGCAGGACTTGGTGGAGTTGGCGCCGTCGGAGCATCAGGACTAGGCGGACTTGGAGGCGCAGGCGCATCCGCAGCAGGCTCTGCTGGAGCTGGACTTGGTGGAGTTGGAGTAGGTGGTTCATCTGGATCATCCGCTGCCTCAGCAGCCTCAGGCGCATCTGGAGCTGGAGAAGTCATTCTCATTGACGACAGATCTTCCGCAGCGTCAGCAGCAGCAGCAGGCTCAGGTGCATCAGGAGTAGGTGGCCTCGGACTCAGTGGATTGGGACCAATCGGTGGAATCGGACCAATTGGAGCAACATCGGCTAGCACATCAGGTGCAGGACTTGGTGGAGTTGGTGCCGCCGGAGCATCAGGACTAGGCGGACTTGGTGGTGCAGGCGCATCCGCAGCAGGTTCTGCTGGAGCCGGACTCGGTGGAATCGGAGCAGGTGGTTCGTCTGGATCATCTGCCGCTTCAGCGGCGTCAGGCGCATCTGGAGCTGGAGAAGTAATAGTCATTGACGACAGATCTTCCGCAGCATCAGCAGCAGCAGCAAGCTCAGGTGCATCTGGACTAGGTGGTCTTGGACTTGGTGGACTGGGACCATACGGCGGCATCGGGCTAAACGGAGTATCATCGGCTAGCGCATTAGGTGCAGGACTCGGTGGAGTTGGTACCGCCGGAGCATCAGGATTGGGCGGACTTGAAGGTGCAGGCGTATCCGCAGTCGGGCCTGCTGGAGCTGGACTCGGTGGTGTTGGAGCAGGTGGTTCATCTGGATCATCCGCTGCCTCGGCGGCCTCAGGCGCATCTGGACCTGCACCTGTCATCGTCATTGAAGATGGATCTTCAGCAGCATCAGCAGCAGCAGCAGGCTCAGGTGCATCTGGACTAGGCGGTCTCGGACTCGGCGCATGGGGACCACTCGGTGGAATCGGACCAAACGGAGTATCATCGGCTAGTGCAACTGGCTCCGCAGCTGGCTCTACCGGAGCTGGACTTGGTGGAAGCGGTGCAGCTGGATCATCAGCTGCTTCTGCAGCCTCAGGCGCAGCTGGACCCGCACCTGTTATCGTCATTGAAGATGGATCTTCAGCAGCATCAGCAGCAGCAGCAGGCTCAGGTGCATCTGGATTGGGTGGACTTGGACTTGGCGCATGGGGACCACTCGGTGGAATCGGACCAAATGGAGTATCATCGGCTAGTGCAACTGGCTCTGCAGCTGGCTCTATCGGATCTGGACTCGGTGGAAGCGGTGCAGCTGGGTCGTCAGCTGCTTCTGCAGCCTCAGGCGCAGCTGGAGCCGCACCTGTCATTGTCATTGAGGATGGATCTTCAGCAGCATCAGCAGCAGCAGCAGGTTCAGGTGCATCTGGAGTAGGTGGCCTTGGACTTGGCGCATTGGGACCACTCGGTGGAATCGGACCAATTGGAGCATCATCGGCTGGTGCATCAGGTGCAGGACTTGGTGGAGTTGGCGCCGCCGGTACATCGGGACTTGGCGGTATTGGAGGCGTAGGTGCATCCACAGCTGGTTCTGCTGGAGCTGGACTCGGTGGAATCGGAGCAGGTGGTTCGTCTGGATCATCTGCTGCCTCAGCGGCCTCAGGCGCCTCTGGAGCTGGAGAAGTCATTGTCATTGACGACAGATCTTCCGCAGCATCAGCAGCAGCAGCAGGCTCAGGTGCATCTGGACCAGGAGGACTTGGACTTGGCGTATGGGGACCACTCGGTGGAATCGGACCAATCGGAGCATCATCGGCTAGCGCATCAGGTGCAGGACTTGGTGGAGTTGGCGCCGCCGGAACATCGGGACTTGGCGGTCTTGGAGGCGCAGGCGCATCCGCAGCAGGTTCTGCTGGAGCTGGACTCGGTGGAATCGGAGCAAGTGGTTCTTCTGGATCATCTGTTGCCTCAGCGGCCTCAGGCACATCTGGAGCTGGAGAAGTCATTGTCATTGACGACAGATCTTCCGCAGCGTCAGCAGCAGCAGCAGGCTCAGGTGCATCTGGACTAGGTGGACTCGGACTCGGTGGACTAGGACCATACGGCGGCATCGGGCTAAACGGAGTATCATCGGCTAGCGCATTAGGTGCAGGACTCGGTGGAGTTGGCACCGCCGGAGCATCAGGATTGGGCGGACTTGGAGGCACAGGCGCATCCGCGGCCGGGTCTGCTGGAGCTGGCCTCGGTGGTGTTGGAGCAGGTGGTTCGTCTGGATCATCCGCTGCCTCGGCGGCCTCAGGCGCATCTGGAGCTGGTGAGGTCATTGTCATTGACGACAGATCTTCCGCAGCTTCAGCAGCAGCAGCAGGCTCAGGTGCATCTGGACCAGGAGGACTTGGACTTGGCGTATGGGGACCACTCGGTGGAATCGGACCAAACGGAGTATCATCGGCTAGTGCAACTGGCTCTGCAGCTGGATCTACCGGAGCTGGACTTGGTGGAAGCGGTGCAGCTGGATCTTCAGCTGCTTCTGCAGCCTCAGGCGCAGCTGGACCCGCACCTGTCATCGTTATTGAAGATGGATCTTCAGCAGCATCAGCAGCAGCAGCAGGCTCAGGTGCATCTGGACTAGGTGGACTTGGACTCGGCGCATGGGGACCACTCGGTGGCATCGGACCAAACGGAGTATCATCGGCTAGTGCAACTGGCTCTGCAGCTGGATCTACCCGAGCTGGACTTGGTGGAAGCGGTGCAGCTGGATCTTCAGCTGCTTCTGCAGCCTCAGGCGCAGCTGGACCCGCACCTGTTATCGTCATTGAAGATGGATCTTCAGCAGCATCAGCAGCAGCAGCAGGCTCAGGTGCATCTGGATTGGGTGGACTTGGACTTGGCGCATGGGGACCACTCGGTGGCATCGGGCCAAACGGAGTATCATCGGCCAGTGCAACTGGCTCCGCAGCTGGCTCTACAGGAGCTGGACTCGGTGGAAGCGGTGCAGCTGGATCGTCAGCTGCTTCAGCAGCCTCAGGCGCTGCTGGACCCGCACCTGTCATTGTCATTGAGGATGGATCTTCAGCAGCATCAGCAGCAGCAGCAGGCTCGGGTGCATCTGGAGTAGGTGGCCTTGGACTCAGCGCATTGGGACCACTCGGTGGAATCGGACCAAACGGAGTATCATCAGCTAGCGCATTAGGTGCAGGACTTGGCGGAGTTGGCGCCGCCGGAGCATCAGGATTGGGCGGACTTGGAGGCGCAGGCGCATCCGCAGCTGGCTCTGCTGGAGCTGGACTCGGTGGTGTTGGAGCAGGTGGTTCATCTGGATTATCCGCTGCCTCAGCGGCCTCAGGCGCATCTGGAGCTGGAGAGGTCATTGTCATTAACGACAGATCTTCAGCAGCATCAGCAGCAGCAGCAGGCTCAGGTGCATCTGGACTAGGTGGTCTCGGACTCGGTGGACTAGGACCATACGGCGGCATCGGGCTAAACGGAGTATCATCGGCTAGCGCATTAGGTGCAGGACTCGGTGGAGTTGGCACCGCCGGTGCATCAGGATTGGGCGGACTTGGAGGCACAGGCGCATCGGCAGCCGGGTCTGCTGGAGCTGGACTCGGTGGTGTTGGAGCAGGTGGTTCGTCTGGATCATCCGCAGCCTCGGCGGCCTCAGGCGCATCTGGAGCTGGAGAGGTCATTGTCATTGACGACAGATCTTCCGCAGCATCAGCAGCAGCAGCAGGCTCAGGTGCATCTGGAGTAGGTGGCCTCGGACTCGGCGCATGGGGACCACTCGGTGGAATCGGACCAAACGGAGTATCATCAGCTAGCGCATTAGGTGCAGGTCTCGGCGGAGTTGGCACCGCCGGAGCATCAGGATTGGGCGGACTTGGAGGCACAGGCGCATCCGCAGCCGGGTCTGCTGGAGCTGGAATCGGTGGTGTTGGAGCAGGTGGTTCGTCTGGATCATCCGCAGCCTCGGCGGCCTCAGGCGCATCTGGAGCTGGAGAGGTCATTGTCATTGACGACAGATCTTCCGCAGCATCAGCAGCAGCAGCAAACTCAGGTGCATCTGGACCAGGAGGACTTGGACTTGGCGTATGGGGACCACTCGGTGGAATCGGACCAATCGGAGCATCATCGGCTAGCGCATCAGGTGCAGGACTTGGTGGAGTTGGCGCCCCTGGAACATCGGGACTTGGCGGTCTTGGAGGCGCAGGCGCATCCGCAGCAGGTTCTGCTGGAGCTGGACTCGGTGGAATCGGAGCAAGTGGTTCTTCTGGATCATCTGCTGCCTCAGCGGCCTCAGGCACATCTGGAGCTGGAGAAGTCATTGTCATTGACGACAGATCTTCCGCAGCATCAGCAGCAGCAGCAGGCTCAGGTGCATCTGGACTAGGTGGACTCGGACTCGGTGGACTAGGACCATACGGCGGCATCGGGCTAAACGGAGTATCATCGGCTAGCGCATTAGGTGCAGGACTCGGTGGAGTTGGCACCGCCGGAGCATCAGGATTGGGCGGACTTGGAGGCGCAGGCGCACCCGCAGCAGGCTCTGCTGGAGCTGGACTCGGTGGTGTTGGAACAGGTGGTTCATCTGGATCATCCGCTGCCTCAGCGGCCTCAGGCGCATCTGGAGCTGGAGAGGTCATTGTCATTGACGACAGATCTTCCGCAGCATCAGCAGCAGCAGCAGGCTCAGGTGCATCTGGACCAGGAGGACTTGGACTTGGCGTATGGGGACCACTCGGTGGAATCGGACCAATCGGAGCATCATCGGCTAGTGCATCAGGTGCAGGACTTGGTGGAGTTGGCGCCACCGGAACATCGGGACTTGGCGGTCTTGGAGGCGCAGGCGCATCCGCAGCTGGCTCTGCTGGAGCCGGACTCGGTGGAATCGGAGCAGGTGGTTCTTCTGGATCATCTGCTGCCTCAGCGGCCTCAGGCACATCTGGAGCTGGAGAAGTCATTGTCATTGACGACAGATCTTCCGCAGCATCAGCAGCAGCAGCAGGCTCAGGTGCATCTGGACTAGGTGGTCTCGGACTCGGTGGACTAGTACCATACGGCGGCATCGGGCTAAACGGAGTATCATCGGCTAGCGCATTAGGTGCAGGACTCGGTGGAGTTGGCACCGCCGGAGCATCAGGATTGGGCGGACTTGGAGGCACAGGCGCATCCGCAGCCGGGTCTGCTGGAGCTGGACTCGGTGGTGTTGGAGCAGGTGGTTCGTCTGGATCATCCGCTGCCTCGGCGGCCTCAGGCGCATCTGGAGCTGGAGAGGTCATTGTCATTGACGACAGATCTTCCGCAGCATCAGCAGCAGCAGCAGGCTCAGGTGCATCTGGAGTAGGTGGCCTCGGACTCGGCGCATGGGGACCACTCGGTGGAATCGGACCAAACGGAGTATCATCAGCTAGCGCATTAGGTACAGGACTCGGCGGCGTTGGCACCACTGGAGCATCAGGATTGGGCGGACTTGGAGGCACAGGCGCATCCGCAGCCGGGTCTGCTGGAGCTGGACTCGGTGGTGTTGGAGCAGGTGGTTCGTCTGGATCATCCGCTGCCTCGGCGGCCTCAGGCGCATCTGGAGCTGGAGAGGTCATTGTCATTGACGACAGATCTTCCGCAGCATCAGCAGCAGCAGCAGACTCAGGTGCATCTGGAGTAGGTGGTCTCGGACTCGGCGCATGGGGACCACTAGGTGGAATCGGACCAAACGGAGTATCATCAGCTAGCGCATTAGGTACAGGACTCGGCGGCGTTGGCACCACTGGAGCATCAGGATTGGGCGGACTTGGAGGCGCAGGCGCATCCGCAGCAGGCTCTGCTGGAGCTGGACTCGGTGGTGTTGGAACAGGTGGTTCATCTGGATCATCCGCTGCCTCAGCGGCCTCAGGCGCATCTGGAGCTGGAGAGGTCATTGTCATTGACGACAGATCTTCCGCAGCGTCAGCAGCAGCAGCGGGATCAGGCGCATCTGGACTAGGTGGTCTCGGACTTGGTGGACTGGGACCATACGGCGGCATCGGGCTAAACGGAGTATCATCGGCTAACGCATTAGGTGCAGGACTCGGTGGACTTGGAACATCCGGAGCATCAGGGTTGGGCGGACTTGGAGGCGCAGGCACATCCGCGGCCGGGTCTGTTGGAGCTGGACTCGGTGGTGTTGGTAGAAGCGGTGCAGCTGGATCATCATCTGCTTCTGCAGCCTCAGGCACAGCTGGACCCGCACCTGTCATCGTCATTGAAGATGGATCTTCAGCAGCATCAGCAGCAGCAGGATCAGGTGCATCTGGATTAGGTGGACTTGGACTCGGCGCATGGGGACCACTCGGTGGCATTGGGCCAAACGGAGTATCATCGGCTAGTGCAACTGGCTCCACAGCTGGCTCTTCTGGAGCTGGACTCGGCGGAAGCGGTGCAGCTGGATCGTCAGCTGCTTCTGCTGCCTCAGGCGCATCTGGACCTGCACCTGTCATCGTCATTGAAGATGGATCTTCAGCAGCATCAGCAGCAGCAGCAGGCTCAGGTGCATCTGGACTAGGCGGTCTCGGACTCGGCGCATGGGGACCACTCGGTGGAATCGGACCAAACGGAGTATCATCGGCTAGTGCAACTGGCTCTGCAGCTGGCTCTACCGGAGCTGGACTCGGTGGAAGCGGTGCAGCTGGATCGTCAGCTGCTTCTGCAGCCTCAGGCGCAGCTGGACCCGCACCTGTCATTGTCATTGAGGATGGATCTTCAGCAGCATCAGCAGCAGCAGCAGGCTCAGGTGCATCTGGAGTAGGTGGCCTTGGACTCGGCGCATTGGGACCACTCGGTGGAATCGGACCAATTGGAGCATCATCGGCTGGCGCATCAGGTGCAGGACTTGGCGGAGTTGGCGCCGCCGGAGCATCAGGATTGGGCGGACTTGGAGGCGCAGGCGCATCCGCAGCTGGCTCTGCTGGAGCTGGACTCGGTGGTGTTGGATCAGGTGGTTCATCTGGATCATCCGCTGCTTCAGCGGCCTCAGGCGCATCTGGAGCTGGAGAGGTCATTGTCATTAATGACAGATCTTCAGCAGCATCAGCAGCAGCAGCAGGCTCAGGTGCATCTGGACTAGGTGGTCTCGGACTCGGTGGATTAGGACCATACGGCGGCATCGGCCTAAACGGAGTATCATCGGCTAGCGCATTAGGTGCAGGACTCGGTGGAGTTGGCACCGCCGGAGCATCAGGATTGGGCGGACTAGGAGGCACAGGCGCATCCGCAGCCGGGTCTGCTGGAGCTGGACTCGGTGGTGTTGGAGCAGGTGGTTCGTCTGGATCATCCGCTGCCTCGGCGGCATCAGGCGCATCTGGAGCTGGAGAGGTTATTGTCATTGACGACAGATCTTCCGCTGCATCAGCAGCAGCAGCAGGCTCAGGTGCATCTGGAGTAGGTGGTCTCGGACTCGGCGCATGGGGACCACTCGGTGGAATCGGACCAATCGGAGCATCATCGGCTAGCGCATTGGGTGCAGGACTTGGTGGAGTTGGCGCCGCCGGAGCATCAGGACTAGGCGGACTTGGAGGCGCAGGCGCATCCGCAGCAGGTTCTGCTGGAGCTGGACTCGGTGGTGTTGGAGCAGGTGGTTCGTCTGGATCATCCGCAGCCTCGGCGGCCTCAGGCGCATCTGGAGCTGGAGAGGTCATTGTGATTGACGACAGATCTTCCGCAGCATCAGCAGCAGCAGCAGGCTCAGGTGCATCAGGAGTAGGTGGCCTCGGACTCGGCGCATGGGGACCACTCGGTGGAATCGGACCAAACGGACTATCATCAGCTAGCGCATTAGGTGCAGGTCTCGGCGGAGTTGGCAACGCTGGAGCATCAGGATTGGGCGGACTTGGAGGCGTAGGTGCATCCGCAGCAGGCTCTGCTGGAGCTGGACTCGGTGGTGTTGGAACAGGTGGTTCATCTGGATCATCCGCTGCCTCAGCGGCCTCAGGCGTATCTGGAGCTGGAGAGGTCATTGTCATTGACGATAGATCTTCCGCAGCTTCAGCAGCAGCAGCAGGCTCAGGTGCATCTGGACCAGGACTTGGACTTGGCGTATGGGGACCACTCGGTGGAACCGGACCAATCGGAGCATCATCGGCTAGCGCATCGGGTGCAGGACTTGGTGGAGTTGGCGCCGCCGGAGCATCAGGACTAGGCGGAATTGGAGGCGCAGGCGCATCCGCAGCAGGTTCTGCTGGAGCTGGACTGGGTGGTGTTGGAGCAGGTGGTTCGTCTGGATCATCTGCCGCTTCAGCGGCTTCAGGTGCATCTGGAGCTGGAGAGGTCATTGTCATTGACGACAGATCTTCCGCAGCGTCAGCAGCAGCAGCAGCATCAGGTGCATCTGGACTAGATGGTCTTGGACTTGGTGGACTGGGACCATACGGCGGCATCGGGCTAAACGGAGTATCATCGGCTAGCGCATTAGGTGCAGGACTCGGTGGAATTGGCGCCTCTGGAGCATCAGGATTAGGCGGAATTGGAGGCGCTGGCGCTTCCGCAGCTGGCTCTGCTGGAGCTGGAATCGGTGGAGTTGGAGTGGGTGGTTCGTCTGGATCATCTGCTGCGTCAGCAGCCTCGGACGCAGCCGGACCCGCACCTGTCATCGTCATTGAAGATGGATCTTCAGCAGCATCAGCAGCAGCAGCAGGATCAGGTGCATCTGGACCAGGAAGACTTGGACTCGGCGCATGGGGACCACTCGGTGGCATTGGACCAAACGGAGTATCATCGGCTAGTGCAACTGGCTCCACAGCTGGCTCTACTGGAGCTGGACTCGGTGGAAGCGGTGCAGCTGGATCGTCAGCTGCTTCTGCTGCCTCAGGCGCATCTGGACCTGCACCTGTCATCGTTATTGAAGATGGATCATCAGCAGCATCAGCAGCAGCAGCAGGCTCAGGTGCATCTGGACTAGGTGGACTTGGACTCGGCGCATGGGGACCACTCGGTGGCATCGGACCAAACGGAGTATCATCGGCTAGTGCAACTGGCTCTGCAGCTGGATCTACCAGAGCTGGACTTGGTGGAAGCGGTGCAGCTGGATCTTCAGCTGCTTCTGCAGCCTCAGGCGCAGCTGGACCCGCACCTGTTATCGTCATTGAAGATGGATCTTCAGCAGCATCAGCAGCAGCAGCAGGCTCAGGTGCATCTGGATTGGGTGGACTTGGACTTGGCGCATGGGGACCACTCGGTGGCATCGGGCTAAACGGAGTATCATCGGCCAGTGCAACTGGCTCCGCAGCTGGCTCTACAGGAGCTGGACTCGGTGGAAGCGGTGCAGCTGGATCGTCAGCTGCTTCAGCAGCCTCAGGCGCTGCTGGACCCGCACCTGTCATTGTCATTGAGGATGGATCTTCAGCAGCATCAGCAGCAGCAGCAGGCTCGGGTGCATCTGGAGTAGGTGGCCTTGGACTCAGCGCATTGGGACCACTCGGTGGAATCGGACCAAACGGAGTATCATCAGCTAGCGCATTAGGTGCAGGACTTGGCGGAGTTGGCGCCGCCGGAGCATCAGGATTGGGCGGACTTGGAGGCGCAGGCGCATCCGCAGCTGGCTCTGCTGGAGCTGGACTCGGTGGTGTTGGAGCAGGTGGTTCGTCTGGATCATCTGCCGCTTCAGCGGCTTCAGGTGCATCTGGAGCTGGAGAGGTCATTGTCATTGACGACAGATCTTCCGCAGCGTCAGCAGCAGCAGCAGCATCAGGTGCATCTGGACTAGATGGTCTTGGACTTGGTGGACTGGGACCATACGGCGGCATCGGGCTAAACGGAGTATCATCGGCTAGCGCATTAGGTGCAGGACTCGGTGGAATTGGCGCCTCTGGAGCATCAGGATTAGGCGGAATTGGAGGCGCTGGCGCTTCCGCAGCTGGCTCTGCTGGAGCTGGAATCGGTGGAGTTGGAGTGGGTGGTTCGTCTGGATCATCTGCTGCGTCAGCAGCCTCGGGCGCAGCCGGACCCGCACCTGTCATCGTCATTGAAGATGGATCTTCAGCAGCATCAGCAGCAGCAGCAGGATCAGGTGCATCTGGACCAGGAGGACTTGGACTCGGCGCATGGGGACCACTCGGTGGCATCGGACCAAACGGAGTATCATCGGCTAGTGCAACTGGCTCCACAGCTGGCTCTACTGGAGCTGGACTCGGTAGAAGCGGAGCAGCTGGATCGTCAGCTGCTTCTGCTGCCTCAGGCGCATCTGGACCTGCACCTGTCATCGTTATTGAAGATGGATCTTCAGCAGCATCAGCAGCAGCAGCAGGCTCAGGTGCATCTGGACTAGGTGGACTTGGACTCGGCGCATGGGGACCACTCGGTGGCATCGGACCAAACGGAGTATCATCGGCTAGTGCAACTGGCTCTGCAGCTGGATCTACCGGAGCTGGACTTGGTGGAAGCGGTGCAGCTGGATCTTCAGCAGCTTCTGCAGCCTCAGGCGCAGCTGGACCCGCACCTGTTATCGTCATTGAAGATGGATCTTCAGCAGCATCAGCAGCAGCAGCAGGCTCAGGTGCATCTGGATTGGGTGGACTTGGACTTGGCGCATGGGGACCACTCGGTGGCATCGGGCCAAACGGAGTATCATCGGCCAGTGCAACTGGCTCCGCAGCTGGCTCTACAGGAGCTGGACTCGGTGGAAGCAGTGCAGCTGGATCGTCAGCTGCTTCAGCAGCCTCAGGCGCTGCTGGACCCGCACCTGTCATTGTCATTGAGGATGGATCTTCAGCAGCATCAGCAGCAGCAGCAGGCTCGGGTGCATCTGGAGTAGGTGGCCTTGGACTCAGCGCATTGGGACCACTCGGTGGAATCGGACCAAACGGAGTATCATCAGCTAGCGCATTAGGTGCAGGACTTGGCGGAGTTGGCGCCGCCGGAGCATCAGGATTGGGCGGACTTGGAGGCGCAGGCGCATCCGCAGCTGGCTCTGCTGGAGCTGGACTCGGTGGTGTTGGAGCAGGTGGTTCATCTGGATCATCCGCTGCCTCAGCGGCCTCAGGCGCATCTGGAGCTGGAGAGGTCATTGTCATTAACGACAGATCTTCAGCAGCATCAGCAGCAGCAGCAGGCTCAGGTGCATCTGGACTAGGTGGTCTCGGACTCGGTGGACTAGGACCATACGGCGGCATCGGGCTAAACGGAGTATCATCGGCTAGCGCATTAGGTGGAGGACTCGGTGGAGTTGGCACCGCCGGAGCATCAGGATTGGGCGGACTTGGAGGCACAGGCGCATCCGCAGCCGGGTCTGCTGGAGCTGGACTCGGTGGTGTTGGAGCAGGTGGTTCGTCTGGATCATCCGCAGCCTCGGCGGCCTCAGGCGCATCTGGAGCTGGAGAGGTCATTGTCATTGACGACAGATCTTCCGCAGCATCAGCAGCAGCAGCAGGCTCAGGTGCATCTGGAGTAGGTGGCCTCGGACTCGGCGCATGGGGACCACTCGGTGGAATCGGACCAAAGAGAGTATCATCAGCTAGCGCATTAGGTGCAGGTCTCGGCGGAGTTGGCACCGCCGGAGCATCAGGATTGGGCGGACTTGGAGGCACAGGCGCATCCGCAGCCGGGTCTGCTGGAGCTGGAATCGGTGGTGTTGGAGCAGGTGGTTCGTCTGGATCATCCGCAGCCTCGGCGGCCTCAGGCGCATCTGGAGCTGGAGAGGTCATTGTCATTGACGACAGATCTTCCGCAGCATCAGCAGCAGCAGCAGGCTCAGGTGCATCTGGAGTAGGTGGCCTCGGACTCGGCGCATGGGGACCACTCGGTGGAATCGGACCAATCGGAGCATCATCAGCTAGCGCATTAGGTGCAGGTCTCGGCGGAGTTGGCAACGCTGGAGCATCAGGATTGGGCGGACTTGGAGGCGTAGGTGCATCCGCAGCAGGCTCTGCTGGAGCTGGACTCGGTGGTGTTGGAACAGGTGGTTCATCTGGATCATCCGCTGCCTCAGCGGCCTCAGGCGTATCTGGAGCTGGAGAGGTCATTGTCATTGACGATAGATCTTCCGCAGCTTCAGCAGCAGCAGCAGGCTCAGGTGCATCTGGACCAGGACTTGGACTTGGCGTATGGGGACCACTCGGTGGAACCGGACCAATCGGAGCATCATCGGCTAGCGCATCGGGTGCAGGACTTGGTGGAGTTGGCGCCGCCGGAGCATCAGGACTAGGCGGAATTGGAGGCGCAGGCGCATCCGCAGCAGGTTCTGCTGGAGCTGGACTGGGTGGTGTTGGAGCAGGTGGTTCGTCTGGATCATCTGCCGCTTCAGCGGCTTCAGGTGCATCTGGAGCTGGAGAGGTCATTGTCATTGACGACAGATCTTCCGCAGCGTCAGCAGCAGCAGCAGGATCAGGTGCATCTGGACTAGGTGGTCTCGGACTTGGTGGACTGGGACCATACGGCGGCATCGGGCTAAACGGAGTATCATCGGCTAGCGCATTAGGTGCAGGACTCGGTGGAATTGGCGCCTCTGGAGCATCAGGATTAGGCGGAATTGGAGGCGCTGGCGCTTCCGCAGCCGGCTCTGCTGGAGCTAGAATCGGTGGAGTTGGAGTGAGTGGTTCGTCTGGATCATCTGCTGCGTCAGCAGCCTCGGGCGCAGGCGGGCCAGCACCTGTCATCGTCATTGAAGATGGATCTTCAGCAGCATCAGCAGCAGCAGCAGGATCAGGTGCATCTGGACCAGGAGGACTTGGACTCGGCGCATGGGGACCACTCGGTGGCATTGGACCAAACGGAGTATCATCGGCTAGTGCAACTGGCTCCACAGCTGGCTCTACTGCAGCTGGACTCGGTAGAAGCGGAGCAGCTGGATCGTCAGCTGCTTCTGCTGCCTCAGGCGCATCTGGACCTGCACCTGTCATCGTTATTGAAGATGGATCTTCAGCAGCATCAGCAGCAGCAGCAGGCTCAGGTGCATCTGGACTAGGTGGACTTGGACTCGGCGCATGGGGACCACTCGGTGGCATCGGACCAAACGGAGTATCATCGGCTAGTGCAACTGGCTCTGCAGCTGGATCTACCGGAGCTGGACTTGGTGGAAGCGGTGCAACTGGATCTTCAGCTGCTTCTGCAGCCTCAGGCGCAGCTGGACCCGCACCTGTTATCGTCATTGAAGATGGATCTTCAGCAGCATCAGCAGCAGCAGCAGGCTCAGGTGCATCTGGATTGGGTGGACTTGGACTTGGCGCATGGGGACCACTCGGTGGCATCGGGCCAAACGGAGTATCATCGGCCAGTGCAACTGGCTCCGCAGCTGGCTCTACAGGAGCTGGACTCGGTGGAAGCGGTGCAGCTGGATCGTCAGCTGCTTCAGCAGCCTCAGGCGCTGCTGGACCCGCACCTGTCATTGTCATTGAGGATGGATCTTCAGCAGCATCAGCAGCAGCAGCAGGCTCGGGTGCATCTGGAGTAGGTGGCCTTGGACTCAGCGCATTGGGACCACTCGGTGGAATCGGACCAAACGGAGTATCGTCAGCTAACGCATTAAGTGCAGGACTTGGCGGAGTTGGCGCCGCCGGAGCATCAGGATTGGGCGGACTTGGAGGCGCAGGCGCATCCGCAGCTGGCTCTGCTGGAGCTGGACTCGGTGGTGTTGGAGCAGGTGGTTCATCTGGATCATCCGCTGCTTCAGCGGCCTCAGGCGCATCTGGAGCTGGAGAGGTCATTGTCATTAATGACAGATCTTCAGCAGCATCAGCAGCAGCAGCAGGCTCAGGTGCATCTGGACTAGGTGGTCTCGGACTCGGTGGATTAGGACCATACGGCGGCATCGGCCTAAACGGAGTATCATCGGCTAGCGCATTAGGTGCAGGACTCGGTGGAGTTGGCACTGCCGGAGCATCAGGATTGGGCGGACTAGGAGGCACAGGCGCATCCTCAGCCGGGTCTGCTGGAGCTGGACTCGGTGGTGTTGGAGCAGGTGGTTCGTCTGGATCATCCGCTGCCTCGGCGGCCTCAGACGTATCTGGAGCTGGAGAGGTCATTGTCATTGACGACAGATCTTCCGCTGCATCAGCAGCAGCAGCAGGCTCAGGTGCATCTGGAGTAGGTGGTCTCGGACTCGGCGCATGGGGACCACTCGGTGGAATCGGACCAATCGGAGCATCATCGGCTAGCGCATCGGGTGCAGGACTTGGTGGAGTTGGCGCCGTCGGATCATCAGGACTAGGCGGACTTGGAGGCGCAGGCGCATCCGCAGCAGGTTCTGCTGGAGCTGGACTCGGTGGAATCGGGGCAAGTGGTTCGTCTGGATCATCCGCTGCCTCGGCGGCTTCAGGCGCATCTGGAGCTGGAGAGGTTATTGTCATTGACGACAGATCTTCCGCAGCATCAGCAGCAGCAGCAGCAGCAGGCTCAGGTGCATCTGGACCAGGAGGACTTGGACTTGGCGTATGGGGACCACTCGGTGGAATCGGACCAATCGGAGCATCATCGGCTAGCGCATCGGGTGCAGGACTTGGTGGAGTTGGCGCCGCCGGAGCATCAGGACTAGGCGGACTTGGAGGCGCAGGCACATCCGCAGCCGGGTCTGCTGGAGCTGGACTCGGTGGTGTTGGAGCAGGTGGTTCGTCTGGATCATCCGCTGCCTCAGCAGCCTCAGGCGCATCTGGAGCTGGAGAGGTCATTGTCATTGACGACAGATCTTCCGCAGCATCAGCAGCAGCAGCAGGCTCAGGTGCATCGGGAGTAGGTGGCCTCGGACTCGGCGCATGGGGACCACTCGGTGGAATCGGACCAAACAGAGTATCATCAGCTAGCGCATTAGGTGCAGGTCTCGGCGGAGTTGGCAACGCTGGAGCATCAGGATTGGGCGGACTTGGAGGCGCAGGCGCATCCGCAGCAGGTTCTGCTGGAGCTGGACTCGGTGGAATCGGGGCAAGTGATTCGTCTGGATCATCCGCTGCCTCGGCGGCTTCAGGCGCATCTGGAGCTGGAGAGGTCATTGTCATTGACGACGGATCTTCCGCAGCATCAGCAGCAGCAGCAGCAGCAGGCTCAGGTGCATCTGGACCAGGAGGACTTGGACTTGGCGTATGGGGACCACTTGGTGGAATCGGACCAATCGGAGCATCATCGGCTAGCGCATCGGGTGCAGGACTTGGTGGAGTTGGCGCCGCCGGAGCATCAGGACTAGGCGGACTTGGAGGCGCAGGCGCATCCGCAGCAGGTTCTGCTGGAGCTGGACTGGGTGGTGTTGGAGCAGGTGGTTCGTCTGGATCATCTGCCGCTTCAGCGGCTTCAGGTGCATCTGGAGCTGGAGAGGTCATTGTCATTGACGACAGATCTTCCGCAGCGTCAGCAGCAGCAGCAGGCTCAGGTGCATCTGGACTAGGTGGTCTCGGACTCGGTGGACTAGGACCATACGGCGGCATCGGTCTAAACGGAGTATCATCGGGTAGCGCATTAGGTGCAGGACTCGGTGGAGTTGGCACCGCCGGAGCATCAGGATTGGGCGGACTTGGAGGCACAGGCGCATCCGCAGCCGGGTCTGCTGGAGCTGGACTGGGTGGTGTTGGAGCAGGTGGTTCGTCTGGATCATCCGCTGCCTCGGCGGCTTCAGGCGTATCTGGAGCTGGTGAGGTCATTGTCATTGACGACAGATCTTCCGCAGCATCAGCAGCAGCAGCAGGCTCAGGTGCATCTGGAGTAGGTGGCCTCGGACTCGGCGCATGGGGACCACTCGGTGGCATTGGACCAAACGGAGTATCATCGGCTAGTGCAACTGGCTCCACAGCTGGCTCTACTGGAGCTGGACTCGGTGGAAGCGGTGCAGCTGGATCGTCAGCTGCTTCTGCTGCCTCAGGCGCATCTGGACCTGCACCTGTCATCGTTATTGAAGATGGATCTTCAGCAGCATCAGCAGCAGCAGCAGGCTCAGGTGCATCTGGACTAGGTGGACTAGGACTCGGCGCATGGGGACCACTCGGTGGCATCGGACCAAACGGAGTATCATCGGCTAGTGCAACTGGCTCTGCAGCTGGATCTACCGGAGCTGGACTTGGTGGAAGCGGTGCAGCTGGATCTTCAGCTGCTTCTGCAGCCTCAGGCGCATCTGGACCTGCACCTGTCATCGTCATTGAAGATGGATCTTCAGCAGCATCAGCAGCAGCAGCAGGCTCAGGTGCATCTGGACTAGGTGGACTCGGACTCGGCGCATGGGGACCACTCGGTGGCATTGGACCAAACGGAGTATCATCGGCTAGTGCAACTGGCTCCACAGCTGGCTCTACTGGAGCTGGACTCGGTGGAAGCGGTGCAGCTGGATCGTCAGCTGCTTCTGCAGCCTCAGGCGCAGCTGGACCCACACCTGTCATTGTCATTGAGGATGGATCTTCAGCAGCATCAGCAGCAGCAGCAGGATCGGGTGCATCTGGAGTAGGTGGCCTTGGACTCGGCTCATTGGGACCACTCGGTGGAATCGGACAAATTGGAGCATCATCGGCTGGCGCATCAGGTGCAGGACTCGGCGGAGTTGGCACCGCTGGAGCATCAGGATTAGGCGGACTTGGAGGCGCAGGTGCATCCGCAGCAGGCTCTACTGGAGCTGGACTCGGTGGTGTTGGAGCAGGTGGTTCGTCTGGATCATCCGCTGCCTTAGCGGCCTCAGGCACATCTGGAGCTGGAGAGGTCATAGTCATTGACGACAGATCTTCCGCAGCATCAGCAGCAGCAGCAAGCTCAGGTGCATCTGGACCAGGAGGACCTGGCCTCGGCGCATGGGGACCACTCGGTGGATTCGGACCAATCGGTGCATCATCGGCTAGCGCATCAGGTGCGGGACTTGGTGGAGTTGGCGCCGCCGGAACATCGGGACTTGGCGGTCTTGGAGGCGTAGGCGCATCCGCAGCTGGCTCTGCTGGAGCTGGACTCGGTGGAATCGGAGCAGTTGGTTCGTCTGGATCATCCGCTGCCTCAGCAGCCTCAGGCGCATCTGGAGCTGGAGAAGTCATTGTCATTGACGACAGATCTTCCGCAGCATCAGCAGCAGCAGCAGGCTCAGGTGCATCTGGACCAGGTGGCCTCGGACTTGGTGGATTGGGACCATACGGCGGGATTGGACCAAACGTAGTCTCCGCAGCTAGTGCACCCGTTGTAGGTCCTAGTGTATCCTCAGTTGGCCCAGTTGGAGCTCAAGTTATTGAAATTGGATCACCAGTAGTCCCTAGTGTATCTAGGACTGGATCTGTTTCAAGAGTATCTGTGTCTGGCAGACCTGGAGTACGTGTCCCTTGTAGTCTCACTCGTAGACAATTCGTTGTTAAGATTGGCACCAGACGCCAACCTTGTGTTACTTGCTAATTTGTTTGGTTTTTTATTTTTATTTCTTTAATTTCTGGATACATCTTTTGTTCTGTTTTTCTTTATAAATAAATTCTGGCATACGAAATGTAATTATAGTAACTTTTATTTCATTACATGTACCTTCATGGTTTACCACCCATAAGAAAAAACTGGAATCACTGTTGAATGCTTCCAGTTAGCATGTAATAGCTTGTAAATATATTAAAATGATGGATTAAATCACCAGAGGGAGACTTTGTACAAAAGTCGATTGCTTGGGTACCTCTGTTCCATTCGTGTTTCAACCGTGAAGCAGCTGTGTTTGCATGGCTGTGTTTCGGTTTGAAGGGTAGGATATGGCCTGAATTTACTAGGTACAGAGGAATAACACCCGAGTTCTCAGGAATGGCAACGTATGGGGGGGGGTATCATGGGCGAAACAGTATACTCTGTTATTTCCATGGTACTGCTCATGTCTATAGGTATGTGTATATACGGTTACCACTTTCCATCAGGTGGACCGTCAGCTTGTTTGCCGTTCTAAGTTGTATATAAAAAAAAAAAAACTTATAGAAAAAGGTAAAGTAATTCTCAACAACTCTAGGTTATAGCTAACTGAGAGCATACAAGTATTTTTATGAAGATGGATCTTGCTATTTATTGCAGACGATCAAAATTGGCCATGTCAACATTGAGTCAATGACTATCAAAACGTCTATTATATCTACATAGGAAAAATCTTAAAACTATGATAATGATAATAACGGGTCTTCCCTTTAAATAATGCAATAACTGCAATAATTGTAGTTTAAATAAACTTTAAATAAGAGGTTGTTTTGATGACGAAATAACTCTTGTGGAATATGTAGTTATGCCCCCTCAATGTTCAGAAATCTTTGGGACATTGAGGCCGCTCCGTGAGACCTGTAAAAAACCCAGAAAGCTTCGGTGCTTCTAGGAGGAGCTGGGTTAGCTGTACTAGCCACAATTAGTACGCACAATGGCTCAAATGGGATGCTTAGCGCGAAAAGTGTATAATTTACATTTATATGGAGTCTAGCTGACCCTATGTAAATGTAAGTTGAATATTGGACGTCGACCGATTGGGATCTTTTGTGCTTCACCCTACACTATATTATCATTTTATAGATCCTATATGATACCTTTGCAATATCTCGCGGTTTTAAATATTTATATTCCCCTGGCTTTGGATAAGTCGTCCCAATAAACTCATACGCATACTAGCTAACGAATCACAGTTTGTACATCATGAATTCCGATTCATCACTGCACAATCTGTGTGTGTGAAGATATCCATCTTGTATCTATATACAAGATGGATATCTTCAAGGCCTATGCCTTACTGGCATATATCTAATTGAGGCACCCATTATGAGTCTTGTCTGTTGTATGGCACAACTGTAGATGAGTTTTATTTAGCTTTGTCGTTTAAGAACTTTTTGAATGCCTTCAATTTTCTCAATTCCTATTGTTTTTTTTTTTTATTTTCACATAGTTAACAACACTTGATGCAAGTGCGACATATGCTTTAAAACTACTTGGCCAACTAAACTAATTGGCCAACTAATTGGCCTTTAAATTAACTTTAATTCCTATATGTTCAAAAACCCATACCAAACTAACACTGTTATGCCTACCCAAATTATTTATGTTTTATAATATTTAAGGTTAATTTTGAATTGTTGATATAAATGCTTTGATAATCACTTGACTGACCCTTAAAATAGAAAATATTCTTATTTTAAATTATTATCTGGATTTGTAACTGCACAGGTGGTAACAGCATACCTGTACATTTCTGCTTGTAAAATAGTAAAGTATTTTTCTATGCTTTGACTTAGCTTGAAAATATTCCAGCTCCAGTACCTGTTGCCATTTTGAAACCATCCGCATACCAATATAGGTCATTTTCCTTCAGAGATGGCCAGCCATGTTCCTACTCTTCCTTCTGTGATATATGAACTTTGTTAATTAATTTAATAATCAATTATTATATTTTTTATTTTATATTTATTTATTTGTGTTTATTTATTCACTCGCAAGCCACCAAATCGACTCAATCCTTGACTGCGCACATATGCATTGAAAAATCAATTTTTCAATGCATATGTGTGTGTGTTCGAAAATATTTCGTTTTCGTTTTAGTTTTTACTAATGTCAATTATAAAAATGATATGTCATTCGAAAGTTGAAGAACTATGCTTTCATTTAACATCAATACCCTAAAAAAACTTAAGCGCTGATTTAATGACGCATTTTAATTGGTCGCCAGGGAAAATTTGCTCCATCAGGTATCCACGAGCTGCGCCTACTGATCCCGCAATAAAACTCGCCAACACCCGGTTTACCTTATCAGTCACTTATTACAAGTTGACCGGTACACATCCTTGTTTTCCTGAAACCATGGATACCACACGAGAAAAAGCCGCTCAAGTTGTCCACTAAAAGACTTCATAGTATTGGTGAGGGTACTCCTCTTTAGTAGTAATTTCTATCCCCTAGTAATTGAGATTCTATAATTTTGCCTGTATGCTTAACATACCGTCTATCCACCTACAAAGTGTAGAAGAAATGTCATGATGTCTTGCTACTTGATTAATTGAGTTGTGCGATCAAACTCTCCTTTAATGTTAATAAAGAGAGCAATACATACACCCTATCTCTCTAATACAACCTCTACACGGCTTACTGCATAATGTTATGCTGTTTCTGTCGATTTCCTGTCTATCGCTGTCTTACTTTAAACATTTATTTGTACAAAAAAAATTGCGATTACCATTTTTTATAGGTTTGTAATATACCTATAAAAACAGTCATATACATTGTTTTGTATGTTGTTTGTGTAATCCACCATCTTGAGTCTGCGGCCATTTTTAAACATATAATTTATTTTGACAACTGCATTAACAGGGTCAATAAAATACCTATACACATTACTTCATCTTATAACGAAGATGTATAACACATACACACACGGTGTGTGTAACACAACTAGTGTTTCCTTTGTTTATCCCATGTAGTTATTTCTCGGTCTTCCCCTTCCTCTTTTGCCCTCTATTTTTCCTTCCACAATGGTCTTTAAAACATTGTCACGTCATATAAGGTGACACAGCATATTGCCTCTTCTATTCTCTATTTTTTATTATTATCGTTTCTCATTCACCGTTTTCAAGACTTCCTTATTAGTTACTTTTTCTGTCCAGCTTATCCTTTCCATTCTCTTCCATGTTCACATTTCAAATACCTTAAGCATCTTTTTTTCCTTTTGCGTCATTGTCCATGTTTCACACCCATAGTGTCACAGCATAGCCTTATGCTCCAAATGTAAGTTTTTATAAATTTCTTAGGAATTATTTTTGATGTAAATATAATTTTTTGTTATCATAGTAATCGTATCAATATAAAATTATAAATAAAAAAAAAAATTAAAAAAATACAGAAAAATGCACTGCCGTGACGATTGGTATGTAGGTAATTCAACTTCTTGCTATACTGTCGAAAGAATATAGGTATGACTGAACTCAACGATAGCTAGCTCTTCTGTCATACTCGTCAACGGGTGCTTCTAGTGACGACTGGTTTGCTCTCTTGAGCATAAATGCATGCATAAAATAAGTGTCATAAACTTTATTCTAATAAATAGAAAAAACTACAATCAATTACAGTATAAGAATACTGTAATTGATTGTAGTTTTTTGACAAAGTTTATGACACTTATTTTATGCATTCACAATTTTTTTATTGTAAATTCTACTTTCATTTGTAAAAAAAATCTGAGTTTCTTACCCATTCTAAGCTTAATTGCATTTCCAACTTGGCGGTTTATACATAAAAAATTACTATTCAATCCTTATATAAATCTGAAAGTGAGTTTGTTACACTTTTGCTGAATTGATTAATATGAATTTTGCTATAGAGATAGATATGATATTTAAGGTGAATCTAAGAAATCGACATTCATTCATTGAATTATGTACACTACGGTCTGGTAAACTCGTAATGTTGATGTTAAGTGAATATCCCTAATATTTTCTAATATAAATGTTTGAGTGTCAACTTATTTTTTAATTTTATACTTGGTATAAATTGACTGGGTGATTTACTATTATGTATCAGTGTTTAGTTCTATGTTAATAATATTGTAATTGTATTGTTTTTTTATGTTATTTTTTTTTTTTTATAGTTTCAAGTTCGTTGTCTTACATATATTTTCGTTATTTCACTTTTATTTCACTGTGTCAAATAATCGTTTTTATTATTATGTGTGAATATGAAGTAATATAAAACACGCGATCGTTTCCTAAATGAATTATAACCCACACAATCGTAATGTTTCTTGCTAGTATGTGTTTTTGTATAAAATTCTACAATACAAAGGAATAAAGACAAAAATTGTGATAAATTATTACCTACTAAAAAAAATATTACGCGTCAGTATGCGTTCATGCATTAGTATGCGTGAAGTGGCAACACCTCTTAACAAAGGGGGAAGGGATTGTTAGCAATGCGGACTACCAATCCCATTGCTAGCAATATACCCTGTCAGATCGATCTTCACGTGGTTCCCCCTGGCACCCATTGTGCTGAACTCCAGATGTATTCACCGCTACGGGCTAACTGACCTGATTTTCATTCTTCCCTATCATCCCTCACTAGTGCTCCGCCAGCGTATACCGTTAGCGCAGGCGGGGTTACTATTCCATTATCACCGCTTAATGAATCTCAGACAAATATTAGAAAAACCCTCTTCAGATTCTAGTGTCTTTTTTTTTTAATGGGTGAAAATGGAATGGTAACCCCGCCCGCGCTATCGGTATACACCGACGAGGCACCAGTGTAAGATGATAGGTGAGAATGAATGCAGGTTAGTTGGCCTATCATGATGAATTCGACAAGAATTAAACGTGATGGTTTCCAGGGGGAACCGCGAGGAGGTCGACCTGATTGGGTATTTTGCTAGCAATGGGATTCTTAGTCTCCGTTACTTACAATCCCTTTCCCCCCAGAGTCTAGTGTCGACCGTTCGCAGTCTGAACGCCGAACAGTTTTTTAATGGGTAAAAATGAAATACTGACCCCGTCTACGTGGTATAAGCTGGCGGGGCACCACTAAAGGATGATAGGTGAGAATGAAGCAGGTCAGTTAGTCTATCGTGACGATTTCCGCCTGACAGTACTAGCAACGGGGGGGGGGGGGGGGGGGAGGGATTGTTAGTAATGGAGATTAGTAGCCCCATTGCGAGCAATATTATGTCTGCATTACTAACAAGCCCTCTCCCTCCACCCCAACGTAATTATATCCTAGTGGGTATATTGCTAGCAATGACGCTGTAAAAGCCCATTACTAACAACTTGTTTCCGGGGGGAAAGGGATTGTTAGTAATGGAGACTGCCATTGTTAGCAATATACCCAACCAGGTCGACCTCCTCGCAATTCCTCCTGGAAACTATCATGGTTAATTCCTGATGAATGCATCATGATGGGTTAAATGGCCTGTTTTCATTCTCATCTATCACCCTTCACTGGTGCTCCGCCAGCGTATCCCGTTAGCGCAGGCGGGGGTTACCATACCATTTTCACCCATAAAAAAAAATCTATTTTCTCTGGTGTAGAACGGTTAACACAAGTCTCCGAGCAGCTGTCTATTAATTGTCTGAAGATGCCTCATTTAGAAGTGAAGCATGTGTCACAAAATATGCGTGGACTGATAACGGTCAGTGATGACTAATAAATGAAAGCCATAGAACTTCTAGTAATAATAATAATAGTCAATTCTCAAAAGTTATATTAAAGGCACAGATAATATAATACTAATGGTAACGGAATTAAACATAATAATTCTAATCAATTATCCACTTAGAGTGGGATCCCCAAACATTATTTTAAATTTTATTTATTACTAATTATAAACTGTCTTACTAGACCGTTAAAATAACCTTCGCTGATTCCCCATTTTTATGTACATGTAGGTATATCTATTATAGAAAACAATACAGTATATAAAAATAGTCACTTACCCCGAATCCACATTCAATAATTCAAAATCACATTCCCAGCCAATATTTATAATCATGAAATAACGGCTTTGACAGTGGTTTTGAATTCTCGCCATTTGTTCTTCAATTTTCATTGATTGAATACAGTTGCGTATCATACTTACTAGATGGCAGCACTATCTCATTGCTATTCTAATTTTGAAATATATTTCAAGAAATATGTAGCATAATAATGACACGATATATTAAAATGACAGCAAATTCACATTTTTTTATTTAGAATAAGTAAGAAATATTACTACAAATTTATTTGTTATAAAGTTTGGTATAAGCGCCATCTATTTTTCATGATCTAAAATAAATATATATTGACTTGAATAGTAAATACAAATATTCTAATATTGTGTAATATTTTTACTAGATGGCGCAAAATTATCCATTGATTGTTTAATCGATTTGTTATTTTTAATGGGTGAAAATGGAATGGTACTCTACCTACGCTATTGATATATGTTGGCGGAGTACCATTTAAGGATAATAGTTTGATAGGATGATAGGAGGACGTTAGCTCATCGTAACTTTTTTTTTTTATACAACTTAGAATGGCAAACAAGTCCACCTGATGGAAAGTGATAACCGTCTCCTATAGACATGAGCAGTACCATGTACATAACAGAGTATACTGTTTCGCCCATGATACCCCCCCCCCCCCCATGCGTTGCCATTCCTGAGGACTCAGGTGTTATTTCTCTGTACTCAGTAAATTCACGCCATATCCCATCTTTCAATGACGGATTTAAGAATCAACCACGTTGGTTTCCAGAGAGAACCGCGTGGCAGTCAACCAGAGTATATTATTAGCAACGGAGCTGCTAGACCCCTTTACTCACAATCCCTGCCCAATTTTTGTGATGAACTTAACTAACTATATTTCACGGTTTTGGCTGCCACTGCATCCGCATTATCAGAATTTATTGATTGACTGGGGGTAAGGGATTGTTAGTAATTGCGGTTTCATTGCTAGTCCTGAAAACTATCGTAATTTATTCTGGGTGTATTTGTCATGATGTGCTAACTGGTCTGTTTTCCTCCTCACCTATTATGCCTAATTGGTGTTTCGCGGGGGGAAAGGGATTGTTAGTAATGAGGTCAAATAGCCCCAATACTAGCAATATACCCTGTCAGGTCGACCTCCACGTGGTTCCCCCAGAAAACCATTGTGGCTAATTCTAATTGAATTCGTCAGGATGGGCTAAGTGACCTGCTTTCATCCTCATAAGTCATCTATCACTGGTGCCCCGCCAAGGTATACCTATATAGGTATAATTGCAACATTACATTATTTTAGAAAAATAAAGTAATGTTGCAATGTCCAAGTACTGTCCGTACAAGTACCGAACGCAGTTAGGCGGAACGAAGTTCGCCGGGTCAGCCAGTCTAAAATAAAAAATTTGGAGTGGGCGAGTTTGTCTTAGTCAATAACGCATCCATCAGGTCAAAGATTTCTGTACAACACACTAACAATATCGTGAGGGGTAAATATATTAAATTCTCATAAAAATTGATTCCCATAAAACCGGTTGATGATCGGGTGACCCTTGCACCTGAGGCGTCGCGACCGCGAGATGAAATTAATGCAAATCAATCCAAATGTATGTGAGAAATAGAAAATGACCGTTGCCCTTAAGTCGTTTGTTGATACATTTAGTATTTGACCGTTGATCTGTACGTATCTAAAGCGTTACAAGTGTATCTTGATATTATTTGTAATATTGTTGGAAGAAAATTTGAGTTGATTTTGTGTTAAAACATTTTCGTATTTCGATGTCGTTTTGGATTGTGAATTGTGTATAACATTGTAATTTCTGTAATTGAAGTGTGTAATTGAAGACCTATGACTGTGACGATTTATATGTCTAAGATGGTAAGTTAATACATAAATACATATTTTATTGAATTATCTTGCGGAAGCTCCTATCATTTATTATTTATCTGAAGATGCCTTGTTTAGACGTGAAAACGTGTCGCAAAACATGCATGAACGAAATGTCAGTCGGAAATTGATGGCTAATATGGAGTGTTGTGGAACTTCTGATGGTAATAGTGGTGGTCAGTCTTCTAGTGTTGGCAGTCACACACATAACGGAATTAAACAAAATAATCAAACAACCAACATATAAGTATCTTTTTTAATGGACAATAATGGAACGGTAATCCTACCTGCGTTCCTGGTATATGCTGGTGGGATACCAGGGAGAGATGATAGGTGAGGATGGCAGGTCAGTTGGCCCATCGTGATGAATTTATTTATTTATTTATTTTCTTCATTAGCGGACTTAATGCTAAATGCATTCTCTCCCAGTCAACCATAGGGAAGTGTCAGAATACTCGAACGCGGTAGGTACTACTAATTATTGATATACATACATACTAAAATTACATATGTAAACGAATAAATATATATGAATAACAAATATACCTACACATATATGATCATAGTAAACAATGATCGCATTAAGGTCGACTCGGAATTGGGTTCTCCACTTCTAACAATCCCTTCTGTCCCCAGTACGTAAGTAGTAAGGTGCTTATTTTTGCTGATTTAAAAAAAATTGTGTTTAATAGAAAACATTCGGTCCAGTTGCTAACTGACTAGACTACATCCTAATAAATAGGTGTGTTAAGCATCTGATATAGTTTTAACGTAAAGTAATTATGTAATTTTTATAGTTAGTTATTTTTATTGTACAAAAGTCGATTGCTTGGGTACCTCTGTCCCATTCGTGTTTCAACCGTGAAGCAGTTGTGTTCGCATGGCTGTGTTTCAGTTTGAAGGATGGGATATGGCGTGAATTTATTGGGTACAGAGGAATAACACCTGAGTCCTCAGGAATGGCAACGCATGGGGGGTATCATGGGCGTAACAGTATACTCTGTTATGTCCATGGTACTGCTCATGTCTATTGGCGACGGTTACCACTTTCCATCAGGTGGGCCGTTAGCTTGTTTGTCATTCTAAGTTATATAAAAAAAAAAGTTTTTTATTAATTATAAATAATTTATAAATATCTACCAGATATTAATTATAAACGCGATACTAAAACCGTAAATATACTTCGGAGTGAATTCATTTTCTCAAATTATCGATGTTATCGTAAGTATGTCCTATCAGTTAAAACAAAGAATTTTCCAAATAGAATTACAATTGACGGAGTTCTAAGGCAACAAACAAAAAAAAAGCACATACAATCTCCTTCTTTTTGAAGTCAGTTGAAAATAGTAACAAATCGAAATATCCAGTCAATTAATTTAAAATTTGTGTTATATTGTGTTGGACATCAGCAGACCGTCTTACGGTGGGGTCAATTATTCGTTTGTTAATTTAGTTCCATTGAAAGATATTATGGATAGGGACTTGCTCTCGCTTTGCATGGGTGTAATTTATTACAGAATTTTTTAATTTGTTTGGATAAAAAGAAAATATTAAGATGTATGTAAAGTAAATAACAGTGAAAATCGCTCTAAAATCCATTAATTGCTTTTTAAGAAGTAAACGGAAAACAGACAGGCGATCAGTGATTTTTTTTAACTATTTACATATTAAAAATAATGATTGCCTAATTTAATTATGTATTTTATATCTGTAAATATTGGAGAATGAATTGTCCTTTACATGTGTTTATAATATCTACAAAAGCGAACCTAATCTGCACTTTAAAAATGTGATGCCAGAAAAAAGAAAATGGCCGCGCACTGATCGTCAAGGGGCGGGCATTTTAAATGTTCATTCTCTAACACAGGCGCAACCGTCAGCGTGATGACGTGGGGGGTGTCACCCCTCACTATATCTCAACTACTCACCCACACTTGCAAAATCGACCAGCGTAAACAGAACCCCCGGTCGTAGTACGCTCTCGGCTTTACCATTGAAATTGACTCAGTGACGGATCAAGTTAGGTTGGACGCAGTGGACATGTGGCAAAAACTACTCTCACACACCCAAAGATCGGTCCAAACGTAGGTAGGCATAAAATTCGAAAATATATCACATAGTGCGCGTGTTTCTCCATACGGGCCGCAAATGAGATGGGAACCCGAGTGGAATGAATGCATGATTTCGCTTTATTTGACTTGCGCCGTCTATTCGTTGTTTCGATTTGATGGTCGCCTTTGGCAATCGCTTTTAGTTGTGAAATTGGAAATGAAAAGCTTACTAATGGACGGACTATTTTGTTACTTTTTGTTATAAATAAATATGAATGATACTAATATATATTTTTTTGTTTTATCGTTACTAGCCGTATCTCGTGACATTATCTACATGAATTAGAATAAACTCTCGTGTTAGAGTATTATAATAGATCATATATTTTAATGTATATAGTCTATCATTCATCATCATCATCATCATCATCATATGAACATAGGCCTTCCCATTGACGGATTTTGCCAGTAACTTGACTTCACGCTTGGCTGGCAAGTTGGCGACTTCAGATAAGCTTTAATGACGTTTTAAGAGGGACCTTACTGCCCTTCCTTCGTCTGATATGGTCTATCAATGTGTGTATTGTATACGAATCCGTTTAGCCATTTAAGTGTGATTGAGTGATATCAAAATGCCTGATTGAACGTTCTCTAAAACGTTATATTTAAGATATTAATAGAATAAGTAACAATACATTTTAAATAAATTAATTGTTTAATCGACCACTAATTAATTTTAATAGTCTTGCAAAGAAGTCACATAGTAAATGAGCTGTTTGAACGTATATTTTACTAATTTATGGATATTTATTCCCTAAGGAGACAAAATAGGGAATAAAAAGTTTGCATGCAAATTTTGATGAGAAATCTTATCACATTTTCTAAACGGATAAATTAGGGGATAAAGGTTCGTATGGAATTATCGATGAGAAATCTCATTATAGACAGGAGTAATAATCAATAACTGTGTTTTAAAAGTCGTGTATTACTGCTTGCTGTACTTTGGACATTATATTTTTAGAATAGAATAGAATAGAAATTTCTAAGAGAACAAAATAGAGGACATTAGTTTAAATGTTAGTTGTGGGTGAGAAATCTCATCAAGCACATGGAACGCAATAAATAGTTGTGTGTCTCCAAAGCCGTGCATTACAGATTGCTATACTTTGGGCATTATATACCTAAGAGGATATAATAGGGAATGAAAGTTTATATGGAGTTATTGATGAGAAATTTCATCAAGTACACGGCTAGTAGTAAATAATTGTGTCTCAAAAGCCGTGCGTCACAGCTTGCCGTACATTGACGCGCCTCTATTAATCATAGAAAATGACACAGCATTGTGGGACTGCACCCGAGTCAAAATTGTGAAAACCTATCCCGGAGCACGGCGAACTAATAACGTGGCCGCTCACACTTCGGAAAATACCCAGTGGGGGGTACTGTGTGCATATCAAGATTCTTTTTTTTTTTAATAAAAGTAGCAACCTTTAAGTTTTGATTGATTTTTTTTCAATTTGTCTTCCCAATATTTATGTATTTAAACTTTAATGCACAGTGAAACTATGTACATATGGCGGACCTTACACCGGACGGTGTTCTCTACCAGTCAACCAAGCAAACTGAGAAATAAGTAGGTGGTGCATTATTGAATAAAAGGAATATAAAAATTTAATATTTAATATATTATAAACATATAATTAAACTTATATAAACATACATATAATACGTTTAATGAATAAATATATACATACATAAATATGTGATGTATTTTTTTAAATGTCTGCCATTCGACGGATACAGGTCCAATATCAATTTAGATAAAATTGTAGATCTTTTTTAAATTCTAATTTTGATCGAATTGCAACCGAATAACCATTATTGTTCGGTTTCAATTGGGTTATCCTTTACAAATATTATAAATATGTCAAAAAGATTTTTTTGTTTTTTAACTTTTAGCGTTTTATCGGCTTAAACAACTACTATGAAATTTGGTGTTCACGTACTATATGGATAGAGAAGTACTTTTTATACAGGTCAGGAAACATATTCCGGTCACGTGGAATATATTTTTAAAAATATTTTTTTGTATATGTATATATAGATATCTACTAAAATAATTTTTAAAAATATATTCCATAAAACATATATGTTTTGGTCATCGATCTACCGTGAAAAACTGGAAAGAGATATATCGTTCTATTTCGAATACCTTTTTTTCACCTTCTGTTATAGTTTTTTCTTTCGTATCACGCGACGTGAATCTCGTCTATTATACAGAGTACTCGTATTTAATCTAATATAAGTCAGATACATTTATTTATTTGTGAATATTATTTGATAATTTATCAATAATAATATAATAATAATAAATATATTTATTTCTCTTCACAATTCATTACAGTAAAATACAATGAGACATGCTTATATTAATCAAATTATAAATATAATATATATATCGATAAAAATATATATAGATAAAAAAATCAATAGTCTTTTTTTTTTCTTTTACTTATTTTTTGCTCCGACCATACATCCAATGGCTTGACGATGACGCCGCGCGCGTGTGTGCGCGCCGTGCGCACGTGTGCGTCGCGCGTGACACTGCAACCGACGTGATATATTGAGAACTGCTCCAAAAATCGTAACTGTACACATAGTTGTGTAATGTGCGGTACATTTTACTTGTAACATGCATTTTGTTGCATTTTTGAAATAAAAATTAGTGAGTCTGAGTTGCAAGTTGATTTGACAATTGATTTATTTTATTACTTCGCACAGATGCATTCAATTATCTGCTTATACAAAAGTTTAATTAGGACACATTCATGGTATAAACCTTATGTAAAAAATAAATTATGAAAATGCGTCGAGTTGTTTAAAAGAAGTAAATGGAGAAACAAACAGTTACTAGAGATTTTATATCATCTAGATGTTAGTGTAAAAGCACGTGCATTGGTAATTTTTTTTTATACAACTTAGAATGGTAAATAAGCTGACGGCCCACCTGATGTAAAATGGTAACCGTCGCCTATAGACATGAGCAGTACCATGGAAATAACAGAGTATACTGTTTTGCCCATGATACCACCCATGCATTGCCATTCCTGAGGACTCAGGTGTTATTCCTTTGTACCCAGTAAATTCACGCCATATCCCACCCTTCAAATCGACACACAGCCATGCAAACATAACTGCTTCACGGTTGAAACACTAATGGGACAGAAGTACCCAAGCAATCAACTTTTGTACAAAGTCTCCCTCTGGTATTTTAGTTTTACCAGTTAATCTTAGAATTTACCAATACGAGTTGGTAAATATAAGGATTTTATAAAAGAAAGATCATTTCTAATGCTTTCATCAATCCGAACCTAATCTACCTTTCTAACCACGGCAAGTACGAGCACCACGCACTAAACATATCTTAATTTTATATTCATTTTTTAACATTAACCACGATTCTTATGTAAATATAAAAATTATAGATTTACTGTATCTAATACAAATTTTATAGTAACTGACAGTATTTACACATGTTCTAAAGTGTGTCCTTTCAGATTCGGTCCATAGAAATTTTATCAAAATATATCATATCAATAGTTTAATAATTATATCAGAATACCTGGTTTTGTCCCGATTGAAGCCAATATTTTTTGTGAAACATAATCGATACTCGATTTTATACAATAAAGATTTTCAAATAAATACCTTTTGTACTTAATTGTGCACTGCTGAACATGGGGATCCCCCATAAGGAGGGGTGTGCCAGTAGTAGCCACGCTTGGCAGGCAAGTTGGCAACCACAAGCTTTGGTGATGTTTTAAGAGGGACGCTATTGTCCATCTCTTGACTATTAAATTCCCTTAGTCGCCTATTACGACACCCACGGGTAAGAAGAGGGTGATCTATTCTATACCGGAACCACACGGCCAATTATTACAATACATATTTATATAAATGAATTAAATCGATTTAATCGAAGCTCATATATTTATCTGTGCTTGCCATTTATTGCATCACTAAGGTCGTTGACTTGACCTTATTCTAAAAGGTCATAATTTAAATACAGAAGGGCAATAAAAGAGAATTAATTTACTTATAGATTTAGTATTATCCATTTCGAAAAAAGTCGAACAACATTATAATTGGAATTTATCAAGTAAAAAAATATTCTATATTTATTTATTTATTTACAAAAAACATGGTAAGTGTATATATGTATGTTAACAATAGGTATATGTCCTCATATTTCGCCATAATTAGGCATGTTAAATTTAAAAATTATAAATGTTAATTAAATTGGTCATTAAAACAATTAGAAATAAAAATACAAATATTTCAAATACGTCGAACGCTTGTCAACAATAAAAAAAGAAATGTCACTGTCAAATCATGGACTATTGATAACAGCTGCATTGTAACATGATACTATATATACTATATAGAATAGAATAGAAAACAAAAAATAAATTGAAATAGGTTTGAAGAGTGGGATATTTTTTTATGCAACTTAGAAAGGCAAATAAGCTGATGGAACACCTGATGAAAAGTGGTAACAGTCGCCTATAGACATGAGCAGTACCATGGACATAACAGAGTATACTGTTTCACACATGATATGATTTCCCCCATGCGTCGCCATTCCTGAGGACTCCGGTGTTATTCCTCTGTACCCTGTAAATTCACTGCCATATCCCACCCATCAAACCGAAACACAACTGCTTCACAGTAGAAACAAGAATGTGACAGAGGTGCCCAAGCAAACGACTTTTGTACAAAATCTCCCTCTGGTACTCTAAAAAGAGCCGATTCATTTGAGGACAGGTAATGTTACGGATATACTGTCTAAATGTCCTACATTCCTGGTAATTGCCGCTCGTTACAATGTCCAGTTAACTGTTGATATTCCAGATGTACTTCGGATGTAGTCACGAGAATAGCCATGACCAAACAAGCCTTCAATAACAAAAAACACCTTTTACAGGCTAAGATAATAAAAGATATTAGAAAGCGGCTTATCAAAACGTATATCTGGAGTATAGCTTTATATGGATGTGAGACGTGGACATTAACTCAGAAGGAAATGGATAAACTTAAAGCCTTTGAAATGTGGTGCTGGAGAAGGATGGAGAAAATTAGCTGGAGGGATCGAATTAGCAATGAGGAGGTCCTGCTTAGGGTTAAGGAAAAAAGACAAATTATTAGAACTATTGAGGACTGAAGGGGAAAAATGTTGAGACGCTTGACACGACACGATGAACTTATGAACATTATAATAGAAGGTAAGATAGAAGGAAGGAGGGGAAGAGGGAGACCGAAACATAGTTACATCAGGCAGATCAAGGAAGGAGTTGGTGTCGTGTAGTATCAAGAGATGAAGAGACTCGCTGAAAATCGTAGTGAGTGGCAAGAGCTCCACCGACAAGAGCTCTTAAATAGGATAGATAGATAGAACTTAACTAACTGATATGGCAATAAAATGACAGGGTAAGAGGTATAACACCTTATTCCTCAAGAATGGCAACGTATCGAGCATATCATGAGCGACGCAGTATATTCTGTTACGTCCATGGTACTGTATGTCTATAGGCAATGGTTACCACTTTCCATCAGGTGAGCCGTTAGCTTGTTTGTCATTCTAAATCACACATAAAAAGCATTTATTGGCTACAAAACAATTTTCACAAGAAGTACATAATTATAATTCTAAAAGAGAAAATATAACAATATATATAAATATTTGAATTAATAGTGAATATCTACGAAGCGCTGGTACACTAAAAAGTTTGGTAGGCCTAAAAACGTGGATATCACTCATCATCCCGCATAACCCCCCTTTTTGGGCCCGAGTGGGGGGAGGCGGCCGCACTATCCCCGGCGGCACTTGACGGCTGCACCGCTAGAATATTAATGTACCCACTTAATTGAATATTTTTGACTTACCTATCGATATTTTTTTTCACTGTGACACCTTTTAAGCTTTAGAAGTATTGAAATAACCTATTTTTTAATTAAATTCCTATGAACCGATATGTGTACAGTCAGCGTCGAAATTGTGTTAACAAGATTTCATTGTGGACACATACGTGCAAGATCATAGGTACTTGGTGTAATACCTGCATTATTGTCCATTGATCATAAATAAATGACTATTTATTGGCATTTTAAAAAATATACATGAATGATCTCATTAAAAATATATTTTATTTAAAATCGATTCATAAGGTTGAGTTATAAAGCATTAATTCGATTTACTTGGACACTGAACAGCGTTTTGTAATATGTTAAAAAGTATTTATTTATTTACTTACTTATAACTGTATGTTTTAATCATTTTTACTCAGTTTTATTACGCTATTATATATTAATTTTATGTATTACGTATTTTATATATAGACATC
This sequence comes from Galleria mellonella, assembly GCF_026898425.1. Taxonomy (NCBI): domain Eukaryota; kingdom Metazoa; phylum Arthropoda; class Insecta; order Lepidoptera; family Pyralidae; genus Galleria; species Galleria mellonella. The sequence goes on from NW_026442138.1 coordinate 10,457,745, forward strand.
GTTAAACAATGAACAAAAGTTTTAAGAATAACATCCCTAAATCCTTTAAATCGAGACACGACGTGCATTCACTTCCTAAATCCTAAACACAATGCCTGACCACCCAATATCCTGCGAAACCGTCTCCTAATTGTCTGTAAATTAATTCTCCAATCGTAAATAATACCGAGAACGCTAGCTCTAACAATATTATCTTAACAAATTGACGCTGGCTTGTTAGAGAGAGAGAGAGACAAAACTGCTATCTCGAAATTTTACAATTTTGCACGCCAGTGTTTAGCGCTGTTTATGAGGGGTGGGGGCCCGGACTAAGGGAAGGGGATGGGGGCTTATAGTGCCGAAAGGGGAAAGGATAAGGAGAAACTGACCGAAAACCCCCGACACTTAGATATATTTGTGCGATGTCGACCCTTGAAGATACGGATCCGCGTATATGTGTGGGTATCTATAGTGAGGATGTTTAGAAAGCTTTTGTAAAATAATAAGGGTAGATGTATGCTTAGTTTTAGATGTGGGTAGTGGTAGGGACGCAATAGTGTGGAGGGTGAATATTCAATGCGCTATAGTGGAAAGTAATAAATCTAATAAATTTGATTAGTTTAATTTTCCGAGACGTAGCCGGCGTAGTAATTTATTCGTATGCATTTAACCGACTTTATAAAAAGAAAAGATCGTATCACCATCATCATCATCATCATCATTATCATCATATCAGCTTTTAACGGTCCACTGCTGAAGATCATACGTTTGTAACATAATATCTTCTTTAATTAAGAACGGATTATAAACGTTAATTTTTTAAGTGAAAGCATTAAAAGACTTTCATATTAACTTTGTTAAAGTTGTAGCTTTTCCATAGTACATTGACAACAAAGCATGTAACAACCAGTCTGTTGGTAAACCAATACCATAGCCTATGGAATACTACAAAGCGTCACATGGGCATTACTTATCCTATTTGTTCAGTCCTGTATAAGTCTTATTTAAAGACCACATGAGCCTCTAGTACTTTTTTTTCTATTTGCTAGCAATATACTCAACCAGGTCGACCTCCTTACGGTTCCCCCTGGAAACTATCATGTTTATTTCCTGATGAATTCATTATGATGGGCTAACTGGCCTGTTTTCATTCTCATCTATCACCTTTCACTGGTGCTCCGCCAGCGTATCCCATTAGCGCAGGCGGGGTTACCATTCCGTTTTCATCCATCAATAAATAAAATCTAAATTTGTCTTGGTTGAATAAATGAGTATGAATGAAAATATTGAAATTTATTTATTGAAATCACTTTATTGACCAGAAGAATATATGGTATAAAAGGTGGATTTAATACTAGTAGCATTCTCTAATAATCAATCCTTGGGATGAACAATGCATCACGAACCTGTTACTTCATTATTGGGATGGGTAAAGAAAATAACAACTAATAATTACTTAATTTGCAACTTAAAATTGCTGAGGAAATAGTTTGGATATCTTATCTTATCTGGATTGTCTAATCTATCTAGCCTACTTAAATAGGTGGCAAATTTATCTATCGGTAAATACATTTTCGTCAACGCTCGCATAAATGAAAGAACATGGTATCTCTTTCTATCTCATATAACTATATATTCATGTTTCTTAGGAGAAAAGGAATTACATCATTTCAATGGTCCACTGAACTTAGGACTCCCCCATAGAATCCTCCTCCAATTAGTGGGGGTTATTCTACACTGCGTTTTTTGTACTGAATTATCACGGTTCTTTATTTATTACTAGTTTTTACTCGTGGCTTTGCTCACGTGTGATATTTGAAAGGGGTGACATTTCTAAAAACATTGAAAAATATTAAATTTCTTGTTTAAAACTGAAAAGTTTTATACTTTTAACTTTACTTATAACAGAACTTCCATCCATCCTTCATTTCATTCCTTTTATCCCTTATTTCACCCTATTAGGGGTGAATTCTTCAAAAACTTATAAACATATTTATTTTTGTTTTGATCCATGAGACTAAATCTAAAATATCACGTGTCTAACTTCTAATCAGACGAAATTCCAAACAAACTTTCAACCCCTGTCAGGGGTTTAATTATCAAAATTTCTTTCTTATTGTTCACCTACGATGAATTGGGCTGTGCTTTGATATATAGGTCAATCAGTCAGTCAGTCAGCGTCCTATTTTGTGTACATAGTTTGGTTTCTAAAACAATTAGGTACCTGCACTAAACCGGTAACTAGCATAGCATTCTTTAATGATCTTAAGCATTGATTCGATGTATTTAAAGATATTGTTACACTTAGTAAGATTTGCAAAGACATTTTATTCACCTTACCTTATTTTATTTTACCAGAGGGAGACTTTTTACAAAAGTCGATTGCTTGGGTACCTCTGTCCCATTCGTGTTACAACCGTGAAGCAGTTGTGTTTGCATGGCTGTTTTTCGGTTTAAAGGGTGGGATATGGCGTGAATTTACTGGGTACAGAGGAATAACAGCTGAGTCCTCAGGAATGGCAATGCATGGGGGATATCATGGGCGAAACAGTATACTCTGTTATGTCCATGGTGCTGCTCATGTCTATAGGCGACGGTTACCACTTTCCATCAGGTGGGCCGTCAGCTTGTTTGCCATTCTAAGTTGTAAAAAAAACCTATAAATGGCTAACTAGCATACAGCCTCTCTGATAGTAACTGGTCACTGTAGCCTATTTTTTTTTTATTCCATATTAAAAAAAAACAACCCAGACATCGTACTCTTTGGTTAAATTGATAGTTGCTATTCACCCCGTCTTACAGTTCTTCTGTTAGAATTAAGGGCGGGTAATATTGCAATAAATAAATAAATATTGTAGTTACAATATCTATAGATATATTGACAGATATATTAATTATCGGTTATTCAATATATTATATCGAAAAGAAGAGCCCAGAAGGACTCAATATATAGGATATCGGATATTATCCACCTATACTTAGAATACTCATTTCAAACCGATCGGGAGCCAAGTAATCTAGAATTGTCAGCAATTCCCAAAATATCCAAAATAACATAAATACGAGAAGCAAAAAGCATTCCTTTCCACAATGGCAGCACGGTCATTGTCAGATCGAATGTGTTTATCCCACGGAGCGACATTCGCACTTTAGTACGGTTGGGGCCATTCGTCGGCGACAGCCCGATTTAATATTCTATTTTACTCCGACGATAAGATTAAAGTATGTAATTTCTTGTGCCCGAATGAGAGAGGCATTTTACGCGCTAGATGTCCCACTTAGGGCTGTCAAATTGTTAAAACACAATTTTTTAACAAATGATATGTTCTTTTTGATTTTGTATTTCATTTCATGCTAAAACATGTGTCGGTTCGCTTTGATAACCAGATGCTTAGAGGGGTTTACAATTCGCCTATATTTTTTACTGTATATGCAATATTTTAGGCAAGTCAGAAATTATTTTACTATTTTATTATATTTCCGATTGAAGCAGCTAGATTTTTCTGGCGATTAAAAGCCTGCTAATCATGCAGTGAAATCTATTTAAATACACAGGAGTCTAGAAACTTAATTAAAAATATTTAAATTTTAATTTTTATAATGAGTGATTTTTGGTAGGTACCAAAATACATTGACGTAGTAATTAATAACAGATATTTGTCTTACAAATTAGTAAATATATTTATTACAATATCAATACATTTTGGATTTCCGTACAGTACAGAAAAATACGTTAGCCAATAAAACAAAAAAATTGTAATGTTTTTGAGATTCATCTTCATCTACATGTATTTTATCTGTAGAAGTATCTACATAAATAGATTGTACCAGAATTCTATCCGAATTTTTTGTAATATGAACAAAAACTAGTGAAACAAAATGGCAACCCTTACTTCAATAGCTATAAGAAGTACGCCCCCGGGTCTAGCCGCAAACCGCTCGTCGGTCCTATAATAAAACCCTCCTTCAAATTCACCCCCACCCATTCGCCCCACCCATACTAAGATGACGTCGGTATATCGGACAATTTTCCCGCGTTTCGTGACTCGCTTAGCAATTTAGATATCTACTATTATATCTTTCTGTATATTGTATGGTTCCGTACAAGACTGGATATATTTTTTGGTACCTAAATAATTTAAAATTACGAGGTCTATTTGTGACAAATGAATTTGGATAATTTACTCAATAGATTTTAATGTAAATTGTAAAGCTATAAAAGCTTACATTTAATTAACGTAAAATAATACTGTATCAGGAAACAAGGAAACAAAAACAGTCTGTAACTAGCATATTTATTTTTACCTGAATTATTATTAGAAATAAGTATTGAAAAGTTTGGTTAATGTATTTTTAATGAGGTTATCGAGAATATAACTAGGTTAGGTTTTCTTTTTAATGGATGACAATGGAATGGTAACACCGCTTGCGCTAACAGTTTACGCTGGCGGGGTACCAGTGTGATAGCTGAGATGAAAAGACAGGTCAGTTAGCCCACCGTGAAGCATACGCCAAGAATCCAACACGATGTTTCCGCGTGGAGGTCGACCTGACAGGGTATATTGTTAGAAATAAGACTGGTAGTCTGCATTACCAACAATCTTAGTTTAGATGATATTTTTTTCAAAAGAAATTATTAAAATAAATACAAAAGTAATACGAACAAAACCGCCGTACAAATCCTAGTTCTTAAACATAAAATAATCCTTTATAATAACTGGACAAAACATGACAAACGAAAACTAACACCACATAATCTACCCCCTGAATGATCCCAAAAACACCCTCGCGATTTTCTTTCATCCTCCCGGCCTGTGGGGGCAAGTTAGGGTAACTTAAGATCGATGGAGGGGTCCAGATTAGACTTTGCGATAAGGGTCCGGTCCACCCCCGAATTAAGGGAGCCCTTTGTTCTCAGATGGGTCCCTCGAACTTTGTACGTTGTTTTGACGTGTTTTATAATTAATTTGCTAGTTTTCGACCTTAGTTGAAATTAATTTTGATACTTGTTGGGGTCTCGTCTAGTATTTATGCTTTGAAAATTATAACAGGGCGGCCAAGTATAATATATATAGATAGATATATATAATGTTTTCTTATGCTCTATATAATTAATATTATAAAGAGGAAAGATTTTGTTATTTATTGTTTGTTTATAATGAATTACCTCAAAAAGTACTCAATCGATTGTAAAATTTTTTTATCTATATACTAGCTGACCCCGCAAACGTTGTTTTGCCATATACATTATTTCTAGAAAATAGTTTTTTTTTTAGGAGTGGGTCACCCTTATCATTGAGGGGTATAAAAAATAGATGTTGGCCGATTCTCAGACCTACCGAATATGCACACAAAATTTCATGAAAATCGGTAAAGCCGTTTCGGAGGAGTTTGGTAACAAACACCGTGACACGAGAATTTTATATATTAGATTGAAAAATTGAGCTCCATACGAAAATTACAGTAATATAAATCAAGACTTCAAAAATTTGTCTATTAACTATTAATCAAACCCGTGACCTCATCTATGCAAAACAACCCGCCTACAACTACGCCACTGAGGCCGTTAAGTCTTGATATTAATTAATCCACTACCACGACGTCTTATGTGGTAATAGATGTTATTATCCTATACTTTTTTAAACTTATTTTTAACTATGTATATACATTTAATAGGTATATCTGGTTAATTATCAAGGGAATGTTACAACTGGCCACTACATACGAGTATAACCTAACATAAAGTAACAAGTAAACACTGAGAAGTAAACGTTGGGTAGCTGAAGTAAATAATTCCTGGGTAACAGTTTGTTAGTTTATGAGAAATAACGTTCTAATATTATGTTATATAACGGTTGGAATACTAGATTTGTTTGGTCTTTCGTTCGGTTTACTTACGTTTTTATTCGAATTCAGTATAGTTTTGAAAATTTATTATTGAATATATTATTTGATTAGATTTGTTTTGTTTAATTCTGCTACCATTTGTATAGCGTGCAACTGCCAACACTTGAAGACTGACTACTACGTATTATTACTACCAGAAGTTCTATAACCTTTAATGTTGGCTATTAATCTCCGACCGCTATCCAGTCCACAGACGTTTTGCGACACGTGGTTCAACTCTAAACGAGGCATAAGGCGAATCTGACTGCGCGCCTCGGCCCGCTGAACGCGAGCTGTAGGCGTTCGCGGCACCGTCACAAATATGAACGATATTTTTTTGTATTTTATAGTTAACCGATAATGTTAGGGCAAATCGACACAAGGGCATAGTTAGTAACAATTATTTACCCAACAAAACACTATTAGTTCTATATTTCTCGAATTAGAAAGGGCATCACTACGACACAGTTATAATTCATTATGTATAAATAATAATTTATATGAATAATAAATATTAATTTAAAATAATAACTAATATTTTTATTTTTCAAAATGGGATAGGTACAGTCATTTCTTGAAACAATTTCTTTTGATTTTATGGATACTATCACATTTTGGCTTGGTTTAGCCATTACGACTAACTCTGTATCCTGCAAATGAGAAATTATAGGAATGGCTACACACAATACTAAATAGCCTTACGTTATATCTCAGCCATTGAAAAGGATATTTGCATTTATCATATTAGAAGGATTATAGAGAATAATCCTATTGTAATGGTGGAAGGACTGATGTTTGTTACTCTTTTACGCAAAAACTACTGAATAGATTTAAATGAAATTTAGTACATGGGTCAATACATATACACACATTATATATATATATATATATATATATATATATATATATATATATATATATATATATATATATATATATATATATATATATATATATATATATATATATATATATATATATATATATATTATATATATATATATATATATATATCTAATTTAGTACATATAATACTTTGTGTACTAATTCACGTGGGTTAAACCACGTGATACAGCTAGTAAGTAACAATAAAATTCAATTGAATGTAGGTTAACGACAACAAAACCTTCAAGAAAAGAACATATTCCTTTTTAAAAGGCCGGCAGCACACCTGCAATGCCGTTGGTGTTGTGTAGTCACTTACCATCAGGTGAGCCGCATGCTCGTTTGTCCCCTGTGTTGTAAAAAAGAAAAGAATTAAAAAACTTGTTAAAAAGGTTTATTAAACTTATGTATTATTAACCTTTAGTATCAGTTTTACATCTTAATAGGATATTTCTACCAATAGTTACATAGTACATATTTTAATCATGTTGACTATTCAATTCATTGCGGCTCCTTTCTATTCATACAGCGTCCATTGGTGCGCCACTATTGTCTTAAGAGACTGAAGTTTTAATAGGTACGAATGTCCCTCCCACTATCGCTATTGTTGTCGTCTATTACTTACAAATACAATGTATCTTGTATTTAATTTAATGTTGAACAACAAAAGTATTTAATATATTTATTATAATTGTTTATATTTATAATAAGTTTACTGTTGTAATCTTTTAGAGGAAACAATAAAGAGTATCTATCTATTTATCTATATTCATAAAACCCTTTTCTCTAAAATACTATCAATGCTTATCCAAAACTACTAAGTTTAGAAAGCTGTAATTTCATACATTGATTTATTTTATAATGTAAACATCTGCTAAGAAAGGATTTTTAAAAATATTAACTTTTTTAACACGACATCACGCGTGCAAAGCCAGGGAGAACTGCTAGTATTCCTACTAGTATCTACTTAGATACATACAAATTTACACGAATAAATATGTTTCTTATTTGATTTATCACCGAACTTGTTGTTTACCGTTTACCATACGTTATCATTCATTCATATGGGAATTTGTAAAATTATAAATATAAAGTCATACTGAATACATATTATAGGCACTACTATATTTATATCTGTAAATGCATTTCATTTGGTAGCAAACAATTTTCATTATACGACCCCTGGGAATCTAAGGCACTGTAAATGATAATTAAATTCAAACTTGGTAGACATACCTATTTGACGGAAAGCGTACCCCCCCCCCCCCCACTATCAGGTTATTTGCTTTTGTAACTAAAATTAGTTTGTCTGACCCTTGCGAGAATGAAATTAGTCCCAGACAAACATACAAGTGTGCTATATGAGCGCGCGACTATGCTTTATAAATTATAATTTATCCAATGGAAAATTTTATTACTTCTATCAAAATGGTAAAATAATAACTGAATAATTTAAGATTGGGTACCAAAAACAAAAGCGCCTTCAATTGTTGTTTTTTTAATTTTGGTTTTGGTTTATTTTGAATTAAAAACTAAATTACAGAATCGATTTTGATAAAAATTTTACGGAACCATAAGTATGCCTTTTCATAGAAATAAAATTACAAATCGCTTTATAACTGACGGTATTATGAGGTAACAACTATAAAAAAAAAAAACAACCGAATCGAGAACTTTTCTTGAAGTTAGTCGATGATGCCTTTAATTACCCTATCAGAGATTATAAACGTGAAGATACTAGTATAGATAGATGGATGTATGACTGATTGAATGGAAATTCTACATTTGAAATATGATCATTAGCATTTTTTATAACATTATTATTATTTATGAGTAAAATAGATTATTTTTTCCAAATAAACATGAGTCGGAAAATATTAAGAAAATTTAAGTCTCTCCTATCTACAGCGCGTCCAGTTAATGATAAGAAAACTCGAAAATATTTTACTGAAGTAAGTTTCTTGTAGAAGTCCATATCACTGGTTATTTGAATAGAATTATTTTGTTTAATTCCGCTACCATTAGTATGTGTGCGACTGCCAACACTAGAAGACCCTCTGTTCGCAAATGCAGTCGGAGACTGATGGCTAATACAGAAGCTTTGAGTGTTGCTAGTCACACACATACGTAGCGGAATTAAACAAAATAATTGTAATCAAATAACCAATCAAAAATATTAGACATTTTCGAGTCATATTTTTCTGGAAAATTTGAAATCCATAGAATTAGTAGGTAGTTACTGATATAACACTGTGACAGATGGATGGACAAAGTCGCACCATAAGGGTTCCTTTGTACTTTTTTACGCCCTAAAATTGACATTTTAAGCCATATTTTTCAGGAAAAATGTTCACCGATGGAAAGAACATAAAAGAATTAATAGGTATATTAATGCATACGATTTCGAGCTACACAATTGAAAAAAAAACCTAATACAAACACTTCAGACTTATCAACGAAATAAACAGATATCTAGTGACCGAACATAATTATAAAACTTTTATATCAAACTCGCAAACTGTCATACGAATAAAGCAATTCAAATAGTGCGCATCTAAGTTGGGCAGGCAAGGCGAGCAATTAAAACTTCTTTGTGGCCCAGCGCTGGGGGTGGGGGGCGGTCACTTGACGGAGTCCGTAATTGGAAAAGTTACCCTCTGGGCAGCCAGCAAGCGGCGATAAAGGTTACTTTTGTCAATTGAATGACGTTAATTCTGCTTTTAATGTATTTATGTAAATTTTAGTATTGATCATAATAAATTTAATTTGTACTTATATAAAAATCATACCAATACTAAATCAGCCGTTTTCCGTCCACTGTTGAACTATGATAAAAATAATGCATAAACGCCTTTAGGAATTTTAATAAATGTGATGTCATATTTCTTTTAACCGACTTCAAAAAAGGTTTTTAATTCGGTTATCTTTTAGGTTCTTCATATCTCCGTTTTTTATGTTAGGTACCTACCTCATAACTTCATTAGCTCAAAACTGATTTGGATGACTTTGTTTTATCTGAAAGAATACACTTTCAGATTGGACTCGAAGAAATTTTATCATAATTGGTTTAATAGTTTAGTATTTACATTACAATAACTGGTTATGTCACAATTAAGGTTTGTTTTTTTGTAGGACACAATTTTTAATTATACTCGTAGATATAAAAGTGACACAGCATAATAATCAATATGTCTATTTATTTTCAAAGTAAAGCATAATTAATGTAAATATGTATTAATATATATTTTAATTTTTTTTATAGTATATGACGAAGCAGGTAGTGTTTTGTGCCCAGTTTTTGGCTTAGAGATGTTAGTTTTACTGAAATCACTTGATTTTGTCTTGGTCCATCCTTTATTCATTTGCAACTATAACAAATTATACTTTTCTTCTTTGAACCATTTTATTTCTTTACTTTCCAATTACACTTGTATTTATAGCTCTCAGGCATCAGTACTGTACGGTGTCTCGGTCACTATTACACTGAATATTCTGTTTTTATCCTCTTATAACCATGTTCGAGAGCACGAATGCTTTTTCCGTTAAATCAAATGCGCGCTCGTGGACTCGCTCATAGTTTCACAACTTTATTTATTTATTCTATTTATTTTATTACAACTTTCTTGTAGCAAATAAGTATTATAAAATAACTTACTTATAATCATGTTGAACCTTAACATTGTGCGATAGTTAATTTAATAATGTGTTCTAGTAAAAATACTGAACAGTCATTTGAATACCTTATTTTCTTTTACATAAGTGAATACAATTACTGTACTGCTCAGTTTGCTCCCACGTATCAGGCTATTTCTCTGCTCAATTCTCTGATTGCTCAGCAGCCAGATATTGACATATTTAATTACAAAAGAAATATATTTTTAAAATGTACAAAATTTGTAAGTTTGTAAAATAAAACTTTGGCTCACTACACGTTTTGGGAAACTGTAAGTGTAGTGAGAAATTTTCAAATAAATAAATAAATAAATAAAATTACTTACAATTGTTTAGTCTGTTATAAAAAACATTGATATTGATTAATTTGTTAGTGCCATACATTCAAATACCAAATATTTCTATTTGTAGCAAAAGGAAATACATTTACTTATTTAATTCATTTAAATAAAAATAATAGTCAAATGAGAATCCCAATTTCTGTTTGTAGCAAAAGGAAATATATTCACTTATTTAATTCATTTAAATAGAAATGAATAGTCGAATGTGTGTCTTAATTTCTGTTTACAGTAAAAGGAAATACAATCATTTAATTTATGTTTATAATATATATAAGATTAATTTTTAAAAAAATATTGCAGAATGCAATAAATAAATTGAATGAATTGAATATAAAAAGAAAATAACCTCGTTAGTAGCTAAGAATAACTTTGATTTTTTGTCACATACAATTATTTTAAAATATTATATCTTGTTTCATTATTCTCTCTTTTTTTTTGTGGTAATTTTGCATTACAATAATTAAATATTGCGTCTCACAAAAAAAAACTACAATTGTGACAAAACCAGTTATTTTAATCCAAAAATTAAATAACTGAACCGGTGATGAAATTTCTATGGGGCCAACCTATAAGTATATCCTTTCAGATAAAAGATAATTTTCCAAATCCATTTAGAACTGACCGAGTTACGAGGTAACAAATATAAAAAAAAATACAACCAAATTGAGTAACATCGCTATTAAAAATTATTAATTCACTCAATGCATCACCTACCCTCTTCTGTTGTTCTTTGTATGTTATGTGTTCTCCTTTAACCAAAGGTTGTTTGTAAGAGATTACCCTAGCGATAAGAGCACCTTTTGTACCTTTATGTATATATTTTAATCTGTACTTTATGTTACTGTATTTCACTTGAATTTTCTAATTGTCATTGTATATTTTTATGTTTCTGAAGCAATATAATAATATGTCTTTGGAGGAGGTCGGTGTCCAGCAGTGGACGGATAATGGTTGAAATGATGATGCATTAAAGAGTTAAAAATACAATTGAGGTTTTTTTTAAATGGGTAAAGATGGAATAGTAACCCCGTTTGTGCTATTGGTATGCGTTGGTAGGGTGAAAGTGGTACCAGTGAAAGGTGACAAGTGAGTATGAAGACAGGTCGATTGGCCTATAATGATTAATTGAACAAGATTTAACCACTATGATTTCCACGGGGAACTGCGTGGAGACTGACCTAATATTGCTAGCGATGGGGATCTTATATTTCATTACTAATAATCCCTTTCCCCCAACACAATTGAAGTTTACCACTATTACCAAAATTCAAAAGGAAGATGGCGGTACTATCGCACACGATTGTTTTAAAATGTCTTTCGATTTGTCGTGCGTGTGCTTGTGTGCCAGGAAACTTAATATAAAGGGGTTAAAATAAACGGCTCGACATTAGAAGAAGTGAACACAATAGCGGCTCGCGACCATTTGCAAAATTCAAATGGGAGGTGGGGGTTACAGATGGCAGTGAGGGGTGCGTCTTAATTTTGCTGTATTAGTGAGTCTTGCTGACCCCTTAGTCATTAATCGCGAAGGGTCCGAGGGTTAGTGACCCCGAATTAAGATGGGAAGGAAGGGTGTCGTTTGTTGCTTCCCTGGAAGTTGCTATGTTGAAAATTCTACGACGAAATTTATGATAGGCCTATCCTAAATTTCGATTTAAAATAAAATTTATATAAATTAATAAAAAAACGCTATTAAACGTAAAAAAAAATTATCGTTAATTAAAGCTGATTTTTTTTAAATTTAAGATTAAAAATTAGTATTTAGGTATTAAAACGTTTTGGATAAAATTCAATAGATGTAAAATAATGTATAACTGTTACATATATATTACATTCATTACTTCAATTCATAATATGTTGTATGTAAATTTAAATAAATTCTAAGGCTTTCGTATTTTATTTTTCGCTAAGTTATCACATAAGTTGGCTGATATAATATTAAGAAATGGAAGAGAAACGAAAACAATTGCGCTAATCTCTTACAAGTACCTATAAATCTAAATTATTTTTAGTCCTAATTATACAGACAGACAGATTATATAGTTTTTTGAACACTTAGTTTGGCATTTTAGCAAAAAATATTGTGTTAGATCTAATAAAGAGATACAGGAGGCTAAAAATATGTTATCGACATTTATTTTCCAACAAAAGTAGTTATAAATTACTTAGTGCAAATTAAATAATTTACTTGTCTTGATTTTTGTCGCTGACTGTACATACATTATGTAATATGTACATATAGTATATAAAGCACGAACAAGATAAATAATGCGGAGCTATCGCCCAGCTATCCAACTTTATAAATTACTTTCTCAGATAGGCCCGTTGTCGCTACAGTGGTTGCAAAATTTTCTACAATACTATTTCCTTGCACGAGAATTGCTGAGAATTTTTGAGAATTTGAGAACATTATTTTATTTTAGATAGGTTTTAACATACACTATTTTTTTGTGTGAGAGTCGCTGAGAACGTTTGAGTATTTGAGAACTTTCTTTTAAATTAAGTAGGTTTTTTTATGGATGATAATGAAATGGTAACCCCGCTTGCGCTAACGGTATACGCTGGCGTGGCACCAGTGCAGGATGATAGGTGAGAATGCAAAAGCAGGTTAGTTAGCCCGTCGTGCTAAATACACCTGGAATTCAGCACCATGATTTCCAGGAAGAACCGCGTGGAGGTCGAACTGACAGGGTATATTGATAGCAATGGGACTGGTAGCCCGCATTACTAACAATTTCTTCCTCCCGTGGGAGGTATTTACATAATTAATTTAAATAGTCAGTATTGTCAAATCAACACAGTGATAGAAAAAAATCCTAGGATTTTCCTTGACATATCATGTACGCAATTACCTAATACCTACAAATAATTTCAGTCCTACGTCCATTGTAGAACGCGACACGCGTGGGCGGTCCCACAAAGGCAGGCTGGCAACTATCGTAGGAAAGTTTTGCCGTCCCGCCCCGCCGCGTCCGATGCTATACTCGTACTGGGCCGCCCTCTGCCGCTACCCATCTCGTCAGAAACCATTCCACTCAACTGAACTGCCAGTATTTACCAGTCATTTGCACCTCGTGGTCTTTCATCTAATCTTTGGATCCGAGGTCACAGATCATGACTTTAGAGACTCGTTACATTATCGTTTGACTAGACTCGGGAAATTATTCTATTCTTCTTAGTTCTATTATAAGAGTAGTTAAACAAAATTATTCTGCGGAATCCCATATCGTTGGTTCATAATTATTATATCAGCCATTAATTGTTTACTGCTAGATATAGACTTCACCCTATTGGGGACCTTTGCCAGTAGTTGCCACGCCTGGCAGGCGGATTGGCATCCGTAGTTAGGCTTTGAAGATGTTTCAAGTGGGACGCTGCTGCCTGTCTCTCAACCATTTTTTGTTTTTCTTTTTTGATGGATGAAAATGGTATGGTAACTCCGCCTGCGCGAACGGGATACGCTGGCGGAGCACCAGTGAAGGGTGATAGATGAGAATGAAAACAGGCCAGTTAGCACATCATGATGAATTCATCAGGAATTAACCATGATAGTTTTCAGGTGGAACCGCGGGGAGGTCGACATGGTTGGGTACATTGCTAGCATTGAGATTCTCAGTCTCCATTACTAACAATCCCTTTCCCCCCTGTCTCTCGACCATTAATTAAGTTCCTTTAGACAACTCTTTTGAAAACCATATCTTTGGTTAGTTGATTGGAATTAATTTTGTTTTTATTGAAAGTGTAAATTAGAAATAGAGCAGTGAAATGAGCAGCTGTATTTGCATGCATGTGTTCCGATTGAAGGATAAGTCAGTAAAATTACAGGGTACAACATCTTAGTCTTTAGGAATGGCAATGCATAAGGATTGTTATGGATACATAAGCGTATGCTGCTCTTTGTCTACATAGGCGGCATTTACTACTTTCCATCAGGTGGGCCTTCAGTTTATTTGCCATTCCTAGTTAAGTTCACGCTCGCGTTACTGCCGCTTATGATCAAGAATCACGAATTGGTCCCGAAACTAGACGTGTTTTCTCGGTCTAATTACACGTAAGTTAAACCGGTAGTTAATACATTAAAATATAATGTATGCTTATGAAACTTTTAACAATAAAATTCCTAGTTTTATTAAGAAAGGTATGGCACATAGCCACATAGTTACATTTCTATAGGAAAGCATTGCAGTTAATTTGAATAGTTAAGATTTATGTGAAGCAATCATTTATTGAATCTAAAAAGACTATACCTATGTCAAATACCACAAGATTGCTGTGTTTCCTTTAAAATGATTGTACACTAAGTATAAATAGACAGTAATTTTAATATTAAATCTTATCAGTGTAACAATTGCTAGGCGACCAAATAAAGATAAAATAAAAAATAAAACAGAAGGAATTTTAAAAGAATAACTTTATATAAATGAGACCACTTATTATTTTTTTTTACAGTATTATTATTACAATCTATTAGTGTTTC
Source organism: Galleria mellonella (assembly GCF_026898425.1). Taxonomy (NCBI): domain Eukaryota; kingdom Metazoa; phylum Arthropoda; class Insecta; order Lepidoptera; family Pyralidae; genus Galleria; species Galleria mellonella. The sequence continues at coordinate 10,472,985 of NW_026442138.1, forward strand.
ACTACTGAGCCGAACTGTTAATATTTTATACCAGGCGACTATGTATATAACTTCTATAATGTAGTTGAACATCGAAATGTCCTATAGGCGATTAAAAATTTTTTGTAGCAAAAAAAACTTTTAAAAATTTACTTTTGTAATTAAAAAAAAACACTTTGACTTGAAATAAAATTTAAAGTGGGAAGACGTTATTACACAAAGTACCTGGATTCGACACTTATTAAAGTTAACAAGATGTCAAACAAACTGTGTTGCCAACATTACGCATAAATTTTGTCATAGAATATACTACAACTAGCGACCCGCCCCGGCTTCGCACGGGTACACATTATAATACATTAGAAACCTCTAAAATTATCATTGTTTCTCTGCTATATTATGCATGTATTATACATATAAATGTTCCTCTTGAATCACTCTATCTATTAAAAAAACCGCTTCAAAATCCATTGCGTAGTTTTAAAGATTTAAGCATACATAGGGACGGACAGACAGCGACAGCGACTTTGTTTTATACTATGTAGTGATTTGAATTCAAATTACCTTCTTTTGGACAGATGAATTGTGTTTCATTCTCTTAGCTATTTCATGTTATAACTAAAATTACGTCAAAAACTCATTAAATCGTTAATCCGATTCAGATATTATCGTTACATTTATTCGCATAATACTCTATTAAAGTGTAAACAGAACTACGTAACGAAGCGCTATCTCCCGGCGAATTCAACTTGTTTTCTTACTGGATCGTACTTTTCCAACTCATTTGCATTCAAAAGCAGATAGCGTTGATGCCTCTGATAGTGCTGCAACGTACCTTTGTGGGTTCTACATAGTCTAGAAAGTTGTACAGTTGCAGTTCCGTTGCAGTTGCCAACTCCGCTAGAAGTTGGCGTAATGTGGCGGCAAAAAGCACACGCTAGGTTTAACAATTGCCTAAGCAGGCACCGCGAACTTTTAGTTTGTTTATTGTGCCTTTGAATGCATTTAGGTTGTTGATAATCATATTTAGATTGTTATATCAAATTCTCATTATGTAACAAGAATTAGCGAGATTTTTTTAAATGGATGACAATGGAATGGTATCCCCGCCTGCGTTAACGGTATACGCTGGCGGGGCACCAGTGACAGATGATAGGTGAGAATAAAAAAGCAAGTTAGTTAGCCCATCGTGATGAATACACCTGGAATTCAGCACGATAGTTTCCAGGGGGGACCACGTGAAGGTCGCCCTGACAGGACTAGTAATCCGTATTACTAACAATCCCTTCTCCCAATCACTCGATAATTCGGGGGGGGGGGGAGACATAATTATCGAGTGGATATTTCGTAATCTGTTGAGGCAGGAAATGATTTTTCATAACAAAGAAAAATAAAAACACAACTGTGTTTAGATGATAAAACAAAGATGAAATTATCATTGTTAACTTATCATGCTAATTTCGTTAAGTCGTCTTTTTTATTAAACAAAAACTTAAATTACTGATGTACCTATATGTAGATATTACATTAGTAATATTATCTTAATTATATGCATATATAATTACCTGACTCAACAAACATTGGTTTGCTCATCTCAAGTCTATTTTTCTCATCCAGATAAAAACTTTGCTATATCTCAAATTGGAGCAAATAACGAAATTGTCATGTCTATGGTACTGTACATGTCTATAAGCAACGGTTACCACTTTCCATCAGGTGGGTCATTAGCTTGTTTGCCACTTTATGTTGCATAAAAAATCATTTAAATCGCTTGAGCAGTTTCGGAGAACAGCGTAAATGACACGGGATTTTTATATCCAAATTTATGATTTCTCCGAAATAATTTTGAATTTATTGTAGGACCAATGCAGCAGGCAACCCTTTCGATTATAGGTACTAAATTATCTGTAGTAATTGAAATAATTTTGTCCGATAACAACGTGGAAAGTCCAGCGCCTGCAAGTACGTGCTATGTGCGAGTGCCACCGCAATCCTTCTGTGTCCACACCAAACTCGTGTGCAGTATGCTATTACGCTTCTAACAGCTGTAAATCGTCGACTCGCCGTTACGTAAGGACCATTAAAACTGTCGGGATACACTGTTTTCAATTACGACAGGATCGCGAGATATCCATAGCGCTAGGGCTGGCACATGGAAGTTATTATTGTATAAGGTACTTATTGTGCACGACGCACCTTTTTTAGTTTCTTTTTTAATTTTATTAAAAAGATGTTTTGTTTATAATTTGAAGTCTGTGTCAGTTTAGTTTTTGTTTCCTTCGCTTTTTTATTCCGTTGGTTTTGCTTTGTATATTTTTTTATATCATTATATTATCTTTCTAAAACATCGTGTTTCCATACCAGCATACAGTCCTTTCGCCCATACTTGTATATTTGAAGATTTTTAAATAATATGGTCTTATTGTTAAAAGTTTTGCAAGCACACATTATATTTTAATTTAATAACTACCGGTTTTACTTACGTATAATTAGATCGAAAAAGGCCAAGGCACTAGTCAGGCTCGTGCTCGCGTCACGATCACTCATGACTAAGGATCACGACTTGATTCCAAAACTAGTTGAGTTTTTTCGATCTAATTACAAAATAAAAATATGGTCTCGTTGTGAAGAATAGAAATAATATACAAAATATAATAGATATCAATTTAAAAAAATGAGTAGACATTATTATGCAGACGAGTAAGGTATAACTGTAATACGTAACGTTTGATATATCAATCTATTGGAATTAAAGCATAATACAACCTCTCATGAACTGATTATCCGATCAAAACCTCTTCTGTATATGATTTACGCTTTATTTTTAAATTTAGAGAATATTTACGTTTTCGTGCTTTCTTTTCGATAATTAACTGAAAAACTAAGATTTAAATTTATCGTAATAAAAACCAGAAGATTGAAACATGCAAAATCTTCCGTCGTTTTGTAGTTTATCCATGCATTTCATAAAATTCCTAGTGTCTTCATTTTCTTCTGACATTGGAACTAAATTTTAGCTGACATTCCTTCCACATGCGGAGTATAATTGGAGCTAGTTATGCAGACAACAGCCATCTCTTATTGAAATGCCATAAGACATGGTTGTTTTTTCATTCTCATATCGGCCGTTAAGCTTTCCCTCCTGGATATAGGTCTCCTCCAAAAGAGGAAAAGGTACTCCCGATAGTTGTCACGCTTGGCAGGTGAATTGGCAGCCGCAGTTAGGCTTTTGGTGATGTTTTAAGAAGGACATTGCTGTCAATCCTTTGACCGATATTTTTTAGAAATTTTTATTATCTGTCTGTATATTTGTTCCGTCATCATGCAAAAACTACTGCACCTGATGGTTTACTTAAAAACTAGTGTATGTTTTATGTAGAGCGTTAAATGGTGTATTTTGTAAGTTTTCCTATTTTTGAAATCCACGTGTACGAAGTACTGGGGGAATCTCAGTGGTTAATATACATATGGGGGAAATGTAATGGGGTTAATATACATACAAAGGGATTGTTAGTAATGAGATTTAACAACCTCATTGCTAGCAACACACCCTATCAGGTCGACCTTCACGCGGTTTCCTCTAAAAACCATTATGATTAATTCTTGTTCAATTGGTCACTATGGGCCAACTGGCCTGCCATCATCCTCACCTGTCACCCTTCACTGGTGCCACGTCAGCGTATAGCGCAAGCGGGGTTACTATTCCAACTTTACCCATAAAAAATATATAAATAATAGTTGACAGCCCTGCGAGCCGTTTCGTACCACCCGCGTGCCTTTCCCGCCTTCCCGCCATTCCTCTATCGGGCCATTCAACGCCATCCGTGCCATTGCACACCTTTGCTTCGCTTCTATAACTCCTATAACGAATTGCCTTATAACATGACGGTATCTTTGCAAGAGAGAAATTCTTAGCAAGCACTAGTCTTTACCCACGGCTTTATCTGCATAAAAGAGATATGTTGGGATAAAAACAAGCCAATAACTTTCTCTAATATAAATATTATATATTTACACATTCATATTAAGTTCTATTTAGAATACATCAGTATGGCTAGTAGGTGCGTTTATGTACGTTTTTCAAGGCACTTTCTTCCACGCACAACCACTCTTTGGAATCAACTTCCAGCAACAGTATTTCCGAACCGATACGACAACATAACCTTCAAGAAAAGAGCATATTCCTTTTTAAAAGGCCGGCAGCACACCTGCAATGCCGTTAGTATTGTGGGTGATCATGGGCGGCGGTAGTCACTTACCACCAGGTGAGCTGCATGCTCGTTTGCCCCCTGTGTTGTAAAAAAAAAGGTATACATTGTTAAATTAATTTTAAAAGTTTGGCACATTAAATAAACACAAATTGCTCTTATTTATAAATAAGTAATTAATGTAAATAATATTATTATATTCCTATTGTCTATCTTCTAAAAAAATATCAACCAATTTTCTTGATGTTTGTGAACACTTTTAATTTGCCCTCGACTACCTATTGTACAAATGTATTCCTCAAACTAGCTTAAGTTTTCCTGTTGTTCTAAAATGAAATTAAAGTAAATATAATAAAATAAATTAATATACTTGTTTACGTAAAATAAACTAACTAATAGGTACTCATAATATTGTAAAATTTAGGGTACACATACCTATAATATGGAACGATGAAGGATATAGGATATTTTTTAATCCGGTCAATGAACATATACGTTTATCCGTGTGACCGACACGGACGAAATCTCAGCTAAAGGATAGTAAATTAGTAAAAAAAAAATTAAAATAAATTTAACTTTTTCTTTGGTTTCTTAGTTGCATTTTCAATCTACAAAGTTGAAAGTACTCGTATTGCATGGGAATCCTAATTAATTTGGAAATTTTAAATTGACTATAAATTTTAATGGTGTAATATATAATAAATAAATAAATAAAATGTGAACGGTAACCATATACTTTTTTTTTTTATTTAACCAAAAGTCCAAGATAATTTTTTATTGCTATATATTATACCAGCCGTTAACTGTCCACTGCTGAACATAGGCCTTTCCTATAGGGGTATTTTGTTGGTAGTTGTAGCGGGTTGGCAACCGCAGTCAGGCCTTTAGTAATGTTTTAGGCGGGACGCTGCTCTCCATCCCTCGATCATAAGTTCCCTTAGTCGCCAAGAGAATTTTATTCCTGATTATTTAAAAATCAAAATATGATATTATTTATAAGTCAATATCCAGTAACAAAGTAATTTAAAAACATCTCCACGTTTGCATATGGCATATAAACAGACCGATTCTACTCTAAAATTCTAGTCAAATCTGACTTGCGGTGTTCATTAGCCGCCTTAATACACGATACTTTGTCCTAATCTCCTTACAAAAGATCGACATGTATAAACAAAAATAAACTCTAACACGTTATTTTAAAGTATCAATTTCAACGATCGAACATTATTATAAGGCGATTTGGCATTTTCAAGAGATGAAATATTTCATCGCATTGTTTCGTATTCAGCGTTTTAGAGGATATTGTTAATTTCACAATGGGATAGTGGACATGTTTGCGGTACGTGTTTCTTGTATAATCCGAGAAATTAGAAATTTCTAGGCACTAAACCAGCGTTATTAGTATTGATTTTGTCTATTATTTCATTGAAATGTTACAAGTCTGTATGTTTAATAAGGACGTTCCTTTTTGGTCCTCTGGGGAGGTTTATATTCGGAAACGAACGTTTTGCTTTGCATATACTCATCAGTGTTGAATTGTTTTATGTACAATTTTGCAAGGAACTTTTTAATCAAAAATATTTATTAAATATTAGTAGGTTTTTAGCTAAAGCCGTGTGGTCCCGGCATAGAATACGCGACCCCTTCATTTGTCGTGGATGTCGTAAGAGGCGACTAAGAGAATAATGGTCTAGGAACGGGTAGCAGCGTCTCTATTAAGACATCATCAACAACAAGGAGTGTTTTGCCAATAGTTGCCTTTCTTAGCAAGCGAGTAGGCAACCGCAGGTAGACTTTGGTGATTTTTAAAGACGGACGCTGCTGCCTATCCCTCGACCATTAAGTTCTCTTAATCGCCTCTTACGACAACCACGGGAAAGGAAGGAGGAGCCCATTCTATGCTGGGACCACACGGCGTTATTGCCATATCCTACCCCTCAAACCGAAACACAGCCATATAGGTACAGCTGCTTCATGGCAAAAACACGAGTGGGACAAAAGTACCCATATAGACGATTTTTGTACAAAGTCTCTTTGGTAATTGTTGTACATTGCTAGCTAAACGCTCTCTTAAAATAATAGATATTGTTCCAGTTTCACCCATATTTATTCAGGTACTAGAAAAAATTATGATTACCTATTACAGACTAATATGGTCAATACTATGTGTATATTGAGCGGTTGCCAGTAATATAATTGCAGCTGAGTTAATAATAATGATGATGACGATGCATGTCCAATACAATTTAAAGGAGAGAAATTTAAAGTAAAATTTTATTAAAAAAAAATTATTTTCTTATCATACTTCAGTATATCGATTTATTCTAATTATAGTATGTACTCATTTATATTGATTGACCCACGTTACGGGTCCCGTAAAGCACCATCTAAATAAATAACAGAGAACTATAACTACTACCTAGAAGCATAACCCTCCCAAGACCCAAATTACGTAAATTAATCAAATACAAACACATCCGTGTACCTACATTAACACATGCGTAATGAAATTTTACAAAGATATAGTAAATCTGGAATGAAACGGAAAAGAAATAACAACGTTCTATTAGCTAACTATTGATATCCTATTACTATATTTTTATTTATGAGGAGGTCTAAGTAGGCTAACAAAATTATTATTAGTCAACTTATTGTCATTATCGGCTAATGAATAGTTATTATTAGCTAACTAATAGTTACCTATTATCGACTAACTAATAGTTATTATCGTAGAGTTTCGCAGAGCGGTAACAAATTACGCAGAAAAGCATTTTTAATATTTATTTTATATAGCATAATTAGATTTTTATTATTATTTTTCCAATATTGTATAATGTTTGATTTATTAGTTTTTGGTGAGTGCATTGGTAAATCTGTAAAGCTCACCAAAAATATGAATATATATAAATAAAGAAATTATTGGCCAACTAATAGTTATTATTGACCAATTTATTATTAATATTTTATTATTATCGGCTAACTAAATTTTACTTATATTTATTTATTAAACTACTAACATTTATTACCAGACTACTTATTCGGGCGGCTAAGTATAGAGTTTTATTTTAACTGATTTTTTTGCACTGATGTTATGCATTTTGTTTCCAAAATGCCTTTTATACCATTCTAGGATTGAACAGAAACGATTCTTACTTCATAGCCACACGAAAAAGAAAAATTAAAATAATTATGAAGATTTTTAATAATTTCAGTAGCCTAGTAACGCTACGTTACTTTGCATAAATGAGAACTCTGGTTGTTCTAAGTTATTCTCAGATATTTGATTCCTGTTTTTTTTTTATGTGTTTTCTAATTTGAGGCACAAATGTAGACATATATCATTTTGGCTTTCTTAATGGCGTGAAGGTATAAACATTTTTTTATTGCTCGCAGATACAACCAACTACTTGGTTTATAAAACTGTTATTAGTGACTTATGAAATGAAGAAATTTCATTGTATTTTTTTTATTAATTATAGGTATTTTACTTACATAAATACGTGGTTAATTCTGAAACAATTTTGATAAATTACAGAGACGATTCTCATTCTCGACTCGTTCTAAATTGAACCAAATAATTTTAATTTAATGTGTCTACATAACATCTCAGTGCAGGACCTATGAGGACGTCTATATTCCACAGTGGACGGATGATGGCTGAGATGATGACGATGATGGGGGCATAAGACTTTATTATTCATTGATGTTTTTTGTAACAGCCGTAGTATATTTTGTCTGCGCAGCAAAATGTAATTGATAAGAATCAATGTTCAGACACATCCAGTAAGCACACACCCTACTAACACACACATAAACACACCCAACTCACACATAAAATTACAAAGATAAGCCAAAGCGGGTCGCGAAAGGATACGGCAATAATGAATCCGGGAGTCACAATTAAAGAGGGGAAGTCTGTGCGGATGATCTTAGAGGAGTAATCTAAGGGTCGGGGGTGGTGGGCTGATGGGGTGGATCGGGGGGGCGTATGTGCGTACCGCGCCGGGGTGTTATGTGTTCGGATATTTTAATGAAGATAGTATGACATGTTTTGGATTATGGTTGATTAACATATTGCCCGTAGCGATAGATCTACCCTATATATTTTCTTTTAAAATATCTTTAAATTATTATTATAGGTGTTACTAATCAAAGTATATATTAAGAATTGTTAATTTATCTTTAGTTATTGGGGAGAAGGGATTGTTAGTAATGGGGACTAATGGCCCCATTATTAGCAAAATACCTTATCAAGTCGACTTCTAGTCAGTTCTCGATGGAAACTATCGTGATGTATTCATAAAAATTAATTCAAGGCCAACTGCTTCATCTTCACCTATCATTCTTCACTGGTGAGGGTTACTATTCCATTATCATCTCATAAAAAATGTATAGTTACTAGTTACTATTTTTTAGAAATAAAACACTGAAAATAAACGGAGACAGCGAAAAGAAGCAATCACAAAAGATTAACATGTTAGTATATTATTATATGTATGTATATGACCATATTTAAAAAGTTTTACAAATATACAGTTTGAGTACGGAGTCTTTTAAATAAATATTCTGCTAGTGAAAGTGGATATCTTTCTAATAGAAATATGGGTCGAAAGAGAATAAATTTTAGCATTTTTTTTATACAACTTATAACGGCAAACAACCTTACCGCCTACTTGATGTAAAGTGGTAAGCGTCGCCTACAGACATGAACAGTACCATGGACACAACAGAGTGTACTGTTTCGCACATGATAACACCTATGCGTTGCCATTTCTGAGGACTTGGGTGTTATTCCTCTCTACCCTATAATTTCATTGTCATATCCGGCATGTAAAACGATGTTCAGCCTTCAAGTCCATATGGAAGATCTTACATTTTCTATCTTTTTTTATCACATTGTTTTTTTTAATTGAAAATTAAATATTGTCATTACTTATTGTTCACAACTGAGAAGATATATGAATACCATCAAGCTTCAACAGAATTAATTAAAAAATAGAAGGCTATAAAGTGGCAAAAATGCCCGTTAACATTCAAGATATTGCCAGCGATGACCAAATAACATGGGCTTATGTACTACATTAAACTCACCCCACACTATCCCTTCGCTACCCTTCAAATTACTTACATACTTTGGCGAAACGTTGTCCGGCCGTCTAATTATTTGCTCGCAAACGACTTGGGGACTTTTGTTACGGTATTTTCGAAAGCGCTCTCAGGTTCGCATATATAGATTATATTTATAGATATATATCAAAGAAGCTCTAGTCGTAATTTTTTGCAGTTTTAAATCTACTTTAAAAAAGAAGAGTGATATTTAATTTGTTTGATTTTTTTATGTTCATCAGATCTAAAGCAGTTAAGAAAATTCTTTTATTATCTAAAAGCATACACTTACAGATTGGTTCCATATAGAAATTTTATCGAAATCGGTACAGTAATTAATTTTGAAATCATAATAACTGCTTTTGCTATAAATGAAGTTGGTTTTCTTTGTGGAACACAATATTTAATTTTTGCTGACAATAACTATACAATATTGTAATATTTCAAAATGACCACCGTTACAAGACGGCCAATTGTATATTTTTGTCAATCTCGTAAATACGTGAAACTAATGAATTGAAATAGATTCAGAATAGGTAACGACAAAATAATAACGTCATTTCAAAATGGCCGCAGCCACAAGATGGCGGATTACATAAATAAAGCTTGTTTTTTTTTTAACAAACTTATATTGTTAACTGCAACTGATTTGCTAGAAATACAGATATATGTGATGAACATTAGATACTGTGACAGTTCATTGGATTCGCAGACCGCGCTCCAGTGAACCGGCCGTTCTGAGATCAAAAGATGTGCACCGTCGCCGCCGACAGTGTCGGCCGTCACCCGATATTGCAGTTGCTATGTACTTTCATTATTTAGAACGAGCTTTTACCCGCGACTTTGTCCGAGTAAACACGATTTAAATAGATAGATACTCTTTATTGCTTCTTCCAAAGAATTACAACTTATTATACATACAAATAATCACAACAAAGAATTACAGTGAGAAAACAATAGGCGACCTTATCGCTAAAAGCGATCTCTTCCAGGAAACCTTTGGATGGAGAGGAGTTATTATTAACAGTTTGATCGGAGGCACGGTGAAAATTTTGTCATTTTTAAATGCATATATAGATGTAAATATATATATCTACTTACTATTATATATATATTAATTGACCGGGACAAACTGTAGTCTATGTCCTTCTCCATCTCATATATAATATATCATAGTACGTGTATACCAAATTTCATACTCGTAAATATTGGTTAAGTCTGTTGAAGTTTTAATACTGGCTGTTGACACTGAGGTTTTTTAGAACAATGTATTATTTTTAAGCTTGTTCTATGTCAGATTTTTATAACACATGTCTCGTATATTTTTCACTAAACTTATTATTTTATATCACAAATACATATATGTTTTATTATTGCATCCTGCTATTTACAACAAAGTCATTAAGCACTAAATGGTTATAAACAAACAAACTCACTTTCACACATAACTAGTTTCTGATCGCTACTTCGTACGCGTGTTGGGGTTGGGGGAAAGGGATAGTTAGTAATAAGATCTAACAGCCCCATTGCTAGCAAAATACCCTGTCAGGTTGACCTCCTGGAAACCATAGTGATTAGTCTTGTATTCGTCACGATGAACTAACTGACCTGCTTCCGTCCTCAACTATCCCTCACTGATGCCCCGCCAGTATATAGCGATAACGCAGGTTGTTGCAAGTCCATTTTCACTTAAAAAAAACAGCTATCATTTTGAGGAAGTCGGGTGTTTGAGTATATATACGTGGTTGACCGTCCAAAGCACGACTGCCAGCGATTGCATTAATTGATTCCGTAACTGCTCATTCCTTTTACATCACTTCCTGTTAGCGAGATCCAATCAGTTACGTCTAATGACCCCGCGTCGATGTGGCGGTGCGATTTTTTCAGATTAAATTATGTCCTCCCCTGTCCTACCGGAAGAAGGGGGAGGGGAAGTTTTAGTTTGTAATAGAGATTAAGGGCCCCATTACTAGTAATGTACGCAGCCAGGCCGACCTCTACCGTGTCTCCCCTGGAAATCATCGTGCTGAAATCCAGGCTTATTCATTACGATGGTCTAACTAACCTGTCTTTTCATTATTACGTATCATCCCTCACTAGTACACCGCCGACGTATATCTTTAGTGCGGCCGAAGTTACCATCCCATCGTCAACTATTAAAAAAAACCTTGTACCACCTAAAACAGGCTGATTTGTGTAGCCGTTGGAGTCAATCAATTAGATGCGTATTATTTAAAATATACTTTTAAAACACTTTACAGGCACATACATAGGCATATTTAAGTGGGAGCCTGTTTGGCTGCTCCCACCCTAGAATTTTCTGGTGCCCAACCCAGAAACGGAAGCCTTCAGCTGTCCACAAATACATATCTGGTTCTGGCATATACGGTAAGTGATACTCAAAAAAAATTTTTTTCTTTCATACAACTTAGAATGACAAACAAACTGATGGCCCACATGATGGAAAGTGGTAACCGTCGCCTATAGACATGAGCAGTACCATGGGCATAACAGAGTATACTGTTTCGCCCATGATACCCCCCATGCGTTGCCATTCATGAGGACTCAGGTGTTATTCCTCTGTACCCTGTAAATTCATGCCATATCTCACCCTTCAAACCGAAACACAGCCATGCAAACACAACTGCTTTACGGTAGAAACACGAATGAGACAGAGGTACCCAAACAATCGACTTTTGTACAAAATCACCCTCTGGTTTTGTCTTTTGTCCTTTGTTAAAAAACAGTGAGGTTACCCTATATTCCAATAGATCCAATAGATCGATATTGAAATTGAGACGTTTTGCACTCTTTAATTGCAACACTAGCGACATAATAGTTCTAGATTGTTCTAATAGATGCATATTAGTGTAACTTGTCAATGGAAACTACTAAGAATCGATCCCAATTCTACCTAATTCCTGATTGTTGTTTCATTAGTGCAGTACAAAATTGTCATTGGCAATTATTAGATGATAATAATAATAATAATTTATTTGCCAGAAACATAGATAGTATGATGTTACAATTTGTTTTTTATTGTTTAGTATGTTTCGCCATATTTAATAGCATACAAATTTTTATAGGTATTCATCAGACATATTGAATCAGTTACGTTGTACGAGTAATCTTAATATAATTAAAAATAATTAATATCTACTCTAATGTTAAATTATTTTAAATTAATATTTATACAAATACTTGTGTCAATATATTAAATCCAGGACCAGTCCAAAATTAAAAAGTGATTGGATTCATGTCGATATTAAATTCAAGAGTAGACCTAGGGGGGAAAGGGATTGTTAGTAATGGAGACTGAGAATCCCATTGCTAGCAATATACCCAACCAGGTCGACCTCCTCGCGGTTCCCCCTGGAAACTATCATGGTTAATTCCTGATGAATTCATCATGATGTGCTAACTGGCCTGTTTTCATTCTCATCTATCACCCTTCACTGGTGCTCCGCCAGCGTATCCCGATAGCGCAGGCGGGGTTACAATACCATTTTCATCCATAAAAAAAAAAAAGAGTAGACCTAGTAGATTTGTTAAAAAAAGAATTTAGGTTGTAAGAGATATAAATCTAGGCGTTGCAAAAAGTACGAATACCCTACCCGTATCATATTTCGAGACACATTTAAAACAGGTGTTTTAGTATTTATTTTACCTGACACCTACTGGGTACAATATTAAAAAAAATATATATCTTTTATCCTTTAAAAAATTGGATTTTATTAAAATTTGTTTATAGAAAATAAAATTGGAGAACATTAGCTCCAGTGTCGCAAAGTGCAAGATAAAATTATAGTTGCGTCGTATATTGAGACTCATTTAGACAATAAAAATATTATGTTTTAATAGTATTAATTAACATTAACCGACTTTAAAAAGAAGGAGCTTCTAAAATCAGTGGTATTTATTTTACGTTTGTTACCTCATAACTCTCTATTTGTATTTGTACGATAACTCTGTATTTGTACGATAAAATATAATGTAATTAATTTAATTTTGTCTGTTTAAAAATTGTACACTGCTGTATCCGCTGACATTGATGCTCTTTTCCACTTTGGGTCTGCTGGAAGAAAACTCTATCAGAGTTAAGCTCGCCTTTGTACTTTTGTTTACCACTGTCATATTTTTATAACTAATGTGTACAATAAAGTAGTAAATAAGTAAATAAATAAAATAAGTGCAAATAATGCTTAAAATTTAGTACTTAAATTAAATAAATCCCAGATAGATATGTAATGCTTTTTATTGTAACTTTATTAGGCAAAATTAATAGTCGTCGCCAATAGTAATTTATATTTTTTTTAAGTGATGATAATGGAATGATAATCTCGCCTGCGCTAATGGTATACATTAACAGGACACCAGTGAGGGCTGACAGGTGAGGATAAAAGCAGTTATAAACCGATTTGGAAAATGCTTTCTTTATTTGAAAGGGTTTATTAAGAATACTTACAGATTGGTCCAACAGAAATTATTTTAAATTAAAATAACTGATTTTCATGCCACTGAAGTCAGTATTTTTATGTGTCACAATTTTTAATTATGTCTACTTACATATAGAGGGTACAAGGATCACCATTCGATAACCTTTCGTTTCTTATTAAAAAACTTATATGGATAATAAAAAAAACTTAGGTTTTAAGAATTAATATTATTACAGTGGCTATTATCCTGATATTGTAAAAGCTGGAAATTAAACCATATCTTAGTATGTCGGGACTTTTAAATAGTTTTATAGTGTACTGACTTTACTCACAACTTTGTCTGCGTGACCGAATGTTGAATGACCGGGATAAATAGCCGCTTACGTACTTTTAGATCCTATACGTACATACATAATTTCATAGAGATTGCTTCAGCCGTTAAGAAGTAACAAACAAATAAACTCACTTTCATATTTATAACATTAGTAAAGTTGTTCTCAATATACATCTACGTAATCAAATTCGACAGATTTTAAAGTGAAAAACTATATATATATATCCGGATATAGACGTAAGCCATGACTCGTTGGCAGTGTTTCGCGGTAAGATACTGAAGACCATGTAGATTTGATGATATTGTCCAGTCTTGTTTTATATTTAATTGAATTTTTTAATAAAGAATATGTAATTGTAAATTTAATTTATTATATTAATTATATTATGACATTTATATACATATAATCTGTAGTCAATGTTGTGTACGCCTGCTATAGGTATGCATATCAGCATACTACATAAGAAATGTTTTTTAATTTATGTATAATATGTATACTGTTGGTGTGCCTAATTCAGAATAAATAAATAAATAAATAAACTAAAGTATTGGTCACTCATTCAATTATAAAATATATGTATGTAACTTAGCCTCAATTTTATTTATTTATTTATTCATTAGTACAAATATGTGTACATGGCGGACTTAATGCTAAAAGCATTCTCTCCCAGTCAACTATAGGGAAGTGTCAGAATACTCGAATGCGGTACTACTAATTATTGATATACATACATACTAAAATTTACATATATAAACGAATAAATATATCTCTACTGTGTTACTAAGTACTTATAGAGCTACTAGTAATTTATTAGTTATCGTATTATTCTTGTACCATATATGTTATGCTTTATATATAAACCCTATAGACGCTTTATCCTTTCGAGTTCTCAAAGTTGACTGGATAAAAATCCCTTTAAGGGATAAGTCCGCCTGTGTACATTTTTGTTATAACCTCCTATACTATAAATGAATGTACAAAAGCATATATAAATAAATAAAATAAATAACCGATCAGTAATACTCCTCTTTGATCTAAACATCAAATACAATATTCAAATATTTCATATACGTTCCACTGTCGACTCCAGTACGGATCAATACCTAACGAAACTTATATTTCGTCCGGCCAAAGAAGAAGGTTGGCGTGGACGGCTCCAAATTCGTATGTTAATATCCCCCTGCCCGGACACCCTCCCGGGGAGATTTGTTGGCTGTCTCGCTCGCACGAGCCCCGAGAGAACCGGCCGAACTATTATAAAGGGTAGCTCGAAAGTTAGATTAATGATGTTAGAAGCTGACCAACGTACACACGCTGCATGTGCTGGATTGACATGGGATTTTTGGGAAATCTTTAATGGAATACTCGTAAGTACTTCTCTTATACGTATATTGTCAGTAAAAATAATTGCTACATACAAGTAAATGTAAATACGTAAAATCAAATAGTTTGCGGAACATATGACGTTATATCATCATCATCATCATCATATCATCCTTTAATTGTCCACTGCTGAACATAAACCTCCTGTTTAAAGGTTATGCCAGTAGTTGTCATGCTTGGCAGGTGGATTGGCAACCGCAGTTAGGCTTTGGAGATGTTTTATAAGAGAGCTTTATATGCTCCCCATCCCTCGCCTTCCCTTGGTCGCCTCTTACGACATCCACGGGAAAGGAAGAGGTGGCCGATTCTATGCCGGAACCACCTGGCGACGTTTACGTTGTATGTGCTAAAAAGTAACTACATTAATCCCTTGCCTTCTTCTACTTTAGTATTGAATAATTTAAAATGTAGGTGAGAAGTGAGTTTCTGAATATATTTACATTTTTGTTACTTAATCACACTAAAACCGTTGAACAGATCTGAATCATTTGTTTTATTTGTTTTTTTTTTTTTGTTTGTTTTATACATAAATCATATTAATAAATAGAGCAAGTACTAATTCATGTAGACATAGGCTTTTCTAAGGGGAGTAGGGCTGGAGGAAAGGTGATTCCTGCTTTTGGCCCTTCCTCTATGTTAGCAAGAGCTTTCAGCTATGCTCAAAGTACTTACATGAGTACATATGCGCCTTTTCTAAGGGACCTCCCTGAAAAATAATTTTAAATAAGCCAATGGATGCGAGCAAAGCCATTCAAGAGAAGCGGTAATAGTAGTAAGAAATAAGAATAATATTAAACCTCTGTCGAGTTTCCCCTGCGTGTGTACAGCTCCTATCGAGGTCCGCGGTAAAGTGTGGACGATCTAACTTTGCTACACACACACACACACACACACACACACACACACACGCACACATATACACACATATGGATACACACACCGGCGTCTGCAATAGACGCACGTACATACATTTCACATGGGATTAGATTTGTCAGACACTATTCTGTTTAACTGCAGTTAATTAATTACTTTACTTAGTTGTTACAATTAATTATAGGTAAATTTAGCAATTAAGTACTCAGGAATGGGACATGAGGGATACCATAAGCGGCACAGTGTACACTGTGATGCCCACTATTCTATAGAGGTGACATTTGCCACTTTCCATGAGGTGGGCCGTTCGTTTGTATGCCATTAGGAGTTGCATAAAAAAATTAAATACGAACAATCCCTTGACAATCTGTTTAACTAGGTTACAAAAATACATTTAATAATAAGACAATCTTCTTGAGAATGTTTTTTCCTTTTCTTAGAAATTGTATAAAAATTATGTATCAAGAAAGGACTCTCAGGAATTATTCAAGTTCACTTTCAAACTACAATTATTTAGATTTCTCTCTGTACACATGGATTATATTGATATTTATATGCTAATACCAGTATAACACTAATAAATAATAACATATAATACTAATATCTGTTTATAAAATATGGTGGTTCTTGTACGTATTTATTAATTATATTAGTTGTAAAAAAATTGCCGTCTGTTGACTTGATGTATTATATATATTTTTTTAATTATTACGATTTTTTTTTATGCAACTTAGAATGGCAAACAAGCTGAGGGCCCACCTGATGGAAAGTGGTAACCGTCGCCTATAAACATGAGCAGTACCATGGACATAACAGTACACATACATACTGTTTCGCCCATGATACCCCCCATGCGTTGCCATTCCTAAGGACTCAGATGTTATTCCTCTGTACCCAGTAAATTCACGCCATATCCCACCCTTCAAACCGAAACACAGCCATGCAAACACAACTGCTTCACGGTAGAAACACGAATGGGACAGAGGTACCCAAGCAATCGACTTTTGTACAAAGTCTCCCTCTGGTGATTTGAAATATATTCGAATTTTCGGTTTTTTTTAAACGTAGCGCCTATCAAAATTGCAATAGCAAAATTTTAACATGTTTCACAACATGTTGCTTAAAGTTTTTAGTTTTTAAAACGTGTAATTAATAATAATAATCAATATTGTTTGTAAAAAGGTTAATTTTGAACAAGATCTATGATTATATTTTGACATATATGTATATGACTACATAAGTGAATATGTGACATTCGGCTTTGTTTTGTGTTCATAGCATAGCACAATATGAATTTTGTACTCGAGATTCTGGTGAAAAGTGTGAACAATATTTAAATATTATGTACCATCCTTTAAATCACATTTCAGACAAAATAAAGTTATTTATATTTAGTATTTAATTATTTTTCTTAAAAAAAAAATAATATATGTTTTTTGTGACTTCATCACCACCATTAGTTTTTAAGGTTACTTTTTCACTAGATTTGTGTTTAAGTAAACTACTTCTAAACAAAGTAAAACAAAAATAGTTCGGTTATCAGCATGTGATTATGTATTACATGAAATAGAGAAAAGCATATAACGCTACAAGGCTACTTTTTATCTCGGTCAGTGAATATTTCCTGGTTACGAGAACAAAGTCATGTGTAAAATTTAGTCTTTGAATAAATACGAAAGAAAGAAATATTTATATTCAAGTAAACTTAGATTTTTTCATACTACTTAGGTAGCAAACAAGCAACCACCTGATGGTAAGCGATTACTGTAGCAGTACTAGTTAACGTAGTAGTAGTTAAATTATTTTAACATTTTTGAATAGTTATTTTTTTTTATACCACTGAGGTGGCAAACAAGCATACGGCCCACCTGATGATAAGCGGTTACCGTAGCCTATGAACGCCTGCAATACCAGAGGTATTACGCGCGCGTTGCCGACCCTGAAGAAACCTCTTTACCCCCCTTTTGAAGAACCCCATGCTGTAGTCTCTTGGGAAAACCTCGGCAGGAGCTCATTCCATAACCTGAGTGTTCGTGGGAGAAAGCATATCTGAAACCGCGTTGTACGCGACCATTTAGGCTGTAAGGTATGAGAGTGAACTCCCAGTCGATGGCGAGCCGTACGATGATAGAAAGTGGCCGTAGGCATCATATTGAATAATTCCTCTGAGCACAATCCATTGTATAAGCGGTAGAACACGCAGAGTGAGGCAAAATCTCTCCTAAGACTTAAAGGTTCGATACCGCTTGCAAGCCTGGGATCATCGACAATTCATATAGCTCGTCGTTGGACTGAGTCGAAGGGTTCAAGCTGGTATCTAGGTGCTCCCGCCCATAAATGACAGCAATACTCTATATGGGGCCGGATTTGCGATTTGTAAAGCATTAATCGCTGAATTTTTTCATTACCAAAATTTCATTACGAGAATAGAAGCCCTT
This sequence comes from Galleria mellonella, assembly GCF_026898425.1. Lineage (NCBI taxonomy): Eukaryota > Metazoa > Arthropoda > Insecta > Lepidoptera > Pyralidae > Galleria > Galleria mellonella. The sequence continues at coordinate 10,491,743 of NW_026442138.1, forward strand.
TCTTTTCCCATGGGTGTCTTAAGATACGACTAAGGGAGGGAGAGATATAAGCAACAGCATCCCTCTTAAAACATCTTTAAAAGCCTAAGTACGGTTGCCAATTTGCTTGCCAAGCGTGGCAACTACTAGCAAGACTCCCCTTATGGGGAAGACTTGTGTTCAGCAGTGGACAGTTAAGGGCTAAAGGGGGGAGAAGGGATTGTTAGTAATGGGGATTAGCAGCCTCATTGCTAGCAATGAACTCTATTAGGTCGACCTCCACGCGGTTTCCCCTGGAAATCATGATTGATTCGTTGTTGAATTTGTCAGGATGGACTAACTGACCTGCTTCATTCTCACCTGTAATCCCTCACTGGTGCCCCGCCGGTGTAAGCGCAGGCGGGGTTGCTATTATATTATCATCCATTAAAAAAAAAACAGTTAAGGGCTAAAATAATATTAAAAAAATGATATCGCAACTGTTATTGTTTATCATAACCATAATATTAGCTGCTTTCTGGCCACTGCTGAATGTAGTCCTACCCCATAGAGTGCCATAAGGAATGGTCTTGAGCTACATGCATCCACTAACTCCATGCAATACACCACGCACTAAATATATTTTAATATAATACTATGTTTACTTTTGATATTTACCGTGTTTCTTATGTAAATATAGAAATTCTTAGATTTCCATTAATTCTGGTTTTTACTGTAACACACAATATTTAGTCATGTGGTGTGGTGTTCGTAATCATGGTCAGAAAGGTAGGTTAAGTTTGGTTTGGTGAAAGCCACGAATTTTTTTTTTATATGTATTTATTAAACTTTAATACGCCTAGAAAATGCAAATGGCGTACTTAACACCATATGGTGTTATTATTAAAAAAAATATATTTTTTTCATAAATTCCTTATATTTACCAACTCATGTTGGTAAATGTTAAGACTAACTGGTAGAACTGGAGATTTACCATTATGCAGGTTTTTACAAAAACATTATAATTTATACTTAGATGATATAGATAGAGCATCAAGTTTCAAAATCGGGTCAAATGTTAAATTAGCTGACTCGTTTTTTATATTAGTGTTTTTTTTTTATACAACTTAGAATGGCAAACAAGCGGGGGGAAAGAGATTGCTAGTAATGGAGACTGAGAATCCCATTGCTAGCAATATACCCAACCAGGTCGACCTCCTCGCGGTTCCCCCTGGAAGCTATCATGGTTAATTCCTGATGAATTCATCGTGATGGGCTAACTGGCCTGTTTTCATTCTCATCGATCACCCTTCACTGGTGCTCCGCAGCGTATCTCGTTTGCGCAGGCCGGGTTACCATACCATTTTCACCCATAACGAAAAAAAATGGCAAACAAGCTGACGGCCCACCTGATGGAAAGTGGTAACCGTCGCCTATAGACATGAGCAGTACCATGGACATAACAGAGTATACTGTTTCGCCCATGATACCTCCCATGCGTCGCCATTCCTGAGGACTCAGGTGTTATTTCTCTGTACCCAATAAATTCACGCCATATCTCACCCTTCAAACCGAAACACAGCCATGCAAACACAACTACTGTACGGTTGAAACACGAATGGGACAGAGGTACCCAAGCAATCGACTTTTGTACAAAGTCTCCCTCTCCCTATGTTTACGTGTAAAATGTATCTTGACGTATTATTCAATAAATAAAATGAGTGTTTACGCATTAAAAAGATGCAGATATTATAAGACGAAATAAATTTAGAAGTTATAGAGGAACCGCACATAACTATTCATCTCGCAAAATTGTATGAAAAAGTTGACCCGTTTTTCTTGAAGCATTTGTATGGAGACACTCTATCTATATAATACATACATACATACATATCCGTCACGCTTGTCTCCCATTAGGGTAGGCAGAAACAATGGAACGCCAAATGCTTCGATTCAAACAAACCTCTTTCGCTTCTTCCACATTCATCAATATTTTCATACATGTTCACCGGTTACGGGTACTTTTAATTTGGCCCTTCTTCAGCACGTCTCCTATTTGGTCCGTCTAGGGCGGCCCCTACCGACATCTCCATTCATTCTTGCTCCATAAATCTCTATCTATATAAGATTCTATATAACTTGAGTAGATTCTTAATTTTACGCATATGCAACGACTTAATATTGACCCGGTATAGTACAGTTACACACTCGTACATTGCATAGTGAGACTCTGTACAAATTACATCTAGCTTCGTTCAAAGCGAGTCATATTAGAAAATGAATACATAGTGACAGTTAGATAATTTACAACGGTCGTCTAATGTATTTGTGTGTGTGCACACAGACACAAGCGTCCTCAAGTGAGCCGCCTTCACCACCACCGACGTGTGAATTCAAGCAATTTAATATAGTATACGCAAAGAATTCAGATAATAATTAAATATAAATAGAAATGAACAATTGTATGAGGTGAATGGATGTTGCATATAGACAACATAGAATTATTATATTAATAAATTCTTATGTTAGAAATATACAAAACAATATTTCGCTAAACCTATTTATAAAAGAATGCCATTATGGATACTAATAAAAGATCTATACCATGTAATGTTTTTGGTTTATCAAATCTTTTTCTAAATTTTAAACTTTCCGTTGCATAGTTTAAGGTTTTATAAACCCTGAAGAGGGGAATTAATGCGATCATATAAATAATGTGTCGCTCAATCATGATTACTTGGCCTTAAGATTTGAATAAAGTATGATATACGAATGAACCATATCCTAGACTGATTTATAGGCTACTTTATGTACTTTCTCACACGTAACTTCGCGGATTATAGCCAAAATATTCTTTATTCTTTATTGTACACAAAACATACTGGTAATTACAATTCATTATAAACATAATGTACAAAGGCGAGCTTATCTCTAATAAGAGATTTCTTCCAGCAAAACCTTTCCATGTTAATGTGTTATTTTATAAATAAAATATATATGTATATATTAAAAAAATAAAAACTGTCGTTACTTATTATATTAATTTTATTCGAAATTAGAAAAAAATATATAAACAATAATTAAATTAAATAAACATTAATGAACATCACCGGTAATTATATTTAAATTTTTACATTACAAAAATTTACTAATTTCAACACAAGTCAACGTCGCACTTAACCCTCCAACCCTCATGTTTATTAAAACCCAAATAAAAATCTAGTTTTTATTGAAAAAAGCATAAAAGATCAACGGTCGAGCCATAGTTCAGGGGCCGGGTATCAAGGTCGCATATTTGATTGTGGGAATCTTGATATCATTACAATTTGAATGGACAACGGTCTCGGACCGGTCATCTCGACACAGACGCGACTTTACAGATTCTGTGACCCCTTCGAATTGTCTAATAGATTCTTTTATCATTGTAATAGCTCCGATAATTCATAATAGTTGAATAAATTGTCAATCGTTTTAATATTGAGGGATTTTGGTGTTTCAGTAACTCTCACGGTGTGATTTGAATTGTAAATAACTTTTTTTCTTTGACTCAACCTTCAAGATGATTAAAAAATAAATACTAAAGATTTCTTCTTATTACGGTACTGTTATAAATCAAATAAGCTTGATTCACAAATTAGACTGATTCTGCAACTAAAATATAGTATAACCCAGGAATTAAAAGGTTTTTGTGCACTTAACATATTGTTAATTAATTCAGTTAAACGATGTTTTATTATTATTTGTTACATCATATAGTTATTTTATCATATTAAATGAAGATTATATTTTAGAAAATAAATATTTTAAAAGTTAGAAGTATTTTCAATTTCATATTTTATCTGCGATCTTTCGCTTTACTCGGCAAGTCCTCGCGCCCACCCACTCTCGCGAGTCGCCCAAAACTACTCACACCCCAATATATTTACGCTTTATCCAGAACTTGTACGCCTACACACCCCTGCTCCTATACATTGTATCTATATAACAGATTGATGCAAATTTCGTTCAGATTCTAATCACATTTGCGTCTTAAACGTGACCGACAGGGCTAAATATTTTGTGTTAAATGTGAGTTTATACCCTCCTAGAGCAGTGATAGGGTTGAAATTTGCTTACTTTTAATTTTTTCAAGAAAAAATCCATCTATTAGTGTTGTAGAGATAATTATATTAATTGGTTAGGGTGGGGCTTGATAGGTAATTTGCAACGTTTTAGGTTTATGGGGTGAATTATCAAAATCATATTGCGTCCGCCATTTTTCATTAACAATTATCTATGTATCGTATTTGTGTGTAGACATCAATATTTTTATGTTTTTTAATGTGGGAAAATAGAATGGTAACCTTGCCTGCCCTATCGGTATACGTTGGCGGGGCGCCAGTGATAGATGATAGGTAAAGATAAAATAAAGTCAGTCGGCCCATCGTGAAGAATTCGATGAAAAAGACGGCGATTTCTAGGGGAAACCGCGTGGACGTCGACCTGAAACGGTATATTGCTAGCAATGGAGCTGTTAGACTCCAATACTAAGAATCCCTTTCCACCCGTATTTTTATATTAGGTGCAAATGGTCTTGTATCGCCAAATAATAGATATATGGCGCCTTACGTTTATTCTTAATACATTTCTAGGTTTGATTCTTGACATATTAAAAAAAAAGTTGTAAGTGTACTTTATGATTTATATATTAAAATTTTTTATAGTTCTTTTTTCAAATTTGAAAGAGGTGTACAATGAGTTTGAGAGATAAAGTGTAAGAAATATTTTGGCGGGAATATTTGTATTTTGTTTTAATGTTTGTATAATATCTATAGTAGAGTATAGAAGTTTCGTATTACAGTCGATAATCACGTAGAATAAGTATACTTTTATTACTCCCAAGTTCCAATGCAGCTGAGTACACAGACAAATGTTTGCCATCGAGTCGTTAACGAGTAACGCTCTTGTACGTCTCTGGACGGAGAGATAATTATATATTTTATGGATTCTGTTACGATCGTGAAAACTTTCACATACATCGCTATAGTAGCAATAGTAAATTAAAATCTATATTTTATAGTAATAGCTATCAAAAGTAATTAAAACCTATTTTATATGTAGACAGATAAGAGTTAATAAGAGTTAAACGCTTTCAATTTCTTGTTTCATTTTGATAATTTTTTGTTTTTTTTTTTTATTAGATTATTGTTTTCTTTTAATTTTTTTTTTTCAGATTATTGTAAAAAAAATATAGATTATTAATCTATATTTTTTTTATACGACTTAGAATGGCAAACAAGCTGACGGCCCACCTGATGGAAAGTGGTAACCGTCGCCTATAAACACGAGCAGTACCATGAACATAACAGAGTATACTGTTTCGTCCATGATACCCCCCATGCGTTGCCATTCCTGAGAACTCAGGTGTTTTTATTTTTGTGGGCGAAAATGGAATGGTAACACCGCCTGCGCTAACAGGATACGCTGGCGGAGCACCAGTGAAGGGTGATAGATGAGAATGAAAACAGGCCAGTTAGCCTATCATGATGAATTCATCAGGAATTAACTATGATAGTTACCAGGAGGAACCGCGAGGAGGTCGACCTGGTTGGGTACATTGCTAGCAATGGGATTCTGTTTCCATCGCTAACAATCCCTTTCCCCCCAAATAGGACTCAGGTGTTATATCAGGTATATTGTACTTACATACTTGTTTGGATTTGTGTTTATGATTCGATCACGCTGTGTATGCATATTTTTGGAGGGTTACCTTGAACAGAACAATTGTACGGTATAAATTAATATAACATTATTAATTCTCTAATCCATACATACATATCTGTCACGACTGTCTCCCATTAGGGTAGGCAGAAACAATGGAACGCCAAATGTTTCGATTCAAACAAACCTGTTTCACTAATTCTCTATAATGTATACTTATTGAAATAAAAATAAAAAGTAAAAAACAATATCTATGTATTGGCACAATAATTGGTATATTTTGAATAATGATTATTCAATATATAATATTGAATTGAAAAACCCGATTGTAAGAAATATAGATATCCGACGGATATGGGAGATATCGAAATAGGTGATGAAATTTTTTCCGCCATCAATGTTCAGAGAAATCCAAATATATACATAGATATCGGAACGGTACTGATATTTTTTTAATGGGTGATAATGGTTTGGTAATCCCGTCTGCGCTATCGGTATACAATGGCGGGGCACCAGGTAGATGACTAATGAGGATGAAAGCAGGTCAGTTAGCCCATCCTGACGAATTCAACTAGAATTAGCCACGATGGTTTCCAGGGGGAACTACGTGAAGGTCGACCTGACAGGGTATATTGCTACAATCCCTTTCCCCCCACGGTACTGTTATTACCCATATCTATCCTTTATTTGTTGGCTCTTGGTAGGTTAACATCTTGATTAATTGTCATTAAATTTGGCTTACACAATGGCATAGTATTTTGGATGGAGAGGGGCATAGATTTGTTTATTATTATAACCAGCATATCGTAATCACGCGAACAAAGTCGTGAGTGAAATAATTTAACAGATTTATTTATTTATAAATTACTCACCACACTTACAGTCTCCCAAAACGTGTAGTGAGCCATAGGTTTATTTTACAAACTTAAAATGTTTCTACAACATTTTAAAAATATATCTATTTTGTCATTAAATGTATCAATATCTGGCTGCTGAGCAATCAGAGAATTGAGCAGAAAAATAGTCTGATAAGTAGGAGCAACCTGAGCAGTACAGGTGCGAACCGGCGGTGCTGATAGTAATCGACAAGCACGCAATCGTATGCAGCGTTGGGGTGCGTACAAAGAACAACGGCTAAGAGTTGCAGGATTGTCTATTCTGCCGTTGAGCAACCGATAATAGTGTATCATCAAATTACACTTTCGTCTTATCTCGAGCGTTTCTAGACCTACCATACCGGATACGAACAGTGATGGGTACAAATAAGGATAGTAGCCGTAAAGTGTACTATACACGTGCAAATTTCCTCTGAACTCTTTCTATCATTATCTTGTATTTTGTTTCATGAGTGTTCTAAATATTTGAATTGAATTCTAAAATGCTTATTAGAATGTCTTATTAGAATTGTATTATTGTTTTCAGAGTGCCAGTTCTCCTGGAAAGTTCCAACCAACTACCACCATGATTTGGCCTACGGGAAAAATCGAGACCGCAAATGTACATATATGTTTTTCCAACTGACTTTAGAAATAAACTAAAGACAGTTTGTACAAAGGAGACTTTGTACAAAAGTCGATTGCTTGGGTACCTCTGTCCCATTCGTGTTTCTACCGTGAAGCAGTTGTGTTTGCATAGCTGTGTTTCGGTTTAAAGGGTGGGATATGGCGTGAATTTACTGGGTACAGAGGAATAACACCTGAGTCCTCAGGAATGGCAACGCATAGGGGGTATCATGGGCGAAACAGTATACTCTGTTATGTCCATGGTACTGCTCATGTCTATAGGCGACGGTTACCACTTTCCATCAGGTGGACCGTCAGCTTGTTTGACATTCTAAGTTGTATAAAAAAAAAGACAACATAAAGATCGACTTCAATTGATTGATTCAAATAATTTTATACTTTGATCATTTATGATATTATATGATGCTATTTACTGCTGTCTTAATTCAATATCTATTTTTTACAAACTGATTTTTGTTTGAAAGGTAGATATTAATTTATAATGTACAAAATCTTTGCACTATAATTAATAATCCTTACTAATATTATAAATGAGAAAGTAGGTTTGTTTGTTTGTTACCTCTTAACGTCATAACTGCTTAAACAATCACTATGATATTTGGTATATATAATATAAGAGATTAATATAAGAATACTTTTTATCCGAGCCAGTAATCCTACCCTGTGGGTCTATCATGAAATGAAATTCCGAAATTTCGGACTCAATTTCGTGTTTTTATTTATACCAAAATCGGACCAATAAATCGAGTTTAATATTTCGTTCGTCATACATCCTATCGTAAAAGTCCAAAGGAACAATATTTTAACATTTTTAATATTTCCAAACGGTATGTATTATGTAATTTTAACATCAAATTTGTGTTTCATTTGGCTCCGAAATTTCGGAACACATTTCATGGTAGGCCCTCTGATCATGCGGACGAAGCCGCAGGTAGAAACCAGTAAAGCAATATTATTTTTAAAACTTAATAATATTACCAGAGGGAGACTTTTTGAGACTTTTTTTTGACAAAAGTCGTCTATTTGAGTTTCTCTATTCCATTCGCGTATCTTCTGTGTTTCGGTTTGAAGGAAAATGGAAATGAAATTACAAGGAACAGAGGCATAACAACTTAATCCTTCGGAATGCCAATGCATCAAGGGCATCATGTGCGACACAGTATACTCTGTTGTCCCCACCATGGTACTTTTCATGTCTATATACGATGGTTATCACTTTCCATCAGGTGGGCAGTCAGTTTGTTTGGCATTCTAAGTTAAAAAAAAAATTATTTCAACATATTTTCAGAATGTCTCCGCACACCAGCTAATACACACAATACAGTGAAGTTATTTTAATGTTTCGGTATGTATTTACTTAGTGTTTATTTAGTATATAAATAGATTATACTTAATATATTTTAATAGCATCTTTATTTTAAAATACTTATGTGTTCTAGATATTTTATATCTGTAGGCAATTTAACAAAGCGCCGTAAGTGGGCATATATATATATATATATATATATATATATATATATATATATATATATATATATATATATATATATATATATATATATTTGCTGTCGTCGTTCGTGATGTCACGCATGGGCACCACAAAATATCAGCCACGTTGGCAATAACAAATGTAAAGTTTTTTTTTTTTAAATTGATAATTTATGTAACTTTTTTGTTATTGACAATAAATGTTTTCTTTCTTTCTAATAAAAATAATATGGAAATATAATAATTGATATGTAAATTGCTAACAGAAATTCATCATCATCATACCAGCCTTTAACTGTCCACTGCTAAACATAAGCCTTTGCCACGCTTGGCAGATGGGTTGGCAACCGCAGTTAGGTTTTGGTGATGTTTTAAGAGGGACGCTGCTGCCCATCCCTCGACAGTTGATGTTACCTTAGTCGCCTCTTACCATATCCACGAGAAAGGAAAGGATGGCCCATTCTATGCCGGGACCACTCAGCTAATGTAAATTATTATAATATTATTGGTAATATAAATTGCTGTTTGTTAGTCACTTATGATGCTCTGTTAGATTAGCTATAGATATAAAATAGGTAACTAGAAAAAAAGTCGTTTGCTTGGGCACCGTGAAACAGTTATGTTTGCATAGCTGTGTTTCGATTTGGAGGGAGAGATATGGCAGGTAATTTACAGGGTACAGAGGAATAACACAATAATATCTTCCATGCGTTGTCATTCCTGAGGAGTCCTCAAGAATGGCAACGCATGGAAGGTGTCATGGGCGAAACAGTGTACTATGTTATGTCCATGGTACTGCTCATGTTTATAGGCGACCGTTACCACTTTTCATCAGGTGGGCCATCTGCTTGTTTGCCATTCTAACATGCATAAAAAGGGGGAAAAGGGATTGTTAGCAATGGAGACTGAAAATCCCATTGCTAGCAATATACCCAACCAAGTCGACCTACTCGCGGTTCTCCCTGGAAACTATCATGGTCAATTCCTGATGAATTCATCATGATGGGCTAACAGGCCCGTTTTCATTCTCATCGATCACCCTTCACTGGCGCTCCGCCAGCGTATCCCGTTAGCGCAGACGGGGTTACCATTCCATTTTCACCCATCAAAAAAAAAACATGCATAAAAAAAAATCCCAGAGAGTCGAAATACTATAAAAAAATTAATCCTCACTTACTACTTATTAACCTGTGTGTTGTTAAATTACTATTGGAATTACAACTGTCCAGTTACTACTGGAAACAATTTTTTTTTTCGACGCATATTTCTTTATTTCACATCAGTACAAAAGATACCTTTGACTTTAATTTAATTCTATTTAAAATAATTATTATAATTTTTCAGAGATTTGAACAATAGTCGATCTGCGTGGTCAGCAATTAGCAGCGAAACAAGCAGTCATCAGCGAAGCGTAAGGATTTTCACTTGATCGCTTGCGCCACGCCACGCTTCCGCTTGCGTTACCTGTGCTTCGATTCTGCGTTCCTAGTACCTACCTACATTTTAATATTACATTACGGGATTACAATTATTAATTACATCTACCTAAAAAAAAAGTTACAAAAACTACAATTAAAACTATTTTAAACGTATTATGGTATATTTAAAAAAAGGAGATACATTTATTTACTGATCAATGGGAGATGACTATCAGGCCTAAGATGTCTCTATATTTTTACTAATGCAATAACCTTATGTGCAAATAAATAAAATATTTATAATTAAACGTTATGTGGTTTTATTTTTTTGTTTTTGTGTGGCGCTATCATTTCAGCAGTCACAGGCTTGCTTACTGCTTAATACTTAAGTTTATATCGTACATCATACATCGTAACATATATATTAACGCACTTGTTTTGTAGATTTAGAGATTTACTATTAAATCTCTAGATAGAATAAAACGAAATTGTTTGCTGTCGACTGTACACTTATATCTTTTAAATAACGCAACAGATTTTAACGCGGTTTTTTTTTTATACGACTTAGAACGGCAAACAAGCTGACGGCCCACCTGATGGAAAGTGGTAACCGTCGTCTATAGACATGAGCAGTACCATAAACATAACAGAGTACACTGTTTCGCCCATGATACCTCCCATGCGTTGCCATTCCTGAGGGCTCAGGTTTTCATCAATAGATAGAGTATTTCAAGAGGAAGGTTTATAGGTATAGTTTAATATTGTTTTATGTTATTTGCTTGAAATATGACGATAATTGTTCAAGATGACAGAAGAAATCAAATCCATTGAGAGTTTTAATCTAAAATGTTGAAATAAAATAATGTATGATAGAATTTTTACCTATATAAGGACTATAAAAGTCAGGGATGTTCTTCTCTAGAAATCTGTCCGATTCTAGAATACGGGTATGCGACCCTGGCCTCCCGAGCCGCTGCAGTGTCCCCTCCCTTTCCTTTCCCACATAAGTCCCTTATTCCTCTCATTCACCAATTTCGTTTACGCATTTACAACGTTCCCTTCCATTTTTCCTCAATCCTTTCCTCCATACCGTAGGTGGCGGAAACCTCCAACAAATGCATTCCCAAAGAGGGTTGACGTCAGGCAGGTGGCCAGTCGTAAAACTAAAAACCAAATCTTTTTGTAATATGTCAAATTACGCCGACCCCAAATGATTGGGATAAAAGTAGAAAGATGATGATGATGATGATGATGATAAGGACTATAAAAGAGTCAGATGATAACATTCTATATTATACAGATAGCGTTCTATAACCATTTTAATGTTTAGAAAATTTATATAAATTATATGGAATTTGAAAAGTTATTTAGAATGGACACAATAGTAATATTATTAATTACTCCCCACTGACACCACATTATACCCGTGCGAAGCCGGGACGGGTTGCTAGTATATACTATCAACCCTCCCCGGCAAAGAGTATGCTGACACATCATACATATCATCATCATCATATCAGGCCTTAACTCTCCACTGCTGAACACAACTCTTGGGGGAGGGGGGGGGGGTGTTTGCCACTAGTTGCCACGCTTGGCATCTGCCTGACAATGCCTGTAGCCCCAGCATAGAATAGGCCACCCCTTCCCTTTCCCGCGGGTGTCGTAAAAGGTGACAAATAAAGAACGGAGATAGGCAGGAGCGTCCCTCTTAAGACATTACTAAAGCCTAACTGCGGTTGCCAACCCGCCTGCCATGCGTGGCACCTACTGGCAAAACCTCCCTTATAGGAGAAGCCATGTTCAGACGTGGACAGTTAACAGCTGATATCATATTTATTCTATATTTAAATAACTTTATTGGCCAAAATAAAATAGGGTACAAAGTAAAGACTTGGTATTCTCTACAAGTCAAACTTCGGGGGGAACAGTGAATCGCGAACGCGGTACTTCATCATAAGTATTATTATCTATACTTATAATAAATCTGTAGAGAGGTCAATTCTGTACATGAAATATATTTCCAAAATAACTATCAGGGGGTGATTAGTGTCGATACTGATGCCAAAAATGCAATCAGTAAAATTTTTGTCAGTCTGTCTGTATGTTCGTTATAGAAACAAAAACTACTCGACGGATTTTGTGCTCCTGGGCAGGTTAAAGGTAATACTTTTCATCACCCTACGATCAATAGGAGCAGAGCAGTGAAGGGAAATGTTGGGAAAACGGGAGAAGTTACTCCATTTTTAAGCTTCCATCGCGTGTGCAGCCTTAATGGCCACTTTTTTAAATGTAAAAATGTCCACCTGTGCGAAGCCGGGACAGGCCGATAGTATAAAATAAAGATCAATTATAACCTATAATTTTGTTTAAACGCATTTTGTTAGCAAATTAAAATGTAAGTAGGTTAACAACATTTATTTACCAAGCTTGTTATATTTTGTTATTGCACTTAATAAACACATCAAGCGAATCCCGGGAGCTTTAGTTTAATATAACAGTAACTGTGCATAGTTACTGCTTATTGTACGTGATATTTTTGATTGTGAATCTAGTTAATTAAATTCAACGTTCCCTTTGTATTCCGGAACATATTTCACAATATTATCTAGTGTCTAATTTTACAATCTTACTAATAATTACTAATGTAAAAATTTGTATATATGTTAAGAGTTTTCTATGTTACTCAATCATGCTTAAACGGTTTATACAGAATTGAATGAAATTAGGTCATTCCACGTAGACAAACCCGTAAGAAACAGCTAGTTTATTTATTTATTTATTTAATACGGTTTACCTACAAGTTTTTACATTTTACATGCAAATTTTTACATTTAATGAATAACAGAAAAGTGACTTCGCCTAATGTAAAAGTCTTTGGTAGGAGAAGGGATTGTTAGTAATGGGGATTAGTAGCCCCATTACTAGCAATATACCCTATCAGGTCGACCTCATCGTGGTTCCCCCTGGAAACAATCGTGATTGATTTATTGTTAGATTCGTCACGGTGAGCTTACTGACCTGCTTCATCCTCACCTATCATCCGTCACTGGTGCCCCACCAGTGTATACCGATAGCGTAGGTGGGGTTACCATTTCATTATCATTCATTAAAAAAAATGTAAAAGTCTTTTACAGACAAACACTACATGCACTATTATTCACAATGATGACAATATCTAAACAATAAACAGTTTAAGAGCTTATGTCTAAAATTTTCCTTAATAAGTTATATTTGCTGTTAATGTGTCGGAAATTGATGTCAATCAGATCGCTGTGGGCGTTCAGAATCCTTTGGCTACAGGAGAGTTGGCTCTCAACGGAGAACATAAAAGTGTTATCTGGTTCCAAGGTATTCTAGAGGGACCACGAAAGTTAAATATTTGAAAGCATTTGTGGACAATCTATTATGTACGTTAGTATTTTAAAATAAAAAGTTTACTAATATTGCAATAGTTAAAGGTTAGAAGTTTTTTAGTTAAATGTCTTTTTACACATCTGATGTATACAACTAGTAATGTAAACATCGAATGTGTAAAATCTGCAGTGATGTTCAGTTGTAATCCAATTGAATTGAACCTAGATTAAATGCTATAAAGACCTGCTTACATTTTAAATAAGATTTTTACTGGCTGATAATAATGACGCATGTTTCTAACACAACTGTAAGGCAGTTGGCTTCTTTTTTACTAAAATTTCAAAAAGGGTGTTTTAAAATTTCTCCAGGGTTGGCAACGTGCACGTGACACCATTAGTATTATGGGCCTCCATAGACTACATATATAAAAAAGTATATAAAAAAAAATATAAAAAATTGTTACAATATAAAGCATTCAGCTAACCGTATCAACGATATATGAAATAGAAACTATCAAAAACTTAAGTAGAACTTCTTAACTTTAATAAGTACTTTATTACATTAAAAAAAACTTGATCGTATTATTCACATTCATTGACACCTATACATTAAATGTGTAAAATTATGTGAAAAAAAAAATATTCAAATTAATTAATAATTTTGATTACCATAAAAAACGGTTTCTATTTTATCGCCCTTAAATTATATTGTCTTAGGATCAGCAGGTCTGCTCTTGAATCCAATATTAATCCAATCTTTTGCCAAGGACAATTTTATATTGCACTTATGAAGCATAGGTTAGGAATTAATTTATAATTGGGATCTGTTTGGAATAGTTTGCATTGGCAAGCTACACTAATGTACATCTATCGAAACAGATTAAATTATTATGTCGCTTATATTGTAATTCGAGAGTGCGAAACGTCTCAAATTTTAACATCAATTTATTTAAAGAATAATCCCACAGGACAAGCGAACGTAAACTTAAATCCAATTTAAATACATAGTAGTAGTTATTAACTATAGTCGAAACACCAAAGAAACTAAAATTTTATGGATACAAAAAATCTTGGCAATCTTTTTGAGATATGTTTGAATAGGTACATTCAAATTTTAGAAATATGCTTTCCTAAATCTAAATATTATATTACATTGAATAACAAAAATTAGGGATACAATTAACTACGTATTGTATGTAAAAATGACTACAAAAGCGCCACCGCGTTATTTTTTTCGTAACTAAAGTGGCGTCAGAAAAAACGCGCCACTAACGTCCTCTCTTAGCGCTCGCTGGAATTTTTCTCCCGGTCATAACACTCGGCCACGTGCATTTGTTTTGGTTGAGTTTTTTTCTCAAAAAAGACACCATACATAAAGCTCACCTCGGCCGCGTCGTAGGTGCGCCAAGCAAAATGGTAGTCATTTTTTTCTTCTCTTTTCAGCCATATGTCCGTCCTTTTCGGTCAAAAATTGCGATCGTTATTTCTGTTCCGGTGCGAATGTGTGCGTCTAGTGACCGGTGCGTAAGATATACGCCAAGTACGGCCAGAGCGATTATAAACCGTACGGCTAATAAAAATAGAGGCGAGTTTAGCGTATATATTCTATCGTCTTACGTCTAATGGTAGACGGAGAAAAAATAGAAATATAGGAGGCACGCCGTGTACGATAAAGAGAGCGGGAGTCGTTAACGATTCTGCGCCGGAAAGTTGCGCAGTTTGCGTTTTTGGTGCTTTTTTTGGGGGCATCGCCTCACACCATCGGGTGTTTTTATGCCTGTCTTTTTCTCGCACGCAGTCTCACTCCTTGGGTGTGTGTGCGCGCGTGGGGTTTAGAGTATGTGGATATGTTATATTTACATTTGTGTGCGCCAGTCGGCGGGGGCAAGCACCTAGCACTAGATTTTTGCGTGCAAACTTCCTAGATGGGTTGATCGCGGGTGGGTATATATATGTACTAGTGGTATATAATGAGATGACATCGTTATATAACTGTGTAAATAGAGCTGTGAAACAAAGCGTAGGTACCTATATTGATGTTGATTAATCATGGTCTTTCATAATTCCGCGCCTAACGCACACATGCAATGTTGTTCGTTGTATAAGCGTATAATATACTATTACCTGTTAACAGCTGATAAAAAGGTGCACACAGATAAATAGATGAGTTAATGAAAGAAACAGGGAAGAATACAAGGAGAGTTCAAAGTGTTTAAAAATTAAAATATTTTAAATTCAATATTTCTTATATTAATTAAAATGAAAATAATATTCCCACTTATTATTTTGTAATTGAAAAAAATTCGAAGCTCTCGCAACTTCTTGTAATTGTTATAGAAATATTTATATTACAATAAAATAATTTCAAATGTTAAAATAGTTTTAAATGGAAAAATATGACAGTATTGGTGTTTCTGCAATGCTTCGCCTTCATACAGTCTCGCGTTCGATTCTCTTACAGTACAAATATTTGTATTCATGAGTAGGTACGTATGTATTTAAAAGTGCTTGTCAGTCAGTAGTCTAATAGGCTGTCAAAGTACATAGATAGTTACAAGCTCAGCTTAGTTTAAAACTAGAGGGCGCTGCATTATAAAAAATAAATGTAGCTAATAAAAAAGTACATACGAGAATATATGAGGTTGTTAAATGTAATGAGGTGAATTTTTTTTTTATACAACTTAGAATGGCAGACAAGATGATGGCCCACCTGATGTAAAGTGGTAACCGTCGCCTATAGACATGAGCAATACCATGGACATAACAGAGTATACTGTTTCGCCCATGTTACCCCCCATGCGTTGCTATTCCTGAGGACTCAGGTGTTATTCCTCTGTACCCTGTAAATTCACGCCATATCCCACCCTTCAAACCGAAACACAGCCATGCAAACACGCTTCACGGTTGAAACACGAATGGGACAGAGGTACCCAAGCAAACGACTTTTGTACAAAGTCTCGCTCTGGTGAAATCAGGTGTTAGTAACACTTGACATGTCCATAATTTTCAAAATACATTTAATTCTAACGCAATTTTACATTTTAATAATTAACATCATCATATCAGCCTTTAACTGTCCACTGCTGAACATAAGTCTCGCCCTTGGAGGGTTTTGCCAGTAGTTACCACGCTTGGCAGGCGGATTGGCAACCGCAGTTAGGCTTTGGAAGTGTTTTAAGAGGAACGCTGCTGCCTAACCCTCGCCCTCCATTAGTCGCCTCTAACGACGCTTACAGAAAAGAAAAGGAGTGGCCAATTCTATGCCGGGACCACACGGAATTTACATAATTTTTAAATATTTATCATTAATAAATTCGTCAATACTGTAATAATTTTCCCATTATGGTAATTTACCAAAAATTACATACCTACAAGATGTCATAAAACATGGTAATCCGTAACTTTTCAGTAAGTCTTTAACAGTTATACTATGGGACAACCGATGGGAAGGAAAGGTTGTGGCATGAGGAACCCATATACGCAAACACAATGCATGACGACCTCCCACTAGACGAAGGGACGACCTCAAGTATGTTCCAGCCTGTGGATGCCTGATGGCTCAAGACAGTTTCCTATGGTAGTCCATAAGGCAGATCAATATTCAGAAGTGGGTAATTACTGATCCGTGATATTTTATAAAAATAAATTACCATGCTTAAGATAAAAAACCGACTTCAATTTTTCGAGTATTGTTTTTTTATACCACAAAGGTAGCAAACAGGCATACAGCCCGTCTGATTGTAAACGGTCACTGTAGCCTTTGGACGCCTGCAACACTAGGGGTGTCACGTGCGCGTTGCCGACTCTGAAGAAACCTTAATATAAAATACCCTTTTGTAAGAAGCACATACAGTAGTCTCTAGGAAAAACCTCATTATTTTAATTTCAAAACGAAGCTACTTAACCGATTTAGATAAAATTTGTATGGGACCAATCTATAAGTATATCCTCTGAGATAAAAAAAATTCCCAAATCGGTTTCCAACTGGCGGAGTTATGAGGTAACAAACATAATACATGCTGAACAGAAATATCACAAGCTAATGAGAGGACAGTAGAGTACTTGTCATAATTTTTATACAACTTAGAATGGTGAACAAGCTGACGGTCCACCTGATGGAAAGTGGTAACCGTCGCCTATAGATATGAGCAGTACCATGGACATAACAGAGTATACTGTTTCGCCAATGATACCCCCCATGCGTTGCCATTCCTGGACTCAGGTGTTATTCCTCTGTACCCAGTAAATTCACGCCATATCCCACCCTTCAAACCGAAACACAGCCATGCAAACACAACTGCTTCACGGTTGAAACACGAATGGGACAGAGGTACCCAAGCAATCGAATTTTGTACAAAGTCTCCCTCTGGTACGTACGTCTACGTACCTACTTATTCAGGCGGGTGAAGCTGCGGAATACAGGTGGTCATAAAATAAACTGACGCAGTTTATTTCCATAATTACTCTGTTATGTCCATGCTACTGCTCGTGTCTATAGGCGACGGTTATCAATTTCCATCAGGTGGACCGTCAGCTTATTTGCCATTCTAGGTAGTATAAAAAAAAACGTAAACTAAGAATAATATCTATTTGCTAAGTTAGGTTACCTAAAATCTATCTGTATGCTAAATTTCATTCGATCAAACCGCTTTATTTTGCCTCTTTATGTTGCTTTTGCAACTACTGGCAAAAGTCTCCTTATGGGGAAGGTGTATAGGTTATATTGTGTTCAACATTGGACAGTTTTTTTTTTTATTTAATTAAGTATTCATTATATTTGTGTACATATTGTTAATCTTTATAATACAAATTCTTTGAAGAGTCCAGTAGTCTTTGCATGAAAGAGTAACAAACATGCGTCTATTCATCCATCGTTACAAATTTTCGCATTAATTACTTGTAATAGAATATCCATAATACTTCTCGTATCCAAACTCGACGGTTACTACTTATCGTTAGATGCGGGCCGTTATATTGTAAGTGTAAGAAATCAAAGAAAATGAGGGTTTGTAGAATTAACTGCCAAGTTATAGAATAGGTTTTGCCAAAATGGATTTAACCTACAGATGTAAGAACTTGTTTTCTATTTTGTAGAATACGATTGAAAATATGTTTTTTTTTATATAGTTTTTTCTTTTATATATTTATATAACATTTTAAGTAGTTCTTTTTATATTATGTGTTTGCTTTTAATGAATTACTCAAGCTGTGCACATAATGTGATTGGATCATAACCTAGCCGAATCACAAATGTAATTATTACTTAAGTTTTTTTTATGGTTGTGATCTGTTTTATGTGCCAATAAAATAAAAAAAAAAGATGTATGTAAATTTTTTCTTTTCTCGGTACTGGATACTCTTTGCCTACCCCGTAAAAAATATAGCGAGAAGATGGATAGATAGTATAACTGTGTTTATAATTCTGATGACGATTTTTTTTTTATTTTTTTTTTATTATTAGATAGTAATGATGCGTTATTTTAAATAATAAATACACGTATATTTTTAGATGTAGTATAATTAGATGCCTCACCACTAAATGATATAGCACTATCTTAATTGATTGCAACTGATAATGTAGAAGTACAAATAAGCAAATTTATTGCTTCAAATTCATTTAATATTTACCTGATTGACTCTTTCTTCATACTCGTAAACGGGTACAGCTTATAGGGGTTCTAGTCTGTTTATGAATACTGTGATTTACCGTATTTTTTTTTTTATTATTTATATACTATTTTTTCATAGTTATTATAACCATTTACTTTAATTTTTATTATTTGGGAAATTAAACTTTTGTTTAAAAAAGAAAGAAGGTTGTTGTTAATTTTTCTCAGCTGAAATTTTATTCTGAATTGATCAACAGATTTATAAAAAATAATTACTCTAAATTATAAATATAATTATATATATAATTTAGTCAAATTTATTTGAATAACAGTTATTTCTATTTCTATTTATCTAATCCATTTACGTACCTGCACAGGTATAATATAAATACATTATGTTTATTGTGTTAATTAAACGCGAATGTAATTCAACATAATATTCCCAACCAAAGTGGAAGTAAATTGCAGTTTAATCAAGTCAATTAGCTTCTAATCATTCAACACTGTTGCTATTCGTACTACGTGCTTGATGCTACGACGCGTAGACATCAATTCACGGCATGTGACAGAACTAGCGCCATCTAACGATAATTTTTGAAATTAGTTATCACACTTCAAAATTAATTAGTATTAAATATTATTATAATAATATAATTTATAATATTAAATGCGCAATATGTTGAGATTTGCTACACTATTTTATATATTTTAATGAATTGTAACGACCCTATAATAATTAAATCCAATTCGAATATCCAAATTTATAATAGTTTGTAGCGCCATCTAGTATTGAGTAGCAACCTTCTCTAAACAAATGGACAGTTTTGATAATTGTATTAGAAAAATTCATTCGATTATTTTAAAGTTTACTATATTTTTGTACATACAGAATAATTTTATGTTAATGATTTTATTTGCAGTGTAAAAACCTGTGTTCCACTTCAGAGCAAGTTTCTTTTTACTACTACTTTCTGTAATGTAGGAATACTATTTTAGCCTCTTTTAGGAACACATTTAAGATTTTTAGCATTAATGTGGATTTTAAA
Organism: Galleria mellonella; assembly: GCF_026898425.1. Classification (NCBI taxonomy): domain Eukaryota; kingdom Metazoa; phylum Arthropoda; class Insecta; order Lepidoptera; family Pyralidae; genus Galleria; species Galleria mellonella. The sequence continues at coordinate 10,511,838 of NW_026442138.1, forward strand.
GAAAATAGATGTTCTGCTCTCTCTGTACTCCTGGTGTGGGACTAATGAATTTATTCATGCTCTGCCTGTTGAGTTTGCTTCACAATTACCACTTGTATATATTTTTTTATATTGGTACGACAAACCTTTTTTTTTTATTATAGCACGATATATGACCACACTATTCTAAGCGAACTTAAAGACAATATGGTCCATGAATACGATCAACTGAAAAGAGAATGATTTACTCTTAACGGTTGACCCAACTATGCCGGCTTACTGGGAGGAAAGGGATTGTTAGCAAAGGAGTTTGATAGCTCCATTGCTAACAGTATGCCCTATTTTTTTTTAATGGGTGAAAATGAAATGCTAACTCCGCCTGCGCTAACGGGTTACGTTGGCGGGGCACCAGTGAAGGGTGATAGATGAGAATGAAAACAGGCCAGTTAGCTCATCATGATGACATCAGGATTCAACCAGGATAGTTTCATGGGGAACCGCGAGGAGGTCGACCTGGTTGGGTATATTGCTAGTAATGGGATTCTGTCTATGGAGGTCGACCTAATAATATGCCCTATTAGGTCGACCTGCACCTGGTTCCCCCTGGAAAGCATCGTGAACAATTCTTGTTGAATTCGTCACGATGGGCTAACTGACTCGCTTCATCCTTCACTGGTGCTCTACCAGTGTATACCGATAGGGCGGATAGGGTTACCATTCCATTATCATCCATTAAAAAAATTAAGGAGTGACAATTGGCATGATTGTGTAGCACTTATTACTATTATTTCTTTCATCAACATTCGTTCATCATGAATATTCCACGATGATTTTCAGATGCTGACCCCCCCTGCGCTAACCGTACACTAGTGAGTGATGATAAGTGAGAATGAAAGGGCAGGTCAGTTAGCTGATCGTGATGAATGCACGTAGAATTCAGCACGATGATTTCCAGGGGTACCATGGGGAAGTCGATCTGATAGGGTATACTGTTAGCAATGGGTCTGGTAGTCCGCATTACTAAGAATTCTTTCTCTCCCTCACACTTTAAGTTAGAATACATGTGTTATGAGGAATGAACATGTGAGGAAGAAAACCAGACTGAGATGATGGGCCAACTGACTAGCTTTCATCCTGACCTGACCTATTATCTTTCACTGCTGCTTCGTCAGTATATATCGATACTGCAAGCGCAGTTACCATTCCATTACCATACCTTAAAAAAAACCAGTGGTATGCTGATAACTGTTGTACTCTGGATTCGTTGCACGCGTTCGAGGAGCTCGACTTCAGGCTGCAGCGGAAAATAATTGTTTTTCTTTTAAGCAAAACTATCACTGAGTTGTGGCCTATTCAAGTCATTGTGACACATTTGTATTTTATTTTATCTTTTGTGTTTTATTTTTATAATAATAATATATTAAATAAATGAAGCCAAAATCTTGAATCCCTTTTTTTCAAAAATTGTGTGGAGTAGTATGAAATTTCACACACTTATTGCTTATATGGTGAAGGAGCGCAGAATGCTTTTTTAAATTATGCATAAAAATACATTAAATCAATAAAAAAAAATTACACACACTACCATGTATTTATTTTTGATGGGTGAAAATGGGATGGTAACCCCGCCTGTGCTAACGGGATACGCTGGCGGAGCACCAGTGAAGGGTGATAGATGAGAATGAAAACAGGCCAGTTAGCCTATCATGATGAATTCATCAGGAATTAACCATGATAGTTTCCAGGGGGAACCGCGAGGAGGTCGACCTGTTGGGTATATTGCTAGCAATGGGATTCTGTCTCCACCACTAACAATCCCTTTCCCCCCGCTACCATGTATTTGGCATACACACACACGCATATTTACTTTTGTTCATTGTTAAAGTCTGTGGTCAAATTGAGAATGGATTTATATTGTGTCTTGATACTGTTTGTCTTACTGAATGTCAAACATAACCATAATAAATTCATTTACTACAATATATGTTTTGATCGAATTTCGACTACTGGGCAACCACTAGTTTTTTATAATTATGTAACTAATTTATTTGTTTTGTTTTTTATTTGTTTGAATTTAGTTGCTAATTTATGTGAGCATAGATAACTCAAATAATCTATCTATCTGTCTAAAACACCTCTCTCTGGTTTATGACTTGTATTATATTTTTGGTGTTTTGTGTCATTAATTCGTTAGGCAAGTTGGTGGTTTCATTTTAATGGGAAACTGTGGTTCACTGCTGATTTTACTAACCGCAAAATATTAAATGTATGTATAAACTTAGTTGACACTCTGTTCTTTCTGCCTACCCTATAAGAGATTTGCTGTCAATATACATTATTTTTGACTATTAATTCCCAAAGAAGGTTGACGTCAGGCAGGTGGCCGGTCGTAAAACTAAAAAACCGAACCTTTTTGTAATATGAATAAAACCATATTACGCAGACCCCTAATAATAATTGGGATAAGGGTACGAAGATGATGATACATTATTTTCGACTAACTTCAGAAACCGAAAAAGTTTTCCATTCATTGTATTTTTTTTTAAGTTTGTTACCTCATTTGTTACTCGGTCATTTATGAACCGATTTGGATTTTTTTTTATCTGAAAGGATATAATGTACTTTTAAATTGGTCTCATAGAATTTTTTATCATAATTAATTCAGTACTCCGATTTATAAATCAAAATAAATTATTTTACCGCGATTGAAATAGGTGTTTTTTTTTTTGAATAAAATCTATCAGGTATCTACATAATTGTGGCAATAGTATTGTAATATAAATAATTAAAATTCTAATAATTCATAAAAGAATTATAATAGATGGTTTTAATTAAATAATAATAACGGACGGTGTCTGTACATGAAAGATATTTAAAAAATATATAAGTAAGAGGTAAAAAATTATGTAGGAGTCACAATAGAAGTCACAGCAATAATTTTTAGAATTTTTGTCTTTTTTTTTATACAATATAGAATGGCAAACAAGCTGACGGTCCACCTGATGGAAAGTGATAACCGTCGCCTATAGACATGAGCAGTACCATGGACATAACAGAGTATACTGTTTCGCCCATGATACCCCCCATGCGTTGCCATTCCTGAGGACTCAGGCGTTATTCCTCTGTACCCTGTAAATTCACGCCATATCCCATCCTTCAAACCGAAACACAGCATTGCAAACACAACTGCTTCACGGTTGAAGCACGAATGGGACAGAGGTACCTAAGCAATCGACTTTTGTACAAAGTCTCCCTCTGGTATGGTTGTCTGTCTGTATGTTTATTCTGGCATCATTCAAAAACGACTGTACCAAATTGAATGCGGTTTCATCTGACGAATTACTAAAGGTCTGTCTAATACAGAAATGGTGTATATTTTTTATTATTATACCATGTAAAAGTGATCTATTTCATTACTTTCCCTATTTCTGTAATCCTCGCATACAAGTAAGTAATGAATAAAATTTAGTATTTTATATAATTTTATGTTTTTTGAGTGGGACAATAAAGTGTTTTTATTTTATGAGTGAAAATGGTATGGTAACCCCGCCTGCGCTAACGGGATACGCTGGCGGAGCACTATTGAAGGGTGATAGATGAGAATGAAAACAGGCCAGTTAGCCCATCATGATGAATTCATCAGGAATTAACCATGATAGTTTCCAGGGGGAACCGCGAGGAGTTCGACCTGGTTGGGTATATTGCTAGCAATGGGATTCTCAGTCTCCATTATTAACAATCCCTTTCCCCCCACAATTAAGTGTTTAATTTATCGACGCAATTCAATAATGAATTTTAAGTGATTTTAAAACAGTAACAGTTTTTAACAATACTGGACTGCGGTTTAGGGGTCCTAATATCAAATATGGGGAGGGGAAGACTAAATAGTTAGATAGATACTCTTTATTGTTTCCTCCAAAATATTACAATAGGAAACTTATTATAAATATAAATAATTACAAGAAATAATCACAATGAGAAAACAATAGGCAACCTTATCACTAAGAGCGATCTCTTCCAGGCAAACTTTGGATGGAGAGGAGTAATTATAAACAATTAGGTGGGAGGCAAGAAATTGTTGGTAATGCGGACTACCAGTCCCATTGCTAGCAATTTACCATGTCAGGTCGACCTCCACGTGGCCCCCCATGAAAAACATTTATGGGATTTCAGGTTTACTCATCACGATGGGCTAACTGACCTGCCTTTTCATTCTCACCGTCACTGGTGTCCCGCCAGCGTATACCGTCAGTGCTGACGTTACCATTCCATTATCCCCCAATAAAAAATATTAAATATTAGAATTTTTAAAATTAAAGTTACGTATTTTTTTTTATGGGTGATAATGGAATAGGAACTCCACACGCGCTATCGATATACACTGGCGGGGCACCAGTGAAAGATTATAGATGAGGATGAAGCAGGCCAGTTAGCCCATCTTGACGAATTCATCAAGAATTGTTTAAGATGGTTTCCAGGAGGAACCACGTGGAGGTCGACCTAACAGGGCACATTGCTAGCAATGGGGCTATCAAACTCCATTGCTAATAATCCCTTGGCCTCCAAAATTACGTATTGTATCCATAGCCGCCTGCCAAGCGTGGCAACTAATGACAAAACCCTCCTTATGGGGAGGTTTATTATTTATATTCAGCAATGATCAGTTAACAGCTGATGTGTTGATGATCATCGTCATCATACCTTAGATCTTATTTATTGGTTTTTAAATGGCTTTAATGGGGAGGTGGTACAAAATTCGCTAGTGTCTCTCTCTTTCTCTGTATGTATGTGTGTGTAATTGTATTTTATACAATATCTTCGTTAATTCTAATATTTTTTACCGATTTTGACGTATCGTTTTGCAATCGACGGGGTGAATGTAGTTTCTTGTTGATTCTATATTAATTAAAGGCGTTCACACATTCAGAATCTTTATTTAAATATTGTATTGTATTGTATTGTAAAATCTTTATTGTACATAATTCAAATTGAACACTGATAAATGATTTAATATACAATGGCGTACTTATCCCATAAAGGGATCTCTTACAGTCAACCTTTGAGAAGCTGAAAGAAAACTATAGAATGTATAAGGGTAATAACCGTATATTTAGAAAACTATATATTAAACATTTATACAACCATAATATTAATTTGGATAAAACAATATTTTTGTGTATATATATTTATAATTTATTTATTTATTTATAGGATTACCAACATAAGATACAGCTGAACATTTATTATATGTATGTACACATAATGTTCTCAAAAATAACCTTTTTTCAGTTTTATTTTTTAATAACTTACAATAATTAAAAAGTACACTACCAAGACTTTTAAACAATACAAATATAAAAAAAATAACATATTATACATAATTTAAGCTGCCCCTAATATAAATAACACTGACCTATTACGAATCATATTCAGTATTAAATATAATACATAATGTAGTACTATTTCTATTGGTCTATTTATAACAACGACCCTTCCATACAAAAGAATAGACGCACCCTATCAACTAGGTTAAATGGGGGTGTCTCTATTTGTTTGTGAGTACAATAATGAACTCTATTACATTGAGTCAAGATTGATTTTTATTTAATCCCGTTTTTCAATATATAAATAAAAAAGGAGGAATTAATTTGTTAGAATGTAATAGTACTTTTGAATACTTACCTATCCGTATTTATTACGCTCATGTATTTGTATTATTAACTCTTAGATTATATAGGTAGAGTGTCTATACTCTATAGAAATGTTTCGAGAAAAACGGGTAAATTTTTTCATACAATTTTTCGTGATTAATAGTATTGTACTGTATTGTATTGTAAAGTCTTTATTGCATGTAATTCAAATTAAGCACTGATAAATGATTTAATATACAATAGCGGACTTATTTACATTATTTTATTTTGTCTTATAATATCTGCACCTTTTTAATGCGCTAAAACTGATTTAATTTTGTAAATAATACGCCAAGATACATTTAACGCGTAAATATGATATATAAAAAAAAAGTGCCCATAATATTGAAAGGATTTCATTCCACACAATTTAATGCACCGTACAGCAATAAAGTACACGGTCCCCCGTCGAAGCGCCATTTTCCTCGACTCATCCCCAGATATTAATAAAACATCACCATGTAAGAAATCTCTCCCGGGCGAGGGTGGGCAGTGCTAAATGTGCACCGACGAGCCCTTCGTACTGAAACAAAAAAACATCGTTCATATGAGTTTATACTTTAAACTTAAAGGCGTTAGGTACAATTTCACCTGGCCGAAATGTGGCACTTAATCACAACTGTCTCGATCATAATATGTATAAATACCTACGTATAATCTCGTACTTTAGCCTTTTTTTTAGCAAAAGGTCGTTTGTGACGCCTCGCGAATCCAAGATGGCGGATGTTACGGTACGTAATTACGATGTTTACATTTCATTACTGACTTTATCTTTTTAAACGTACGTAGGTATTTGTAACGTTGAAATATAGATATGTTTTTTTTTTAAAGTATGAAAATGGAATGCTAACCCTTCGTTACGTTATCGATATGTGCTGGATATTATCGGTGGTGGATGATAAATGAAAATAAAGTCGGCCCATCGTGACGAAATTATCAGGAATTAATCATGATGGTTACCATAGGGATCGCTTGAAAGTCGACGTGAGACTACTTACTAAACTATAAATGCGGGGGAAAGGGATTGTTAGTAATGGAGACTGAGAATCCCAATGCTAGCAATATACCCAACCAGGTCGATCTCCTCGCGTTTCCCCCTGGAAACTATCATGGTTAATTCCTGATAAATTCATCATGATGGGCTAACTGGCCTGTTTTCATTCTCATCTATCACCCTTCACTGGTGGTCCGCCAGCGTATGCCGTTAGCGCAGGCGGGGTTACCATACCATTTTCACCCATCAAAAAAAAAAACTATACACGCAGAAATCATTAGGTACTATTCTAGTTTCATCCATTATAAAGTTGAAAAACTTTATACATAAATTACCTGTGTATGCCCGGTATAAAATAGGCCATCCCTTCCTTTCCCGTGGGTGTCATAAGAGACGACTAAGGGAGAGCAAGGAATGGGTAGCAGCATCCCTCTTAAAACATCTCCAAAACCCAACTGCGGTTGCCAATCCGCCTGCTAATCGTGGCAACTACTGGCATAATCCCCTAAGGGCAGGGCTTATGTTCAGCAGCGGACAGTTAAAGAATGATACGATAATGATGATGATACGTAAATTTAATATTTCAACTAATTCTCCGTTGATGGTAAGTACCATAAAAAATATTTGTTTTCAAGTGGATCACTCACCTAACTAAATAAAGATGTTTCACGTAACACGCCGTACATAAATATTTATTTCAAGGTAAGTACTTACAATACAAACTGGTACAAACCAGCTGCTTAAAGACAAACAGTTAACGGAAGTCGATACTCGAAATCGTAATCGATACACAGATCGTCAATGAATGGACGAGTAATCGATATTGTATCGATTACTGAACACATTTCACAGGAGGCTCGAGTTAATAATCAATACTACGATAACGTGTTTGTTTTGGTCAGACTGTTTTTTTCATATTTGTTAATTTAGGGTTCCTTGGTTCTACAAAGTGAAATTTCGGGGTGCACAATTATTTATAATATTATTTTTAATCATCATCACCATCATTTCAGTCATTATCCGTCCACTGCTGGATATAAGCCTCCCCCATAGACTGCCATAGAACGGTCCTGAGCCACCTGCATCCATGCATCCAGCACTATTTTATGTAGGTATAGCGAATATTACTTAGAACTTAGATTTTTATTTGCAGGGTTACCAGATGCATTTTTATTGTTTTTACTTGGAAGTAATTTTTTTTTCAGATTGATACAATTCGCTCATTTAAACAAGACCTTCTACATACAATTTATAAATATCAAAAAATGAAAAAATATTACCTAGATTTCTTCACACCACTGATTTTTCTTCGAAAACCTCAATTTTTTTAAATTTTACAAGACTTTACACTTAAACTTACAAGATATTTACCTAAAATACGCACTAAAAATATTCCATCTGGCAAAGTTGACTAATCGATATTCTAATCGACAGTTTCGTTAATCGAAGTATAAAGTATGAAGTTCATTTGAGTACACGCGGCTCGAACGTAGCCATATCGACTCATTTGTCTTTTTACTGGACCACGTCCCTGGCCGAGTTAGAGGTTATTGTTCCATTTTTAAAATTCGAACGTTTTGATTTCGTTTTTAATCGAACGCGTCCTTGAAATGGTTTCAATTTGAATTTAGAAAACCTATACGAATTATTTAGGTGGTAAGTATATTTTATAGGAGCGTTTATTTTCACGAATTAAAACTTCATACAGATTTTTTTAAATTACGAATGTGACAAACGAATGTATATGAAACAGCCTTTCGACCGATTTTAAAAATTAGTCTTAATCCAAAATTTAGGAAATTTTTCAAGACAAGTTCTCTAGTGTACAGCTGACTGATGGTAAACGATTATCGTAGCCTGTATTTGCCTGAGACGATATAAAAGGTATCATCGTGTGCATTGCTGACTGGAGTACTTAAGGTCACTTATATTGTTTTTATTTTTTACTACTCTCTACTAAATTCAAAATCGATAAATCCTTCTATTGTGCTCTTTTAGCTTTCGGTTCTAGTTTTTTAAGTACCCTTCATTAATATACTTATATTTCTAATTTCCATTCCTGGTTTCCTTTATTGCTCACACCTTGAAGAACTTTTCTGAAAAATCAAAATTTTCATCAACACTTTAGAATTAAAATGAAATTCATTGCATTGAAATTCTAAGGTACGAGGCTTAATTCCATGTCAATAACAACTGGCATCATATCAAACATTTTTTTATGCAGCTTAGATTGGCAAATAAGCTGACGGCCCACCTGATGGAAAGTGGTAACTGTCGCCTATAGACATGAACAGTACCATAGATATAACAGGGTACACTGCTTCGCCCATAATACTTTCCGTTGCCTTTAACTCATGTGTTATTCCTCTTGTAACCTGTAAATTCATATATATATATATATATATATATTACTAAATATATTGGATATAGATTAGTTATCAGGTTCATAGCAGATATATTTATATAAATCCAAATAAAAAAATAACGGACGGACAAAAATAAATCAATATTATTCCAAGGGTTTCCATTCAACATATTTTGTTTTTTTTCAATCGCTAAAAAATTTTTTTGATACACTATGCAACAAAGCGAGGTAAGTATAAAAATGAAAAAAAAAAAAATCGATGCCGGCTTGAATACACAACAACAATTGTCTATTCTCAATTGTCGTCATTTTGCGTAGGATTGCGCGTCGTTGGCCGTATGGCGTGCGTCTGCTTCCGTTGACAAACAAATAAACAAACACTTTTTACTTTGTGGTCTGCTTGCAGCTCCACGGGCCGCGCCCGTGATTTTTTTTAATGGAATTTCCATTTTATTGCCTTTTTGGTCTGTACAAACATTTACTTTGTTAGGTACAATACAGGAGTTAAAGTGCCGATATAAAAAATTTTAATATTAACGTCTTGTTTACTTTGATACATTGATTGATGCCTTTACCCGCGGGTTCTTCTTACCTCTTTTCATGACCAAGATATATAAACTGACTGGGGTTAAAAGTAGCCTATAACCTTCTCCGTCTCTTATAGTACATGTATATAAAACTTCATAATAATAGATAGATAATTTATTTACATTACTTACATAACAAAAATAACAATACAAACATACACATAATACAGACATACACAGTAAAAGAAATTAAAAAAAAAACAAAAAAGCAACATCAAAAAACAAAAATGATTGGTTAAGTAGAGTAATAAATGAACAAACTCACTTTCACGTCTATAATATTAGTGAAAATTATTTAAAAAAAAAAGTTTTTGAAGTGTAAATGGATAACGTTGAATTCCAGACAAATTATCTTTTTGAAGACTAGGCAGCATGGTCTCCGACCTTAGCCTGTTCCAAACGGAACAAACGTACTAAAAAAAAAAAAAAAAGGATAACGTTGAGTGTTTTGTATGGAGATCGGATGTCGCCGTTCATCTGTCATATGACAGATGTTATATGACAGATGAATGACATATGAATGACATATGACAGTATTGACATTAATCTAGAACTCGATTTCGATATGCGAGTACATTGGATACCATCGCTCGTGTAATTGTAATGATTACAAGACGCTTACTAATAAGAATCTTTGTCATATTTTTATTAAGCATAGGTAGGTTTTGAATCTAAGTTTAGATAGATTTTAATATCAAAATAATATAATTGACCTTAACATCTATAACTGTATTGAACGCCAATTACTAAACAACTTTGTCATTTTTTCTATGCAACTTAGAATGGCAAACTAGCTGACGACCCACCTGGAAAGTGTCAGGTCGACCTCCTCGTGGTTCCCCCTGGAAACCATCGTGATTAATTTATTGTTAGATTTGTCACGCTAACTATCCTGTTCCATCCTCACCTATCATTCCTCATTTCTCACCCTCACTGGTGCCCCGCCAGCGTATACCGATAGCGCAGGCGGAGTTACTATTCCATTATCAGCCATTAAAAAAAAAACCGCGACTCGACTTCGTCGCGTGACCGGGAAAATTTTTAGTTTTAGTTACTGACCGGGATAAAAGTAGCCTATATTTTTTTTTACAACTTAGAATGGCAAACAAGCTGATGGTCCACCTGATGGAAAGTGGTAACCGTCGCCTATAGACATGAGCAGCACCATGGACATAACAGAGTATACTGTTTCGCCCATGATACCCCCATGCATTGCCATTCCTGAGGACTCAGGTGCTATTCCTCTGTATCTTGTAAATTCACTGTGTTGTCCCACCTTTCAAATTGAAACACAGCCATGCAAACACAACTGCTTCATAGTAAAAACTCATGGGACAGAGGTGTCCAAGCAAACGACTTTTGTACAAAGCCTTCCTCTGGTAAATTAAACATTTAATTATGATTATATATTTTACTTTTAAAATTCAATTAGAAATAGAATCTGGAGTAAAACTTTGAATTTACCTGTAGTATGGGATTCATTGTTTTATGAGTTTTATATGGAAATAAGTTTTAGCGTACTTTCATGGGATTGACATGAATTTTTCTTAGCTATATGTATATATCTATGGTTATAATACATACTTGACCATTTTGTCATTCAAGGTATTAAGTATAAGATTTGTTTATCCATATAATCATAATTGAAATGAAATTAAGTAGAAACTAGTAGGTTTATCTATTTTGTAGAAAACAAAAATATGTTGTCACCATTTTTAATATTAGTTTAATAATAATATATAATAAAATAAGTTTTTATTTATCTATTAGCATATACAATATAGTAAAAATAGAATTCTCATAACATTAATAGATAAATATAACTTAAACAAAAACAAAATTAAATTAACAATAAGTCAAAATTATCTTCACATTTCGTACCCGATCCAAAGATCCTCATAACGCTTGCAATATCTCCATGTTGGATTGACAGAAATATCCTTTAAGAATAAAGATATATGTTGATTCGAGAATCTTATATTTGAAATATTTAATCACAAACTATCACAACAATAATCCTAAACATCACAAATTAATTATAGATTTAAATTTTTAAATGAATTAAAATTGTTTAGATAGATGTCGCACTTACAAATATTCGACAGATCGATAAGAAATCACAGTTGGAACTGATTCATTTTTTAAATTTATCAAACGTGAAAACATCCCTGCGATAGTAGATATATTACTTAAGTGCTAAAATGAAAATTAATTTAATTGTAATATTAATAAAGTTCAAAATCTATTAGAATTTAATCTGCACTTATATGCGTACAACGACATAAAGTTGTATAACCATTAGCAGCTATTTGAATGCAACACAAACGTGTTTCTTATATATACAACCATGGAATGCATTGGTTGAGGTTTTTCCTCTCGTTCTAACCAAAAGGAAATAAAAAAGAGAGATATAAGCAACTGGTTAGGAGCCGTTGTGTTGTAAATAGACGTTTTGCAGAGGTTCCGCTGCAGAATTGAGCTCGAAGCGAAGGGTTTAACCCTTCCTCGGTCTCGATTGCTATAGGTAGGTACAAAAAGTCTTTGTATAAGGGGTCCAGTATTAGTTACCCTATTCGATTTTCGTTTTGTTCTTGTGGTTTTGTTTTTGAGCTCCTGAGAAATATTTTATCTGAAAAAATAAGCAAATAAAGAAAAAACTATAAGTTTAGTTTATAAAGTAATAGGTATGTTATTAAAATTATTCGACTTGTTGCTTAAAATTATTTTTCTGTAAACAACCTTTTTCTTTACTTAATAAACTTCATTTTTTATAAAACAATTTATGCAAAAAGATCTCAAACAATATTTATGCACCTTTGTTCACGTGAAATTTCTTATGACGTCACGTCGCGTGAATTAATGATAATTTTCCTGTAACAAATATAACACCATAACAACCCAATAATGCCCCATTTTTGTCCACTAGTCTCTATTTATAAGAGAAAGATATAGCATTCTATTACCATTATGCTGGCTAGAAGAGCCCTGTATAGATTTATGAATTTTCCTTCTTTTTATATGTGTGTTTGCAGTTCCTTATAAGGCCCAAAAAAAAAACCAGCTAAATGATTTGGATAAATCGTTTTTTATACTAATTTAAATCACTTAACTGTATGAACTAGTTTAAATTTACAAGGTACAGAGGCATAACACCTTAGTTCGGGTGGAAAGGGATTGTTAGTAATGGAGACTGAGAATCCCATTGCTAGCAATATACCTAACCAGGTCGACCTCCACGCGATTCCCCCTGAAAACTATCATGATTAATTCCTGATGAATTCATCATGATGGGTTAACTGACCTGTTTTCATTTTCATCGATCACCCTTCACTGGTGCCTCGCCAGCGTATACCGTTAGCGCAGGCGGGATTACCATACCATTTCATCTATCCAAAAAAAAACACTTTAGTTCTCAGGAATGACAACGGATGGAGGGTATCATGAGCGAAATAGTATAATACTCTGTTATGTCCATGATACTGTTCATGTCTATAGGCGACATAGATAGGAATATTTATGTATATATATATATACATAAATATTCCTATCTACACAAATATAATATATATTTCTCTATCACCATAATAAGACAAGAACAAATGTTCTATCTGAATTTTTTTTTGTTACTTTAGGTAGGTATCTACTTAAGTGTCTGATTAATATGGAAGTAAGAATGATTATTTTTTAATTACATTCCAGCAGGTAGCCAAGCAAAGTGTAACCCTTTTTTAAAATTGTAATTATTCAGCAGAAATAAATGAAAAATGTCGGCGAGAAACGTGGGGGAGTCTATGTAGGGGCTGATAGTATTTAATTGCAATAAATTTTTAACTTAGACCGTTTTACGTATATATATATATATATATATGAAGTAGCAAAAATAAAAATATACTTCTAGAAAGAGTATCAAGATAAAACATATACCAGTTTTTAAGGTAGACATTCAGAAATTTACCAGAGGGAGACTTTGTACAAAAGTCGATTGCTTGGGTACCTCTGTCTCATTCGTGTTTCAACCGTGAAGCAGTTGTGTTTGCATGGCTGTGTTTCGGTGTGAAGGGTGGGATATGGCGTGAATTTACTGGGTACAGAGGAATAACACCTGAGTCCTCAGGAATGGCAACACATGGAGGGTATCATTGGCGAAACAGTATACTCTATTATGTCCATGGTACTGCTCATGTTTATAGGCGACGGTTACCACTTTCCATCAGGTGCGCCGTCAGCTTGTTTACCATTCTAAGTTGTATAAAAAAAAAAAGAAATAGAGCTTTGAAAACCGCATCCAATTTAGTACAGTAGTTTTTGCATAATATCATAACAAACATGTAGATGTACAGACAAAAGTCTTAACAATTATTATTTTTTCCAATTATTATTATTTAAAGCCATTAACTGTCCACCGCTAAATATAAGCCTTTCCCGTAAGGGAAGTTTTGCCAGTAGTTGCCACGCTTGACAGGAGAGTTAGCAACCACAGTTAGGCTTTTAGAGATGTTTTAAGACGCTGCTCCCCATCTCTCGTCCTCCCTTAGTCACCTCTAACGACACTTACGGGAAAGGATTCTATATCAGAGCACACAAGGGACCGATATAGAATGTTTCTCACAAGGACCATATCATATTTCTTTTTTATACAATTTAGAATGGCAAACAAGCTGACAGCTCATTTGATGGAAAATGATAACCGTGGCCTATAGACATGAGCAGTACCATGGACATAACAGAGTATACCGTTTCGCCCATGATACTCCCCATACGTTGCTATTCCTGAAGACTCAGGTGTTATTCCTCTGTATCTTGTAAATTCACTGTGTTATCCCACCTTTCAAATTGAAACACAACTGCTTCACAGTAGAAACCCATGGGACAGAGGTGCCCAAGCAAACGACTTTTGTACAAAGCCTTCCTCTGGTAAATTAAACATTTAATTATGATTATATATTTTACTTTTAAAATTCAATTAGAAATAGAATCTGGAGTAAAACTTTGAATTTACCTGTAGTATGGGATTCATTGTTTTATGAGTTTTATATGGAAATAAGTTTAAGCGCACTTTCATGAGATTGACATGAATTTTCCTTATTAGCTATATGTATATATCTATGGTTATAATAAATACTTGACCATTTCGTCATTCAAGGTATTAAGGTTGAAAAACGAATGGGACAGAGGTACCCAAGCAAACGACTTTTATATACTCCCTCTGGTATTATTCTTAAATATATTCTGTATGCTGACATCGTCTAGTTACAATTTTATTATAAAGTGTACACGTACCATATGGAATGGAGAAGGAGATAAGCAACTTTTTATCTCATTAGTAAACACGTTCCGCTCATGTGGATGAAGTCGCGGGTAAAAGCTAATAAATTTAGAAAATTGATTCAATAGTTTAATTTTTAATACAAAAAACTGGTTTTGCAGTAATTAAAAATTATTTAAAAGACTATCGAATTTATATATGAACTTATGTATCTGTAAATTATTATTAAATGTGTATATATACCTAATCACGACAAAGAACAAAGGAATTTCAACGATGCCAGTGGAAACTTTTTACTTTCTAATGTACTAGAGAAGAAAATTACCTTGTCAACTGCAGGATAAAAAAAGAAGTGCATTTAGAACCGCATCGCACAGAGTTAAAGTTTTCTTTTGGCTTGTTAGTACAGACTGCAGCAAAAGATGTGAATTATACCTATGCCATTATATTTATTAAAAAGAAACTTAAAATTAAAAAATAATATTAATAAAGTGTAAAATAGTACGCCGCCTGATAGCCTCATATTTACCTGTACTGCGGTAATTACTATCATCGAACAGTGAGTTCGAAACTTAAATTGGCACGTTCCTATACATATTCAAAATTTTTGTATTTATTTTTAAAATTAGAACTCATACTTTTTTTTTTAATTGAGGTCAAAGAAAACTTAAACAAAAGTACAGAAATTTATTAATATTCATTTTATCGGGGCAGCGAACTATCAAATATCGCTCTAATTATTGAAAACTTTTAACTCAATATTTTTTAACAAACAAAATTGGAGATTTGTGTTAAAATTAATACGGAACTAACACGGGAATATATCTAACACGGAATTCAATAAAAATTTCTAGAGAAGATATTGATCGTAATTTTTTTTTTTTTAAATTTATACGATTATAATATACAAACAAAACATATCTTCTGTTATATTTTTTGAAGTCGCTCAAATTTAACAATTGCTACAGGTCAATACCGGTATCTACCAAACACAGATTTCATTTATAACATGATATAATAAAATCACAATTGCTTATCAAACTCCCTTAACAATTATTCGCACATTCTAAAGCAGTAAAAAACGGTTGCAATCTATAGAAACCGGATCAAAATGGCCAAACATCATGCACTCCAAATACTCGTAATATAATGAAACAAGTTATCCGCAACTAACAAAAAGGGTTGATTCTGCAACTCCGCAGGTACACGGAATGCGAACACTGAGCTGCAAATTGTTAAACAGGTTTGGAGCCGTCGTATCTTATTCACTGTAATGACAAAATCAGACTACACTAACTTTTTAATTCGATAAAAGGGCAAACGAACAATACACATGCAGCCATCGACGAAAGCGGCAGCTGCAGGTTGGAAAAACTGGTTTCCTTTTTGGTTTGTACATGACATCGAAAAAATATTTTTTCAAATTATTTAGCTACTGTGTTGTTACGTTTAATAATACATTTAATACGAGATTGTCGGATAAAAGAAGAAAACAAAACTTAGAGAGCTCGCATTTCCAAGAGGAAACTGAATACAAACTAAAGTGCAATGAAAAACATGCTGTATGTAAATTAGAAATAAAAATGCTATTTCTTGTTTCTAGTGTGAAAATATATTTTTTCTAGTGCATAATAAAACTGTAAGCCAAGAAAAGTAATGAACGCGGAACACGGACGGAACAAAAAAAAGCGAGTGCATAGACAACGACAAAAAATATATTTTACTTCAGCATTTTCTGCTAAGATAACGCTCTGCCGAGCGAAATATGAAAGGAGTTATCAAAACGATCTCTCGTGCACTAAATCACTGTATATAAGGGGAAGAGGAGTCCTATTTCCTCGCAAACGGACAAAATAAATGTTTTTATTACATGATGCGAATTTTCTCAAAGGCTCATTCGAAAGAAACACAAATGAAAATACTCTCTACAGTTGTCGTTATAAAGATCAATTTTGAATACAGACTTTTCCATGCTAAATATGAATCG
Source organism: Galleria mellonella (assembly GCF_026898425.1). Lineage (NCBI taxonomy): Eukaryota > Metazoa > Arthropoda > Insecta > Lepidoptera > Pyralidae > Galleria > Galleria mellonella. Next base: position 10,528,706 of record NW_026442138.1, read on the forward strand.
TGTTATTAGATTTCAAACCTTTCCAGTTTCAAGTTAAAGTCGATTTTTGTATGTATTTGTGTGAGGCAAATGTCGGACATGGTAGGTATACAAAAAGGGCTGGTGCAAAATTTTAAGTAGAGGGATTTGCGAGCGGCAGTGGCGGTGCTTTCGCCGACTACAATTAGATATAGGTACGTACCTACGTGCATGTGTTTTGCGTATGCAAATATTGTCAAAGACAACAGATAACTGCTTTTCATGCTCTTTGTGTTTACGTAGATATATAAAATTTTTGTCTGGCAATTGTAACGGACGTGTAGTTAGCAATTTAATTCCTTTACCAGAACAGTAGCGCATTCTATTCAGTCGAACTGTTTATAATAACTCCTCTCCATCTAAAGGTTGCTTGGAAGAGATCGCTTTTAGCGATGAGATCTCCCATTGTTTTCTCACTGTGATCGTTTCTTGTAATTGTTTGTATCTATAATAAGTTTACTATTGTAATCATTTAGAGAAAACAATAAAGAATATCTATCTGTCTATCCATCTTCGTTTCAAAGGTACATATATACCAAAATGACGGTCGGTCGAGTTATGAAGGCATCAAGAGATAACGAGGCGGTTTACGAATATATATGAGATTTTATCATTACTTGAACTATTTGATTTAGAAAATTTACGCTTAAATGATTGTTTTTTTTTTTTGTTTTCAAAAGTTCTTTATTTATCATAAGTGATTACAAATATAATAAATTCCAGTGTACGTAAGCCTAGAATTTACAATCAGCCATAAAATTATTGAACGATTTTTAATGAAATTTGATACTATCTTAACACAGCTTAATAAAAATCTTATCAAACCAATAATTGACAGCACCATAAGACAGTCTACTTATGCTTAATACCTATTAGTATAAATAAAAAGCAATCAAGTATTTGCTTCTATTTGTTAGTATTTTTTTAGAGAGTACTTCCGTGGTTATAATCTGATTCCCTTTACATTAATTTCTATTGAAACAGATTACAGAAATTAATACCTATTTGTTACTCGATTTGAATTATTTTGTTTAATTCCGCTACCATTAGTATGCGTGTGACTAGAATTAATAAAAGTTTTACGATCTTCCAAATTTGTCATCAGTCTCCGACTGTTATGCAGTCTATAGATACACTAGACTCCTAGCAGCGTCTATTAATTTGCCTCAAGATGCCTCGTTTAGAGGATGTGCCGCAAAACGTGAGTGGATTGAATAACGGTCAATGTTTATACCTACTTATGGTAGCGGAATTAAACAAAATAATTCTAATTGACTAGCCAGTGACATGGACTACCGTCAAATAATACTTTGTCGAGTAAAATATAGAAAATAGTATGTAGATACAAATAATTGTCATTAATAGAGGTCATTATTTATTATATATTATCGTAAAATGTCATCATCATCATCATTTCAGCCATTATCAAGTCCACTGCTGGACGTAAGCTTTCCCCATAGATTGCCATAAAGAACGGTCCTGAGCCACCTGCATCCACTAACTCCCTGCAATGCATTTTAGGTCGTCACTCCATCTAGTGGGGGTCGGGGAGGAAAGGGATTGTTAGTAATGGAGATTAGCAACCCTAATACTAGCAATATACCTTATCAGGTTGACCTCCTCGCGGTTCCCCCTGTAAACCATCGTGATTGATTCATTGATGAATTTGTCACGATGGGCTAACTGACCTGATTCATATTCACTTATCATCCCTCACTGGTGCCCCGCCAGTGTATACCGATAGTGCAGGCGGGGTTTCCATTCCATTATCATCCATTAAAAAAAAAGTGGGAGGTCATCCTACACTCATTGTAGAATGAATTTTACATTAATTTTTGCGTGAACTGTACTATACTGTAGAACCATGTAATACTTTTTTTATCTATAGAAACTAAAAAAAAATATTAAAACGGTTCACTGACTGATCCGCTTATGTGGTAGATAGTAACAGTACTCTATTTTCAATTAAAAAATATTCAATAAAACATAACAAAACTGGAATACTTTAATCCTAATACTTGTATAAAATATCTATTTCCATAAAATTTTAAATTTCCATTGAAAATATACTTTTGGTTTTAGTCGGTTTCCCTTACCGAAAATGCTTGTATTTTATTCATATTTTTATTAAATAGACGGTAGATACATACCTACCGGTGTCCGCGAAAACAATTGTTCAATAAATATAATATTATACAATGGAAAAAAAGTAATAAATTGTATTTAGTACAGTAAATCTCCGCTGTGCCGTGGGGTCCCGGCATAGAATAGGTCAACCCTTCTTTTCCTGCGGGTATTGTAGGAGACGACTAAGGGAACTTATTGGTCGAAGGATGGGCAGCAGCTTTCCTCTTAAAGCATTTCTAAAAGCTTAATTGCGGTTGCTAACTCGCTTGCCAAGCGTGGCAACTACCGGCAAAGTTCCTCTTATGAGGAAGGATTATGTTCAGCAGTTGTTAACGGCTGGAAAAAAATGATAATTCATTATAGAATATTTAACACAAATTTATCGGGAAAGCTAGTTTTTATTAGGACTTACGACGTCGTAACCTTCAAGAAAAGAGCATATTCCTTTTTAAAACTTGACAGGGTATATTACTAGTAATGGGACTATTTGATCCCATTACTAATAATCCCTTTCCCCTCGCTCATGGTGGTAGTAGTCACTTACCATCAGGTGAGCCGCATGTTCTTTTGCCCTTTGTATTATAAAAAAAAAGTATATTTATATGTAATTATGGATTAAATATTATAATTATCCGCCAGCGTTCTCTAGTGTCTGTCTGTTTTTAGAATAAGGGCACACGGATATGCGCCTCCACTTCCGTTGCCATAAATCTTTTATTTCTTCTTTACCAACTTACTTTATTCTTTCTTAACTTCTACTATACCGTAGGTGGCGGATACTACCAACAAATGTGATGAGTTCAGCAAGAATTAACCACGATTGTTACCAAGGGGAACCGCGTGAAGGTCGATCTTATGCAGTATACTGCTAGCAATGAGACTTTTTAACCCCATCACTACAAATTTCTTTTCTCCCCCGATTGACGTAAGTCAGGCGGCCGGTCGTAAAACCAAAAGCCAAAACCTTGTATGAATAAAAAAACATTGACCCCAAATAATTGGAATATAACTTGTTTAGATTTTATGGGATTGACATGTTAAAAATCAAAAATCACAAATTAAACGTAGATAAAAAAAAATAATTGGAATAAGGACAGAAAGATGATAATGATAAATAAAGTTAAAAAAGGCAATAAATGGTTCAAAATTCACATGAATTTGTACTAATCATTTTAGTAGAATTGTATCTACTCGGTTGAAAAACATACGCATTAAGTGTAATCAAAGCATTCGAAGCGAGTTGCCATTCTAACATACCTATGGCTGGGGGGAGAAGGGATTGTTAGTAATGGGGATTAGTAGCTCCATTGCTATCAATATACTCTGTCAGGTCGACCTCCTCGTGGTTCCCCCTGGAAACCATCTTGATTGATTTATTGTTAGATTCGTCAAGATGGGCCAACTAATTTGCTTCATCCTCACCTATCATCTCTCACTGGTGCCCCGCCAGTGTATACCGATAGCGCAGGCGGGGTTACCATTCCATTATCATCCATTAAAAACATACCCATGGCTTGTGACATCAGGCATAATGATATAGACGGAAATAATACCAATCTAATAATCATATAGCTATATTAGTAAAAACAAATAAATATTTAGTTGAATCTATTAAATTTATACCTCTACATTGTATAAAAAAAAAAGTCGCTTTCCGCCGTCAGTACGCTTAGATCTTTTAAACTACGTAACGGATTTTAATGCAGTTTTCATCAATAGATGGAGTAATTCAAAAGAAAAGTTTATACTTATAGTTTAATATTGCTTTGTGTTCATTTGTTGAAATATTACGATAATTGTTCAAGATGTCAGTATAAATCAAGTCGACTGAGAGCTTTCACTGAAAACACTGCCTAATTCGCTTGAGACATAACAAAACAATGTATGATGGGATTGCTTCTCTTTTATAAGTAGGTCTATAACAGAAGTTATGGCATACATCTATTGTTTAAGGCTAGTTACTATACCCATCTAATTCGTAAACGACGCAAGAAGTTGAAGCAAAAAATATAAGCACATTACCAAATATGTTCTACTACCCGTGCGAAACCGGGGTGGGTCCCTAGTTTAATATATAAATTACGGCTTTCGTGACTTGCCATCCACACCAAGATAACGCTTAGATTATAAAGCAGAAGAAAATATGGCTTAAATTGCTCTAAGTTTGTGTTGCAAACAATTAAAATAAATTATGTATAAAAAAATAATCCATATAACATTCAATACGTAGTAACACAATAGGTAGAAACTCCCGGCCAGTCCAGGTAAACAAAAAGCTGTTTAAAATAATCGCGGACAGTCGAATTAATGCAAGCAGGTACTTACATAATTGCCGGCGTTACCATTCCCTCTAATGCTGGCCTTAAGCCCGTTAGATTGTAATTGGAGGACGCGTAAAGGGGACGAAGGGGCCGGAAAAGGGGACGAAAATGGGGGCGGAGGGGGGGACGGCTGGGAAATGTTATGGAAATGACGCACCACCATTTCCCCGTTTTTGTATTTGATTATATCCTTTCAAGACAATATTTTGTTGGGTCCGGAAATTAATGAACGCAATTTATGCGGCACGGAGCGTGGGTGCGGGGTTTTTATTTAAATAATGTTTTTTTCATTTTTTTTTTAAGCCGAGGGTTTTCGGGGCGGCTGCCTTTTATAATTGGTACGTTGTCTGTTTTCGCGTTTTGTTCCTGGGGGCTTATGAAGAAGAATTATGTTTTTGAGGCATGTGCAGGGGACGCCGGAATGGTGTCATGTAGGCAGTGCGGAATGTAGCCATACGTGTAAGTTATGGCTTAAAAGGTACGATAATTTATTGATATATCAATTTAATTTTAAGAAATCATATTTTATGTTTCATTTTTATAGAATCCAGATGTGTTTGTCTTATTGTTATTGTTTCTTTGATATTAATATAATATATATGCGAAATTCAGAGATGCAACTTAAATTTAGTGAGACGCAAATTCCTAGTACATAGAACGGCATGTAGGTAGGGAGAAAAACTTTGCACAAAAGCCGTTTGCTTGGGCACCTCTGTCCCACTTGTGTTTCTATCTGTTCGTGAAGCAGTTGTATTTGCATGGCTGTGTTTCGGTTTGAAGGGTGGGATATGGCGTGAATTTACAGGGTACAGAGGAATAACACCTGAGTCCTCAGGAATGGCAACACATGTGGGGGTGTCCAAGGTACTGCTCATGTCTATAGGCAAAAATCGAAGGAAATCGTATAGATAAGGAAAAATATTTGATATTTTGATAGCAATAAAAAATAACATATGGCAACCCTGACTTTAGATATAAGACATTTCGAACATAGTATAGTAAAAAAGTTCTGTTAGCCCATCGTGATGAATGTACCTGGGATTCAGCATGGTGGTTTCCAGGGGGACTACGTGGAGGTCATCTTGACAGGGTATATTGCTAGCAATCCTTTCCCCCGCAAACCTTTGTATTTTGTTATTTCATTAATCCTATTAATATTATAAATGCTAAAATTAATAAGGACTGATGAATAGATGTTTGTTACTTTATCACGCAAAAACCACTGAATGGATACGAATGAAATTTGGTACATGGGTAGGTTATTTGCTATATTATTACATAGGATACTTTGTGTACTAAGTTATGTACTTATATATTAATAAATTGGCCATGTACAGTATTATATGTATTAATCTTAGCTCTAGTAATTTCATACACCGAATATACAATAAAGTACATATATGTATTTCAATTTATGTAATGAATCAATAAAAGTATGCATAGGGGACGCATTGAATCAAACGAGAAATCTTATAAAAACATATGGGCCGGCCACCATACGATGGCGTTGGTTGTGACGCTCGCCTAAACAAACAAAACCGGTTTATTGGCTTGTATGTTTGTTCCCCACTTAATTAATTTTCTCATTTCCTATTGAACGGGTCGATAGGTAAAGGAGCTTTGAAAGGTATCTTTTATTTAATTTCTACAATCGTTAAAAAACATTTAATTGAGTATAAAAATTGCGGTCAACATAAAGTAGAAAAAGTAGCAATTAAAAAAATTATAGTAAAAATGGTAAATATGCTACGATGTTATGTGAGAACGATATGTAGGTTAAATACTATGTAATTAAGCGTATTAATTTAAATTAAATTAAGCCCTATTCAAATGGTTCTCGCTGCAAATCAGCGCTGTAGCTTCTCGGCTGCAGCATAACACTGAGCGGGGACCATTTCGGCAAACATTGCGTTGTTACGGTTGAACATTGAAGGTGCTCCTTTATCTTCTATACATTTTATATTACACTGTATAAACCTTTTTTAAGTGTAATAATGTTTGCTGAATAAAGTACTTTTATTATTATTATTAGTACATATCCATATAAAGGTTAAAAAAAAGTAAAACATTCGGTGTAAACATAAACAAAAATAAAATAGTTACAATTTCATAAAGAAACATTGGGGCCAATTCTGAGGCGATTTCACTAAATTCATCTTTTAACCTAATAATTTATTTTGATATTTTCACAAAAATAGTGTTACTGTGACTTAAATTTGTTAAAAAAATATTTTATATTGGTCCTGGTAAATATTTTGCTGTAATACGAGTATCAAATTGAAATTTTAATTTTACGGAGAAGTTTAACAAAAAAATTATCGATCAATGTAAAAAATGAAACATCATAGATTCAAATCTAGTCTTAACGTAAGTTTAGTTGACCTTTCAATGATTTATTATTAAAAATTGAAAATTATTATTGAAATCTTTATTGACAATATATATATAAACAATTTCACACACATATTGATAATAAATAAGTGCGAGACGAGACGCTATGACGGAAAGCGGTAATCGCTGTGAGGAAGACTTCCGGATGTAGTCGAAACACTTGCCGGAAACGACAAAAACACGATTAATTTGTTAATTTCCCGTTACACATCTATACCGGATATTGGATAAAAAATTAACATAAGTTTTAAATATAATATGTATTAATTATAGATTAATAACATATATATATGCAGACAGAGCGTCTCTAGAAACGCTTCGCTAAAAACCGTTCAACTTTAAATTTAATGAAAAAAAAACTGTTATGTAATTTTGTTACATTGCCTTTTATTGTAAATAAATATACATACGTGTTTCATCAATATGTACCTGAATAATATTACCATAATTATTACTAGTAACAACGCAAAATAGATTATTTTATTTTGCTATAAAAAATACGCTTCAGCCAGCAACCGATTGACCGCTTTGGGACGTTTTTCGGCACTCGGCACTCCATCTAAATGTATATATGTATATGATCTAAGGGAATTATATTATTTATATACCTTTCTCGAATGTGCGAGACAACTGGGAGGTCCTGATTACGATGATTGATTAATGAAAAGGGTCCGTGGCTTGAAAGGCTTAGAGGATACGATAAAATGTCAATTTACCGTGAACTCTATATATTACGCACGTAGGCACATATTAAATATTACACCATATAAATAATATAGGTGCTATCCCCTTTTTAATATTCTGGTATTGTAAATATCGAGTCAAATGCATTGTTGCATTATCATAAACAAATGTTACACTAAGAAAAAGGTTTTTATTTGTATTAGATTTTTGTCTGTATATTATGCAATATATTTGATAATTCAGAGCTGATAGTTTTTTTTAGGGTACCTGCAAAGAAAAAAATGGAACCCTTATAGAATCACTTCGTTGTCCGTCCGTCTGTAAAGACCCTTTTTCTTAGGAATCCGTGGAGGTATCAAATTGAAATTAATATCATATACGTAGATCTGCAATCTCTTAAAGTAGTGAAAAAATCAAGCTTTTAAATTGACACAATCGAAAGATACGGCCGTTTATGTTTTATTTATATCGCATATTTTGATATTCGTGGAGGGAATCAAAACCTACAGGGTACTTTCCGTTGACCTAAAATCATTAAATTTGGCAAGAAGCAATGTCATGTAGCACAAATAAAGGAAAAAAAATCCGAAAACCGTAAATTTGTAGTTATTTCATAAAAAAATTAACTTGATAATTTTGTACGGAACCCTCGTTGCGCCAGTCCGACTCGCACTTGACCGGCTTTTTTATCGAAAGTGTTTACTCCAATTTTAATCACATGTCAATATTGCCACATTAAAGTCGATTAAGGAAGATTGTCGAACACTTTAATTGTGTAAACACTAAGTAGTCAACACGCAAGTGAACCATTTTAAATGCAAAAAGAATACAAGAAATCGGTTTTATATTGACGAATATATTGTACATCTGTATTTTTATGTTATTAGACACATATCTAATATAATTTTACTTTTAATACTTCTAATAAAATTGTAACTAGGTGATGTTTGTACATGGGGGATATTTAAGAAAAATTTATAATAAGGGGTCTCAAGAAGACAAAGTCAAAACAATAATATAATAAATTACGTTTCTCACAGTTTTTTCTTGAAGATTTTCCTTCATAAGCCATTTAGAAACAGTCAAAGTTTTCCTGGACTTGAAATATCCTTTTAATGTAATCTAACTGCGTATGTGAAAAAAAAATTGGACAATACAAAATATTAATACTTATTGTACATTTATGACAGCAAAAAAAAATAATCTCACAAAGGCTCTATATAGCTCTCTTAATAAATACTATGAAAAAAAAAACAAAATAACCTTAATAGCTGACAAATTACACCGCACACGCTACACATATTTGCTTTTATTCACTCCTCAGCCAATTTGGGCGTACGCACTTTTTAGAAATTTGTCACAAAAAGTTGCCAACTTGCCCCTGGGGGCGGTCCGGACCGTGTCATTTGTTACCCGACCCTCCCCCAAAGGCTTCCCCTCAAGGGCTCGTAATTCTACCTACAAAGCCTTGCTGGGAATACCTAATGAGTAATGTCACGTAAATCGCGGCATTTATCCCTTATCTGCTTGATGACTTACCACACGCAATTGATGTACTTGATTGTACTTGGTTGGCTAGAATAAGTACTGTTGTTTATCTATACCTACTAATATTAAAAAGTGGAAAGATTGGTTAGTTTATTTACAATTGTAAACTCAAGAAGTACTTGATCGATCCTAAAATCCTTTCACATATAGAACGTATGAAACTGCATGATAGATGTATGGTCTAAAATATACTCGTATATACATAAGATAATACCGAAGTACAACAATGTCTATTGTCAGTCCTTTTTTAAAAATAATCAAACAATTTTTAATATTCGAATTTCTAATAATTATTTAAAATATTCTATATTTCTGATAGCTCATAATTCTACGACTGAATATTTTGCTACTTCTTCGTATTTTGCTTTAAAAATTTAATTTTTTTTTTGTTATCAAAATAAAATAGAATAATACAAAAAATACATTCATTTTGATTTATTTGCACATTAAATAAATCGATACGTCGTAATTTCTACCATCAGCATTACTATTACTATTAAAAGTAAAAAAAAAGTGCAACACACATAAAAGTATCAAGTTATGTAATTTGGGGTTACCCATATAAAAGCGTAAACACCTCAAATATGCAATGTCTACATTTACATAACATATAGTACAGCATTAAAATTCTGGCAGCGAGTACAGAGTATAATATAAAGTCATTATGTAAATGTTGCCAGCTTTTTGCTCAAAGTTTAGGTAATTTGGCTTTAAAGCAACGGCTTTTTATATGCGGATCATTTAAAATTACCCTGATGACATTTTTAATGGGCGAATGTGCTCAGTTTATTGCTCGTATACGTATCATACGATATCCATTGCCGAATAGGTACTGTTTAATGTACTGGAGTCATCGTTTAACGATGATGGGAAGTTGATGAAATTATACTTGATTTTATGGCGTTTTAATAGCCATTAGATTGTGTATATTATTAATCAATATTTCGTTTCTAGAATTTCGTCATAAATGGTTTGACAGTATTCTGTGATTTGACTTCGCGAATAAATAAGAAGGAAATTAAAAACGCGTTATTTATTATAAAGTAGATAAAATAATACTAAGAGAAAGCAATTAGAATTAAAGCCAAATTAATTTAATATTTATAGTTATTGATATTTAAATATTATATCAAACTGTATAACGGGATATTCATTAACTTATTATTATTGTTTCACTTCATCCGGAAGTAATCATAAATAAAAATGTTTAAAAAACAGTAACTTTACAACAATATTTTTCTTTTTATTTGGGTTTATCCAAATAATATAATTTATACTTTTATATAATAAATTTATGTAATATAACTATTATATTATTATTTATTTCTTGCTGTGAATTAATATTCATTATTTTATTAAACATATCTTTACATGAAAAGAAGTACGAAGTTTTACTTAGAAACTACAGTACAGAGTTCTTGAAAAAGGGCGTATTAAGGTTCCTTCAGGATTGGTGATGCGCACGTGACATTCCTATTGTTGCAGGTGTCCACAAGCTATGGTGACCGTTTACCATAAGATGAACTGTATACTTGTTTGCCACCTTTGTAATATAAAGATAATAAAAGTGACAAGACCACGTCATCTAAGCTGCTACTGCAGTAAACTATTATCATCAATCTGTACCTATCTATTATGTGCTGTGTATATGTATATATATATATGTATATATGTGCTGGATATAGGTCTTCCCCAATGCTTTCCAATTATGCGATCTTAGGCTTTTCGTACACTGGGGGTCACACATTATTGGTTCTTTGGATATATATATATATATATATAATCATATCCACCATTAATAGTCCACTGCTAAACTTAAGTCCCCTCCTCTCCCTTGGAGGATTTTGCCAGTAGTTACCACGCTTGGCAGGCGAATTGGCAACCGCAATGCTTTGGAGATGTTTTAAGAGGGACGCTGCTGCCCATCCTTCGCCCTTCCTCAGTCGCCTCTTACGACACCTACGGTCCACACGATTATATATCTACCTATATCTATACTAATGCTACAAAAGGGAAAGATTTATATTTTTGTATGTTTCCAACGAATAAACTCAAAAACTATTGGACCGATCTCAAAAATTCTTTCACAATTAGAATGCTTTATTATCCGTGAGTAACATAGGCTGCAGAATACTTTTGAAAACTTTAACTACCCGTGTGAAGCCGGGCCGGATTGCTAGTATAATATAAAACCATACCGAATCACCACAATAGCTATAGAAATATATGTGCCAATTGTTTTTTAGAATTACAACAATATTCGTGAAGGGAAGTCGCATGAATCATCTGTAACGGAGCACCCGCCCTCTGGTTCCCCTTTCTAATCTTCCAATACATGGGCCCTATGTACCTACGTTTATTTCTACAGGCCCAGGAGGTTCGGCGTAAATGGAATATTCATAAAAACACCCCGTTTACGGCCTTGTAAAGGGCCACATAAAAATTTAGAGGCAAAAAGCACGGTCCCTTTAGGCGCGCTCTTGGGATGGGCACAAAGTTTGTAATTGAATTTTTGCCTGAAGCCCGCAAAGGGCGTCCCTGCTTAATTTGCCGTACTCGGAAAAGGGTTTGTTGTGTGATGTAAGATGAGAACTGTAGCGGAAATGGTTACATCCAACAAAACATAAGTAATCGATAGTCTAAGTACATTTTACTGAATTACGACCTGATAGCCTGCATATCCCATTACTAAATTGTTAGTTTGTTAGGGTGAAAGGAATTGCTCTTGCGTACATACATATATGAAATGTATGTGTGTAATATACAGGGATTGTTCATTTCCCCCAATATAGGGCACATAGCACATAGCAGTATTACCTTACAATAAGTAACTTTTTTTTCGATATTAGGACAAGCAGTACCATGGACATAACAGAGTATACTGTTTCGAATATGATCCCCCCCTCCCCATGCGTTGCCATTCCTGAGGACTCAGGTATTATTCCACTGTACCCTGTAAATTCACTGCCATATCCCCACCCTTCAAACCCTTCGTGAACATTAGTTCAAGTTATTACAACAATGCTAGCCTCAATCTATACTATTATATGATTATCCATTAGTTATATCTGTATTAAATCTTTAGTATATATTACATACAGTTATTTATATATGTTTTGTTTAAAAGAATGGAAGATAAAAACATATTACGCTGACCCCAAATAATAATTGGAATAAGGGTAGGAAGATGGTGATGTTTTGTATTGCATGTGTTTTATGTATGTATAATTTTTGTAAGTACATTATTCTATACGTTTGCATCTTCATTCATCTTAAAATGTATTAATGTTGTTATGTAATATTTTTTTTATTTACTACTTTATTAGACCAATGCACTGCTATTTACTCTCTCTATTTAGCGTAACAGTTGCCTAGTAGAGAAAGCCATCAGGCATTAAGTCCGCCCTGTAGGGATAGTTTAATGTGTGCAAAAATATAAATAAATTAATAAATAAATATGTACCTTTAAGGCATTGTAATGGAAGCTAGAGAGATAAACATTCTATGAATGTTGTAAATAAAAATTTAAAATACTTATTTCTCATATACAAATTATACGACAAATCAATTGATTTCCGCCATCGCTACCTCCTATGACTTGCATCCATTCCGAAGGCACAATATATATTGTTGTAATCAAAAAGAAATATTCCATTTTTTATCCGCGTAAGGGTTGTTTGGCCCTACTTTTTGCAGCCTACGTGCTAAAATTTAATTCGGGCTTTCCGGATTATGTAAAAGGTCTACGTGTTAGATATATACCCTTTTATCTTCTCTCGAATTAAAATTATTTTTTCGTTTGCAAAAGCAGTACGTATTATGTGCTTTTATTTTATTGGTGCGTGTTTTTTCTAATTCGATTTTGAGCCTTGTGTTAATAAAAAATATGGGAAATACAATAAATAAATATATGTAGTATATGTTTACGACATTATCCTTTAGGAGCTAGTCAGAGATGTTTATAAACCATTTAACTATACTAGTTAATATATTTGATTATCTGGTAAAAAATGGTGTCAGAAGAGGAGCAATGTTATTTAAAAGGTTTTTTTTTATTGTTATTGGGCACTAATACAAATTATTTATCAATTTATTATATTTGTAAGTTCATAATACACTGCGCATGAGTCTAGTCATACCATATTTATTCATGTCTTGTTTATTTATCAACCAACTTCAAAAAGTGACAACATGTGGTCACCCCTGAAAACCATCGTACTGAATCCAAGGTGTATTTATCACGATGGGCTAACTAACTTGCTTTTTCATTCTCACCTATCATCCTTCACTGATGCCCCGCTAGCTTACACCGTTAGCGCAGGCAAGATAAGAATTCCATTATCATCCATTAAAAAAAAACCTCCACGTGGTTTCCCGTGGAAACCTTCAAATCGCAACACAGCTATGCAAACACAACGGCACGGCGGAAAAAAGAATGGGACAGAGCTACCCAAGCTTTTATATAAAGTCTCCTTCTCCTTCCTAAATAAATTATACTTACATAAATGCTTTTAAGTATCATTATATTGATACAATGTGTACAAGACCAGTAAATTACAGGCGTCCATTAGTCGTATTTGTCGACCGGTGTCCGGTTATTCTCAGCTTAAGTGTACTATCGCATTAATTAAATAGAAACCATGGGAAATTGGTAATGGACATTTGTAAAGACGGGCGCAGTGGAGTGCCTTAGTTTAATGGAATTAAATTTATATAACACAGAGGTCAGTAAGTAAGCCCTAAACGGTATGATTGGCAACCCTAGATATTTTTTTTTAAATTGTTGTTTTATTAACCGACTTAAAAAAGAAGAAGGTCCTTAATTCGATTTTATTTTTTATCTTTGTTACTTTAATACTGCCAGTTTTTTATATTTGTTACTTTATAACTCTGTCGGTTCTAAACCAATTTGGAAAATTCTTTTTTTATCTGAAAGGATATACTTACAGATTGGTCTCGTAGATATTTTATCAAAATCAGTTTTGTAGTTTAGTTTTTAGATCCAAATAACTAGGTTTGTCACAACTGAAATTAGTTTTTTTCATGGGAAATAATCCTTAATTATAGTTTATTTAAAGTAAATACTATACATGTAAGGAGATTGAAAAAAATGTCTTTATTACACAGTTAGTATTACCTTAAGATTTTCTTTTATATTAGTAAAATTATTGTGATTAAACATATAATACCATATCAGCTGTTAACTGCCCACTGCTGATCATAGGCCTCCCCCATACGAGGGATTTTGCCAGTAATTGTCACGCTTGGCAGGCGGGCTGGCAACAGCAGTTAGGCTTTGGTGATGTTTTAAGAGAGCTGCTGCTGCCCATACCTCGATAGTTAAAATCCCTTAGTCACCTTTAATAACACCCACGGGAAAGAAAGGGATAGCCTAATTAATCTATGCGGGGACAAAACGGCGATTAATTAATTATTAAATTTAATATTAATTTTAATAATAATTTTAGTATACATGAGTTAAAATTAAATATACATATATGTAGATAAATCCTTTACAAATAGGTATGTATTTACCTCATACCACCGATTCGTTATTCAAATAATCTTACTTAGATCCAAACAACAAGCAATGTCCGGAACCCTGCTCAAATTCTGTCGCAGCCTTCTCTTTTGCAGCCGTCCACCATACCTAGACCCCCCCCCCCCTTAAATGTCTCTACTTATCAAAAGCTAAACTGTGAAATGAGGGAGGTCAGGTAGAGATGGTCTATGTCGATGATTATCTAGAGTCGTTGTCAAAGTGAATAATTGGGTTTTAATTCGACATACGATGGGCTTTAGTAGGCATTAATATTTCAAAATTATGTATATCTAAAGCAGGTCTGGGTTATTATATGAGTGTAAAGGTATTTTAATTATAGGGGGGCAAGGGATTGTTAGCATTGGAGTTTGACAGCCCCATTGCTAGCAATATGCCTTATTAAGTCGACCTCCACGTGGTTCCCCCTGGAAATCATCGTGAACAATTCTTGTGGAATTCGTCACGATGGGCTAACTGACCTACTTCATCCCCACCTATCATCCTTCACTGGTGCCCCGCCGGTGTATACTGATAGGGCGGGTGTGGTTACCATTCCGTTATCATCCATTAAAAAAAAAGGTATTTTAAAGAAAAAAATGTTTATGGATTAAGTTTGGGTAGACAATGTTTACCATTATTTACAACATTACAACCATACATTGATTGAATTTTTTTGTCATTGATGACAGAATAATAAAAGATTGTCTCTCAAAAAAAAAACCGATTTCAGTTGTAACAAAACCAGTTATTTTTGTCTAAAAATGAAATTACTGAATCGATTTTGATTGAATTTCTACGGGGCCAAACTGTAACTATATCTTTTTAGGTGAATACAATAATAATGCAATTTAATTTAAAGCTGACGGAGTTATGAGGTAACAAATATAAAAAAATACAACAGAGTTAAAAAGCTCTTTCTTTTTGAAGTCGGTTAAAGCGTTTATATATAGGCCATATAAGTCATTTATCTAATATAAATGTATATAAATATAATTAATTTCAATTGGCTTTTTATTTAGATATTCGAAAAACGATATTTAATATATTCCTTTGATATTGTAACTACAATATATTGATATTATTATATATAATATATATTTCCCGTGTGGTCCCGGCATAGAATAGATCACCCCTTTCTTTCCCGCGGGTGTCGTTAGAGGCGACTAAGGAAGGGCAAGGGATGGACAACAGCGTCCCTCTTAAAATAATTCCAAAGCTTAACTGCGGTTGTGAATCCACCTTCCAAGCGTGGCAACTAATGGCAAAACCACCCTCTGGGGAGGCTTATGTTCAGCAAGGAACAGTTAAAGGCTGATATGGTGATGATGATGATATATTTTCCATTACTATTATGGATATAATACTTATATATCTAAACGATCGAATCAACAGGCTATACACATTAAAAGACAAATCATAAATAAAAATATATCTGTAAATAATAAAATCAAATCTAGCGATACAATTTCCAAACATCTTTCCTCAAGAAAAACTATAAAATAGAAAAAATTTTATACAATTTTGATAGTTAAAAAGTTTCTTTGTTTCAACTTCTTTTTTATTTTTTTTTTATGAAACTTAGAATGGCAAACAAGCTGACGGCAAATGGTAACCGTCGCCGTACCATGCATGCATGTAGCAGTGGACATAACAGAGTATACTGTTTCGCCCATTATACCTACCCCCCCATGCGTTGCCATTCCTGAGTACTCAGGTGTTATTCCTCTGTACACTGTAAATTCACTATCATATCTCACCGTTCAAATCAAAATACAGCCATGCAAACATAACTGCTTCATGGTAGAAACACGAATAATACATATATATGAAATAAATTGATAGGTATAAAAAGAAAAGAATACAAACAATTTACAAAATATTAAAATAGTTAATAATTTTTAATACAAATAATTAAAAATTCATACTCTGTCCAGGGAACAGACCACTATTTCTTAACAGTATACTTGCAACGATATTTGATTAATATATGTTTAATTAATTAATCTAATTAATGAAAGTTAATTTGTGATTATCTACTTGCAGCCTTTACATCCTTTCGCCTCTGAGCCATACACTTCACTGATATTAGACATTTTCCGTAGCTTTTTTTAATTTGAGAACAAATATTAAAAAAATAAAGCCGTATCACGCAAACTCAGTACGGCACGCCTCATTAAAATTCTTTTGTGAAAATGAAACCCTCAACGAAAATAGAAAACCTAAATCGCATGTTTTTATAACGGATACGTAAACCAAAACATCATGGTGTGGAGGGAATTAAAAAGCCCCATTAATTAATTCCCCAAACAAAGACCACCCCGTACCTATATCTACAGGGTGAAGTCTATATCGTTAGCATCCCTTTTAGGGAGTGTTCTATCAGTGGAACTGAACATTTCTCGTAAAGATTTCTCTTTCTTTCCATCAGGTGGGCCGTCAGCTTCTTTGTCATTCTAAGTTGTATAAAAAAAAGAAGAAACATTCATGGAGGTACAACAAGAAGATTTAAGCATATCAAATAACACAGTGTGTTAAGGCTCGCGCTCGCGTCACAACCGCTCCTGATTAAGGATCACGATTGGATCCCGTAACTAGTCAAATAAAATAGTATGTCCAGCTGTCGAGATAATATGGAAACTTGGATTACTTTTTTTTTACTCGCTACTTCGTATGTGTGGATTTTAGAATCAAATCAAATCTTATTTATTTACCAGTCATAAAAATAAAATATTACAAAAATATATGTACTCACGATGTCATAGTATACATGCATACGCGATGCATATGCAGCAGACCATAGGGATATGCAAATATTAAGAGGAAAATTGTTTTACAGTTAGTGTCCACATTACATTACATTACATTAAATATTACATTAAGTAGGAAAATTAATAGAATAGACTACTTCAAAATGGCGTATAAAGATGAAATACACCAGATTGTAAGTTAAATGTTCAAAAACACAATAATAAGAACGTTCAATTTGGTACAGTAGTTTTTGTGCGATGCCGAAAAAAAACATACAAACAGGTAGACAGACAAAATTTCTATTATATTTCATATATATATATATATATATATATATATATATATATATATATATATATATATATATATATATATATTTCTCAAATATTTGCCACGTACACACATCACCTGGTTACAATTTTATTATATTAGTATGATTATAACGTAGGATTATTTAACAAGAGCGTATTAAAGTTTCTTAAAGGTCAGCAACGCGTGTGTGACAACCCTAGTGTAACAGGCGTCCATAAGCTATAATAACCCCGTTTAACATCAAACTGGCCGTATGCTTGTTTGCTACTATAGTAATATAAAAAAATTTAATAAGCTTAATTAATTACCTTAATTAAAGTAATTAGCTTAAGCTTATTAACTTGAAGATATTTATAAAAAAAATCAATCATGTAAAGGTAATTAAAACCTACAAAATAATAATAAAATTATCAATCAGCGCTACAAAAAAAAAACGCCCTTATATTCGTCCTTACATTCCTTATTCCTTAGATTCCTTTATCAATTTACAATTACAAAGTATACATATAACATATCTCTACTTTGTGAATAAAACCATATAACTAAGTAACATACATAAGCAAATATGCAACAACAAAGTTATTTATACGGCAAAGAACACGAGTAAGACAAGAGAAAAATGCAAATAGGAAAATAACCACGCCTCCCTTTAAGGGGAAGTTTTTTGAAAATGTTTACGTAACTTTTCCTTATTTCAATTCTAATTATTATTTATAAAACTTGTTTAATTTTTTAATTTTCATAGATATTGGATAATATCTATTGAAAATGTCAAACATAACTATCTTATATATTGGGTGTATATGTGTATATCGTATAGTTTATTATATTTATAACAACATGCTTTCTAATTGCATTGGGTTGACTGGAAGTGATCTCTGACAGAGATAAGTCCACTCTTGCTCACAATATTTATAAATGCATTAACAATATAATTTACAAGTGCAATAAAGAATATATCTATATTTAAATACCGTGGATGTCGTAAGAGGCAATTAATTGAACTTAATTGTTTTATTGAGCATTTTGAAAATATTGTAAAACTGTAAGTTTTTTTATTATAATTCGTGTTTTTTATTATTGCATTTTTTTTTTACTTATATCTAATAAGTTCTATGTGCTCTTTAATCTTTTGGCTTGATTTCAAATTTAGTAATAATATGTAATAAATGGTATATTAATTTATGTGATAAATATCTGTACCTAGTGTTGTTTGTCTATCCCGTGATGCCACTCATAAAAGTTTAATTTTTTTTTTCGAAATTACATATAAAGTGATTATCTCATACAATCCCAGTGGAGATAACCGATTCTCCTTATCAGCCATAACAGAAAAGTTACAAATTGCCCCGCCGTCCCCTTAATAGTCCCAAGTGGCCGCACTCTCGCCCGGTGTCCCCGGCGAGGGAGGCACGCACATGCGTATTCCGCCCGCCCCCATTTTACCTAAGCTAACCTTCCATTTTGTTTTTGCGTCTCATTTGCATTTTGGATCGTTCTTTTATCAAATAATCTTTTCTATAGATTAAATAATTGTATAATGCTAGCTTACTGGTAATTAGTATCTAAAAATAAATGTGTAATATACATATATATGTTTTATATATTATATATTTTTTCTTAATTTACTCGTATCATAAACTGAATATTTTACCTTTACCTTATTGAAACTATGTAAAACTTATTAACGGAAAATATAGTTTTCATTTTTACGATACTCAAGTGTTTTTTGTAATAGATGATAATGGAATGATAGCTCCACCTGCATTAACGGTATACGTTGGCGGGGCATTAGTGATGGATGGTAGGTGATAATGAAAAGACAGGTCAGTTAGCACATCGTGACGAAGTCAGCTAGAATTGACCACGATGGTTTCCAGGGGGACCGCGTGGAGGTCGACCTGATAGGGTGTATTGCTAGCAATGGGTCAGTTAAACCCTATTACTAACAATTCCTTTCCCCCCTGTAAAGGCAAGTCAGTTAGTCCATGGTGACGAATTCAACGATAAATTAGTCACGATAGTTTCCAGGGGAAACCGCGTGGAGGTCGACCTGATAGGGTATTGATAGCTTTGATAGATTGGGGACTAACCTCCCCATTACTAACCATTTCTTCTTTTCATTTATTGATGGCATATTGCTATAATGGGAATAGTAGTCCGCATTACTAACAATCCCTTCCCTCTCCTCCACGTTACTCAAATATCATACAGTACAGCAAATAAGCTAACTGTCCACCTGATAACCGTCGCCTATAGATATGAACAGCAACATGGATAGCACAGAATACATATATTGTGTTAGATACTTCTGATTCAATGCTGATAATTGTACTTTAAAGAATAGCATTATATCTTTATACCAGAAGGAGACTGTACAAAAGTCGTTTGCTTGGGCACCTCTGTCCTATTCGTGTTTCAAAAAGCAGTTGTGTTTGCATGGCTGTGTTTCGCTTTAAAGGGTGAGATATGACAGTGAATTTACAGGGTACAGAGGAATAACACCTGAGTCCTCAGGAATGGCAACGAATGGGGAGTAACATGGGCGAAACAGTAAATTCTGTTATGTCCATAGTACTGCTCATGTCTATAGACGACGGTTACTACTTTCCATCAGGTGGGTCGTCAGCTTGTTTGCTATTCTAAATTGCAAAAAAAAAACCGCACAGAGTAGATATACTGTGTTAAATACTTTTGATTCTATGCTGATAACTGTACTGTGCTATTTTTTAGAATAACATTATATTTTTATACAGAGTGAAACCGAAATTGTTAGCGATACGTGAAACTAAAAATCTACACTCCTTGTAAAAGATATTATTCTCTTTGAATCTACACACGCTATAGAAGATTTTTTTTCAGTTGATCGTATTCATAGACCATATTGTCTCTGTGTTCGCTCAGGATAGTGTGGTCACAGTCGTGTTGTAATAAAAAAAAATATTAGTAATAGAAATTTCGTAAAACAAGAATTCAAAAATGATGAAAATTTTGAGTCTCCCATACTAACTCAACAGCAGTACTCGTCGTATTTGTATGGGAGGGTCAACATTTTTATTTAATATAACTACATACATATATAGATAGCCGTGTGGTCCCGGGGGGAAAGGGATTGTTAGTAATGAAGTTAAAGAGCCCCATTACTGACAATATACTCTGTCAGGTCGACCTCCATGTGGTTCCTTCTGGAAACCATCGTGGCAAATTCTAGTTAAATTCATCAGGATGGGCTAACTGACCCTTCATCCTCATCCTCATCAGTCATGTATCACTGGTGCCCCGCCTGTGTAAACCGATGGTACAGACGGGGTTACCATACCATTGTCACCCAATAAAATAAAAGAAAAATCCATGTGGCATAGAATAGGCCACCCCTTCATTTTCCGTGGATGTCGTAAGAGGCGACTAAGAGAACGTAAAGGTCGAGCGATGAGCAGCAACGTCTCCTTCTTTCCCAAAACATCTCCAAGGCCTAACTGTAATTCCCAACTACTTGCCAAGCTTGGCAACTACCGGAATAACCCTCTAATAGAGTAAGGCCTATGATCTACAGTAGACATTTAACGGCTGATATGGTATGGTATACATATATAGAGAGTAATTAGTAATTGCCAATTAAACAAAACACATTAAGAAATTTTATTTATTTCATTTTCAGACGCAGAGGCTTCATTAGCTGAGACCATCTTTTAGCTTCGCAGCGAAAATAAGGTGAAACTTCATTAAACATATTTTGTTTAAATAAATTTCATTCCACTTCAGCTTGCATTATTATATACTATTAACATTTGATGTAGAGGATTGCTCACTATCAATCTCTCTTCTGAATAACACCTAATTTAATATAACATGCAATAAATTATTAACTACTAAATTATTGTTACTTAATGTCGGTAAACGTTATTGTTTTTTGGGAGAATTCGAAAATATTAAGTAACACTTACATAATTATGATATTATTTACAAAATTACGTAATTTGTACTTTATTATTAAATAGTACTGACATTGAATTGAATCTAATTTATTGTTATCGATTGATTTTTTAACATATTATTATGATTTTTAAATTTATTTTTTTTTATTTTTCAATTACTTATCTATATATATATATATATATATATATATATATATATATATATATATATATATATATATATATATATATATATATATATATATATATATATATATATATATATATATATATATATAGGTTATTTATACATCAATGTAATTAACGTGTATCATTTACATTTACGCGTATATCAAATATTAGGATTTTATTATTATTAATCGAATGAATAATTGATGTAATGTTAAGTAAGCTTGTAGCCAATAATGAATTTGCAAGTATTAGACTATAAGACGAACATTTGTACTTTACAATAAATCAATATCTGTAAAAACAATGTTCTGGCAAATAAATCTATCTATCTATCTATCATAAACTTACAGAATGAATTCGCCTTTGAAACAGTTTCAAACTATTTTACCATTATTGTTACAAACCGTATAGTTAACTTCGCTTGTGACTGAAACTGTTTAATACTCGTATTATATCCCAAAAAATTGTTAGTTTCATTCAATTTTAAATATAAATTGTAAGCAATGGAGTTAAATAATCGAGTACCAAAATCAGCATACTTCTGTTTTAATACAAGAACTGTAGACAGTTTTCATTTTATTTCTTTCCTTTCTTAATTTTATGGGTTTCAGCAATTTGATTGAAAGTAATCTAGATTAAAATAATTGAAGAATTACAGTGAAAATACACTGTCTGGATAGCAGAGAGATGTGAGTTCCAATCCTATCGGATCGAGTTATCAAAAGGTACTTTTTTGGCAAACGCAGTTAGGCCTTGACGATGTTTTAAGAAGGACGCTGCTGCCCATTCCTCGACCATTAAATTCTTCGCTTCTTACGAGATAAACAGGAAAGGAAAAAGTGGCTTATTCTATGCCGGGACCAAACAACAAAAAATGTATTCTTTTTTAAATTTTATGCTACTTAGAATGGCAGACAAGCTGATAACCTGCCTGATGGAAAATGGTAACGGTTGGCCTATATACATGATAAGCACTATGAACATCGCAGAGTACACTGTGACCATGGTGTTATGTCTACCGCTTGTACAACGGATTATGCTCAGAGGAATTATTCAATATGATGCCTACGACCACTTTCTATTATCGTACGGCTCGTCATCGTCAGGGAGCTCACCCCCATACCCTACAGCCTAAATGGTCGCGTACAACGCGGTTTCAGAGATGTTTTCTCCTACGAACACTCAGGTTATGGAATGAGCTCCCTGCCGAGGTTTTCCCAAGAGACTACAGCATGGGGTGCTTCAAAAGGGGGTAAAGAGGTTTCTTCAGGGTCGGCAACGCGCGCGTAATACCTCTGGTATTGCAGGCGTTCATAGGCTACGGTAACCGCTTACCATCAGGTGGGCCGTATGCTTGTTTGCCACCTCAGTGGTATAAAAAAAAATATCTGCGTACACTGCAATTTCACTGGTATTATCCCACACTTTAATCTGATGATCTGAGTACAGCACTGAGTAATGCAAGGACAACTGCTTCGCGGCAAAAATACGGACGCAGGTACCCATACAAATGACTTTTATCCAAAATCTCCCCCCAGTGTCCCTATCAAATTAATCATCATCATCAGTAGAAAAAATCAAAAACGTATTCCACCACTTTCAACACTTTTTTTTCGTTATTCTGAACTTTATGCCTATGAGAATAAGGCGATGAAGTGCAAGATACGTAATACGATTAAATTATGGTGGCCGATGCAGGCATGAAGCTGCAATCCATCATCGTGACATTTCTATTTATCTTGATGAGCCCCTCACTTCCGATACTAATAGCTTTTGTTTTTTTTTTTGTTTGAGTTTGCATAAAAATTAAAGCTTAATAAACAGGAAACGTCAGAACAAAACATATATAATTATTTAATATTTTGTTGTCAAAATTTTATAAAATACTTAATAGATAAATAATAGATACTCCATGTTTCATCTTATTTATCATTTGGAAAAAAAAACTGTTTAGTTTTATGAGTGGGTTCAATACTATATTTATTTATTCATAGGAAAACCAGGGCTACACTAGAACAAAAAGATACAGTTTAAGATCACAAACCAAGCCACTAATAGGTTTTCACAAGTAGCAACAATATAGATAAAAGGCGCTGCACACAAAGTAACAAAAATAGGAATTAACATAATAATAATACTTATAATTAACGTCATTTAAAGAAAAAAGTCTATTATATAATAGTATCTATATTTCATCGTATCGTATTATCTGTCCACTGCTGTCCACCAATTTATAACATCGAAAAGAAGAACCCGCCCGTAGTGAATATAGATACCTGACTGGTATAGGCGATATCACAACGGGTGGTCATCGATGTTAAGAAAAAATCGATATATAGATATCAGATATTATTCATTACAATTAATATCCAAGCATCAATTGTGCCTAGTTAATTTAAGTCACAACTACATAACCGAAATCCATGATATAAGCTTAATTAAAAAATTGAGCAATAAATACTCGTATGTGTGTTTTTTTATTAAAACATTGTAAGTCACTTCCCATAGGAAAACAAGAAAATATACTATTAGTTAGGTATTTAATATTTCTCTAGATATCGGAATACGTAATGCCCGTTATTTATAGTGAATATAACGCATAATGAATCCAATTTCAACATTTTATACAACTCTTACATAATAGCTGACTGTCGTGCTTTGTTTGCGCCAATCCCAGTCCATTTCGTACGCGCCATAAGTTCTCATAACAAAATAGATTTTATTGCGCTTGCCACCACCAAGACAAATGAGAAATACACAATATCTACCCTATTTACCTAGCTTTGTCCCACACCAGCCCGCAAAACTGTTCACTTCTTTCCTACAATGAGCCAATAACGCACAAAAACAACCTTTATTCTGTTCAGACAAAGTTATTTTTTGGAGAGCAAATCGTGCCATTTCAAAACTCGGAGCTGCTTTCTTTACATACTCTATGTTCGTAATGTTGTCGACAATAAATCCGAACTTTATGGACCACGGAATAAAGTATGGTTTTCTACAGCAATAACTACTGCAGTATCGCCATTTTGGATTGATGGTAGCGGTCAAAATTTATTGCGCATAAATGTACCTCCGGCTAACCCGGGTGTTAGAGGGTGGAGGGAGTAGGCTTAAAAATCGAGGTGAGGGGAGCAGGGGTGCGTTTTTAGCATTCGCAGCGCGTCGGCCTATTCGGGGTGTTGATGTCTGCCAGGAACGGATTAGGTTTATTCATTAAGGAATTATACACAATAAATTACAATAAATTTATAGATTGTTGCTGTCTTTATCGCGTTACAGCAAGATCATGATGAGAGCTGATATGGTAGCAGTTTAGCAGTATAAAACTACATAAAGATTTTTTTAAATGGAAATCAGAGTAATATCTAATCAGTGACTTTCTCATCATACAAATCTTTCATTTCTTCATTTTTAGCTTTCTTTATTTCTGTGTCTGATATATTCTATCTACTTCAATTAATATTTTGCAGAACAAACAACTGAACTACATAAAAAACAAAACATAAACTAAATGCAAATTCAACATAAACTATATTTATCATCGTAAATATCCTACTTAATCCTGAATAAAGCAGCGAAAGCTCATTAGCCATTCATTCATTAATAATGTTTGACGTACCCAGATTTATGCAAAATATTGTTTCATAATTCTTTTTTTTTTTATTTTGACAACTGCATGCAGCATCTGAAATTGTTTAAAATAAGAGTTACAAAGGATTCAATTTTACGGATAGAACATTATCTTAAAAGGATGCTAAATATTGTCTAACTACGTAAATACGTTAATTGTTTTGTACGCTATTTATTTGCTAATTCTAAAAGTTTCTTCTTCTGTAAGCATACACTATTTTAATATAAAATATATTTAATTTATACAAATGTCGTTATAATGTTTTAGGTTGCTTTAAACATTAACTTCTAGTACAAGTTTGAACGTCATAAATGTAAAATAGCTACTATATATACAATATATAATATTTTTGGATCACACAAATTAATATATAGTCTATGTTACGCACTCATACTTATGTTTATTATAGACAAAAGAAATTTTAAATCGGTTAAGTAGTTTTTGACTTTATCTATTACGAATAAACAATCAAAGTTTCCTCATTATAATGTCAGTATAGATTAGGTTAATACAAAATTATATCTATTTAATATGTGATTAATTTCATTCCAGGCGCAGAAGTACCTACTGATGATCATCTGGTAGTATATCCAATCATTGAAAGGTAACTAACAAACTATATATTATAAATATTACAAATTAAACTATTAACGGCACAGGATTATAAATGCAGCTCTATTATGCAATATATTAGTATTATTATTATCTAACCTCGTATGGATAAATGCAGTGTAGGACAACTCCCCACTAGATGGAATGACGACTTAAAATATCTATTGTATGGAGTCAGTGGATGCAGGTAACTCAGGTCTGTTACTTATGATCTATCTATGGGGTATGTTCTACAGTACACATATAATGGCTGATATGATGATTATTATTATCTAAAAATTTATAATACAACAGTATATTACGATACGTAAAAAATTTTGTTTCCATTTCTAAATGGTCAAATTGTTGTTTTGAATTCAACCCAAATGCGGCCCTGTAACGCGTCTAACCAGCACCCACTCGACCTCTACGCACATCTCACTCGCACAAACTCCAAAAAGAACTCTCCGTCGCTTTCCACCCTTTGCTTAAATTATTGCACCTCCACACGTAGTGGAGGATCGAGCCTATCTGTATTGAACTTGACAACAGTAATCTGCACTTTAATCCTTATACATTACAGTCGAAATTAAAACAAACATTGCAAATGTAAGAGTGAATTTCTCCAAAGAACGCACAGTTCAGCTGTTGATCTGATACCATTAGATACTGATCTAACTTTTGTATCACGAGGACACTGAAACCCGTTCTAATTCCATTGATTAAAATTCAAATTTACTTGCTCAGTTCAGGGTAAATTCCGCCTTTTAAGAATAAAAGAGTATTAACGTACGAGGCCTGAGTACAAAGGCGGTGGACAAAAAAAGACTGCCCGTGGAATGGGGGAAGGTGGCAGAGTAGGTGGGGTGGGGATAAGAGTAGTCGTCATACACGAGGGGACAACTCTCACTTCTCTGATAGAATTTCAGATCGAAAGACGTTTCACTTTGCAGTTTGATAATACTAGGAAAGGCACAGTTTTTATTTATCACCAGCTGCCTCGGTTCTCCAATTTTTTTTTTAATTAAATGCAAAATTATTTACTGAGAATGTAGCTTTCTATAGGTGAAAGTATTTTTAAAATTGGTTAAATACTTTTTGAGTTTATCAACTATAAACATAAGATCAAATCTTTCTTGTTTATAATATTACAGTTTAAATGTTTTATTTATTTAAATTAATATTATAAACCATTCGTACTTCTATTATAGTAGTCGACTACACTACCTCTACTGTATATTTATAATACTAGGGAGACTTTGTACAAAAGTCGATTGCTTGGGTACCTCTGTTCCATTCGTGTTTCAACCGTAAAGCAGTTGTGTTTGCATAGCTGTGTTTCGGTTTGAAGGGTGGGATATGGCGTGAATTTACTGGGTACGGAGGAATAACACCTGAGTCCTCAGGAATGGCAACGCATGGAGGGTATCATGGGTGAAACAGTATACTCTGTTATTTCCATAGTACTGCTCATGTCTATAGGCGACGGTTACCACTTTCCATCAGGTGGGCCGTCAGCTTGTTTGTCATTCTAAGTTATATAAAAAAAAGATAAAAATTCGTAGCTATAATAAGTATCTACATATATTACTCTTCCTCATCCAAAGGTATCCTGGAAGTGATCGCTCATAGCGATAAGGCCACCTATTATTTTCTTAGTATAATATTTTCTTGTAATTATTTGTATTTATTATAAATTTACTGTTGTCATCTTATGGAGGAAACAATAAAGAGTATTTTTCTAAAATAGATATCTTATAATCATCATCTTCATATCAGCCATTATGGGTCCACTGTTCAACATAAGCCTCCTCCATAGACTGTCATAAGGAATGAAGCCGTTCCTAATGACAGTTTACCATTGGGAGGATTTTGGCAGTAGTTGCCACGCTTGGCAGGTGGCAACCGCTGTTTGACTTTTGGTGATATTTTAAGAGAGACGCTGCTGTCCAGTCCTCGGTCATTAAATTCTCTTAGTCGCCTCTTACAACACCCAAAGGAAAAGAAGAAGTGGCCTCGGAGTGGTATCTCAGGAAATTTATAATTATATTGAAATAACTATTATATCACGGTTTATTTAAAAAAAGAACTACTAATAGGTATTTTTGTAATTTTCAACCGATTTCAAAAATAAGAAATTTCTCAATTTTATTGTATTTTATTTATATTTGTTACCTAATACCTGTGGGTTTCGTAAGAGGCGATTAAAGGAGATTATGGTGGAGAGATGAACAGCAGCGTCCCTCTCAAAACGTCACCAAAAGTCAAACTGCGATTGCCAACCCGCCTGCCAACTGTGGCAACTACTGATAAACCCCCCTTTTGGGGGAGCCTATGTTCAGCAGTGGACATTTAACGGCTGATACAACAACAATATAATAATAGAGTTTCAATTGAAATTACTAAATCATTAAATGTAATGTATGAAATTAGGGAGATATGTTATAGTTGTCTTATATTATAATTAATAATAATAATAATAATATATTATAATTGCAATTACAAAACTAATCAATGTAATGAATAAAATTGCCAAGATATTTTTTTTTATAGCAGATTAGAATGGCAAACAAGCTGACGGCCCACCTGATGGAAAGTGATAAACGTCGCTTATAGACATGAGCAGCATCATCGACTTAACAGAGTATACTGTTTCAGCTATGATACCCCCCATGCGTTGCCATTCCTGAGGACTCAGGTATTAGTCTTCTGTACCCTGTAAATTCCCTGCCAAATCCAACCTTTCGAACCGAAACACAGCCATGCAAGCACAACTGCTTCACGGTAGAAACACGTATGGGACAGAGGTACCCTAGCAAACGACTTTTGTATAAAGTCTCCCTCTAGTGACATTTAACATGTTATAACCAAATTTTACTATTAATAAATTCTACTTACATCACATTAATTTAATTTGTAATATACGTAGATTTATTTATATTACTTGCAGTACACTAATAATAATAGACATAGATAGACATACACAGTAAAAGGAGATAAAAAATACATAAAAGAAGTAACAAATTTTTCCTTTCATGCGTATGCCATGGTAACACAAAATGGTCACAACTTAGTTTATTGTTTTGCCCTCAAAAGAGCAAAATAAAATAAACATGTAATTGGATTACATGTTTAATAATTACAAAGAACGTAAAACAACAAACAGATCTATTTATTTTATTTTAATGTTATCATACATTTATTAGAATAAAAATGAAGAAAAAATAAAAACAAAACGCAAGCAAAAAATTTAAAGCTAGTAAAATATAAGGTCTATTACACATAAGTGTCACAGGTACAGTCGGCAGAACAAAAAGCTCGGAGACAGGCCTGTATCAGATGGGCGTAATTTTTCATTACATTACCATAGGATAGTCATGCGCGCGTGAAGATAAAACCTCGTCCGTGAGCCCGGTACTGCGAGATTGCGACGCAGAAACGATACGGACTAAAAAATAAAATAACACTTTTTAAAAATAAAAAAAAAAAACAACCCAAATAGTATTCATATGCACACCGTACTTATTGGATTTGTCTTTGCCCAGTATATTGGTAGAAAATTATGATAAAAAAAACTTTTTAATAAATTCAACAAAAGATTTTTTTCATATTTGGCATTTTTTACGTGATTTATTTTTAGAGAATTAAACGTAGAGTTGTATCATTTATTCTGTGTTTATATATTATATTACCCACCAGATCCAACTTGAAAAATAATATTTTAAAATAAATACAAACGGTACACGGATTTTAAATAGTAAAATGTAAAAATAGAATATTTGATTATAGATAAAAATGCATTAAAACGATAGCAGTTTATAAAAAAAAATTAAACTGTGAAACATTATTTATCATCATCATCATCAGCCATTATTCGTCCATTGCTGAATAGAAACCTCCCCCATAGACTTGTCCAAGGGTCGGTACAAGGCAAACGTTCTCGGGGTAGATCACCAACGTTATAGACTGACCTCATCAAAACGGCCACACAGCAGTCTATTGTGGAACGCTCACGCTCGGCTGTGAGCAGAAGTAGATGGAGACGCATTGCGTGGACCTCAATCGCGAGGAAGGGCCTCGTCGACGATCCACTATCGTCATAAAAGCCACGACCACTCTGTCAAGAGTGTACGACTGAAGAGAGAGAAATAGCATATTAATAATGAAGTAAATTT
Source organism: Galleria mellonella (assembly GCF_026898425.1). Taxonomy (NCBI): domain Eukaryota; kingdom Metazoa; phylum Arthropoda; class Insecta; order Lepidoptera; family Pyralidae; genus Galleria; species Galleria mellonella. The sequence goes on from NW_026442138.1 coordinate 10,558,903, forward strand.
TTCCACTATTAAATTTAATCAGATTTTTTTTTTGTTACCGCGAATAAACTGTCTAACCATCTAATTTAATGCAACTATTACGTTAACTCATAAACATATATATATATATATATATATATATATATATATATATATATATATATATATAAGCATCAATATTATATCTCATTATTTACATTTTCTGATAATTAGAATATCTCCTACTATAGGCGACGGTTACCACTTTCCATCAGGTGGGCCGTCAGCTTGATAGTTTAGAGGCTCGACATACCAGAGGGAGACTTTGTACAAAAGTCGATTGCTTGGGTACCTCTGTCCCATTCGTGTTTCAACCGTGAAGCAGCTGTGTTTGCATGGCTTTGTTTCGGTTTGAAGGGTGGGATATGGCGTGAATTTACTGGATACGGAGGAATAACACCTGAGTCCTCAGGAATGGCAACGCATCATGGGCGAAACAGTATACTCTGTTATGTCCATGGTACTGCTCATGTCTATAGGCGACGGTTACAACTTTCCATCAGGTGGGCCATCAGCTTGTTTGCCATTCTAAGTTATATTAAAAAAAAAATTAAAATATTACAGCGAATAGTAGAGTGGTATGCCCACTGATTGCTGGATAAAGCTCTCTTGCCATATACATATATAGAAGAGAATATTTGCCATTGATTAGTATAGGGCGGCTTGAAAATAGTTTTATCTTAAATTTTCCTTACCTGCAATTTATAATAGCAATATGCTATAAAAATTTTTTTAGTAAATTTGTCATTTTTTTTTAAACTTTAAAACTAACGTATATGATACAAAATATTACGTTTTTATAAAAAAGAAAAAGGGCTGTATGCTGTAGCATGTAATTTTATATCACATGCAAGTATGCATTACTTATTACATTATTTTGACTCTTGTATTTTGTTAATGAAACAAGGAATATAAAAAATTAGAGAAAAAAAAATAAAAAAATAATGCTTCTCGTCGCATGGTACAGGGTGGCTGGGTGTAAAGTTCCCTTAGGAAATTAATAGTCGAGTCCGGGACCCTTCGTCGGGCCGTCCGCATGATTCCGACATTTGCCACTAGGTGGCGAACATTGCACCATACACAAGTATTCCCAGTAAATGCTTATTTTGAACAAAAAAATATATTTTGTTTTTAGAACAGAATATTACTTAAATAAAATATATATTATACATTTTTAATCCTTTTTTATTCCTTTTTAAAAAAAAATTTGGAAAATAAAAACATATCAAATTACAAATACTAAAAATCTATCTATCTATACTTATATAAAATGTAGCGGATAATATGATAGTGCGTACCGTAGACAATACATGTAGCATAGAAAAAAAATGCAGTTATGTCTATAATAATTTAAAAACAGACAAATCCCATGTCCCTTTAATTCTTTTCTGGATATCCACGTTCCGGATTTTAAAAGAACCGTAACGCCTTATAAATCATCATTACCATATCAGCCTTTAACTGTCCACTGCTGAACATAAGCTTCCCCCTAGGGGGGTTTTTCCAGTAGTTGCCACGCTTGGCAGGCAGATTGGCAACCGAAGTTAGGCTTTGGAAATGTGTTAAGAAAGACACTCTTGTCCATCCCTCGCCGTCCCTTAGTCGCATCTTACGACACCCACAGGAAAGGAAGAGGTAGCCTATTTTATGTTGGGTTCACACGGTAATAAGATAGGAAACATATGTAGATATGTATGTACTATACATAATTTGGAAATTTGGAATAAAAAAAAAATAACGCATAATACTGGTTTAGTTAATAATACTAAAATTAATAATTATACTAATAAAATGAAATAAAAATATGAACATTAAATTGCATTAAATTGAAATCAAACTTATAGAAACAAAAAAAATCATTAAAGTCATTAAATTAATTTGGATTTTAATTAGTATTTAATTACATTGATTAAATTGAAATTTAATTTAATTGTTGAAATTCTTTATGAACATTTAAGGATCGACGCCCTCCTCGCTTCTAATTACTGCGCCCGACAGGGTCTACGATGTACTAAATCAATTATTAACATCTTTCATAATAATATTGTAGAATGCAATAAATAAATTCAATTGAATAATATATATGCATACATAGATATGTTTTTTTTTTAATTCTACAATATTATATCAGTATTTTCGTCAGCATAAATACGTTCTAAAACGCCAAAACGTACCGCGAAACTGAAACCGCGGACGTTCGTTAGGTCGAAATATTAAAATTAAGTTCGCAAAATATTTCACAACTAAAATATTATTTGTAGTGTTACATGTAACAGGCAAATGGGAGCTGCACATAATTTGCAGTCGCGTTTATTAGTTGCTAGAGTTGGTTGTTAAAATTAGTTTATTTTCTATTGAGAGGTAGCAATAATTGTGCAGTAACTACATACGGTAATGGTATACAGTTTTTACACAATTATTTAACCGTCACATCTTTAATTTTGATCTCGTATCTTGATAATAATAATCCAAATTGTTTTATGAACGACGGAGTTCTGAAGTAACAAATATAAATAAATGGATAAAAAAAATTAATAAATAAATTTAATAAATAAATAAATAAACTTGCTTTATTATCAGTAACAAATATAAAAAAAATCAACCCTATTGAAAACCTCTTCCTTTTTTAGAATTGGTTGATTATTAGAAAAAAAGACTCCTACACTTTGCTTACTCTTTCACAATAAAATCTTGTTCCAATAAATACACGACTGATTTCATCGTGTCCATATTTTCTACTATAACATTTAAATCTGTTTTTTTCTTCATCTCATAGTCTTTGATTTTTAGGTAGTAATTCATTTTCATACCTAATTGAGAACATTTGACTAAAAAATACACCTACTAAGCATGGCAACTACCTGGAAAATAACACTAATGGTAAACTACTATAGGAAACGAGCCTAATCATTATGACAGTCTATGGGGGAGGCCTATGTTCATCAGTGAACAGATAATGGCTGATTAATGGCTGATATGATGATAATTAGAGCTTATAGTGGAATAAAGAAATAATAACAATAAAATCATGTAGGCATGCTACATGATTTTATTGTTATTATTTTGTTGTGTTATTTGTAGTAATCCATTGCATGCATATTATATATTTATATAAAATATACATTATATATTAATGATTATACACAAATATAAATGCTAAATCAAATTATGTAATTTCCATGTATACATCTTTATATGTTAATGTATAACCATGGCTATATCGCATTACATGATATATAGCTTTCATACTTATTGTGTAATTTGTATGTAAATAATCATCAGTGTTGTGTATATCTTATATATAAAATTCTCGTGTCGCGGTGTTTGTTACCAAACTCCTCCGAAACGGCTTTACCGATTTTTAGGAAATTTTGTGTGTATATTGGGTAGGCCTGAGAATCGGCCAACATCTATTTTTCATACCCGTCAATGATAAAGATGACCCACCCCAAAATATATTTTTTTATTTTTTTGACATTTTTTTTTATTTTTATGTTATTATAATTTAGCATAGAAAAATACATACAACTTTAAATTTTCATCGTTTTACGATCAACCCCTGTATTTTAATTGCGATTTTTATATTTCGCAATAAGTGGTAAAACAACGTTTACGGGGTCAGCTAGTATATATATATATATATATATATATATATATATATATATATATATATATATATATATATATATATTAATTCATTTCATGTCATGAACTCTAAAACATTACAATTCTTTTTGGACGTTTATCAACTATCGATATTAACATGGCGTGTCCACATTGTAATTCTGAAGTTACCAACTACAGCGTCAGTAAGTGGTAACTCCGTGAATTTCACTAGACGTAACGCACTCTCAATTAGTGTTGCGTCCGAAGTTAAAACCACTCATATATATCCATTATGTATAAAATACGAGCGAAGTGCAAAGTTAGACTGTTCTATCCTTTGGTGGCTGTAATTTATGTGTGGCCAACTTCTACATTGTACCGATAGCAAATTAATGTTATTTAATATGAATAAATGAATTAAAACTCTTTATTGTTCTCCTCAAAGATAGATATAATTACTAATTAGTCGACTTTAAACTATTTTGTTTAATTCCACTAACATTACTATATCTGCAACTGCCAACATTTAAAGATTGATTACTATTATTATTTGTAGAAATTCTACGAACTTTCATGTTAGTCATCAATGTCCGACCATTATTTAGACCATGCAAATGTTGCGATAAGCTTTTCACCTCTAAATGAGACGTCTTCAGGCAAATAGTAATATCATTGCTTGGAGCCTAGTGTTGCCTAGTGGAGACTAGCCTCTTCCGTCCCAGTAGTGTCATAAGAGGCGACTAGAAGAACGCAATAATCGCAATAGGCCGTCATAAACTAAAATTTCATCCCAATCATCTGGACGAGTGGCGGTCCTTCAACGTACGTTTTTCAAGGCACTTTCTTCCACGCACAACCACTCTTTGGAATTAACTTCCAGCAGCAATATTTCCGAACCGATACGACAACATAACCTTCTAGAAAAGAGCATCTTCCTTTTTAAAAGGCCACCAGCACACCTGCAATGCCGTTAGTGTTGTGGGTGATTATGGGCGGTGGTAGTCACTTACCACCAGGTAAGCCGCATGCTCGTTTGCCTCCTGCGTTGCAAAAAAAAAGTTGAAAGATAGGCAGCAGCATCGTTTTTAAAACACAAGAACCTAACGGCTAATATTACGATATGATGATGATGAATACACTGATTTATACAGATAATCACTTAAATTATATACAGTATGTTAATTAACGAATCCATTTCTTAAAACTAATAATAGTATTTACAAGGTTTCAATTTTCGAAAAAAGAACAACTTGTATCAACGACTCTACACAATACAAACTTATACAAGTACCTGTTAATTTATAATGTACCGGCCATAAATATGTCGCTTTTTAATTGCATGTAGAGTTTAATTAAAAACCTTTCCATCTTTATTATAATGTAATCAATAACATTTTCATAAAATCATTGTCATTGTCGTTGGGTAAATATGACTTAACAAGTTTTCTTTATTTTCTTTACAAAAAAAGTAACAAAAGGTTCTTCGGAGTTGACACAATACACCTTTTATGTTACATTATTAATAAAATTAATTGAAACGAGCTATCTTGCTTTGATAACATTATAAAATCATTCTAAATAAAACCAATGTGTCACTTAATATTTTATTTTTGTATTTTTTTTTTCTATTAAAGAGTACCGCAATTGATCACGATCTCACCTGATGGGAAGCGATGATATGGTCTAACATGAAGCCCGCAGGCCCACGAATAGCCTACTCAGGTTTGCCTTAAATTGGTACAGATTATATTTGAATGGAAAAACAAGAAAATTATTTCAACTAATGAATCGTTTTGTTTAATCACTGTCTTTAGAGGTTTATTAACATAATAGGTCTGTCGAAGATTTGACGTCAAATTAAATATTTTAGTGCACCATTTTTTTTTTGCTGTCCTTACACGGGCGGCCGAGGCGCTGCGGCTATGCGGTAATTGTACAAAAGTTCCAATCCTCAGCCATTGTGAATTTGTTCACGCTTCCTTGATATTTGGCACACGGGCGGTTCACACGCCGCGGTTGACACGCCGCGGCTGACACGCCGGTCTGCACTGCCTATTAGTAATTTGATACATTAATCTGAAAAAAATGCAAAATATTATTTTAGTGCTTTGAAAATGGTTTTAAATTTTAATAGTCATAAAAGCCAGTATGAATTTTGTTTTACATCAGTCTGTCTATAGATCGAATTATAATATAGATTCTATGAAAAAAAAAGAAACTTTATTCTTTACAACATATTAATAATTCCGTGTATTTGATTTATGGGTCGGGTCGTTGGGTTCCCTATGTCTGTATATAGTATGGTCGAACACAACGATGATTGACTCATCCGTCATACTTGTGAACGGGTGCTTCTAGGGACTGGCCTATTCAACAATATTGAAGTAATTTTATCTATTAACATTTTTTTTGCTGTAAATTTAAAAAAAAAAACAACAGCTGAGTTTTTTGTACGTTCTTCTTAACTGAAATTGCATTCCGAATAGGCGGCAAATTCATAAAAAAAGATACTAGATACTAGAGATAGATAAACATACGTGAAATTTTCAGGAACATAATATAAATATTGCATTCAATTTGGTAAAGTAGTTATTGCGTGAAACCGCAACAAACATACAGATAAACAGACAAAATCTGAAAAATCTTTAACTTAGAATGACAAACAAGCTGACGGCCCACCTGATGGAAAGTGGTAACCGTCGCCTATAGACATGAGCCTACGCCATGGACATAACAGAGTATACTGTTTCGCCCATGATACTCCCCATGCGTTGTCATTCCTGAGGACTCAGGTGTTATTTCTCTGTACCCTGTAAATTCACGCCATATTCACGCCTTCAAACCGAAAGACAGCCATGCAAACACAACTGCTTCACGGTAGAAACACGAATGGGACAGAGGTACCCAAGCTTTTCTTAAATATCTTCCGTGTACAGATATCATCTGGTTTTAATTGTATTATATTAATAAGATATAGTATATTCCCATTATAAACGCTAAGGTGAGTGCCAGTAGATGGACTTTTGTTACTCTTTCATGCAAAATCTACTGAACCGATTATGTTAAATTTCATACATGTACATTTGGTATAGTACGTAAAGTTTTTTTGATGGGTGAAAATGGTATGATAACCCCTCGCCTGCGCTAACGGAATACACTGGCGGAGCACTAGTGAAGGGTGATAGATGAGAATGAAAACAGGCCAGTTAGCCCATCATGATGAATTCATCAGGAATTAACCATGATAGTTTCCAGGGGGAACCGCGAGGAGGTCGACCTGGTTGAATATATTGCTAGCAATGGGATTCTCAGTCTCCATTACTAACAATCCCTTTCCCCCTAGTACGTAAAGTTAGGATGTAACCTATCCGGTTCTTATCCTAAGTTTATTTATAGAGTACTATTTCTATACTGATTCACTTGGGCAAAGTCGCATGACATAGATAGTACTTCAATACATAGTTGCCAATTAATTCCAACGATCATTGAAAATCATTTACGTACTTAGATAATCCGGAAATTTGATCTCCGTTCCCAAGATTGCGATTGGTTCTGATTCCAATTACAGGACAATCGAGGTTTTCCAACTGCACTCTGTGTCTCTAATAATAAGATAGATTTAAACGTAAATGGTAGAACACAGTATTACACGCTGACTGGGAAGTGTGGACGGCAGATAGGGCGGTAGACGGGGCGGGATTGGTGGTTGGGTGAAGCGTTCCGATTATATCTAAGAGGTGAATAAAGTTATGTGTAGGTATATTAGTTGATAAAGAAGTATTTTTTACTTTATAAAAAATAAATTATAAAATTCTCTAAATATCTCCGTTAGCAGATTCTAGCAGCTAGAGAGCTAATTTCCTTTAAGAGATCCTTGTTTATTGTTGTCCTGTAGGACTCTAGGAATCCTTGTTGTAATTATTATGTGATTTCGAAGGTTTCATTTAATATCAAATAGTCTTACCTTTTTATGTCAAATATATATATATAATTTTTAACTCCCGACACAAAAAAGGGATGTTATAAGTTTAACGTGTCTATCTGTGTGTTTTCTGCGTTTGTCTGTAGTATCATAACTCCCAAACGGACAGACTGATTTTAAAATGGTTTTTCTTGTTTAAAAGCTGATATTATCAAGATAGTTCTTAGCTATTATTTATGAAGATACGTTCAGGCATTTGACGACTATCATTTTCAAACGACTTAAAAAAGAAAAAGGTTCTCAATTCGATTGAATTTTTATTTGTTTCTTAACCTCATAACACTGTCAGTTCTAAACCGATTAAGAATATTTCAAAGAATATAGGTATTTACTTACAGGTTAGTTCCTTCAAATTTTTTTTATCAACATTGCCTCATCGGTAGCAATATATACTTAATCAGGTCGACTTCCAAGCGGTTCCTCCTAAAAATCATTGTTGTTAATTCCTGGAAAATTAATAACAATGGGCCAACAGACTTGACTTCATCCTCATCATTCATCCCTCACTGATACGTATACGATACGTATATACGACGTATCTATATTTAATTATTAATATATAAAATGACTTTTTGCTGATTAAAATGGTTCAGAATTCAAATTCGGAATCAGAAAAGACAAAATAAATATAGAAGTTATAAAGGGGTCACTCATTTATCACGCAAAATTGTATGAAAAATTTGACCCACTTTTCTCAGAGCATTTGTATAAAGACTGTATCTATATAATCTAAGATTGTATGTAATCTATACCTCCGTACCCTGTAATTTCACTGCAATAACCTGTCCTTCATACCGTATATACAGCCATGCAAATATAGCTGCTTCACAGCAGAAACATGGATGCAATAGAGGTACCTATGTACATATATAGACGATATCTGTACAAAGACTTCCTCTGGTGAAAGTTAAAGACAAATATAGTTTTTTGATTAATTAATGATAATGCGAGTAGAAACTCCTCTTGCGCTATCAGTATATGCTGGCGAAGCACCAGTAAGGGATGACAGGTGAGGATGAAAGCAGGTCAGTTGGGTCATCGTGGCGAATTCTTTAAGAGTAAACCATGGTGGTTTACAGAAGGGAACCGCGTGGAGATCGACCTGATAAGATATGGGTTTGCTAATCTCTGTTACAAAATTTCACAGTATTAACAGTACCAATAGAGAATGGTCAGAATTAACACAGTGTGTTAGGCAGTGGAGATGGAAGGCAAAGTTAAGCGGCCGATGGGGCGGGTCTTGCGGCACGCGACGTGGTGGTTAATGAGTTGGGTGAACTAAGATTAGATAATTGTTACAGATAGTAATACTTGAACAATACTTGTAACTATCATGTGTTATAACGTAATTACTTACATCGATTTTACCTACATTTTAAATTCGGAGATGCCCGACTAGTTTCGTTCTCTTGCCGCACGCAGCTACAAGCAGCGCGCTGGTTGCGCAATGTTTTTCGCAATACAGTCGTGACCCGCGCTCATAAATAAAGATTTTTAATAAGTTCTAAATTAGTCGGGCCTACCGGAATTTAAAATGTGAAAAAAAGTGTAACATGTAATTACAAGACTTTAATAGGTCGTTTTCAAGTATAATTACGTTAAACAAATTTTATTCTGCGACAAATATGACAACTTCAATCTTAAAAGAAATAATAATGATTAACAATAGGCCTCGTGATTTAATGTAACCACGCGGTAGTACTCCTTATTGCGTCATATTCACTTTGAAATTAGTTCAGCGGTTAAAGCGTTGAGAGGAAGATATGGCTTATTATTATCACGCTACATTAACACCAGGTGGCTATCGAATGACAATAAAATAGTAACACTACCTACACTAATAACACATGTTAGTAGGGTACCAGTAAATGGTAGTTGACTATGAAATCAAGTCAATTGTTCTATCGAGAGATTCACCATGATATTTTTCAGGAAGGACAGAGGGGATGTCAACTTGACAAATATTGATGACATAAATTTGGTACATGAGCAGGATATACCTTAACTCAATACAGAGGATACTTTATGTATTGACGGAAACCTTTACAAAGCCAAGGAAATAGCTACGGTTTAATATAAATCAAAGTAGAAACTTTAAAGAATTCTGTTATCTAAAAGGACGGTGTAAAAACATAATCTCTCAGAGGACAACTAATATGTGTAGGTAATAACATATTTAGTATGTGCCCGGCGCGTCTAATTTTTCCTTCAAACTCTATGGTCAAAGTCGAGTTTTTGGGTCCACTCCCGAGTCTACAGATATTTATCTGGCCGCGGCCCGACTTTTTTAATATAAATGTTCTTTGTTCGTGACGGGAGAAAGTTTTAATGAAAATTCAAATAAGGACAACTTTTAACCTTTTGTTTTTATGCTTTTTTTTCTGGTTGAACACGAATTGTTTTTGTTGTTTCAAGTAATATATTTCAGTACACACATTCAAATTTATATAGCTTGCTATATAATATATCTATCTATGTACATTAACAATTATTTCGTTATTGCTACTAGTAGTAATCTAAACATATTTATGTAACAAGTATTTTCAACAATAAATAAATGACATGGTGGTAAAATAGGGTGTTTTAGGTTCAGGATCGGCCATAATTATATAACCTAAACGTTTCAAAAATGATTTAATACGATTTTAATTAGTAAAAATGTATACTTTACAATATAATTATAAAAAAAAATTAACCATACTCTTTGACAAACACGCAAATTAATAACTACACCATATCTAAATTGCTTCAATCTGTTATTCAATTTTGTACTACTCGTTCTTGTAATCTTTTAGAGGAAACAATATCGCGCATCTGGCCATGTGGTCCCGGCATAGAATGGGCCAGCTTTTCCGTGGGTGTTGTAAGAGGCAACCAAGGGAATTTAATGGTCGAAAAATGGGCAGCAGCGTCCCTCTTAAACATCACCAAAGCCTAAATATGGTTGCCAACGCGCGTGCCAAGCGTACCAACTATACACGGGTAGGTGTACTGATTCACAGAGGCAAATCCGCGGAATACAGCTAGTCTGTTATAACTTTTTTCTTTATTTTTTATTGTACACAAAAGGTTATTAAAATGTAAAAACAAACATAATAGTGCACAAGGGCGAGCTTATCTCCAATAGAGATTTCTTCCAGCAAACCCAATATGAGAAAATTGACAATTTATTAGTAGTAACATTTCATCTTATACATCGCCTACTTGTCCGTCAGTACAGGTCTCCTCCAAATTTCGACATAAAGGACAGTTTTACATGTAAAACTGTCCTGTTTTACACATTTGAAAATAAAAGCATAGAAAATTAAATAAATATTTTATTTTTAATTTAAACCGTATAGCTTTTTGTCTTATGCTCAAAAATATGCAAATTAATAACGCCCATTGTCTCTGAATTTTGATTGCGTCGAGTCGGTGTTGGATGGTACGCAATTTAAGAAATTAAGTTTGTTATATTGAGCCACAGCTTGAATATCTAAACCCATTTTTTTTATTTAATACATTCTTCATCTTCATCTTTATACGCAATCTAAAAGTGATCCATTTCATTAGTTTTCCTACTTCAAAAACCACACGTACTTAGGAAATACGGCCAAAAAGCTAATTTTCAATGTATGCAAAACTTAGTTAAAGATAAGATAATTATTTATTATACTCATCTTTTAAGTCATCTTTTTACCAGAGGGAGACTTTGTACAAAAGTCAATTGCTTGGGTACCTCTGTCCCATTCGTGTTTCAACCGTGAAGCAGTTGTGTTTTCATGGCTGTGTTTCGATTTGAAGAGTGGGATATGGCGTGAATTTACTGGGTACAGAGGAATAACATCTGAGTCCTCAGGAATGGATGTTCGCCGAGCATCGTGTAGATTGTTTTTATGCCACGATGCGAAAAAGGTGTGCATCCCTGGTGCGCAGAGTACGTGCCAGCACCAACAGCATCCTGAGTATGATAGCAAGCAGGCTGGACTGTGTGTACGTTAATCACTGCTGCGCAATTTCCAATGGAATTGTGCAGCGGTGATATATATTCTGTATACTGCTTAATATATTGTATGTGTGTATGTGTGTGTATGTGTATTGTGTATGTAAATTTACTAACATTAGTTTTTTAAGACTATTGTTACTAATAAATATTTAATGGACCAAAAAGTCTGAAATAAAAATTATTATTATTATTATTAATGGTAATGCATGGGGGGTTTCATGGGCAAAACAGTATACTCTGTTATATCCATGGTACTGCTCATGTTTATAGGCGACGGTTACCACTTTCCATCAGGTGGGCCGTCAGCTTGTTTGCCATTCTAAGTTGTATAAAAAAGAAAGTAAGAACTCGTGCCCGTGGAACATTAAGTTAAATATATTATTCCCGGGTGAGTGTATTGGGAGACTATAGAGCTCATCAAATTAATCAAATAAAAAAATAAAATAAAACAAACTTACGAAAAAAGAAAAATCTTGATTCGAATCATTAACTAGATACCTTACTAATTTGTAGCGAAAGGAGACATAACTATTTGACATACATATGTTAAAAGAATTGAAATACAAATGTTAATTCAAATCAAATTTACCTACTGATAAAATTTTAACTTTATTTTTTTTACAGATGATATAATTTTAACAACAAATGAGAGTGGCCAATAAATCTGAATTTTAAAACAATAATCTGTAACACATTACAAACTACAATAGTGTTATTTATTTCACTTTACTCTGCATCAAATGTTAAATGTAATCCATTTGTGTGTTTTATTATTAACAAGTAGAATTGAAATAAAATGTTTTCCAAAGATTAAATTAATAATATACTTTATAGAATATATACAATTAAAGTTATCTCTAAAATTCTCTTGTCTATTTAATTTAGTTATTTAAATGAATTAAAATCGTTCTTATTTTAAAATTTAAGTCTTTGCAACCGAGGATTTATATTCAACGGGCACTTCTCCCTACTCGAGAGACCCATAAATAACGCCGCAGAGGTCTGGCCCCCGACTTTCCCATTGCCCCCCTAAAACCCAAACCCCCTCAGTCCCGCCCCAAACCCCAAACGACTAAGGTTACATGACTGGGAAGATGAAAGAACACCCTCATATATCTTTTTCAAAGTGCGGACCGTTTGAGAATTTTAATTTTGGGGAAAGCTCGAAGTTAACGCGATGGTTGGGTTTTTTTTTAATGGTCTTTTTGGCGTGTGTGCACAATATTATGTTACAGGGAGTATCTAATATAATGTTTATGGTTGCCAATGTAATATATACTTATATCCTTTTTTATATCTCATTAAAATAATGGCCGTGAAAGATCGTAAATGTTATTCACGTATGCAAAACGGACAGGTTTAATTTGTACTATATTAGTCACGCAAATAAACTGTGATCCTAGATTATTACCTATCCTAGACGATTTATTATATACCTTTTTTATATAAGTATAAATATATAGTGCTAAAAATATATGATAACCAAGAGGGAGACTTTGTACAAAAGTCGATTGCTTGGGTACCTCTGTCCCATTCGTGTTTCAACCGTGAAGCAGTTGTGTTTGCATGGCTGTATTTCGGTTTGAAGGGTGGGATATGACGTGAATTTACTTGGTACAGAGGAATAACACCTGAGTCCTCAGGAATGGCAACGCATGGGGGGTATCATGGGCGAAACAGTATACTCTATTATGTCCATAATACTGCTCATGTCTATAGGCGACGGTTACCACTTTCCGTCAGCTTGTTTGCCATTCTAAGTTGTATAAAAAAATATATGATAATTACCTACAAAACATTTATTAAATGTCAGTTGTGACTAAATCCGATATTTCAATCAATTGTTTATTTAAATTTGGATTTTAGATTGTCTAAAACATTAATTAAATTTAATTTAGTTTGAAAAAAATAATTTACCTCAATAGGTATGGTATATACCTATGAATGATATTCGCTCACGTAAAATGGCAAGTATGAAATATTTTCATGAAATCCACCTGACTTACACATTTATACAACTAAAGTCAACAAAAACATCATAAATAGTGAAATACAGTGAAAGACATGTCCATGCCCGCGACTATAATAAAAAAAAATCCACCGTAAGCCTGTCCATATAAAGTACGCACACTTCACTAAAAATATATGTAGCGGTACAAGTTATAAGAGAATGGTAGTTTTGCAAATTTTGTAAATAGACAGGTTACGACTGACAGATAACATTTTTAGTGGACTTTGGAATCATGTTTCTTTCTAAGGCACCATTAACTATGTTAATTATAAATATATATAATAAATATTACATACAATTAATTATGAATTATATGTAATTCTTGATTCTAAAATAATCCCTTGTTACTAATAATATAATGCTGGATCATACAGAAAATTAAATTAAAGAACTCGTTTCTCTGCAATATATTATAAGGTCGTAATAAATTATTAATTTATTTTTTATTATTCATGCAACAAATTATTGTTAAATATTCCTACACTATTGATGACTAGATTGATTATTTTAATTAGTAATGTTGTTTTCTATACTTGATTCTACTGACAGATGATTTTGTACATGGAAAATATTTAAGAAAAAATATTATAAGAAGTCTAACTAAGAATAATAGAATCCAAAACGATAATGTATAGGATTTTTGTCTGTCTGTCTGTAAGTTTGTTCCAGCAAGACGCAGAAGCTACTGCAAATAAATAATGGTATTTATGAATGTGTTTCTGAAAGTCAATTTTCAAAACTGGTATATCTTTTTCCTTGATATGCCATCTAGAAGTTGTCTATTTAATTGGTTTTCCTATTTCTGAAACCCACGTGTATAAAATAGCTGTTAAAAAACTAGTTTTAAAGATTAACCCTCTGACCTCGTATTTTTTTCTCAACAATAAAACACATCGCTTTGACAACACTACGAGTTTAGCCATCTAGCGAGATTCTGAGAAACAATATCAATCTACCAAAACAAAAATCGCGGGATAACAACGTCAATAAACATAAAAAATGCTACCTAGTAGATACTGCACGCGGAAATCGCGGGATGCCCGGTCAGAAGGTTAACATCTAATAAACCTAGAAAACGACTAGTACTTACAAAATACAAAAGGCAGGAAAATTTTTAGCCGAATATACGTAACGTAGCAGTAGCAGGTATTAAAATTTTCACCGTCTTTTGAAATTTTTTATAATACTTAGTATGGCCAACAAGTTGATGGAAAATAGTAACTGTCATAAATATTATTTATAATCATTAAAAAATTAATTCGAATAAAATGTATGTTGAACAAATTCGCTCAAGTACTGCGGTCTTAACCATTGGAATGATCGTCATATACTTACACATATTATAAGGCTACGGCAGTACAACATTTTTAGGAAAATCCGCTATCTCGTATAACTTGGGCCACGCGTCATGGCGTGATGTCGCACACAATCCCTCATTAAAATGACACGAGCACGCACAACGATTACTGAGATAATTTGTATGAAGCTAACGTTGGACCGCCGCCAGTGTGAAAAGGCCTTACTTATTTATTGTCATATTTACTTTAGCTGCCTACGCAAGTTAATTAACTCGCTTGCATTACTTAAATTATGATTAGGTGAAATAGACCGCGAATGTTTTTCTTTTTCAAATAAATAAATAAAAGTTTTTTTTAAATTTTATTTTGTATATGAGTACAATCCTATTATAGTTGGAGAGATGAGCTCAAATGTTGCAGAGATCCAATAGATACAGAGGACTGTTGTTTGAAGCAGTCTATGTTGCAGTTCTGTGATCGCTATTGTAAAGTAAATGCGTATATTACGAGTATATTTTACTCTATCACACCAACCATAGACTTCTTTTTTATCTCTCTCACGCTATCAAAATTATTCAGCACAATTATTCATAGAATATAATCATCTATTTTTACTTTACGGAATTAAGATGTAAAATTTCAAATAGGGGAATTTATTGCGAACGGGACGATAATTTTGACATTGTAAATGATAACTGAAAATACAGAGTAATAATTGAGAAATCTCTTAAAACTAATGTGCGATACTCGAATTCAAAACCGCACTTAATAATAACGCTAAGTGAAAATTCACAGTACTTACACTGCTCAGTAATAAGAATGTTTTATGTCTCTGCATTATCTTACTAGTATAATAAAGGACGATATACGTACATGGAAGATATTTAAAAAAAAAAATAACTGAAGAGGTTTCAATAGGAGTAACAGAACCCAAAACAATAATTTTAAGAAATCTTGTCTGTCCGTCCATACGTGGATTAATTTGTTCGTCAATCAATCCATCTAGTCTGTCGGTCCATCCGTCTTAGAATATTTTCAATATATTCATTACTAAAGATCTAGCTTAAGAATTTTTAGTTTTATTTTGATACATCGTCTAGAAGTAATTTACTCAATTGGTTTTCCTATTTCCAAACCACGCGTACAAAATAACAGGCAAAAACGTAGTTACGTGTAATATACGTAGAACGAAGCCTACTACGAACGATTATTTAATGTTACACGTAATACATTGATACCTACAAGTAAAAAACTTGACAATATCAAAAACAAAAGCATCGTTATCTAGAGAGAGAGAGTTCACGCTTGGAATATCTTCTGAAAGAATACATAATGTATAGAATAAAGGGATAATTGATATAAATATCGCGGGGTGTGTTCGCCAGAGGCTTTGTCAGTAAACAAAAGGAATGATAAACAAGGGATCTGGAGCGATGACGGGTTTGAAATACCTGACGGCTGCTGGGGATAATATGCTAATTATAACAAAGGCAGGGTACGCACCCAAAGTATTCGTATTAAAGCCTGAAGATTTTTTTTTCATCAAGCTGTATTGTTTACGTTATGAAAATAATAATTTAAGATATTCTCTTGCGTGAAGCGAAAGCGTTACGTGGAGTTACGACGTGACAAGATGCAATAGACGCGACAGAAACAGAAGTGAAGTCTGTCATACTAAATAGATTTATCATGGCAAAAGAAATCTTTATCACTCTTTTATAGTAAATAGTTATTCATACACTATTCGATTTTTATATACATATGTAATGGAAAATTACTAAAGGGAGACTTTGTACAAAAGTCGATTGCTTGGGTACCTCTGTACCATTCGTGTTTCAACCGTGAAGCAGTTGTGTTTGCATGGCTGTGTTTCGGTTTGAAGGGTGGGATGGCGTGAATTTACTGGGTACAGAGGAATAACATCTGAGTCTTCAGGAATGGCAACTCTGTTATGCCCATGGTACTGCTCATGTCTAAAGGCGACGGTTACCACTTTCCATCAGGTGGGCCGTCAGCTTGTTTGCCATTCTAAGTTGTATAAAAAAAAAAGAAAATAACGAACTCACTGTGTTTTGCCATTTCCGATTGTAGTTTTGACTTCATCCAGAAGTCTTCTTAAGGGAGCGTTTAGCGTTTTTCGTCACAGCAAAGCATCTAAAATTAATATCACAGAATTATCAATGCAAATGTGAAAATTTGTACCACATGACTTGCATTAAAATTAATATGTTAAAATGAATTAACTATAATTTTAATCGTAAAATCGTTTGTATACAATAATGTATTAATATTATTTTTAATATAAACGTAAAGTATTATTATATTTATCATGAATATTACATGTGATTTTTAATAATTGTAAATACAACTTAGTGGATTATTCAGCGATAAGATGATTACCTAAAACTATAATAATATAATTATGATATAATAATATATAATAAGTTTTATATTTATCATTTTACAATAATCTAAAGTAATTAGAGTAATAAATAATATAATTAATATCTGTTTAAATTAGTTTATAAACTTTTGATATACGGGAGCAAATTTGTGTCTCTATTCATAATTATTTAAGTAAATGTGTAATAAATTTATTTATTTTTATTTATTTATTTATATGCCTTTATACATTCGTTTCTAATGTACATATTAGGTTATAAAATGAATATCATATTATACATATATTTTTATATAACAGATCGATATTATTATTTACATATTTCTATAAATTAACCAAAAAAGTCAAGTTTATTTACAACAAAATTAATAACAATTGTTAATTATTCAAGTGTTTTTCAGTTAATAAATCGGTGAATGTATAAAATACAGTATATTTAAAGTATTTATGTTAAAAGTTCCACTAAGCGCCAGCAATCACTGATATTAACGTATTTCATTTTGGCAGTGAATTTACAGGGTACAGAGGAATAACACATGAGTCCTCAGGGATGGCAACACATGGGGAGTATCATGGACAAAATAGTATACTCTATTATGTCCATGGTACTGCTCATGTCTATAGACGACGGTTACAACTTTCTATCAGGTGGGCCGTCAGCTTGTTTGGCATTCTAAGTTCAATAAAAAATAATTTATTATCTAAATCGGTCAAAAATCGAACTTAATTTATTGTCTACTCATTATTGGTATTCCCTATACCTACCTATTGTGTTCGTAGACATAATAAGGTACAGTAGTACGTTTTCAATTTGCCGCAGCTGCATCCCTTTATGTCCGGATGAGAATGTCACTGTCGTGGATTCGAATCGCTTAGTTCGTTACCGCTAACCGTAATTTATTTATTTGCTTATATGTTACTTTGTAGACGAATTAAGATGAAATTAGATTTTGTAGATAAGCAAAAAATCTAGGACAGGACTCTCTAAATCTAGGAGTAAAAGAAAAAGTAATATCGAACAGTAATTTTAAAATTATGTCAAAACATTTTTAGCTATTAAATAAATAATAAATAGATTTATTTCTCTTCACAATTCATTACAGTGAAATACAATGCAAAGTGAAATACAGTGAAAGACTGGTGCCTGAGATAGGTATAAGAATACCTGTATTACAGGCACCAGGGCCTCACTCCGCAGGATTGCTTACTTAGTACTTGTAATATAATAAGTGAATTCAATGTAATAAATATAATTTAAAGAAGAGATAATTAATTATAATTTAATCTGGAAGCTGTGTGTGTGTGTGTGCGTATGTGTGCGTATTATCATCAACAAGCTCTCCTGGAGCTCTTATGATGGAGACCTATGTTTAACGATAAACAGTTAACGGGAAATATAATGATGATGATAAAGTACTTTCTTGGAAAAAAATATATATTTCCTTTGGTGAAACACAAAACTAAATTTGCCACATAACAACCAAAACCTCACAATCTAGCGACTGCTTCTATTTAAAAACGATACATTCAATATTAATTCGCCACTGTTCAATTCGTCCAATATAAACTTAGCCACAATTTAATCCGGTTATTAAATTATAACCGGTAGTTGATGCTCTTAGTTCTGTAATAAATAATTCTAGTATTTCGACGTAGTATGTACCATATTTATACCGCTTTAGGTGTCAGAAATCGGATCTTACCTTCCTGTTTATTTTGGTAAGCGTAAAATCTATAGGAAGTTATTGTAAATTAATGCCAACTATTTAATACTATTATAAGCCGATCCATTAAATAAATGAAATTGCATGTTCAATCCTCAGTCGCATTAATTTAAGAATCTCTAAATTATTTATATTATATATATTATGCTCTCCATCCAAAGGTTGCCTGGAAGAGATCGCTCTTAGCGATAAGGTCGCCCATTGTTTTCTCATTGTGATTATTTCTTGTAATTATTTATATTTATAATAAGTTTACTATTGTAATCTTTTGGAGGAAACAATAAAGAGTATCTATCTATTTATAGGGCTTTTCGCAGATTTTTTTATACAACATAAAATGGCAAACAAGCTGACGGCCCACCTGATGGAAAGTGGTAACCGTCGCCTATAGACATGAACAATACCATGAACATAACAGAGTTTACTGTTTCGCCCATGATACCCCCCATGCGTTGGCATTCCTGAGGACTCAGATGTTATTCCTCTGTACCCAGTAAATTCACGCCATATCCTACCATTCAAACCGAAACACTGCCATGTAAACACAACTGCTTCACGGTAGAAACACTAATGGGACAGAGGTACCCAAGCAATCGACTTTTGTACAAAGTCTCCCTCTGGTTGATGAATCTTGCATGGTTTTTCATAACGAAGATTTGTCATAAGTAATTATTGTCTCTAACGGACTACCACTTCCTTTCCCGTAGATGTTACAAACACGACAAACGGATAATTTATCAGAACACTAGTCACTTCCGAATATATTCAATAGTAGCACAAAAAATATCGATTAATTTCATCGAATATTTCGATTTGTTACTAACATCGTTTAGAGAGTGTTTCTGTGATAACAACAAACATTTGGTTACCTTTTCATTAAGTTCTACCGAATCATACCACCAAAACATACGTGTGGTCCCGGCATAGAATGGACCGTCCCTTTCTTTTCCATAGGTGTCGTAAGAGGCGATTATATATGCAATTTAATACCTATGAAATCCAAAATTGTTCATGCCATGAGAGGCAAAACATAGTTGTATCTAAAAATGTATGCAATGGAAACTTGTGTAATTTATACACATTTATACACCTATGTTTTTGCAAAATAAATTATTTAATTGATTAATTAAATATATATGAGCAGGTACAAAGTTCGTCTACCTGGACACCTCTGTCTAACCCGTGTTTTGGCCTTAAAACAAATATGCTTGTATTTAGAGTTAAAGAATAGGTTTGACATTAAAATTAAAGAGTACAGATCTCATCATCTTAGTTATCAGGAATGACAACGTATGAGCGAAACCACGGACATCACGAAAAAATTCCACGGCTTGACATTGTATTTTGTGTCCATGGTGAATAGTTTATATCTATAAATGAAAGTTACCATTTCCCATCAGGTGGGTCGCTAGCTTGGTAGCGAGTCGCTTAAAAAAGCTATTACAAAATTTATTTAGAACAGCGTCAAGTCTATTAAAACTGAATAGCATGTAATTACCTAATCTAGGAAACTGCAAGGCAAAGGCTTGGAACAAAAACAGCTTAATACTCCCCGCCCTGTTACACCACAAATGCATTTTGTTTATTACAAGCGCAGGCTACAAGACTCGCTTGGACGTAAGCTTATGCTCTTATTAAGCTAAGCTGGCCTAAAAAGTGGAAAGATCTGACGGAAATAAGTGTAGCCTGTTTTTGGTAGACTAGTTCACCAACTGGTCTCAAGATTCAGTTGATATTGTAGTTTAATTGTTGTTAGTATTATTTTTTTCTATATTCGCCTTAATTTGAATCACACGGTAGATACCTACCATGATGATCGATATTGACTTTTAAGTTTACTTGATCCATAATGTATACATATATTACGAAAGAGATTTATCGAGCAAGAATGAATGGAGATGTCGGTAGGGGCCGCCCTAGACGGACGTATGTCGACCAAATAAGTAACATGCTGAAGAAGGGCCAAATTAAAAGTACCCGTAACCGGCGAGCGTGTATGAAAAGATTGATGAATGTGGAAGAAGCGAAAGAGGTTTGTTTGAATCGAAGCATTTGACGTTCCATTGTTTCTGCCTACCCTAATGGGAAACAGGCGTGACAGATATGTATGTATGTATACATATCTCAATAGAATATAAACAGATCGAAAAACAAAAAAAATGTTTTCCCCTAAGTCCCTCGCGTCTTTATTCTCTCGCGTCTTTTCGAGTCATTATTTAAGGTACGACTTAAATATTTTAATGTTTTTTTTTTTAAATAATCAGTTTCACTGAGGTAGAATTAACGATTTCGATTACATCCTATAGTTGTGTCTGCGACTTCTCTCTCTTTGCTGATTTTTACTGAATAACCCACCTAAATCTTTTTGCATTCAAGAGGTGAAAAAAATCTATTTAAAAAACATACTATCAAATTATAACTATAGTAATAGCCACCATAGTAGTATGTAAAAAAAGTAAAAATGATATAGTTGGTTATGTATAAACTTAAATTTATCTAGTTTTTTTTTTTTTAATTAATCACAATATTGTACATCGCTCTACCCGCTGACAATTGATACTCCTTTCCACATTGCGTTTGCTGGAAGAGAACTCTTTTAGAGTTAAGATCACCGTTGTACATTTATTTAACTCCATCAGATTTTTATGTGTTATTAGTGTTTTTTTTTTTTTATAGAACTTAGAATGGCAAACAAGCTGACGGCCCACCTGATGGAAAGTGGTAACCGTCGCCTATAGACATGAGCAGTACCATGGACATAACAGAGTATACTGTTTCGCCCATGATACCCCCCATGCGTTGCCATTCCTGAGGACTCAGGTGTTATTCCTCTGTACCCAGTAAATTCACGCATAGTGTGTATAATTATTAAAGTTTAAATAAATAAATAAAGTTTATATAATTAATAATTAACAAATGATAATACGAATTCCTACAGGAATAAATTGCTTAAACACTTTGTACAATAATCTAATAATAAGTAACGTAAAGTAATTATCATAATATATATAAATTTTAATATTTGTTAATTCACTTATAATCGTATTTACTGATATTGCTCACAACTTAGGTTACATGTATTGTTGCAGATTCAATTTAATATGTAAGATTGAACTCTTTTTATTATTGCACGTACTGGCCACTTATACTTTTTTACTATTAAAAATGTAATGCATTCTGTCGATTCTATTTAAATTTAGTAAAATGGATGTTGGAAACGTAATATGTATTTTATTTATCTCGTCGTCCTTATAAATATATGATAGTTTAGCCGCATTTGCATCGCAATTATCACAGTTTTAAACATGTATATTTCTATAACTAATAACGCAACTTTTAAAATATTTGTAGTCTAGTGTTATTTAATTTATTATAATTGTTACTTAATTTTCTTGCACTGTATAATTATGTTAAAGTAAATGCTGTGAATACCTTTAATAGGCATGTGCATTTATATTGTATTATATTTAAAGTTTGTTATGTGTTATAATGCAATATGCTGTTGGTGTTCCTTTAAATAAATAAATAATTAAGAATTAAATAATAGAATCATGAATATATAATGTGAAAGGCTAGAGTGAAAACAAAGCCAGCGACGACAAGTCGTTGTATAACTAACTATAAGTAGAATTCACATTTAGGTGTCGGAGCGGCTGACAGTTGAGGCCCGCGGCTTGCACTCTGCCGACTGTGGCCCGCATACTAAGAAACTACTAGACACAGCATAACGAATGATCTCAGTAATATTATAAATGTAATAATTTGTAGAAATGTTCGGATGTTCGTTACTCAGTCATATTTAAATGAACATCATCATCACGACTAAGGGAGGGTGAACGGTGGACAGTAGCGTCTATCTTAAAATAAGCCTAAATGTGGTTGCCAACCCGCCTACCAAGCATGGCAACTACTTGCAAAATTCTCGTAATAAGGAAGGTTTATGTTCAGCAATGGACAATTAACAGCTGGAATGAATTTTCAATGATTATGACTCAATCACATTGCAATATCTGAACGAACTATAATAAAATTTGACATACAAATGGATTCTAGACTAGCTATTCGCCCGCTGCTTTATACATGTGTAATAAAGGATACGGAATAGGGCAAGGTAACATAAAAAATAGAAGTAATTTTAAAGAAGTAGAAAAACCATGAAATAGAAATAGACCACTGACATCGATGGCGTATCAAGATAAAACCTATACCAATTTTTGAGTTAACTTTTATGAAAACGACGGTGAAAGCCATATCCGAATTTGTGAAGTTTTTTTCGCGCGATGCCTAAACAAATACACTAAGAGACAGTAAAAATTCTAAAAATAGTTAATTTACTTTATGTTAATCTTGATTAAACCTCTTATATAATTTTTTCTTAAATATATTTCACGTACAGACATCGTCTAGTTACAGTTTTATTATATTAGTAAGATTAATAACATTTTACAACGCTTTTTAACATAATTCATGTGAAAAATTTAGCAAAGAGGATGCCTCGTTTGTTAGCTATTAGAAAATGTATAAATATATGCTGGCATGTCTACAAATTGCTAGCCCGCGTCACCTAAGCTTTTAGACTTGCACATCAGCTTCTAAACTTTAAGCTCTCTCATATATAATTCTAAAGCAAGCTTTTGTACTGTGGGGAAATAGCCGAGAGTTATATGTTTAATCATTTATCTGGCGGGCTCTAGTTAACCGAGACGAGTTAAATACGGAACAGAATGAAGATTGTTTCACGAACCATGCTTGCTTTCATAATTTCATGCTTAATTAATAATATTTAGTTACAGCAAGTATATTTCTTCCTACCTAATACATGGCAAAGTATATTATTCAATTTCGTCCATAAATTTTAGTATAACTGACTTGTGCACTGTGACTAGAGTGTGAGTGTGTGAGTTTGTTTTTCGATCCATGTTTCTTTAGTGAAAATATTTAATATTGAGTTTCACTGGTGGAATACATCCTTTATAGAATACTAATCAATTTCATTTCAACCTGTATCTAAGCATCCCTGTATCCTAATCTAACGACCGCACAAGGGACTTAAGTAGATAGATAGATAGATATATCACGGTCGAATCATCCGGGTGAGAGACCCGGATAGGGAACCACCAAACCAGGTCATTTATATATCTCTTACCAGTTAATTACATAAAACCCCTCGAAATTCGGAAAACATTCGTTTCGGAACCTCTCGAGCGAAACGGGCCTCGATTGAATCAATTTCAGCTCGAAAATCTCATCTCACAGGGTCCGTCCCTAATTATGCCTGCGGAAGGACTGGGGTAGAAAAGAGACAAACATACAATTGCAACTGTGTAACAGCATATGCAACCGGTCACACGATATTGGACTCTATTTTTATTGGCATAAATTTATAGAAATCTAATATGTGAATTTTCCGTGTACAATATAAAAGTTTGTCGAGGTGTAATCGTCTGTTTCCAACAGGGTGGGGAAGGGATAAGGGTATTCAAAATGGCCGCCGTAAGATTTTGTTCGGTTATATTAATTAAATCTTCGTAATTTACGAGCGCTGGCGTGTGTTTCTGACAGATCTCTTCATAAATTTAATAAATATGAATTCAAAATAAGATGGCTTATGTAAAGTAAACATATTGTGGAAAGAGATCTGTGCTGGCCGCGTATCAGTGATTTGTTGTGATTTTTTTATAGTTCAGAGTTTTTAATAATGTATTTTGCCACCGTGTGGTCCCAGCATAGAATGGGCCACCTCTTCCTTTCCCGTGGGTGACATACGAAGATGAAATGACTTAGGAAACTTAACGGTTGAAAGATGAACACCAGCGGCTTTCTTAATACATCACCAAACCCTAGCTGCTGTTGCTAACCCGCCTGCAAACCACTTCAACTACTAGCAAAACCCGCTAATAAGGAAAGGACTATATTCAGCAATGGACAGTTAATAGCTAATATGATATAGTATTGGTCCACCTAATGGATAATTAAAGATTGTGTCCCACAAAAAAAAGCAGACTTCAAATATGACGAAACCGGTTATTTTAATCTAAAATCTAAACTATTGAACTGATTTTGATAAAAATTTCTATGGAACCAATCTGTAAGTATACCCTTTCAGATTAAAAGATTAAAAAAAAAAAGAATTTTCGAAATCGGTTTATAACTGACTGAGTTATGAGGTAACGAACATAAATAAAAATGCAATCGCATTGAGAACCTCCTTCTTTTTAAAGACGGTTGAAAATGGTAACTGTCGCCTATTGACGTGTCTATCAATATTACATTAAACGCTGTGATGATGTTTAAATTCATGAAGTCAATTCCAAGGCTTCACTTACAAAATACAAAAACAAAAACTACAAAGTTATACCCAGAAAGTTTCCAAATTGAAATTATAAGAAATAAGTATTTTAAGTATTAAATTTAGTAATAATTTTAAGTATAAAATAAGTAATTTTAAATATTTAATAATATTAAATGTTTTCAATACGTTTAACTATAATGCTCTAACTATTGCACTGTTTGGTCAGTTGCGCTCTATTTTCAGTTTTTTATTTTCTGATTGTGTATCTTACACTTTTTATTTTAGAAAAACTGAAATTTTCTCGCCAACAAGCAATGTAGACAAGACTATTAGCAAGACACATATTTGATTCAAATTTAGCTAGAACGTGCATATAATAATGTAGTTAACACTTATTAATACTGAACAAAAAAATTATAAAGACAGGAGAAATTATATAATATAAATTAAAAAAAAAAGCAAAATATCTAAGCTTTGTTTACATCGTGCAACAATATTAACACCTATATCTATAATAACGTAATCAAATACTCTAAAAAGGATCCCAATGGTCCTTATACAGGTAACCCTACAACATTGACTTTAAAGCTTTCGGGTGTCAAGCAAACTCATCCAATTACTGCGGGGTTCTCTATATATCTAATGCCAACGGACATATACCAACTCTTTTGAACTTACCTCGGTGGGCCCCCGTAAAAAATTAGGGCATCTCCCACCACCCGGGCCCTTCTCCTCCTTTTATAATCCCGTACCACCCTTATAACACCCCAACGATAATTCACCCACCACGGGCGGCCCTTGAGAAAAATAGCTCGAAAAACAGACAAGATTTAACTCATGCTGTGTACGAGGTATTATTACGAGTAACGATAATATAACGGTTTTATTCCAATAAGACAAAATCTCATTGTAACTGAATTTTTTCTTATTAGAATAATCTTCTCCAAGGTTGACTGTACACGTAAAATATTCCTGAATGGGGGATAAGTCCGCCATTATATATTAATTTTTGTTAACGTATCCAATCGTATATACCATTTTATATATATATTTTTTTTAAGATTTTATAATACAGATTTTTATTAGAACAAAATATAGAGTAATTTTAAGAAAAATGATATCATTAAAGGTATTAAGTTGAATGTAAAATGGGATATGTTCAGATATATAATTTGGAGCATGAATTCTTATTGTATGAGCTCTATGTCTTTTACACAAGAATTACATCAATTAGTAACGTTTAATATTTAATTTTAATAAGCAAAAGGATGCACCATATCGTTATGCATATGAAATTCTGTAACCAAAATGCAATCTCAAAACTTCATGTTTGTTTATCTAATCGTATTTCTATGCATGTATTATTCTACGATAACTGGAAGCTTATTTTATTTTTTAAGGATTTATAAGATCACGAACAGGAAATAAAGATATCGGAGGCCAATCTTCCAAAAAAAGTAGATATAAAAAATATTATATATTATATAAACTTAAATGTAATGAACATACTTACAATAAGAAAGTATGTGTTAAACTATACTATTACAAATACTATTATTATATACTTATTTACTTTATAAACGTTTTAGTGCAGTGCTTTTAAGAGCGTAATAATCCCTACCTATATGGGGGGAGAAAGGATTGTTATTAATGGGGATTAGTAGCCCCATTGCAAGCAATATACCCTGTCAGGTCGACCTCCTCGTGATTCCCCCTGGAAACCATCGTGATTGATTTATTCTTACAATAGTCACGATGGGCTAACTGACCTGCTTCATTCTCACCTATCATCTTTCACTGGTGCCCCGCTAGTGTATACCTATAGCGCAGGCAGAGTTACCATTGCATTATCATCTATTAAAAAAAATCCCTACCTATATATTCCTTCCTCAGAATAATGCTCTGAAAATGTAGGGCCCTTACACACTTCGCCGCTAATCTACGCAAATGTAGCGATCCGAGGGAGCCGGCCCACATATTATACTGTTTGATGTTTCAACTCACGGCATTTTTGTGTAAAACTTTGTTTATTTAAGCCCATGATTTGGGCTTGAAACGATGAAAATGTGTTCAATCCTTAACTTCATCTATGTCATACCTATTATTATATTTATTTTTCTTTCAACTTTAATATATAGTGTACGTTTGGTGGACTTATTATACTTATGTATACATCCACAGTTGACTTATAGATGACAAGAGATCAACAATATCATGAACGGAATTAATAATATTACAAAGAAATGGGCTCGACATATGTTGTCTTATTCAAATACAAATTCCAATTTTTTATTCCTTAAAAATCTTTAATCTGACTGTTATAAATATTAAGTTGGCAGATCTCTCTTTTAGTGGATCTTGGACAAAAAGGGTAATTAGTAAAAATAGTAAAAAAGATAACTAATTCAAAGATTTATACTCTTAACCAACATATTTGTATTGTAAAACAAATATTAAAAATTCAAAAATCTGTAATCATTAATGCTTAACGATTTGTATAATCGCTATACTCGTACTATCTAGAGAACCATCTTAATATTTTTAATATTCTGGTAAGAAAATTTGATCCGCAAAAAGCAATAATTACGATCGCTTATCGCGTTAAACAAACGAAAAATAAGGACCTACCTTTTTTTTCTACCTAATATTTAAAATCAAAATGCCCACCCAAAAAAAAATAAAGACGAATCTAGAATTTTCTATTGGAAGTCGCTCAAAAAAGGCCCCTTATGTTACCTAGCAATCAGTTGGACAGCAAGGTGAGGGTTATCGAAGATGTCAGGTGTCGACACCAGGCCCCTCACGCCCAGACACCCTCCTCAATCGTGGACCGATCAACTGGAGGACGGCAATTAATTAATTTGTCTTGTACCTACGTCTAAACGACCTGAACAAGTCGGATTTGCATTTGTGTCTGTGTAGATTGAAATGGGACAATCACGTGACATCGAGGGACATTTTATACTATTAAGTGTACGCTATATCTATATATATAAAAGGTGAGCAATACCTATATATGTTTATTGCAATATTGGCCCAATAATGGATATATTAAATATCGGTTACTTAATATTTCCATTATTTAGATACACGGAATTAATGTGATAATCGGTATAATTTTTTTTGATGGGTGAAAATGGTATGGTAACCCCGCCTGCGCTAACGGGATACGCTGACGGAGCACTAGTGAAGGGTGATAGATGAGAATGAAAACAGGCTAGTTAGCCCATCATGATGAATTCATCAGGAATTAACCATGATAGTTTCTAGGAGGAACCGCGGAGAGGTCGACCTGGTAGGGTTAGGTTAGGTTTTGGAATTCTCAATCTACATTACTTACAATCCCTTTCCCCCCAATCGGTATCATTTTAATTTCGTATAATATAGGTAGGTATGACTTTTTTTCTATCATCAGTCTCGAGAGCAAGTCGATATATAGATATTAGAGTGGTACTGATATTATCTATGCCTAATAGATATATCTATTATACTTAAATAAATTAATGGATTTGAATAAAACTTGGTACAAAGATAGAACGCATTAGATACTTTTTATGCTAATTCAAACAGGCAATAATGGGGGAAAGGAATTGTTAGTATTGGGATCTAACAGCTCCATTGCTAGTTGATCAGGTATCAATCAGGTATCAGGTAGATTTCCACGTGGTTCCTAGAAACAATAGTAATTAATTCTTAAAAATATGAGAAAAACCATCTCCCCTTTCAAGACCGAAGTTCGTGAAACGAAAAATCTTTCATAATTATAGTTTATAAGGGTACATCCAATTATACAAGAAAAATAAAATAAAGTTTCTAACAAGTTTTTCAATAAATATAAAAAAAACTATCCTCCAAAAACAATATTAGTTAACAATACAGTTAAATTTATACGCAAATATGGCCCAAAATAAGAAATTACGAATTGAATGTGAAAACGATTCATGGCTTAACATAGATATAAATTTGATTATGTATTGACTGTAATTCAGCTGTACGTTTTCCAAAAAATAAATAAATAAGTAATATCATTAATAAAAACTGTTATGAGGCTATTTCGTATGATAAATATAATAAAGATAATTTAGTTATCGACGGAACTCTCGGCGTATAGAACGAGTTGTTCTATACACCTGGCCAGTATTGTTGTGATTGAAGTCACTATTATTTGTAAAGTTAGAATTAGATTATGTAGACAGAGTGTCTCCATACAAATGCTTCGAGAAAAGCGAGTCAACTTTTTCATACAATTTTGCGTGATAAATAGTTGTGTTTCCTTTATACTTTTTATATTTATTTTGTCTCTATAATGTTTGTAAAACTCTTTTTATTTATTAAACAAATTAAATATAGATACCTCATTACATTATGTGCGTAAGTATATAGAATACTGATAAAAAAAACTAGTAAGCTAATTTGACAATTAACTGACAAAAAGTTGACCCCTTTTTGACTCGAGACTCTAATAATCTAAGAGTATACATTAATAAACAATTTACATTTAATTAAATCAATGATCTTTAAGTAAAATACATTTACATTTAGAGTAAGATACGCATCAGCATAGACAAAATAATTGTTTAGAACAGTACAAACAGTCGTACCTATCACTCAAATCCATTTTAAACGCATGTATGTATGTATACATCTCAGTGACAGTTTAGTTTGAGTCCGATATTAATCCGTTTCACAAACGCTATTTGCATCAGCAGAGGTCAACCGGTGCACTTGGTTGTTTACTCTTGAATCGAGTGAAGGAAAGACAAAACCAATATTCGATTTATATCATTCGAATCGCTATCCGAAGTTGTATTTTATTTTCGCTCTAACACTTGTACATGTTTTTAATATTTATTAACTTTCATTTATAATTTACAATTCAGTTTTACATTTATCAGTATGCTAGAAAGCTGGGTGCTTTTTTTTTGCGCATACTACCTCGCCTTTCACATAATTTATTACAGAATACAAAATAATATATGGTAATTAAAAGTTACGTTAATTTTAAATGGGGCAACACGTTAATCGCTAAATATATTGGTAAGCGCAAAACTCGAGGACGGCTGAACTACTTTTTTCTTTTTTTTTCATGTCGATGTTGAAGAAGATTCTTATGAAGAGACAAATTGAAAAAAGTTGTTTAGAAAAACGTAAAAATCCTATTTTTGCCCATACATACTGTTTCTATCTGCTAATTCAAACATTTATGTCACGGAACGTCTGTTGATTCATCTAGTTACTAGTAGGTGATGATGAGTCGTGATCGTTTTTGGTCACAGCGACCTCTTTGAATCCACAATTATTAAGTATTCTTACAAATATTATAAATGGGCAAGTGAGTTTATTTGTTTATGTTCAACGTCTTAACGGCTTAACCAATGTATTATAAAATTTGGTATTATACAAACGCTATACAGAATGCAAAGACTATTTTTATCCCGTTTAATGAATATATGTCAGTCGCGAACGGAGACGCGGGTAAAATCAAGTTTTTTTAATAAGATTTTTAAGCAATCATTTCCATCCCGAAAGGAGATGAATGTCAAAAATAACACTTTTATAGAGTTGCTTTCACCGTCGACTTTAAAAAAATAAGAATGGACCGAACGCGTATAGAGTGCTGTGCCAACGGAAAACGGCCCTAGAGAACCATTAGTAACGTCAAAGCAAAGAATGTGGATGGCAATTGTTTTTAAAGAATTTCACATCGCAGTGTTTTAAAAATCGCTTTATCTATTCTAGAATACTACATAATAAGCTACATTTTTTTTATACAACTTAGAATGGCAAACAAGCTGACGGCCCACCTGATGGAAAGCGGTAACCGTCGTCTATAGACATGAGCAGTACCATGGACACAACAGAGTATACTGTTTCACCCATGATACCCCCCATGCGTTGCCATTCCTGAGGACTCAGGTGTTATTCCTCTGTACCTAGTAAATTCACGCCATATCCCACCCTTCAAACTGAAACACAGCCATGCAAACACATGCTTCACGGTTGAAACACAAATGGGACAAAGGTACCCAAGCAATCGACTTTTGTACAAAGTGTCCCTCTGGTGTACAATACTACATCTATGATGACCTATGATTATCTCTTCTTTGCAACCGACTTCAATAAGAAGATCCTCAATCCGATTGTATTTTTTAATGACCTTATAACTCCGTCAGTTGTGAACCGATAAGGAAAATCTTTTTTTATCTAAAATAGTATAGTATACTTAGTATACTTACACATTGACCTCGTAGAAACTTTATCAAAATTGATTCAGCAGTTTAGTTTTTAAATTAAAATAACCGGTTTGGTTTTGTTAAATTAAAGTCGATTTTTTGTGGGACACATTCTTTAATAATTATTATGCAATAAAAGCTATCGTCTTATATAACGTTCTAAAATCATAATCCTTCTTTTGCTTTATAACAGTCGGCTAAACATATATTAAATATATAATCTAAATTCCAGATAAATACAATACTATATTATACACAGTACCTACAAGTCAAGAGTCGTTTCGTTCCAGCGAACGTATTAGGCGGTCCTTTGTTTACGCTATCCAGCAAATTACAAACGAAAACCCTTCGTCCTTTCATATAAAAAAAAAAACGTTGATTATCATCTCTGACGCAATTCCCAAACGGAACCCCTTTTGTTATTGTCAAATTAGCCAATCCTCAAGATAACAAAAACA
The DNA here is from genome assembly GCF_026898425.1 of Galleria mellonella. Taxonomy (NCBI): domain Eukaryota; kingdom Metazoa; phylum Arthropoda; class Insecta; order Lepidoptera; family Pyralidae; genus Galleria; species Galleria mellonella. Next base: position 10,590,911 of record NW_026442138.1, read on the forward strand.
TCCCTTTATGCTAATGGACAAAAGCCTTTTTTATTGACGGGCGAAATTTATTCAGGGTGAGTTTAACTATCTTTCGTATATAATGCGTAGCGGTTGGTACAGAATGCTAATTTGTTTCGTTAGGATCCATTTATAGTGAACGCTTTTGGTCCTTTCCAGTGTTGCCATCTTTATGTAACATTTTTAGAATAAATTTAATGTAATAAGAACATGATTGGTACAAAAAATATAAAAGTTGAGGTAAATTAATATGTATCTATTATTTATACTATGAAGATGGAATATATCGACCCCGAAAGATGGCAAAATTGGCAAGTTCTACGTTGGCAACATTAGTCCTTTTTATAACTAGTAGTACTTGAACGAATGGAATAGATCCCATCCTAAGTATACATATAAAATACAAATAAAATATAAATAAAATCAGTTCAAAATATTCCTTGTAACTAGGTATGGGTTATATGGATACCGATCCGATATCTATATATTTGGTTTCTCTGAACGGCGGAAAATGGCGGAAAAAGGTCATTACCCATTTAGATATGTCCATGGTACTGCTCATGTCTGTAGGCAACGGTTACCACTTTCCATCGGGTGGGCCGTCAGCTTGTTTGCCATTCTAAGTTGTATAAAAAAAATATCCATATTCTATATTATTGATAAAATAAATATTAAAAATGTTAACAGCAAGCATTGGTGACGAGCTTGGGATCACGTTTTAAAGGTCCTTCTTTATATTTTGTACTACAGATATTACAATTCACATTTTTATTCTTTGTTCTGTGGAATTGGACACAATATAAATATTTTATAATGAAATGTTCTCGGTTTATCTATATACGCCTCCTGTGGGTATCGAATTTTACACTGATATTCGAATATTCGTTTCAAAGCCACGTATTTAATCTGTTAACTCGTAGGAAATTAAAACATGAAATTATTCTGTCTTACTTTCTTTCTCTCTTAGTTTTTACAATGATTGATTGTGTCAATCTAATTCATTTTAAAATAAATATTTTTAAACGTGACCCAAGTAGCTTATAGTTAAAAATTGTGTAACTATTGATAATTAAAAATTGTAGTCCATAAAAAGGACCGACTTCAATTGTGACAAAACCAGTTATTTTTATCTAGAAAACTAAACTATGGAATTGATAAAAAATTCTATTGGCCCAATCTGTAAGTTTATCCTTTCAGATAAAAAAAAAATAATTTCCCATATTGATTTAGAACTGACGGAGTTATGTAGGTAGGTAACAAACATTAAATAAAAATACAATCAAATTGAGAAATACCTTCTTTTTGAAGTCAGCTAAAATTATTTGTCACTATTAAGCTATCTAAGCAGTGTCATAAAAGGAGAAGGAATTGTTAGTGATGGGGTTTAACAGCCTCTTTGCTAACAACATACCCACCCTACCAAGTCGATCGCCTCTTGGAAACCATCATGGTTAATTCCTGATGAGTTCATCACGATGAGCCATCTAATCTCTTTTCACCATCACCATTCCATTTTAATTTCACCAAAGGATACTGTGCTATTAAACTGTAATTTTTTTTTCATGTGTATCATTTTAAACTTAAATTCTCTTGGCCTCTTTTATTAAAATAAAAAAAACAGTATTTCAGCTATCATTCCCTATGCCATTCTAAACATATGTTTATGAAGCAACGTAATATAAACCTATTTAAAATTCGAACGCCCCAGCGCAACCGCGTTTTATTGAAGACATAAAACCTTACAATTCGCAACGGGGGAGGTCGGGGGTGATTTTAACTATCCTTGTATGTAAAGGGGGAGCGCGGGTACGCGAGGTGTTTGGGGGGAGGGGATTAGAAGGGTTCGTCTTGCAAACGGCTCTGCGTGCCCGGCCGCGGCCGCTGGCGATTTGTCCCTAGCGTCCTCTGTCTACCCTTGTGTACAGGGCAGCTCAAAGTATACTTATTTGTCTTTGTTGATAAAAGTACACATAATTTTAAGATAAAATAAAAAGTAAATGTTGTTAAATGAACACTTAATATTATATAGCTTTATAATGTAATCTTTTGGATAAAAAATGCTTGACTCTAATTTCTAGAAACGAAGCACAGCCTGACTAAAATTCAAAATTTTCAAATTGATGTTTGTATCATTTTTAACGGTTGTCACTTGCTGCGTGACAACTGTTTATAAATAAAAACTCTTTGCACTAGAGGACGCCACCCGCGCACGATTAGTAATAACAATTCAATACTTGACATTTTCATCAATAAATCGCATTTATTATCATAAACTTCATTCAAAAACTGTATGATCCATGAAAATTTCATAGTCCATTCCATCCATTTCATAAAGAGATGTCGATGCACATTATGCAAAATTTGTATGTATGATACTGATGTTAAGTATGCCGCGATACAAAAAAAAAACATAAAATTTGTATAAAAATCGATATAGTCGTTTCATAGGAGTGTGACCACAAACATCGTGACACAAGATTTGTATGGATATAGCTATAGAAAACACGCACTATTTCAAGGTAAAAAAAAAATTGACATAGTTTTACAAAACTCTATGGCCAATAGTCATAATAATAATTTTATAAGTACACAAAGCAGCTGTAAAATATTCATAAACAAATTTAGCAATGTGGTTTTTAGTCCATGAATTTGAAGTCATATGACAACATAATAATTAATTCATCGCGTCGTGTTGTACAAATAAATGTATATTTTCATTCATATTTGTAACGAGTAGAAATATTTGAATTTTAGTTTCATTCGTATTTTACAAACTAGCTTTTTACCCGCTACTTCACATGTATGGATTTCAGAAATAGGAAAACCACTTCTAAGTAATTATTGGGTAATGCTGAAACAAACATACAGTAAGACAGTAAAAAATTCTGTAAAATATTCTTATATACATTCAAAAACTATATGTATATATTTATATACTAATTAAATAATATATATATAGACATTGTCTGGTCACAATTTTTGTTATATGAATAAGGAGTAAAATACGCTGGCCATTGGCCATGTGGTTCCGGCATAGACTAGTCCACCACTTACTTTCCCTTGGGTGTCGTAAGAGTCGACTAAGGGAGGGCGATGGATAAGCAGCATTAAAGCATTTCTTTGGAATCAACTTCCAGCAGCAGTATTTCCGAACCGTTACGACAACATAACCTTCAAGAAAAGGGCATATTCCTTTTTAAAAGGCCGGCAGCACACCTGCAATGCCGTTAGTATTGTGGGTGATCATGGACGGCGGTAGTCACTTACCACCAGGTGAGCCGAATGCTCGTTTGCCCCCTGTGTTGTAAAAAAATATTTCTAAAGCGTAACTGTGGTTACCAATTCGCCTGCCAAGCGTGGCAACTATTAGCAAAACTCCTTAAGGGGGAGGCTTATGTTCAGCAGTGGACAGTTAAATGCTGATACAATGATGACAATGATTACATAAAAACATACCTATTACCTAAAAAACGCTTCATATAAAACTAAAGTGTGTTTACGACTTCATCCACTTTAATATTTATCAAGTCTACACACTGTCTAATTGTATTAAATTTTATTTCAGATTATTTAGAAGAAGGAAAAGCAGAAGATAAATAACGAAGTGCCCACGTGTGGGAATTTGAAATGGCAGCATGTTCTAGAAATAAAGTTCTATTGAAATATAAAAGCTATAATTAATTTTATAACAATTAGAAGCCCCTTTGATACATATCAGATGTTGAAACTGAATATCGCTGTCACAAAACTACCAAGTCTAATAAAAACTGAGATTAATAGTGACACTTTTCACTTCTTTGTGGATCTTGTATTACGTACCTACCTTATATACTTTCTCTTCCTATAAATTATATTTATTACATTGAATTCACTTATTATATAATATTATAAGTACTTAGTAAGTAACCCTGCGGAGTGAGGCCCTGGTAACCTGTAATACAGGTATTCTTATACCTATCTCAGGCACCAGTCTCTCACAATTATATTTATAATTTGATTACTTTAATATAAGCATGTCTCATTGTATTTCACTGTAATGAATTGTGAAGAGAAAATAAATCTATTTATTATTATTATTATACACTCTGAAATTTTTCGCATGAAATATCATCATCCAAATTTAATTTAATGTACCCCCTCTGAGGATTGACATGTTACTCAGTCAATTCGTTAGATTAAAACAAATATACGAGATAGATAAACAATTTTTTATACTACCTCACTTTAAAAATATACTTACTATCTATATCGGGAGGAGAGGGATTGTTAGTAATGGGGACGTTAATCCTCATTGCTAGCAATGCATCGTACCAGGTCGACCTTCATGCGGTTCCCTCTGGAAACAATCGTGATTAATTCTTATTGAATCTGTCACAAGGGACTAACTGACTAGGTTTCTTCCTCACCTATAAACATTCACTGGTACCCCGTCAGCGTATATATAGCGCAGGCGGGGTTACCATTCCATTATCATCCACTGAAAACCATCTGTATTGCCATTTATGTCAATCTTTTAAACTTTTTTCAACGCACTTTTATATAAAATATCCGAATTGAAATTTATTCAAAGTCAATTAGATTCTAATTTAGTGTAAATTAAAGCATATATTGGCTTGTAAATTACATATAGATACGACATTTGTCTGAATCTGTAATCACATTTTTAGATATCAATGTAACTTGTACTCGATAGTGGATACATACATATTATGAGTGTTCATTGTGAAAGTGGTAATGACATTGAAAATTAAAAGTCCAATGCGCTCGTCCCATTGACCGGCGAGCGCTCGCGACCGAAAAAAAAAACACAACACGCATTCCAATAAAAACGTTAAATTGCCGACACTGACATTATCCTATTACGTCATCATTTCATTCATGAAAACGATGCGAGAAAAAACAATCGCATCGTAACACGTGTTAAACTGCGCCGTTAAACGGCGTACGTCGAAAAATATTAATTATTAATTAACACGGCCGCTCTGAATTAAAATATTTTTATTGGCGCAGAGAAAAAGGGAAAAAGTCGGCAGTTAATTCGGTGGGCGCGATGGCATTGTTTGCGGGCCGCGTGCATAAAAACCCGTTACGGGACCGTTAAAAAAACAGAGACGAAACGGCGGGAAATAAAAAACGGGACCGCGTGGTGCACGGCGTGATTTAAAAATAAAAAACGTCGGACGTCCGTAATGAAATCGAAAGGCGGTTTCGTCGATAGCTATTGGAAAAAGGTAAAAGAAACGGGCCACTTTCACGCGTGAGAATTTTGGACTTTTTGGCATCGCGCGCGGTTACAGCGCCGCCCGAATACGGTTCGCGTGGTTCCTTCCCTCCACGTCACCAGCGCATTCACACCCCAGACACAGGTCCCGGTAGCCTATTATCACTGCGTTGGCCAGACGGTTTGGTATATATTTTATTTCAAAATTTCCTATCTCTTGCACGGATGTTTTATGATTTTTCTCTTACAACAGAAGAGAAAACAGAGTAGGTAATGTAAATTCCTATGTTATAATAAAACATGTTTAAATAGATAAAAATGAAATAGTGACACCGATAACGCCATCTGTATTATCCCGGGAAATCATCGTGCGGATGGAATCGTCATCACGATGGGCTAACTGATCTGCCTTTAATTCTCAATTACTATACCTCAGTGGTACCCCGCCAGCATAGACCATTAACGTAGGCGAGGTTACCATTCCATTGTCATTAATTGAAAAAATGGAGTCAATATACTTTATGAAGTTGGTCTTCCTGAAAACAGCATGGGTAAAGCTGTTACACAAAATTACGAGGATAAACTCAAAACAGTTGTGCCACCACAACTGATCTAAGTCTATCCTGGTCATTTTGTTTTTCAATGGTGCCCCACCATTGTATACCTTTAGCGTGCACCATTCCATTGTCACCCAGTGAAAGCACGGAACAAGTGTTCAGCACATAATAAATATCTAATACCAAAACATAACAAAATTATAAATACAAAAGCTAAAACATTTTTAAATAGCTTCCAACGCTTTTATAACAGCCTATTAAAAGTTTATCTTCTTGGATTTTTCAAATAATCGCCTATTAATATTAATTAAAATACTAATTAACGTGGGGCCAACGGGACACCGTTAATTGCACGTTTTGGCTCGTATTTAAAAAGCTTAGAGCGCTCGCCCAAAAAATATTCTTGCCCCGAACACTCCATTCGTTATAATTTCGTGCTAACTCTTAACGCTTAAAATTTTACGCGCCCAAAATTTTCGGTAGGTCGTTGAAACGGTTAATCCTTACTTTGTCTGTGTCCGTGAATATGAGACAATTTATTACTAACTAGCCTTTATTTGGCGGCTTTGCGTGTACTTTAGGATTTATGTCTAAATTTGAACTGAGAAAATGCTGTGGCTTTCTGTGAAAGCAACGAATTTGGTTTTTCATAGAAATGGACGTTAGTATAAGCCTGTAGTTAGATGTCAAGTAAACATTTTTAACGGCTATAGACTTACATACGTTCCTACGTATATACAAATACTCGTTTATATATAGACGTAAATACCTACTTATTAAACTTTGTAATTACTGCAGCCCATAATTGTATATTTTTATGTGCAATAAATCTTTATTATTATTATATTATGTATATATACATATATTTTTTAATTTTAAATATAGGATAATGTTAAACCCAAAATTTATCATGTCCTATAGGACGTAATTTCCTATAAATTTACTTCTATTTATAAATAGAAGTAAATTTATAGGAAATTACGTTCAATCAACTGTATTTTTTCTAAAAAAAATATAAAATAACTGAAAAGTTAATTTGAATAAGTGAAAATAATTGAAGAACTGGTAAGAAAATTGTAAATATTTGTCCATCTTTTTAACTTTATTTATTTTTACATTTGTCACGCGATAATTATTGAGTTCTTATGTAAAATAAAGTTTTTTTTTTTTTTATTTATATAATACTAGGTTTATTTAACCCATTTCATGAAATTTAAAGCAAATAGGGCCCCAAAAAATTATACTTATCACAACCCACCAGAAAGCTCGTAATGAAAATATGACAGGAAAAAAAAATGCAAAAGGAACTCATTATGCTTCAGCCGCGTCAGATACCTTTCCCTAAGCCCCTAATATAATAACCCTCCCACCGCCCGGGGTCATAACGACCGTCCCAAAATATTCTTTCAACAAAATTCACCGTCCCTTCGGTACAAAAAAGAAAACGCTGCATCACGGTCATTTTTAATTTCGCCCCCTAACGACGCCATTGAAGGCATTTAGGGTCCGCCATTAGGCATCACTATCTGGTGCGTGCATCTTCCACGGTAAATGGACGGGAAATGGCATACAATGCGCGGACTGCTCCGTGCGAGATAATATCTTTGAATATATAAGTACTTATAAATAAAATTAATATATATTATGTAAAATTATACCATTATAATAAATGCATAACTTTGTACCGATAAATGGATGAATATATGTTACTCTTTCACATAAAAATTACATAATGGATTTGAATGAAGTTGAGTACAAGGGTAGGTTATATCCTAACTTAATAGCGATAACGTAGAAGGCGATGTGTTACAGTTTCTAGCAATGAGACTTTTAGATATTATATTATCTGTGTAATGGCACTGTAAATGGCTATCAATTCCGAAAGACAATGCATGAAAAGTCTACGTGTAAGTATTTATTTAATAATGCCCATGGAGCTGTTCTTTTCAGGCACTTCAAAACGTTTTGTATTCCGAGTTGTATAAAAAAGTATTAGTATTTATAGGAGGTGGGTAATGTATTAGAGATCACCTATTATTTTACCAGGGGAGACTTTGTACAAAAGTCGATTGCTTGGGTACCTCTGTCCTATTCGTGTTTCAACCGTGAAGCAGTTGTGTTTGCATGGCTGTGTTTCGGTTTGAAGGGTGGGATATGGCGTGAATTTACTAGATACAGAAGAATAACACCTGAGTCCTCAGGAATGGCAACGCATGGAGAGTATCATGGGCGAAACAGTATACTCTGTTATTTCCATGGTACTGCTCATGTCTATAGGCGACGGTTACCACTTTCCATCAGGTGGGCCGTCAGCTTGCTTGCCATTCTAAGTTGTATAAAAAAAAATTAGAAATACATAAATTATATCCGTGCAAGAAAGAATAATGTGAAAATTACACACAGCAGCTTGCACGTTATGACGCGTAACAAATTCTTAGCTAAAAGCGTGCTGAACTCACACGACAAGGTTCAGTAATTAGGGGTGAATAATATATAGCAATATCTATATAATTAAGTAGCAATAATCTATATACTAGTCCAGTAACGAATATATTAAAAATCTTAATATCTTATGAATATAAAAAAGAGTTTTAACATAATCAAAAATAGATATCCGACCGATATAGGCGATATCGAAATGGGAGGTGACCTTTTCTCCGCCATTAATGTTCAGAGAAACCTAATATATAGATACCGTATCCATACTTTGTACCAGAGGAAGACTTTGTACAAAAGTCGATTGCTTGGGTACCTCTGTCCCATTCGTATTTCTACCATGAAGCAGTTGTGTTTGCATGGCTGTGTTTCGGTTTGAAGGGTGGGATATGGCGTGAATTTACTGGGTACAGAGGAATAACATCTGAGTCCTCAGGAATAGCAACGCATGGGGGGTATCATGGGCGAAACAGTATACTCTGTTATGTCCATGGTACTGCTCATGTCTATGGGAGACGGCTACCACTTTCCATCAGGTGGGCCGTCAGCTTGTTTGCCATTCTAAGTTATATAAAAAAAAATTAGCCATGCCTAGTACTTATATAGAAGTATATATATGTAAAACTAAAAAACGATCCGCAATAAACATGGGTCGAAATCGATACAAATAAAAATCAACAGCTGAATATATGTAAATATCTCATTTCAGAAAGTCAACGTCCATTTGGTAATTTATTTTTTGTTATATTTGTTATTATATATATATATATATTAGGCGACGTGATCATTGAGTTCCCTAAAGCATAGTTAAGCGCAATGATGGTTAGCTTATCCGTCATACTCGTGAACGGGTGTTGCTTGTAGGGACTGGTCTGCTCCTGTTTTTTTTTTTCATTTAATAATACATATAAATGGAACTTAATACTAATTATAATCACAGTACCCATGCAAATGTAAAATTAACTTGTACATAATAATTTCAAAAGAGTAACTGTTGAGTTTCTTGCGGCTTCCTCTCAGTAGATAACAATTTCCCGAACTCAGCAGTAAAATTATAAAAAAATAATGATTTAAAAGTGTTTGTAAACAAGTTTATTTGAATAAATATTATTTTTATTCTATTCCATATTGTTCTCTTACTTGGTCAAGACAAAATTTGTAAGAGAGGAAAAATTTTACAAATTTATCTTAAAAATTTCCACAGAAAATACGTACGAAGTCGCGGCGAATAGCTAGTAAAAAAAATACTACTTATAGAAAATATAATCGAACATTTAACAGCGCGATTTGCATAAAGGTCTAATTCGTGTCAAAAATCTTTTTTTATTATTTTTCTTTGTTTTTTTTTTTAAATAGTTATTACATTTCCATCCCATTATCCTGTCAAAACATTCAAATAGCTACGAGCTACGAACGAATCGAGATATACACAGTTTATTAATATTAATACAGTTGCTCGTGATTTGCATTGCGCCCCTTGCTCCCCGCATTTGGCGGACTCCGCGCGGAAAAAAACTCCAAAATGACGGACGTCTGAGTAAATGGCGCGAGAAAAATTAAGCTTGTCGTGTACACTGGCGAAATTAAGAGCGCGGAACTCCGCAGATAGGCGCGGAGGCGGAATTTTTGCACGATTACCGCGGCGTAATTGCGGAATTCTTTGCTTAATGAGTTCATATTCTGCATCGGACTGGACACAGATTGTATAAAAGTGACATTATAAAGCGTTTGATTTTTTTTTTCATTTTTTTTTTAGGATGATTAAACAACTCTATATTTTTCTTTTTTTGAAATAATTCGATACTGAAATGTTATTCGCTAAATCTATCCTTAAAATTAAACAGTTTAACGAATATAATGTAATTTAATAAAACTGAAATATTAAATGGAGATAATGTATTAGAGAGACCAACCCAGTGATAAAGTTTTGATTCAATAAGGAGTTGATACTGAAATGCTATTTGCTAAATCTATCCTTAAAATTAAATTATATAGCGGGAGTAATTTAATCAAACTGAGATTTTAAAGGGTGATAAAGTATGGCGGTTTAGAATCTAGAACATTTGTGACGCACTGTTAAGTAAAGACTCACGTTAATGATGAATAGCCATTTTAATCTTCTTGGTTTTTTAACTTTTAAATACCGGATGTTCCAAATTTGATACCGGGGTTTGCATTGTTTCATTGTTAAATAAATTTAAATATTTTGATTACCGTAATGCCTAAAGTATAAAAAATTATACCAAATGTTTTTTTCAAAATAAATATATAAAAATATCGTTTAAATTTTTTTACTATTTTTCCCCACTAGTAATTTAATGTCCATTCTATCCTTGAAAAAAGAAACAAACGAAAAAATGAGATAGGTATATGATAATCTAGAAAGAAATGCTGACAAGAAATGATATAACTTCAGTTTTAATAACAAAAAAATAATTTGTACATTTCGTGGTAACATATACCAGAGGAAGACTTTGTACAAAAGTCGATTGCGTGGGTACCTCTGTCCCATTCGTGTTTCAACCGTGAAGCAGTTGTGTTTGCATGACTGTGTTTCGGTTTGAAGGGTGGGATATGGCGTGAATTTATTGGGTACAGAGGAGTAACATCTGAGTCCTCAGGAATGGCAACGCATGGGAGGTATCATGGGCGAAACAGTATACTCTGTTATGTCCATGGTACTGCTCATGTCTATAGGCGACGGTTATCACTTTCCATCAGGTGGGCCGTCAGCTCGTTTGCCATTCTAAGTTGTATAAAACAAAAACATTTACAACGAACCAAACGTCACTACGACTACAAGTCCGGTTTTTATATTGATTATTGGCCTTGGAACCAAAATTTGTAATTTATGTTTCACGGTCGATTCCCTATCGAAACAATAGATAATGAGTAATATGAACTTTTACCTAATAGCTCAAAGACTCAAACCGCTATTAATATAGGTATCTATACAATAACCGTATTTAATATCTCTTTCATCCAAATTACGCGATTTTCGTCTCTATTCTACAAGGTCCGCTAATATTAACGACAGCCAAATTAATTATATTCCTCGATGCCTCATATAATGTTCAGTAAACGATCTTCAGTCGAACGAAGCCTAATGACTAGTAAACAGTGGGTGGGGCGGGTATTTGGGCAACGTACCTAAATGAGCCGCCGATTATTTGCGCCTAAACCGGGCCTGTTTGCCCGCGCCTCCTCCACTAATTGATGCGAGCGGGCTCGAGCCCCGCTTTTTTACCAAGACCGTCGTAATGGGGCTCTTTCGAGTGAAATATCTTCTCGGTGTTTACCGAAGCCCCTTTTTTGGGGTGGGTTTGGGTAAACTGTACACATCTACATTAGGGTGTGTTTGTTGTACGGCTTTTTCGCATCGGTCGATTGTAACTTCACACTGGTTATTTCATCCTGTTTTGTGATATAAAATACTTCACGAATTTTCCTAATGGTAAATAGCAATTTATTCAATAACATTCAATTCAGAAATAAAGGATCCTTATTTACATCCTTTCTTACTTATCATACTTATATATTAAAATTGTAACAGGCGATTTTTTTACGTCTGTATGGGAGATATTTGAAAAAAAAAATTAATATGAGGGACCTTAATAAGAACGACAGATACCAAACCAGTATTTTTTTGAAATTTTGTCTGTCTATTTGTTACGGTATTATGCAAAGATTACTGCACTAAATCAGTTCACATTTTGTTCCTGAAGGTCTAACTTAAAATCTTATATTTTAAATGATCTTATGTATCTTTTATCTTAATAAAACATCAAGAAGGGGTATAATTCATAAGTTCTCCTACTGATAAAACCACCACATAAAGTACTGAGCAAAAAAAAACAGTTATAAATAATTATGAAAGTTGTATAAAAAATATTATCATCGGACCACAGTAGTACAATGTGGAAATATATTTCTCATCGCTTTATTATTAAAATAAAGGTCTATCATCATCACCATCATCATCACCATCATCATCATCATCATCATCATCATCATCATCAGTCGTTAATTATCCACTGAACATAGGCCTTCCCCATAAAGGGGGTTTTGGCAGTAGTTGCCATGTTTGGCAGGCAGGTTGGCAACAGCAAGGGACGGCATTGCCTATCCCTCAAACATTAAGCTACTTACGACGTCTACGGGAAAGCCCATCCAAGTCCATTCTACGCCAGCACCACGCGGCAAGATTGGCATGATTATGTGGCACGTTTTATACGCTGTACTCCACTGTAGCCTATAGAACCTTGTTATACTAACAAGATAGATAGATAGATAGATAGATACTCTTTATTGTTTCCTCCAAAAGATTACAATAGTAAACTTATTATAAATATAAATAATTACAAAAAATAATCACAATGAGAAAACAATAGGCGACCTTATCGCTAAGAGCCATCTCTTCCAGGCAACCTTTGGATGGAGAGGAGTAATAATAAACAATTTGGTAGGAGGCACGATGGTTGATGCACAAGGTTCTATATTTGCCACTTCAGTCAGTAAGCGATATAAAAAAATAAAAATATAACAGAAGCAAAAGGAAAATAGCGAACATATTACCAATTTCACATTAAACTAGATGTTCTCTCAACGTTCGTAAATCGAAGTCTTTTTTTTTTTAATTTCTAGCGATTTAAAACAACGGTTCTGTTTACACAAGGGGCCGAAACGATATTTCGTGCCTGCCTTCCGTATAATTTGGGCCCCAAATTTACATGTGTCGACTTAACTCGCCCTTCCTGAGTGATTGATGACGCTTCGGAAATTATATTAGAGGGCCCTGCGGAAAAACGGTTTTACTTTATAGCTCCATACCTAGATATTGTACATATACGTATAAAGGCCTTCGCAAACGTACAACAGACTTCAGTTTGAGTTACTTGTCCGTCAAAACACAGAATGCAACATTTAGTATTTTTAACCGTATAAATTTATTTCTATTTTCTAAAGGTTGACTGGGAGAGAATGCTATATAGCTAGAGACTACAATGGGATTCTTCAAAAAAGATATATATATTAAGGTTTCTTTAGGGTTCGTAACACGTACGTGACACCCCTAGTGTTACAAGCGTCTATAAGCTATAGTGACCATTATTACCATACCATTAAATAAATATGTGCTATATGTGCATGTTATAGTGTATCATCATATATATGTATTAATATTGTATTTTTCAAGTAAGTAAATAAATAAATATATATATATATATATATATATATATATATAGTTTCTGTTTAGCACTACTACTGCCCACTCACTATATAACTGGTAGAAATCTCTTTTAGAGATAAGTTCGCCTTTGCTAACATTGTTATTAATTTGTTGTTATTACTGTATTAGTGCAATAAAGAATATACATAATATTAATCATAATTTCCAGACCACAGAAACACTTAACGTCAATAATACAGAGTATCTACAACTACGCGTGATGAACTCTACATTGAATAGTGTTAGCGCTCAATGACGGCGAACGACACCGGTACACATTACTCTGTACTGAGCTGAAACACCTAGACGAGGCTGTACGGTTGGAATAAACAGCAAAACATTGTTAGGGATTATATTTGAAACTAATCAAATATTGATGGTTCATTTGATTAGAATTATTTTGTTTAATTCCACCACTATTACTATCAGAACTTTTTTTTTTTATACAACTTAGAATGGCAAACAAGCTGACGGCCCACCTGATGGAAAGTGGTCACCGTCGCGTATAGACATGAGTAGTACCATGGACATAATAGAGTATACTGTTTCGCCCATGATACCCCCCATGCGTTGTCATTCCTGAGGACTTCCAGAATCTTACATCAATCAATCAATCAATCAATGTAATCGATCTTCCAGTGGTATTGACACACACACTAATGGTAGCGGAATTGAACAAAATAATTCTAATCAAATAACCAGTGATAAGGAGGGAGGAAGGGGATTGTTAGTAATGGAGACTAAGAATCCCATTGCTAGCAATATACCCAATCAGATCGACCTCCTCGCGGTTCCCCCTGGAAACTATCATGGTTAATTCCAGATGAGTTCATCATGATGGGTTAACTGGCCTGTTTTCATCCTCATCGAACACCCTTCACTGGTGCTCCGCCAGCGTATTCCGTTAGCGCAGGCGGGGTTACTATTCTATTTTCATCCAATAAAAAAAAAACTAGTGATATGGACTTTTGCAACGCTACGCTTACGATCTAAACATAATATATTAAATGAAAAACCACAACTAGGAAATACTTGTAATAATAATAATAAATCATTTATTCAGCTACAAAATAACAATATTAATTACAACTTTATACATTAAAATAATAATTAATGTGGTAGCAGCTGAAATAGTCCCCGCTCAGCGTAAGCTGCAGCGTGGTGCTGCAGCGCTGATTTTCTTTGAGGCCACCACTCGATAGGTATCACTCGAAAAACAGGATTAAATTTTATAACACACTAGACCTAGGGGGAAAGGGTATTTTTAGTAATGGGGACTAATGGCTCAATTGCTAGCAAACCCTGTCAGGTCGACCTCCACACGATTCCCTTACTAATACTTGTTGTATTAAGTATTCGTCACGATGGGCTAACAGACCTGCTTTCATGCTCATCTGTCATCCCTCACTGGTGCCCCGTCAGTGTAAACCGATAGCGCAGGCGGTGTTACCATTTCATTATCTAGCTTAAAAAAAGCACACTGGACCTTATAGAAGATATCATTATATATGAATATAATAATATATTATTTATTGTGTAACATATATAAAGTATAATAAAGTTATATAAAATAATTATGTTTTTTTTTACAACACAGGGGGCAAACGAGCATGCGGCTCACCTGATGGTAAGTGACTACCGCCGCCCATGATCACCCACAACACCAGCGACATTGCAGGTGTGCTGCCGGCCTTTTAAAAAGGAATATACTCTTTTCTTGAAGGTTATGTTGTCGTATATCAAATAATGTTATTTAAATAATTGTATATTTTAAGTACGTATTTATTTATTTACACTTTATTGCACCATTTATAAAATAGTAAATACATTTAACTGATAAAAGAAATGATACAAAAGGCGGCCTTATCGCTAAGCAATCTCTTCCAGACAACCTTTGGGTAGAGAACATTGAGAAAAATAAGAAAAACAATGGGTAGGTGGCGCACTATTATATATAAACAAATATATACAAAGATATATATATATATATATATATATATATATATATATATATATATACATAAACAAATACATACATAAACATACACTAAATACATACATACAACAATACATACATAAACTTAAAAGTACACATTTAACAGGAGAGAGTGACACTGGAAAATGAAGATAGAACATGGGAAAATAGTTACTTAAAAGGAGAGATAATGGGATTTAACAGAGGTTTTGAAGCTAGCGAGAGATCGAGCTCACCGAATAGAGGTAGGTAGTGAGTTCCACAGACGAACTGCCTGCACAGTAAAGGAATTAGAATAAAAGGAAGTGGAGTGAGTTGGAAATTTGAGACGGTATTATTTAGGTTTTCTTAAATTGTCAGACAAAATTTTGCTGTCTGTACATCTCTCAACGTTGTACATGGTTAATGCTTTGCCCGCCGACAATACTGTGACGTCACACATAGATGGTCACTTTCACCTGACCACAAACACAATTTGTGTTACACCTAAATACCGGTATTTGGTAAATTACTGGTAATCTGCGTTTACCACAACAACTTGCGGTTTCAATATGAACATAAGTGTAAATTTGTATTTAGTTGAATAATGTTACAATGTTTATCAAACTGGACTAGAACTATTACTACTCGTGTGAGGGTGGCGCCCTCTAGTATTAAGAGTGTTAAGCCGTCTTTATTGTACACGAAGGTTTTTAATATCGCTTACCAGACAATGATACGAAGCAAGTGACAATTGTTTTTAAATGGTACAACCGTGGATTTAAAAACAAAATTCAAAGGTTCAAGCTGGGATTCGATCTTGGGACCGCCATACTAATAGTGATAAAGTTAGACTGGTTCTTTAACAAATTACTCAAAGAAATCCGTCCATCATTACAAATTTTCGCATTTATAATATTAATACGTTCGTTACGATCCTTACGATCAAGAATTGTCACATATCAATTTTAATAATATAACTTAATTTCTCTTTACAAAGCAAAACACAGCTTGTTGTCAAACAAAGTCTATTTCTAGGCAGAAAATTCTGCATTCTTAATTCAAAATTTTCAACTTTATACTTATCTATGAAACATGTCTATGCACAGTTTTTTTTTAATGCCAAAATGTACTTGTTTTAAAGATGTGTTTAGGAAATAGTGCCTCACAATCGACACTAATACTCCATTTACATTAACACTTGGTTTCCTTACCTTTCAAATACCAATTAAACTGTTGCATGTGTTGATAAACTCACCCACTAAACCGTTGTAGATTCACTCTCTCCGACCTTTGACCTCAAGCGATATGCCGTTTGAAACAGCACGCCTCTAGTAAACATTACCTTATCAGTTCTACCTTGACATCATACTGGTATCTACCAGTACCGATAGGGGGGAAGGGATTGATAGTAATGCGAACTACTAGTTCCATTGCTAGCAATATACCTACCTTGTCAGGTCTACCTCCACGTGGTCTCCCTTGGAAACGTGCTGAATTCCAGGTATATTTATGACGATGGCCTAACTGACCTGCCTTTTCATTCTCATCTATCATCCCTCACTGGTGTCCCGCCAGCGTATACCATTAGCGCAAGCGGGGTTACCATTTCATTATTATACATTAAAAAAAAACCGGTACCAATAAAGCCAGTACCATCTTGTAATAACCGGTAAAATTTTAAAATGGGAAAATTTAAAAAAATTGTGTAGTCCTGGGACAGGATTCAATGAGACGAATTATGAAAATGTATGAAAAGG
The DNA here is from genome assembly GCF_026898425.1 of Galleria mellonella. Lineage (NCBI taxonomy): Eukaryota > Metazoa > Arthropoda > Insecta > Lepidoptera > Pyralidae > Galleria > Galleria mellonella. The sequence continues at coordinate 10,608,066 of NW_026442138.1, forward strand.
AAAATAGATGTGTGTATGTAAAATTTGAAGATATTGACTATTTCAATATACCTAAGATGAAAGAAACAATTTGTAAAATTCAAATGTATAATATACTTAGAAATATTTTCAACTGTTATTAATGATCTAATTGAAACAAAATAGTAACTGTTATTTATAACAAGTTAAATAACTAGGTATTTTTTTAACACTGTTATTTTATATAAGCGTATTAGCAACAACAAATTTAACGTCGTTTAAAAACGTATCAATGGTGATGTGCACTAATTAACCCTATGTTGCTCGGTTGCTTCTTAATGTCCCACACATGTACCGGTTTGTCCCGCCTGGCCGTTCTCAGAGGTTAGGTAAACACATTATATGTGGGACATGACTAACTCTCACTATCGGTGGTACGCAATAGGCATTTACGGCATCATCGTTGTAGGTCAAGGCAGGCTTTCACTGTCTTTGATGCGTAAGTTGTGGTCGGTTTATGACCTTGGGAAGCTTGAATGGAGCTATATTGAACTGCAGGTGTATACGTTATTGTATCTATGCAATCCATACAAATACAGTTACTTATTATTTATTTATGTATTTAAACTTTATTGCATCATTTATAAAAATGATAAGTATTGTAAATTTGAAAAGTAATACAAAAGGTAACTTTATTGCTATGCAATCTCTTCCAGACAATCTTTAGGTAAAAGACATTAAGAAAATAGACAAAGGGTAGGCGACATTAGTATCTACTAGTATTGGAAGGAAGAAATTGTTAGCAACGAGGTTTAACCGCACCATTGCTAGCAATATAGTAACTCTATCAGAACGACCCAAACGCGGTTCCCTTGTAAACCATCCTGGTTAATTGCTAATGAATTTATTACAATGAGCTAACTTTTTTTTTATACAACTTAGAATGGCAAACAAGCTGACGGCCCACCTGACGGAAAGTGGTAACCATCGCCTATAGACATGAGCAGTACCATGGACATAACAGAGTTTACTGTTTCGCCCATGATACCCCCCATGCGTTGCCATTCCTAAGGACTCAGATGTTATTCCTCTGTACCCAGTAAATTCACACCATATTCCACCCTTCAAAGCGAAACACAACCAATAATAAAATAAACTAATCTGCTTTCATCTTAACCTATCACCCTGCACAAGTGTCCCGCTAGCATATACCTACCAAAATAGCGCCAACGAAATTATTATTCCATTATCACCCATTAAAAAAAAATACTAGTATTATAAGTGTGATAATTTGTCTGTTTGTTTACTATATTTAGGTGTTAACAGTTCAACCAATTGTCACAAACTTACACATAACTACACATATACTTAGATTATAGGTATACGTACTATTTGAAATGAATAAGGACATAGATTATTTTTTCACTATATCACGGTTTCCATGAAGTCTAGTTTGTATGAAATATTTAGGATCTACCGCACTAAACGTATCTTCATACGTACACCTTCAGTAAAAATAAAATATCAAAATGACAGTGAAACTCGTATTAAAATCTGTTGCGTGGTTTAGAAGATGTAAGCAAAGAAACAATTTGGACTATTTAGAGATAAGTATCGGATCCGGCATATGTATATTCATATTACATACTTTTACATTCTTTATTATGTTCTTTTGTAAACTTTAAACATTTTAATTTCATTCCTATTAGTGCTTAAAAACCTTAATATTTTTAATGCAACTTCAAATTACTCAATATTTTTTATACCTACAGATTGTTTTATTGCTCCGAAAGTCAAAGTCAATATAAAGGGTTAAATATTTTATACAAAAATCTCTTTAATTTCAAAAATTCTCAATATTTATATTTCTACTGTAGTTTCGGAAATGTATCTGTTTGGAAACATTTAAAAAGAAAGACGCAACGAAAATAATATTGCTCTATGTCTCTGCATTAAAAAGCATGTAAACATTTACATTACCAATTTTTTTTTTATCGATTCTGTGTTTACATTTACAAGATAAAATCCTGTCTCAAATAGGAGAGTTTAATTTGATTTTTCACTCTTAATTATATTTTTCTTAGAAATTCCAAGTAATTACGTAGGTATGTCTTTTAATTTTCAGTTTAATATCTTTATAAATAGATCATTAATAAATTATAAAATAATAAATTAATCCAACAAAGATAGGTAATCGCCGCCATTAGACCCCATACCCACCTACGACGATTAAAGAAAATTATAACGCGGGGCATTATCGACCGGCCCCCAAATAAGGCGCCGTAGCCTAGCAACCAGGCAACCAGCCTAACCCTTCAGATGCCGCGAGCCGCTTACTTTGCGGCGAGGGACGAACCGGGGGACACTGGCCCCCTGTTTTTCGGCATTGATCCGAACCCCACCGCGCCTGCGTGCTGAACGAAAAACGAACCGAGGAAACACAAGGTCACGTCACTACAATTTCTTTTTTCAAATTCGAATATTGAATGGAGAATGGCGTTCAGATATGTTGCTTGCTACTTTTTGTACTGGTTACTGGGACAGTGATGTAACAGCGTGCGAACGAATGGCCGTTGTAAATATTTGTACCATTTTCTACACATTTACAAATAATATTTTATCTAAGCACTATATTACAAATTCTCTATTCACATAGATACAGAATATCATATCCCTTTTGGTATCACATGAATAAAAATATATACAGTTATTGTCCCCATCATATTACTTGCTAATCAATAAGTACTTAAGCCATAATATTAGAGATGTGCCCTCTGGATTTTCCGATACATACCTGGTTTACATTTACCATGACCAGTTATTAGTCTCGGCTTAAGTCCCATTGAACACGTCAGGGACAACCTGAAACGACGGATTTCAACTCGCATACCAGCGCCGGTACAGATCATAGAATTGAAAAGTGATAATATACTGCACTAACGAGGAGAAGGATCATGTTCCTCACAATGGAATAAATAATGTAGACTCCATGGATAATAGCCAACTTTGATTTTCAATTCCGCACACAAAAAAATGTACAAATATTTTTTCTTACACACCACAAAGGTGGGAAACAAGCATACAGCCCGTCTGATGGTAAACACTCACTGAGTCCTACATTAGTTTTTATTTTTACCTAAAAACAATTTGTTTTAACATCTTAATTATCTATCAGAATACATTTCTTAAAATCAATACATTTATTTGATCTAATCCAATAGAATTACTCTTACTAATCATGGATTCCATTAGACGCCTTATTTAAACATAAATTTTAAACGTAATTTTTAAGCGTTCCAATTTACGTATTCTCATAGAATTCGTTCTAAGTAGATAGGATGGATAAAATTATAAATTTTATATTAAATAAAACTGCGTACAACAGAACAAAGCCTGTTATCTAATAAATTACCACATGTCAATATGTCGGACAACTAAAAAGGAGCCGGCGTATCGACTAATCGTTTTGTTTCAATTAACTCGCTACGGACAAATGCACGGTTATATTGCAAAAGGAGTCCATTTTCAATGTTGCCAGTGTGTGTGGAATTAAATTTAATTTTGTCCATTTTGTTTTGGGTATTTGTAAATAAATGCCATTGACTTAGGTCTATTGGAAATAACTCTGCATATTAGTAGTAAAACTTTGAAATAAGAAACAAAATCAAATACTAAAATAAAAGCCAATTTAAAAGTCAAATAAAGAAAGCTTTTGAAAAAAGTCTATTAAAGATTTTGTAGAATGAGAATTAATTAAATAGTATTCTTGATCTATGGACATAATAACGATAAAGATTGTGTTGTACTTTCTTGTTTAATAAAAAACAGCTACAATACTTGTATTTCATTATTAGTTAACATAATACGTTATATCACAAATTAAATTTTCTGTTATTCTTGTCTACGATCGACTGCTAGATAACGCCATATGGCAGGAGAAGCCGACTTAACTAGACCCAAGATCTACTGTTTACTGACGAAACCCTATGCAACCTACCAATTACACACTTATTGAAATCTCAAATGAAACAATATAATTCCTTACACAATTATATAGTATTGTAATACCTATTTTCTATTTTATTAAGAGGGAAAACTGAACTGAAACTTATTCTTATATAAAACTAAAAATTATTCTTAGTATTTACATATTTATATTATTGTGAGCATTGCGTCTAATCCTGCAATGCCGCTAGTGTTGTGGGTGACCATGGGCGGCGGTAGTCACTTACCATCAGGTGAGCCGCATGCTCGTTTGCCCCATGTGTTGTAAAAAAAATCTTCCGCTAGATTAGCATAATATTATATTTTTTGCCTTGCCACGATTGAATGGATTGAGTCGCTATCGACCGCTTGGTCACCCTTGCCATATAGTGTTAAACCTGCCATTTACACTTTCTAGCTAGTATAAAAGTTTAATAAATAAATATATTATATATCATTTTATTATATAAATTTCATAATTTTAAATTAATTCTTTTTTTGTCAGTAAAATCGTCAAATAAATTACACCAATAGACCTGTAAAATACAAATTAGCAGTAACTTTGAGATCTAATTTGTCCGTTAAACTTATCGAACAAGCGAAGTTAATGGACTACCCCTTTCTATTAATAGTCTATTGCCTGTAAACTTGCAATTAATCTAGACTTTTGCGTACAATACAGACAAACCGAATAGATCAGGGGGAAATGTATTTTTAATAACCAAAATTTACTTAGGTACTGCTTACGATTCTATAGTTAACGATAATTAAAATATTTTTATCAAACCAATCGTTATGCGTCCTTCTCTAAAAATTAGTTAAGTTATTAAGTTATTAGTTAAATAGTTATTCCTTTTTTTTTATAACATAGAAGACAAATAAGCACGCTTCTCACCTGATGATAGATTCTTCACCATAGGTCATCGAATCTGACTTATTATTAATGTAAGATTCCAGTTTGATTTAAAATGCCACTCACAATATCCTGTGACGAAAGTGTTTTTCATAAACTTTTGTTAATCTTTGTCTATATATTAAAGAAATAACAGAAACATAACATATACAGCGACTTTTTATTCGTTTATTTAAATAAATTTATTGAGCAAAACAAAATATGGTACAAAAGGCGGAATTAATGCTGATAGCATTTTGTTCCAGTCATCCTTCTGAGATAAACAGTGAATCACGAACGCGGTACTTCATTATTAGGATAGGTAAAGATAAATAACAGTTAATAATGTATTTATATTTATATATTTATCTATATACAATAAATAATGTATAGGTACCTACATATATAACGTGAACTGACTAGCTACTACCATCGTGAGGAGTTCATAAGGTAAGTATGGACATTTTTTGAGCATATATTGAACTATATTATTAAAAATCATTATATGATATCGAATATCATATCTACGTAGTACTTTTAGTATAAATATAAAAACAAGGCCCTCATGCTAGAAACTTACAGAAAACGTAATAATCTCTTATTACGTTTTCTGTAAGCTGTCTCCAGCTGTTTAAATTTCTAATAAGTGTAATTATAAAAAAGCGACTTCGGTTTTCTTTAGGAATTTGTCGTCGAATACGATGATCTTTGCAATAATCTTATCAAAAGAAACAATATGTATAAAAATAAATCAGAATTGCACATCGAGTAACATAAAAAAAATCATTCAATCCAAAATCCTTCTGCCGTTTAAAAATATATAGCTAAATACAAACCAAAGAACGTTGTTACACCATTTGAACAATCCAATGAAATTTTCATCTATTCTTCATTTACACTAGTGATGACCATTCTTAGCACGTTAGCTATTTGCTCAATATCAGCTAATTTTCCAATAATAACAATTGAAACGTAATAAAACATAAAGCTGTTATTTTTCTTCTCCACTTCACTATTAATTATGACGACACACTAAACCAAGAGCAAATTATCAACTGAAGCAAATTGTAAATCTCACAAGACGACACAACTTATTCATATTCCGAAAAGGGTTCCAAAATTAGAACATCACAACAAAAGAAACGTTTTTAATTACACTGCCCTCGAAAATCACTGTCCCTGAACTATTCTTTGGAAATAACGTTTTCGCATTTTAACAATAAAAATTGCATCGACCGAAATAGGGTTGATACGAGTATTAAATCCTTTTTTTATGCAAATAACTGCACGAGATGTGAGAAAGTCTTGAAACGTTTCTGTTATTATACAGCTAAAACTAGTTATGTTAATTAACATAATTAGCTATGCGTAACAGGTGAGGTCAAGCGACTTCGCAACGAAAGGGTCATCTTAAAATAATAGTTCTACATCTGTTCAGATCATTTTAATTGCTAATATTTTGTTGATTCACACGGTCTACATTTTATAAGATAGTAAGTACTTACCTACTTACTTACTTACGATTTCTTTGGAGTGAATGTGCACGCTGAAAATATGATTAAATAGTTAGTCTGTGATTTTATTTTCGATTATTATTTTTGTAATGTATTGTTTTATTATAATGTAATGTATTATTGTTGTAATGAACACAGTGTATGATTTCGATGGTTGAAAGACAAACCGAACATATATGTTCATTTGATAAGTTCGTACTAATTTGTTTTTCCTTTTATGTATTTATAAAATAAAGTATTTTTGTGATAAACATGTCACGTGTCTAACACTTAAATATAAATGTTATATTAACAATGATACAATTTTTTTATTGCTTATTGTTTTCGCTTTAAACTTTTTAACTAAACTAAATAAGCCGTTATAGTGTTGGACTACTAAGCTTCTAAATATCTAGCTAATAGATAGACTATAATAATTCAATAGATACCTACAATAAAATATAATGATCATCATCAGCATCATCATCATCATCATGTCAGCCATTAACTTAACACTATTAACCATTTCCCCATTGATTGTCTTTGCCATTGGGGGGGTTTTGCCATTAGTTGCCACGCTTACCAAGCGGCTTGACAACCATGGCTACAATAATGTTTTAAAAGGGACGCTGTTGCCCATTCCTCGACCATTATGTTTCCTTAGTCGACAAATAAGATATAATACTGATATGAATATCATTGTGTATAAATTTAAAATGTGAAATGTAAATCGGTTATTATTGCAATTGTTTATCAATACCGTCTTCCGGTACTCTAGAGTTAGTCGATTTAGAGTTAACATATAGTAATGTGATGCAATGTAAATTGAACTCTATTATCCGCGCTAAGCCTCTCATTTAGACAATTGTGCGTATGAGTCGTGACTAGTACAGCTAGCCCAACTCTGCCTAGAAGCATACAAGCTTCCTGGAAACTTCACAGGCCTCACGGAGCGACCTCACTGTTCGGAGGATTTCTAAACGTTGAGGGGCCACAGCTTTACATTCCAGGATTACGTGAGCAGCCATTTCTTCGGCGTCAAAACAGCCTCGAAATAGAGGACTGTGTGTGGCTCCTATTGTATATAAATGTTTGTTTAATGAGCAATAGCCCGTTATTGTCCCTAACACTGGTTTAAGCTTTTTCCTGTCTAGATATAATAAACGTTTTGATAGTCGTTGATTAAACGTTGGCTGGGCCAATTTTCATTGTGTGCAATCAGTGGCTTGTTTTAAAAGATTTAAAAAAATAACCAATAATAAATATATAAAATTAATTATATGTAACAGTTAAATTAATGTATTTAAAAATTTAATTCAAATTTAATATAGCCTATTGCATCGCATAGCTAAAATAAAGAAAAATTAAAAAGCGTTTTTAACTGTAAAAAAAATCTATAGGTACCCCAGCAGTATTTAACCCTCGCAATGTCTATAGAAATAATGAATCCTATTTAAAATTCGCTCCATGCAAATGAACTAAATTTCTCAAGGCAATGAAATTGGTATAAAGCCAGCATCTATGCTAATCCCGACACACGTGGGGTCAGATGTCTTGACCTTATCCGTTTAGGGTCAATTGTTATGAATATTCGTTGAACAGGTCGGTGCGACCTCTGACCCGGCGTTCTCACGGTTGACCCTTAAGGGTTAAATGTTAATGCGCTTGAATATTTTTAAATTTATTCTTTATACTTAATTGGAGCAAAGTGATTTATCAGAATTAAAAATCTATTATTTCTAGCCTATTAAAATAATAAATGCGAAAATTTGTACCGAACGATAGATAAATGGGTGGACAGATGAATGGACACATTGATGATTGAAGGGAACAATGGATAGAGATTTGTTACTTTTTCATACAAAAACTAATGAACGGATTCGAATGATATTTATATACACGAATAGGTAATTTCCTAACTAAGCACATATAATATTTTACTATTGATAAAGGGCAGCAGCGTCCCTATCAAAACATCCGCAAAGACTAACTACGGTTGCCAATCCGCCTGCCAAGTTTGGCAACTACTGGCATGAGCTCCCAAAGGGGAGGCTTATGTTCAGCAGTGGACAATTAAAGGCTGATATAATGATAATGATATAAAGTATGTCTCTTAATTGTCTAGTGCAACAACAACATGGGCATCTCTTGCCCGCCGGATGATGTGTGGGCGGGCGAGGTAGTGGCCTCGGGGTATACCCCACTACTCCGGCTTCAACTCCGGAGGCGACGACCGGGTCGCTGAGTTCTTCAGCCGGCATACACTGGTGGTCTGTGTATGCCGGCGTGGTGTATTGTCTAGTGCCCATAGTACTTTCAAGCTCTACTTAGTCTGAGACTAGGTGGCGCTGTGATTTTTTTTCCATTATACTACTTATTTATATTTATTTATTTATTTTCATAGAAAGTTTGTATGTGCCTAATACTCAATAGAGGGGGGAAAGGGATTGTTAGCAATGGAGTTTCATAGTCCCATTGCTAGCAAAATGCCCTATTAGGTCGACCTCCACGTGGTTCCCCCTGGAAACCATCGTGATCAATTCTTGTTGAATTCGTCACGATGGGCTAGCTGACCTGTTTCATCCTCACCTATCATCCTTTCACTAGTGCCTCGCCGGTGTATATCGATAGCGCGGGTGCGGTTACCATTCCATTATCACCCATTAAAGAAAATACTCAATAGATTCTAATCAAACTTTTGTATAAGTATGAGGAAGGCCTATTTTTATCAGTGGATAGATGACGGCTGTCATGATGATGATGATTACAATTACCTACTTATATTTATTCAATAAATGTCCCTACTATATGACTAAAATATTTCTATGGCCATTCTTAAAAAAATCCTACCCAAAGATAAATTCAATGCTAACTAACTTTACTAATTATAGTAAAATATAAAGTGACCAAATAAAACCAAAAAAAAAAACAAAAAGTAAAAACAATTAAAGTAAGGCAAATAAATGCTTACGGAACGGCTAAACCGTTTTTGATAAAATATTAGCAGTCGAATAGACAGTTTTTTTTTAAACTTGAACTTACAACCTTTTGTCTACAAGTCCAGGGATTATACCACAATTAAAGTGTTGCGGTATAGGACTCTTACCTGGACTAATAGAATAAAAATACTTATTACATATATAAATATATATCTACAGCCTAAATGGTCGCGTACTGCGCGGTTGATGATGTTTTCTCCCACGAACACTCAGGTTATGGAATGAGCTCCCTGCCAAGGTTTTCTCAAGAGACTACAGCATGGGGTTCTTCAAAAGGGGGGTAAAGAGGTTGCTTCAGGGTCGGCAACGCGCGCGTAATACCTCTGGTATTGCAGGCGTTCATAGGCTACGGTAACCGCTTACCATCAGGTGGGCCGTATGCTTGTTTGCCACCTCAGTGGCATAAAAAAAATCTACATAGTAATATTTAATTCTCTTTCAGTGTAGATACTCTATTGAGTAATAACTATATTCAAAGAGAATAAATTAAACCAATAGTCCTGGTTAACGTTAACATTTTGAAAAAGCCGTCATTATACGTTATAAAATAGTCACTGCCACTAAATCGTGGAATTACAATTTTGTTCAACAAAAATCATTCCATTATTCTCGTGACGGCAAATCGAAATCATTTTCGCCTGTAATTATCTCATATTCTACAACAGCGTTCGTACTAAGTAGGTACTCCAAAAACCATGATTAAACATTCTACACCACTATTCATTATCCATACAATTATTATGTATGTGTATGTATGAGCCACCCCCTAAACCGTTACACGCAACTACGCGGTCGTTAGCCCCACACCTATGCCACCCCCTAACGCACTGTTTTTCTCCCCGCAAGATAAAGACCGACCAAAAAAAAAAGAAAACGCGAAAAATGTCTCCGTCCCACTCTGGCGCGTGTGAAACGCGCACGTGTGAACGGACCCATAGCTAAGCTACGAACGACTCACGAAAACTTGAGCCCCGCCCGAGACGGGTGGCTCTATCCATCTCTTTCACTTTTTCACACTTTTCATCTGACCGCTGCAGACGAATGACGACATATGTTCTAAATCTGCTGCGATCGATTTTAAACTTTATCGTCTTGCAGCAAAGTACAAAACACCTAAGAGGGTGAAATACGTTGAAAATATTTTAGAACGAAAGCATTTACGTGTCTCTCTCGCTCACAAAAAAGCGAGCTATTCACGCAGAGGACAGAGGGGGGGGGGGGTGTTAGATGCGGCAGAGTGGGGTCGGGGATAGTGGTCGCCATGTTTCTCCCGACGGCGGACGAAGACTGGTATTAATTTTGGCTTAATTTGTCCGTTGATTTCAAGTATTATTGTTTCTATATTTAAATTTCCAACTAACATGAATATGGGTTTGTAATGGAACTGTGAAAGGAACTTTACAAACAAATTATTATAAAATACCAAAATGAAATTTATTTAATATATATATTTTATTGTGCATAAGGCAAATACACGAATTGGGAGACAAAGAACATAATGGGGCCTAACAGCCCCATAACTAATAAAATATCCTATCAGGTCGACCTCTAAGCGGTTTTCCTTGGAAACCATCGTGGTTAATTCTTGTGGAATTCATCACGATGGGCCAAATGACCTGCTTTCATCCTCACTTATCTTTCATTAGTGCCCCATCAGCGTAAATACTCCGATAGAGCGGCGGAGTTATCATTCCATTGGAGGGAAAGGATTATTAGTAATGGGGACTACCAGTCCTATTGCTAGCAATATATACCCTTTCAAGTCGACCTCCATGTGGTCCCCCCTGGAATCCATCATGCTTAATTGCAGGTGTATTCATTACGATTGCCTGCCTTTTCATTCTCATCTAAGATCATAGATCCATGGACCAGTGAGGGATGCCTCACTGGTGCTCCGCCAGGTGTATACCGTTAGCGCAGGCGGGGTTACTATTCCATTATCGTCTATTAAAAAAAAATTACACTTCTTTAAAAAAAAATTATTATGGCTAATTTTGTTACACTGGTTTTTTCAATAATTCTTAAAAACAATTAGTTGCAGATTTAATTATGATAAGGAAGCAAATAAAGGTAGTGAAGATTTCTTTTAAGCGAATAATTAGATTAGAGGAAGAGAATTTCTTGAGTAATTAACCCCATATAGGCAAACGTAGTGTAGGACAACCCCTCATTAGATAGAGCGACGCTCTCAAATGCATTTCAAGAAGCCAGCGGATGCAGGTGGCTCAGGACCGTTCCTTATGGCTGTCTATGGGGGAGACATATGTTTAGCATTGGACAGATAACGACTGATACCTATGATGATGATGATGATGAAATAATTAAATACCAAAGTATAAAAAGTAGTTTAGTTAAGTCTTTTACATCAATTTTTATTTTACTATCTACAATATTTCGGTGTGTACTAATTCTATTTTCCACTCGCTAATTCAAACACGAGATGTCCTAATCAAATTATAATTAAAAAACAAATTACAAAAACCAATATTTTTTGTGATGTGACTACAAATTTACTGCTTTCGAATTCCCCCCTTTACTTAGGCTGTACAACGTTGCTTCTTGCCAAGTTTTATGACTCTAGACCGGCGGAAAATACCCTGGTAGGTTTTTTGATTCCCTTGCAAATGTAAAAATACACGCTATAAACGGTCATATCTCTGGGGGAAAGGGATTGTTAGCAATGGAGTTTGACAGCCCCATTGCTAGCAATATGCCCTATTAGGTCGACCTCCACGAGGTTCCCCCTGGAAACCATCGTGAACAATTCTCGTTGAATTCGTCACGATGGGTCTACTGACCTGCTTCATCCTCATCTATCATTCTTCACTGGTGCCCCGCCGATGTATACCGAGAGCGCGGGTGCAGATACCATTACATTATCACCCATTAAAAAAAAACGGTCATATCTATTGATTGCGTTAACTTAGAATTTGTAATTTTTTTCAATTGTTCAAATGATTGCAAGACTTGAGTACATGATATTAATTGCAGCTTAATAGATCGACAACAAATTGGTAACCTATAAGGGTTCCGTTTTCCTTTTGAAGTACGAAATCCAAAAATTGCCAAAATGACTCAGCGTTTTCCTATTCCTTTTATATTTTATAAATAATAATACATTTAGAATGCACTACCTATTGATATCAAAATGTCCTTTTGTCTCTCCCATTGCTAGCAATATACCCACCTAGGTGGACCTCCTCGCAGTTCCCCCTGGAAACTATCATGATTAATTCCAGATGAATTCATCATGATGGGCTAACTGGCCTGTTTTCATCCTCATAGATCACTATTCACTGGTGCCCCGTATCCTGTTAGCACAGGCGGGGTTTCCATTCCATTTTCATCCAATAAAAAAAATATCCTTAATCAAATTTTTCTACAAAGATTCTCTCTGTGAACATTACTTCAAATTGTTACAAGAATGAAGAGCTTTATTCTATATTATTATTATATAATTAGTCATGACTTATATATTTGTTAAATTAATATGTATTATGTATAGTTATTTATATGTGTACTGTATAATATGTGTGTTATGTATGTATGTATAATTTTTGTAAATATATTATTCTATATGTTTGTATGTTCAGTTATTTTATAATGTATTAATGTTGTTATCACTCAAAATATTTATTTAATTTACAAATTGTTTTTGTTATATATATACAACATAGAATGGCAAACAAGCTGACGGCCCACCTGATGGAAAGTGGTAACCGTCGCCTGTTATTTATGATAGCTTAGAGTTGTTCCCTTATTGGTTATAATACATGTTTCAGCATGATAAAGAATAGATATGTGGGTTAAAGATGGCGACGTGATGCTTTAAAATTTTTTCAATCAACCTAACTAATGCTAACGAAAAATAAAATGTGAAAGTAAGTTTGTTTGTTACCTTATAGCGGATATAAATGGATTTTTGAGATGAGACAGTTAAGAGCCCTATAATGCAGACATATTACACTTATCAGCAATAAATTATTTACAAAAGGGGGCATAAACTTATATTTTTTATAGAGAAAATACACAAAGTTTCAGTACCGGCCAGATTCGAACTTACGACATTTGGACATAGTAATAGAAATTAAAATACAATAAAAATAAATTGTTAAAAATATTAAGCTCCAACAAACAGTATTTGTTCCGTATAATAATAATGAAGACAAGTTTTTTTTATTTATTTTTTTTAATTTTATTAGAATTCTACAGATACTGCGCTTTAACCTTAATATATAAATATCCCGTGTCACAATATTTGTTCACGATAATATTCGAAATCGCTTAATAGATTTTATAAATCTACCTATAGTCGAACAGGGCGACCGGAAGATGATTAGGGTTGTCCAATCGAGGGCCGACCACTCTATTATCTCAGGAGCAGTCTTAGGTCGTTAATCTTACTTTATGTCCCCTAATTTGCACTCTATCCCCAAATTTATATACTCAGTGTGTCCAGTATAGCAGGCATGGGGGAAAGGGATTGTTAGTAATGGAGACTGAGAATCCCATTGCTAGCAATATACCCAACCAGGTGGACCTCCTCGCGGTTCCCCTGGAAACCATCATGTTTAATTCTTGTCCAATTAATCATGGTGTGCCAACTGACCTGCATTCATTCTCACTTATCATCTTACACTGGTGCCTCGTCGGTGTACCGATAGCGCGGGCGGGGTTACCATTCCATTTTCAGCCATTAATAAAAAAAAGTACAACAGGCATTCCGCCATATTTAATAGCGAGGACGGGATGCCTGAACAAATGCACCTCCAACTATAAAAAAAAAAAGATTGAATATCTGAGTTTGCGAAAAAAAATTCTCCCTTATATCTTAGGATACTCTAACCTACATTATTGGGGGGAAGGAATTGTTAGTAACGTGGCCTACCAGTCCCATTGCTAGCAATATACCCTGACGGGTCGATCTCCACGTGATCCCTCCTGGAAACCCTCATGCTGAATTGCAGGTGTTGTCATCACGATTGGCTAACTGACCTGCCTTTTCATTCTCATCTATCATCCCTCACTGGTGCCCCGTCAGCGTATACCGTTAGCGCAGTTAAGGTTACCATTCCATTATCATATATTTAAAAAAAATCCTATATAATTAGATCCAACTTGAGAGATAGTACAGTTTTTATCCTAATAAAAAGCTTAAGCTATTTGTATTATATTTGAATCGAAACTGTGGTAAACGGTGTTGGTGGCAAATTTACTCAATGTTTTCTTTAATTATTAATGTAAAATATATATGTAATTATAAATGTAAAATTATTCTTTATTTTGTCACTGTTAGTTTTCCCAAATAAATGAAAAATAAAAGGCTTAAAATAAAAAAATACGTAGAAAAGAAATAAGTATTTGCCAGATCTGCTAATTATGTTATAATAATAATATTAAATGTGCTCTGGTAGAAGAGAAGGGTGGCAATAAATAAACATAATTAGACACTTCATCATCATCATCATCATCTCAGCCATTATCTCACCACTGCTGAACATAAGCCTCCCCCATAGAAATAGAAAAAGAGATATTAATTAGAGATTTACCAATTTTTATTTGCTTCACAAAAGCGTATATGTCAATAAAGTAAAAATCTAAAATGTTACACAAAGACTATTGTATTCAAAATAGAAAAATATAAAATCTAAAATGAAAAACTTATTTACAAAACATTATTATAAAAAGAGGTCTATTCCCAATAAGTACTTAGCTAAATAACGTTATATTTCTATAGTAAAAGTACCTACATGTTGCAACTAATCACTCTAATGTTTATCTACGAAAATGCAACCAACGGTACGATAACAATGGTCCAACAACAACCATCCGAATTTTGCCGCGATACGGTTTACAGGCAGATTGCATGCAGTAGCCTGCATATATTGGCAGTTTTAATTCATTAATTGATACAATATCGATTATTATTAATATCGATTATTATTAACTGGATTAATTGTTGTTTTAATTATTACTTTGCTCATTAACCTAAGATTCCAATAATTTTCACTCTACCATAAAAGAATCGGTGGCCTTTAATATTTCAACATAGTAGCTCCATCTAACGGCTAGTAGCAGAATAGAAGTTCTAAAATGTTATTCTTTTTGTATTTATTTATTGTTATTATTTTTATATAAATTTAAAAACATTACAACTGTAAATATAATATCCAGTGTTTATGTCTAGTTTACCTTTAAAAGTTAAATACATAACGGACTCTATATAAAAAATGTCTTTACAAATTATGTGATATTAATATTTATTATCTAAAGTAAATAGATCATGAATAAGTCGTTTTATTTCATTATAAACATAATCGACTCCGATATATTACACCTAAGTAATTTATTTTTTATCTAAATAGGTAATTTATGTACATTGAATTTTAATATTAAAAAAATTACATATTACATCTACACTTTTATACTTATAAAGTAATATAATATATAATCTAATATGTATTTATAGAAAACACAAAAGTAATAATTAATAAGGATTTGATTAGTGTGACTACTCACCACTAGATGGCAGTGAACTCCCGCGAGTATCTTATTGGAGTTCGTTATTTTCGGCTTAGATTAATTATTTTAATACCTTATTTTGATTTGTAATAACGAACTTATTAATAAATTATTATTCAACAATAATATATTTTTAAATCGCTTCTGTAATTTTTATGACACTACCTTACCTTAATACAAGTAAGTATCCTAAAGCCTTCTAGGATACCTATCTTCCAATTAACTTTTTCACGTCGACTGCTAATACAGGTATCAGTATAGTATAGAGGTATCACATAATTAATTATTCCTAATCCTTCTAACATTTTTCTGTAGTTTAATATGCCTCCCTTGAAAAAGTATCTGTACGAAGTCACCTGACGAGATAATAGCGGTGAAATAGGAGAGAAAAGGATTGCTAGTAATGTGGCTTAAGGAATCCATTGCTGGCAATTTATCTTATCAGGTCGACCTCCACGCGGGTCCCCCTGGGACAGATCGTGGTTAATTATTGTTGAATTCGTCACCACGAGCCAACTGATCTGCTTTACCCTGACCAATCATCATTCACTGATGTACCGGCCCCGCTGGTGTACCGGCGAGGTCACTATTTCATTTTCACCAACTAGAAACAAACAGCTGAATATTAGATTATTATGGGGAAAGATCTATGTCTAACAATAGAACGTTATTTAAGTAACAATATAATGGTATAGAGATTAAAGGGAGGGGATTATTAATGATGCAAACAAGCAATCCCATTACTAACAATACAGAGTAAAAATGATATCATTATGTACATTAGTAGAAATAATGAAAATATACCTACAATACTTGAAATGTTTTTTTAATAATACATTATGTGTATAGTATATATATATATATATATATATATATATATATATATATATATATATATATATATATATATATATGTATATAGTAATGGTATGTAGTATACACCTTATATTGTATGGTATTGTTAGTGTAGATACAGTTTGTTCTTTTTTTGAATTTTATTTTTGTTCTATATTTGATATTTATTTTTTCTAATGATTTTTTTTTCCTTAGAAAAAAATAAATCCTATTAAAAAATACTAACACCAGTTTTAAGGAATAGGTTACGTTTATTAATATACTGTATACTGGTAGGTATTATTGTCAAAATAAAATTTGGCAGGCCGTTTGTTTGTAAAACAAATAGGTATTATAAATTATCTTCATTGATTTTTATAATTTTTTTTTATGGGTGAAAATGGTATGGTATCCCCGCCTGCGCTAACGGGATACGCTGGCGGAGCACCAGTGAAGGGTGATAGATGAGAATGAAAACAGGCCAGTTAGCCCATCATGATGAATTCATCAGGAATTAACCATGATAGTTTCCAGGGCGAACCGCGAGGAGGTCGACCTAGCTGGGTATATTGCTAGCAATGGGATTCTCAGTCTCCATTATTAACAATCCCTTTCCCCCCATTTTTATAATTTAACCCCTGCACTTCGCCATTCATACGTATACTGTGCGTTGAAAAAGAAATAATTTAAATGTTACATTTTATTTCTACGTAATTATATTAATGTAATATTAAACATACTTACAATTAAAAATAAATCTATTCGTAAATGTACAATTAAAAATTAATGATAATTCATTTATTAAAATCCATCATACTATTTAGGCAGCATGTTACGCCAAAAATTCGGACTGTATGTATGTATATTAGGGGGGTATGTATGTATATTATATGATATATAAATATTTATACAATATTTATATATCATATTATATATTGAATAGACGAAACAAAATGTTGAGCCACCTTATATGACATGACGATTTTTTAAAAACATAAAAGGAAAAATAGCGGGCAAAAGAGAAAGGGGAAGACCGAGGAATAAATACATGGGACAGATAATGGAAACACTAGCTGTCATGTCGTATAGGGAGGTCAAAGATACGGCCTGGAATAGAGCTGGCTGGCAGAATGCCTTAAATATGCATTAAATTAAAATAAAACATATGGAAACAAACAAATCGTTAAAATCATTAAATTAATTTGGATTTTAATTAGAATTTAATTACATTGATGAAATTGAAATTGATAGATAAATAGATAGATACTCTTTATTGTTTCCTCCAAAAGATTGCAATAGGAAACTTATTATAAATATAAATAATTACAAGAAATAATCACAATGAGAAAACAATGGGCGACCTTTTCGCTAAGAGCGATCTCTTCCAGGCAACCTTTGGATGGAGAGGAATAATTATAAACAATTTGGTGGGAGGCACAATTGAATTATTTAATTTTTAAAAACGTTATGAACATTTAAGGATCGACACCCTCCTCGCTTCTAATTGCTGTGCCCAACAGGGTCTACAATGTACTGTATCAATTATTAACATCTTTCATAATAATATTGTAGAATGCAATAAATAAATTGAAACTGAATGCATGAATTAGTTACACCGACAAGAGGACACTCTTAGATGGAAAGAGAAAGAGCGATCTATATATTGGCGTAATAACGAATATGTTTTATGTCCGCTATCTAATATTTAATGTCGATCGAAATAATATACATGTCCGATCGGTACGCGCGATATCGCAATGGGTAATAACCTTTTTCTACCATCAATGTCCGAAAAACCCAATACATAGATATTGGAGCAGTACCAGTATTACCCACGCCTAATGTATACATACATTCAAAACACATTACCCTTTTTTCTTTTGACAATTTAGTAAAAGGAACAGAGACGTATTCGGTGAAGTCCGTTTCGTTTATTAACAAGAGGTCGCTACAAGACGATTTCGTACAGGAAATGAAGCTGACAGAGGTGGGAGTGGCGCGCGGTAAGGTGGCTAGCTGAAAATACTATGCACAAGTTTGTTTCTATAAAACATAATGAGAATGTAAATAAACAAATAATTGGCCTAACCATAGATTGTCTATTGATATCTAATAGTATTGTTAATAAAATAATTGTTTAATTAATTGAATGTTTTAATATGTTTTATAGAACGCGTGTGCACGTGTGAGTGTGTTTGTGTGTGTATTGGTGTTTATTTTATTAAGTTTTTTATGCAACTTTGAATGGCAAACAAACTAACGGTCCATATGATAGAAAGTGGTAACCGTCGCCTACAGACGTGAACAGTACCATAGACATAACAGAGTATACTGTTTCGCCCATGATACCCCCCATGCGTTGCCATTCCTAAGGACTAAGGTGTTATACCTCTGTACCCTGTAAATTCACTACCATATCCCAACTTTCAAATCGAAATACAGCCGTGCATACACAACTGCTTCACGGTAGAGACACGAATGAGACAAAGGTACTCAAGCAAACGACTTTTGTGCAATCTCCCTCTGGTAGAATATGTTCCTGTGATGATTTCAACAAAATTTGGTTATTGAATATATACAAACCCGCTCATGAAATGGGACTCTTAAAGAATTCAAAACTAGTCTGGCTAATAGGTACAATAGAATTCTGTGCCAATTTATAAATAACTTTGACTGTACTTGAACTGAAGTAACTTCAAATTATTTTTAATTACAAAATAATCAACATAAATCACAAATCTCGGTTCCAGCGCCATCTAGTATTTCTTGTTTAATTTTATTTAGTGACCTATACCTTACTAAAAAAATCAATAAATCAATTTTATCTGTTACCTTAAGCTGGTAACAGATAAAATTTATTTATTTACTTGTTCTCTGAATTAATTTACAAAGATATCTCTTTACGATATTAATTATAATTATTAATATAAATATACATATATATTATACAAATGAATGTAGTTACACTATTGTACTTATTAGGTTAACTGTAAAAATAATGATAAATATAAAATAATGAAATAATTAAATTAATTTTTAAACAATTTCTTTTTTAAATTTAAATCTGTAATTACATTCAAAGTTCGAGTCAAAAGATATTCATAATATAGTAGAATAATTTTTAAGAAATTCCATTCAATGGATGTCTATTTATTTATTTATTCATTAGTACAGGCGAACTTAATGCTGAAAGCATTCTCTCCCGGTTCACCTTAGGAAAGTGTCAGAATAGTTGAATAAGTTTTTGTAAAAAAAACAAAAACTGTTAAGGTTCAGTTCGTAACTGTATCAGCGAATGTTACTTTTAGACTTTTTTTTCTTTACGATGCCGTAAAAGGTGTTAACAAATTATCCCAGTAAACTGTACCATTCCGAGAAGTACGTATTAATTGTCAATTTAAATCAAAACAAATTAGGTGAACCTTCAAATGGCCGCGTATATAAGACGAGGCCCGAGTTTATCTTGTATCGCAGGTGCCCAACTAAACTGAACTGGCTTAAACTGGTTATAACAAGTTAAGGCTGCTGGGGGGACGGCCGGCGGGTAGGAGGGAGGGTTCTAACTAGATTCCTCCCAACTTTCTCGTGCTAGATAATGATCTTCACTACGTGGGTGCCCGGATGATGGGTAGAGGCAGGCGGGCAGGTGGAACGTTGCGTTTAACACGCTCGTTTATTGTGTATTAATGAATACTTGGCTAAAAATAAACACGCATTGGACATAATTATGAATATATTTTTTCATGTGACCAACCACTTTAGGTTGATCACTAAAAAAATTAGACATGAAGTACTAGATGGCGCTGGAATTGAAACTAGTGGTATTTGTTGATTATTTTGTAATTAAGAATAATTTGAAGCAACATTTCTAAATTAGTGAATGTTTTGTTTATTTTTTATTAATATAGTAATAATTTATCATAATTTTTATCTTTATTCTCTTGCATTGTATAACTTTGTAGAAAAAACACAGACTAACAAGAAACATTGCGCTTATGTGGATTAAAATCCATTCAAGAGAACATCACGCATTATCTGTCACTTCATATTAATACATAATAATATTGCATTATTACATAATACATACATTACATAATAATTGCTACAAATTATCTTTAATTAAAATGATCAACAAAATCACAAGTCTCGATTCTAGCGCCATCTAGTATTTCGTTTCCAATTTTGTTTAGTGACCAATCACCTTATGATTACCTATTTGATTTTTATAGAGAAAAATGAGTGAGTACTAAAAAATTACTCGTACTTACTTCCATACCTAAGAGATTTATCTTCACTGTAATTGGATCCTATTTGGATCTTTTATGGTACTATAATTTGTTTTTTATGGTTATGGAGGAGCATGATCTTCTAATACAGGTGATATCACTTACTAGAATACCACAACAAATATCTTTGTACCAATTTTGTTATGTTTTGTTTTTAATTCTAAACTGCTCGGCGAAAGCAGCATCAAGCTATTTATGTTGATTATGTTAAAAAAACAAAAAAAAAGGTAGTTTTTTTATACAACTGTATTTTTTGTGGACATTTTTAACGCGGACCAAATAAAAGAAAATTCTGGTCAATCTCAACATTGATACTATTGATGATATCAGATATCAGCCGTTAACTGTCCACTGTTGAACATGGACCGCCCCCATAAGAGGAACTTTGCGAGTAGTTGCCATGCATGACAGTCGAGTTCGCAACCGCAGTTAGGCTTTGGTGATGTTTTAAGGGGGATGCTGCTACCCAATACATGACCATTAAGTTACCTTAGTTGCCTTTTACGACACCCACGAAAAAGGAAAGGGTGGCCCACTCTATGCCGGGGCCACGCGGCATTTGTTACGCTTAACAACCTACTAATTTTATCATGAATAAAATAGACTTTTTATTGAAGAGACACTTGTTTAATTTTGGGGGAAAGGGATTGTTAGTAATGGAGACTGAGAATCCCATTGCTAGCAATATACCCAACCAGGTCGACCTCCTCGCGGTTCTCCCTGGAAACTATCATGGTTAATTCCTGATGAATTCATCATGGATGGCTAACTGGCCTGTTTTCATTCTCATCTATCACCCTTCACTGGTGCTCCGCAAGCGTATACCGTTAGCGTAGGCGGGGTTACCATACCATTTACACCCATCAAAAAAAAACTTGTTTAATTATTAGGAAAACGGGGACTTATACCCACTTTACCTGTAACAGTCGTGAACTTATCTTAAATATCAATCACATTATAGATATGTACTTAGATAGAAATTCCTATTTTTTAATGGGTAACTATGGAATAGTAACTTTGCCTACGTTATCAACATACGCTGACAGGGCACCAGTAAGAGTTGATAGTTGTGGATGAAAACAGATAGTAGTTACCTCTTAAATTCGTTACCATGCGCTATGTAACGAATTCAAGAATTAACCACAGTCTTGGAGCTTGACCTAATAGGGTGTATTGCTAGCAATAGCAATAACGTTATACCCCATTATTAACAATCCCTCTTCCCCCCAATACATTCTTACTGCAAAATGTTGAACTCGCCTGACCCGAGCAAACTATCTCAGTAAAACTGGCATTTACATATCTTCATCAGTGGAAATGTGGGGTGAAGATGATTTGACGAAATTGCGCGGCTACGGCGAGGGTGTAGGGGGGAGGCAGGGGTCGCGCACCCCTATGGTAATTGCTCCAAGAGAGCGCATGTCTTCATACATTCTGTGACATTTACTAAGATAATTCGATTGGTGTTCGGGATAATTACGTGAGAGGGCGCTTTGTCCGTTTCCATCTGAGATGTCGAGTTTTGTGGGCGATATACGAGACCGTGAATTTGTTTTGTTACTCAATTTTAGATGTTAAGATACCTGCAATAAAGCACAATTCACGTTGCATATGTGTCTGGTGTTTAATTTATTAGTTGTAAATAATACGTTGTGAAAGTCATACATTGTATCTATGCTTGTGAGAGTTCAGATATTTATGGTTATTATTAAAAAAAATAGTTTGAACTTAACAGTCAAATGTATTTTTAAATTTAAATTATAGATCGTATAAAAAAGAATAGAGAATACATTTCAAATGCTTCAAGCATCTTTCTTTCCTTGTTCGTCACTGTCCATCTTTCACACCCATATAACACTATGCTCCAAATGTAAATTTTTATATATTTTTTATGAATAATTTATGATATTATTGACGTAAATATTATATAATTTATTATTTTAGGCCTATTTTCTAATTACTATTCTAGATCTAATATCCAATGTGCATCTAACTTCCTCTATGATTATACTTCCTTAGTACACAAAGGTCTTAATATTTTTAGTAGTCATGTTATTTATAATTTAATGGGCTTTTTAGAAGTACTTGCCCAATTAATTATATAATTTATTATATACCAATAACCCTTTTATATAAATACTACTAAATATTTCTGTAAAAAATAATCTATTATCTGGGTATATACAACAGTTTGTAAAAATGAACCTTGCATTTGTACCAGTCCCAGAAAACGCTCCCGGCGAAACGTTGCTTAGCTAAAATTACAAGCAACAATGTAATTCTAATCACCATAACGATACTTTACTATCACGTCGTGCAAATTACTTGGACCTTTTACAAGTTACAAGCGATCGCGAGTTACAATTAAAAAACTAAACTCGGGAAGACAAGTCGGTAAATTTTCGTATGATTTTGATACTTTGTTACTATCATATTATTTGTATATTATCGTTAAGTTAACCTATGGTAGTTTCACAAATAAGATGACTATATATTATTTTTTTTTTAATTCGACTAATTTAGGAACTGACTCACAGCAGTAGTATTTTAGAACAGATAGGCACGACGTTCCAGAAATCTTATATAATAAAGTATATTCCTTTTTAGAAGGTTAGCAACGTACCTGCAATTTCTCTAATGTTGTAAGTACCTATGGGCGGCGGTAATCACTTACTATCAGGTGAGACACACGCCCGTTTGCCTTATGTTGTAAAAAAATCATAGAGCGCCAAAAATCCGGTCATCACACATAAAACAAAAAATATCAACTGCATTTCATTACATATTGGATCATTTTTTTCATGCAGTTAATTTAAATCTGCTGTCTTAAGTTGAATTGATGACCATTTAAAATTATTTGTCCGCCATTATTCATTTCCTTTATATAGAATTTTAAAGAATGGTAACTTTTTTATATATTTATATATATACAACAAGCATGCGACTTACCTGACAATGAGTGATTACCATCGCCCCTATTCAAAGAAATTACAGGTGTGTTGTGTTATGGCCTTTAAGAAATAAATCTTGAAATATGCTTGATTCTTGAAGGTTTCAATGTCATATTCGTTCGAAGATATTGCTGCTGAGAGTTGGTTACATACTTACATATAAATTTAACTTTTCCATTTGTTATAAACTTAGTCTAAGATACATTTTTAATTAAATATGAGTAAATAAATAATAATATTAATCCGCATTCATAGAGTTTGCTGCAGGATATCCCGCTCTTACTCTTACACACTCATAGGATTCATAGGATGAGATAGTAGTAACGAGATGATATATATAATCCATTGTATGATTAACGACTAATTATAATTAATGAAATAAATGTATACGTACGAGTATATGAACTACATGGAGCTCCTAGGCAACAGCGGAAAAAACATACACATAACGACATTTTGCCATATTTATAGAGAGGCCGTATGCTTGTTTTCCACCATAATAGTATGAAAAATATAAAAAAAATGTATGTTTTGATATTGTCATGACAAAAATATTTTATTCCTTTCTAGTATTAAAATTTTCTCTCTGATGCAACTATAACTGTTTGTAGATAGGTAGTACGTTACAAGGAACTTTTGTGTACTCGTAAAATACCAAGTTTCAATATCCACTTGCATTACTTACGTTCCATTTATTAGTTGTTTTGCTTATTCCCTATTTGTATAATGCAAATAAAGGATAGTCATTTATTCATTCATTTTTCACTTAATGCACTATCTTTTCTGTCACTTAAGCTTCCAGTAAAGAGTATTGATTATATGTGTCAATATAACTCAAAATATTTACATCCTTACAAATGAGAATATGTTATGTATGATATTAGTACCATATCTCATCTTGTATTCTATTCTTTCATTAAACACCTTGCCGCACAAATTCTCCATTTGACGATTTTATGTTCCCTACTTTTCTACTTTCTCTTATCACTTACACCATACTCTCAATCGTTCTCCGCCCAAGGCGCGCCGCAGATAAACACTTTATGTGCGTACACGTCTCGCTTTGTGCACTTAGTTTGACTACCGTTTACGCTGATCGCTCACTCGATAAGCGGACTCAAAGATTACGACTCAGACGCTCATAAATTGCACCGTTTTATTATTCTGCAAAATTTCATTGCTTTAGGTACCTTCTCTAATGGGTGAAAATGAAATGGTAACCCCATCTGCACTATTGGAATGCGCTGGTGGGAAATAGTGAGAGATAATAATTTATTTGTTCACTTTTTAACACAATTATAACATTATGACAGCAAAAACCAAATCAATGATCAAATATAAACCTAGTGTGCTATGTTAACATACAAAATTATAATAAAGGTATATAGACGCGATTCTAGATACTTCTAAGCCGTTTCTAATATCTTTGGCAGGCTACTTGCTACTAAAAATATCAATGATGTTTACAATATTATTTAATAACCGTACTCCTTGAGTTAAGGGAGCGTGCTGGAGTTCTGTGAGAGGTGTAAGCGAGTCAGTTGGTCCGGCGTGAAAAGTTCAACTAGAAATAACCGTGATGGTTTCCAGAAGGAACTCTGTAGGTCGTGCTAATAGGATATATTGTTAGCAATTGAATTTTTAGACCCCATTACTAACAATCACTTTCCCCCTGCTTTAGGGATTAGTTACTTATATGCTGTACATATGTGTTCTATAATATTTTTGTCTTATGCCACACCACCTCTTCCTTTCCCGTGGGTGTCATAAGAAGCGATTAAAGGAATTTAATAGACCAAGAATAGGTAGCAGCGTGCCTCTTAAAATTTCACCAAAGTCTAACTACCGTTTCCAATCCTCCTGCCAAGCGTGGCAACTTCTAGCGAAACCTCCTTTACGGGGGAGGCCTATGTTCAATAGTGAACGATTAACAGCTGATGTGGTGATGACGATAATGTATATTTGTATTATTCTTTAAGTTTTTTTGTTTATACAACTTAGAATGGCAAATAAGCACGGTCATAACAGAGTATACTGTTTCGCCCCTGATACCTCCCATGCGTTGCCATTCCTGAGGACTCAGATGTTATTCCTCTATACCCAGTAAATTCAGTAAGTAATTCAAATAAGTGGTACGTAAGTAAATAAATAAATTAACCTTATTTTTTGAAGTCGATTGAAACGAAACAAATATAAACAAATTGAATATTAAATTGAATTGTTTTCTCATTGTGATTATCTCTTGTAATTGTTTATATTTATAATAAGTTTCCTATTGTAATATTTTGGAGGAAACAATAAAGAGTATCTATCTATCTATCTAAATTACTTAAGATTCAAGATTCAAGATTTATTTATTTGTAAAACATGCGTATAAATACATGCAGATGTTGACAATATAATAACGTTCGACATGTTTAGCCTGTACGGCATACAAACATATGTGGTTACACAGATAGTTCACATTATACATCAAGTCCATTTTATACCATTAATCGTCATCACATTACAATTTTCAAATACATTTAAATAAATAATAATTGTCAGTCAAATTAAAAGAACGATGTCACAATGATGTTAATAACTATAAATAAATATTCGTTTTGTCAGATTTTATCATTAAAGAATTCACATACATTGTAATAACATTTATCAATTAAGAATTTTTTTAATTTATACTTAAATACATTAGTTGGTGCATCCTTTATAGATTTTGGTATTTTATTATAGATTTTTGGTGCCATACATAATATACTATCGTGCATAAGTTTTGTACTAGATTTTTTTAGATATAACGTCGATTGCGTTTAACAATTTCTGAAAGTCGTGGAAATAAATTCTTATTAGTTTTAACAAATACACACACTTCAAATATGTACAATGAAGGTACTGTCAATATATTATATTGTTTGAAATACGGCATACAACTATCAGTATTTTTAAGATTAAACATGGCTCTTATGCACCTTTTTTGAGCTTTAAATACAAATTCTTTCTTCGTTGAATTTCCCCAAAATATTATGCCATACCGTAAATTTGAAGCAGTAATACCATGATACGCTGTAATGAGCGCTGATTCATTTACTATAGGAGACAAACTTAGTAAACAATATACTTAGTAACGATATACTTAGTAAACAAATGTCTCAGTCTAACCCTTATCAGAAGTATAGTTGAGAGAAAATTTAATATTTAACTTTATTTTTGGAAAAAAATACACATAGTTACGTAAGGTACCTACACGTAGTTACCACTTTCCATCAGGTGAGCCGTTAGCTTGTTTGCCATTCTAAGTTGTATAAAAAAAAATAATGAGTAACACTACAGTGAGATTTGTATAAATAGCAATTTCTGCATCGTTTAATTATGTATATGCGAAGAAAATGCTCATGGAACTAGCTAAGCCTTCAAGTGGCGGAGTGTTGCACGGTCGACCAACTAACGGGGTCACAACCACGCGTCGTGCGTCTGTTTCCCCGCGCTTCTCTCGTGTCGTTCATCCTTAGAGTACTCTATTTTCAACCGATTTAAAAAAAAAAAGAAAAAGGTTCTCAATTTAAATTTTATATCTGTTATCTCATCAGTATATCGATTTAGAAAATTCTTTTTTTATCTGAAAGGATATATATCTTCTTACAGATTGATTCCAAAGAAATTTTCGGTATTAAAATCCTTCAGTAGCTTAATTTTTAAATCAAAATGCTTTTTATAATCTTGAAATCCTGTTTTTTTAACATATAATTTAATTATTACTTATGCAGCCTAAAAAACATGTTTTTTCAAGCGACTCTAAGACGAATAAACCTGAAGTGGCTAACAAGCATAAGGCCCACGTGATGGTTAGCGGTTACCATAGCCTATGAACACCTTCAATACTAGGGGCATTAAGCGCGAATTGCACGACCCTGAAGAAACCTCTTTATCCCTATTTTTAAGAACTTCGACAATGAGCAATGAGCTCCCATTCCATAACCTGAACGTTCGTGAAAGAAAATATCTCTGAAATCGCGTTGTACATTGTAACTTCCTGATAGAACTTCAAACATAAACAATGTTGGAATAAAGAAACAAAATATTTTATAAAATATTATATAAACGAATAACGTCCTCTATTTATATAAAAAAAAAATACTTAAGATAATTAACAATCAACCCTTCAAATATTCATCTCAATACAATTTCTCGTCAACGGAGACTGACCGTTGGTTCCCACAGAACACTATCTTCATATGAATCCCACGACATTGAGATTAACACTAAAATGGCTAAGGTCAAAGAGACCACGAGTTCAAATTTGGAACACCGTACAGGGGATGCTGCAGTATCAAGCTTATTTCGTATGCACACACCTTTGTAATAAATCGACTTATTATTACGCGTAGAAAATTAAATTACTTCAAATATATACCTTAAGAGCTTAGCTCTAAAAGTTATAGTTAAATGAAGGGGTGAATTGAATATGTTCGCCACTTCTACACAGCACCCTTAACTCACCGGTAAGAACCAGTTTACAAACAATACTGCTACCTATTAGCATAACTTCTTAACCGGACATCGGTGGACACTCATTAATATTTATAAAAAAGTGGAGTGTGATTTTTTTAAATTTCAGTTCAGTACTTACAGAGATGCTGCGGTGGTGACACAGCTATGTAGTGATCTAAGTTTGGTGAAAAAAGTTCCAGCCAATTTTTGGTAAGTGTATTCAATATTAAAATAGAATAAGTAACAGTTATAATTTTCTGTAATAGTCAACAAAAATTTAGTATAGTATTCATATATTTTTATTCCTATAAAACTTTTTTTTTTATAATATACATCAACCTTTCAGTCATTTAATTAAATTTATTTTACTATTTTCATTCGTACTTTTTTTATACTATTAAGTACTTTTTTTTTATGCAACTTAGAATGGCAAACAAGCTGACGGCCCACCTGATGGAAAGTGGTAAACGTCGCCTATAGACATGAGCAGTACCATGGACATAACATAGTATATATACTGTTTCGCCCATCATACCACCCATGCGTTGCCATTCCTGAGGACTCAGGTGTTATTCCTCTGTACCCAGTAAATTCACGCCATATCCCACCCTTCAAACCGAAACACAGCCATGCAAACACAACTACTTTACGGTAGAAACACGAATGGGACAGAGGTACCCAAGCAATTGACTTTTGTACAAAGTCTTTCTCTGGTGAGTACTACTGCAATTAACGGTCTATGAATATTTACATAACAATTTACAAGGCATCACATAGATTCAAGTCTTTATAAAAATGAATGTATTTAATCAAACACAAAACAATTCAAGTAGCATTGAAGTATAACAGTGTATTCGTTCAAAAATGTACCCCATCCTTCAATCATAAAGTTTGAAATCGCTAATCATTTACAATATTCTTGAATGAAGGTTCTAAAACTATCAATAAATCGATAACCGTCGCGCGGGCCAGTCGGCTCATCACTAATTTACAATTTTATGGCTTGTGGGATCACGTGGGGGGAGGTCACCACTCCATTAGTGTTTGCCCCCTCCGCGCGGACGGGTTAACCCTTTGGTATGGTCGGAAAAATATGTTTGTAGATCTGTAGATATTTCCTAAGATTTTCTTTTGTTTTATTTAAATAAAAATTAAGTTACAATTAAATGTGTTCAGGAGTATATAGACTGTAATAGGGTAGCCAGAGGCATTTGTGGATAGACGCTGTTGTATTGAATATAACACTCGATATGCCCACATTTCAGCAAATCAAAGTCCAACATGGCCAAACGCGATTTCCAATTCCGAAAGACCGTCACTAAGATTGCTGTTTTTATTAGTGTTTTCCATCACTAGTTGGGAATTTCAACTTACTTTCTAAGTTGACTAGATATTAAATTCTGATATTTGCGATATATTTAAATTAGAATAGATACCACTGAACTACAGAGCTTTCTAACTTTTTTATTACTACAACAAATAATCTATACCTACTAATAATAAAAATGTGAAAATCTGCTTGTCTGTTACCTCTTAGCGTCTTAACTGCTTAAACGATCAATATGAAAATTGATATACAAGTACCTACCACATGAAATGGAGAAGAACATAGGCTACTGCTAAAAGCTAGTACAGTATATTTTAAACTAGGTTTTACCCGCCACTTATAATAACGCGGGTAAAGAACAGGATAACAAGTAAGTCTTTTCCATCCTATATAATATGTGTATACTAAATTTCATTTTAATTGGTTGAGCCAATAATGCCCTAAGAGGTAACAAACTAACTTTCATATTTATAATATTAATGAAAGTTAAACCTTCAGGAAAACAACTGTGCAAACGGCATCGTATTTGACAATAACTAGTGTTCTGTAAAATCATAAATTCATCCTTATACGTAATCCTAATACGTAAAAAATTTAATAAAATAATACTAATTATTTCTATACAAATTTGCTAACGGTACATTTCACGCCTCCCGACAAGAAACGCGTGCAAAGGAGAAAGGAGAAAACTGAGACGGGGAGAGGGAGATCTTTAAGATACGTCGCCATAGCAACCCTTAACCCACGCACACATACAGTGCCCATTTTAATGATAGTTCGCACCCACACACAGACAATTGTGTAGCAACACTAGGTATTAGGAGAATTCGACCCAACCGCCCCCGAAGTTTCAGTTATTAAGCAA
Source organism: Galleria mellonella (assembly GCF_026898425.1). Lineage (NCBI taxonomy): Eukaryota > Metazoa > Arthropoda > Insecta > Lepidoptera > Pyralidae > Galleria > Galleria mellonella. The sequence continues at coordinate 10,638,662 of NW_026442138.1, forward strand.
ATGCTTTGTAAACATTTCGGGTGGGCACCTTTAGTTTTGTACTTATAAATAGGTTGGGTTAAGCCTCAATCCAGTTAATGTGATATTGCTGTTAAGATAAAAATTTTACTATAAATGAAATGCAGTTTCTGTACTAAACTACATACCTATGTTGAAGCTTATTCATTTCTCCGCCTTAAAATTTATAATATTTCTCTAAATCTTTTTTGTATTCGTAGCTTTTTTTCAGTCACTCTGGATAATAAAGCGCATTTTCTACATAAAAAAGTTATTTTCTTCTATCTTATTCGATTTTTTCTAAATAAAACTCATTTACGTTGTTGTGTTAAAGTGAATGAGTAAGTACCTATCATATTTATAAATTTTTACGCATTAAATTTAGAAATACGTACTTTTAGATATCTTGTATCTAATTCTATGGGTCTCTAGGCATATGTCAGCATTTTAGAATAATATCTACTAATATTATTCATATTCGCTTGCTGAGTCGAATGTTTATTAATTTCTCTGCATTAATAATAGAAATATTTATTTATTTATTTAACACTTTATTGCACCAATATCGAAGAATTATTATTATTGCACCAAGAATTGTTGAAGGATTTGCAATAAGCATAGTGTAGTAGAAAAGGAGGTCTTATTGCTAAGCAATCTCTTCCAGACAAGCTTTATAATAACATTTCGAGAATCTAATCCAAATAATAACATCTCGGCATAGATTAAAATTAGAGTTCTTGTTACATTAACCATTCTAAATAGTATGTATTAATATTGTATCTTTCTGATTTATAATTAATGATGATTTATAATTTATGTAAATATTTATTTTAACTTCTGTTTAGCACTACTACTGCCCACCCACTTTTAGAGATACCTAAGTTCGCCTTTGCTAACATAGTTATTAACTTATTGTTGTTACTGTATGTTTTAGTGCAATAAAGATATATATATATATATATATATATATATATATATATATATATATATATATATATATATATATATATATATATATATATATATATATATATATATATATATATATATATATACAAACAAACACAAATTCTATACTAATTTTAAGCTGTGTCAAAGTATTTATTAAATTCTGCGCATTAAAAAAATATTTCTACAAGTAATCAAACTTGTTATTTATTTGATTTTATTTTCTTGTATTTGTAAAATCTTTATTGTAGATAGGTACATAATTTACATAACACATAGGGCGGACTTATAAAGGGATCTCTTACAGTCAACCTTTGAGAAGCTAAAAGAAATAATGATGATATGGTACAATATGATGGTATAGGAATCCTGCTTGTGCTATCAGTTTACGCTGACGGGGTACCAAGCGATGATAGATGAGAATGAAATCAGGTGAGTTAGCCTATCGTGACGAATTCATCTGAAATTACCACAATTGTTTCCAGAGAAAATCACGTGAATCTGATCAAGTACATTGCTAACAATGAGGCTGTTAGATCCCTTTACTAAAAATCCCTCTTTCCTCCAAGTAAACTAACTCTATTTACCAATATCGGTCATTCAGAATAATGGGACAAACTAGGTAGAAATATTTATTAATTATATTTATTTATTAACTCTTTATAGCACCTCTTAAAAAATAATACCAAATATATATATATATTTGGTATTTTTTTTATTGTATATACATATATTATACTTATAAAGTACAAAAGGCAGCCTTATCGCTAAAGCAATCTCTTCCAAACAACATTTGAGTAGAGGAGAAAAGACCATAACTATTTAGCGCAAGAAGCGTATCTAATAAAAAAAAACGCTCAATTCAATGAAGTTTAAATTTATTTCTAAAATGAGTAATTATTACTCAGATGGAAAAATATTTCTTTAAATTTTCTTCGTGTTTCTTTCGTGTTTAATAATATCAAAAAACATTCAGAGTAGTGACATTTTTTTATTCATATTGAGTATCCAAATGTCCAATCTCTTATTGTGTTCCTAAATTGAATACATATATTTAAAGATAAATATAATATAAAAAATTATTATTTTTTATAGTAATATAATAACTATTTATAAAATTAAAACATTTTCAAAAACGCATTATTTTAATAAAGAATTTTGTAAGATAAGATTTTATTTATTTAAACTAACAGGTTAACGCCATCCTTGACTACAATGGCATAGTACCATGAGTGAAATTATAAAGATAATTTTAAATCAGAAATTAGCCAACTCAATTTATAGATAGGTAGTAGGGTATTACTAAGTCGGAGAGGAAACTTTGCGACAAATTGCTCTAGCCACTAACGACTTTAGTTCGCTGCCCGGTTTTGAATAGTTCACTATAATACGCATAAGTTAGTTATGTTCCAAGTTGTAGGTATTTACGTAATACATTACAATTTATTTCAATGAAAAAAAATATTTCACACCAGAGAAGACGGAGATCTTGTACAAAAGTTGTTTGCTTGGGCACCTCTGTCCCATTCGTATTTCAATCGTAAAGCAGTTGTGTTTGCTTGGTTGTGTATCGATTTGAAGGGTGGGATATAGCAGTGAATTTACAGGGTACAGAGGAAGAACACCTGAGTCCTCAGGAATAGCAATGCATGGGGGCTATCATGAACGAAACAGAATACTCTGCTATATCCATGGTACTGCTCATGTCTATAGGCGACGGTTACCACTTTCGATCAGGTGGGCCGTCAGTTTGTTTGCCATTCTAAGTAATATAAATGACACATAATTATGATCCGTTTAACTTCAGGTAAGAGTATGGCTTTATTTTAATTATAAATGCATTGTATTATGTACTATCTAATCAACTTCGGCCTCACATAAATAATATACCTACTGATCACCTATTTTTATTTATAACCTTATGAACACATTCGAAGTTTCAAAATATCTCTTAAATTTATACAACCACATTAATTCAGTGAGAAATAACTCTAAAATAATTATTTTACAACTTACTTCACACCAACTGTGATAACTAAATTACTATAATAATTTATTTCATATTATTATACTTAAATATTATTATATTTTTAATGATATATATATACCTATATAATTACTAATAATATTATAGGGAATGTTTTAATTAATACTTCTTGCATGACGTTAATACAAGTTGAATAGTCTCGATGTATTGAACATTAATATAAACCTATGTGGTTTCTGAATGCTAATACAACATGTTTTCTGTAATTCTGAATTTTTGTAATAATAAATAAATAAAAAAATTAGATCCCTTAACTCTTATGATTGGCAGTAGAACTATATTAGTATTGTAAGTACTATAATAATAGAAAGAACCAGATGAAAAAGATGAAAAATTATATTTTTAAGACGCGAAAATCCGCAATTAGTGTAAATATACGTAAATATGTACTAAGTGAGTAAAGTACATCTACAAGATATATCGTTATCGTATACTTTTTTTATGTACATACAATTAGGCAAAGGTATTAAATTATACTGTTTAATTTTTCTTGTACACAGAGTATTCGCAACATAACATTTGATAACTTATTTATAATAATTTTCATATACCCATCAAAACTAAAACTATTCCATCCACCATCCCCCCTGCCCACTTTAATAAGTTTGCCATCGACCTGGGCCCCTAATGTGTGGGCTTAAGGCATCGTCCTTAATTCCCTCCTCGTCTCCCTTCCACCCTCACCCCAAGACATATTTCATTCGAACTGTACCTTAACTACCGCCCGCAGGCACCAACTTTGAACAATATTTCACTTGTAAATAATATATATAAGATACGTGATACTGAAACTAGTATTTTGTCACGTAACTTCAGTTAATTGAGGCTTGCTCTATGATATCTGATGCTGGTAGTTTAGTGAGAAATTAAAATATCGCCTAGCCACCTAACTGAATAAAGATATTATGTTTCTTAATTAAATATTTATTGTACATACAAATATATATTGTTGTTGTGTAAATTTTACCGTTCATTTACATTTTAAACAAATATCCTATTAATATTAGGTCCTTACATATGTTTATTTTTTTAGTAAAGGGATTAATGAACTATCTATGATTAACCTATGATACTTCGATTCATTAAATATATGTATTTAACAAAAAAAATTACTTTATATTTTTCCCGTACATCATCCCATACACATTTGCTAATAATAATATGCATACATACATCTAAATACGTATGTATTTATTTATGTATTTATTAAAGATTTAAGTATTCCTAGTTCCTATAAACACATACTTTCCATTCTCTCAACAACTAAATCTTCCGAAGCTCACATAAACACAAACGTACTTAGCTACACATCTCACTGAGAACTAAAGGGACAGATGACCCAATTTCCTTGAGTGTTCCAACGACCATTGGATAACCTTCATTCGTCCGTGAAGGGTCCCTCCACGACCCTAGCGCGTAAATCTGACTAGGGTAACAGTTTTACTCAAACCGTTAGCTCAAGTTGGCCCACTTGTGAAAAATGCGGAAAATCGCTCTTGACTTTCTGAAATGCTTTTGTGAAGTAAACTTATTAGGCGGACACTAAATGGGTATATATCCCCTTTATAATAAACTAGCATTTACCCGCGACTTCGTCCGCGTGACCGGTATATTTTCAGTGACCGCAATAAATAGTAGCCAGTGTTCTCTACCAATTTGATTACATCGTTAAGGAGCTAAGAGATAACAAACAAACTTTTACGTTAACACTATATATAAGGAAGTATAGACTGATGAAAATCGTATTCGCAAGATAAATGGACGCGAATATTTTTTTTGAAATTTTGTCTGCCTATATGTTTGCAAAAACTACACGAAATTCGATACGGTTTTCACAGCTGTGTTTCTGAAAATCTAACTAAAAAAAATCTGGTGTAGGTGTTACTTTGATACTCTACCTATAAGTGGATCATTTCATTGATTTTTCTGTTTCTGAAATGCATGCGAGCGAAGTAACGGGTAATAAGCTAGTTTTTAATAATAAATATGATAAGAATCTACGTATTTGTAAATGTTAATTAATTTGCTGACTACATGAGAAGTTTTAAAGCTTCACCTGTATAAAGGTTATTAATTTAATTCAGTCGGGTTCAATCCGACCGCAGTACCTTCTAGGGTGAAGGGTCTCGAGCCCTAAAGAATGGCAGCAATCTTGTGGTAATTCTACCCAGCCACCCGGCGCCCAAAAACTATCGCCCTGTTTGGACAGCGTGGGAGACGTATTAAACGTAGCACTCTATTTACATGTCTATATCAATATAAAATTAAAGATAAAATTGTATGAATCGGCAATAATTCTATTTTTAAATCGCTACATCTTTTAAGAGTCGGCACTGTTCTTATATTAAGGAATTCGAAAATTATGTTAAATCTGTGCAACCACTTACAAATATCAACACTAACAAATAAATAATATTCATAGTATTTATAAACTATTTAGAATGTATTTCAATCAAATAACTATTTAAAATATGTCTCTGTTCAAAAACATTGATATTGATAAATATCATAAAAGACCTTTACAATGTAATTTTTAAATTTTACACATTCATTTTTTTTTTAATGAAAGTACATTGGTTTGAATGCGCCATTTTAAAAAAGATCAAGATGATCTTTTAAATATTTATCAGAGGATATTCAGTATCAAATTTTCAAATTAATAATACACCATTCATTATATATATTAAAGTTTAATATATTTTTTTTTTTTATTATTCATCGTCATATCAGCCGCTAACTGTCCGCTGCTGAACATAGGCCTCCCCCACAACAGATATTTTACAAATACTTGCCATACTTGGCAATTAGGTTGTCAACCGCACTTAGGCTTTCGTTATGTTTTAAGAGGGACACTGCTGCCTATCCCTCGACTATTAAGTTCCCTTAGTCGCCTCTTACGACAGCCACGAAACGAATGGGTGGCCCATTCTGACCACTCGGCTTTTTTATTATTATTATTCTTTAAATAAGGAGTAAACAAATAAATAATTAATATAAGTAGAAGTGAAATCTCTAATAGGTACAGATAATCGATTGGTTTTCAAGCATATAAACTAAAAGCGGAGGGGCGTTTTCATTAAAACTTGGATGTTTCCGATACATTTGAGACACTTCCATTGCTTATACTTCCAATAACACTAGTGCCCAATAAATCATGTTAGAATTAATTTAGTTTACGTACAGTACAGTACTAAATATATCGGTTAGGATTAACAAGTCGAAATCTGGCTATAGTATTAATTAAACTAAACTATTTGCCCCAAAAAACACTGCAAAAATTATATTTTTTTAATAATTTCAAATTTATATATTGGACTCATCACTAAAATCCATATTATGACTTCAAAAAGATTACAATAATGGGCATGATTTCTCTAATAATTTAAATAACTCTTGTGATAATCTGTGTTAACACAAATTTATAACAGTAAAATCAAGTTTTGTTGAAAAAAGTAATAGTTGAGTTCCTTGGCCGTTCTTCTCAGCTGAAATTGCATTTCGAATAGACGGCTGAATCGTAAAAGAAATGACTATTCAAAAATGCTTTTAATTAAGTTTACTCGAATAAAAAAGTATATAATATACAATACAGCAATACCGTGGTAGCACATAATGGCCTACGCTTAATTTAACGTATAATTGTATGTATCCATATATTTGCTAGTGAAACAACAAACTTGCTCCCATGTTGAGTCCATACAAGCCATTATATTCTGAGTTCGCGGTTAGCGTATAGCCAAGCAAACTATTACTTTCCAACTTTACCTTAGGCTCGTTACACAATGGACCGATAATGGGATGCTTATATTATATTTAAAAATGTGAGATACATGAAAACGGAACTAAACGATGTCTCTACTCGTATATGAAAGATATTTAAGAAAAATTAATATTATATAACGCCGCTTAATAAGAGCAATAATAGCCAAAACAAATATTTTTGAATTTTTGTTTACCTGTCTGTCTGCATGTTTGTTCCAGTATTACGCAAAAACTAATGCATGAAATTGTATACAAATTTCACAGTTATATTTTTGATGGTCGCACTTTATGTTTTATTTTGATACAACATTTAAAAATGGTCTATTTATTTATTTATTTTACGCAAAAAATACCGTAAACGGTATATAAATCTACTTCCAAAACCATATCAATAGAACTATCATGACCTTGGAAATGATAATAAAATATGTATTAAAGGGTACGTTTAAATCGATTTATCTAATGATAGGTATAGTTTTAATCATCGTTAAATAATTTATGTATACAATCTGGAACAGTTTTGTAGTAAAACGAAAACGAATGAAATGACCTATCCTTTCAACATACCTACATATAATCCTATACATATATGTGATAGCGTTATGATCCCCTTAGACATTATTTTAAAATATATCAATCTCAACAATATTGGATCATCATTTCTTAGTACTCAAAAGAGAAAATTAAATACGTACGCTCAAAGCGTCTACCATACATTGAAATAAATACGCATTTCTACGAAACGGTCATTTTAAAACGTCCTCCACGTAAACGTACCGAATTCAAAACAATTTACGGGGCGCACTTCAATTTAAAGTTGTAAAGAGGCACCTCATCAGCAACTGAGAAGGACGCCGTGGACAAAGACCGCTCCGAGACCGAAACGGCCCAAATTTAAATCCTACCCGCAGCTGCCGACTAGAACGGACCTTAGAAACAAACAAATCGTCCCTCCCACAGCCCCCCACGCCCCCACGCGGCCCCCGGGGGGCGAAACACGAATGGCCGCCTTATACGACCACATCTTACAGGCCCCAATTCCTACTTCCTTTCCATTACACAGCCAGCGCTGACTAAACATAATCGTCGAACTTCCTTACGACTCTACCCTTCCGGCAAACTGCTCATGACGCAGCACCGGCCGATAACAAACTTTAAAGTCAACACACAGAGTCGAATTCAGTTTAGTGTACTAAAAATCAACTATCGATACGGACCGGTCGAATTTAAAACTAATACGTCTAGATCCAACGTCGAATTTCGCACGGCTGCCACATAATATCCAATTTTCCTCGAACGACCGCTGAAGCACCCGAGTTAAGAACGTGGACGTGCAAGTTACGCTGTTAACGGCGTACATTTGAATAGCTGTCGCAGTAGAAACTTATTTGCTGGGGTGTTGCGTGTTCTTATACAAAAGATGGGGGGCGGCGGGGGGGAGGACCATGATAAATGGCACGATATTAATACTCGGGTCGGGTATATAGTATAGTTTTATGATCTTAGTTGGGACGCAATATAAATCTGCTTTTCCGGCCGAGTGCTCTTGTATAGTGGTTATTTTAGTTTAGTGTTCCTACTTGAATTCTAATAGATTTATATATGCAGACAATGAAACTCCACGGTTTCAGCAAATAATTCTCAGTGGGAAAGTCCGCACTCGGCAAACTACACTAGTATACAAGTTGAATCACTTATAATTGTAAAAAAAAAAAACTATGTCTATAATCCTTTAATATCTGTTGTGATTAACTAATTTTTTATACAACTTAGAATGGCAAACAAGCTGACGGCCCGCCTGATGCCTATAGACATGAGCAGACGTCGATTTAAAACCATGTATATAGAATCTTTACGGTTACGAAAGGATAAGCAAGCTAAAATAGCAATGGGCTGGTCACATCGCTCGAACCGTCAATCGATGGGGAAGAAAGTTTCTTGAGTGGCGACCCTTACGGGCAAACGTAGTGTAGGACGACCCCCACTAAATGAAGTGAAGACCTCCAATGCATTGCAAGGAGTCAGTGGAAACACGTGGCATAAGACCGTTCCTTAGTTGATAGTTCCGTAGTTGATAGTCTATGGGGGAGGTTTATGTCCAGCAGTAGACAGATAATGGCTGAAATGATGATGATGATGATAGTATGTAGGAAGCAGTTTAATCACTTTCATATGAAACTAGCCATCTGCCTAGGCTTATAGGTAGAAAGATAAATTAATATTTTATATTTGCTTTTATAGACAAATTGTTAAATATTTTAATTTTCGTAGGAATATTTAATAATTATTAAATAATTAATAATATGTAGCCTATATTAACTCGCTGATACTGTAGTTTTCCATAGGTGAAAGAATTTTTAAAATCGCTTGAATAGTTTTTGAGTTTTTCCATTACATAGAAACATACAAAATATCCCGTAACAATTACAGTGGAGGTATTTTTATTATTTGTATAATGACCTCAAGTTTCCAAAAAGAAAACGCGAAATGATGTTTCAATTAATCACTTGTACGTTTTTGCAAGTTGATTTAGACTATTACACAAATAACATCACGAACTCGAGTAGCTTAAAATAAATATAATTAATTTTAAATTTACAGCTAACAATCTAAACTAAAAACAAAAGTATATAGCCTATATTCATCATCATCATCATCATATCAACCTTCAACCGTCAACTGTTGAACTGAATCATCATATGAAACTTCAACTGTCAACTGCCTCCCCTAGGGGGTTTTGCCAATAGTTGCCACGCTTGGCACGCAGATTGATAGCCTATATTACTCGCTGACAATGTAGCTTCCTATAGGTGAAAGTACTTTTCAAAAGCGATTGAATAGTTTTTGAGTTTATCCATTACAAACAAAAAAAAACAACAATTATTATATTAGTATAAATGAAATTAATACCTTACATATTATTTATTTATTTAAATAACTTTATTTACCAAAATAAAAGAAAATACAAAAGGTGGATTTAATGCTATTAGCATTTACCAGTCAACCTTTGGGATGAAGAGTGAATCACGAACGCGGTACTTCATTATTGAAATAGGTAAAGAAAATAACAACTAATAATGTATACAAGATAAGTTATACAAATACATACATATAAAGGAATATGCATACATATTATCTTGTACACGCACACATACAAGCAACTCCTTTTAACTCGTCGACAGTACAGTATATTAGTGGAGGCGGTAATAATCCAGAGAACAGTTTGGCATGCCTTATCTTTTACAGCTGAATAATATTCATAAAGCGGCGTCCACGGCGCTGGCAAGATTTTATTGCAGCGCCGTATAAACTACTGAGCAGGGGTTGGACACATTTGGTCACTATCTTAATAGCTTAAAATAGTATACAATAAAATAGTAGTTAATAATATACTTTAGCTTCAAAGTTATAGAGAGGCTCTACATAAATTATACTAAATTGTACATGAAAGTTGGAGACAAAAGTATTTATTAAACTTAATCCTTTTATATTTTTAAAACCACACTTGTATTTTAAAAATTAAGATATTTTTTAAAATAATAAAAAGTCGATTAAACTATACGTTTGTTATGACCGCCATTCACGATAAGGAAAGGTATTTTTTTTTCAACAAATATCAAAGTAATGCTTTTTTTGTCTAATAAACTTTGGATTGAAGCCAAAATTGCTTTATAAATAAACAGTAGACAGTAGAATTTCTTTTACTTTTTATTTTATACCTCTTACTTAGAAAACAAATGGCATTCCAAACAACATCAGGTATTTTTGAGTCGAAACAGAAAATATGATAATAAAATATGATAACATTATAATAATAATCTGTGATACTTACCAAAAATGTTGCGAACCACTAGTATTGATCGTAGACTGAGGAAGATCGTAGCACGCTTTCTACTCAGCGATTAAGTGTAATTGCTCTAAAATTTATCACTTACTGGCTCACAGCTGTGTACATACACATAAATACTTATATACATATAATCATATCAGTTATTAACTGTCCACTGCTGGACATAGACCTCCCCCTATTGACCTTTTTTGCCAATAGTTGCCGCGTTTGGCAACCAGATTGCCATATACAAATACATACTATAAAACCTCAGTTTATATTTAGATGTTCTTTCAGAAATTACAATTACCTACAATAAGTAAATATTCAATATATGTATAAAGTATATATAGAAAACTAGCTAAAAATATTTATAAACTTTTACGTCCTTGTTGCAGTACAAAAGCGTAAAATTCATACCTCTTAACCACTATGGCAAAAGTCGATAAATAAGTCGAATTACTCTGTGATATAAGACACGATATCGCTTATTTCAGCGCTCAGACCTTAATTTTTTATTTTAATAATTAAGCACCATCGTCATATGAACCTCTGCTGAACTCTCCATTGCTGAACATAAGTCTCCCCCATTAGTTGCCACGCTTAGTCTTTGCCAATATTTGTAGAGATGAATAAACTATTTTTTTTTTTATATTAATAATATAATCCAAACAAATTCAAAGGATGCAGGGATTCTTTTCATATTTGCAGTAAGTATAATAAATACATATCATACAAGAAAATTAAATTGCTAGGTAGCTAAAAATGCCTTGAAAAATATAGGCCACCTCAGATGTTATATATGATAAATAAATATGATAAATAACTCCATTTTAGAACCACCTCAATCCTGCAACAAGTTCTCACGTCGCGGCGTCGTATAAAAATAAATACAGTATCCCTTTTTTAACCCTGCGCAACCCGTTACGGGTACTAGTGACCCACCGGTCGCGGCTACGACCCGCGCGACCTCTACGGTCAGATCACTCCAATGATGCGCTACTTTTCTCACGACATTTACAATACAAAACTGAACAATAAATTGTTACAATATTTAAATTAAAATTAAAACGACTTATAAAGTTTTAAAATTAAACTGAAAAAAAACTGTGTATGTAAGATTATCGTGTTATTAGAGAGAGGCCATGATTTTATAATAAAGTTTAACCAACATAAGAATAGGAGGAGATTCTTAATTTGTATATCACTCAGTAGATAACGCACAAAACTATGTCACTAGTAAAAATAATATGGTCTTACTTCTGTTTACCCGCGCCTTTGTTCGCGTAACCAGAATTCACTGATATAAAAAGTAGCTTCTGTCCTTTCCCCACTCAAAAACTATATGTGTAAATTTTATGACATTCTTTTATCTGTTAATATGCCAAGAAGTAACAAACATAAATAAATAAACAATTAAACTCATTTTCATACACAATTATATATATATATATATATATATATATATATATATATATATATATATATATATAATATTACTAACTTTTATTCACGACTTCATCTACATGACCGAGATATTTTCATTGACCGGATTAAAAAGAAGTCGACATCCTTACCCATCTCTTGTATTATATTTTACATTTTTAATACGAATGTTAGCAATGTTGAAATTATCAATATAATTATTATTTATTTATTTATTACATTACATTACATCCACTGAGTGAGCCTTACAGTCTTCCAATATGCTCACCCAGGAACGCATGAGTATAATAACATATAAAAAGGAATATTACACAAAAATAAAAAAAAAAAACAATATAAAAAGATTTAACAAAAAACGTCTGAACACAAACACTCTGTGATCACTCGACGAAACGCCAGCAAGTTGGAGGCAAATAATTAAATTATGTATAATGTAAATAGCTACCTATCCACTAAATCGAACACAATTTCAAAATTAGTACTCAATACTTATTCTCACACATAATCCTAAAATAATAAATCAAAATAAGATTTCTGCTCGTATGTCGTTTATTTAATTTTTACGGATTATGTTTGTATTCAGAATATTATTTCTAAAGTTATTGACACAACCGTTAATATATTTAACGTATCCTTATCCTCTACAGATGCGTCTTAACCAGTTCGTCTGACCGTTTAAACGTTTTGAAAGTATGACCTAAGGTCAGTGTGCACAGTGTTCCTTTGTGTCTACTTTCTCACGGGAGATACAGCATCCATTTAAGGGTTAACCGTCGAATACTTTTGTTAAAAACTCAAATTTATTTCTCATCATTTTTGAAAAGTTTCTTGTAATCATACAATTTATAAGATGACAACTAATGCAATGTATGAGAAATTTAGAAACATTAAAATTTACAAAAACAAATTTAGGAAAGTTATCCAAATTAGCTAGTGTATGGGTATCCTGGATGTTGACCGCACTTTCCATCATATCGCAGAGTACCATAGGTAGAGAACCAGCTAATTGGTGTAATTATATGTAACTTAGAATTTTCTAGGTTTTTTTTATACCACTGAGGTGGCAAACAAGCATACGGTCCACCTGGTCGTAAGCGGTTACCGTAGCCTATGAACGCCTGCAATACCAGAGGTATTACGCGCGCGTTGCCGACCCTGAAGAAACCTCTTTACCCCCCTTTTAACTTTAAAATGAGGCGATTTATTTAAATGAATGAAGAAAAAAATGTATGTAAAATTGCTGTTTAACAGTAAGGCAGCGTTTGGCATCATGTACATGTATCTATATTATAGGTATGTCAGAAAAATGGTCGAAGTCAATAATACGGTCAAATACACTATCCCTAGTCACACACACACACACACACACACACACACACACACACACACAGTCATGAATTTTTTTTTTTAATCGAATATCCGATGATAATATCGATTATAGATATTCGACTTAGCATTAACTATTAATCCACTACGTTATTCCTGATATGTGTATTCAGAAAGGGTATTTCCATGAAACACAAATGAGTTTGGATATATCAATAAAACTATTGGTAGCTTTGATAACTTACAAGCTAATCTATAATTTATTAGCCCACATGAGCCTATAATCTGTCTAGTTATACCAAATATGTATATATTAAATATTAAACAATCATAAAATATAATATATTGCCTTAGATTATATATATATATATATATTGCATAGTGGCTTTCACTCGTAACGTCGTTTGCGCAGATTTTCAAAATAGAAAAACCAATAAATATTAAATAAATATATATGAACGAAAGAATAGAAAGAATAGAAACATTTATTGCCATACAATTACAATATAAAATATAAATAACACATACAAAAAGTGTCTCATACTCAGCAAAAGGAACCGGCTTAGCTGATGCTGTGAGTGTCCCAGCGCAATGTGAACAGCTGCACAGTGCTGGTTTTCAGCCAGTCCCTCTCTTAACAAAACAACCAAAGTGCAGGGTACCACTGTAAATTATATATATAAAATATATAAGCATATAAACAAATAAAGAAAATTGACTACTTCTAGATGTCGCATTAAAATAAAATACATACAAATTTTAAGTTTCATCTATAAGAACACAACTGTGAAAACCGCATACAATTTGGTTTAGTAGCAATCAGAAAGAGACACAAACAAAAAAATCTAAAATTTATTATTTTTCCTGCATTTCTCTTATTCACATCCTTACAATTTTTACTAATATCTGCAATACATAGGTATCATCTAGCTAATCAATATAATAAAAAAAAATATTATACTATGTATATATAGATTAAATATTCAACCAATATATATTATATATTATGTACAGATATAAATTCTGTTAACATATACATAAGCAATATATTATAATGTAGGTAAGCCACAGCGATAAGACAAAGGGGTGGCAGGGGGTTGAAACAAAATGTTCGCAGGGGTTTGAGCCGTACGTGAAGACAGTATGCGAAGACGTCCCCGTATAGATATAGAGCTGTGTAACCACCTTCGAAATAAAATTCTTATATATACATATACCTATGTGATTTCACAACATCATAAAGTTTCAGGTTTATAATCCTACAGACAACAAAAGGCTTGAAACTTTTATTTTTAAGTTACCAATTAGTAAGATATACTTGTAAAAAATCCAAAAAAATATTGATAAAAATATAAAAACTATTATTTAATCTCTTTAATCAAATGATCTCTTAATCGCATGCAATTTAGATATAAGACTGATATTTTTTCGTATTGTTTATTATATTGATTTTATATTTTTCTTTAGAAAAAGTTTGTTGTAAGAACATTTTTTTTTAAATGATATATACAGTAAATAGCATATAAACCATTTATACGTAACATACTAATTTACATATTTTTAATTATCTATTGTACATTAAACAGTGTATATTTATATAAATATAGGTATTACCAGCTTGCTATTAAACCTGCAAAATTTTCAAAAATATCAAAATATTTTAATTCATAATAATAATTAAAATTAATATTACATACATATGTTGCCAATACCAAAACTATACACCTACAATAATTTATTTTTACTGTTGTTTCAGATTGGCAGAGGAAAATGTTGGAAATATTTCAATGTTGTTCCGAATTTTATGAATCATTTAAAGAGGATTGAAATTGAAGTGCTCTATTTTCATAATCAGAAGATTAAATTATACAGGCATGCAATCTGCACTTCGTACATAAAACTCATTTAAAATGAAGGTACGACTTAAAAATTATTCCAGGCTAAATACCATTTTTCACTTCATAGAAGACAAAGATTCACTGCTGCAGCATCTTTCGGTGCCTTCAAAATTGAAAATGTCTGTCTAAAACTAAAATAGCCAAAAACAACGAATGTGATTAAATTTGTGTGTAAAATATAGGAGGCGGTTTTAACAACTCCATACAAATCCCTCGGGGTCCGTACGGGCAGAGTCCGGGCGACTTTCGTGAGGGTGAAAACAGTTTGAAAGTCGGGTCGGTATTGATCGAGTGTCTTGCGTCCCCCTCCACACCCGTACCCCCCGCGCATCCCACACTCGCCCCCTGGTAAGGAGCGCCCAATTCTGAGGATCTACTCGTCTTTAATATAGCATTACTTATTATATAATATATATTATATAGTAAGTAAGAAGTTTTATACTGGATGACTTTTTGACAAGCTAAAGGAAATTTAAAATTTATTGAAAACTTCAAAACACTTTCCAGCTAAAAAGTCGTCCGGTATGAAACAAATAATTGTGTTTTAATTCTTTTCATCACTAATTGCATAATTTAATTCAAACTCCTAATAAGTATGTCTACTTTGAATTAAAAAAAAAAAGAGTAATATTTTCGTTCCAATGTTTAAACATTTTTTATCAAATTGTGACATTACTTGGAGTTTTAAATATTCGAATAATAGTGTTTAAATAAGAGTTTTGTCGAATTTAACTAATATGTATTATTAAATTGATCGTATGTGTACAATTTGATTAGTTATATACACTATTTGGTAAGGAATACATTCCATCAAAACACAATCTCTTTATTTAAAATGGCGTCTTTAATTGATTACAATTAAAACATTTTAAATTACGAATTATTGCCATTTTATCTTTCATTTGTAGTTACATAAATTAAAAAAAGAAAGTTATATTTCGAAGGTGTCGTGTCTATAATTTTAATAATTATTACATTTAAAAGTTGATTAAGAGTCACATGAATAAACATTCTTTTTTCTATTTTTTTCTACATATAAAGTAGCAATAAGTACCTATACATATTGATTTAGTACCTACTATAAATTAAGAAGGTAACGTCTTTTCTTTTCTCCGTATGGTATGTTTTTTTAATTTTCTAAAAAAAATCATTATAAGAGAAAGTAAATTATATATAAATTCTATTTGTTTGTTCGTAAATAGCTTTGTCTATTGGTTTAATTTAATTATTTTCAAATTTGACTATAATACATAAAAATATTCATAAAATATAATAAAGACATCACAATATTGTAGGTTTTAATTGTAATAAATCTTAAAAAGAATCGAAGTAAATGAAATTAAAAAGTGATTAAATTAAAATTTCATTGTTATATTGTACAATTGCGTAAAAAGTCATGTTTAAAATAACTATCTCCAGTTTTCTGTAATGAAATTATGTGATATTTCATTGACCTACTAAAAAAAAAATTTTAAATATGTAGTCACAGAAAATAGATAGATAGCCTGTTTCTATCGTATTTATTTGTTCCTTATTTATAAAAATGTATGTACAATTATATAAAATATAACATAACATATATTGTTCATTCTTTTTCGAATAAATAAGTATAATAATAAATAAGCAACCAAACATAATAAACTTTCGTCTTTTTATAAAAGATATTCGTGATAAAAATTATACGTAACAAAGTACCTTATACACATAGAGAATTTTACAAAATTGTCTAAAGATTATCTGCTTAGTCAAAATTTAAATATTACTTTTTGAATATTAACAAATTTTAAAATAGTTACTGACCACATTAAATTATACCACAGCAATAAAAATATACCTATCACCATTTCCCTAACCATAACGTGGCCAAAAACGCCAACCAAAATTGACGGCAGCCATTTGAGATGACAAGAATAAAAATATCAAAAACTATGAATTTAAAAAAGGCTTGTGCTTGCTAGAGTACTCGTAACATAAACAATACCATATATAAATATATATAAGGAAATATAGCATTAATTAGCTTTAACAGCTTAAATCATTTTACTATATAGACTGAAATCAAAATCGTAAGCATCCTTTAAAGAGAGTTATAGGTACCAACGAAATTAAACATTTTCCGCAATGGAACATAGGTCAAAATGAAACAGCAAAAACATTGTGAGCCTTCCATACCAAAATAAACGCATGTCTTTTTTTAAATTTTTGTTTTTCAAAATTAGATAGATAGATATATAATTTATATACATTACAGCACTAATAACAGACTGATATATATAGACATGTACAAAAAAAGGTAAACACATAAAAGAAATAACATAATTTCTCCTTCCATGCGTATGCCATAGTAACACAAAATGATCACAACTCAGTATATTGCTTTGCCCTCAAAAGAGCATAACACTGTTGTGGCTAAAACCCAGCCGCAAAATTCCTTCGCAAAAAATGTATAAATATAATAAATTGTGTGTCTACATTACATTCACTATTTAATATTTTAATCTAAATAAATAATAGATATCATTAAGAGAGGTAATCAGAGGTCACTCTCAAACACATTCAAATTTCAGTTCTAATATGTTCCACAGCATGTGTACATTTTCAATTTTAGATATTAACAATTTTAGAACGAATTTGATTTTATCCTGTAAGTAAATTTCCATTCGTGTATTCCAAAAAAAGAATCGCTAGAATATCGATTTTTTTTAACCACTTTATTAATGTTTATATTATTATTATATCTTTGGTAGATACAATAAAAATATTAAGGTCCATAGATACAAATTTTATTTCTCTACTATTTATCATCAAAAATATTTATTCAGTAAACCTACATACCATAGACTATAAACTTGTATGAGGTCATATAAACTATTACGATAATTAATAAAAGAAATAATTACCATTTTACAAATTATGTCTAATTTGTGTTTTTGGTTGAAGATAGGATATGTTCTTAGGTATAGGTACTTGATATGCAAAAACATGTTAGGTATAAAATAAACATACGCAAAAAATGACGGGAATGGTGATCATTTAGTTTAAATTGAAAATAATAATTTTCAAGTTACGAGCCTCTTGTACATGACGCTGGCAGAAATAGTCGTGGAAATGGCGACCGATTGCCATTGATTGAAAGAAGTAGTATTATTAGACATGGTTACTTTATATTAAATTATTTCTAGTAATCATGACAAAAGCGTTCAACTTATACAGCCTAATTCCCAAAATTTCTCCTCCCTCGTGACAGTGCGGCATAGTCTCGGAGCCAGCCACCCGATACTTTCGTCCGTTCTCGTCTTACGCACTCCACTTGATTAATGTGTGTGCTAACGTTAATCACCACTCGAGATAACTCTGATAACCGCTCGTTTGTTGGTATAATGCTCCATTTTAAGGACAAGAAAATTCATTATATTTTTTCTTATTATTTATCGCAGAAAATTTTCCGCGGAAAAATTCAAGTCTATTAATTATCACACTCTATAAAAGTATAGTTACGGACGCATCATACTTGTAATATAAATATTATTTAATTATTTATTAAACTTTAATACATCTAGAAAGTGTAAGCGACGGACTTGACACCATACTGCGTTATCTGCCATAGACAGGAATAACAGAAAATATAATTGAATTAATTAATTATTTGCCTAATATCATTATAATTAACAACACCATAAAAAATTATAAAAATAAATATTTACAGTGTACAAATCACTAGAAATTATATCGATCTAAATATAAATTGGTAACGGATGATTAATTTGATTAATAGATATCTATAAAGAAGACAAAGACGCACTATACAAGAAATTTCAAAATACATATTATTTAAATTAGGTATGCACTCTCCTGCACTAACTGCTTACATTTTATCGAAACAAAGATATTTTTTGAGGTAAATTGTTTATAAAAATAAAAAAAAAAATTACTTCCTTTATTTAAAATACTGCAACTAAAATGTATTACAGTATCTCTATTTATCATGTAGATTGCAACGTAACGTCACAATTATCAACTCAAAATTTTATTAAAATGAACAACAAAACCATACTTTTATTTCATCTAAATATCATATAGCACTATATTATATAATACTTACATGGCATCTATATTACGAGTACAAGGAAAATACGCGGATTTGCGTAGGTTTATTAAGATTTCTCCCATTCGGAACGGCGCGGAATTTTAAAAAACCTTTTTTTAATACCCACATTACATTAGAAAACTATTTGCAAAATTTCAAATTTATAGGCTACAACAAGGCAAATAATAATAATAAAGCTGAGAAAATTTCGTTCAAAAAACCTATAAGTATTTCATTTATGAGGAGACAAAATAGCACATGGACACAATCAGCCACAGACTGGTATCCAAGATATGGGACAAGAAAAATAGGACGCCAGAAAAAAAGATGGGAGGATGACATAAAAAGAACAGTGGGAAAGTTGTGGTATAGATTAGATAGAGATATAGAACGAAAGATAGAGAAAAGTGGAAGGATCTTGAGGAGGCCTATGTCAAAGGACAAGCTGGAAAAGTCGATTAGAATTGCAGTGTTAAATGTTTGTAAAATGTAATACTTTCAGCAATAAAGGCTTATTATTATTATTATTTCATTTATACGTATTAGATATTTATTACGACTTCACTAATTTGAAACTCGCTATCTTCTATTTACAAATTCTTTTTAAAACCCCATTCTGTTAACAAAATTCCGTTTAATAGTTTTTATTTTTCTAAATTACAAATCTGTAGGTATCATAAAATATATTAGCGATCCAATCACACTATACCCAAAACTCTTTGTATAATTAAATACGTAGTAAACATGATGGTAGTTGGGAGCGTTGCACAACAAACCTTACAATCGTCTAATTAACAATTCGAAACCTCGCGTTCCGTACCCTTTTTGCGAGGCTTCACGTCCAAATAGTCGCCAAACGGTTCCATTACACCGAATAATTAATGGACATCCTACAAAGTGGGCATTAAGACACGGGGGGAACGGATCGATACGGAGTCCACACTTCACGGGCTCCTTGCGAGGGTGGCTAGAATTTCGAGCACACTTTAACCGCTGCGGTTGTGAGGGGTTGTTTCTTCTTTCGTTCCTTAAACTCCCCGCCGGCCCTACGTACCCGCCCCTAGTGTTACTGACCAGTCAATGGTGAACTTCGGTACTCTATTACGGACCCTCTTTACCATCTAAATGTAAACTCGGCCAGGGAGGGGGCAAGTTTCACATTTATTGGTCGAGTTTCTATCTTCTGCCGTTCCTTAGTGGGTTGGGTTGGGGTCTATTGTGTGTGTGTGTGAGTGGGCTCCTCAACTTTAAGACTGTTAGTGGGGTCGCAATCAGAGATACGTACAGCTTTTCATTAGAGTTGATGGTTATCGTTGAGCGTGCGTGTTTTATTTGATGAGAGCGTCCGTTTGTTTTGTCCTATGGTTTTGGAACAAGTGATTGGAATTTAATATATATCTACTAGCCTATATATTAAGTTATAAATATCTTTTAATGAAACTTTATAAATAGTAAATATTTTGGATATAAATTTAATAAATAAATGGCAAAACTTATACCTCAGTTTGTAGTATTATACTCGTACTTATAAGTAGGTAATTGATTCCTGTTAGAGAACTAAAATAACAAATTTTAACTTTTGTTTAATAATAATAAAATTCAAATTGTATAATTTCGACAAATATTACTTTTCGTTATTACTATTAAAATAATAATATACATTTTAATTGAAAATTGCGACTTACAAAAGCCAAAATTGTTACTTATTTCAGCCAATTTGTTCTATAAACATATAAACAATGAATTCAATATCATAATTGATGTTCGTACACTTGCTATTTATAAAACTTATTATTCTGTTTTGACTGTGAGTTAAAATAAAAATCATATAGTAATTTAGTTTTACATAAACTATAAATTTTTTTATCATTCCTATATCGATACAATGAGAGATTGGACGCTCTTTGTTGATAAATACAGCTTGCTGGATCATCTAACGTAACACTTCGGTAATTTTACGAAAACGTTTATGTAATGTATTTTAGTTATTTCAAAATAAATAAAATTATTTCTTATCCTATTTCTTGGAAAAAAATATACATTTATTCACTCTTATTAACAAATTTTCTACGTTCTATAGAAATTTCATTAAATCTTTTTTCATCGGACACCTACATTATAGGTATCTACTAAATCATCGCCTGTGCAAAATTTTAACCTATTTTAGTAGAAAGTAATCAATTCCTAAAGCAAAATTCATAACATATATTCATTATATGTAATGAATTCTGCTTCAGTTCTATTCATTATATTTTCATCAGATGAAATAATGAAATAATCAAGTAGATACATACAGCGAGAATGGCATAATGCAGTTAGAACTTCAATAATCCAAATGTCAAGGGAAATGCTAAAAAATTCGAGTTAATAAGGTTTCGACTTAACAAGCAATTTGAGATTTTGGTCATTAAAAATTCGACTTAGAAAGACAGAATTTTAAATATATTTTTCAAGTAGTAGAATCATAATTTAATAATAACAGTTCGATAGTTTGCAAATGGCACAATTTAATTTATTTACATTTATTTATTTAAATTACTTTGTCCTACATTCAAATTTTATTTTAATAAATTCTACGAATAGAAAATATAACGTTATCATACATTACAAACTTCAGTTACAGAATCTGCTTTTTAAAACTTAAGTTATAAGCGTATAAATATTTACTTTTATTACCTCATAGGATAATATTAATTTATAAGAGATTCCATACTCTATTATCATTTATTATAAAGTCCATATCAGAGTACCAAAGATTTTTTTTGTAATATGGACAATAAAGAATTAATAAATAAAGTCTAAATAATTCAAGTTAACACGTATTTCGGGTCTTACAATAAGGGAATGACTTTATAACTTACTGAGGATATACAATTAACTAGCTTTGAGTTATAGCAGGTCCATTAAACTTATAATTCATAAGAAACGTCTCGATTTATCATCTAATTTAGCTGTATGTTAACATTGAGAAATACGATATTAATCATCAGACGCTTACCTTCTCACCAGTAAATAGCTGTATAGGTATTCTATATGTATACGTATTAAGTATTAGTGTATAGCCAAAGCGATATAGTAGTTGTGGTTGAAAGAGACGTCTTATTTGATTCTCTAACTTATTATTTGTGTTTCTTGATCCTGGCTAAAAAATGAAATACAAATTAATCAATTGAATCAGAATTCGTCAGATATTTATATGTATCAAAAATTTTCTATAATGACAATCTATGACAATACATGTGATTGATAGAGACATGATGTTTGATCATCTACTTGTTGGCTGTGCCTTTAGACTGACTGAGAATTACGAGACAAATAAATCATTGAAACGGAATTCATCAGATATTTATCTTGTTATTGGAAAATAGATGCGTAAAACGAGAATGAAATAAAACTTGTCATTAATGAAGACAACTTGGTTGCCTATCTACTTGTTGTGCATTGATACAAAGTAAGAAATACGAGACAAAAAAATCATTGAAACGGAATGCATCTGATATTTATCTTGTCATTGGAAAATAGATGCGTAAAACGAGAATGAAATAAAACTTGTCATTAATAAAGACAATTTGATTGCCTATCTACTTGTTGTGCATTGATACTAAGAAATACGAGACAAAAAAATCATTGGAACGGAATTCATCAGATATCTGTCTTGTCATTGGGAAATAGATGCGTAAAACGAGAATAAAGTAATACTTGTCATTAATAAAGACAACTTGGATGCCTATCTACTTGTTGTGCATTGATACTGACTAAGAAATACGAGACAAATAAATCATTAAAACAGAATTCGTCATATATTTATCTTGTCATTGGGAAATAGATGCGTAAAACGAGAATGAAATAAAATTTGTAAATGATGAAGACAGTTGCCTATTACCTACTTGTTGACACACTGAGACACACCTTACAGACTGAGAAATTAGAAACAAATTAATAATTAGAATTCATCAATTATTTGTCTTTTTATTAGGAAATAGATGCATATAGCGGGGATGGTTTAATACTGTTTTGTTGCTAGCCACTTATTGGAAAATTTGTACAAAATAATAACTGTTGACGTGAAAAAGAAATAATCAAAAAAAAGGTAATAGAGACACATATTTTAACTCTAAATTTATTTCTTTACACGACGCCTGAACACTTGACCGTTCAGTTGACTAGCTAATCATCTAACTTATTAACAATGAATTGATACTGATTCAGAAATGAGAAATAGATTATATAATAGAAAAAATATAATTAATAAAATCATAAATAAAAGTTCAGACTATTTAAAATGAATTAGTCATAGGAATAACTTTACCAAGAAATACCAACACCTACCTCATAATCCAGCCGTTCATTCGTTAATATTCCACTCTTGTCCGCTGCACTTCTTTAATTCCGCGCCTAGACATGTAAAATGCGACACGTGATCTGTACACGGCTCCGGTGCGAATGAAATTATTAAAATACGCCAGACAGTCGCAATTAGCTTAGTCGACGACGATGCGCTATCTAAAGGATACTTTTCTTTTGCTCATATTTTGATAGAAACATGTTTATTTTGCTCATATTCTGATAGGGGCATTTTTATTTTGCTTATATTCTGATAGAGGCATTTTTATTTGACTCATATCCTGATAGGGGCGTTTTTATTTTGCTCATATTCTGATAGGGGCATTTTTATTATATTCATATCCTGATAGGGGCGTTTTTATTTTGCACATATTCTGATAGGGGCATTTTTATTTTGCTCATATTCTGATAGGGGAATTTTTATTTTACTCATACCCTGATAACTAGTAAAAATCTTTTATTGTCTACAAATTTAAAATTTAATGAAATATTGAAACTGTTAAGATAGAAGAATAGTTTTGAAGATATTTTATATCGACCTTTTATATATTTGGATTGTTCAAATTATCCTGAAAACTAAGATACCCTCCTATTCATAAAAACGTCATACGTTTCATAAACCTATTTTAGCTACTGAAGTGTTTTATCTTTTTTTCTTTTGCGCTAAATTTTTAACACGAAAGAAAGTAACAAAACACTTTAATGATTAAAATACCTTTGTCGGAGGTTTTTGTTTTTATGAATAAGGGATAACCTTAAATCTCAGTCACCTCGTAAGTCACTGTCTTGAGTGATACTACACTTATATTCATTATTAAAAAGAAAGTTAAGCTTATGTTGAAAATACTCATACTCTCATACGGCGAGATAAAACAAATTGCTAAATTAAAAAAAATATTTGTAACGAAATTTAAAATTATGACAAAAGGATCCTGTATGTTAAACTAAGATATATTATAGTTCATCTGCATACTGAATTTCATTTAAATCAATTTAGCTTTTCAAACATTATTGAAGGACAAATATCCAAATATTGAAATATCTAAACGTCTTTACTTATTTCAACATTGATAATATTACTTCGATCTAAATAACTTTCGAATTATCCATCCATTGGACGTCTAGACAGAATAATGCATCCGAACTGTCGCTACCATTACTTTTTCCTTACACCGTAACATTATCTAATAAGATTAGTCGCTCCCAGGATTTAATTCAGTCGATTTTATTTACTAAATTCCGGCAAAATTCCTCCTTAAGACATTACATGATATATAGGTAGCTATACAGACAAACTGCCAAAAAGTAATAACATTAAACTGGTTTTTGACATCTTAAATTAATAACGATTTGAATTAATATAAAATTTAAAAAAAAAAACCTATGTATGTAATTGTATCCTGTAAACATATGGATATAAAAAACATATCGAATTTTAGTTGTGTTTAATTGAAATTCTTAAATTCTTCTCTCTGTATATGCTATATATTTTTTAATCATATTTTGAACGCTTCAAGATGATAACGGTTTTTTAAAGCAGTTTTTCTGTTGCACCATTTCATATTCGCTTTTTTAGATGTCGCATAGTAGTGCTACGTGAACTTTGAACACGTGTATGTATAGTAAGATATACCATCTATCTATACTTACTAGAACAAAAATTAATATATAAACGAAAATTATAACATAAAAGACAATTTAACACTATTCCAGCACCAAATAAAAAAATGAAAAATAATAAAGTAAAAAATATATGAAGACATATATTTTTTATGCTTTGCTCATAAATTAATTTTAAACAAAAAATAAACAAACAAATTTACCATATATACACTACTATGTCTCCCAATAGTGACACACTTTGGCTCCAAAAATTTTAGGATCACAGTAAATCCTAAAAAAAAATTACTTTGCTGTGTAAGCTAACTACTACACTACATTCATTAATTGGGTATTGATTTATTTATTTTACATTATATTTCACGAAATTTAAAAATAATAAATACACTAATAAATTATTAATGCGAAATGATACAAAAGGAGGTTTTGTCGCTAAGCAATCTTTCTAGACAACCTTTGGATGATATTGAGAAAAGATAAAGGGTAGATGGTACATTATTGTAAACTAATATATTACATATATATACACATGAACATACACACACTTAAGAGGAAACAAAAGAGGAAAATTAAGAAAGAACACGAAAAAACAGTACTTAAAAAGAGAGAGGGTAGAGGTTTTGAAGCTAGCGAATGTTTTTACAAAAATATATTTATAATAATTGCTCACAGACAGGCGCACACCAACTACTAATTAATTACCACAATGAACAGTTAAAATAAAATTATGCCTACTGACATCATCAACAAGAATCATTATTGAAAAATATAACAATCGAAAAATGCAACATTAAAATTATGAAAGTTTCAGAACTCATTCTAAATCCCTTACGACAAATTGGCGAGAACAAAAATACATAAAACTTGGCTACAGGCTAGCGGGCGCGCCGCTTGAAACTAGGGAAAAATAATATATTAAGAGAAGGTAGGTACAAAGTATTATTCCTTCTAGGACAGGGTTGACACATAAAATGTCAAACATAAATTTTGAAGTTTTAGACATAGTTTTTCTTTAATTTGACAATGAGCTAATGTTGTCACTTAAGTAAAGGAACGTATAGGAAATTTAACATTGTTGTAATGTCATTGTATGATTCATTTTCAAGTCAATTTAATGTTCTTGATACCAATTAAGTAGATATACCTTTTAAAAGTATATACATCGTCATTATGTATGTATCAATATATTCTCTTAATTATAGCAATATTCTGACAGGTCATCCCATGCGTTATAACATACCAGTTATACCTATACTCTCGTATGTTATACATAGGTATTTACAATTTAAATGCCTACGTCTTCGTTATAAATAATTTGAAATAAAAACTAAAAAATATATAATTTCATACTCACGACAAGAATCACAAACGATAAAAAAATAATTGCTGTATTATCCAAAAACATTTTTTTTTTATAATTCCAGTATAATCATTAATTATTTACATAAAGTACTCACTATAAACCTTTATTAAAAATGACATTATATTGTAGGTTTAAATTAAAAATAAACATTGAATATAAAAATACTTATAGTAATATTATAATGGCAACCCTAACACTTAAATTTTGTTGCTCGAACGTTAAAGCAGCGGAAAAAGATTTTAATAAAATTGTCTTCTCCCTCTCGGGCGTCTCTTTACTTTGTTTTATTTTTCACTTACAATATTACAGCTTTAGATTATCGATTTTTTTTTTAATCATGTGTTGAGGCACAGGTGTTTTATCTTAATGCTTCCATTTATTATGTTATACTAATTAAGCACGCGACTTCACCTCTGTTACCGTGATATATTGATGGATTTCAAATTAGCCTACTCCTTTTTTATATACTTACTCATAAAATGTATTTGGACATATTATTTAATAAATAAGTGTTTACGCATTAAAAAGATACAGAATTTATAAGACACATATAAAAGTTATAAAGGAATCACTCATAACTATTTATCACGCAAAATTGTATGAAAAAGTTAACCCGTTTGTCTCGGAATATTTCTATCTATATAATCTAAGGTACTAATAGTACCTATACTTATTTTTTTAACTTTAATACAACTAAACAGTGTAAGAGGCGGGCTTAACACCATATGGCATTATTTACCAGTCAACCGTAGACAACTCATCTAGTATTTTTTTTTTTTTTACAACACAGGGGGCAAACGAGCATGCGGCTCACCTGATGGTAAGTGACTACCGCCGCCCATGATCACCCACAACACCAGCGGCATTGCAGGTGTGCTGCCGGCCTTTTAAAAAGGAATATACTCTTTTCTTGAAGGTTATGTTGTCGTATCGGTTCGGAAATACTGCTGCTGGAAGTTGATTCCAAAGAATGGTTGTGCGTGGAAGAAAGTGCCTTGAAAAACGCACGGTGGAAGACCGCCACTCGTCCAGATGATTGGGATGAAACTTTAGTTTGTGGCGGGTTGTACGGTGGTGAAAATCAGCAGCAGGTATCAATCCGAACAATTCCTCAGAACACTCCCCATGATAAATTCGGTAGAAGATGCACAGAGATGCAACATCTCTGCGCAGTTTCAGTGGATCAAGCCGGACAGTAAGGCGTTGACTATCGATAATTCGAGCCGCCCGACTCTGAATGCGGTCTAACGGAAGGAGTTGGTACTGTGGCGCTCCTGCAAACAGGTAAGAACAGTATTCTATATGCGGCCTGACTTGGGCTTTATATAATTTCAGGCGGTGTTCTGGCATGAAATATCGTCTCACCCTATTGAGCACTCCTAACTTTTTGGAAGCTATCTTAGCCTTCTCCTCCAGATGACCGCAAAACTGGACGTCGCAAGATATATCAACGCCCAGAATTCCTAGACTCGACTTTTTATCAAGGGAAGTGCCCTGAAAGTGAGGAGATACGACAAACGTACGATAGTATAAATAGTATTAGGTATATATAACTAACAGAAACAAAATATCCCCAGCTAAGAGACATATTCGAGCGAGCAAATATTCTTCTTAATAGTCTATTCAAAGAGGTGTCGGCGGAGCATGTGTGCAAATTAATTGCGAGCCGATACCCGGCATTGCCCCAAACAATTGACAGTCCATCCCCACATTCCCCGGCCGGCGGAGTTCTAATAAAGAAATACCGAATTGTCGCAAGCAGTGACGCAACGCTATGAAATCTCCAAGTGCCCCGCGCGAAATCGTAAACGAACGAGCGGGTTGAATACAAAACAGCAACCCCCGCCTCACCCCAGCCGTTCTCCAACTTGCCCCACCCCGCCCATCTTCATGCCCTTCTTCCTTAATGTGTAACAAAGACACCCCTCTTACGCTTCAATGTATTTGTGTAGTTTTACCGTTACGGGTGTGTGCGTTTAGTTTCGTCTATATAAAGTGTGCGTTTGTGTGCGCCGTAATAGTTCATAGTTTGAAATATTTCATATTAAATTTCAGGCCTCTATCAATATAAAGTTGAGCGTGTTGGGTTATCTTTTGTGTAGATACAATAGTGTAATAAAACTATTTTAGAGCGATTTCTCTTCAACGATTTATACTGAATCATTAATCGTTTCAGGGTAGATAGACATCTATGTACATTAGCCACACAAACTGGTATGATTTTCGAAGAAATTTATACATATATTATTTTTTACAAATTGTAATTGTAAAGGCGAAAAAATTACCTTATTTGTATATTGAAATGAATGCAAGACAACTCTCTATTGTTCGCTTTAAAGATAGCTACAGTTATATAAAATATGTGGACAAAAACAGCATTACAAGTAGCGACATAAAACAAGAATAAGCTCTCTTATCGCCAAACACTGTTATTTACCAGGAAATGCTCGATTTGCTAAGATGAACCTATTTTGAAAATAATTATGTAATTTTTTTGTACTAACCGCGTGGCTATGTGATTAATTCAGTATTTATTGTGACTATAAAAATATTTTCAATTTTTAACTTAGGCACCAATTTTGAATAAGCTTATCACATCTGAATCTAGTAAATTTTAAATTTAAACTACTATTTACCTGTAATCGCGTCGTATTACGTTCTGATAATATATTTAAAAAATAAGTCTAAAACACATTGGCATTCAATTTCGAATTTTATGTACCCTTTTTGTTATATCTCTATCTAAAAAAAAAACTAAATAAACACAACTAATCTAACATGCTACAAAAAAGAAAAATCCCCACTTTAAAATCTAATTAGTATCTAACGGAGTGTCCAATAAGAAAACGCTTTCACACAAATTGGCGGGAAGCGGGTGTTTAATGGCGGCAAGAAAAAACCCGAAGTGGTAACGCGGCGCCACTTTGTGGGGAAAAGTGTGAAAACTTCTGAACACCCCCACTTTCGCCCACACTTACTCACCGCCCGCGTCCTCGACGATTTAAATTTAGAATGCATAATTTTCACTTTTTAATTTTATTCCTCGCCGTCAATTAGTTCCAAACGAAGTTCTAATTTTAAAAATAAAATACTTTATATTTTTTTATATTACTTCAGACATAATTTTTTTAAACTTAGAATGGCAAACGAACTAACGGTTCAACTAATAAAAGAGATTACCGTTGCCTATATACATATCGCCTATATTATTTCTATATTTTGTACAGATTGATTCTGTGTAGCCATTTTCTAAAACTATAAATTAAAATTTCTATTTTTATCACAACTAAATCTTTATTATTTCACTCAAAATTATTAAATTAATAATACATAATTTAGTTTATGATAGTCCATAGAATAGTACTTTTTGCAAAACTGTCAAATTAAAAAAATAATTTTAGAGAATGGTAACACAGAACCAGTATCGTTGATATCGTAGCTATTTTAGGAATTTAAAAGTACCTATTTTTATCCACTGTCAATTCAAATGCTGGTCGTATAAATTTACTTTCTAAACCGACAATTATAACAACAGATATATGAAAAAATATAAGTACCTACATCTATATTTTCATGAAAGAACATTTAATTAGTCGTTCATACCACGTTATTGTTATTCTAATTGAACCTTTGGCTTTGGAATGTATCCGAAAGGTGTTCGCGAAATACAGCAGTGTGAGGGTCCCTCTCTGATTTATGTCCTTCTTCCGTCGTCCTGCATCATTATGGTAATATGCTAATACGCTTCTATTATAAGGGATATACAATGTTAATTTTAATTCATACGTACAGCTACATGAATATTATGCATATACCATACCTTGTTAACATCGGTACCGTTCCAATATCTATATATTGATTTTATATATTATATAATATATTGCTGGTGGAAAAAGGTCATCACATATTTCGATGTCGCCCATACCGGTCGA
The DNA here is from genome assembly GCF_026898425.1 of Galleria mellonella. NCBI lineage: Eukaryota > Metazoa > Arthropoda > Insecta > Lepidoptera > Pyralidae > Galleria > Galleria mellonella. Next base: position 10,669,261 of record NW_026442138.1, read on the forward strand.
ATATGTATATTCATTTTGTCCGGGTTCTTCATTTCATTGGATATTATTATATAGAATAATCGATTTCTAATATATTCGTTACTGAGCCGATGTATTGTATATTGTACCTATATATCCTATATATCGCCTACCCTCAATAATTCCCGTAAACCTATAGAAAGTGATATTGAAATAATTATTGACTAGAAATGGTTCTATGAGAAAAAGTGATTTTGTATAAGAAGTGTACACTAAAGTTTAAGATATAAAAGAACTCAAAATATTATTAAATGATTTATCAAATTATGTACACCTAATGTAATGTGAGGCCCTAGTTCGGTTCGGCTTTTAGCCTAGTCAATTTTGGAAACAAACGTCCATCTTTATTTGTAGATATATATTTTAAATATTTTTTCTTGTCACATTTTTTAATCAATGTTGGTAAATTTTGTATCCAATTAATAATATAAAAACATATATCTAAAATAAACAGATATTCATCAAAATCTATTACGATATAAGTATTATAATGACGGTTTTATTTTTAAATAACTAATCTAGAGACACAGCCTTTTATAATCTTGTAAAATTTCAAATTTAGAACTGCAATAAAAAAAATTGTTCAACATGGGGTTCTTTAAAAAAGGGGTAAACAGGTTGTTTTTACGGTTAGCAAAGAGCGCGTAACATCTTTGGTATTGCTTACCATCAGGCGGGCCCTATGCTTGTTTGTCAAGGTGGAAAACAAGTGGTATAAAAAAATATAACGATCCGTCAAAGTAGACTAATAATTGGCGTCTAATCTAAATCTTTCGGTTGCTTTTCTATAACATTTCCAAACGAACTTTAGAGTCATCATCTCAGGTCGTCATTCCATCTAACGGGGGGTCGTTCTCTGCGTTTGCTCATACGGGGTCGCCACTCAAGAACCTTTCTTCTCTATCGGTTATCGGTTCTTCAAGCTATGTGACCACTATAGAACACAATAATATTATATAACATGTGTTATAATTTATTATTATTAAATGGACACACAGAATAAAAATATATTAAACACATTTAAAAAAATATTTGATACTTAATTAGGTCTATACTGGAAAACAAATACGTCGTCTATATCAAAAATTTCCATACCTATGTACTCGTAAATCCAAATTTTACAAAACAATTCTTACTCTGTAGTATATCTCTAAAGTTTAACATAAATAATAAGATTATATTATAACATATATCTAATAATGTTACAACAACAAATATCATAATTTATAACAAATGGACATGTAGAACAAAAAATTATTAAACACATCTAAAAAATAATTAGAAACTTAATTAGTTCTATACGGGAAAAAAAATAAGTGACGGTAACAAAAATTGCTATACATATATACCTAAATCTGTAATTTACAAAACAGCTGTCTCTTTCTATTAATAGGCGATATTGAGTCGATATATGGTATTATAACCATCTCAGTACTTACTATACAATGATACTGGCCAAACGCTTGAATTTTATAAAAAAAAATAACTTTTTGAATACTAAATTTTGATAATAATCAATCACTAAAATAATAATTCAGTATCTTATTTTACGCTTACAACTATTTTTTTTTTCTATCAATTCACCCCGCTAAACGCTGACTAACAGAAAATTAACCATAATAAGGGATCGGTAACCACATTAGTGTTTAGCAGGTCATGGCTGCTCAGATAATGCCTAAAATACTACCACAACGTGAAGCCAGTCGACAAATTGTTACTAAAACAAAATAAACCTTATCCCTTATAAATTTAAAGGTAATTGTGGCTTAAATCGACCGGCAATGTATGTTTGTCGAGGTATTTTGGACAGGTCCGTTCGGTAATTTTCTTTAGAACGCTCCGATGGCGCGAAAAATTGCGTTTTTCAAAGGAATAGCTGTTCGCAGCGCTGTGGAAGATTGACTGCCACCTCTTGAAATAAACCCGCAAACAACTCTCTAATGCTAATTGGTAGATACAAAGTTAAATGCGGCTCTAAATGTTTGTGATATGAATAGGTAAGTATCTTTCGTACATTTAAAATCTGTATTATTTAATTATTAGATATTTACACAACTATAAACATTTCCAAATTGATCAAAGGATTGTCATCAATTTTATCAGAAAACAAATCAAAAATTTATACTTTAGCCATATTAGAAAAAATATTTGTAATAAATTAAAAAGGTAACAAAGCAAACACGAATAAGAATATAAGTTAATTAAAAGTTTCTAATATAGATCTTTTAAATTTATTTTGTCATAAAAACAAGATCAGCGAAAATGGAAAACTTTTAACATGTGTCTACATCTAGCATTGAGTAGTAAGATACGTGTAATACAGCTAAATAACAATAGATGTCTCACCACCGAAAAATAGTACCTAATTTAACCACATACAGCGCTAGTGTGCCAGATAATGTAGTGCCATCTATTATAGAGTAGGAAACATTTAAAATTAGCGGTATATTATTAGAAAACGCTTAAAACTAGTGAAATAATTAAAAGTGTTTAAAATAATATCAATGTATTGTAAATTTAAAAATGATTTAATTTTTTTGTTTAAAATATAAGTTTTAACAAATTTTTTCCTATAATTTTATCTACCAATATGTATCTACCAATCCAAAACCATATCTACCAATCCAGGAACCAGTTAATAAAATATAAGTTATAAAATTCTAAAAGACTAAAAAGATAGATCAAATCCAATAAAATGAAACAGAATGGATACTTCATCAAACTAAAATATTTTATCTGCCTAAAACTTATTTTAACTTTTGTATACATTTAATAATTAGACGGTTATTGTATCTAATTCTTTTTGTAACTTCAGATAACATTTTATAAAAAAAGATAAAGTTATAACATTACCTCGTTTCAATAGAAAAACTTTTACTTACAATAACTGATTTCAATGACAAACAGACGGACACAGCTGCCGGACCGGTCTGCGTACCATATCGGAGGGAGACGGTGGTCAACAAGTTTCTAATAAATCGATTTAAATATTACTCCACGTTTTAAATTAGGAAATATACTTGTAATAGTATTCGGTCTAAATTTATAAATATATGTAAAATTGTATTGGCAAGTCTGTTTGTTTCTGATAAATAAATAAATTGTTAAATGGAAAGCTTTATAATGGTTTTGTTTAGAAAAAATATTAAACCTTATTTGAAGACAAAATTTAAAATACCCACCGGATTATAATTACTAAAATAATATGTTCGCGGGTTTATTATTTTTTGGTTTATTTTTATTGGTGGTTTATTTATAGGCCTATGATGTTTAAGTTCATACCGCATAATTATTAAATCTTATGGCTGTCGTTATTCTAAATATAGAAAATAAAATAAAAATACATGCAGACAATGCACAATAAATGCAGTCAGTTACATTTTTTTGGGAAATAAAAAAATACTTTATTTAAACAAATATGATCAAGAGTAAAATATTTTTTCTATGAATGAATGAATGAATGAATGAGTATACTTTATTTGCATTATACAATATAGGAAATAAGCAAGGCAATTTACAAACACAACGATACAATTGTATAAGTACAGTAAGGCGGTCTTATTGCTGAGAGCAATCTTTTCAAGACAACCTTAAGGTAATTCTATGTTTCTACTATTGGCTTCAAAATGTTGTTATTCAAATTATGAGAAGAACTCACAAAGAATTCAACAGATAGGTAGGTACTGATTAAAAATTGAGTACAGACAAACAAACGTCTAGACAACCAACATTTCACATTTCTATCTAATATTAGTGTGACTACTTACAGTTAGTTATAGCAATGAAATTGGTACAAGAATTACAGTCCACAATTATGTCTCTTTCTCTTTTTTAACGACAAATAAATAAATAATTTATCCAAATTCCTTCATATTAAATGAGGTGATGCATTAAATGTCTTATTTAAGTAGTTATTAATTCTTAAAATAACTTAATAAGAATACTTATTAAACTTGCTTATCTGTTTAATACAACAAGTTCTTGAATATTATTTTTAATTTAGTGAGTTTAAATATGCATTTTTTCTATATTTATATTGTGATGTCTTTATTATCCGAATTGTTAATATGTGATACTCTATAAATACTCTATACTCTATACCTACATACTTTCTAGACAAACAGACAGGTACTCTACAAACAAAAAAATATAAATAGGTACAAATGGGAAGCCAGATCCAATTATAAACGGAAACCATTTATTTTGATATAGGTACCTACCTACATACGGAACTAAATACTACTAAATAACTAATCATAATTGATTGGATACAAAACCAATAATCTACATCAATTATTAAATACGATTGGTTTTCTATTCAATCAAATATGTTAAATTGACATTACTAATTACTATTACCAACATCCCTACATTGGTGTTAAATGCACAAACATTTCTACTTTTATACAAATTAATGTTATTGTTTTAATTCTAACCTATTTCGTTTTTTTATAACGTTGTTAGTAGATATTATATTATCTATAGAAATAGGGCCGGTATTAAGGTGTCATTTACTCTAAACTTATCCTTTAACCAAATATTTTAATTTGATATATCACGCAATTACTATTCTATGTACAATCATAAACTAATATTATAATAATTATGACTTTAATCTATTATAAAATTCGTTCATATTAGTCCTTAAAATTGTTAAGAGTTCGAAGTTAGTTTTCATTCCTTTTACAAGGTAGGTACCAGCAAAAAAGCTACGGGTACTACACAGCTTAATGCTGAGTTCGTTACCTTTTCACCGTAGAGGCACATAAAACCACTTAAAAATTTTTGTTTCGCTTATAAATTCATGAATTATGTACTTGTAACGGTGAATAAATAATTTATCCATCTATATATATCAAGATAAAATTTTAATTTAAGAATTAATTTTAGGGAAATGGCATCTCAATATCGAACCAATTGTCAGGTTCTATTCTCTATTGGTCTTACACGAATAATAATGTAAATAGAATCAACGAAACTGTGTTGTGTAAACGTGAACGTATCTAAAATATTGACGCTCGCAAAAGGACAAACAAAATGTTACCGAAGAAAACAATAAAAAATATAACGGTACACGTATCGACAAAACTCTTATTCTGTTTTAAATATTTTTAAGTATTTACTAAGTTATCGTTTTCTTTTTTTTTTTTTTGGTGTTACTTATTTCAAAAATTGTGATAAACTGTAATCTAATTACAGGTTAAAATACTTTTAAGGTTTTGATATTGATTTGATCATGTTTATTTAATATTTGATGTCTGTATTTTATTAAGAATCAATTAAATGTATTGAAATAATATTTCTGTCGTTTTATTTTTAATAGAATTATCGTCGTCATTATCATTTTAGCCTGTATTTATTCACTACAAGATATAGGCCCTCTACAATGTGATCCTCCGCTTTTCGCATTCATTCTAAAAACACCTAGTTACTGCAATTTGTTTGAAATTTATCAAAAAGAAAAAAAAATATTACTAAAATGGATGATTAATTTTTATGTTGGATAAGATCATAGTACATTATTTAGAAATTTTACAATTTGGGTATCCTTACAAATATTATAAATGTGAGAGTGAATTTGTTTGTGTTACCTTGCAGCGCCTTAACGGCTTAACCAATCACTATTAATTTTAGTATACACGTACTGTATGGGATGTAGAAGGATAAAGATTACTTTTTATCCCGGACAATAAACATATCCCGGTCACGCAAAAGAAGACGCGGGTAAAAGCTAGTGACCAAATGTTTAGCTATAAATGTAGAAACAGTGAACGCTGGGGGGAAAGGGATTGTTAGAAATGTAGATTTGTAACCCTATTACTAGCAATATGCCCTATCAGGTCGACCTCCTCGCGGTTTCCCCTGGAAACCATTGTGATTGATACATTAGTGAATTTGTCACGATGGACTAACTGATCTGTGTCATCCTCACCTATCATCCCTCACTAGTGCCCCGCCGGTGTACACCGATAGCGCGGGTGGAGTTGCCATTCCATTATCACCCATAAAAAAAAACCCCCGAACGCTTCTCGAATCGAAGGTACCTGTTGAGCGCGCGCTATCTTTTTATTCTGTACCTACTCGCGGCTCGCACACTAAAAATCAAATAAATCATAATAACCGATCGCTGAACAAAAGCTCATTCACATTTTTAAACCGGTTTTACTCTTTTTAATACGTTATGAAACCGCGGCGCAGCATCCGCGGCATCTGGACACGCTTTGTGTAATTTTCAAAAGACAATATTGATAACCGGTTTCGATTATGTTCTTAAACACTATTTGGGTCAGCAACGGACAATTTCGCTCTAGAATTTTAGTTTGAACTCGAATATTGTCGGTGACGGTTTAAATCTATCAATAGTTCAATGTTGATTTTTGTGTGTGTTTTTAGAAGCGAATTAATGTCTATGCGTAATTAAGATGGTTATGGTAAGTGAAAAACAATTTACCTATTTATTTATTTGTATTGAGTGAAGCATGAAGGGGAAGAGATTTTTATTAATACGGAGTACCATTCCTACGGCTGGCAATATGCCCTAAAAGGTCGACCTGCACGTGGTCCCTGGAAACCATCGTGCTTGATTCCAGGTGTATTCATCACGATGAGCTAACTGATCCGCTTTTTTATTTTCACCTATCATTCCGTATATCGGTCGGTATATACCGTTAGCGGAGGCGGGGTCCCCATAATCATCATCATTAGGGATCATCTATTAAAAAAACTGCCACTACTTTTAAATACATCGACATAATTATCTACTACATACATTGATAAAATTAGTGAAAGCTCGTATTATGAAACGGTTACATCTGTACTGGGTGCTAGTCAATAGGTTTTTTTTAATGGGTGAAAATGGATCGGTAACCCCGCCCGCGCTATCGGTATACACCGACGAGACACCAGTGGAAGATGATAGGTGAGAATGAATGCAGATCAGTTGGCCCACCATGATGAATTCGACAAGAATTAAACATGATAGTTTCCAGGATGAACCGCGTGGAGGTTAACCTGAGAGGATATATTGCCAGTAATGGGGCTATTAGACCCCATTACTAACATTCCTTTTCCCCCCAGTCAATAGAATACTAAAAAGTCTAAAGTGACGCGAGTTGGTATAAGAAACTTTTTTATTATTTACTTTTTCTTAATCCCCACGTTTTTATCTTTGGACAATTTGAACAACTATAAATCTATGTCGTATACGACGTCCTTACTTTTTTTTTTTTATACGACTTAGAATGGCAAACAAGCTGACTGCCCACCTGATGGAAAGTGGTAACCGTCGCCTATAGACATGAGCAGTACCATGGACATAACAGAGTATACTGTTTCGCCCATGATACCCCCCATGCGTTGCCATTCCTGAGAACTCAGGTGTTATTCCTCTGTACCCAGTAAATTCACGCCATATCCCACCCTTCAAACCGAAACACAGCCATGCAAACACAACTGCTTCACGGTTGAAACACGAATGGGACAGAGGTACCCAAGCAATCGACTTTTGTACAAAGTCTCCCTCTCCATTACTGCTCTTTATGTCTATAAGTGACGGTTGGAAGATATAAATTGTTGGTAATAAGGTACAACCGCCACTTTTTTAATGGCTGATAATGGAATGGTAGCCCCGTCTGCGCTATCGGTATACGCTGGCCAGATACCAGTGAAGGATTATAATTATGGTTTAATATATTAAAAAATTACATATAATAATTTACCGCATAGAAGAAACAATTGACATAATAGAAATAATTCGAAATAACCATTAGGTATTCAATAACCACATACAGCGATTCGAGTATTGATTTTAACATCCCCTTTTCCTATTATTATTTTTTTTTACATAACAAAGAAGAAAGCTAGGAGGAGTTTCGCAAGGGCCGCGCGCCCCCTCGCCGTGCCACGAATGTGTGTGTACGATAATATACATACACGATGGTGTGTCTATGTGTGCGACTTGGAGACGATCGACGGACTCCCGAGTGAAATAAGGGGAGTGATTTGTAGTGAGAACGCGTGGTCTTAAGCCGATTTATTCAGATAGTTTTTTTAATGACAATAACTTGTAAACACAAAAATAACAATTAAAAAGAAAAAGTGCTATTAAAATGAACTAACCCAGCGGTAAATCCTACAGAATGTAGGAAAATAAATAATATAAATCGGTTCAGAATTGACAAGGTTATTAGATAGCGTAACATAATAATGTTATGCGGGGGGGAAAGGGATTGTTAGTAATGGAGACTGAGAATCCCATTGCTAGCAATATACCCAACCAGGTCGACCTCCTCGCGGTTCTCCTTGGAAACTATCATGGTTAATTCCTGATGAATTCATCATGATGGGCTAACTGGCCTGTTTTCATTCTCATCTATCACCCTTCACTGGTGCTCCGCCAGCGTATCCCGTTAGCGCAGGCGGGGTACCATACCATTATCACCCATCAAAAAAAAAATGTTACGCGAAAATTGTATAATTTAAATATAGCCTTCATATAGGAGTAATTTAAAAATTATAACTACTAGTTCAATCCCAGGACTACGCCTGCATAAATCAATACATAGTAAGTGCTAAGTTAGAATATAACCTATCCGTGTACCAATTTTCGTTTAAATCCGTTAAATAGTTTTTACGTGAAAGAGTAACAAACATTCATCTATTGTTACAAACTTTCGCATTTATTTAGTATATTAATAGTATTCTAATTCAAAATAACTGAGGGGGGAAGAGATTGTTAGAAATGCGGTCTACCAATTCCATTGCTAGCAATATACTCCGTTAGATCGACCTCCTCGTGGTCCCCTCTGGAAACCATCGTGCTGGATTCCAGGTGTATTCATTACGATAGGATGACTGACCTGCCTTTTTATTCTCACCTGTCATCCCTCACTGATGCCCCGCCAGTGTATACCGTTAGCGCAGGCGGCGTTCCATTCCATTAACCATCCTTAAAAAAATTCAGGATAACTAATTTTACATCGCTGTTTAAATACTAGTCAGAAAATAATGAGCTATCGATGACACACTAAGATTTATTTGACAAAAACTAACTTACGTAAGTAGTGCTCGTAGCCACTACCAGATATCAGTGTCTCCCCTTAAAAGCAAGACATAGTCCAATATTACCGTGCTGACCATACGATTAGCACATCATATATATACTAGCTATCTGCCTCGGCTTCTAACGGATAAATAGAAGAATAAATTAGTATAGGTACTGCATTAACTTTCATTGTCAAATTTCTGATACTGTGTTCTTTTTTTTTTTATTCAACTTAGAATGGCAAACAAGCTGGTGGTCCACTTGATGGAAAGTGGTAACCGTCGCCTATAGACATGAGCAGTACTATGAACATAACAGAGTATTCAGATACACAGATGTATGTGTATATGTATATATGTATGTGTATGATAGGCTTACTTATTTGCTATTTCTAATTAAAGAAGCATTTAACAAGTACAAAACCTTAAATAACCAGCAAGAATAAATAATAGGTATCCAATTTAATCAGTTATTATATTTTACTCCTTTTTATCCATAATCGTATTAAAGTAACGTAATTTTACATAGTACTTAATCTGTGCGTACACATAAGTGTTACAAGCTTCATAAACACAAACTTACACATTGATTGCATTCACGAAGTCTCCTTCAAACGAGCTGGAAAATAACTCTTAACTTCAAGTGGAACGTATATTTTCAGATGAGTTGTCCTCTTAACCGATTACAAGCAGTCATACGATTAATAGTTTTTTTTCATCCAAATACTGTATTGTGACACAGACGTTATTTAGTTTTGATCTTTTAGATTTTTATGTGTTTTTAACATGTACAAACAAACAAGCAAATTAACTTTTAAATGATAAGTAAATAAGACTAAATTTAAAGGCCATTATAGATAAAAACAAACGAATATAGGTATATATTGTCCATGGTGATACAGATCATAATGGGAACGTAATCAAGAATATAATTTTTAAAATATATACTTTTTTTTACGATGTCTATGTTCTTCATCATCATGTAAGCCATTATCTGTCCACTGCTAGACAGAGGCCTTCCCCATAGTATATATACATGTATTACGGAAATTGTATGAAGTTACTGTTTGTCGTTTCCTACAATTATTTCAACTTCACTCGGAAGTCTTCTTAAGAGGACGCATGGCATTTAACAGTGCGAGATTAACGCAAAAACACCATACGCCCTCTGAAAAAACAAATGTCGAAAAGGACTAACATAGCGAAGTCTTAAAACTCCCGTTGTGCATGTATATAAAAAACAAGAATATTAGAAACTAACAGACCTTCTGTATGAAACCAATTAAAAAAATTAACATGAATAAATAATCAACATCATAATTTAAACCATTAATTTTATCCACTACAGAGTACAGGACTTATCTATAAACAGCCATGAGAAACGAATAAGCCATTCTCATTAACTAACTATCAACAAAACGTGTAAAATCGCTTCATCTAACTGGGGTTGGTCGTCTAATACTGTATTTGCATGTAAGAAGTTGTCACTCGAAGACTTCTTGTCCATTTTTTTTGATGGGTGAAAATGGTATGGTAACCCCGCCTGCGCTAACGGGATACGCTGGCAGAGCACCAGTGAAGGGTGATAGATGAGAATGAAAACAGGCCAGTTAGCCCATCATGATGAATTCATCAGGAATTAACCATAATAGTTTCCAGATGGGGAATCGCGAGGAGGTCGACCTGGTTGGGTATATTGCTAGCAATGGCAGTCTCCATTACTAACAATCCCTTTCCCCCTGGGACAGTATAACTTCTTGCCCATTAGTCATCGGTTTTTCGAGTTCCATAGCCAGTCCATTATCGCATCAGCTAGCTTATCCTTTGGATTGTATCGTTCACTTTATTTCTTCTGCTCTATTCTCACTTCGTATTATATTATGCAATACTCTGAATATAGCCTCTCCATTGCCCGCTGAGAAATTTGGAACTTTCGTATAGATATGGCAAGCGGACTATAGACGAAGTAGGACTATATTTCGATTCTGTAAATCTAAATAGATAAATTAAACATAAGCTAGTCTATACTATTACTATTATGGATTTATGGAACTACTCAGTTCTAAATTTGAAATTGAATATATATTAAGGTAGGTACTTAATATACCACAGAATATCTAACCGTGCTTAAATTGAACGTATCAAGAAGGTTCGTACACGCTATAAGAAAGAAGGGGCCGAAGAAAGCATCTCTTGGCCTCTCCCCTCCTTGCACACACACAAACATTTCGTTTGTTTGTGTTTGAAAAAAACACTTGACACATATACATATAGGTTGAGCTATCGATAGATTCATTAGACGCATTTCTTTGATACAGCCAAGCTTTTAGCGAACGACACTACCAGCTTATATTTGCAGCTTGTAATAAAAATGATAAACCATTTTGAACCTTAATAATGTATGGGAGTTACATTCAAAATTTAACATGAGTGTAGAAATATATGTGCGTAGAAGTAATTGCGTCTTGGTCTGGTTTTTTCCCCCCTTTTTGCAAGGGCTGGTAACCCCAGTTGGTAGATTTCGTTTGATGTGCACACGTCTTAAGATGAATGGAGGGTGCTATGAATTTTTGATTATTATAAGTGTAGGTACGAGTATATGTAGTATTTAGGGAGACGTTGTGTTAAGAAAGGTTCTAAGTTTATTTTGAACTTTTGGAAAAGACACATGAATTTAAAGTCGTTTGCTTGGGTGCCTCTGTCCCATTCGTGTTTCAACCTTGAAGCAGTTGTGCTTGCATGGCTGTATTTCGGTTTGAAGGGTGTGATATGGCGTGAATTTACAGGGTACAGAGGAATAACACCTGAGTCCTATGTAGTATAAAAATATTTTAATACACAACGAAATGTAGACATCTTTAAAATAAGGTCTATAGGCAACGGTTACCACTTTCCATCTTTTCATTAGCTTGTTTACCATTCTAAGTTGCACAAAAAAAAAACATTATATTTATCATAATGGTAACAGCCGACAAATACCTCTGGTTACGCTATTCGGGATTGCAGTCTTGAGCGTATTTTATTATTTAGTCCAAATATTAACATACAAATGTCCCATGTCGTGAAGTTTGTTCACTCTAATCTCTAAAATTGCTCAAGTGATTTTAATGAAATTTTCGAAATGCGAACATTCTGTTTGCTCCTTGATTTGGGAGATAGTAGGTTTAATCCCGATAAGAGAAACTTGACCCTGCTGTGGCAGCCAGTTAATCTGTATATGATTTTAATTTGTTACATTATTATTACATAAAATGTTACCGTATGGTCCCGGCATAGAATACCCCTTCCTTTCCCGTGGGTATCATAAAAGACGACTAAGGAAAGTAAGAAAGAAATAGAAGGATGGACAAGAGCATCCCTTTAAAAATATCACTAAAAACTTAGGCTTTAAGGCGGTTTGGCACCCGCAGTTAACTGCGATTGCCAACCCGCCTGCCAAACATGGCAACTACTGGTAAAACTCCCCTTATAGAGAAGGCTTATGTTCAGGTTGATATTCCGATGACGATTACTTTAAAAATTATTACATTACTTACAATAACGACAGTTTCAGATCATTAATCCCCCTTTTATAACATATCCGTATTATATAAATAATGATATAAAACTATAATAAAGGGTGTAGGCATAACTGATCGATTTCAATATTTGAATTTGATAAACCACAACTCTGTGGAATATGGGGGAGAATGAATAGTTTAGACAGATAAATCAAAATATATACATACATACATTATCGTATCCTGTGTATGCATAAGATTTATCTGTATTATATTTCTATTAAGCAATGAACATTTTTCTTGGCAGTGAATAAACTATGCAATGTAAATTTATTTATAGTTTTCATTATGAACACTTTATACACATATACATATAGGACAAAACCGAAAATTGTAATGTATCTCGGAAACAATTTTCAACGGTTTTTTTTTTAATATTATTTTAAGGGCTTTTACCTTCTTCAGATATATCAGTCCTATTGTATCCTGAACTGATTTCTCAAACAAAACTTTATCTACTTTCCCTAGACGCGGCAAGAGAAGAATTAATGGGCATCAATAATTTACAGAGATGTTCAAAGATTTCTGGTTTAAGTTCAACTAACATAGATTGAATAAGACCAACATTCAATTTATTTAAGTTAAAATGGCGCATGAATACTTCTCTTTCCTTCGTGTTTATACGACACTGTAATAGAATATGTTGCACATCATCGATGGTATTACAAGTTTGACAATAAAGTGACAAGGACTTTCCCATCATATGAGCAAATTTTTTTGATGGATAATGACCAGATCGTAGACAAACAGCTAATTTAATACTGTACCTATTGATTTTAATTCCACAAAACCAAGTATGTGGACCATATGTGGAGGTTCAACGGATTTCAAAAAAGGATTTGTTACCTCATAACTCCGTTATTAGCTCATAACACCAGAGGGAGAGTTTGTACAAAAGTCGATTGCTTGGGTACCTCTGTCCCATTCGTGTTTCAACCGTGAAGCAGTTGTGTTTGCATGGCTGTGTTTTGGTTTGAACGGTGGGATATGGCGTGAATTTACAGGGTACAGAGGTATAACATCTGAGTCCTCAGGAATGGCAACGCATGGGGGGTATCATGGGCGAAACAGTATACTCTGTTATGTCCATGATACTGCTCATGTCTATAAGCGACGGTTACCACTTTCCATCAGGTGGACCGTCAGCTTGTTTTCCATTCTAGGTTGTTTAATTAAAAAAAAAAAATTATTATAAACTAATTTGGAAAATTCTTTTTTTATCTGAAAAGATATTTTTTCAGATTGATTCATTAGAAATATTATCAAAAACGACTCAGTAGTTTAATTTTTACATCAAATTAACTAGTTTCGTCACGATTGAAGTCGATTTTTCTATAGAATAAAATTTTATATTATTATGTCTATGTAAAAGTGGTTAACCCGAACTAAAGCCAGCGTAAAATCTGTACCGTGAATGGCTCGTTACAAATACCCGCTTTAATTACATTAAAAACAAATATTACATTCACTATGAGAACTATGTCTCAACAGGACCGCCCTATTCACGTATCGGCGGATTAAGTAAACGATGCGTGTAATTAATCTATCTACCGCAGTCTGCTATTGAAGTCGCCCCTGTCTGCGACCTGCTGAGACGATCTACTTGGACAGTGGCGACCTCTGGACTACTGGACAAACGATAAGATCTGTGTTACCAGATGCATTTTTTCTTTCTCTCCAAAATTTCAAATTATAACGACTTCGTTCACTTTTGCTTAATCATAAACATTCGCCCGTTTGTTGTTGGCCTGACTGAAATGTCTCTTTAGGCTGACTATAACTTACTAGAGCCAAATTGCTTGCAATGATTATTTTTTTTTTTATAAACACAATGACAAACGCGTATGCAACTCACCTAATGTAAATAAGTAAGGTGACTGCCGCTGCCCATGATCACCCGCAACACCAAAGGCGTAATTTATTTATTTATTTATAGGATTACCAACATAAGATACAGCTAAACATTTTAATACAATACACCGGTAGATTAGATCTTACTGTTCTTACATTTATAGGCAACCACAGCATGCCTTGTGTTTGATAAACATTAAAATATAATTAAATTATTAAATGTCATTGTATAAGATATTAACAATATGAATAATATAACATAAATAATGGAAATTGTATTTAAATTATTATAAATTATAATGTACGTTCGTTTATATATATATATATATATATATATATATATATATATATATATATATATATATATATATATATATATATATATATATATATATATATATTACGTTACATTATTAGCGAAGATATCGTGTAACATACACACAAATAAAATACAAGCAAATTGAGAAGTTCCTCTGCTTTAAATATTGCTATCATCATATCAGGCATTAACTGTTCACTGCTGAAGAAATAGGGGTTTTGCCAGTGGTTATCACGCTTGGCAGGCAGGTTGGCAACAAATGATACTCTTTTAATGTTTTAAGAGGTGCGCTGCTGCCCATGCCTCTATTGTTAAACACCCACGGCAAAGTAAGACTAAGTAATGGCCGATTCAATGCCGGAACCACACAGCAACAACTCTAATGTTTAATACAATATTATTTTAAACGATTTCCTATGACTTACGGCACGTGCACTATGTCCGGCCCACCTACTTGGCAACTGGATAAGTGTACGACTGTTTGTGTGTGCACACAACGTGATTCATATTCATATTTACTTGTCTCCATATAAGTTACGACAATACAAATGTGTTCATGAGATGTATGTATGAATGATTGAATAACGTATATAATATTCATTTAAGTAGTAACGATTGAAATGGCCGTTTTTTTTTTTTGTTTTGCGCAGAAAAAATTGCTTAGTGCAAAAGAAAATAAGAGTTATAAACAAACGATTTCATACATATTCTAAGTTTAAATATTTTCAACCGTTATGTTCTCATCAATCAATCACTAGTGTGTTGCCTATTCACAGAAGGGATGAGATTAGCTCAAAAAATAGCTGTTTCCACAAAAGATGGAATAGTAGGTAGGTACTTGTTATTACTATACGAGCGAGTACGGGTGCAAACGTTTTACAACCTAATATATGGTCCAACATTAATTATGAATCATTAATTTGCCTATATCCTCACGCCATATCGACTTATCTAACAAGATTTCCTGCTTCGTCTCGACTTGGGGAGAGTTATTCGGACGGAGTGAAATTACAGGTGAAGCGTAGTTTCCTGCGGAAGCGCGCCAGCCCGCCGGCCGCGCGGCCCGCCCCCGCCTGCCGCATTCGAGTTTATTTATTTACTAGCCGTACCCCGTGACTTTGCCTGTATTTTTTTATACAACTTAGAATGGCAAACAAACTGACGGCCCACCTGATGGAAAGTGGTAACCGCCGCCTATAGACATGTGCAGTACCATGGACATAACAGAGTATACTGTTTCGTCCATGATACCTCCCATGCGTTGCCATTCCTGAGGACTCAGGTGTTATTCCTCTGTACCCTGTAAATTCACGCCATATCCCATCCTTCAAAACGAAACACAGTCATGTAAACACAACTGCTTCACGGTAGAAACACGAATGGGACAGAGGTACCCAAGCAATTGACTTTTGTACAAAGTCTCCCTCTAGTTAATCAGTATATAAATCCTACGTATCAAGTAAGATATAACCTACACGTATATGGGGGGAATGGGATTATTAGTAATGGAGACTGAGAATCCCATTGCTAGCAATATACCCAACAAGGTCGACCTCCTCGCGGTTCCCCCTGGAAACTATCATGGTTAATTCCTGATGAATTCATAATTTTTTTTTTTACAAGACAGGGGCAAACGAGCATGCGGCTCACCTGATGATAAGTGACTACCGCCGCCCTTGATCACCCACAACACCAGCGGCATTGCAGGTCTGCCAAATCATGATGGGCTAACTAGCCTGTTTTTATTCTCGTCTATCACCCTTCACTGGTGCTCCGCCAGCGTATCCCGTTAGCACAGGCGGGGTTACCATACCATTTTCACCCATCAAAAAACCTACACATATACCACATTTCATACGAATCCGTTCAACTGTGTAAGTATAATAAGAACATACTAGCATCCAAACACCTTCACAAACTTTCACATTTATAACTTCAATAGTTTTTTTTAATAGGTGATAATGAAATGGTAACCCCGCCTGCGCTATCGGTATACGCTGACGGGACACCAGTGAAGGATGATAGGTGACGATAAAAGCAGGCCCGTTAGTCCATCGTGACGAATTACACTAGAATTAACCACGATAGTTTACAGGGAGAACCGCGTGGAGGTCAACCAATAGTTGGAACCTACTAACTTATTATACTACCACAGTTAGACTTTGAAGATGTTTTAAGAGAGACGCTACTGCCCATCCCTCGCCTTCTCTTAGTCCCCTCTTACGACACCCACGGATAAGGAAGGGGTGGTGGTGGAACCACACGGCCAACATTAGTGTTATATCATTATTTAATTAATACATGTCCTTTATTATTTTAAATGTCTGTTTAAAGCAAATAAATAGTTCATTTCATTTCATCTACTAGTTAACAGTAAAACATAATCGAAGATGGCCATTGAAATTTCGTTCCCAATGAATACAGATTGAACGTGTAAGACAAATTAGTCCTTGCCCGTGGGTACATTGGCCGAGGCTCGCTGACAATCACAGAAAAAACTTAGGAGTTGCATAGTACTAAAATAGTATCTAAAATAACGCCCCATAAAAAACTATGGATAGTGATCAAATTATGTAAAATTTATATTTTGCTCTGCGTATATAGAGACACGCATTAATTTTTTTTTTTTCTTAATAATAATAAATCTTTATTTTCAGGTATATACCCATAGTTTACAGTTATTATGATTAAAATTTCCTTTTATTTAATTAATAAAAATTTTTACATTATTAATTATACAAACTTTTATTATTATTTTTGAAATACACATTAATTACAAAATACATTAATATAGGGAGCAAACGAGCACACGGCTGACCTGAAGGTAAATGATTACCGCCGTCCCAGCATATAACGGGCATATAACCACTTCCTTTCCCGTGGGTATCGTAAGACGAGACTAAGGGAACCTAATATTTGAGGAATAAACAGCAGCGTCAATCTTAACACATCGCCAAAAGCCAGCCAGCCAATCCGCCTGCCAAGCGTGGCAACTAATGGCAAAACCCTCTATTATGAGAGAAGTCTATGTTCAGCAATCGATAGTTGATGATTTATGATGATGATGATAATATGACAGGGCTCAAACGAATATATGGCTCACCTGATGGTAAGTGATTATCGTCAGTCTTTCAAGGAGTACGCTCTTTTCTCAAGAGTAATACTTTATTATTTTAAATGAAATATTCGATTATTAATATATTAATATCTTAAATATTTTATATATTTATTAGATTAATTATAAAGGGCTTGCTTACAGTACATTTATCACAGAGTGTTTACTATATAATCTATTACCTAATATAAGATATACAAAAGTTTGTTTATGGTTGTATGAATGTTTTTCGCGCAAAAACTACTGGATTTAAATGAAATTTAGTTCACATGTAAGTTATATCCTAACAAACCACGAGATATATAGGCAGTAAATAAATGATTGGTTAAAAGACAACATAACAGATAAAACAAACAGATAAACAGTTAGGTAAGTCCGCCAAATGTACATAGAATTTCACTGTGTATTAAAATTAAAATAAATGAATATACAATAGGTACAAATGCGTTGTGGTACAAGAGCAGAGAGAGGCCTTGTAACACTCCTATGTGCTAAGATAGGACATAACCTACTCGTATACCAAATTTCATTTAAATCCGTTCAATAGTTTTTGCGTAAAAAGGATCAAACATTTCAACCAGACAGATCAACAAAACAAACTTTCGCATTTATAAAATTAATAGGATTTATGTATGTAACTCTTTAGCGATTCATAATAATTAATTACACTGAATTAAATATTAGAACTATTGTGATTGTTACAAAATCACTTAATTATATTTTAAAAAATATATATATCTAAATGGCGTCTCCTTTCTATTTCCTGTCTGAGATCCTTACTAATTATCATCAGAGGATCGTTGTAGAGTGAAATGACCGGCGCACCACGTGACCGCCCTTATATTAATCCATAAATTATTTATAGATAGAATTGTCACCCGCCAACAACACACCTCGCTGGATTAAATTGTATTCACAATAATACTTATTTCAATACAATAGGGTTCATATTTCCGTATTTTTCATGTAACATTTAAAATTTGTATTTGGAATTGTTCACTCGAAAGATATCGATAGACGTTGCCAATATTTACGTATTATATTTGTTTATTTAGATAATTATTTTTAAAATTGTTATCGACCAGTCACATTTAAGACTGTTCGGCGTCAATTATAAATAAGAAAATTTGTAAAGTCGCTTGGATATTTAGTACTCAATCGAACAAGAAAAAAAACCTGCCCTGATTCTCATCTCACCTATGTCTCTTATACAAATTTTGCAATATTTGGCAGTGTTAGGATTTTTATTACATATGTGTACTTAGATTTCTATATTCAGATAATACGAGATAACAATTGAAACAAATCTGGAGTAATTATGTAGTAAAATTATGTTTGGACTTTTAATTTAAATTATTTATTTAATTTGAACTTAAAAAAAAGTACCCAAAAAATATATTAATACATCTTAAAAAAATATATGGTATTTAGGAAAAAAAATGGGCTTAGTCTTTTAAGCGGACTTCATTAAAATTATATTCAAAATATTTAAAAAACCTTCAAAAAGTAAAAGAAAACGATTTTAGTAAACGAACCGAGATAAGCATTAATAAAAAGCGAATGCAGCAACATTAGCGAATCAACGATTTTCACTAAGAGGGGTCGCAAAAAAAACACCCCAACCTCAAATTTGCGCAATGAAACGAAAGCTGAGCGATACAAAATTCGCAAATCCAACGGTTATAAATAGCGACCCCATAATATTCCCCTTCGACGTTTGAAAAGAAAAATTCAAAATGGCCGCCGTGCGTCTTGTCTTTATCTTTTTCTTATGTAAATGACGTCGTGAAATATTGGATGTTTAATGAGGTATTATATAAGAACTTTCCCGCCGACAGCGGCGCCATAGCCCCCGGCGTTACGTCCCGGGTCCACTCAGTTGGTTTTTTTTTTTTTTAAATATACGCAAAGTTAATAAGTTAATCAATTGGATTTTAATATCACAGTTGAAACAATACTGTATTTATTATACCTAAATATTACTGTTGTATGAAATTTCGAATTTTGTTTCCTCTCAGATGTTACATATGTAACGGAAAGGACATACTTTAGAATATAAAAGAATTTCTGCAATTTTGGACAATTTGTTCCTTAGTACAATATCCTCTGCTAACGCACTAAGCATTTTTTTAATTATTTATAATTTTGTTCCATAAAATAAAAAGCGAATTCATAACATAATTATTACGGGGAAAATACGTAAATGAATCTTATCCATTTAAAAAAGAAATTAGACTGGATTCAGAATTAGAAGGGATATCCTATAACAAACAAACTGTCATATTATAAAATATCTTTCTTTCTACTTTGCTCCAAAAAAGACAGCGTTCCCATTTTTTTAATCCTTACTTATTATAAATGAAAAAATGAATTTGTCTATTTGATGACTTTTAACGCCTTAATGACTTAACCAATCGCTATGAAATTTGGTATATATATATATATATATATATATATATATATATATATATATATATATATATATGAGATAGAGAATAACATAAACATAATTTATTTCTCATTTCATATTTCTAATTATAAGTCACGGGTAAAAGCTAGTTAATATGATATTCGTACCTTTTAAAATGTTACGTATACGTACTATTGGGTAAAGAAGGACATATACCACTTTTTATCCCTGCCAAACAAACAAAACAACAAGATACCTATATCTCAAGCAAACAAAGTCGCAAGCACAGACTAGTGTTTAATAGACAGACAAACACCCTTCTAATATATAATATTGAAGGTAAACTATTATCAAGCTAAGGAATTCCAAATAAACCACGTAGGTATATACTGCACCCATGTCTCTTGCCAAGCAATCCTCTGCCAAATTTATTGCCAACCGGAAGTCTTCGCTACTTCCCGCGTCACAATGGATGGCTCCACTTCCGTTACACACTTTAAAGGGGAATACATTAAGAACTTCCTTAGACTTAATTAATTATCTGAAATACTCATACGATTGCGGCAGTTGTTTGTTCGCAGCGATTATTAGGTATAAATTCACCATCTCTGCCATTATCCGTTCATTACTGAACATAGGCCTCCCCCATAGACTGCTATAAAGAAGGGTTTTGAGCCACCTGCATATATAGGTATAAATTAGTTAAGGTATAATGAGATTCCCTATCGATCCATTTTTTTTAATTGGTGTAAATGAAATGGTGGACCCGCCTGCGCTATCGGTATAAGCTGGCTGGCCACCAGTGAGGGATGATAGGTGAGATTGAAAAGGCAGGCCAGTTAGCCCCTCATAATTAATATACCTGGAATTCAGCATAATGGTTTTCAAGGGAAGATCACGTGGAGGTCGAACCTACAGGGTGTATTGCTAGTAATGGGAGTCTGCAATATTAGCAATCTCTTCTCCACCACTTAGTATTAGCTGTGTAGTCCCAGCGTAGAATAGATCACCCCTTTCTTTTCTGTGGATGTCACAACGTCCCTCTTAAAATATCACCAAAAGTCTAATTACGATTGCCAGCCCGCCTGCCAAGTGTGGCAACTACTGGCAAAACCTTCCTTATGTGGGAGGTCTGTATTCAGCAATGGGCATTTAACAGCTGATATGATCATTATGATTACTATATTTCTGAGTGCTATAAAGAATATATTATTTTTTTATTTATTAATATAAAAAAAAAACGTCCAGCTGTCAAGTTAGGAAAGTAGGCTTAAATTTTTTTTATCATTTTCTAGCCTATTTTTTCTTGGATAAATAATTTACGAAAACGAAAAACATTGAATGAGTTTTCGACTGGATATACAACATATTGCACAAAGATTTCATCTCCTCTATGTATCTATTGATATAGTTTAGTTCCATTAATGTAATTCACGAAATAACAAACGAATCAACTATCCCTAAGTATTGCCTAAGGCAAATACTTCAAGTTTGCGATTTATATCGACACAAGCTTAGTTTGTTGAAACAATACCGCTTATGGCTGCGCATTGTCTGCTAAGACAAACTATAAATCTACTGTTACAAACTATTGTAGATATTCAATAAATCGACAAGTTGCCAACTTGCCAAAGACCGGACTTATGGGCCAAGAAAGTATACAACTCGCTTACCGACCACTAGTTTAAATAGGGATATCACACTTGTTATATCGATGTTCATATTTTACGAGTATTTTTTTTTATTTATTTATTTTTTGTTTATTACACCACTTAAACAATAATACAAAGGTATTGTTAAGAATGTATAACTTTATGCTTTTGCCTACTCTCAGTCTATGGTAATAAAAAAGTAATATATAGATATTGTCTGCGGAAAATAAGTGAATAGAAACAACATCATAAAATTATGTTGCTATTTTAATTATAAATAAATATCTACAATAACAGGTGTACAGGTATAGGAAGTACAAAAGACGGTCTTATTGCTAAAGCAATCTCTTCCAGACAACCTTTGAGTACAGGAGAAAAGAAAAAAGTTGAAAAATTTTAATATGCTATAGACACTTTTTCATTTTGGAATTTTAATGTTGACTGGAAGAAACCCCTTTAAGGGATAAGTCCGTCTGTGTACATTTTTGTTATCACCTTATACCTATATTAAAGTGAATATAGAAAAGCGAAAAAATAAATAAATAATTGCTTATAGGTTGTTCAATACGTACCTAATTTAAAGAAAGAATTTTTATTTTTCTGTATGTAGGTATGTTTGTTTTAGCAATACACAAAGCCGGACGAAATTGAATGCGGTTTTCACACATTTTTATTCACGAAGGAAAACTGATGCATGTGTGGTCACGGCATAGAATGCACTATTCCTTCCTTTCCCGTTGGTGCCACAAGAGGAGACTAAGGGAACTTAATGGTCGAGGAATAGGGAGCAGCATCCCTCTTAAATCTTCACCAAAAGCCTAACTGCCGTCGCCAACCCGCCTGCCAAACGTGGCAACTACTGGTAAAACTCCTTTTATGTGGAACTTCAGCAGTGGACAGTTAACGACTGATTTAATAAAAATAAATATAATTTAAATAACATTACTAGACAATAACACATCCCATCTCTATAGAGCGTCGCGCACTTTGTTTGGGCCGAGTCTGGAGCGTTTAAGCTGAAACAGTAGCTCACGTACCTGAGATGTTATAACTTGTTCGGACCGACGCTTTTGAGGTATAGATACGATAATGTCCTCTGTAATTAACTTTATTGAGAATACATTCAATTAAACTTAACAATTTGAGGAAAAGAAATTATCAATAATGAAGATCTGTTTAGCCCAATTACTAGCAATACATCCAAGTCAGGTCGACCTCCACACGGTCGGGTGGGAAGGGATTATTACTAATACGGACTACCAATCCCACTGCTAGCAATATCCTCTGTCAGGTTGACCTCCACGTGGTCCCCCTGAAAACCATCGTGCTAAATTCTTACTGACCTGCCTTTTCATCTTACCTATTATCAT
The DNA here is from genome assembly GCF_026898425.1 of Galleria mellonella. Classification (NCBI taxonomy): domain Eukaryota; kingdom Metazoa; phylum Arthropoda; class Insecta; order Lepidoptera; family Pyralidae; genus Galleria; species Galleria mellonella. The sequence continues at coordinate 10,692,598 of NW_026442138.1, forward strand.
TCACTGGTGCTCCGCCAGCGTATACCGTTAGCGCAAGCGAGGTTACCAATCCATTGTCATCCATTAAAAAAAGCTTCGAATATCAAAAAAAGCTCGACTCGGCACACCAACCCATTATCATGACTCTTATGATAGGTTAGATAGATAGATAGATAGATAATTTATTTACATTACTTACAGCACACAAATTACAATAAAAAAAAAACATACACATAATAATAAGGTTATTTTTTTAATTTATGGCTCAGTTCGATAAGCAATTTGTAATCAAAAAGGATGTGAATAAATGAATATAATTTTACAATTATAATTTTTTATACAACGTAGATAAATGAACATGATCAATAGATATAATAAGACGGTCTTATTATTGAAAGCAATCTTTTCAAGTCAAAGTTATTGTAATCTATTTACTATTTTTTGAACACATTGGTTAAGAAACTCAATTCAAAAATTTTTTAACAAGCAACACGTCTCTTGGCATTGGTAAATAGGTACATTTTCTTTTTCTTTTTTTTGGCTTCAGTTTTTTAGGATTGCCACTGGCCATTTTCAATGATTAGTTCATTATTGCAATTATTGTAGAGCTGTAGTTTATTTTAAACTTTTTTTTAAAAGTTCATGATCTTCGCAGGTAGTATAGGTTTCTAAAGGTGAAAAAACTTTAAACATATTTATTTTTGCGTTTATCCCTTACAATGAAATTTAAATTAATTTTGAAACTTAAATTTTTTTCATCATTATTTAAACATATTTCATCAGCGCGTTTCTACTTGGGGACCGCTTCACGCTGTATATAAGCCAGGCTCCGCAAGCTCGTCCGCTGACCAGCCTAAACACCGAAGTATTAATAAGTTTAAACTACTTTAAGGACTACTCAACTTGCCTGTGATAACTTGGGCTTGTACAGGCGTTCTACCTTGCTCACCTGGTATTTCTTATTGGAAATATTAACTGGACAATTATTGGACTTCAAACCATAGTCTGCCTTAACAGAACTTAACGGAAACGTTATCAAATTTTGTTGAAATTACCACAGAAATACTCTCTAAATGAGTAATAAAATAAGTGATAAATCGGAATATTTAATCGATTAATCTATTTTTTATATATTTTGTTTTTCCTTATTCTGAAATCTGTACGTACAAAGTAGCGAACAGAAAACTAGGCATAAATAAGAAACCTCCATTACAGGAACCCAAGAATTGAGCCATTTATCATTGATTTCTCATAAAACGAAACTGTAAATGCCCGCAAAATTATCTATCATCATCATTATATTAGCCTTTAATTATCCACTGCTGAACATATACCTCCTCCTGCCAGTAGTTGCCATGCTTGGCAGACGGATTGGCAACTGCAGTTATGCTTTGAAGATGTTTTAAAAGGGGAGCTGCCGCCCAATCCTCTACTATTAAGCTCCCTTAGTCGCCTCTTATGATAGAAAGGAAGGGATGGCCTTTTCTATATCGGAATCACATGGCGAAACAAACTTATCTATACTATATATATGTATATATTAGTATAGATAATTTGCAGGTACTTACTTGTTAATGAAACTAAATATACAAATGAGCAATATTCCGGACGAGAAGGGACATAGATTCCTAATCAAAGATGCGGGCTGCACGAATCTTAGCAAATTGTTAGGGGAACTTCCCTTGGGGTAGTTAGGGTTGGCGAGTTGGAGATTTAGGTTTTTATTCCAATCGTTTGATAAAAGGTGAATGGGCATTAAATTTTATAACCAGATACTAAAGGACATTTAGAATTTAATTAACTATATATATAATTATAAATATAATAATATTATATAATTTTAATTTTTGGTAAATTTGACTATGCTATTAAGAAACACTTATTGAGCAAAGCCTAACACACTAAACGACCGAACTACATAAACAAAATAATTAAATAAATAAAAAATAACAAACGTGCTTGGTGTTAGTTGATAGATATGTTCAATTTTACTATTAGAAGTGTCACTTAAATAAATGCTAACGTTTGTTATTTTCACGGAGCATAATCTTCTTGTTACAATACCTACTTTGCCTGTACTTCAATGCCCTAATTTTATTCAATGAAGACGATCTTTTCTAAGAAAAATTAAATAGCAAAACGTTCTTAATGTTTATTTATTTATTTAAGAAACACCAACACCATATTGCATTATAACATATAGGTATAACAAACATTAAATATAATACAATATTAATGCACATGCCTATTATAGGTATTCACAGCATTCACTTTAACATAGTTATACAGTGCGAGAGAATGAAGTAAATAATAAAAATAAACATGTAACCTAAGTTGTAAGCAATATCAGAAAATACGATTATGAGTGAATTGAATTAAAAAATATTAAAAAATATATATATATATTATGATAATTAGAGTTAATTTTTATTAGATTATTGTACAAAGTGCTTCAGCAATTTATTCCTGTAGGAATTCGAATTATCATGCACTGTATCAGTTTCAGGTAATTTGGATTGTTAATTTTTGTTGATTAATGTTGCAGACGTTCATCGGCTACAGCCACTACACTGTTGTATTAGCTGTGTCTACAGTTTCCGTTTACCATCAGATGGGCTCCATGCCTGTTTGCCACCTTCGTGGTAAACAAGCAAGCGAACTATGTAACCATATTGAGAGTAGTAACAGTCGCCTATCGACGTGAATAGCACTGAATTTTATATATATATATATATATATATATATATATATATATATATATATATATATATATTTTTGCTCTTTCCATACTAATTTTAATTCATAGTTTAGATTTTGTACAACCCTGACCAAGGCGCTCGCCATAACGGTGTCTTGAGTGACCGCTAAATGTCCTCTCAAAGGCTCTCACCGCCGCAACGTTCATAAAGGCACAAAATCATACCCACTGTCTACTTCGCTAGTAATGAATTGATTTAACCCTTTTGTATTGATCTACATAATGTTTAGTTCGTAATTAGAAACTGCCATCTTATTCACATACTGGGAACTTTGTTTACATTTTGACAATAATATTACTAATTTTCCCCGCGAATTCATCACGTTACTTAACCAAACCAAACCAACAAAACACGTTAATAACCCGGGATGAAAAATATCTAGCTTATGTCGTCCTCCGTCCCGAATGCTACGTTTATACTCGATACAATATATTAAGCCAAACAAGAATCGCTATGAATGGACATCTCATCATTCCTATCAATTCATTATAATCATATCATCACCAAGGATGATATGCCCCACAAATCTCATCTTGTGGTGTCTTAGTATGTTTTCAAATGTAAAACAAAAAAATACGTTTTTACCAATTGTCACTGCTATTGGTGGAGTCTTTAAGGTGCTGCAAAGTTTCAAACGTAAGGAATCTTTACATATACTTCAATGAAAACAGTAAACAGAATGTTTTTTATAAGATTTCATTTTATAATGACTAAAATAAAAGAATTAAACGATATTAATAATACACCCTGATGTTGTGTAATAGCAGACTTTAAAATTATATAGCGACATCTATAATCTAGTAGTTGTACTATTAGTGCAGCGCCATCTCCTGACAAATTCTTACCACTATTAGAAAGCGTTTTAAGAGTTTAAAAATGAAGAAATAAATGTAGAATTCTTAATCTATGATTCTAAACTTGCTTAAGTTTTAATATTCTGAAAGCGTAAGATATTTTCCAAATTATGGTTAAAAAAATCATTTTGTGATGAGGTATGCATTTTATTTTTTCCATTTCACTTCGATTCGAAAGGTAGGTATGCATTATAATTTATTAATTATTATCAATTATGTCATTGGCATGAAATATTCTGGACGGTAGAAAAAAAAAGAACTTCAAAAATTTACTTCATGAAGTGTTTAGATTTTTATTATGATTTATTAATTATATAATGTACTTTGTATAACAGTTGAAATATAATGATCAGAAGAAAGATCTTACGATTTGTAAGTATAATTTTATTGATTTATCATTAGAGGAATATCATACTAAACTGCGTCATTATGTATGACAGTATAATCAAGTAATAATTCACGGAAATGTATTAGCACGAATTTTACTTGGAACTACATACTATAAATTATTTTGAAACTGGATTAGATTTATATTGTACATTATTTTAATATATGCCACATCTTTTTTCTTCACTTTGAAATGGCTGACTGCACCTATTTACATATTTTCTGTGATATCAGAGGCAAACATGTATAATGTTATAGATGGTATCTCTCTTAATGGAATAGATTAAAAATAGTACGTGTTTCCTTCTATCTATAATCTTGTGGCCTTTAAACAGGGCGTGATGAGATGTTTTTGTAGACTGTCAAGATGACGATCGTCAACACAGTATAATTTGCTGTGATAGCCTTCATGTTTTCGACGACATTACCTACTTATCATCAGGTGAAATGGAGTGGAGAAGTTACCACTTACCGTCACCTCGACTAGCCTCTATAAAAAAAACTTCAGGGTCTTAGAGTAACGCAATCTTTTTGATAAAATTTAGATATGAGATCAGTACCTATAATATTAATGAGTCAGCACACTTATTATTCCTCACTACTTCCTATGCCACTGCATTAGGTTGACTGGAAGAAATCTCTTTTAGAGATAAGTTCGCCTTTGCTAACATTGTTATTAACTTATTTTTGTTACTGTATGTTTTAGTGCAATAAAGAATATATATATTATTTAATCGGCAATCTTTGGATCCAGTGAGCTTAGTGTGAGTGAATTCACATTAAGCTTTAGAGACATATGTATATCCAATAATGTTTTTGTTTCAGATTTCACAAAGCAAGTCACTTACCACTACACCAATGAACTGCATTCTAAAACGTAGTCTAGTAACATCGGTCAAAAATATAATGTAATTATGTATAAATTTCAGTATTTTATATCCTGTTTTACTCTTTTACGCAAAAACTACTGAATGGATTTAAATGAAATTTAGTACACTAGTACCATCCTAACTTAGTACATACAGAGGGAGACTTTGTACAAAAGTCGATTGCTTGGGTACCTCTGTCCCACTCGTGTTTCAACCGTGAAGCAGTTGTGTTTGCATGGCTGTGTTTCGGGATATGGCGTAAATTTACTGGGTACAGAGGAAAAACATCTGAGTCCTCAGGAATGGCAACGCATGGAGGGTATCATGGGTGAAATAGTATACTCTGTTATGTCCATGGTACTGCTCATGTCTATAGGCGACGGTTACCACTTTCCATCAGGTGGACCGTCAGCTTGTTTGCCATTTTAAGTTGTATAAAAAAAAATACATATATATACTGATTTACATGGTTATCGTGGGATACAGTTAGTAATATTAATAAAAAAAAACTATTCTATTTGTAGCTAAAATCTGAAGTTGACAATTTACGCAATATTGTTGTGGTAAAGATTTTGTTTATAGCGCCTTAACATAAACTTAAAGTGAAATTTGGCATCCACGTACTGTATGCGACAGAGATGGATATAAGCTATTTCTTACCCCAATCAGTAAATATATTTACGCGGACGAAGTCGTGGGTAAAAACTAGTTATTATATAAATAGGAAACATATCAAATATCTTCACTATGGATTAAGTAAGACGTTGAGGCGCTAAGACCAACCAAATAAATATCTTTTACATTTATTATTAAGTTCACTTAGTCGCCTCTTACGACACCCAATGGAAAGGAAAAGGTGGCCCATTGGCTGCCGGGACCACACAATAAAACGCGACAAAGAATTTCATTACATAAAATCCAAAATCTTTTTGCTGTTTTTGCAAAAACACCTCCTTTTATAAAAGATTTTCTGACAGAATCAATTAAAATTCACAGATATGAGCGCCGATACCATTTTCCAAGGATACGATACTTACTCATGACACGCGCCATTCACACAAGCACTCGACTGCAAGCTGTTGAGAGCGTGAAGGCGCCCACTTTCCCAGATTCGGTCACCACCGGAGATGTCAAGTGAGTCCAAAATTAAATATTATAATAGCATTCATAACTTTTACTTGTTCGTTTACAAATTAACATTTTTTAATGACTAATTGATTGATTTAAAAAGTGCGAACGTAAACGTTAACTATAGAATACAATATATAAAAATCTAATATTGAAAATTTTGGAATTTTTCATTTACGCTTTAAAATCTAAATTTTCAGTGACAGCTTAATAAGAACATTATACAGTTACAGAGCACTCAATCAGCAGCATTGAAAAATGTTGGATTGTTTTTTTTTTTTATTTCCAGATGATTGCGATGTTGGTGTACTTTCTTATGAACTCTTTTAACCATTTACTTTTTTATACGACTTAGTAGCAAAAACAATGAACCATCTAGATATGGTAATCATCGCCTGATTACCACCGTTTTGAAGTAACGAAACTTTTTTTTTATTTTCTAGACTAATTAAAAAACAGGGAGATGCCGTAGCCATGGACGAGGTCGTATTGGAAATAGAGACAGACAAGACCGCACTCCCGGTGATGTCCCCAGGCAACGGCAGGATCGTCAAGATGCTGGTTAAGGATGGGGAAGCGGTCAAGTCGCAACAAGTTCTTTTTGAGGTATATTTTTTAATAGAATGGTAACCGCTTCTGAGCCAGGGTGCCGACTTCGTGGGTTCTCAAGGATTCCAGCACCCAAAATGATGGGTGTAGAGTACCCATAACGCGGTCGCGCTTGCTTGTCCAGCAAGCAGTGTACGTCTTTCGGCTGAAATACTAATGATATCCCTAGCTATCAAAAGAGCATGAGCTCCCACGAGGTTTTCTAGAAACCGGCGTCCCTGTTCTAAGCTATTGGTATACGGTGACTATACCTATAAGAAATCGAGACAGATGTCTTCATTTCTCACTTGGAACCTTCTCACGTGATTGACCACTAGCATAAATATTATTTTATGAATTAATTTTTAATTCAACATAAAAGGACAAGATTATCAATAATGAAGTTTGAGCAGTTTCGTTGCTTCTTATATCATTGCGTCTGCCTAAACCTCACCATGATTAATTTCTAATAGTTGTGTCACAACTAGCTAATCGGTTACCTGACTTCATCCTCATCATTCATGCCTCGTTTATCTTTTTTTTATTGTTTCCTTTTGCGGTTACCAACACGGTTGCCAAGCGTGACAATTACTAGGAAAACCCTGCAGAACCTGGAGGAGGCCTGTGTTCAGCAGTGGAGGTAAAGAAAAGAGAGAGAGAGAAAAGTTAATGGCTGATATGATGATTAAACATCTTATACAATAGCTATGGTGTACTGGTGTCCTCCAGTATAAACTATTAGTGCAGGTTACTATTCCATTTTCATCCATAAAAGGAACCCTCAAACCAATGATATGACAGAGATGTCTCTTTAAAAGTACTTATTAAAAGTCTATTTTCTTTTTACCTCCAAATCTATTAGGTGAATATAACAGGTGCGGCACCAGCGGCGGCCCTCGCAGCAGCTCCAGCAGCAGTCCCGAAGGCTGTGGCCGCCCCAGCTCCTGCCCCTGCCCCCGCGGTTACCGCTGCCAAAGCTGCTCCTACCGCTAAATCCACACCAGTTGCTGTCAAGACCGCTGCTAAAAAGCCCACTGGACCGACGGTAAATAGTTGTATCTTGTTGTATGACCTCCTCTCTCCTCGCTGACCTGACATTTCATTCTCACCTATTATCCCTTACTGGTGCTCCGCCAGCGTATACTGTAAACGCAGGCGGGGTTATTTAAAAAAAACCAGTTCCATTTATGGGGGAGAGGGACTGACAGAAAAGGGAACTATAACGAAACTCGGTTCCCCTAAAAATCATCGTGGTTAATTATTGTTTCTCCGTGTGATCTGGGCATAGAAGAGGCCACCCTTCATTTCCTGTTAAAACATCTCTAAAACCTAACTGCGGTTGCCAACTCGCCTGTCAAGCGTGACCACTACTGGCAAAACTCTCCTTATAAGACAGACTTATGTCTAGCTATGGACAGTTGAAACTACTTCCATGGTAATCCCATATTAATGAGGTTTTTTTTATTAAAATCGCCGTTTTTATTTCGAAGCTTTATTTTTAAATTATATTCACATTTGTAGCTTGCTGCACAAAAAATCGGTGATCCAACGAAGACAATCTCTGGCACGCGCACTGAGCACCCTGTACCTATGAACAAGATGCGGAAACGTATATCGGAGAGATTGAAGGAAGCTCAGAACACCACAGCCATGCTGACCACTTTCAACGAATGCGATATGACGTAAGTACTTTATGGTCCCAAATATCCGAATTATGGGCATTTTATGTATTTATAATATTTAATAACGGCAACCCCGCCTTTGTTAACGGTATACGCTGGAAGGGCATCAGTGAAAAATGTTTGATAGGAATGAAAAGTTAGGTCAATTTGTCCATCATGACGAATTCACCTGGAATTAAACATGATTTACAAGAGCAATGAGGAAGCTAGACTCCTTATAACCCTATATAAGCTAGATTACTAATAACCCCTCCTCTCTCATTTTATATGTTATTCCTAAATTATGTTAATTTAGCTTCACAGTTCATTATGTATTTTCACGTTTCATCCAATGGGTCGTCAGCTTGGTAGCCATTTAAAGTATCGTAAAAAAAAAAACATGCATTGTGTATGCCTAAAATCAAGGTCGGAGTATTCGCCTTAATTAACTTTGTTTTTTCTTCTTTTAAATTGCAATATAACTTGAAATAACAATGTAACTAACGATCCACCTAATGAAAAGTGGTAAAAAGTAAGTACTTTAGTGCCTTGACTAAGTTCATGCACATCTCAGAATACACTGTGATACGTATAATGCAGTTAGTAATTCGTTATCATTTCTGATTACTAATTTCGTATGGATTGATGCAAAAAGCGATGGAGCTCACATGATGAAAGTATTAACGAAGGGTCTATCTTTAGGAGTGGATAGATACAGACTGAAATAATAATATTTTTTTTATACAACTTAGAATGGCAAACAAGCTGACGACCCACCTGATGGAAAGTGGTAACCGTCGCCTATAGACATGAGCAGTACCATGGACATAACAGAGTATACTGTTTCGCCCATGATACCCCCCTATGCGTTGCCATTCCTAAGGACTCAGGTGTTATTCCTCTGTACCCAGTAAATTCACGCCATATCCCACCGTTCAAACCGAAACACAGCCGTGCAAACACAACTGCTTCACGGTAGGGGGGAAAGGGATTGTTAGTAATGAAGACTAAAAATCCCATTGCTAGCAATATACCCAACCAGGTCGACCTCCTCGTGATTCCCCCTGAAAACTATCATGGTTAATTCCTGATAAATTTATCATAATGGGCTAACTGGCCTGGCTTTTCATTCTCATCTATCACCCTTCACTGGTGCTCCGCCAGCGTATCCCGTTAGCGCAGGCGGAGTTACCATTCCATTTTCACCCATCAAAAAAAAAAACTGCTTCACGGTTGAAACACGAATGGGACAGAGGTACCCAAGCAATCGACTTTTGTACAAAGTCTCCCTCTGGTAAAAACGAAGGTGATATGCCTTCGTATTTTGGATATAAGCTACCTACTCTATAAGGCATCTATGCAAGCACAGCTGTTTAATGATAGAAACACAAGTAGGTGTAAGAGACAAGTTCCTATGCGAACTATTTTTACAAAGTCTCCCTGTAATATTTTTGCTTCCACCATTTTTTTTAACGAATCATTTGTTTAACTAAATACAGGAAGGGTTGTGTCTTTTCATGTCTTGTTTCGAACTATTTCTTATAAGACTACAATTTTTTTTAGAAAACTAATGGCTTTCCGTAAGGCCAATTTGGACGTGTTCACGAAGAAATATGGAGTAAAGTTGTCGTTTATGTCTCCGTTCCTGAAAGCGGCTGCCAATGCGTTGATGGACCAACCCGTGATTAATGCGGTTATCATTGGAGATGATATCATTTATAGGTAAATACAATATTAACTATCCTTCTCATAATAAATATCTCATAACTTATATGCAATAGCATAATAGCAAAATGAACTAGCTGAAACATAAAGCAAATATCGAAAAATTGTAATAAACCAGGGACTTGGCATAGTTGTTTATTGAGTTAAAATAAATGTATAATAAAAATTTTCATCTCTGAACGAGAGATCAAATGCCAGCCCTGGATTCGGATCCAAGGTCTTAAAAATAAAAAAAAATATCATCCATTAAAAAATTGTAATAATCATTATAGTGGGTATATTTTTAACCATAGCACCATTTAATATCTAATAAATTATGTTAATAGAGATTATGTGGACATATCAGTAGCAGTAGCGACTCCTAGAGGACTCGTAGTTCCCGTGGTGAGGAACGTTGAATCTATGGACTATCCGCGAATAGAACTAGCATTGAATATGCTGGCCGAGAAGGCGAGAAGTGGTGAGAGTCTGAATCATAAAGATTTTAAACATACATGTGTTATTCAAACCTGAAATTCCCAATTAAACCGCCAGAATAGGGTAAAAAATAGTCAAAGAAGTTATCACAGTGCATCACAATTTTTTATCCAAATTTATTCAGCTGTAAATATCCAATCTTCTTAATCGCAAACTTTATTGAATAAGATAAATAAAATCATTTGTGCACTCTTCTATGAACACACTTCTATGGACAATTTAATGTGACGTGAAATGGTGAACAAACTAGAAACCCACTTTGACTAAAAAGAAGCCCGTTAAACTGACGCTTTAACAATATGTATCTTCTTAACATTTTACATCTAGACTTAAATTCCAAACTAGTTTATAGAAAGTTTTTCGGCGTGAATTTGTCTATTTTATATTTATTTATTTTTATCGCAATTATGCATTGCCACAACAAATGTATAATATAAATACTATCTACACGCTAAATCTATTTTAAGCAACTCTAAGGAGGAGGAATTTCGAACATGTTACGTAACGTACACGTAAAAAATATGACTCTGTTTGAACGTCATATTTTTGTATTTATATCTGTGATTGTAAATAGATAAATTGTTTTAAACTATTACACGATTATTTTGCAATCGATTGAGTTTTACTCCCATGTAGGTCCCATACTAATTTCGTCACAATCAAAATCCTAAAATCTTTGTTTTTGTCGAGCAAAATGTCAAATTATTTTTTTCACAATTACGCAGGTAAATTGACACTAGCGGATATGCAAGGTGGCACCTTCACAATCAGCAATGGCGGAGTGTTCGGCTCACTCCTGTCGATGCCCATCATCAATCTGCCACAATCCGCCATTTTGGGAATGCACGCCATATTCCAAAGACCGGTTGCAATTCAGGGCAAGGTTAATAAATTTATTATTACATTTATGATAGATAAATATAATATAGGGTAATTTTTATTATTCCCTCCAAAAAATTGTAGTAGTAAACTTATTGTAAACACAAAAAAAAAAATACAAATGAGATTACAATGAAAAAGCAATGGATGGCCTAATCGCTAAAAACGATTATTTCCAAGATTATATAGCCTCCGATTACTAGGGTAATTAGTTAACAACCCTACAATTATGCCCACCTCAAAATTTATGGTTATGAATTCTGAGGTGGGCACGAAACATATAGGTGATATTGATTATTATGGTGTGGACACGTTACTTTCAGGTGGAGATCAGGCCAATGATGTATCTTGCGCTGTCCTACGACCACAGACTGATCGACGGCCGTGAAGCGGTATTCTTCTTGAAGAAAATCAAATCAGGCGTAGAGGACCCAACGTCAATTCTGGCTGGTGTATAATTTTAACACACATAAACAGTGATATTTCGAAGAGAGTCGATCGAAAGATCGAATTCACAATTGTGATTTTAAAATAAAATTTTATACAAAACTTATATTAAGTTTGATGTAGAAAAAACTAGTGCAATAATAGGATATTTAGACAATCACTTCAGTCAGTGTCTTTGAGACGTAGTTACAGTATTGTAATTGTTTATGTCGGTATACTTACGTTTTAAATTCGAGGATGCTCGACTAGTATCGAACTCTTTAGAAGCTCTCGTTAGCTCAACCAACATTCTGTTTAGCTGCAAGGCTAACTACATACATATAATGTAATTCTGTTTGTCTAATCGAGCATCCCCGATTATAAAACGTGAGTAAAATCGTCATAGATAACTTCCAAAAAAAATGATCCACAATAATTATTATTGAACAATAAAATATTTAAAAAGCGAATATATATCACCAATTTTATGGTATCACTCTATGGTGATAAAACTATCTCTAATAAATATCCCCTACATTTTACAGACATGTATGTCCTTCGACTGTAAGATATGCGTTTGGATATTGACATTTACTTAGTTAAATTTCAAATAACATTCCAGTACTTATCTATCTACGAAAAAAGGTAAACTGACTTGATGAAAGTCACAAAATATGTGTTAAGGATTTTTTTTTGTCCAACATGGATTAGCAAACAAGCTGACTGCTCACCTGATGGAAAAGGGTAACCGTCGCCTATAGACCTGAATGACATCGGTTTTAAAGATATACCATTTATCAATGCATGTACAACTCTATTTATTAAAACCCATTAAATTGTTTAGACTATACCTACGTTTTACCAAGGATCCGGACATTCTCAATACAACTACAATGTTCTATGTAGCTACTTCATATTTTATGTAAATTTTAAAAAACTATGTCACTAACTTATTACAACATTACTATATTGACTCTTTACAAGCAATACCCTATCTGCCTGTACACACCTATTACACATACATATATTACACATACAATATATTACATATACATTCAAAGTCGAGCAGCTCGAATTGTTGACGATCGGCGTCTTACTGTCCGACTCGACCCACTGAAACTGCGTAGAGATGTTGCATCTTTGTGCATCTTCTACCGAATTTATCATGGGGAGTGCTCTGAAGAATTGTTCGGATTGATACCTGCTGCAGATTTTCACCATCGTACAACCCGCCATAAACTAAAATTTCATCCCAACCATCTGGACGAGTGGCGGTCCTCCACCGTGCGTTTTTCAAGGCACTTTCTCCCACGCACAACCACTCTTTGGAATCAACTTCCAGCAGCAGTATTTCCGAACCGATACGACAACATAACCTTCAAGAAAAGAGCATATTCCTTTTTAAAAAGCCGGCAACACACCTGCAATGCCGTAGGTGTTGTGGGTGACCATAGGCGGCGGTAGTCACTTACCATCAGGTGAGCCGCATGCTCGTTTGCCCCCTGTGTTGTAAAAAAAAATAATACAAAAACACTCACTTTTATATTGTTAATATAACAAAAACCTCATTTTTATTACGTTATGTATAAATATATTTATATTATACAAATACTTATAGAAATAAAAATGATTTTGTAAATACTTTTATATTTTATTTATTAAGTACCTACCAAAATTTTTTGTCAGATCATAAAATTTTATGTTAATCAATCTAAGTTCTTAACGCTTCTCTAGCACTAAATTTTAGCACTAAATCTACCACTTAGTAATTTGTATTCACACAAATTCATAAATTTATAAAATTTATATGAAAATCCATATCTGTCGTGTTTTGCGGCCAGATAAATTACTATGTAAACTCATATCTGTCCTGTAATTTAAAAATCGAATGACCTTTTTCTTTGAAACATGGCTTCCAAGGAGGTAACTAATAAAAGGTATTATTTAAATTTCGAACTGGCTTACAAATAGAAAGCTGTTTATTGAAAAAAAAAAACAAACATTATGGCGCCTGAAAAATTATTATTGTTCGTTATTCGTTATTGAACTTAAAAAGTAAAATTGTGTTTTTGATTTCCGCGCATTGTTTGAGAAAAGTACTATACAAGCCTTGGCCACAACTAGGCATTGATGGACTCACATATTTGCACGTTCGTCCATCATTGACTCAGTTGCTGGCCGCTGCAGTAATGTACTAATTCAAGTTTACTTGAATAATTCTTTTGTTCTTTTTCTGTCTAGGCCTATCCACTATTTTAAAATAACGATCTTAAATTACGATATATTAGATATATATAAATAATGAACCGAACTTATTATTATATTATCGGTAATTAGAAGTAAAAATTTCAGCGCCATTTTAATTTTTATTACGACAACACTTCATGTTGAATAAAATATAGAAATAATGTAACAAAAATAAAAAAAAAATAATTGTGATTAATTTATGAGATTAAGAGTAGGGAAAAAAGGCGGGAAACTCGAATAAGAACAAGCGGGTTTTTTAAATTTTTTTTATTAATTTATAAAAACTATCTCTATCAATTCTTATTATTGAATAAAATATTATATTTTCACTAAATTCAGTGACAGTAATATAATTAGCATTCATGGGGAAGCGCAGTTGTAGGAAAAGGAAAAAAAAAGATGACGATTCAGGTGATGTAGACCATGAACCTTGTAATGACAAGGATATATATTCGGAAGATACTTCTACTGACTCAGAATCTGAAATTGATAAGGCCGATAAGTATAAACCTTACTACGTCACAGATTATATTAGAAGATATCCCGAGGAATCCCCTGGGACAGAATTTGTTGTCTTTGTAGAATCCTCAGATAGTCAGAAAACCATTGGATCCAGAGACTTGCTCTCACTCTCCTCCTGTTTAAAACGTTTTAATAAAGGGGTAACTTATCTTAGATCTATAAATAAATTCAAAATCGGAGTATACTTTCAAAAGCCAGACTTAGCCAATGCTTTTTTAAATAATAAAACTTTTTTAAATGACTACCATTTTAAGGCCAGTATTCCTGCTTCTTCAACAGAAGTTACAGGCGTTATTAGAAATGTACCTACAAATATATCTAATAAAAAAATATATACTATGATATCGAGTTCTAAGAAAATTATTGCTATTAAAAGAATTTTAAGAAAAAATACCTTGACTCATGGATATGTGTTACAGCCAACTCTAACCGTGACAATTACTTTTGCTGCATCTGTATTACCTGAATATCTGGATATTGGAGGTTGGCGCCACAATGTCACTCCATATATACCACCAGTTAAACAATGCTACCGGTGCTTGAGGTATGGACATTTAGCTAAATTCTGTAAGAATTCTGAGCGTTGCAGCATCTGCAAAGGTGAGCATAATTATAAAACTTGTACAACTGGAATGGAAAAATTTGTGTACACTGCAATGGAAATCACACAAGTGTATCACCGCAATGCCCTGTTAAACAAAAGAAAATTGCTGAAAATAGATCTAAATTCAGACTTGCTTCTTTTGGAGATATACTTAGCACTGAAATATTTCCTAAACTGGGTAACAAACCTAAAAAAAATGTAGACCTAATTTCAATTCTAAATTCTGATAACAAGAGTTTATCACTTTTAATAGAAAGCATAATCAAACTTATTTCACTACATAACACAAAGAACACATCTATTAACACTAAAAGTGTTTTGAATGTGTTATATGATACTTTTGGTAATACACCTATTTCACAAAATTCAATCGAGACCAATTAACTATCATACAGTGGAACGCTCAGAGCCTACTGAGCAATCGACTTATTTTTACACAATTTTTAAATGAACATCATATTCACATTGCTCTCATCTCAGAAACTTGGCTAAAACCACATTACAAATTAAAAATTAAAGATTATTGTATAGAACGAAATGATTGTGGTAATAACCACAATGGAGTAGCGATTATTATACATAATAGTATTAGATATAAAAAACTTCACTCTTTTTTCGACAATTCTTTGCAAACTATAGCTATTAGTATTGAAGTTAATAATTCTTGGTATTCAGTTGCCAGTATTTACTGTCCTACCAATAGTACACCTAGTTTTACTAAAGCCAAATTTAAGTTCTTTTTGGAGTCTCTTCCTAAACCCACTATCATATCTGGAGATTTAAATGCACATCATACTATGTGGGGTTGTACCTCCACTAATACAAGAGGTAAAGACATTCTTGATTGTTTAGATGAATGTAATTTGGTACTATTAAATGATAAGCAAGTTACTACTGTTGGCTCTCATATTTGGAGACCCAATGGCCTTGATTTAACTATGGTATCCCCATCCATATCATTAAAATGCGAGTGGTCGGTTCATGATGATCCGTTAGGAAGTTATCACCTGCCGACTTTTACTAAAATAAACACAAAGAACTCTTCATCAACTCCGTCAGGTGAACAACATGCTCCTATAGATGAAGTTAATAAACTTTTGTTAAATCGTATAAACCTACGTCTCGTTAATTGGGATCTTTATTCTGAAACTGTTAATCGATTACTTTTGGATTTCGAGTATGATGTCAATGAACCCTTAAACAATTACAATAGGTTCTGTAAAATTATTTTGACAGCTGTGGAACGTTCCGTTCCACGTAGGAACTTATCAAATAGCGGTGCAAATACTTCAAAGAGGCACAAACATATTGCAGTACCTTGGTGGAATAACAGGTGTGCGACAGCTGTCAATGATAGTAAAGCGGCTTACCTTAGGTTTAAACAAAATCCAACTCTCGATAATTACATAAATTTTAAAAGAGTTCAAGCTGTTAAAAAGTTAGTAATTAAGCAAGTAAGACAACAGGGGTGGCAGGAATTTTGTTCCAAATTTAATAGATTAACACCAATTTCCACTGTTTGGCAAAATATGAGAAAACTAAATTCAAAACATCGTCAAAATCATTTTAAAGATATATCATGGGTCAATGATTTTTTACGCAAATATACTCCTGATTTTGTACACTCACCTTTTGATGACAAACAGTTTAATTCTGTTAATTCATGCCCAAAATTTCTCACTGACCCATTCTCAATTGATGAAATATCCAGTGCAGTAAAATCTAGAAAAGATACAGCTAGTGGCCTTGATCGCTTAACATACAATATGTTTCGATTGCTGAATAAAATAAACCTTACTAAACTCTTACAAATTTTTAACGATTTATGGAAGGACTGTATTATCCCACCAGAATGGAAAATGGATTGTTTGATTCCAGTAATTAAACCCGGTAAAGATCCTACAAATTTCGACTCCTATAGACCTATAACATTGACGTCCTGTGCAGGCAAATTATTCGAACAATTAATTAAACAGCGTTTAGAGTTCTTTATTGAAAGTAATAGTATATTACCATCGAATCAATTTGGTTTTCGCCGTGGATATTCAGCGCGCGAAAGTTTAGCGAACTTCTATGTCGACCTTAGTACTGCTTTGAATAACGATGAATATGTTCTATCTGTTTTTTTAGATGTCGTAGGAGCTTTTAACAATGTAAATTTAACAGTTCTATCTTCGATTCTATCCTCATTTCTTCCAATGAAACTTATCGAATGGATTTATAATTTTCTTAGTAATAGAGAAGTGTATGTTAAAGTAAATAGTAAATTAATAGGACCTAGGTTAAGCTCTAAAGGAGTATGTCAAGGTGGTATTTTAAGCCCGCTACTATATATTTTATATATCTATAAACTTAATTTAGTTTTAGGAAACAGTGTGAACAACTTGCAATTTGCCGATGATTTATTAATTTATATAAAAGGAAAGAATATTATTGATATGCAATTAGTGTTAAATGAGTCATTAAAAAGACTTGAGAAATATTTTTCTCTTCTTTCCCTCGATATTAGTTTAACCAAAAGTAAAGTAGTTGTTTTTCATCAAGTTCATAAATATGTTCCATTAATGAATATTATATATAATAATCAAACTCTTCCAACAGACTGTAGCGTTAAATTTCTGGGGGTAATTTTTCATCAAAATTTAAAATGGGATCTATACGTTGATTGCTTAGTAGATCGTGCTTTAAGAGCCACTAATATAATAAGATCTGTAATTGGTCGTAACTGGGGAGCTGATCCTAAAATTATCCTTTTACTTTACAAATCTCTTGTTAGAAGTAATTTTGATTACGCTTTCTTTTGTTATGCCTCAGAACATAAATTAGTAGAAAAACTCGAAAAAATTCAAAATATGAATTTAAGACTTATTTTAGGTGCTATGTATACTTCTCCAATTATCTCAATGCAAGTAGAATGTAATTTGCCTCCTATCCTTCTTCGTTTCGAATACCTAAAACTCAAATTTCTCTTCAAAGTTTTTTCAGTTTCCAATAACCCACTCATACTCAAATTATTAAATTGCCCCATTTCTATGTTTTTGAATAAAACTATTGTCAATGATTTGAATTTACGAGATGAATATAACATCTATAGTAGTAAGATACTTCCTTGTTATAATGGCCTTTATGAGAGTAAGTTCTGTAAAATCAAAATTGTTATACGTAAAGACATAAAAGAAAAGCACGATATGTATGAGACTTTATCAGAATTTATTGACTACAGGCAGATATATACAGATGGTTCCAAAAATGCACTTAGCACTTCAGTGGCTTTTTACGATTTGTCAAATAGATTTGGTCACGGTTATAAAATTTCAACTTTGGCTAGTATTTACACAGCAGAAGCAAAAGCTATATTTTTAGCATTAGAATACATAGAAAAACAGGTACTATATTCGAAATGGATTATAATTACAGATAGTATGAGTGTTCTTATGGCATTAAAAAATAACACATTCATTTCATCATCAAACTACTTAATTCAAGAAATTCGTAATAAATATTATCATCTCTGTACTATATATGGAAAAGATATTATCTTCATCTGGACCCCTTCACATATTGGAGTGTTTGGGAATGAACAAGTAGACACTTTGGCTAAAATTATTAATTCAAGTGCTGCTCGTGTTCAAGATTTACCCCTTTGTTACTCAGATTGTAGTATTGGAATACATAAAATCGTTACAACTAAATGGGAGGAGCATTGGACTCAAATATTACAGACTAAAGGCAAATGGTACCGCAAAATTAATTGGCGTATTGGAAAACCGTGGTTCTGCAAAGGAAAGGACACAAACAGAAAATTTTACACCAATATTTGTAGATTACGAATCGGCCACGGACATTTCAACGAACACCTGCACCGAATGGGCATGATCGCTTCCCCATCATGCACATGGTGTAACTCAAATACAGCCCAATCTCTACATCACCTTTTTTTTGATTGCTCTGAATTTGTCATTCAAAGACACATTATGTTTGACGAACTTAGGATTATCTTCAAAAAACCCGAAAATATCCCGCACTCAATCCCGCTTCTCTTAAGATTTCCTTCTTGTTTCAAAGCTATTTTCACTTATATTACTACAACATTCAAGGAGCTATAAGAATACTTTTATTGAATTGCAAGACAATGATTTTTTATAATTATTTATTTTTAATTTGATAAATCCACTGGTTTAAGAAAACTCAAGAAAAGATATTTATGAAAATGTACTTACCGGATTTGACAAATGAAATATTGAAGATTATGACAATAATTGAAGCGACATTAGAAAAATAAAATTCCAGACAAATTATCTTTTTGAAGACTAGGCAGCATGGTCTCCGACCTTAGCCTGTTCCAAACGGAACAAACGTACTAAAAAAAAAAAAAAAATTAAGAGTAGGTACGAAGGCATTATTTTGAACGTCACATTCTGGCGTTAGTTCAGATCAGCTATTTATAATAAAATTATATAATAACGTAACATAACGCCACTAAATTTCTTAAGCATTATCATAATTACATAATATATATTTTATTTCATATCATAAAACACAATTTAAACAAAAATGTAAAGTTGCAACAAATAAAGACTATATAATGTTGAATTCCAAATGTATTCATCACGATGGGCTAACTAAGCTATCTTTTAATTCTCACCTATCATCTCTCACTGGTAGGTACCCCACCAGTGTATACCGTTAGCGCAGGCGGAGTTACCATTTATTATCATCCCAAAAAAAGACTATAATTAAGATGAAAACAATTATTTAGATGATGAAACTAAAATACGTTTGACCGCCATCTCTCGGCTACAAATGGTATCATTTAACATTTTTAAAGAACAAATATTATTTAACAAATAGTATTCTGTACATATTATGCAGATAAACGCTATCTTTAATCTGTAGTTCATATTGTCACAGTAAATAAAAATACTAAATAGTTATCCTCAATGTATTTTTCAAATTAAATAAATATTTATAATATTGATTCTCTAAAATTATATCATTTTCTTTTATTTCTTTTATATTTAGCTGGGTTCATTGAAAGAATGCATTAGAACTTGAGGAAATTTAATAAAAACTATGTGAGTTACATATTTTTAATCCTGGAGCTTTTTGATAATAATGCTTTGAACGCAGCAGTTTGTTTTTTTTTTCTTCTTCTAATAAACGTTTAACATTTTTATTAGGTACATAGCAACACAGAACAAAATGTCAAACAAACTATATTTTTGTTCAATATCGCGACATTTACACTTTATTGTTATAAAAATATTATTCTTCAGTTGTATTTTGTGGATAAACTGATGTTCATTGCATAGAAAATTAACTGTGAAAATTTTGTGATCAGTGTTTTTAATATATTATGAATTAATATTGCTACAATGAGACGAGGTCATCATGGCATTGGTGGATGGCGGAACGAAAATACAAGGCATTTCAGACCACGAAGCGGCGGGACACCGCATTTTAGACCTTCTGGACCCTATGGCCTGCTAGATGCGCCTAGGTATACAAGTCTGTTGCTTTCGCGTAATTTATTTTTAGTACTTACCCAATTCGCGCCTACATTGCATTTTGTTGTTATTAAAATTATTAAAAATATTTGACATAGTTAAATTTTATTTATTACGTCGGTTTATTTATTTATTATGTCAGTATGACATGAATTAACTATTTTATTATTGATGAATACAATTTTATGTATTGAATATGTTTACAAGGGTAATTGTTATAATTGTTTTAGATTCCCGCCACCCACCCCCAGACCGCTTAGAGCCGTCCCTCCTTTCAATATTCGAATGGGACCATCAAGTAACCGCCATGTATTTGATAATCATGACAGAAACAATTTTAGACTTAATCGTCAAAATAATCAGAGGATTAATCACCAACATGCTCAAAAACCTAACCACATACATCATCAACGTATGAAATCTCATGAAGGCTCCAATCATTCTGCACCTTACCATGAACCAAATGTGTATAATAATGAATCACTAATAAATCAATATATAAATGATATGGGAGATATAGATCACAGACAATATACAGTTAACCAAGAATGTCAAGATACATACAAACCTCATAGAATTTCCCCATGGACGAATCCTCCTAGTGAATTTAAAGGAAACTATAATGATAATAGAAGCCATAATAACAGATCCTATAATAAGCAAGAAAATATTGATGGAAGTAAATTGCCACCATTAGAATATACGGGCCACAGACCACCAGCCTCAGATCATTATGGTGGGAATCCCAGTTCAGATATTGATAATTCAAATACTTTCAGTCGTTCTGTTGATGATACTGTAGACATTATCAGAAAAAGACTAATGAATCGTAATGAATCCATTCAGCAAACTGAGATTCAACCGCTTAACCAGTGTGATGACAACTCCATAACCAGAGATAATGCAAGTAATGATTACCAGAATAAACAAGATCCACCAGCAAAAAGAAGAATACAAAGGCAAAGGTCAACAAATTCAAGAAAATGTGAAAAAATAAAAGATCAAATTGTTCATCAACTTTTTAAAATGGATAAGGATAGAATACACAAACTAATGGATAATCCAAGTTCATCATCAAAATTTGAATATGCCATAAGTAGCTTAATAACAGAGTCACAAAACAGTTTAAATCGCCATCTCAGATCTGTTGCAGAAAAATCTCTGTGTAGTTCCAGTGATTTCATTAATAATGACACTGTGTATGAAGATACCTTTATGAAGCAGATGCAGTGTATATTAGAACCTCAGGACACAATTTTTCTTGAAGATATCAAGCCATTAGTGATGGCAGAATTAAGTAAAGTTCTTCAATTAGATAATTATGATCAGAGATGTGATAATCCAGATGACCAAGGAAATCATTACTCATCTAATATTAATCAAAGTTGTGAACAATATCATGATGATTCATTTACCTACGATGACTTAAATCAAGACTTCCATTATCAGGAAAGGAATAGACAGGCAAGTTTTGATAACTTACAAAATACAGAAGTTAACAAAGATGACAACTATGAATATCATCAAGATAGAGATTATTCATCCAACACTCTATTTGAAAGACGACTTTGCAGAAAAAGCAGTGAGCAAGATCAAAATAAATTATGTATTGAAAAACAAAGGATGTCTAGAAGAAGTATTGATTCTAAAAGATGTGATGAAGATTTTCCAAATAATGATACTACTTTAATAAATCACTCTAGGAGGAGTATTGATAATAAGTCGTGTGATGAAGTACATATAAAAACTGAATCACCTTTCCCAATTTTTGATACAAACACAGAACAACTCTCGGATGATGAAGATCCATTTGCTGAATTAGATCAACAGTATCATGTTGCTGTTGATCCGAACTTTATAGAAACTTATGATGACTTAAGTCCCCAGCAATCAATTAATGCTATAAACTCCTCAGTTGAAAGTAATGAAATACGAACTCCACATAAAATTATAAAAAAGATTGATAGTTCATTGCAAAATATAGCAAATACACCATTAAAACAGCCATCTACTATTAAAAAGGAATTAAAGAGTGAATTTGAGATTAAAAACGAAATTGCTATCTCACCAATTAAAAGTACTGATCCTAATCAAAATATATCAGTATGTAAAGACAATTTAAAACAAGATCAATCTCAACAAAAACATTTGGAAAAGGAACTCGGAAAATCAGAAAACACTGGCACCCTAATTAAATCGTCAACTCCAACAGCAGCACGAAAACGATCATTAGATCAAAAACCTTCTCATCGTAAAGAGAAACGTAAAAAAAGCGATTCCAGTTTACCTGACACTGATAAACAGATCTTAAATAAAAACATAAATGATTGTGCAGCTAAAAAAGTTGAACAATGTAAAGAAGCCAAATCTATTTTTAATTTGTTTTCCTCCAAAGATGAAAACAACAAGGAGTCTAAAAAAGTTGAATGTACAGATAAAAATTATTCTGACAAATATGTAAAAAGGAAGGATGAGCCAAAATCTTCAAAACCTAAACAAAATGAAAGCAAGAAGAGACATCTCTCTAGTTCTTCCAGTCATTCCAGCATTGGCCCAAAACTTAGTACCACTACAACTAGTAATCAAACACCTAAATCTGATTCTAAAAGTAAGTTAAAACACATAGATATGTTTGTAGAACAGCCACGAAAAGTTAGTATACATCAAGCACACAGAAATACAACTATCTTACCACCAAGTGTTTCTGATAAACCTACAGAGGCAAATAAAACGAAGATTATTCCTAATAATAAAATTACAAAATCTGAATCAGCAAAAGGACATGGAATAAAAAAACTGCTCTCAAAAGAGACACAAACATTTGTTAGTAAAGCAAGCACTACTAGGTTTTGTCAAACAGATAGAATAAAAATGATAACAAAAGCAATACAAACTGAGCCTATTACCTTTGAGAAATCTAGGTTTAAATCAATTGATTCTTTTGAAAGAATGAAAGAAATTGATTTAGAAATACAAGTCTTGCTACAAGAAAAGTTCAAGTTATATAACTCATTAGAATCTAAAGATCCGCCACATAACACCATGCAGACATTGGGTATGACTGTGGTTAACATGAGTCCTTTGGAAGAATGCAGAGATACAGATGTAACTGATAATGTTAGTATCTCTGAAGACACTATTGTTGATGATTTCACTAACATACCAGTTGAAGAATTGGAACAAATAGCTTTTGAATCTGTTCACAATGAACAGATTGAAACAATTAAAGTAGCAAAAAGAACTAGACGTCAGAAAATTTTGGATCAAGAAGTTTCAGAGAGTCCTAAAAGATATCCTAAAAAAATAAAAACACCAAACATATCATTGATAGAACAAATTATCACAGATGACAGACCATTAGAAGACATAATATCACTGGATGATTTAGAAAATACACCTCTGAAGACAAGGAAAAAAACATTAAAACAAAAAGCTCGCACTGTTACACCTAAGAAAAAAGTTGCCAAAAAAGTTAAAACCCCAAAACCTGAGTGCAATACTGAAATTTACTTAAAAGAGTGTTCTGTGATTTTAGTAAAGATTGATATTGATAAGTATTTAAATAACCTAAATGAAGAACCTGAGCATAACATAGAGTCAGAGTATCAGGAAGAACCCTTACACATCAATTCCAGTGTTACAAATAATGAAATGGTTGAAGAAAAAGGAGAAAACAGCATCATTGAAGAAGTAGTTATGAATGATATACAGTTCGACATGTTGGATGTATCAGAGGACATAATCATTGGTGATAATTATGAAGTCAAATCAACTGAGGATAAAGATGCAGCAGACAGGATGGATGGCACAATAAGTGAGGAGATAATACTGGATAACAGTCAGTCGTCAATAGAAGAAGCTGTTAATCCCGTTGGAGGTCATGAGGAAAATGAATGCAAGATGTATGATTACTCCACAGACGAAAAGTTGCAGCGTGACTCTGTATTAGTAGCTGGAAACGCGGATGCTATATTAGCAGTAGAGGTAAGTTCTTTATTTTATACATTTGTAATTTGTTGTATAATGGATGAGTGAATACTGAACTGTTATTTGTACAGATGAGTGTGATTGATTCAGCCCATTTCTATTATATTTCTGTATACATTCCAGATCATCTGAAATAACTGGTTGGAAATATGAGCCTGATAGAAGTTTGTACTATTTATACTAAACAACTGATAGACGTACATACTTATTATGTAATATATATATATAGAAAACACCCACAAACAGACATTTAAATGTTTGTATTGTGCGATAACCAACTATTAGAAGGGGTGTATTATTCCGATAGACCATCTAGTTTTTTTATAAGTTATAATGGAATGGCAACCCCGTCTGTCGATATTGCAAACGTATAGCAAATATTTACGCAGGCGGGATTACTATTCCATTTTCGCCTATTAAAAAGATGCCCCTTAAGCCATGAAATTTTGCAGAATAATAACCACCAGGCTCCAGTGAATGATGATAAATGAATATGAAGATAGTTCAGCTGGCCTATCGTGACGAATTCCTCAACAATTAACCAAGACGGTTTCCGGAGGGAATCGTAATGGAGGTCGACCTGATAGGGTATGACAATTATTGCTAGCAATGGGGCTGGTAAATCCCCATTACTAACAATGCCTTTCCCGCAGACTATCGAAGTTTCTTTTATTTTTCAAACCACTGAAGTGGCAAACAAGCATCCGGCCCACTTGATAGTAAGCGGTTACCGTAGCCTATGAACGCCTGCAAAACCTGAGGTATTACGCGCGCGTTGCCAACTCTGAAGAAACCTCTTATCAAAAGTAATTTAATTATATCGGAGCATTTGATATTTTCATTTTTCAGCCTACCTACAGCGGCGGACTAGCGTCACACACACACACATATATGTGTATGTATATGTATAACGTATAGTTAATATTTGGTCAACAGTGCATCGAAAACGACTTTTTGGCGGCTGGACTGGACGGCAATGTCTACCACTTTAGCAGCGACGGGCAACTCATCACGACGTTACGAGGGTCCAATTTAGCAGTCACATGCCTCACCATTGTCAAAGAAAAATATGAAACCATAGTATATACAGGATCTTTAGATTCTAGGATACGCTATTACGATTTGGATGTAAGTAACCAAATTTTACCTTTAAATTCCTTCTCTTCTTTCTCTTTCACACTTCCCGTATATTTAGGATTGTCTCTACTCATCATTTGTTAAAATTGACTATTCTAAGTTGTCATTTGATTGAGGTGAACTCGAATTAATTAATTGGCAATTATTTCTTTTTTACTTACATAAGTAATCTCGAAAACCTTTTCATACAAGCCTTTATATACAAATCTTCTTTGTCTATATTTGATCAAATGACATAATATAAAATTTCCCGTTATACGTATGTATGTATATCGGTAAAAAATAAACATAAGTTTTTTATAAAAAAAAATAATAATAAAACCTTATTTTGTACCTTGTTACTTTCAGACTGGCTTAGAGAAGGGACCAGAGTGTAATGTCCTTAGTCCTATACAGACTATGGATAGAGCGTGGGACACTATATTCGTTGGAACACGGACGGGATTTGTTCTGCAGTTTGAGTGTAAGGTTAGTTCAAAACTTTAAATTATAATAAATAAGTTATTCGTGACTATATATAGCGTGAACATTTACAATATCCACGGTTATAGGATAAATGCAATACATTACGGGAAGGCCATTTCAAAATCTTACCTCACGTCTTACATAAGAGAGCGCAAGCTTTGAACGTGAGCGCGGAGGGTCTACCGTCGTCTTACCAACATAATAAAATTGTAACTAGACCATGTCTGTACCTCGGAGATATAAAAAAAATAGTCCTGTGTGTATCGTGCAAAAATTACTGCACCAAATTTAATTTGATTTTTATAGGTGTATTGAAAAGTCTATTAAATAAGAGGGGTCTTAATAAAACCAATACATACTAAAACAATATTTTTTTGAATTTTTTCTCGTCTGTATGTTTGTTCCATGCACAAACTACTGCACCAAATTTAATTTGGTTTTCATGTGTGTATTCCTGAGGGTCTAACTTAGGATCTGATGTATATTTTATCTAGAAATCGTCTATTTCAATTTCTACGTCTGAAAATCACGCGTACGAGTAAGAATTAGCGGAGAAAAAAGCTAGTATAATAAATAATAAATCTATATCTATACTTATAATAAATCTGTAGAGAGGTCAATTCTGTACATGAAATATATTTCCAAAATAACTATCAAGGGGTGATTAGTGATCGATACTGATACCAAAAATGCGATCAGTAAATTTTTTGTCTGTCTGTCTGTATGTTCGTTATAGAAACAAAAACTACTCGACGGATTTTAACGAAACTTGGTACAATTATTCTTCATACTCCTGGGCAGGTTATAGTATAATTTTCATCACGCTACGATCAATAGGAGCAGAGCAGTCAAGGGGAATGTTGAGAGAACGGGGTAAGTTACTCCATTTTTAAGCTTCCCTCGCGTGTGCAGCCTTAATGGCCACTTTTTAAGATGTAAAAATGTCCACCCGTGCGACGACGAGACGGGCCGCTAGTTTATAAATAAAAATGTATCATTAAAACCGTTGATAAGCGCAAAATTTAAAAAGTCCATATGGCGTTATCTACTAGTCGAACGTAAGTAGACAGGAATAACAGAAAATTAATAATAATAATAAAATAAATATTGTGTAGCTTTTGATAGACTGAGGTCTATAATCAAATCAGCTAATCTATATATACTTGTACATTAAGATAAAGGGATTAATAGTGGTTTGACAGCCCCATTGCTAGCAATACACCCTATCAGGTCGATCTCCACGCGGTTCCCGCTGGAAGTTATCATAGTCAACTGTAGTGGAATTTATAACGATAAGCTAACTGACCTGCTTTCACAGTAACCTATTATCCCTCACTGGTACAGCGCAGCACAGTGCATACCCATAGCGCAGGCGGGGGGAACTATTTCATTATCACCCATTAATATATATATATATATATATATATATATATATATATATATATATATACACATATATATACATATATTATAAAAAAGAAAGATTGTTTGTAATGGATAAACTCAAAAACTACTCAACAGACTTTAAAAATTCTTTCACCTTTAAAAAGCTAAATTTTAAGCGTGTAACATCTTTACTTATATTATAAATGTAAAAGTGAGTTTATTTGTTATATTATAACGCCTTAACGACGTAACCAATTACTACGAAATTTAGTATAGGTACATATCAGGTACATGTCAGGGCTGGGTAGTACTTGCAATTGAAAATAAATAAACAGCAATTATATATATTAAGTTTATATTTATGGTGTTTGTATGTCAATCGCTTCCTAAAATTGTAATTAGTAATTCGTATTCCAAATACTTGACGCTTAAGCATTCTGTAGTTAATATTTGAAATAATTATGGCTCCAAAATACATTTTAACATAAATACATTAACGTTCATTTAGCTATCTTATTAATGAGTGAGATATGTAGAAAACAGCGCTCGACAGGTTTCGTAAACAAAGTATCATATTCGTGGAATTGATTTTTTCTTTTACTGATTAATAGGCTCGGCTGGATTAGCTCTATTTTATTGATATTACCTAATACCTAAGTGTATTTTCTAATTTGTATTTTAAATAAAAATAATGAAAATACTATATTATATATTACAAATTACTTAAATGTATGTTGTACGTATTACGTATTTTAAATACACACGAGATATTTTAAAATTTGTATTTTAATTAAAGCCAAGAATGTACTTGCCCAGTTCTGGTACACGTAATATATGGGATTGAGAAGGATATAGGCTACTTTTTATCTCGGTCAATAAACGTATCCCGATTGCGCAGACGAAGTCGCGGGTAAAAGTAGTAGCTAGTAGGCCCGAATCGCTCGTTCAAAGTAAAATAAACAAAATATAACAAATAATAAATGTAACTGAATTATGGATTCTACATTTCAGAGAAAGTAACCATGATTATAAACAAATGCATTTAAAATTACAACCAATATAAAAAATACAATGTATTGTGATATGAGTCAGATGCATTAATAATTCTTAAAATTAATATGGACTGTTTCCAAGCATAGAGTCACTAACGCCATTGTGAGACTGCTGACCGTGCGTTTGGGTCAGGTTCGCTATTTATTCAGGGCAGTGCAAGCGCATATACCAGCTCACGTAACAGGTGGCACACCTATTGTTTGTTATACTTTTTGCGTCCCACTTCGTACATGTGGATTTCAGAAATAGTTAAACCCATGATACACCACATATTTTGATGTTAGACCTTCAAAACAACACAACTGTGAAATCCGCATCAAATTTGGTGCAGTAGTTTTTGCGTAATACTATAAGAAACATACAGACAGACAAAAATGGTCGTTTTTGCTTCTATTACTGTTATTAAGACCTCTTTATTATCTCTAATGAATAGACACAGTCTAATTAGAATTTTATTATAATAGAAAGAAGCAATATTATTAAGTTTGGTGTTGTAAACGTTGATACAACAATGATCGTTTATTATCAGAATGGCTGTATTCTTATTCGCCACCTTTGTAGTATATATTTCACCTAAAGGAAGAATGTACAAAAGTCATCTGCTTGCGTACCTGTTCCATTCGTGTTTCTACTGTGAAGCAGTTGTGTTTGTATGGCTATGTTTTGGTTTGAAAGGTGTGAGGTACGACGGCAGTAATCACTTACCATCGGGTGAGCCGCATGCTCTTTGCCCACTTTATTATAAAAAAAAAAGTAGCAATGAAATTACAGAGTTCAGAAGCATAACACCTTTGTCCTCAGAAATAGCAACACATGAGGAAGTATCATGAGAGACACATTTGTTATGTCCATGGTACTATTCATGTTTATAGACGACGGTTACCACTTTCCATCAGGTGGGATATCTGCTTGTTTGGCTACATTACATAAACAAAATATTACGCAGTGCTATCTAGTGCTAACAAATTAGAGTTTGTACTATGGGTACTAAACTGATATAAATGCAGAAAACACTGTGACCAATATAAACAAACGTTATCCTGAATAATAATGTATTATTATATATTATAAATGTATACTATGTTCAATGAATGTAAAAACCTTTTTTTATTCTGGCTATTTCTTTGTTTTATGTCCGTAAAACAGACATCAATTACGTCACTTAACGCCTTCACGGGAAACGATTTAATTATTAATGTAGCATTTAATTATAAATGTGAATAGGAACACTGAAATATCAGAACTTGATTACTTTTTGTTTTAAAAATTCCAAAACATTGTAAAAGGAGTGATTTTCAAAATAGGATTTAAAAATTAATTTTATTCTGGATAATTGCTTAATATGTATAGATAGCATATTGTAGTTTTATTATCACCTATCTATAAAATGTTATAATTTGTGTTACAGAACAACATGTTAATACCAGTGAGCACGGTGAAGTTCTCCGAACAGTCGATTCTCGCGTTAAGAGCAATGAAAGAAGGCCCCAGGAAGGTGCTGTTAGTGGCGGCCCGCTCTGAAGATGTCACAATCAAAGATGCCCAAACAGGCCTTCTGCTGCGTACTCTAGTCGGACCCAAGATGACCGTGTACACCCTGCTTTACGAAGATGGAAAGGTGTACTGCGGAACGAGCAGTCATCAGATCCATGTTTTTGATTATGCTGTTAGTATTTAAAATATTTCTACTATTACTATTATAACACTATTCTATCTTATACATAAAAATTATAAGCTTTCAGTAACAAGGAAATAATGTAATTATAAAAATTTATTCCGAAATACACTATAACTCATCAATAACTTAACTAACCTTAGCTTATTTCTAAAGTGAAAAAAGTGTTGTCCTTCTCTCTCCTACTTGCTGTGCCCAACAGGGTCCATAATTGAAATGTCATCTACAAATTATATTATGGAATGCAATAAGAAATAAATAAATAAATAAACTGTAGAATTGCGACGTCAGATATATATGATCTGTAAACCTATGATAAACCTATTATATAATAGCAAAAAGTTATATTTATAAAGCAACTATATCAAACTAATAATGCGAAAACGTCAAATAGCGGTCCTATAAAGTCATAATGGCTACTTGCGGCTTACTTACTTACTTTTACGGCATTTTAACCTTAAAATGAGTGGCATCAAATTAATATATTATTTTACAAATCCAATTTATTATTTTTTTATCATCTGAAATATGAATCAGTTACAAATCTGATAATAATTATGAAGAATTATATTAATATAATATGATATGCACACACATCCTAAAGACGTATTTAATCAACATTGTATTTGCTTTACCTGGCCTATATCTATTAATATGATTTATGTATATATTCTTGTTTTCATTAAA
Organism: Galleria mellonella; assembly: GCF_026898425.1. Taxonomy (NCBI): domain Eukaryota; kingdom Metazoa; phylum Arthropoda; class Insecta; order Lepidoptera; family Pyralidae; genus Galleria; species Galleria mellonella. The sequence goes on from NW_026442138.1 coordinate 10,723,600, forward strand.
ATAGCAATTATTATATTTTTTATTATTGAAAAAAATATCTAATTGTCTATTCATCAAGATTTTTATTAAAATCCAATAATATTTTTGACAGCTGTCTATGGTCTGTAGTACTCGACAAGTTTGCAACATAATAACGTAAATCTTGCGATAATAGGTTTATCGGGTTTTAGGTCTTAGTTATTAAGGGTATATCGTATTTATGAATAATGCTTCTATCATATACATTCAATAATGATATTTGACATTTGAGCTCTCATGCAAACAAACATAGTATTAGGCGAGCCCCCGCGAGATGGCTCATGATGAATGATGGTGTCGGCAGAGCGGGTCACACACAAGCGTTCACGAGGGCGGCAAGGGCGCGGTGTGCTTGCGCGCGGCGGGCGGGCTGGTGTTCGCGGGCTGCTACGACGGCTGCGTATACGTGTACCGCGACGGCCAGCCGCGGCCGCTGGCGCAGCTGCGCGGGCCCGGCCTCATGTTGCTCTCACTTGCCATACTGGGCACCAAGGTACGTCCAGTTTCTTTTTTCTAGTTCAGGGGTTCCTAAACAATTTATGATCACGGAACACCCACCAATAACCTTTTATTTTATGGAACCCTATATCAAACGATTACAAATCAAAAACATATTGTAAACAACAATAATTTAAATAAAAACAAAAGTTTATATTTTTTTTAAATATAACACTTTATAGTTTCCTTAAATTTTTAATGTGAAGAATGAAATTGTTTCACGGTATTAAAAATTTCGCAGAACCTTGATGATTTTTTACTGAACCTCTAGGTTACATGGAACTCAGTTTAATAATCGCTGTTCTAGTTTACAATGCTCGGCACTAAAATACCCACATTATTATTTAATATCTTTTTAGCCAACTTGCAATCATTCGAAGCAACTGTAAGCAGTTGCTTTGTGAGTTATATCATGATTTGTACACATAACCTTCCAATTAGGATTCATTGATTATTAGGTACTGATTATTCATTTAAATTCTTCTAAATTTAATTAAAAAAGCATGCATCATTTGCTCTATATTTTTAGTCGCCTATTTTTAAGTTATTAGCCAAACATTGTACTAGTTGGTTAGGATTTATTTATTATCTTTTACAACATCACATTATTTTCTATAAAAACATGACTTATAACGGTAACCACACCACCCTGAACGAATAATGGGCCATCTAAAATTAAAACTAAGAGCTTGTGTATTAAACAACTTATAAAATCACATACATTTTTTTATAAATACATACATTATTACAGGATTTATACCATAAACATATTGTCATAGTCGTAGAATACTGACGGATCTGACAAATATTAAATATATATATCTGTCAATATTCTACGACTATGACGATATATATACTAAACCTTGCAGGAGAGAAAATAATAATTAACACATTTTGCAATGAGCAAATTTATATGCATGTATATGCTGTAAAAGTACAAAACATGTGTCAGATCGAAATACAATACGTACTCAATTTTCAACTTTTCATACTGATTTCCTTTTTTTAGCACTCTTGATCTTTTATAAATAATTTAATAGATGCTAATGATATATGTTAGTATTCATTGCAAAAAATATTTATTTAGTTGTTTATTCTACGCATTCGGTCTTATCGCTTAAATAATCTCTTCCAAACAACCTTTGAGAAGAGGAGAAAAGAAAAAATGATTTGATGCAAGAAATGTTGCATTTACTGTTGCCATTGTAGTTAAACGTAACATTCGACGTGCTCACATTTCACTTAGCATATCCAACGTGGCGGTCATTTCGTTGTCTTTTTTTTACGCAACTTAGAATGGCAAACAAGCTGACGGCCTATCTGATAGAAAGTGGTAACCGTCGCCTATAGACATGAGCAATACCATAGACATAACAGAATATACTGTTTCGCCCATAATACCTCCATGCGTTGCCATTCCTGAAGACTTAAGTGTTATTCCTCTGTACCCTGTAAATTCACTGCCATATCCCACCTTTCTAACAAAAACACAGCCTTGCAAACACAACTTCTTCATGGTTGAAACACACCTATCACTGTAGTCGGGAATTTAAAATAACTTAATAATATGTTTATTGCTACAAAGTTACATAGATTGAAGGAAACAAAAAATGTATAATTATATCAAATAGACAGTGGCGCAAAAGGGATCCTCTCGGAATTATGCTGTAAGTGACAATTACAGAGCTCTAATTTTCACATGATTCCTATAATGATTTACAAAGACTGTGGTTAAAAAAGTTATCTCTTTTCATTTAAGAGTTTCCTCTTGTTGGTGCAACTAATTCATGCATCTTCCTCCAGCCAAAAACTTATAAATTTATTTAAATATTATATAAACTTTTTACCAACACATTAAATAATAAAAATATAATGGCTATAGGTATGCATATCAGCATACTACACAAAAAAAAGTTATTAAATTTATATATAATATGTTGTGTACCTAATTAAAAATAAATAAATAAACGAAAAAAAAGATAAAAGTGAGTAGTACCTAATATGTGTACTCATAGGAAGGATAAAGATCGAGTTATCAGTAATGAATAAAACTGACACAAAAAGTTTATGGTATCTGTCAATTCCTAAGAATAAGGAATTACAATATTTGGTCAATTTGAACTTACCAACTTTGTGATTTCTAAGTCAACATAATATTCCACTGAGAGCTCTCTTTGTATAATAAACAACATTTATTTAATTTAGTAAATCTAATGTTAATTCTTTTTTTGTTGTTACAGATAATTGCTGGATACAAAGACAGAAATTTGTACATATGGAAAATTCCACTCAGTATCCTGCAAGAAATGATTTTGTAAATGTCTATACATGTTTTGTAGATTAAATCTCACCATATTATATTTAGTTGTATTTACTAATAATATAAACCCACTAATTTTCTAGTTTCTATTATGTACATAATTAAATAAAATATTTTAGTTGGTTTTACACTTCATTATTTTACTATTTGCCTCAACTTAGCCTGATATCTTAGCTCAGTTCAGAAATTATGTAACATCTTGTTACTAGTAACTAGGTAATATAATACCTAGTGACAAATCACCTAGTGAATCACCTTCACGTGAACTTTCAACTATGAAATAAGAAGGTATAAGCTATTCTCTTTCTCGTCTGCGTATACGAACTATTTTATAGAAGAAAGTATCCATAGGCACTTTCCCATACAAAACATTTCTACATATTACGGTATCCTGCAGCCGCAGAAATGAATTAGAAAAGCCCTAAATATACAATTCAGACCAGACGAGAGACAGTCCATAATAATACATATGAGTGCAATCCTTAGTTAATTTTCTAGTCTGACAAAAGTGAGTATCGTATCTATAGATGCAAATTTTTGAAATCCGTGGAAAAATAGATTAAGAGGAGTACCTTTCTATGCATGAAGAATTTAAAAATTTGTTTACACAAATCATTATACGATTATTTTTTTTCTTCAATGGTTATCGGTTTTTATTTTTACGACCATTTCTGCCAGCGTCATGTTAAGAGACTCGTAACTCGAAAATTATTATTTTTATGTAAGTAATATCCAAATCATCATAACAAACAATTACATATTGACTTATAGCGTATTTATGTATATTCAAACTACAGCTGTTCAATTTAAACTAAATATACACCATTCCCGCCATTTGGTACCATTGTCATAAATAAAGTTATTCGCGGTTCTTCTCATTACCATGTTATAAAGTACATCAATTTAGATCATAGATCCAATAAAACATATTTACGTACATATATAATCTAAAACTTCCAAGAATATTAGATTTAATCTGTGGATTCAATTATGAAACAGAACAAACCAGAGTAGCCAGGGACATATTTCACATATTTTTGATAAAAAAAATAACTTTTATTCATTTTAAATGCTTATTGGACTTTCCACGGAAAAGGGTCTAAATAATAGAAACTAAAGGATATTGACACTCCTCACAAAGTAGTTGCAAAATAAAACGTAAAAAATGGTGCAATAAATATTTTGTTTAGTGAACGCATCACATTTCTGCCAGGTGGCACTCCTGTCGTGAGTTTTGACAGAACTACGTCAGTCGTCATTGTGGGTGTTTCGGTCGGCGGCCATTATTCTACGTATAATTATAATTTAGCTGTTTAGTACTAAACGAAACAAAGACATTAACTATTTTCAATATATTCTTTAAATTTATAGTTTTGGAAAAGTTGCAATTATAGTACAAATATGAATCCTGAATAGTAAGTATCTCCTGTTTGCGTGGTGATTTTTAAGTACAAGGAACTATATCCATTCTTTTTTGCACGTTCATTGTCCTAGAATAAGATTTCAATTTTAATCTTTAACTAGATTTTCTATTTAATGTTACGGAAAATGTTTAATAATGAATTAATATAAAGTAACACGGGTGACTCATGTTTGCATGGTACTAACGAAACAGTGGGAGCGACGTGAAAACGTAATCGTATGAACTACGATTGACGCGTTACTGTACCGTGATTGTATCACAGATGTTGCTTACGCTTCCTACATCACAAACTATAAACATAATAAAGAAAGGACTTGCAACTTACGCTCTACGTCTTTGTTTATAGTGATACGCCTACTTCCACTGATTTATCTGTAATTTATAATTTACTCGTGTTAATTTTTTTATTGTTGTCTTTGTAATACTTCACCAACACACTTTAATTGTCTTCTTTTGATACTTCCAGCGACTACTTGTTTAAACTGCTCCTGATTGGCGACTCTGGTGTTGGCAAATCATGTCTACTGCTCAGATTCGCCGACGACACTTACACGGAGAGCTATATAAGTACCATTGGTGTGGACTTTAAAATTAGGACTGTAGAATTAGATGGCAAGACAATAAAATTACAAATATGGGACACAGCAGGCCAGGAGCGGTTTAGAACAATCACTTCATCATATTACAGAGGAGCACATGGAATTATCATTGTTTATGATTGCACAGACCAGGTTAGTCTAGATATATGTTTTGTGTATTACAGCATGGTGCAACTGTGGCCTGTACAACATGCAAAATATTATTCTGTTGTTATGTATTAAAAAGCAAATTACTTCTAAGAAACTGTATTGAAATATAAATAATCTTAATTATTTAGGGAAAACTTTTTTATACCATAAAGGTGGCAAACAAGCATATAACCGTCTGATGGTAAACTGTTACTGCAGCCTATTAACACCTACAACACTAGGAGTTGTCACATGCACTTTGCTGACCCTGAAGAAAGTTTAATACACCCTTTTTAAAGAACTCCATATTATAGTCTCTAGGGAAAACCTTGACAGTGAGCTCATCCTTTTGTTCAATTAAATTCTTTTAATTAATATACAATTTTTTGAGATATACAAATACTCATGTCTATATGTAATAGTTACTACATTCCATCATATGAGCTATTCAAAGTCATACAAACAAAAATACTGTAACTTCACAAATAACATATCTAATTACAAATCTAATTTATGCAATAAACATTTTAATCACTTGTTAATTTATATGTAAACTTTCTTTTAGTATGCAGTAGAATCTGGGTTATTTGTTGTTTAATATAAAATGTGTAGATTGAAAGATACAAGCTTCTTCATTAAATTTTTATAGCCATTTGCTGTTAAAAAAAAGCAGCAGGCACATTTTTTTATCTATTCATCTAATACTTCTCTAGCTATTCTTGTGTGCATGGTAATTAATAATAATAATATCATAATTAAACATTTCATAACATTGTAAACACATTTTTTTTGTGATTGGTAAATTACTGCATGGGCAGCTAGATAATGTGGTTGTACATATAATATATAATAATATAATAATAATATAAGCCTTTATTCAGACATTTTTTTTTTAAAAGATTGTACATATAAGAAGTGAAATAAAAGTACAGATATAAAAGGTTTTGTACAATCTTTATGAAATGAATATTTATTTGCCAAAAACACTTTTACATAGATGATTAATTCTACAAATTACACATTAGGCATGCACACCTGTATCGTGTAATTAAAAAATGAAAGTCATTTTTGAAATATCTTTCAATATTTATCAATTTATGTTGGTTGGTTTTATTGACAGCAAGTACATGAACTTCCTGTTATAATTATAGTCACAAAACAGTATTTATTATCTTGATGTATTATTGTACAAATGTACAAAGTAAATTTATATACTATTTCCTAATCAAAATACATTAGACAATGTACATTGATGAGAGTTTATTGTTTGATAAGAAATATTAAATTAGAATAGTTCATTGTCTATGATGCCATGACAAACAATCAAGTGAATAAGAGGGAAAAGCCTCCCTCATGTTGGCAACTCTAGCATTGCTAATGTCCTCGAGCTATAGCAATTTCCTATCTATCATAGGTAAAAATATGTTTGTTTGCTATGGCAAAAACTATGAACAAAAGAAGACTCAAAAGTTCATGGAATTTTTTTTATCTTAATTAACTTATAGAATGTATATAAAAGAGTACTCGATGGGTATTTCAACCTCTGCCTTAAATCATAATTATCGTAAATACAAAGTTGATTAGTTGCCAAAATATAAGTCACAGTTTGTAAACAAAGAATATAGCAGAGAATTAGTAACCTAGTTTTCTTGTATTTAAGCATTATGTTAACATTAATATTAACCTTGTATGTTATCATTTAATATGAAATAACTATCTTAGAGTATACAAAATAAAATTCTGAATTATAAGTTCATATTATAAGTATATATACTCATATAAAGTAAATATATATACTCACAGGCAGTTTGGAAGAGTACATGTAAAACTGTAGATGTACTATCAAAGACAGCCATACATGCCCATTTAACAAAAATCTCCTTTAAATGTGTTCACTATGGCTGATCCTGCCTCTTTGTTTCCTTGATCAATAAAGAGACTTTTTTTGTTTGGAAATCATTTAAGCTATATAAATTTAAACTACATTTCACTACATGTTATCAGTTGCAACTTGTATGGACTGTGGCTTGAACAGAGATCGCTTGAATGTTTCTTCTTAGGAATCGGTGACTGGGTAATGGCAGGTAACCTGCTCTAAAATGTCCTTTTAATATTGCCAAATGTTTCATTCCCTTATTTTAATAAGTATACAGATTGTTTGAAAGCATGTTAAAAAAAAAAAAAACAATATAAAAGAATCCATTAACACCATATAGCAAAATATATTTTGTATTTTTAACTTTACCATGCATTATTTTCACCCATTCTTGATCGATTATGCTGATTCTTTTTGCAAACAATAAGATTTGCTGTATTAATATCTATTAACAATTAATATATATAATCTATTAATCTTTTAACAGAAAATAGAATTTCTTATAGAAAAATATATCACAAGTCTTTTTTTGTTTGCAAATAACTTGAGACCGATTCTATATAGAATATTTTTATCGCATAAATTATAAAATCAGAGCAAATTCAATAATGTTTCTTGTATTCGATTTTCAACATTTTTTTTTTATGTAAATAAGTATCAGTTCATTTTTTTAAATGAGTTTATTTACAATGTATCCTGGTCACTCAAAGTTGCAGGTAAAAATTAATAGTCTATAAAAACATTACAGAACTAAGACCTTTCGAGAATAAACAAAAAATCCTTTGTTAATTTATACTCGAGTGCTATTTGTGGACAAAATCGGACAAAAATAGGGGTAGACTTGATAACTGCATGAAAAAAATAACCTTAGTATAAGAAACCATGGTTGTACCTGTTGGATACCTAAATAGATCTTTTTTCAAGCTGCAGTCCGTGCTAGTTGCAACTGACATGTGGTCAACTGTAGCAAAGTTTTAAAGTCATAAAGCTTAATGACTTTCAAACAAAAAAATCTTACCCTATTAGTTAAGGCAGTGTTTTTCAAAGTGTTGGTCGCGGACCCTAGGTAATTCCCAAGCCTCTACAATGGGGTTTTGGAAGAACGCGAAGCCATAAAAAAAAAAACAACAATTATGCAAAGTAATCAATGTCTATTTTAGGTATTTTATTATGTATTATTTGTACATTGTATTATAAATAACAATGTATAGATTTACAGATGTAGTGTAGGGGATCGCAAAAATTTTTTACATACTAGGGGGGGTCACGCCATAAAAAGCTACTTGGAAATTAATTTGAATTAGGCCTATCATTGTCATTACCGTACATTCTTTATGATTGCTTTTGTATATACGTGTCTAATGTATGTCATGATGAATGTTCAACAGTAATGAGGTAAATATTCCAAAGAAACGGAAATGACAGATAATACAGGCAAACATACATATTAGAACAGGAAATATGACTATATCCAAATTGTAATTCAGATATAGGTAATCTGTACCGACGTAATAATATCAAGATAAATGTTTCGAGTTTTGCTGTGTATATACACTAGTGCATTGTTTCTACGTCTATCTGCATTTTAAATACTACGTTTATACGTGGGACAATTACTTAAGTTAGACGTTTAGCCGTTAAATCGTCAAGAAGTAACAAACAAACTCACTTTCACATTTATAATATTAATACACTCGACTCGTGTTCATATGCATCACGTGTATATTTGCGTACATTTAATTATGTAAATCCTTGCAACATGTCGTCACTTGTCATACAATGTTTTTCAATAATAATTAATTACGTCAAGATCAGAGCGTCATGAGTCAGCACTGCTTCGATAAAATGTTTTTTCTTTTTTCCATATTGCAGACAATTTATTCTCTGTTAGCCTCAATTCCCTTATTACTCATTGTGTAGATATTCTATTGTCATAAGTGTGAATCCCTAAGTTAGATAACTTTTTATCTTTCCCTGCAAAATATTACACTTTATTATTCATATAAAAACCTTTTTCAAATCTATTTTAACTATTACAGTGTTTTGTCTTTTTTTTTTTCAAATTGGAAATTTATTTGTTTTACACTTTATTGCAACAAGTAAAAAAATAATAAATAGAGTACTTAAATATAAATGAGAAGTGATACAAAAGGCGGCCTTATCGATATATATAATATAAGCGAGATTGCTTGATTTCCAGACGACCTTTGGGTAGAGGACATTGAGAAAAAGACAAAAGGTGGCGTTCTATTATATATATATATATATATACTATCATATACAAACATTTAAAGTAAAAAATCTCAAATATATACATAAACATACACATATTTCATTTAGTGTAAAAGTAAAAGACAAAACCCTTGAATGTCAAAAATAGGTTTATGGGAGATTGTCATTGTTGTAAAATCTTTATTGTGCATAATTTATATTAGACACATAAAAAAGCTTTAATATACAATGGTGGGCTTATCCCATAGAGGGATCTTTTACAGTCAACCTTTTAGAAGCTGAAAGAAAACTATAGAATGTCCGAGGTTACTGTGCAGCTAAAGAGATTTGTTTTTATGTATATGAGGGTAAGACAATAACGGACGAACTATGTATTCAGTTATATTGTACTCAAATTATATGTAATAATGTATCAATTAAAAGTAAAACTAAAAACGCAGGAAGAATTTATTTTCCGGAAGTCTATATCACTGGTTATTTGATTAGAATTATTTTGTTTAATTCCGTTACCATTAGTATGTGTGATTGCATAACACAACAAATAATAATATAACACCTATTTCAGTGAAATGTCATGTCCTTTTCTAACGCGCTAATTTTCTAGTTTGAAACAAAGTGACAAAACTATTACTAGCTAAAATAGATTTGTAGGAAGTTTTAGTTTTCATTAATAAGGTGGTCACTATTTAAGTTAGAGAATGACATTGGCTATTTTTTTTTATCTTGATCAAATAATACTATCTAGTGGCACAGACAAAGTTGCATATATAATCATCGATATAAACAAAAATGATGGTGTCAATTATCACCATTTTTAATAGAAACATCCGTTTATACAGCTCCATTAATATCATGGTCAAAGTCGCAGGTATGAACTAGTAAAAATATAAATTGTTTTATAATTTCCAGGACTCGTTCAGCAACGTGAAGCAGTGGCTGGAGGAGATCGACCGCTACGCGTGCGATAACGTGAACAAGTTGCTCGTTGGCAACAAGTGCGACCTCACCACCAAGAAAGTGGTCGACTACACAACGGCTAACGTAAGCATGCACCGTCCATTACGAGAACGCAATATAGCATCGCGTTTTTTTTTTTATACAACTTAGAATGGCAAACAAGCTGACGGCCCACCCGATGGAAAGTGATAACCGTCGCCTATAGACATGAGCAGCACCATGGACATAACGGAGTATACTGTTTTGCCCATGATACCCCCCATGCGTATGCCATTCCTGAGGACTCAGGTGTTATTCCTCTGTATCCAGTAAATTGACTGCCATATCCCACCCTTCAAACCGAAACACAGCTATGCAAACAAAATGCTCTACGGTTGAAATACGAATGGGACAGAGGTACCCAAGCAATCGACTTTTGTACAAAGTCTCCCTCTGGCGTGAGAGGCTAATATGGGCGTCACAGTGTATGAGTATGCCATATATTCTTAATCATTATCATAACAGCCTTTAACAGAGACCACTGCTGAACATAAAAACGTAACTCTCCTCTTTTGGGGTTTCGCCAGTAATAGCCACGCTTGGCAGGCATATTGGCAACCGCAGTTAAGCTTTGTAGATGTTTTAAGAGGGATGCTGCTGCTTATCCCTCGACCTCCCTTATTCACCTCTTACTACACCCACGGGAAAGGAAGGGGTGGTTATTCTGTAAATAAATATGTGAAAGACGAGCCCGGTATGTGCAAAAAGCAGCCAGCTTTCTAACATACTGTTACCTAAATATAAAACTGCATTGTAAATTAATAATAATTAAATAATTATCTTTTATTAAGTGTTTTAGTATTGAAATTTAATATTTTTCTTCAGAAAATATATTGTGCCATCTGTAATAATATGACATGTCCAATTTTTAATACTTATGAGAGGATATAAATTGTGTGTTTTAGTGATGTTCAAAATTAACCTTTTTATATATTGACAATTGTAGTTTTTTTTATAAAAAACTACCGGCTCGAAGGACCACTAAATTATGTTTGTAAAATATGCTGGTTCTTGTTTTGTATATATCATTTATTAATTATATTAGTTGTAAAATAAAATTGTCGTCTGTTGACTTGATGTATAGTATATATTTTGTTCTTTTTCAATTGTTTATAAATATTATTTTTTATAAAAAAACTATAATTATCAAAATATATAAAAAGGTTAATTTCGAACAAGTGATGTAATGCTGGCAGTTTGATTGTGTATTTAATAATACGGTAGATACTCCATGACATTTATTTTTTAAATAGATGATAATGAAATGGTAACCCCACTGTCGGTATACGTTGGTGGGACATCAGTGAGGGTTGATAGGTGCGAATGGAAGCAGATCAGTTAGCCCGTCGTGACGAATTCAACAAGAAATAACCACGATAGTTTCCAGGGGGAACCGTGTGAAGGTTGAGTTGATAGGGCATATTTCTAGCAATGGGGCTATTGGACCCCCGTTACTAAGAATCCCTTTCCCCTCACTCAATAGCATTACAACGCACAACTTATAGGGGAGGAAAGGGATTGTTAATAATGGGGTCTAATTGACCTATGGCTAGCAATACACCCTATCAGGTCGACCTCTATGCGGTTCCCGCTGGAAACCGTCGTGGTTAATTCTAGTGGAATTCGTCACGATGGGCTAACTAATCTGCTTTTTCATCCTCACCTGTCATCCCTCACTGGTACCCCGCCAGCGTATTCCGATAGCGCAGGCAGGGTGACCATTCCATTATCACCGATTAAAAAAAACGCATAGCTTATAATGTCGGGTCTAGAAGTAAAGCAACAAAATTAATTAAAATTGCAGCAATATGCCGAGCAGCTGGGCATACCGTTCCTGGAGACGTCGGCGAAGAACTCGACGAACGTGGAGCAGGCGTTCATGACGATGGCGGCGGAGATCAAGGCGCGCGTGGGCCCGCCGTCGGCCGGCGCCGCGCCCGCCGGCGCCTCCGTGCGGATCGACCCCGGCCGCCCCATCGACACCGGCAAGTCCTCGTGCTGCTGAACTGCTCGCCGCGCCGCGCCGCGTCACGGTACGTACACTGATACACGCTCATCGACCGGGGGGAGGGGATTGCTGGTATTGGGGACTGTCAGCCCCATTGCTAGCAATATACCCTGTCAGATCAACCTCCCCGCGGTACCATTTATTACCAGATCTAATACCAGAGGGAGACTTTGTACAAAAGTCGATTGCTTGGGTACCTCTGTCCTATTCGTGTTTCAACCGTGAAGCAGTTGTGTTTACACGGCTGTGTTTCGGTTTGAAGGGTGGGATATGGCGTGAATTTACAGGGTACAGAGGAATAACACCTGAGTCCTCAGAAATGGCAACGCATAGTGGGTATCATGGGCGAAACAGTATACTCTATTATGTCCATGGTACTGCTCATGTCTATAGGCGACGGTTACCACTTTCCAACAGGTGGGCCGTCAGCTTATTTGCCATTCTAAGTTGTATAAAAAAAAAATACCACCTCCTCATATTTATCCTGCTGAATTCTAAGTATATTTATTACGATAGGCAAAATGACATGCCTTTTCATTCTCCCCTATCATCTCTCACTGGTGTCCAGCGTATACCATTAACGCAAGCGAGTTTACCGTTCCATCTATTAAAAAAACCAGAGAAATGATAGGTGAGAATGATAAGACAGGTCAGATAACGTAATGAATACATCTGAAATTCAGCACGATGGTTTCCAGGAGGAACCATGGGCAGGTCGGTCTGTCAGGGTATATGGCTAGCAATCGGACTGGTAGTCTGCATAACTAACAATCCCTGCCTCCTCAACAAGGGGTGCTATTTGAGAATGAATTCAAGTTGTGACTAATTCACCAGGATTAAACACAATGGCTAGCAACTTCTTACGTGAAAGTTGCTACCTGATGTAATAGTAGCAATAAAGCTACTATTTCCCATTTCCAACAATGTTACTTTTTTTTAATATAAATACTTTAAAACTAGACACTTCCCGAATATTTTTTTTTTCTATATTATACATATATATGCAATTGTATTGTTTTTTAATATATACTTACTATTTACACGAATAATTACAGGCCGGCGGCATCACGCAAGCGAGGTGGGAATCCGCCGCGCCCTCAACAAAAACGCAATTACCACAAAATGTTTCAAAATGCATCTTTATGATTATAAAAAGTAAATAGTACGGACGGGGCCGACGCCTCGTCCCATCGCTCGTAAGCTAACTTCTATTAAGTTGCTACAGTCCGTAAACTTTGTTGGATCGAGGTGAAAAAGATGGGTGTATGTTTATACATGTTTATATATAATGAATATCGTAGGTTAATTTTGTGCTGTTTCTATAAAGCGTTAGCAAGTTCGACCTTATGGGCAGCATAGTTAATTGTATGAGAGGTAAATTCACACGTGTTTTGTATCGTATAGCGACTCTGGGACGAGCCTTGTAATCGTACTCGTTGGAGTTCTTATAGCTAACTATAGTTGAAACGCTCGCACACTACAATGTACTGAATTATATATTTATATATATATCGGATTTTATACTCTGTGTACGTAATTAAATTTGTTTTAAGGCCCTCTTTCTCGTCGTAACGACGGAATCTGATTTATCACTAAGACATTACAAAAACTTTAATAGTAATGCTAAAGTTGTATGCAGTGTATTGTATAGTATGTATAGAACATTCTAACACTCAGTGGTCATAAAAGTCGTAAGGAACCAATTTTTTTTTTTTTTAATAAAAAACCATATTTCCGTACACTGTGCATATAATTTTATCATAACTACTCAATAAATTTTGTGATGTCTATCATAAATTTAGAGTAATGAAAAATAATTGATAGGTGAATAATACAACGTCGTAAATTATAATAAGGGCCTCTTAACGTTAGAATATTAAGTAACGTAATAATAATTGTTATAGAAATTTAATAAATGTATAATTTTACGCACACAGAGTATAATATAGCGAATGACTCTCAATGAAATGCTTGTGACGCTGTGAGATTATAAACAATGCACTATAGAAATACTGCGACGCGTTCTACTGGCACGTTGGACCTAAGTAGAGTAAACTTTACAACCAGTGTTCTATCTAGAAGGTGAAAACCGCTGTCTATTAGGATTTATGGGACTAGTAACATAAAATACATAACTGACTTCAAAATAACACCTAATTCAGTAAAATATACAGGATTGTGAGTCTTTAATTTCCCTCCAAAAAGGTTTCTAATGTCTTTTCTTACTTATATTGATACCATTTTTGGTATACTAATACATTTCGGTCCGATATTGTATATGATCTAGAAATTGCATATATCTCTGAAATGATGGTACCACAGTACTGTATTTAATAAATTTATATTTCTCGATGGCTACCATTTTCTTTCTACGTAATTTGGAATGGAAATTTGATGGACTATCTGTTAAAATGTGGTTACCGTCGCCTATGGACTTGAACAGCATTATGCCCATTATATCTCTGTTGTGTTACTATTTCTAAAGGCTGTATTTGGCGCCCTTACTATGTAATTTCATTGCCATATTCCAATTTCAAACCGATACATAATTAGCACAGCTGCTTGATGGCAGAATAACGTATCAGGACATAGGTTTTAGTACAATTTTTTTTTGTAATATTTTCTAGATTGATTGCTGGCTGAAGCTTATACTCTATCTATAGGTACTCTGTGATACAGATATAGAGTAGTGTGCCAACGTTCACATTAATATAGAATTTACCGTTCTCAAAGATATCCGTTCCATCTCGTAGGCTATTATTTTATTCCAGCTTGTGTTATTTTTATCACTTGAGGTACTAATTTCAAACTATGCACTGGGTGTTACATTACTCTATACATAATATATATTATAATAATTATTAACGTGAAGCGTACTGCGTACTGGGGTTATGCTGTGTTGAAGATTTTGTGTTAGAACTCGCCAATTAGAGACTCCGGTCGTAGTTTTTAACACAAAATTGTAGATATAGCAAATGGGCCTTAGACAATTTAGACAGATATTATTATATTAACTTATGTAGCCAACGATTAAAAGAAAGCGGGATCATAATATTAATTAAGGGCATGTTCACACCTAACGTATAGTCGGCCGCCGACTAAGTGAAATTTTATCGATTTATTCGTAGTCACCGACTCTCCGGCAGATTATTTGTGACCCTATCACAGTGGGACGGTCAATGAGCCTGCTCATAGTCGACGGCTAACAATATGTTTGGTGTGAACGCGACCTAAAAATATGTTCATATATATAATAATATATCACAGCAATTATGTGATAATTTTAATTTTTAACAGTGGTACAATATTATAAGTATCGGACACATTTATTTCATTATATTTTCTTCAACTTAAGTATTAAAAATGTAAGTTATCCAGATATTTCTCGGTATTTGTAATATTTTACCACGACCATTACTTTTAAACTGTCGAAATTATAACGTATGTATGTCGTTATTTTTATACTATTACGTCAGAGTTAAGTTTACATAAATCAATTCCGCTAACCCACTGTAATTCTGTATTGAGGGTTTCTTAGAAATTAAAACAGTATGCTATACAAAGATGTTTTATTTCAAGCCTTATCATTGTTACAATTTATATAAATACTATAAGTGTATATACCCGGCTAGAAGGACCAATTGTTTAGGCCTTTACTAATAAAGGAAGATGGTTTAATGATAAAACAGTGGACTGTAAAACTGTTATAATTCTCATTGTAGTTAATTGAACATTAAACAATATAAAATAAAGGCACGCGTAAGATATAGTCGGTGGCGTCACATGAAATGGCGAACAGGTGGTCTACCATGAAATGAACTTCCGAATTTTCGGGCTCAATTTCGTGTTTTTGTTCGTACCGAAACTCGTTCGTCCCCGAAATTTCGGAAATCATTTCATGGTAGGCCTACAGAGTCGACTTAAGTCGAAACCGCCCGACAGTTCTCAGTGTTGCCGTTCGATGAAGCTCAAACAATAATATTATAATTACATCTTTAGTACAATATTTAATTAATGTGAAAATATGTTTCTTTTTCGTTATGAAATTTAGCAGGTTATAGAGAAGTATAAAAAAATGTGACTTAATATATCCAGTTACTCTCACAACAATGTCTCTGACTACCACATCTAGGTCGGAGCAAATTTTTTATCAAATTAATAAGTTTTTTGTGATTTAATAATTTTATTAATATTATAAACTTGTTATTAGATCAGCAACAACATCTCATCATATATTCATAGTCGTGACAGAGTCCGTGCAGATTTAGTGGGCATTGTAGAAATTCTGGACACATCACCGGCAATTTGTCTGCAAATATAAATATAAACATAATTAAAGTATTTAAGATTGTTTATTAAGGCGGTAGAGGTGTGTCTAAAAAAATAACATGTCTATATGTAGTAAAATTCAAATCATATTTATTGTTGAAGTTAAGGTTTCATATTGATGTTAAGCTTGAAGTTCCCCTTCCTTTCCCATGGGTGTCGTAAGAGGCAACTAAGGGAACTTGGATTTAGACTTGGAAATATGGGCAGGGCATCCCTTTCTAAACATCACCAAAATCCTAACTGCGGTTGTCAACCCACTTGCCATGCGTGGCAATTACTAACGACATCCCCTCTATGGGTAGTCCCCAGAGGGAAGCCTATGTTCAGCAGTGAACAATTAACAGCTGATATGATGTCGATTATATTTCCAAAAGACCTAACAACAAAAGAAATTAACAACAGTCATGCTGGCATGGAAAAGATACTGGTCTCTTAAGGAGGTAATGAAAAACCCTCTCATACCACTGAAAGCGAAGAGCAAAATATTTAATTCTTGTATTCTGCCTGTTATGACATATGGATGCCAAACCTGGAGGTTAACTAATCATAACATACATAAATTAGAAATTTGCCAACACAGTATGGAACGAAGTATACTGAACGTCAAATTAAAAGATAAAGTAAAACTGGACACTGGAATCACGGATGTTACTTACTGTATCAAGAAACTAAAATGGAGTTGGGCAGGACATTTGGTTAGAATAAATAAAGAAAAATGATCTAAGGATGTTACAGAGTGGTGTCAGAGACGATATAAGAGAAAAAAAGGGAGACAGCGTCGTAGATGGAAAGACGATATCAAAAAAATAGCGGGACACACCTGGAAAAGATAAGCGCAGAATCGCATTCAGTGGCGAACTCTAGGGGAGGCCTATGCTGGACAGCAAGACAATCTTCACGTACCGGTGTCAAACAATTAAATTATTATAACTATATTGTAAGATTGTTAATAAAGGCTATTATTATTATTATTATGATGTCGAAAGATTGAAGTCGATTTAGACGTCGACCGGACAGTAGATAGGTATGTTACTAAAATAAATTCGTTCCTCCGATTTGAGTTAGTAACCTACTGGCACGAATACGTGTTCGGTACTGTATGACAGGCAAAAATATAGGATCACTTTTGAGATTATTTATCGTCTCTGTAAAATAGATTTGAAACTTACCTAAAGTATAAGCACATCCACAGCAGTACCCGTGTATGATGGCTTCGTCGTCCTCACAGCTTCTCGGGGGGCAGCCGTTACACCACATGCCCACTCCTAGCCACGGCAGATTCCCTGTTTATTAACGTTTTTAGAAAAAATTTAATAAAGTGACTTCGCCCGTCTCAACGCTATATTAACAGTTCTTAATGGATGAAGATAGAATGGTTCACCCGCTTATCCTATAATTGATGGGGTACAAATGATGGATGACAGGTAAAAAGAAAGTCAGGCCCCTCAAATTAACTACGATGGTTTCCTAGGGAAACTGCGTGGAGGTCGACATAACAGGCACAATTTTAAATCGATGTTTATTTTGTCAGATTTTCAACATATGATGGTAATCAGCTTGTACCTATGAATTTGTATAAAATATAAATTTTATCGTATTATAATTTATTAAAAAATATATATTTATATATTTTTATAAACTGTACTTACAAATACGTCATACAAATCTAATTTGTATATATGTATGTATAAACAATATTTTTCATAATTAATATAAAAGCAAATTAATATTATTGTTATATTTATTTTAATTTCAATTACGCCAACGTAGTCGTGAACATAGCTAGAGTTGTACCTTACTATAATATTAGCCATTTACTATAATTACCCGCATGAATTATGATAAAACGTATCCCATGTGTCATACAAATACATGGTCCATCTTTGCACCAAATTACATTCAAATCCGTGCAGCCGTTAAGGCGTGATTTAGTAATAAACACCTAACTGTCACATTTATAATAAATATTAGTAGAATATATTAAATAAACATAAAAATTACTCACAACGGGTCGCTTTCTTAACACCATTTAATTCTGTGGACAATGGTCTCAAAAACAAAGCTGTAGTGGACTGATTTAAAACCATAATAAAAACTAACAGTAATGAACTAACGCTAAATGTTTTCATGGTGAACATTTTATCAAATGGCTCGTTGTCTAACTGTGCAGTGATATTTATTATAGGCCAGCTCGTCACCTCTGACTAAACATAAAACAATTTTAACTAATTGAACATAGGTCAGTGCCATTAGATAATTTTATTCTACATTAAAGTGAGATAGGTATGGGATGATAATGGAATGGCTAACACGCCATGAAAGCTCGTCAGTTAGCCCACAATGATGAATTCAACAGTAATTTAATCGCGATGATTTCCGAAGGGAACCGCGTGGAGATCCACCTGATAGAGTACATTGCTTTTGACGACGTGTTAGAAAATTTCAATATAAATGTCATTGTTAATATTTTTTATGTTCTATTTCTTAAGAAACAGTATAAACATTAAAAAAAAATGAAATTTCAATAAATTTACAGAGTATAGAGGAATAATACCTGAGTCTTCAGGAATGCCAACCCATGGGCGAAACAGTGTACTCTGTTATGTCCATGGTACTGCTCATATCTATAACCGACGATTACCACTTTTCATTAGGGGGGCCATTCCATTATTCCATTAAATAATATTAAAGAAAAGGATATAATATTTATATACCTCACACATACAGCAGGACTACGTATTATTCGTTATATGAACTATGTGGCCGTCCCATGACAGAAATGGATCCCTCTATCTCCAACATCCTGTCAGTGGGGTGAAGGGATTGTCAGTAATGGGAATTAGCAATCCTATTACTAACTTTATATCCTTTCAGTTATATCTCCTCGCGGTTCCCACTGGAAACCACTGTAATTTGTTCATTGTTAAATTTGTCTGGGCTGACCTACTCTATCTTCATTTATCATCCTTCACTGATGCGCAGGTGCGGTTACCATTCCATTATTATCCATTAAGAAAGAACATTCTATCGGCTTACAAAAATCAGTTTATTATTCAGTAAATTCCAGTATATATGGGCTATATTAGTAATCGTAACAATTTTGCATCACTCGTCATATGTGTAGAGGTGTTGCTCTAAATAGCTCAAACATATACGTAATCCATATGTGATCAGAAAAATTAAGAGCAATCATGATTAGTAAGTTCCCTATTATTATTTTATGAATTATGTGGGCCAATCCCGGCGGCACTGCAATGCCGGGCCGACCCGTGACGGGAGTGGAGCGAGCCCCGAACATCCCGTCGGTTTACAAAAATCAGTTTAATATACTGGTCCCTCAGTGAGGGAACTTTCAGATATTAAGCTGATAAGAACAGATACTACACTTTGATCTTAGCCAAAAGGCCGAGAAGCGATAACGGAACATTACCACTGCGCTGAGGTCATCAAAACTGAGATAACTTTAATATCGCGTTGTAGAAACCACGCGTTTTTATATAGCGACATCTATATATAAAGTAACGAAATAGAAATAGCACAATAGAAACATTCGTTTCAAAACTTAACACTAATAATAGTGACCTATATTATTTTACAAAGTGTAGGAATATAATTTAATAGCAATACTTATTAATACATCAAACGAATAAGCTCCAAACGTGATCCACTGTAATCATTTGTCTTTTTTTTGTAACAAATACTTATTACAAACTAATACATTAATAATAAATTTTAATTAATAATCATCAATTCTTAATATAAATTCATTAAATCAGTTAATTAGATTTAATATTTTACTATTCACAACAAAATACCTATAAAATAAAATGTTTTCACTATTTTTTGTAATCAATAAATATTATAAGTACTACACCATAGCAGCATAGTAATTAGTATTGTATAACTAAATACACAGATGTCACTAGTGTACTACCGGTATGATTGAGCGACATGTTTAAAAAGTATATTTGGTTGAACAGAATTTTCACATTGGTACATTATAAGAAATAAAGTAAAAACAATATAAATTTTATATAACATTTATTATTATATTAATACATCGAGTATACTAAGTAAATAATGTAAAAACATATTCATATAACATTAATATTAACACATCAAATATTTGGCACAATTACGATTACCACTGAATTAATAATTTATTTTTTTTAAAAAGCCTAAAATAAATTTTTACCATTAATTAAAAAAAAATCAAGCGTTTATAACGACTCAATAGAGATCAAATTATATCACAGAACAAATATACAATATGCGTTAATTAAAGATAATTAAATAAATAAATACAGACTGTTACAATATTAAGTATACAGGTACGGATACGTCTATTGTCAAATATTAAAACATATTCAACTTGTTGCATACACAAAGTGTTCACTGTGCAGGACAGGATATGACACTGCGTAGAAAAAAATCCTATGATGTGTAGTATACCTACATTGTAAATAATTATTACGTATATAATAAATAAATTCTTACACTTACAATCTTCTGCGCCTGTATATTTAATTCAACAATATATTGATCGCCAAATGTGATTTGTTCAAAGATTTACGTTAAAATTGTCTACGTTATAAAGTTTCGATCTGATATGAGGGTCTACCATGAAACGTTTTCCGAAAAGGCTTTCTTAAAGTCGTTGTTGTAACCTAAGATAGAGCACACTCTCACACCCATGGCTGTACACGATTATGATCTATGCCTCTATATTGTATTAAAGTGTATTTTTTTTTCTCTCTCTGTTCGCTCCGCATTGTTGAACGTTCCACATGTACTGTATTAAAATAAATTATTCAATAAGGAAAAAGTTGTTTGCTAAAAGTCTTCCTGTATTGTAATATTACATCAGTCGTATATGTATGTAATCACAAACATGTTTCTGTGTACAGCTCGAAAGCTCTGCTTGAATCCTTGATTGGATATTAGACAATTCTGGAAAGGAGATTATCTATCCCCCCCCCCCCCAACTACATATGCCTGTGGCTAGCGGAGCATTAACGTAAATCTTTGTACAAAATATAAAATAGTGGAACTTACACTAGCTACTCTATAAACGAGTATTCATGTGACTAGAAAAATTCGCAAAGCAACTGTATAAAATACCTAATGTCAGTTATATTTAACCCTTCTTAAACAAATTGGTGGAAATTTCCATCATAACATTATATATAAAAGAACAAGTTCACTTTAAGTGAATCGTGTCTGGATACCTTTTTAATGTCCATTGCAGAAAAAAAAAACATAGCTGTCAAATTTATTTTTTTAACCATTTTTCTTTTAATTTTGAACATGAAATATATCACGTAAAATTTATTTCACCAATAAAAAAAAACATGCAAAGAAGGGTTAAAAATAATCATTGCATAAGCAATACGCAAGTAAATTGATTAAATTATAATATTCAAATCAGATAAATATATTATTATTTATGATGTCATTGGCGTATTTTAGAGTTTCCAGAGGGGCCTGGCCCCTTAAAAAAGCATATTATGTACTCTCAAACATGTCTTTGCTCATATTTCTGCTTGCATCCTGAGGCGGGCATCAGTTAATTCTGAAGTGACCATAACCCCTCCAACTTAAATACGCCTATGATCTATATCATAATAAGTACCAAGTGTTTTTATTAAAAATGTTTGTATAAAATATTTGGCACTGTCATACTTATTTTACGATGTGTCCTTATATTTTATTTCACATACACACTACATTCGTTTGTTATTTCTAAATTAATCTCAATTTCATACGTATAAATATGGAATAAGAGTCGCTTTATGCGAATCATAATACATTTCGAACGAAACACAAATTTGATTACATAGTACATACTAATTAAAAATATTATATATGTTAATATATCATTCCTTTGAACTTTTATGGTAAGAATTATTACAAATACGAAATTGAATTTGAAAAATCAATATTTGATTTCATAGTAGATCCCCTACTTTTATTCTCACACATCATCCCCCACTAGTGCCTCGGCAGCGTATACCAATAGCACAGGCGAAGTTACCATTCAATTACACACAAAAAAAGAAACTACTGCGAGATGTCTATTCAAATCAGTGAATTATATAAAATGAATCGTATTACATTTCGCATAAAATTGTTTTTAAACTCTCCCCAAGATTACCTGAAAGCCTTGCTTGTATAAAGTTTATGCAAGTACAGCGTCTAAAATTGAAAGATTAAAAACTCTCTTGGGCACTTTATGTCGCGCTTCGAAGGTAACACAGCCATGACCAGATAACATTAGGGGCCTTACCTACAATATAACGTACAAAAACACACAAAAACTATTTTAAAATAGCATTAAAGTAAAAAATTGGAACCTTGCGTTCTGTTTGAAAATGTGACTATGTTATATAATTCGGAAGGAAAATATATTTTTCAATATATATTTATTACTACAAAGAAGTGACAAAAAATATTAGCCGTTTTGCCAATTAGACTCTAGTTATTGAAATTTTAATAGACATTACGCAAGTTACAAAAAAAAGCAAGGCTTTCTGAATACAATATATTTATATTATTATTGGTACTTGCTTACATTGTAGTTTCCTTACCACTTTTATCATACGTGCATTACATACCCTAACATCAAAATATTTATCAATACAGTGAGCTGCGGTTTGCACTATATTTAAAATTTATCACAATACATATTGTTTCAAGGTTCCGTAGCAATACTCATATTACCTCAATGTCCTGTCAAAGTAATTTGCTTGAAGTCAACCATAATTTGCAGCTTATCTTTGATACATTTATAGTTTGTAATCACTACAAAATCAGTGGTCTCTAAAACTCAAGCTTGTTTTTATTCAATGCAACTGTAATTATGAACAATGACCAGTTTGTGCATTTCAGAGACTAACTATAAAAAGGATATTTTCCACAAGTCTCTCGGGGCGGAAGATCGACAACTGAGCATCGACGATTTTTGTCGCCGATCCTCCGCCGCTGATTTGCCGTTGTCCTTTGGATTACAACAATGCATAATTATCGAGATTTTCCTCACAACAGTAAAACATTAGCCCACTTTTACTGCACAGATCAGGCAAATTAGTTATGTTAAAAGTTTATTATTAGAATAGCCACGGAACCCTTTATAACGCGTGATTCGATACGTACTTGACAGTTGTATATAATACATTATTATTGTGAGTGTGTATTGTATAACAAATCTACTAACATCTTTCATTACCTTAATATTCTTAAATAATTTTGTACATACAGTTTTAACATTCAAAATGTTAACAGATGAAACCTTATAAGTTACAAATTACACATACTAATTTAACTTCGAAATAAGCCCTACCTGTTCACTTCTAAACATAGACCTCCCCTAGAAACTGCCATAAGAAACGATCCTGAGTCACCTGCTTTCACTGACTCCTTGCCATGCATTGGAGCTCGTTGCTCCATTTATTAAGGAGGGGCGTCCTACACTGCATTTACCTATATGAGATCGCCACTAAGAACCTTTCTTCCTAATCGATTCTCGGTACTTCATACTATAACGGAGAATATAACAAAGTATTTGTAACTATTTTACTTGTCTTTATTCCCTTCATTTATTATTGTAGAAATTAAATTCCCTTTTATTTGTAGATAGATTTTTATAAACCTCTTTGAATTATTATATTTGTATAAGCAAAGAATAATTGTATATTTTCCCACAATAATTAAGAGATGTCGTTACAAAATTGTTCAAAAGCATTTATGCCTGCTAATAACATACTTACCAACTGTACTGGATTGACTGGAAGAGATCTCTGTCAAATATAAGTCCACCCTTGCTTACAATATTTATAAATGCATTATGTAATTTACAAGTGCAATAAAGAATATATACCTATATAAAAATTTTAATAGTACAATCGTTTGGTCTATCTTTCAATATGAATAAACTAATTTCATGATTTATCATAAATTAAAAACATATGAAACATATAAGCCATTTAAATTATGATACATATGTTATCATAATAGCATACAATAATTAGTAAATAATATATATGTATATCTATACACATTAGACGTAAATGTACCATGTAGAATCTTCATGCTACGCCTCTTAATATATTTTGCATTGCAGTAAAAATTTCGAGAAAACTCACTCAGTACACGCTTACGTCATAAGAAAAACTTAAAATTTATAGTACATTACTGCAGCGGCTAGAAACAGAGGCATTGATGGACGAAAGTGCAAATGAGGGCCGAGGTGTAGCCGAAGCACACACACGTGAGTCCATCAATGCCTAGTTGTGGCCAAGGCTTGTAAAGTACTTTTCTCAAACAATACGCGGAAATCAAAAACACAATTTTACTTTTTAAGTTCAATGACGAATAACGAACAATAATAATTTTTCACGCGCCATAATGTTTCTTTGTTTTTTTTTTTCAATAAACAGCTTTCTATTTGCAAGCCAATTCGAAATTTAAATAAAACCTTTTATTAGTTACCTCCTTGGTAGCCATGTTCCGAAGTAAAAGGTCGTTCCATTTTTAAATTACAGGACAGATATGAGTTTATATAATAATTTTTTAACCCAAGCGGTTTTGGCTGTGCGTTGAATGATCAGTCAGTTATAAAAACTTTTGTTTTTTATATGTACAATAGATAAATGAGTTCCATTTTCTTTTAATGGCAGTCAAGCTGACGGCCCACCTGATGGAAAGTGGTAACCGTCGCCTATAGACATGAGCAGTACCATGGACATAACAGAGTAAACTGTGTTGCCCATGATACCCCCCATGCGTTGCCATTCTTGAGAACTAAGATTAATTGATTTTTTATTGTGATGGGCTGAAATATTTATCAATAATTTATACAGAAGCCCTCTCGATGAGGTCGGGTGTAAGTGAGGCGCGGGATAGTAGGCGATGGGGCCGCACTGGCGCCGCCAGCAACGCGCCGCCTTCACATTGCTTGTTACCGAGGCAATTGCAGGAACACACCTGGAACCAATTCGTCAATATATTTAGGACATGTGAATAACCCCACCACAAATTTCTACTACTGCGACTCCTTTATGTAAAGTTAGTTTACATTGGTATGAATATAAATCTATCTATATTGTCTAAATTGCAAACATATTATATGAAGTAATAAAACTAAACACAATCAACAACCACAATCGCGCTCAGCAGGCCGAAGCACGCAGTCAGGCTCGTGCTCGTGTAACAGTCACTCATGACTAAGGATCACGAATTGTTTCCGAAACTAGTCAAGCTTTTTCTATCTAATTACACGTAAGTTAAACCGGTAGTTATAACATTAAAACAAAAAGTAATAATGTCAAGAAATTCAAAAATAGAAGTTACGAATGGAGTAAGTATTGTGAGAGGTGATATTCTAAAATATCTTTAAAGATTTAGGTTATGAGCCAGGTGTGATTCAAATGGGAATCGTAAAGGTTGATGAGAGTGATGTATTACTTACAGAGGCCTGATCGTCATGATCGCGACGCGCATCGAGCGGCAGTAGAGTCCGGGAGCCATCTTTCTCCTCGTCGCGCGCGTTCTCCTCGGCTTGCCTGAATATTGAAATGAGATTGACTGACAAACATCTTAGTGCAAATCCTTCCTTACTTCCTGTCCAATTTTATAATAATATTTATTTATTACTAACCCTCCAAATATAAATTAATAAAATGAAATAAACAATATTTTAAAATAATGGTGTATCTTGATAAAAGTTTGAGCTACGGTTAAAATATACATATTAATAATATAATGTACTCTGTATACCTTATCGTTTACTGACTGAGAACACTATTACGTGTTACCACCATATAAAATTATATTCTTATATGTATAATACTTATAATATACATTTTAAATTTGTGCCCATAAAGTTTTCTATGTAAAATCATTCTCTGGTGAATCATGAAAGGTTTAAAAATTCTCAATAATAAAAGATCTTTTTTTAGAGATAAATTCACTATTTTGTTTATATTATTTCTAATTGTATTCTATTATTGTATGTTTTAGTGGTTAAGACAAAGAATATGTTAATTATCAATCATTTATTTAGTAAAACATTTCTGCACTATCCCATATAGAAAATATAAAAATAATAAAATCATATTTAATTATTATTAGAAAGCTATTCATCCCTGGACGAGTAAGTAACAATTTCATATTTATAGTATACATAAGAGATCATGTTCATAATTCATAAGAGATCAAGAGTTGACGTTTTTTTAATATGGGTAGCCACTTAAATCTTAACATCTTGTACTTACATTGTCATGAACCGAAGAACAAGCAAGTTGATACTAGCGGCGACCACCGCCAGTCCGAATAGTATGAAAACGAGACTCAGAGCGACGTATCCAGGTTTACTAGTCAGCGCTTGATCATTCTGAAAATAATTTTAAATTTTTATAAAAGGAATACAAAATATAAGAACAAATTCGAAAAACAAAAAATCTTTGAATTTTTCTAAAGCAGACATATTGGATTGGTTTACATGTTTTATAATATTTTTGTAAAAAGAAATCTAAAGAAACTGATTAAATGAATTCAATCAAAATTCATTACTGAAAATGTAATTATGGAGGTGATGGGTGATCAGTTTCCACCCCAAAATTGGTGCCTAATGTGCCGGAAGTAGAGTTTTTAACTGTGGTAAAGGCATGGTAGAAAATACCTGTAAAGCAACGTAATCCCCAAATCCAATGGTTGTGAGTGTAACAAAGCAATAGTAAAAACTGTCGAAATAACTCCAGCCCTCGTAACGAGAAAACACAGCTGCACCTGTAACAATTTGCACAATTTGAACCTATGATAGTTATAATAAATATATACTAACTTTGATAACAAAATTGATCAATTTACTCATTTTTCTGAAGTTGGCTGTATACTGTCAATTTGTCTAGGAGATAAAATAGTAGTCTAGTAATAATGGTCAGATATGTTCACAAAATTTTACATAAAATTAGTAGCTGTTTAAGCGTAGCATTCTGCCTAGCAGTGTGAATGAAGGTGCACTCAGTTACTTTTGAGTTAAAAATAACATTTAAAATCACAATTTCATTTAATAAACTTTTTTTGTAAAAGGCTTAACCCACTGACCGCGTATTTTTTTCACAACAATAAAACACATTCCTTTGACAACAAATAGCAGTACGAGTTGTACTTGTACTGTTATTTGTATCTATTTGGCTAAATAGCCATCTAACGAGATTCTGAGAAACAATATCAATCTACGAAAACAAAAATGGCAGGATAACAACGTCAATAAACATAAAAAATGCTATCACGTCGAAATTGCGGGATGCCCAGTCAGAAGGTTTTTTTTGATGGGTGAGAGTGGTATGGTAACCCCGCTTGCGCTAACGGTCAGAAGGTTAATAGGCAATTTCCCAAAAAAAGTAGGATTGACTTGCTTAATGTATAAGAATGATTATATTTGAAAAAGAAATGTAATTATACCAGTAGTTATAATAATAGATGACAGCATCCCAGTGGCAAACATGAGGTTCATCTCGGTGGCTTCAGTGGTATCACAGCGGAGGTAACACTTAGCTCGTCGTATTACTACAGATGCAAACTTGTTCAATCGTTCACCGATGCTCTGGAACATCACTAGACCCAGGGGAATGCCCACCTGCAAGTTTTTTGTTCATTGGTTCTTTATTATTTATTGTTTTTTATATAGACACTATTCTGTACAATTTTTAAGTTTTCTATATATTCTTATACAAAACCTGTAGAGAATATTTTTTTTTTTTACTCTTTTCTAATTTAATCTTATGTATTTATTGTACTCAGCAATCTGAATATATATTTAAAATTATTATAGCTATTCTAGATTAATAAATCTAGATTGAACTTTAAAATTTTACTAAATAATAAAAAAATTAAGATTGTCCGTTTTAAAAAAAGTTAATTGAATATCAATGTTTTTCATTTAATAATCGTAATTAGTGGTTACGAATACCTCTTACAATAAATTTATATATACTTTTTAGCATGTAATATAAAATCATTAGATAATAATTTTATGAAATTAATTGCTATTTTAATATAAAAAATTGCAAAAATGAGTAGTTCTCAATTTAATTATATATTTATTTTATTTTGTATGGTATTTTGTTTAAACTTTACCACACTTAGCTTATCAATTAATTTTGTGTTATATTTACATATATTCACCAACTTTGAGCAAATTTTGATCATACTTTTTGCATTTAATATTTTTATTGTTGTTCTTATAATAATTAATAGTTTTTCATAGATAAATTTTATTAATTACAGAAACATACTCACCATTGCATAAGCCATGCAAAAAGCCTTCCCACCCACAGTGACAGGAGTGGAATGGCCATACCCGATCATAGCAAGGACAACAGTTGCGAAATAGAATGCTCCAGCAAATTTCCACTGAGGCCCAGCCTTATGAGGTTTGTTCTCTATTATAACTATTTCTATCATGTGATAATCTTCTGGAGTTATATTGTACTTTCGGACTAGTCCATTTTTCATATCTGAAGATGAGAAAAATTTGAATGTTTATATAAATTATCATTTATTTATTTATTGCACCATAAACATAAAAATATACAATGACAGTTAAACAAATCAAGTGAAATACAGTAAAGTAAATCACAGATTAAAATATATGCATAAAAGTACAAAAGGTGGTCTTATTGCTAAGGCAATCTCTTACAGACAACCTTTGGTTAAAGGAGAACAGACAAAAGTAGATAGGTGGATACCATTTACAAGGGAAATTTTTTTAAATTTCTTAGTCACCTAGAAAGGAGAATGAAATGGAATAATAGAATTCCACCAAGCAGCTCCATAACTTTAGCAAAATAAGATATTCAATAATAACATTAAAAACTATGTATGTAATATGTACTTTTCATAATTCCTTAAAATAAAGCTAAACATATGATTTATATATTTGTGTACATTTTTTGGTCTTTACAATTTATCTCTTATAATTTCGTATTAATACTTTTTTATTTTATAGAAAAAAATAAGAATATATACCTGTTAATACCTCCCATCGTTTACTTTCTGTGTCTGACTCAAGAGCATCAAATACTGCTGCTCCAATCAGCAGGTATGTGAATGTACACACAACCAGGGACAGAGTACGGACATTTTGTCGCTTCATTTCTGCAGATTTTTATAATTTGTTGTACTTATCTGATAAATGAACAGTCTTCGAAATGGGAACTCTGTAACATACTGTAAATAATTACATATTAGTTATTTTTATGTATAATTTTTAATAAAAGATGTAGAATTAATTAGAAAATATTTTTTTATTTAACTGGAAGAGTAATGCAGTAAACAATTCAATTATTACGTATAATATTAATATACAAGTTATTTCACCTGGAATTAATTATCCATTGTAACAATAAATATTTAAAACAGTTTTAGCGATAAAAAAAATAATTTTTAATCCATGTATATCCATATATAGTATCGCTATATATGAAAAGAAAAAGCTGCACAAAACAAAACTGTCATATGTTTTTAAATGTTTTACAAAAATATAATAATTTCCATGGCACTTTCGCAAACTTTTCGAATATTTTACAATTTAAAGATTTCTTGTTTTGCTTCGGATTTTTTTGTCAATAAAGTCTACCTGCGTTCAGTAATCATATTTTGTACACTTTTCTTATCGGTGTCGTCGCTGTCACTGTAAGCAATGTCAGGTTTTTGATAATTGAATTACATTTTAATGAGGTAAAAGTAAAAAATATGGCAATAATAAATATACAAGAAATTGCATTAAAAAAAATCAATAAGATATTTATTTATTATAAATTATAATGATAACATTTTACAATGTGATTAGAGATACGAACAGTTTCAAAACAGTCTAATGACGTAACAGCTGTCATTGAATTGTCATTTTCGGACATTTGTTGTGAATGTCAAAAAAGCCTACATCTTGTTATTTGTTCCATTATTCCACCTGTTCTCTAAATTTCGTCAATTATCTATCATTTTAAAATTTGACAGCTTAAGTAGCTTCATAGAATTTACATTGTATCGAAGGAATTTTATGACAGCTCATTGTTGCAAGAGCAAATAAGTGGAACAAATCATTTCCCATACAATAAAATTTCAAACGTGTACGTCTAATTATAAATAAAAATTTATATTAAATAAAGAAATATTATTCAGTTCTATAATTGGCAGAAATATGAAGATTATCTGCAATAAATCCAACCCGCCTTTAGGTATACTATCCTGATTTATATAGGTTAATTCAAATTGCATCACATTGCATCAAGGTGCTTAAAATAGCTGAATATATTTAATGTTTCAGGTGGTTTGCTAGCTGTAAATTTGTATCGATCTCTTGGAAATACTATTGAAGTTACTTGGGGCAATGAGTCCACTGTTACTCTGCCTAAAAGCTCCAAACCTTTGCCATATGGAACAAGCAATGATTTGATAAGAATACTAGAGAATTCCTTTAATAAATCCGCTGGTCTGCTCCAGAAAGTGACTATGAATCACTGGTTGTCATTCAGTCTCATTTTGGATGATGAGATCCCCAAATCTGTGGAGTACTTAGACAAAACTCTTGGGCCATTAACCTATTTAGTTGGAGAATCTATATCTGTCTCTGATTTAGCTGTATTTAGCATATTATATGGTAAGTTCCTTATATTTATGATCTAATAATAAATTACTCATAACACTTTCTATGGAATATATATATATATATATATATATATATGTATATATTATTAGCAAATTATTTAATTATATATATTTGGTATAGTACTTTCTTATCCCAGTGTTAAATATTAATTTCTTTTTTCTATTTATACACAATTTAAATTTTCTTTATATTAATTATTCTTAATTATATTTTAAGTGATGGTTTTTATATTCATATGTATTTTTTTCAGTGTCTGCTAAATTTAAAGAGATTAAAAATTCAAACCCTCCAAATAATATAATTCGTTGGATGAAACTTATTCAGGCTCAGCCTCCAATAGCTGATGCTTTAAAGGAGATACCATCTGATGTTATTGAGAATTTATCTAAAGCATCAAGCAGGTTTGTGCCTTATTTAATTAAAACATCTATTGATTAACATACATACTTTAGACAAATGTAACGTAAAGCAGTTGTATTTGCATGGCTGTGCTTCGGTTTGAAGGGTGGGATATGGTGTGAATTTACAGGGTACAGAGGAATAACAAATGAGTCCTCAGGAGTGGCAACGCATGGGGAGTATCATGGGTGAAACAGTATACTCTGTTATGTCCATGGTACTGCTCATGTCTATAGGCGATGGTTACCACTTTCCATCAGGTGGGCATTTCCGTCAGCTTGTATGTCATTCTTAGTGGTATAAAAAAAATATGTTCCTGGAAAATAATAATCTTATTGATATTTAAATATATGCACATAAGTTTTAAAAATAAATTTTATTATTAAATTAAGTGTTAAACTAAAGGTAAAAAAACCACACCAAAAGCCTAACTATGGTTGCCAACCTGCCTGCTAAGCATGGTAACTATTGGCAAAACCTTCTAATAGGGAGAGACCTATGTTCAACAGTGGACAGTTAATGGGTGATCTGATAATGACGAAGTTTTAAACAAAGTTTGTTACCAATTATATTGTTTTGTAAATTATGTATTATTGGAGCCATGGTAAAATTATCATGTAATAAAAAAACTAGATCTCTAAAAACCAGTGGGTACCACCCTTTTGCAATTGTAGTATTAAATGAATAATTATTTATTGAAATTATTATTTTAAGGAGATCCCCATCAACCAATCCGGAAAGTGGTGCTCGTCAAGAGGGTAAATTTGTGGAACTGCCACATGCTGAGATGGGAAAAGTTGTTGTACGGTTCCCACCTGAGGCATCTGGGTAAGTAATTAGATTTTATTTACCCTAAAAACTAATTCTAAATCAGGCCATTGATCTATACTATTCAAACATGTGTTACTATGTGCATATTTATATAGTGAACGAGAATAATCTGTTAAGACCCCATCAATTACATATTTATTTCAAATGAAACAATTTTTGTTTAAAATAAAAAAAAGCAATCAAAATGTAACCCAAAACACATAGTTCCACCCAGACACATTTAAGTGAAATTGAACAGATTAAAAAAAATTAAAAGTTTGTTTATGGAATTAGTCCCGACATGGCTTTGAACCCTATCCCTCACTTCTATAAAATAATGTACTTATCATTGACTAAACAATGGAACTCATCAATTTCATACAAAGTTTGTAATGATAGATATTTGTCACTTTCTCACAAAAACTACTAAATGGATTTTATTTAAATTTAGCATACTGCAGGCAGAGCTATGGCATTCAGTTAGTAATATATGTATAATTATAAATATAAAAATGATTTTAATTGTTGTTACAGATATCTTCATATAGGGCATGCCAAGGCAGCTTTATTGAATCAGTACTATCAGCAGGCATTCCAAGGGAAGCTTGTTATGAGATTTGATGACACCAATCCTGCTAAAGAGAATGCTGAATTTGAGAAGGTAGGATTTTTTTTATACAACTTATACGACTTAGAATGGCAAACAAGCTAACGGCTCACCTGATAAAAAGTGGTAACCGTCACCTATAGACATGAGCAGTACCATGGACATAACAGTACACACACATACTATTTCGCCCATGATACCCCTCCCCCATGGTGGACTCAGGTGTTATTCCTCCGTACCCAGTGAATTCACATACTATCCCACCCTTCAAACTGAAACACAGCTATGCAAACACAACTGCTTCACTGTAGAAACACGAATAGAACAGAGGTACCCAAGCATTCGACTTTTGTACAAAGTCTCCCTCTGGTAACTACATATATAATATTTCTATGATGGAAATCACTGTTTTATAAAGCAAAGCCTTCATTTGTAATGTGTTGAAATTATTTTTTATTTCACTAATTTTAATTCTGTTTTTTACTTATTTTCTTATAAAGTGAAGTAGCATGTTTATATATAGATTTTACTACACAACAAGCATTTTTTTTTATGTTTCACAATGATAAATAGTACCTTTAGTAGTTAAAAAAGTAAAATGGAGTGTGCAAGAATATGATTAAGTGGACTGTATGTACAAAGTTTAAAAATAAATTCACGAAAGACACGAAAATGCGAAAACGATAAATTGTTATAAAAGTCACTATTTAGATTCAAACTACGTTTAAATGACTTACGAAATGATTTACGAAACCTTTAA
Source organism: Galleria mellonella (assembly GCF_026898425.1). NCBI lineage: Eukaryota > Metazoa > Arthropoda > Insecta > Lepidoptera > Pyralidae > Galleria > Galleria mellonella. The sequence goes on from NW_026442138.1 coordinate 10,757,275, forward strand.
CTAGTTTATAACATACTCAGGTCCCTCAGTTCTCTAAAGCATGCTAATGTTACTTGAGATTACCTCGTAAATATTATAAGTACTAAGAGTTTCGATCTTGAATTCTCCAATAGATGTTTGAATCTTGAAGTGTCTTTTTAGCAACACAAAAACTGAATATTTGCGTACTTTATGTTGATAATAACGATAATTTTAAATTCCGATATGCTTCACAATTGTGGAATTAAATTCTTCACCTTTTGAGTATTTAAAGAAGGACAACATATAAACTGTTCAATTTCTGTTTTAAGAAATGTCACCAACAACCTTTTTTTTCTTTCTACCTCCAGTAATTGATTTATTGCCACGTACAGAATAAAATGTCCTTATTAACTATCGAGAGTGTTGCCATGCAATTATTACATTTAAAATGAACACGGGGTTTATTTCTTTTTATATATCAATGTAAAAACGTACGTTACTTACATTACATAAACCTATGTTGGTTTATTTTTTGCAATTGATAGCAGTTGCAAAAAGATTTGTTAAAATTGGTTCAAAATTGACTACATAATCACAATTGCAAAAATCAGATGAATTAAAAATTAATGAATGAATATAGGCTACTTTTTAACTCAAGGACACGATAGGATAGGAGGACGAGTTCGCGGGGTAAAAGCTAATAGATTACAAAAACGTATTTCCAGGTGATTCTAGAGGATGTTGAAATGTTGGAGATCAAACCAGACATGTTTACACACACGTCGCAATACTTCGACCTGATGTTGCAATATTGTGAAAAGTTGATCAAAGAAGGCAAAGCATTTGTGGACGACACTCCAGCTGAGCAGATGAAGAACGAGAGAGAACAGAAGATTGATAGCAAAAATAAAAACAATTGTATGTATACATAGATTTTTATGGGCAATAGTGCACTTGTGCTGGTGGTAGTTTGTATTTATACATATTTATAATTTTGTAATATCTTACTTAATATACACTACTGTGTACTGTTAATTAACGAAAATTCATTCCTTAAAACTAATGTTTTTTTTTAATGGATGAAAATGGCATGGTAACCCCGCCTGCGCTATCGGTATACACAGGCGGGGCACCAGTGAGGGGTAATAGGTGAGGATGAAAAGGCAGGTAAGTCAGCCCATCGTGATAAATTCAACGATTAATTAGTTACTATAGTTTTTAGGGGGAATTGCGTGGAGGGCGACCTGATATGGTATATTAAGAGCAATGGGAACTAAACTCCCCATTACTAACAATCCTTTCCACCCTTAAGACTAATGTTAGTATTAATTAATGGGGTCTCAGAAGAAACGTGTGTACATATAGGTTAATCAAGAGACCTATATGATTCCAAAAAGAAAAGGACCTGGTAGGTAGTGGTGAGGCGCAAATAGTGTTTGCCAACTAGTCTATACTAATATTATGAAGAGGAAAAAGTTGATCGTTTGTTTGTAATGTGTAAACTCAAAAACTACATATCCGATTTTAAAAATACTTTCACCTGTAGAAAGTTACATTATCAGTGAGTAAAAGCCTATATATTATTTTGGAAAATTCTATCTGCCCGTGGAAAGTCGGCCCGATCACTAGTATTAATTTAAATATATAAATTGGTTGATCACAATACAGCAGGATCTGCTGGGTTTATAAAATATTAAATTTTATGCAGGGGTTTCTTTGAAAAAGTTTTTCAAATTTTGAAATACTAAATATTATATTAGTATTTTGAAAAGCCTAATGATGTTCTCATTAGGATACACTAGCATTCTTTACGTAATAGGTAGTTATTGACAATAACTACCTATTACGTAAAGATTGCATTAATGCATTATGTGCTTTGACATTTTATATTTTTTTTTATTCATATCCCCAGCCGTAGAGAAGAATATGAAATTGTGGGAGGAGATGAAGAAAGGCTCCGATATAGGCGTCCAGTGTTGTGTACGCGCCAAAATCGACATGCAGTCTGCCAACGGTTGTTTGCGGGATCCGACCATCTACAGGTGCAAGCCTGAGACGCATCCGCGCACCGGAAACCAGTATAAGTACGTATACCGACTAATACAATATTAGTGTACTACGACAGTAGCGCCCTCTGGTGTTGAATTTTATACAAACTTATGTTATAAATTTATACGAATCAATCGTAATAAAGCCACAAACATAGATAATATGATGTTTACAATTTGCTTTTTTTTTTTAAGTGTTCAGTATGTTTCGCTATATATAATAGCATGCAAATCTTTTATTATTTATATATTCATAAGATATTTACATAAATATTACGATTTATATAAAACAGGACTTAACTAACTAAGATAATAAAGACTTCCAAGATAACTGTTTTTTAATGGATGACAATGGAATGGTAACTCCGCCTGCGCTATCGGTATACACAGGCAGGGCACAAGTGAGGGATGATTAGATATATAATCAATCTCAAAGCAACTGATGGTCAGCAAGTGTGGAGACCTTTACCTATTGTTTATAGATATCAGCTAAGTAGGTAGGGAAGCGAGTACGTTTCGGAGTTGATTTATGGTTCAGTTACAAAGTGATATTCTAAATAGCAACTAAGTTTACTAAGTTTAGTAATATACACACATAAAATACACATATATAGTAAATATACACATATATAGTATTGTTAATGTAATCTTATGAAGGATCTATCTAATAGAACCTTAACATCATAACTAATCATTATGGAATCCAGTATATATGGGTATATATGAAATGGAGAAGCATATAAGCTACTTTTATCCCGGTCACGTGACGAAGTCGCGGGTAAAATATAATAATATATTGATAGATTATATATATAGATTTAAAACTTGTATATGGACAGAGTATATCCGACGTACGACTTCGCGTGTCCGATCGTGGACGCCGTGGAGGGGGTGACACATGTTCTCCGCACCATGGAGTATCACGACCGCGACCCGCAGTTCTACTGGTTCATCGATGCGCTCGGCCTAAGGAAGCCCTATATTTGGGAGTACAGTAGGTAAGTTATTAAATGGAGTTTATTATTACCTATAAAGTAACATTATAATTGTTTTTTTTTTTTTTAAATTTTTGTTTATATATCTTAGAATGGCAAACAAGCTGACGGTCCACCTGATGGAAAGTGGTAACCGTCGCCTATAGACATGAGCAGTACATGTACATAACAGAGTATACTGTTTCGCCCATGATACCCCCCATGCGTTACCATTCCTGAGGACTCAGGTGTTATTCCTCTGTACCCTGTAAATTCACGCCATATCCCACTATATAACATATACTATATATATTTTTTTTATATAATTTAAAAAATCCCTACAGAAATTACAATAAAGTAACTCAGGGTATTGAACATTTGCCTCAACAGACAAATTAGCTAATATTAAATACTAATTTATCTTTCTATTTACCCACGCGAATCCGGGGTCAGATCTCTAGTTACTTTTTTATTTAATGAATAAAAATGGAATGGTCACCCCGCCTGCGCTATTGATATACACTGGCGAAGTACCAATGAGAGACGATAGGTGAGGATGGAAACAGATTATTTAGCTCATTGTGATAAATTTAATAAGAATTAATCACGATGCTTGCTAGGATGAATCGCGTGGAGGTTGACCTAATAGGTTGCTAGCAATGGGCCTATTGGATCCCATTACTAATAATCCCTTTTCTCCCTAAGATCTCTAGTTAAATGAAAAAATTATTGTTATTTTTAGGTTGAGTATGACAAATACAGTATTATCAAAGAGGAAGCTGACCTGGTTTGTGGAGCAGGGTTTAGTCGACGGATGGTAAGTCTTTTCATTCTATTTAAAAACCTAAGTCCTTATTATTTGGCCGTGTGGTCCCGGCATAGAATAGGCCACCCCTTCCTGTCCCGTGGGTGTCGTAAGAGGCGACTAATGTAGCTTATGGTGGAGGGATGAGCAGCAATGTCCCTCTTAAAACCTCTCTAAAGCCTGACTGCGGTTTCCAATCCGCCTGCCGCGCCATCAGTGGACAGTAACATTAGTGACAATATAAGTGTAAATGGTATGGTAACCCCGCCTGCGCTAACGGGATACGCTGGCGGAGCACCAGTGAAGGGTGATAGGTGAGAATGAAAACAGGCCAGTTAGCCCATCATGATAATTTACATCAGGAATTAACCATGATAGTTTCCAGGGAGAACCGCGAGGAGGTCGACCTGGTTGGGTATATTGCTAGCAATAGGATTCTCAGTCTCCATTACTAACAATCCCTTTCCCCCCAATGTAAGAGTGTTGACAACTAGTGAGGGTGTGGGGGGAAAGGGATTGTTAGTAATGGAGTTTGACAGGCCCATTGCTAGCAATATGCCCTATTAGGTCGACCTCCACGTGGTTCCCCCTGAAAACCATCGTGAACAATTCTTGTTGAATTCGTCACGATGGGCTAACTGACCTGCATTCATTCTCACCTATCATCCTTCACTGGTGCCCCGCCGGTGTATACCGATAGCGCGGGTGGGGTAACCATTCCATTATCATACATTAAAAAAGAAAAAAAAAAACTAGTGAGGGTGGTGTGTGTGTGTGTGTGTGCAGGGACGACCCGCGCATGCCGACGGTGCGCGGCGTGCTGCGGCGCGGGCTGGCGGTGGAGGCGCTGCGCCAGTTCATCCGCGCGCAGGGCTCCAGCCGCTCCGTCGTCTTCATGGAGTGGGATAAGATCTGGGCTATCAACAAGAAGGTGAGCTTTGTCTCCGCGGTCGGTCTCTAGCGGTCTCGTTATGCACCTTACTGAAGTTCTCCCAAGATACTTTTTTACCTTGCGCTTATGTAGTAAATAACCAAGTATACTAATTACTAATATAATAAACTGTAACTAGACTATTTCTGTAGATGAAAGATATAAAAAAATAATAATATGAGAGTTTCAAATAAGAGTAATAAGAGTAAAAGGTAGAAATTATTAGAAATTTTGTCTGTCTGTCTGTACATTTCCGGCATCATTCTATTGCTTTATCAATCTAAATGAAGTTTTCACAGTTGCATTTCTGAAGGCCTACCTTAAAATCTAGTAGATATATGTTTTATATTGATAACGCATTTATCAATCGGATTAACATTTCGTGCAAAGAGGACAGAAACTACTTTTTTCTGGGCGAATAAAAAAATAAAAAAAATAAAATTAATTTACATTTTTCCATTTTCAGGTTATTGACCCAGTTGCACCTCGATACACCGCCTTGGAATCGAACCCAGTACCAGTGAACCTAAAGGGCGTGACGTCAGACAGCAGTCTCACAGTCGCGCTCCATCCTAAAAATGCTGATGTGGGCACCAAGAAAATATGGGTGTCGCAACGACTGCTCATAGACCAAGCAGATGCTAAGACGCTAAAAGAAGGCGAAAACGCTACTTTCATTAATTATGGAAACATAATGATTGATAAAATCCATAAGTAAGTAATTTTTTTTATACAACTTAGAATGGCAAACAAGCTGACGGCCCACCGAATGGAAAATGGAAAATAAAACTAAATTGAAACCATCGTCTATAGACATGAGAAGTACCATGGACATAACAGAACTGTTTCGCCCATTATACCCCCCATGCGTTGCCTTTCCTGAGGACTCAAGTGTTATTCCTCTGTACCCTGTAAATTCACTGCCATACCCCACCCTTCAAACCGAAACACAGCCATGCAAACAATTGCTTCACGGTTGAAACACAGATGGGACAGAGATACTTATGTAAACGCCTTTTGTACAGTCTCCCTGTCGCCAGCTTGTTTGCTATTCTTAAGTTGCATAAAAAAATGATTATACCTTTTAATATATTAAGAAATAGTTATTTCTTGTTTTGTAAAATATAGTTTTATACAAAATCATAATTTATTTAGTTGATAATATTATGTACGATTTGCTAAATAAAATAAACAATATATGATGTCCTATGATAGGGCACCAGATGGGACAGTAACTAGCGTCGACGGGACTCCGAACCTCGACAATAAGGATTACAAGAAAACTCTAAAGCTGACGTGGTTAGCGGACACCCCTAACTCGCCTACCGTGGAAGTGTATTGCGTTTACTTCGATCACATCATATCAAAACCTCTATTAGGCAAGGATGAGGACTTTAAACAGTACATTGGACATCAGACAAGGGTGAGATTTCTCTGTGAATTGTTTAAATATATTTCTAAAGAAACGTTTTTCACTTCTTTTTTTTATACCTTTTTTATTATTTTTAAATGTAAATTAAAATAAACAAAAGCGTTCATTTTTATTTACTGTCTATATAAATACAGGAGATTAGATTAGGAGGAGAGAGAGCAAACTCAGTGTGTTTTTTTGTTATTTCCGAAGTCTTCTTAAGAAGACTTCCGGATGAAGTTGAAACAATTTTTGGAAACGAAAAAAAAATTGAATTCATTAATTTCCGGTATTATATAGACACTTTTTTTATATAAAATAATATATACGAGCATACAATTTATATGATGGTAAACAGTCACTATTGGCTATGGATGCCTACAACCACCTTAATACAATAGGCACCTTAATTTTTTTGAAACAACTTAACAAGGTACAATAAAAGAATTTTGTACGGTCCATTCATATCCCACTAGTAGACACAGATAGTGTTCTGATTATTAAATGAGTATAGCAGATTACTTTTATAACAGTATCTGCTTTAACCTGCCACTTTGTCCTCGTGACTAGGATATGAATGAATGAGTATACCTTTATTTTCATTATACAATATAAGAAATATGAATTTTTCAATTTTTTATAAATTCATGAATGGGACTGATCATTAATTTTTTTTTAATTTTTTTTTTGTGATTCTCTGAAATATATTAGTTTTATATATATATATATATAGATTATGTAAATAAATAAGCTCATAATTCACATTTATTAATAATATGTTTAGGTGTCATTGTAAAATCTTTATTGTACTTATTAATTATGTATTGTGTAGAATTTTATATAGTTAACATTATTGAGATTTTATAAAATCTATTTAAAGAACGATATTTTATCACTATATTTACTAACAAAGATGATTTAAATATAATTATTTTATTTTAAATTTAATAGAAATTTAGTACATATTAGACAATAAAGATTCGCTGTGATATAAGAAATAAGCAAGACAATTTACAAATATAGTGATTCAAATGTACAGTACAGCTACAGATATGTTTACTGACCGCGATAAAATGTTGCCTATAATATTCTTCTACGTCCTATATTATACGTGTATACCACATATTGATTGGTTAAGCCTTTAAGGCGCTATATGGCAAAAAAACAAAGTCAAGGATAAAATTTAATTATTATTATTTTTTTCTCTTGCACCAGTGTGTTATTTTTATTTTCAACCAACTTCAAAAAGAGGGAGGTTCTCATTCGGTTGTTTTTTTTTTTTATGTTTATAACCTCCGTCAGTTCCAAATCGACTTGGAAAACACTTTTTTTTATCTGAAAGCATATATATACAGATTGGTGTCATAGAAATTTTATCAAAATCGGCTAAGTAGCTTAATTTTTAACCAGTATAACTAATTTTTTCACAATTAAATTGATTTTTTTTTTTTTGTGAAATACAATCTTTAGTTATCCTTATTGTCGTCCTTCCTAATCCTCGAGGATTTTTTTTATGGGTGAAAATGGTATAGTAACCCCGCCTGCGCTAACGGGATACGCTGGCGGAGCACCAATGAAGGGTGATAGATGAGAATGAAAACAGGCCAGTTAGCCCATCATGATGAATTCATCAGGAATTAACCATGATAGTTTCCAGGGGGAACCGCGAGGAGATTGACTTGTTTGGGTATATTGCTAGCAATGGGATTCTCAGTCTCCATTACTAACAATCCCTTTCCCCCCAATCCTCGAGGATTAAAAATACTTTGCGTCCCATCACTATATAGAGATTTTCTATATGGACGTTAACATCTAACACGTTATAGAAGTTGTGATAGGGTACTAACATCGTAAAAAATGTTATTAAATTGTAACACAAAAAAGAAATTAATCATTACAAACTGTAATTATAATTATTAAGTGGAATTGAAAAAAGAATACTTAGTATCTCGTTTACAATAAAAGTTACCAATATATCAGCATCATAGATATCTATGTTCAGCCTCCACTGACCTCTAAACCGATATTAGTGAAGTTTTGAAAAAAAAATATTAATAAATTATTTAAAAAAATATTGAGAGATGGAATAGTTGTTTGCCTGAAAAGAAAAAATTAACCTGGTAGATTACAAATAACACAGGCCAAATCAGTTAGAACTTTATCAACCGACTTCGAAGAGAAGGAAGTTTACAATTGGCTTGTATTTTGTTTATGTTTCTTCCCTCATATTCCTGTCAATCTGTGAACCGTTTTGGAAAATTATTGTTTTTTTGAAAGGATACGCTTATAAATTGGTCCCATAGCAATTTTATCAATATCGGTTTAGTAGTTTAGTTTTTAAACGAAAATACTGCCACCATTAAAGTTGGTTTTTGCGGAACATAATTTATGTTATCCATCATGTTACTGTTTCCTTTCATGCGCTATAATGGACTAAGGAAATTAAGTTTGTTCTTGAAAACTCGGTCACACTGCGTACAGTACTAGTATTATATTATTTATCCTATAACATAACTGGCCAGACACAGCATGTATATATATATGTATGTAGAATCACTTAGTACCGATATTATCTAAAAAACATCACTCACAGGAGCGAAAGGAATTGTTAATAATGGGATCTAACAGCCTTATTGCTAGCAATAGGGTTTTTTTTATGGGTGAAAATGGAATGGTAACCCCGCCTGCGCTAACGGGATACGCTGGCGGAGCACCAATGAAGGGTGATTGATAAGAATGAAAACAGGCCAGTTAGCCCATCATGATGAATTCATCAGGAATTAACCATGATAGTTTTTAGGGGGAACCGCGAGGAGGTCGACCTGGTTGGGTATATTGCTAGCAATTGGATTCTCAGTCTTCATTACTAACAATCCCTTTCCCCCCGCTAGCAATAGGGTATATTGCTGCATCAGGTTCAAACTTCTGCAACCTCCACGTTGTCTCCTTGGAAATGATCGTGATTAATTCTTGTGGATTTGCTTTTATCCTCACCTATTATGTCACACTGTTGTCCCGCCAGCGTATACAGTTAGCGCAAACGGAATTACCACTCCATTCTTACCCATTAAAAAAATCTCGATTCAAATAATATGCACACGTTTACAATTGCCTTTTCAGTGGGAGATACCAATGCTGGGCGAGCCGGAACTCCTCAAGCTGAAGGTCGGCGATGTGATACAGCTGCAGCGGCGCGGCTTCTTCCGCGTGGACGTGGCCCCCGCGCCGCCGTCGCCATACACCGCGCGCGCCACGCCGCTCGTGCTGTTCCACGTCCCGGACGGACACACCAAGGAAATGCCCGGACAGGTCAGTGGGGGTTATGGCCTACGCAGACGTGCGGCTTTTTGTCGGATCAAAGTTCCCGCTTTTCGTTGTTACAGACTCACTTGTGTTTATCTTTCTATTTTATAACACTTAGAATGGTTCATTGCCGTTGACGGCCCACCTGATAAAAAGTGGTAACCGTCGTCTATAGAGACGAACAGCACCACGAACATTACATAATACAATATTGTCACAGTATAAATATTAGTAGTAAAGTACAATATGGACACTCCTTGTCTTATTCCGCATATAAAGACCCTATTTGTTTCTGTAATCTGAGGTGTCCTGTTATACTCTTCATGCCATGCCATTCCTGAAGATTACGATGTTATGCTTGTGTATCCTGTAATTTTACTGTCATTTGCCATATATGTAATGCAATCTATATGAAAAATATATAGAAACACGATGACAGCTGTACATAGTCTAGGCACCTTTTTATTTTCTCTTAATAATTAATTTTTAATACATATAAACATGATTGTTTATACAGGCTGTAAGGGACAGATTGGTTAAAACAGAAACAGTGAATATAGTGAATTCTGAATTAAAAACCAGTGGAAATTCTTTCCGGAAAATTTCAAATTTTTTCCTGTTGTTTACTCTGTAGTGAATTCTGAACTGAAAACTAGTGGAAATTCTTTCCGGAAATTTTTTTTTCCTGTTGTTTATTCATTTAAAATCATGTAATCTATGATATTATGACATAATATAAAGAAATAATAATATTTTATAGTGAAATAGTGTGAAATACCAGAAAACAACAATGTAATATACGTATTAATCGCCATATACGAGGTTTGTCCGGAAAGTACGTATAAAAGTTTTTTAAAAATTTTATTTTACAATTATTCAGGTAAATCAATTTTATCCCCTTCAAAGTACTCCCCCTGTGACATAATGCACTTGTGCCAACGCCGTTTCCACTGTGAGAAGGCTCCTTGAAAGTCCTCTGGTTATAGGTTTCTCAGCTGCCCCGTCGTAGCTTTTTTTATCTCATTTATGTCCCCCAAATGCCGCCCCCGAAGTACCAATTTGGTTTTTGGGAACAAGAAGAAGTCACACGGGGCCAAATCCGGCGAATAGGGGGGTGTTCGGTCACCGTAATGGAATTTTTACTCAAAAACTCACGGACAACAAGAGAGGTGTGGGCAGGGGCATTGTCGTGGTGAAGAATCCAACGCCCCTCTCGCGCCAATTCTGGACGAACTCGTGCCACACGAGCTTTGAGGCGTCTGAGCACATCGACGTAGAATTTTCCATCAACTGTCTGGCCTGGAGGGACGAATTCTTGATGGACAATCCCCCGAACATCGAAAAAAACAATCAACATTGTCTCGGCCCTCTCTGAATCTTTTTAGCCACTTGTGGACGGTTGGTTCCTTCACAGCATCATCCCCATAAACTGTTCTGAGATCGGCAAAAATTTCACGGCCATTCTTGCCGAGTTTCGAGAGAAACTTGATTACGACGCGCTGCTCTTCAACGGAAGCGGGCTCCATGCCGACGGGGTTTCGTTAAGAGGTAACTTCACAGATGGCGTGACAAGCCAGTTCGCACCGCACGGCGGTCAGACCAGAACTGAAGCATTGTTAGGGACATAAGGAAGGGGTCCTGCGCTTACCTGGCCTCCCCACTCCTCTTTCTCGCATTCCAGAACACTTTTATACGAACTTTCCGGACAGACCTCGTAAAGCGCCATTGACTGTGCGATACCTACGTATTACGCGTCGTGTGGATTGTAAACAAATATACCTATTACGCGGCGTCAAAAGTGAGAATCGTTAATTATATGGCTTTGGTGTTTTTTTTTACAACACAGGGGGCAAACGAGCATATGGCTCACCTGATGGTAAGTGACTACCGCCGCCCATGGTCACCCGCAACATCAACGGCATTGCAGGTGTGCTGCTGGCCTTTTAAAAAGGAATATGCTCTTATTATTAATATGGTGTTATTTTATGGGAAAATATTTTACCATCTGATTCGGATTATTTATCTGAATCAGCTGTTTTCGTTTTGGCCAACCTGTCCCTTGCACTCTGTATACTTGAGATATATTGACCTTGTAATCTGAAAAAGTATAAAATTGCCTCTTCGCTAAATAAAACTGAATTCTTCTACAAAACTATTTTTACTGTTAATGTTTTGTTACTTTCTCTCAAATTGAGAATTGAGCTCGAGAGAAACAGACAAAATAATTCAATAGCTAAAATAAGTTTATGAGAACTTAATATTAAGCGAGTGTAAAATTTCACCAACCATCAACAATAGAAAATGGGGTCGATTCAAAAGCGTCATTTCTCTAAACTTATTTTTTAATCAAATATTTTAATTTATTTCACTAAATTACTGTTTTATGGACAATCATAATCTAAAATTATAATAATTTTGTATTGAATTTAAAGGAAATTTATATTTATCTTTAGAATAAAAATCAATCAATTATTTATTTGCTTAAATAAAGGTATAGTTTAAGTTTGATGTTGTAGAAATGTAGTTTGTTATGTGTAATGTTTCACTATTATAAGGTATACAAATTAATAATTATATAAAATATTAATTAAAGATAATAATATTCATATTATAAAATACATTAAAGAAAAAAAAAACTATTATTCAAGTAAAAATTGTGATAATAATAATTAGTACTATATCAAATATACAATATCATAAGTATTTAATTTTACATTCTAATAATTCACTAAGAAATTCTCAGTACTATAATTTTTCTCCAATAAATATTTTTTTTATAGTTATTTTATATTCTGTTATGTATTTTAGATTTTGCTTTGATATCAAATTGATATTTTAGTTTCAGACATAGGTTTAGAGTATTGTCTCTGAATCGACCCCAATACTCGTGATTTCATTTCGGCATCAAAATTTCATGCTCTACTTCTGAGAACAAAGTTTTACCAGTCGCGATAGAGGCCTACCATTCTTTGCCTTTCAAAAAATTTCGAAGCGGGCGAGGTTTGAAGCCACAACTTCTACACCATGGGGGAAGGTGCTCTTACCAATGAATCTTACCACGACCACCTCGAGTCAAATAATCGCTACGTTTTATTTAATAGTTTTTATATTATTCGAACTATGCCATATAATAATACTATTTTGTGGGCAAATTTATTACATTCAACAATTACATAAAGAATTATGTAAATTAAAAATACGGAAAATAAACCAATATTTTTTATTTTAATAAAAAAAGGCTTTTATTAAGAAAAAAAAAACACAACCCTAGAGCTTATTATCACTATAAAGAAATACTTTCGTTGTTCGTTTATAAAACAAACCATATTTTAATATAGAAATAGCTTTATTGCCATGAAATTAACTTAAACCTATTAGGAACTTAACTTTTAAATAGAAAATGCATGCAAGCATGCCTATTATAAAAAGAAAAAAAAACTTGTTATATAAAAATAAAAATAAATAAAAGGTTTTGCGTAGACAGTCTTTGGAGGATAACTACAATAAATAGGAAACCATTGGCATGTCTATTATAAAAAGAAAAAAAAATGTTTATAGAATAAACTACTCATAAATAAAAGGGTTTGCGTAGACATACTCTATGGGCATTCTGTTAGAAGGGTGCATTACCAACATTTCTTCCAGAAGCTTACAGAAGTCATTCAGTAAAATAAGATCTTTCTGTTTTTGTTCAGAATTACTGTCACCCCATACAGTGAAATATGCTTTGTAGATTGACGATTTCAGGGCATTAGTTCTATTGAATACAGTTATGTACCTAACCTGAAATTAATAATTATAATATCAATGATATGTATGTAGGAAAGTTTATTAATTTCACCGTAAAATAAGATAGCGTAAACTAGATGGCGTAGCAGCGCTATGCTCAACAAGGCGTTGCGATTTAAGACATAATTTTTTATGGCACCTGCCCTAATTGTACTATAATATTATATATAATACTATATAATGGTACTGTAACAATATATTCGGCAGATATGTTAGCAACCGTAGTTAGGTTTTGGAGATGTTTAAATAATAAGCGCTCCTGCCCATCCCTCGACCGTTAAGTTCCCTTAGTTGCCTCTTATGACACATATAACAGGGCGGATTCTGAGGTGACATATCTCTAAATATTAATTTCTTTAAGGACTAACATGAACTAATTTTCTAAAGTCAAAATTATAATAAACTAGCGACCCGCCCCGGCTTCGCACGGGTGCATACTATATCACATCACATTAGAAACCTCTAAGATTATCAGTGTTTCTCTACTACATTAGGCATGTATTATACATGTAAACCTTACTCTTAAATCATTCTATCTATTAAAAAAAAACTCGCATCAAAATTCGTTGCGTAGTTTTAAAGATCTAAGCATACATAGGGACGGACAGACGGGATGCGACATTGTTTTATACTATGTAGTGAGCAGTGATGATGATAGTGATATAGTTTATAAAATAATAATTTCGCGAATGTATTAAATTTATCTCTTCTTCTTGTCATTGGATAAAAAGTCTCACAGAAACATATGTATATAACATTTTGTGTAAGAAAAATAAAAATTCCATTTTCTGAACTCGATCCAACTTGTAATTATAAGAGTCTGACATGACTTTATCCTCTCCTATCTCGCACTGGTAGCCCACTGGTATAAACCAATAAAAGAAGCGCTCGCTTCATCATCATCATCATCATCATACCAGCCTTCAACGCTCCACTGCTAAACATAGGCCTCCCCCTTGAGGGGTTTTGCCAGTAGTTGCTACACTTGGTACTTGGTAGGCGTGTTAGCAACCGCAGTTAAGCTTTGGAGATGTTTTAAGAGGTACGCTACTGCCCATCCCTCGCCCTCCCTTAGTCGCTTCTTACGACACCCTCGTGAAAGCAATAGGGTTGGCCTATTTTACACCAGGACCACACGGCTTCTCTCTCACTTTCTCATTTATTACATACACATCTAGAAAATTATACTTTTCTTACCTGCCCAAATACATCTGTTTGGGCGAAACGGTTTCCAGAAAAATGCTCATCTTTAAACAGGGATCTTGCTATCATTTCGCTAGGGATGTTCCCCAATATGCACATTTGTTTATATAACAGTTGGTGGTTATTACCATTACGAAATAATGAATTGTTTGTAGCCATTTCGTGCATGACCAGCCCGGTAGCCCATATGTCAACGGGGTAACCTATCTGGTAGCCAAGTATAATTTCTGGGGCGCGGTATTTAGGACAGCTTATATTAGGCCTATAAATTATATGATCCTTAAAGTATGAATTGTCAAAGCCACATAGCTTTAGTTTGTTATTTGTGTGATTGAGAAGTATATGGTTCGGGTTTATGTCTGAAATGAGAAAAACATAGTCCGGTTAAAATACATACCTGATTCATGCGGTTTGTACACGTGCATTAGTACTTCGATAAAGTAATCTATCATTTAAATTTGGATGCAATATGTTAGTGTAAACATTTTTTTCAACCTGATCAGCAAATTGAGCGTGATCGAGTAACTTAAAATCTTTAAAAACTATCACATTTATAATATTAAAAATACGTCTGCAATTAAAAAGTTGCCATTACTTTTTATTTTATACTTTATATTTTATTAAAGAAAAACCTACAACTAAAATAATTTATAATAAAAAAAAACGATAAAGACAAAAAGCCAATTAAAGGTTTTCACAAATAAAAAAAAAAAAGATTTAACTAATGCACATGACATCGCATACTTACAATCAAATAAATTAAACCTAGAGTAATAAATAATATTATAGTAGTAAAAATATTATAGGTAGGCAGTTATGTAAAATAATATATTTAGAAGTAATATATTTGAATAATATAGATGAAAACTAATACAGATAGCGTATTGTAATTATTGGTGATTGACAGTAGCCAACCCGTTTTATGGTACTCTATTTTCTAAGTAGGCTAATACGTACTCAATTATAATGATATTTAATATCTAGCCTGCCTACTTAAATTACAAAAAATAATCAAAAATTATATGGATTTTGTAATTACTATAAAATTTCTAGTTTAAAATATTTATAATTATGTAAATACAAATTCATACCCAAATGCACTATACTGTTGTGTCTGAGCATCAGAAGGGCTGAAGTCAGCTGCCTCGACAGAATCTGCACGACATTTATGTGGAATGGTTTCTTATTTTCCTCAAGGGCCTCCTTCAATGTCTTTGGGTAATATTCCATTAAGAAGCAATGCCGACCACAGTCAAGCGTAAACTCGTTTATAAAGTACACAATGTTTAAATTTTGTTTTAATACATTATCTTGGATCATTCTTAGCCTATCAGTTATCAATGATCCAGAATACATTTTACTGAAAATAAAGTACCAGATTAGTAGTTGCACAATATTAGTTGGAAAAGATATAAGGAACCCAGCATTTCCCGTAGTTCAAAAAATAATGTGCCATTTAGATGTCATTCAATCAGGTCTTTCACGAGATGGGCAGAGAGAATGGAGCTCTTACATAGTCATTATGTTTTACTTGATGATAATTTAACATTTACAATGTGACAAGAGAAGCCGCAAAACCATGTTCAACCATATGCACTAAAACCAACAGATAGTTTCTTATAAAACAAGAAAAAAAGTGGTGCCAGAAACAAATTGTTAAAAATTATTTCATATAATTACGAAACATTATTAAATTTTAATTTTGTCATCGTCATTGTGAACTTTTCATAATTAATAAACATTCTTTTGACGTAATTAAAATATCTTTAGGCGATTTTATTAACATTATTTACTCCAATTAATATTGTCAAAATTTGCAACACTTTCTAAATTAGTTTTATAATAATGGATTCACAATTCGATAGTGTTGCATCTATAGTATTTTAAGTGTTCTAAACATTGTACAAATATACTTACTTTATAGACTTAATAACAAAATCTGTTCCAAATGTGTCCTTACAATGGAATATTCTTGAATTTTTGCCGTTCTTTATTAATGCTGTTATTGTACTTGAAAGCCCCAAATGTTTCATCATTCCATATTCTATCTTTCCCATTAAAGTCTTGATAAACTCATCAGTAACAGCATCTTTGGTTCTACTATTTAAATTTGCATTCGAACTTGCATTAGTATCGTTATTGATGTTTACCATTTCCACATTTAAATCATTTTGTGAGGTATTGGGTATATTAACAGATTCTACCACTTTTTCAATTTCTGTTTTAGCCGTTACGGCCGCAGACTGATTATTATCATTTTTTGAGATTAAATTATTCTGTAGTGTCTCTTCTGTAACAATTACTCTATTATTAATTAAATTAGTATTTGTGTTATTTGCATTGATACAGCTTTGAATTTGTTCACGATTTGTATGTGTTTGCTCAGACGATAAATCTTTTTCTTGATCTTGTACATTTAATGATTTATTACTTTCTAAATTAGAATCACATTTATTTTCTTCATCTTTAATTTTTGATGTTGTATTCGATTCCCAATTTTCGTCTGTAACAAGATCTATTACCATAACGGGAGTGTCTTTCTTCATTTCTACGGTCGTTTCTGTTTTATTAATTTGTTCATTGTATCTATGTTGGGTATTATTTGATTTTGTAGGCATATTACCAACTTCCGAATTTTCATCTCGTAAAGCAGTAAACGTTTCTTTTTTTAGGGTATCATTCCTAATGTGTACTACAGGATTTTTATTAATTATTGTTTTTTTACCAACATCATTTAAATTAGTAATTTTGTCATTCGAACTGACATTGTTTTTAATTCGTCCACAGTTTGTACACGTCTTTCTGGCCATTATATTTTTTTTGGAATCTTGAATATTTAACAAATTATTACTATCCGAATTACAGTCAAATTTACTTTCTCTTGGTTTAATGATTGATAATGATTTGCATATTCCACCAATATTAGGATCCGCGACTTCCTTTCGTGAAGATTCTTTGTTTTCTTCACACGCAATAATTTCAACTTGATTATTATTATTAAGCTGAGTATTATTTGAATCTTGCAGTAAATTACTATTTTGTGAATTTTCATTAACTAAGTCTATAACTATGGTTTCCCTTTTAGAAATTATATCTACATATGGCACATCGCTAGTATTTAGTGCTTTGTTCTTACTATGCTTTACTGGTAGCTTATCAATATTTGCTTTATTGTCATTTAATTTGGTAATTAAGTGAATTGAATTCATGTTATTTTGTGTTTGTTCACAATTTGTGCATGTCTTTGTGAGCATAGCTTCATTTTCCGGATTTCGTAAATTTCCGGGTTTCCTGTTAATTCCATTTTCATTTAATTCAATGTGTGATGTATCTGATACCCATTTTTTATCAGTAGTAAGATCTATGATTTCCATAACTATATCTCCATTTACTTCTGTTGCAGATTTTTTTTTATCAAATTGCTCATTATGTTTATGCTGAGTTTCGTTTAACCTTTGAGGTATATTACCATCTTGCGAATTTTCATCAACTAAGTCTATAATTATTGTTTCATTTTTTAAAGGCATATCAGTGTTATTTGATATATCATTTTTAATGCATGCATGTTTGTCCTCAATAACACTTTTGGGTATAGTATTTTCATCAGCTAAGTCTATACTTACTGTTTCATTTTTTAAAGACGTATCAGTTATATTTAATGCATCATTTTTAATACATGCATGTTTGTCCTCTATAACACTTTTGGGTATAGTATTTTCATCAGCTAAGTCTATAATAACTGTTTCATTTTTTAAAGATGTATCAGTGTTATTTAATGCATCGTTCTTAATACGTGCATGTTTGTCCTCAACAACACTTTTGTGTATAGTATTATTACATGTTGAACTCTGTTTTTGACATTTGGTATCATTATTAGTTGACAATTTATTCTTGTTGGTATCGTCCGATAAAGTTTCTGTTTCTTCAGTAGGCGATCTGAAAAATAAACAATTTAAATAACTTTATATTTATTAACTAACATTTTAAATAATAGGATTTTTATTTAAATAATATTTTTAAGGTTGCCAGGAAGAGATTGCTATTTAGGGATAAGACCGATAATTATTGCCTCTTTATCTTCATTATACATCATATCAGCCTTTAACTGTTCACTGCTGAATATAAGCCTCCCCCTTGGGGAGATTTGCCAGTAGTTGCCACGCTCATGGTAACCGCAGTTAGGCTTTAGAGATGTTTTAAGAGGGACGTTGTTGCCTATCTCACGCCCTTCCTTAGTCGCCTCTTACGCCACTCACGAGAAAAGAAAAGGTAGCCTATTATATACCAGGTCCAGACGGCCCCTCTTTATCTTGTTTATATGTAATTAAGAATTCATTTTGTTTGTGATCATATTGTTAATCTTTATAATCTGTAAGGGAACAATATAGTTTTCTTCGTTCGTTCTTTTATTTTCTAGTCAATAACAGAATAGGGAATCAAGATTTTAAAGCAATATACATAATATACATATAATTATTACACACATGTTTGAGTTCATTGAATCTTTTAATATATTTATAACCTATTTCACACACGCCACTTTGGTCTTTAATATTTTTAATAAATGACAGTTGAGATATTGTCACAAGACGTATGTGGCTGAAAGCTGTGATTTTACTTTTAGAATACCAAATATGTACTTCATCCAAATCAATCGATGTTTTACTAATGACACATTTAATATTATTATTATAACATTGATATCATAGCAATAAAAAGTACCCATTCCCAGTTTCCTATTTTACCTTTTATACCTTTTTACAACTGCAGTACAATTAATATAAACTTACCCTTCACTTAATATTTTTATAATATCTTCTACTTCCAATGCACAAGCATTTTCTTTAATGTTGCTGTTATTTTCTTCAATTTTACTCGTTGTTTCAGTACATTCTTTATTAATTATTAATCCATTATTTGTAATTGTGATACTTTCAACCGTATGTGGTAGAACCATTCCAATAGAATCTTTCTTTTCTTTTTCGAAACTATTTAAACTTTCAACAATTTCATCAATATTAAAATCATCTAGAAAACTGGAGCAGATATCATCTGTAACTGGTTGCGATTTTTTTTCAACGTTGTCAGATTCTTTTTCTGTATCCTCAGATGATGATTTATAAAATACGTTTATAATCACCTTAATATTTTCACATTCGTCTGAATTAGAATCTTTTTTACAGGCCTCTATTTCTACCGAATCTTTAATATTATCACTTTTTTTAACTAGAATATTATCAGCTGTGAGTGATGCATTTTCGTTTGTATTCATGGATAATTTTTTTTTGCGTCTTTTATATATTTCTTCTCTATAATGTTTAAATAGTTCACTTTTATTATCATATTTTGTTCTTAAATTGATATTATGTTTACTAGGAGGTCTTTTTAAAAGACGTTGGTTAGTAGTATTAATTACACTTTTATGAGGCTTATTTTGCTCAGATTCATGTGTATCTACTACTTCAGACTTTTGTCGTTTAGATTTTTGTAACTCAATATTTTCATGTTTTATGGATTGTTTTCTATCTTTATCTTTACAATCTGACTTAACTATTTTGCTGCTTATTTTATCACTAATGGATTTGATTTTCATTTGACGCTCACTACTAGCTTTAAATTCATCTTTATTTTTTATCTTGATTTCAGATTTTGTTTTGCCTGCGTTTGACTTTGGTTTATGTTTTAAGGATTTTAGTTCTTTTTTTTTACTATTTTTCCTAATTGCATCGTGAACATTTTTCGATGCCAATTTCTTTTTGTTTTTCAATTCTGAGATTTCTTTCTGAACTTTATTAAAATTTGTGTGTATTTTTTTATCTGCATGATTTTGCAGTGATGTATGCCGTTTAGTCTTGTGTTTAAGATTAATTGTTACTGATTCACTCTCTTTTATAAAATCTTTTGTGTAATTTGATTTCGAATAACATATTGATTTATTCATTCCCTTGTCGTTCTTGACCAAACTGCTAGTTGTTTTCGTAAAATTTTGGTCTAAATCTATTTTATTTTTATCATTGTCACCATCATTTATGGATTTTCCGTTATTTTTATCGGAGCATGAGATGTCTAAATTGTTTTTTCGTTTTGGTATAACAAATTTGTTTTCTGGATTTTTATATATTTTTAAATTATTACACTCTGTATTAACATAAGACTCATTGTGTTGTAAAAGATTTGGTATAGACTGTTTCAATGTTTGAGAACTGTCATTATCACTCATAGAGGACTCGGGAACTAAAGATTCTTTTTTCCTAG
Source organism: Galleria mellonella (assembly GCF_026898425.1). Classification (NCBI taxonomy): domain Eukaryota; kingdom Metazoa; phylum Arthropoda; class Insecta; order Lepidoptera; family Pyralidae; genus Galleria; species Galleria mellonella. The sequence continues at coordinate 10,777,955 of NW_026442138.1, forward strand.
TTTTATCATGAATTTTTTTCACCGTTAAACCTTTTTTACATTTTAGTTCAGCGGATTCCTTTTTAATACTTTTAGACAGTTTATTTTTTTTATAACATTTAGGATTTCGTAATGTTGTTTCTTCAGTGTTACTTTTATTAAGTCTTTTAGTTGGTTTCGAATCGCTATTTTTTTTAGACCCCTTTATATAATTTGACCCCTTTATATATTTTTTAGACTTTATGGAATCTTGGTTTAAGTCCGTGTTATTTTCTTTTAGATTATTTGAATTATTCGTAGAAATATCGTTACTTATATCCGAATACTTTGATAGTTTATGAGGAGCACTTTCCTGATTATGTGTAATTTTAGGTATAACAAAATTTTTAAGAGGATTTTTATACATGTTTATACTGTTTTGATTCTGAGACTCTGTATCCATACAGGTTTTATCGCATGCTAATAAGTTTGGCACAGCTTGTGTTGATGTTTCAAAACTACTTTTATAACTCACAGATGGTTCTTGATTTAACGAAATGCTTTGCTGAAATTGTAAAAACATAGTAATTAACATTTATAACAGGTCAAAAACAAGAATACCTATAACAGTATTCCGCATGAGTGTATTCGAGTTTGTAAACTCGTAATAAAATGTTGAACAAATGTAAAGTAATATGAATAATCTTTTTCATATACAAACAAAAAAAAAAGGACAATTCAATCACAAAACAGTGAATGAAAAGTACTTTTAGTAGGCTTTTCACTGGTGTAAAGGTGTCAATTTATATTATCATTAAATGATAATTCATATATTTAAAAATAATATTACACTTTGTGTGCTCCAAAATTTGCTTCCTGCTGTTATTTATTTTCTGATTTACATGTAAAGAACTTGTGTTATATATATTACCGGCAAACTGAATAAACCAGTATTCTATTTACATCGAATTTACCTAGAAAATGTATAGAATACCGAATACGTACCCGGAAATATGTGTAAGAGAGCAAACAGGGGATACCATTGATTATTGACATTCAACGGAATAAACAATTATATATATACTTAATGATTTTTTTTTTAAGTTAAAAGATGAGTTTAATTAAGATCGATTTATTTATTATAGTATTTGGGTTGAAAATAAAAAAAAAATATGGACACAATCTAAATTTAGAGAATAAGTTTAAATGACAATACTGTACCTAATTTAGATCAGTATAATAATGAATGACGACCCCTTGAATGATTGAATTTTTTTACATACAGCTTTGGAAATTAAAAAAGACAGTATATAATAATGAACAAAGTAAAAGGTAAAAAGTGCCATCTTTAAGATAAAAATCCGACTATACAATTCACCAATCAAAACCTATACCAAATCCTTAATTCTTTAGAACCAGCACCCCAATAACTTTGTTTTTTTCGTTGCTTTAAGCAGAAAAATGTTAAAGGCCTCCTAAATATTTTAATATATTTGCGTCAGTTACTTGATACTACCATATATCAAACAAAATCAAATAACAAAGCGTTTTATCTAATAAAATAGGCATCATATTATGCTAAAGTAGTTAATTGCAAACAAATAACACAGCAAAAATATATGTTTATGTATCGTCGGTAGCACAATTTAGTACATTTTATACCAATACAATCTAACGTCTGATATATCTTATTACTTATTATATACTTACCAATATATTAATTATCTTATGTATCTTATATTTTAACATAGTACCTACATACTATACCAGAGGAAGACTGTACAAAAGTCATTTGCTTGGGTACCTTAGTCCCATTGTCCAAAATTTGTTGTTTTTGCTTCTATTACTCTTATTAAGACATCTTTATTATCTTTCATGTAGAGACGCAGTCTAAATAGAATTTTATTATAATAGAAAGATGTAAGATTATTATGCCTGATGTTGTAGACGTTGATACAACAATGATCGTTTACTATCAGAATAAGCTGTACTCTTCTTTGCAAAAGTAGTCTGCTTGGGTAGCTCTGTACCGTTCGCGTTTCAGTTTGAAGGATGGGATATAGCAGTGAGTTTACGGGGTACAAACGTATAACACTTAGTCCTCAGGAATGACAACGCAAGTGGGGAGGGGGGTATCATGGGCGAAACCGTATATTCTGTTATGTCTGTGATACTGTTCATGTCTATAAGCGACGGTTGCCACATTCCATCAGTTGGGCCATCAGCTTGTTTGCCATTCAAATCGTCTTTATTCAATTAGACTTGTTTACAAGCCCACAAGAAACTTAACAGTTCCTGTTTTAAATCTCTGTTAACTTATTACATATATATTGTAATAAGTTCACATATCCCGTAGATGATCGTATAACACCATGCACGTTTGTTATTCAAAGTTGCATAAAAAAAAATTATTAAATTTAATTCACATACTTTACTGTAAACAGTAAATAGTAACCAAAGACACCAGTACATTTCAGAATTTTTTTGACAGACTACCAACTTCTGTACAAACTATACAGTACCTCCAAGTTTTAAAACAAAAATTAAGAACTTCTATCTGAGCAAGTTATTATATTCGTAATTTGTTTGTCTGAGTAACATACTCAAATTCTTTTTATTTTTGTAACTACATATGTATATGTATTTATATATTTATTGTATATGTATATCTTGTGTTATGTGTATTTTTTGAAGGGTGAAAATGGTATGGTAAGTATATTAAAAAAGTGTATTAAAAAAACAGAGTTTCGTGCCTACAGTCAAACTGTTTATAATTACTCTTCGTCTTCATCCAAAGGCCTGGAAGAGATCGTACTTAGCGATAAGGCCGCCCGTTGTTTCCTCAGTGTAAATATTTTCTTGTATTTATAATATATTGTATATATATTTTCTTGTATGTATATGTACAGTAATATATATTGTAATCTTATGGAGGAAACAATAAAGAGTATCTATCTATCTGAATAATACTAATAGTATCTCTATCTTTCCTTTTAATTAAAGTAGATATAATAAAAATTAAAGTTCCAATTGTATTTTGTAAAAATATTCAATTCTCTTTCATAAAAAAACCGACTACATTTGTGTCAAAACCAGTTCTTTTGATTTAAAACTAAACTACTAACTACTAAACTGATTAACATAAAATTTCTATAGAATCAATTTGTACATAAATGGTTTCAGGTTAAAACAAAATTCAAATCGGTTTACAATTGACGGAGTTATGAAGTAACAAACATAAAAAATATAACGGAATTGAAAAACTTTTTTTTTTAAATCAGTTGAAAATAATATTTGTACTTATAAAGTTTAGGAGTAACATTTTAAATTACATATACAATACATACACAGATGTGCATATATGTTAGCTTTTTGTCTGCTACTTCGTACGCATAGATTTCAGAATAAAAAAAAAAAAAAAGATTAAAAAGACCACTTCTATATGACATATAAAATATACAGTAGTTTTTAAGTAGGCATTTAGGAACACAATTTTGAAAAACGCATCTAATTTGGTGCAGTAGATTTTACGTGATAGCGGAATATGTTTAAATTGCAAAAAAATATTTTAGAATTGTTTACAACAAATAATGGGGTCGTTAATTTTTTTTTTTTTGTATACGACTTAGAATGGCAAACAACCTACAGACATGAGCAGTACCATAACAGAGTATACTGTTTCACCCATGATACCCCCCATGCGTTGCCATTCTTAAGGACTCAGATATAATTCCTCTGTACCCTGTAAGTTCACGCCATATCCCACCCTTCAAATCGAAACACAGCCATGCAAACACAACTGTTTCACGATAGAAACACGAATAGGACAGAGGTACCCAAGCAATCGATTTCAGTCTCACGCTGCAGTGAAATTTTATTCTGAAGACTAATGTGAATTAAATCTATAATAAATTTCAATTAGAATTTAATTGTTTTTATTTTTTTAGTTTTTATAGATAAGTTTAAAGAATACAAGACGCAATCGACCTCAATATACCTAAACTGCAATCTATATTTATTGGCAATTAACAATCAGAAAAGATGATAAATAAATTTTACACAAATTATATTATAGGTAATACTTAGTTTTTTTTTTTTACAGTTATTTACTTATCTAGATATTTCTAAAAAAATATCTAAGCATTATTATAAATACTTAATTATAAATAATGAACAAAAGTAAAAAATAAAAGTTTTATTATTATAGTATTTTATATATCTAGAAATAAAATTGTTCAATTAATTAATGATATTTGTACATACAATATCAATAATTTTACATAATCATTTTTCACACAAATTGAATGACCCACATCTGAGAAAAAAAAAAGAAATATTAACTTACATTTAAAACTGTATCCTGGGATTCTCCAATGGTCTGTAAAGCTTCAATTGGCTTATCGTTTACCTGCACAATATTTGCGTTTTCTATATTTGCACTAATTGCATCTGACGACACCGTAGCATGTTCCCGCAAAGAAGCGACTGCACGATTTGCTTCGTTATATTCCACTGGAGCCCGGCTCGTGTCTTGGTTGCATTTAAACTTCTTAGCAGGAGGGCCGTCGCAAAATGGCATTGTTAGTACAATGTTTGGACTTTTATATGTACTAAAATAATCCTTGGACATCTTTCCTATAACAATTATATTTATTATTATTAGTGGTAAAAGTAAAATTACAAGTTAGTACCTAAGTAAATATTTTATTATTAAATACTTTGTCAAAACATAAGTACCTTAAAATAATAAATTAATCTTAGTATTAATGAAACGGTACCTCTATTACAATAAATTCGAAAATACCTACTTATGTCTGCGTTTTGACATTGTTACCGGCGACAGAATGCGAGCGAGAGAAATGACTGCAAAATATAATGCAAACGATGCAAAATGCAAATTATACAGATCTCAATTTCAACGTGCTCTTAGCGTGAACAAGATGTATATTATATAGACATTTATTTAACTATTAGTAAATTAAAATTGATTACCTATGAACAAACGAACAATTGATGATAACGGCCGTACCAACACTCAGGCTTCAATGAGCAATCCAAATGAAGATTTAGACATTTGTCACTTTTGAAATTTAATCGAATTATTGAAAACAATTAATCTGGGGCATAGGTTAAGGATAGTGCCTGCGATCTGAGGCTGTTTTGACGTGACAATAAATTATTTATTTGATGGTTATAGACATTGATATTTAAAGGAATTATAAACGGTAGGTAAGTGTCAAAAGAATTACTATGTGGGTAGGTTGCATTTATTTTTGATATTCAGTATTTTTATGTATCAATCAAGCCCAGTCCTCTCTGCCTACTGCATATAATGGCCCTAATTTGAATTTATGAACAAGATCTAAATACACTAATGCCCCGTTTATTCGAAATAATCGGGACGACGCCTGGTTCGGATAACGAAAATTTTAGATAAACTTAAGTTTGCTGAAACTTTTTAAATTGCGTCAATATAATATGATTGTAAAATGTGCTTAGAATGTTCTTGATATGGTTGTTAATAAGCCTGCATGTTTTTGATCGAAAATTTTGTGTGGCATGTTAAGAAGGCGCTAAAATATGATAAAATTCGAAATTTTAAAGTAACAAAGTTCGTTTGAGTTCTTACAGAATAAAAAAAAAGCTTATTTGATAGCGGGGGAAAAATGGAGTTTTAATTACTTACTCTTAAGTCGCGTAATTTATCTGGTTGATAGAGTACATATATGAAAACGTGTAAGGAAAAATACGTAATAATGTGTTTGCATAAAGCGGATTTTATAAAAACGCGATTTGGATAAACGGAACTTTGCTGCATATAGTTTATTATTATTAAATTACGGCGATTTAAGAATCATTAAAAATATTTTTGTTTACACAGAAATGAAAACACAGAGTATACCGATAGCGCAGGCGGGGTTACCATTACATTTTCAGCTATAAAAAAATAGGCACCTATTTATCTAAATGCATAGTCAAACATCCTTATTATTAGCCCATAGTAGGTACTTTAATTTCCCTATAAATAAAGTTCTAATTAGATTTCGTATTATTTATGACCAAGTGTATATATATATATATATATATATATATATATATATATATATATATATATATATATAACTGCTGAAAACAATGCTGATTTGTACGAAGAAAAAACTAGGAAATTAAATTGCACTACTAACTGTCCCATTTCTTTTAACGGAGCTACTAATCCCCATTACTAATAATCCCTTCCCCCTTAATCATCTCGTAACTCCATAAGGCAATGGTAACCCTGCTTGCCCTCTGTGACGAATTCATCAAAACTTCACCACGATGGTTTTCACATGGGAGAGAAGGGGGTGGGGAGCGTAAAGGTCGTTCTGACAGGGTATGTTGCTAGCAAAGGGGAAGCTAGTCCCCGTTATTATCCTTTCTGTCTAGTAGGTACCTACTTGTAAACTTCTACATCTATACTTAGAAAATATTTAAAGAAAATGTCTGCCTATAAATTATGACGGTAATTAGGTGCAATGACATATGAAAAGGAGGGAGAGGTACACGATAAACTACAATAAGGATAAATCAAGTAATAAAATAAAAAAAAAAAACAATAACTTCAAACATTGATCCTCTTTACTTAATAATACAGTAATTAGATTAAAAATCAAAATAAGTAGGTACATTATTAATCAGAGTGCTTAAAACAAAAAATGTGACTTAGGTAATTTGTACAATGAAAAATTGTTTACTATACAAGATAGTAAAAAATATAAAAATCAAATATGATATACTTTATTTTCTAATTTAACATTTAGTAACAATTCAATTTTATTGAATTTAACATAGGTTTATTTACCATCTGCCAATTCTGTAACACGTTTGAGATCTTCTTTACATGTTCCATCTTTTACAAATGTTATGTCAGTAGGAAAAGTTATCGGTAGGAAGATTTCTTCTTTAAAGAATATTTCAATATTGATGTTATTGTTTGATAAATTATATTATTCTGTCCTCTATCACACTGTCTACTAGCTCTAGAATTGACAATACATTGGATGAATCTATGGAGACATCTTTTTCTGAATCAAACGATGTATTTTCCTGTTTCATATATTCTACCACATGTTTGGGTGTGCTAATATTCAGTGGCTTTTCATAAAAGTTATATGGGTGCTTATCTTTATTATCTCTCTATAAAATATTAAAATTTTTGTTAGTTCTTTGTGTTTAAATAATTATTAATTATGATATAAATATGAAATAATCTAGTGACTACTTTGTTTTTTTAATGTGGCTTATAGTAATTAATATATGAAATAGATAAAATTTTATTATTAACAGTTAATTTTTTTTTATTTATGAAGCTGGAATTTAAAAGGTAGATTCTATATAGAAGTTGAACTATCCACTAGAATGTGATTTTTAAAATTGCTGCTAAAATCACATTTGATTCTAGATTTGATTTAAAACATTTTAGCTATTTGAAACTATTCCTTTTTCATACTTACCTGTCCCATGAAAAATGAGCATTTTTAAACATAAATAAACAAGTATATTTTTTATATATACATGTGTACACCTAGATGTGTAAGGTTGATCATAGAAGACTTCTTTTAATATATATTTTTATCTACCTACATATCATTAAAGAAATAATTGAAATAAAATATTTAATATCTAAAATACAACAATATCTAAAATAAAATCTTACAAGTTTGGCTTTCTTTATCAGGATATCAATTTTGTTGTCTGAATAGTTCTCAAGACTATTTAGACTAATATCTTCGTAGGATATGTTTTGTGCTTTTGGTGACAAAAGCATGTGATCATTTTTCAAAGGTGAAGAAGATATAGGTGATAGGATATTTGATAAATCTTTAGATAGTTTCTTTGTTTGTTCGTTACATTTATGTTCTTGTTTAGTCTGGAAGAAATTTAATTCTTATTTATAAATCACTTAAATTCGACTTATAAAAAATGTTATTATATTACATTAAATTACTTTTTTAAATATAAAAAGAATAATATTATTAATAGGTACCAACTTTTTTATTACAATATTTTTTTTTACTTTCAATCTTAGTTTTTATAATATGCTGACAATTTTTTCTCAAACAATTTGGTACTACTCTGTTTAGGCAAGATTCTCTGTTCATTGTGGAATAGTTATTCTTACACCTTTTGCAATACTTTTTCTTTGGTTTCATTACTTTGTTCTCTGATACGCTAGTGTTAACATTCACGATGACTCCATATTTCTGTTTCTTGAATTTAACTTGTTGAGTAACAACTAAAGTATCTGTGTTACCATGTTTGTTCCATGTAACATATCTTTCTTGTTTATTCTTTTTTACATTTGAGACTTTGATTGGTTTTGGTAACTCGCCACATTCAATAATTATAATATCATCATTTTCCATGTTTGTATTGATAGTAGTATTGCTGTTTTAGTAGATATATCTAAGTAAAACTAATTAGATTAATTAATCATGTTAAATATTTGTTTACTAGATATAAAATATATATTTTTTTTAATACAATTGGAATCTAGTTAAAGTAAGTAAGAGTTGTATCCCACAGCCTCTCTTGTGTGAATCAGTTTATAAAATATCACATATGCTAAATTAGGATATAACTTACTGATATACCAAAGTTAATTTCGATCCATTCAATAGGTTTGCATGAACAAATAACAAACATCCATCCATTTTTACAAACTTTGCCATTTATAAGTAGTAGTAGGATTAAGTAGTTACTAGTTTATGCCCACAATATCATCGACATTACTGGGCTATGTTGATTTATCTAAATAAGAGCCAAGTTCTTCTCCATCTCAAATATACAAAATTTTATAAGGCATTAAAATACCAAAATATAACAAACATATTCATGTATGTATTATTAAGGATATATTAGTAATATGTGCATATATTAGTAAGGATTAATTATTTTATATACTAATGAGTTACCATCTCCATATTTTTATATTAGAAAGTAGGTACTTACTTTTTTATAGTCAATGTAAAATTGAAAATTATAGATGTTACTTCCGATCAGTATATGTAGTAGGTATTATAACAAACGATAAATTAAAAATAATATTAAAGTACGTCTTAAAATCATGAAATAAATCTTATAATAATTAAATAAAAAGTGATGGTAAAAAGAACTTTTAACAAAGTATATAGTACTAATATTAATTACTATACTTATCTACCCACTTACTTACCTTTTGCGTAAAAATAGTTCGATTAATAGTTTAATGTCGATCTTTTTAAACTATATGCGATTCAGCAATAAAATAGTTATAATAAAAGTTGCGAACAAATTATTGTGTAGACAGTGTACTTTCCAATATGTATTTGAAATTGTAAACAATAGCAATTACTTATCAACTTAACAAGATTAAATTCAGAAACATGGATGAGCAACGTATACGAATACTTATTGGAAACCATTAAATTATAGAAAAAAATTAACAATAAAATTGGCGGGTCAAATTAAAAATATTTCTTAATTTTTTTTCGCTGACTTCTCCAGCTCTGACAGTTATGACATTTATCTGATGCGTTCCGTTTATCCTTATGTCTTTGTAAACGATTAATCAGCTATAAATTTGCTATTTTGCTATTTATAAATAACAACTTGCGTAGTTTTCAGAAGCAGGTAAGCCAATGAAATAGACCACTTTTAGATGGCATATTGAAATAAAACATACACCAATTTTTGAGTTAGTTCTTCAGGAACTGCATTTAATATACATATAAGTGTAAGTAGTTAACTATATTTTACATACATTTGTTCAGGTACTTTTGATAACATTTATTTTGTTTTTAGTGTTTGTTAGATAGATAAAAAAAAAACTGTTAAGTCTGAGTCATTGATGACTTGAGTTGAGAATTAAATCATGAGTTCTTGAATTTAGTTCATTTATTTTGTAACTCTTTGCCGATTAGTTCATATGCGTGAATATCAGTTATTGCGTGATTCCAGAACAAACGTACAGATAAAATTTCTAAAAATTATTGTTTTAGTTTCAGATTAGTACCATAGACATTTTGTTTAAATCGGTTCAGTAGCTTTTAAATAAGAAGTAACTGACTTTGCCACAATGCAATCTTAATTATTTTCTTAAATATCTTCCATATACAGACATCATCCAATTATAATTTTGTTATATTAGTAAGGTAATGGAATACTATCCTGTATCTTAATGGTGTAGATACCGGATAGGTCATATCCATGTTTTTTTTTTTATTTTTATTTTTCTTATGGGTGAAAATGGTATGGTAACCCAGTGAAGGGTGATAGATGAGAATGAAAACAGGCCAGAATGAAATCATGATCAATTCATCAGGAATTAACCATGATAATTTCCAAGGAGAACCGCGAGGAGATCAACCTGGTTGGGTATATTGCTAGTAATGGGATTCTCAGTCTCCATTACTAACAATCCCTTTCCCCCTGTCATATCCATGTTAGCTAGTAACAAGTTACCTGTGACAGTTACTGACGGATAATGTTTGTAACAAATGGATTTTTTTAAATGGGTGCAAATAAAACGGTAGGTTTACTTTTTTTTTCTTAATAAATGATGATGGAATAGTAGCCCCACCTGCGCTAACGGTATATGCTGGCGGGGCACGAATGAAAAGGCACGTCAGTTAGTAGGCTAATATGTAGTAGACATGATGAATATACCTGGAATACAGCACGATGGTTTCCAGGGACCCCGTGTAGGTCAACCTGATTGCTGTCAATGGAACAGGTAGTCTTCATTATTAACAATTCCTTAACCCATCTCTCCCCCACCCCGGTAACTTAGGCTATTGTATTTACGATCGCTGGTGGTACCTACCAGTAGGGGATTATAGATGAGAAGGAAGATCTTAGTGATGGACCCATTGTGGCGAATTCACCATGAACTAACCAGTATAGTTCCAGAGGGAATCCCGTGGAGGTCGATTTAACAGCTTATATTATTAACAATGGGACTACCGTCCCCATTACCACAACTTTTTTTGCTAATATTGATAGCACTAATGTCGGTATAGGTAGGTCACCCAATGTTATTGTTGTTATTACATAGTCAGCGTTGGTAAGTGTTCGTGACTGTTCGAGACAGTGCGTTATATTATATTATAACTTTACTAGAAGTTTTTAGCCGCGACTTCGTCCGTTTGACCAGAATAAAAAGAAGCCTATGTGTATGTGTGTGCGTGCGTGTTTTTAGTATATGTACTGCCGAAGCAAGTACATTTGTGCGTGCGTTTTTGCGTTAACGTAGTTTGGACGATTTTATTCTTTACTATCATCATCATCATTTCAGCCATTATCCGTCCACTGCTGGACATAGGTGTCCCCCATAGACTGCCATAAGGAACGGTTCTGAGCCACCTGCATCCACTGTCTCCCTGCAATGCATTTGAGGTCGTCACTCCATCTAGTTGGGGGGGGGAGGTCGTCCTACACTGCGTTTGCCCGTACGGGGTCGCCCCTCAAGAACCTTTCTTCCTTGCACCTTTTATCATAAACCTTCATGTTATTTTCGTGCAGTTCCACTGTGGAACTGCAAATGAACGTTTTACCCAGGTATGAAATTTTTCGTCCTACCTGAGTGTACTTTACTGTAGCCGTCTACGATATCGTATAGTGTTTATTATTTATTTTCTTTAGAGCAAATCTTACAGGCTAAATTAGAACCAATCGATCCTAATCATAAAGTATAAAATAAAATAAAAAAAACTTTAATTTTGTTGACATTACTTACAGTATTTAATACGTAATACTAAGACTTAATATTATAAAATATCAAGAATACTCATAGTACCTAATTTCTTCGCTACCCCTTTTATTTTAAAGGGTAAATAATAATAACCAAATTATTGAAAAGGCTAAATATGAATATCGAATACAAAATGCTTTGATTATAACAAAATATTATAAACAGTCTTAGGTAGTAGCTACGTAATGATATCGTGTTACTTTTATAAGAGCGCAATTCTTGTAATTACAATTCAGCATTTCTACATATTAAAAGAACAGCACAATTCGAAATAAACAACGCGTAGACATAAATGTTGTACTTCTGTGAATTGGTGTGTGTAATTATTTTTTGCTGATGTCCGGAGCGCGCGCTTTTTTTGCGTCTACCTCAGTCAATAGGTACCTAATTCGCAAAACTACCTACATACTTATTAAGAAAGATATTACGCTCTATTCAAAAAATTGTTGTCAAATTTGCACAAAAAATATATATATATAGAAATCAGCCGATATTACGTATTTGTTTACGTCACGTTTGGAATCTTTCTGGGAATCGAACATTTCTCTCTGTCTCTTCAAATGTGAATTATTGTTGTAGATTCCTTTATCTTTGAAGTTGACAAAATGATTAGTATAAAAAAAAGACAAGAGACTCATAAAGAGACAAAAAAATTAATTAATCAATAGTTTTTTGGAGAGACCGAGTGGATGTCGACCTAACTGGATATTTCTGTGCCTCTAGTGAGAAAGGGTTCAATTCAAAATGGTCACTTTTCAGGAGAGCCAAAAAACTATTTTAAATAAAGAAAAAAAATCTCCTGCTTTTATTATTTGCTAATTGAACAAGTCAATGATTGCATTTATAGTAATTTTTTCTCCTCTTTCTTATGAAATTGTCGGTTTTTGTGTAAAACCTATAGTTTTAAAAATAATTCTATTATACCTAATCACACTTAACAAAAATATTAAAATTATGATGTGAAAATAGTTTTAAGTTGAATTGAAACTATTTTATTGAAGTATTGAAGAAAAACAATGATGTGTATTTTACGCTATAAAAAAATAATCGCTATTAAATGGTGTAAAAGGGTTCAAATCGAACTGATTCATTTTACAAAAATAATTTTTGTAAAATATTGTAGTTTTATTTCTAATTATGACTTTTTTACCACAAATATTTTGTTAATTGTAGCCTTTTACATGTTTACTATCTCTATTGTTTTTAAAGATATCGTTACGATTCTTATACCATTCGAAAGAGAAAAATTTGCTTATTTAAAGTAGCCTAAAAAAGAAAAAGGCTATAACTTGAGTTATACCCTTTCTCACTAGAGGCACAGATTTTACTAGCCGTGGGGACTACCTTCCCCATTACCACAATAGTTGGAGAATTGCTATAAGCTTGATATTTCGATTTGCTTCTTTTACTAATTCGCCATCGTATACCGATAGCGCAGGCGCGGTTACCATTCCATTATTATCCACTAAAAAAAATTCTCCTATCAATATTTGTATAGTCATAAGTACCTTTAAGTGGTCAAGATAATATCTTAGTACGTAACATCCAATGATTTCATTGTTTTATATCGAATTGTATTACTGATCTAAATAGCAGCAATGGACTTTGATATATTTACGAGACCGGTTCAGTTATATACCTACTTATAATATATTTTAGAAAGTAACGTGGTCACGCGTCTTGTAATCTCGTTTGCGATCCTCTTCGCTTTAGTAAGCCCATATATTCTGTGGACACGTGTTATATTTAATTTCTTTTTAATTCATATTAAGGTAAAGCATTTAATATTTAGATGTATTTAAAAATAAATTACGTATTTTTATTTAAAAGTTACTTAAGCTTGTTAGTAGATACTTAAAATTTTATTTTTAACTTTGTTTTTGGGGGGTATCGGTTATGGAATTGTATTTTTTTTATTGTTCATGCCTGTCTATATCATTATATTAGTTCTTAACTATCCACTGCTGAAGAGAAGCCTTTCCCTTGGCTTGGTAAACGGGTCAGCAACCGCAATTAGGCTTTTAGAGATGTTTTGAGAAGGACAGCGTCCCGCTGCTGAATATGAACCCATAGGTATACATTACTTTTCGAGACGATTGTTTCAAAACTTCTAAATTTAAAATTTATTACCTCTCTCTCTCTCTCTACACTCTGCAGTTAAAAACTGATTTTTATTTATTTTTATGCTACATGGTTTTTTAGTTATGATTCAAAATATAAGAAAAAAAAAACATTATCTCCGAAGTTTATGAAACGAACAGTCTAAAATAATTGTTTATAAAGGTATATATAAATATTATAGGAAAAATACAAAGATTGTTTTAAAAAAATTTCAAAGAGAAACTTAATTTCACATTTACAACCTCAATACGATAATACTAATTGAAATAACAACAATAATAGTATTTGTTAGGGGTCCATTGCATTTAAAAATACATTCAATCATCATCATCATCTTTCTACCCTTATCTCAATCATTTGGGGTCGGCGTAATATGATTTTATCCATATTACAAAAAGATTTGGTTTTTTAGTTTTACGACCGGCCACCTGCCTGACGTCAACCCTCTTACAAAAAATACATTCAATAAGGTAGCCATTTTATATCATATATTATTAACTAGATATATTTTAATTTTCAATAGATTTTAGAATGCTAGTACAAATGAATCGGAACGGTAGGTATATAGCAAAAATATTTTTTCCAAGTACCGCTCCGATTGATTTGTATTATGTTATGATAATTGCAAATTTTTAATACGTTTGTTTAGTTAGTGGTTTTATTTCTCGTGGTCTTTCGATGTATTTTTTATATACATATTTATTTTATACGTATTTTTTTTTTGATGGGTGAAAATGGTATGATAATCCCGCCTGCGCTAACGGGATACGCTGGCAGAGCACCAGTGAAGGGTGATAGATGAGAATGAAAACAGGCCAGTAAGCCCATCATGAGGAATTCATCAGGAATTAATCTTGATAGTTTCCAGGGAGAACTGCGAGAAGGTCGACCTGGTTGGATATATTGCTAGCAATAGGATTCTCAATCTCCATTACTAACAATCCCTTTCCCCTCATTTTATACGTATTGTGCTGTCCTCCTGGTGTGGTAGGTAGGTGTAGGAAATAATCTTCTATCTATACTCTATACTTATAATAAATCTGTAGAGAGGTGAAATTATATTTATATAATTTATAGATTTTGATACATTAAATTACAAGTAACCATTGTTATATGAACTAAATAATATTTAGTCTTTTTAAACAGAGATTTGTTAAACACTGTTTCGATAAACAGCGTTTTAATTATTTATTGTAGTAAGATCGTAATCGAAACGAAATAACCACTTGCTTGTTATAAACATACTGTGCATTCTTTTTTTTTTATACAACTAAGAATGGCAAACAAGCCATGATCTTGATGGCCCACCTGATGGAAAGTGGTATTCGTCGCCTATAGACATGAGCAGTACCATGGACATAACAGAGTATACTGTTTCGCCCATGATACCCCCCATGCGTTGCCATTCCTGAGGACTCGGGTGTTATTCCTCCGTACCCAGTAAATTCACGCCATATCCCGCCCTTCAAATCGAAACACAGCTATGCAAACACAACTGCTTTACGGTTGAAACACGAATGGGACAGAGGTACCGAAGCAATCGACTTTTGTACAAAGTCTCCCTCTGGTTTATCTATGGTACCCTCAACGAGGGAGCCCAACTCGTACTTGACCGGTCTTTGACCTTGTTGCCAGGTTGACAAAAGTTGACTCTGTCACCAATTGAATTTGGTGATCCATCTGACGATCTGTTTGTAAAAATATACTTGCTGTGAAGTTTTATTTACTTTGTGAATTTTTGTTCACAGCCAAAACCAGTACAAACTACTCAGTCTAAGCAATCTGCGCCTGCTGTTTCCGACGCTGTTCAACTCAACGAGCAGATCACCAAGCAAGGCGACTTGGTCCGCTCTCTCAAGACCGCAAAAGCCGAAAAGAGTAAAATTGACGAGGCCGTCAAGTCCTTATTGGATCTTAAAGCCAAGTACAAAGCTGCCACTGGCCAGGTTAGTAACATTATAAATAAAAAATTTACGATGATTCAGTTGTATAGTGCTAGCAATATACCCTGTCAAGTCGACCTTCACGTGGATTTTATTTAATTCACGAGACGGCTTTAGAACAAAACATTTAACACCATCAATACAGACTAGACTACCAAAGGGGGACTTTGTACAAAAGTCGATTGCTTGGGTACCTCTGTCTCATTCGTGTTTCTACCGTGAAGCAGTTGTGTTTACATGGCTGTGTTTCGGTTTGAAGGGTGGGATATGACGTGAATTTACAGGGTACAGAGGAATAACACCTGAGTTCTCAGGAATGGCAACGCATGGGGGGTATCATGGACGAAACAGTATATTATGTCCATGGTACTGCTCATATAGGCGACGGTTACCACTTTCCATCAGGTGGGCCGTTAGCTTGTTATACTATGATACACACAGGTGATGCCGTGGGATACAGCTAGTAATGTTAACAATAACAAATAAATGATTCTATTTATTAAAAATTTGTACACCAAAGTTGACAATTTACGCAGTATTGATGTGGTAAATAGGTAAGTATTATACATACGTAGGCAGTGTGTGTAAAATGCATCCATTTGCAGTTTCAAATTAAATGAGAAGTTTATTGATGAAATTGCAAAGTGTGCAGTGTTTGAAGAACGTTACTATAAGGCTAGGTCACGAATATGTGTATCGGCATGTTTTTATAGCGCTACTAGCTTTTTCCTGCGTCTTCGTGCGCATAACTTGGATATGTTTACTGACCACAGTTAGAAGTATGAAAAGTGAGTTCGAGAAATTACCGTTATATGGATCATCATAAACTAAAATTTTAATATTACTAGCGACCCGCCCCGGCTTCGCACGGGTGCAATGCTGATACTTAATAACGCCGCAAGCCCCCCAATTACATTACGACGTTACATTAGAAACCTCTAAAATTATCAGTGTTCCTCTACTATATTATGCATGTATTATACATATAAACATTGCTCTTGAATTACTCTATCTATTAAAAAAACTGCATCAAAATCTGTTGCGTAGTTTTAAAGATCTAAGCGTACATAGGGACAGATAGACGGGAATCGACTATGTGCTGATTGGCTTAAATTAATTAGAAATTTAGTCCATATTGAGCCTTACAATAAAGATTTTGCTGTGATATGAAATTAATATTTTAATTTTGGTTATTAAAGAAATAGCTTCTCAGAATCGACCCCAGTATATTCTCCTATGATATTTGTCATGTCTCTAATTAATATCTAAGCAATATCATTGTTTATGACTTATAAGTCATAAACAGCGATATTGCTTTCTATAAATTATCAGTTTGTTTACTAGTTGGATATAATTTTTATACGAATATATATATATAAAAGAATCGCCGTTCATTAAACACTCTAAGACTCAAAAACAGCTTGATCGATTTGATTGTTTTTTCGTTTTATTTTTTGAAATGCAGGGTTAGACAAATAAAGAAAAAAAAAACCTTAAAGTTCAGCTTAAAACTTTTTTTATTCTTAAGGGCTTGTTGTTGTTGTTGTTGTTGTTACCTTGTTGTTGTATACCTTGTTGAGCTATATCAGACCTATTGTACTTTGAACTGAATAAAATAGGTAATTGTGTATAGTAATTGCTACTTCGAAATTCTTTTAATAGATTGCGTTAGAAATTAGGTGATAGAAAGTTCACCGAGTCAGCTAGTTAATAAAAGAATGCAGGTAAAAAAAAGCAGGTTCTCAGAAACCATCATATTGTATCCAAATATTCATACCGGCTGTAACGGAAACTTTTAATCCGACCCATAACATATTTTTTTATACCATGGATGTTGCAAACAAGCATGCAGCCCGTCTGATGGTAAACGATTACTGTAATCTATGGACGCCTGCAACACTATGGGTATGACGTAACGTTATCGACCCTGAAGAAAACTTAATTCTTATTAATTTACTTTAATAAACCAAGTTTGTTATTCGTAACAATAAATAACTTCTAAAGAACATGAGTCATGTCGTTACACTATATATTAGATATTTAATATCATGTAATCATTACAGTGAACTTGTAGTGTTTAATTACAATGAGTTCTAATTAGGTTTACGTTACGCCAAGTTAGGTATTTTATTCGACCATATTTATTTATTTATTTAAAAATTACTCACCACACTTACAGTCTCCCAAAGCCATAGGTTTATTTTACAAACATACAAATTTTGTACAACAGTTTAAAAATATGCCTATTTTGTCATTAAATATATCAATATCTGGCTGCTGAGCAATCAGAGAATTGAGCAGAGAAATAGCCTGATAAGTGGGAGCAAACTGAGCAGTACAGGTGTGTAACGCAGTGTAGGACGATCCCCCACTAGATGGAATGACGACCTGAAATGCATTGTAGGAAGTCAGTAGATGCATGGCTCGGGACCGTTCTTTATGGCAGTCTATGGGGGAGGCTTGTGTCCAGCAGCGGACGGATAATGGCTGAAATGATGATTATGATATTTAAATATATTCATTATTAGTTTTTTTTTTTTTTCAGTTTGCGTAATCGGAATATGTTTACTGACCGGGATAAAAGTAGCCTATATCATTGTCCATACTATATAATACATGTATACCAAATTTCATAGAGATTGTTTAAACTGTAAAAAGGTGACAAACAAATTCACTTTTACATTTATAATATTAGTAAGGCTAAGCATTAAAATATATTACCCTTATATTACCTCTATATTACATGTTTGTAAAATATGCTGGTTTTTGTATGTATAATATTATTATTTATATTAATTGTTTGCTGTATTGAATATATATTTTGTTCTATTTCAATTGTTTATAAATTTTCTTTTTTATAAAAAAACTATAATTGTCAGTATATGTAAAAAAGGTTCATTTAGAACATTACCCTCTGTCTTTTTCACAATGTCCTCTACCCAAAGATTGTCTGAAAGAAATTTCTTGGCCATAAAGCCGCCTTTTGTATCACTTACTTTATAAATTGTGCAATAAAGTGTAAATAAATTATTTATTATAATTTTTTTATTCATTTCATTCAGGAATGGAAACCTGGAGCATCTCCAGCGCCTACCAATACACCAGTTACAGGTGATGCCGTGAAGTTGGATCAAGAAATCACGAAGCAAGGCGATCTCGTCCGTTCGCTCAAAAGTGCTAAGGCTGAAAAGGCCAAAATCGACGAAGCTGTGAAGGCCTTATTGGATCTTAAAGCAAAATATAAGACTACTACTGGACAGGTAAAAAATGTATAATATAGTACTAGTAAGCCGTACCAACTTTGCATGATCTTTTTTTTGTAAATATAATTAATTGTATTCCACAAAAAAAACACTACATTTATGGCAAAACGTACTAAATCGTTTTATTTAAATTTTTATTTGACCAATCTGTAAGTATATTCTTTCAGATAAAAAATAATTTTCCAAATCGATTTACAACTGACGGTATATACATTTACACAGTACAGAGAAATAACACCTAAATCCTCAGGAATGGCAACGCATGGGAGATATCATAAACGAAACAATATTACTACTTATGTACTCTGTCCATGTACTGCTCATGTCTAAATGCGACGGTTACTACTTTCTTTCAGGTGGGCCGTCAGCTAGTTTGCCATTCTAAGTTACATATAAAAAATGAATATAAACTGATTACTAAATTAAATCGAATCTTAAATCGAAATTTTAAAGAGCTGTAACTTCTTGGAAATGATTGTAATATTTATTTTTTACATTTAGGAGTGGAAACCTGGAGCTTCTCCAGCGCCTGCTAAAACACCAGCCACGGGCGACGCCGGAAATTTGGATCAAGAAATCACGAAGCAAGGTGATCTTGTACGTTCGCTCAAAAGTGCCAAAGCCGAAAAGGCCAAGATCGATGAAGCAGTGAAGGTTTTATTGGACCTCAAAGCGAAGTATAAGGCTGCTACAGGACAGGTTAGATTAATGAATCCTATAAAAACATGAACTAGTGGGTAAACAAAACTCATAGATCCATTATCAAAACTAAGAAAGAAGTTGTCTCCTGAATTTCTTGCGACTTCCTTGAGCTGTGACGTTAACTCCTTAAGAGGTTACGACTTCTAATTTTTTTCTTCAATCTTCATCCTCAGTCAGAACCATCATTTTAGAAAAAAAAAATAATGTCATAATTTTTTTTATTATAAAATATTTTTTATCATCATCATCATATCAGGTATTAACTGTCAACTGCTGAACATAGATCTTCCCCATAAGGGGAGTACTACCAGTAGTTGCCACGCTTGGCAGGCAGATTGGCAAATACAGTTAGGCTTTTGTTGATTTTGCTAAAAGAGACGCTGCTGCCCATCTCTCAGTCATTAAGTGCCCTTAGTCAACTCATACACACAAGGGTTTTTTTATGTAACAACAAAGTGGTAACTGTCGCCTATAGGCATGAGCAGTACCATGAGCATAACAGAGTATACTGTTTCGCCCATGACACCCGCCATGCGTTGCCATTCCTGAGGACTCAGGTGTTATTCCTTCTTACCCTGTAAATTCACTGCGATATCCCACCCTTTAAACCAAAACACAGCCATGAAAATACAACTGCTTCACGGTAGAAGCACGAATGGGACAGAGGTGCCCAAGCAAATGACTTTTGTACAAAGTCTTCCTCTGGTAAATTCATTCTATGATCCCAGGATCACACAGTTGAATAGCAAAATAATGTTACAGGAATGGAAACCCGGTAACACGGCACCTGTGCAAAAGACGAACGACGGTGGAGTGAGTGAACTGTTGTCCCAGATCACAGCGCAGGGTGATAAGGTACGGAAGTTGAAGGCTGAGAAGGCAGACAAGGCGGCCGTCGACGCTGAGGTAAGAGACACTGGGGATAATAGTACCAATTTTACTTAACTGCAAGTGCTCTCAAACTTATTTCGTCTAATGTCAATTTTCAGAATTAGTTATTTTTTAACACCATTAAATTGTTTTTCTAACGTCAAGATTTTTTTTTAAACTTTACTACATTTTTAATAGGTATATTAGTATAGCAATATTTAATTAACTATGAGTTATTTTGCCACGAAAACAGTTCTGAGTTCAAATTTAAAATAATTAATTATTATAATGATGACCCGACTGGAGCTCGTGGACATTCATGATTAAGAGTCTTGGATGGCCTCGACTGTGTCACCCATGACACCCTCCACCCTAAAATATACATCTTAATTATAATGTCCCCAAAGTCAATTTGGGGACATTACATATAATTAAGATGGTGTTCCACAAAAAAAGACTTAAACTGCCACATAACCAGTTATTTTGATTTTAAAACTAAAACACTGAACTAATTTTGATAAAATTCCTTTGTGACCAATTTGTAAGTATATCCTTTCAGATAAAAAAGAATTTTCCAAATCTGTTTATTACTAACGGGGATATGAGGTAACAAACGAAAAAAAAAATACAACCGTATAGATAACCTCTTTTTTTAAGTCGGTTGAAAAATTATTTATGTTCGACTTCTAATTGTTCACAGGTAAAAACCCTTCTGAGTCTCAAAGCACAATATAAAACCCTAACCGGCACTGATTGGACACCTAACGCTACTGCGAATAATTCCCAGGTTAGTGAGACATTTACGTAATTGTAACATATTGATGATTAAAGATTGTGTCCCATAAAAAGAACCGACCTCAATTATGGCAAAATCAGTTATTTTACATACTTACATACATATCTGTCACGCCTGTCTTCCATTAGGGTAGGCAGAAACAATGGAACGCCAAATGCTTCGATTCAAACAAACCTCTTTTAAAATTCAAAATCAGTTATTTTAATATATGAATTTATTAATAAATCTATTAATTCTATTAAAATTAAACTACTAAATCGATTTTGATAAAATAACTATGGGAATAATGTGTAATGTCCAGCAGTGGACGGATAATGGTTGAAATGATGGTTATGTGTAAGTATATCCTTTCAGATTAAAAAATAATTTTCCAAATCGGTTTATGTTATTATGAGGTAACAAACATGACAAAAATATAAACAAATTGAGTACCTCTTTCTTTTTGAAGTCGGTTGAAAATATGGAAGGCTTTTTTAAAACACAAAGAGCAAACGAGCATGCGGCTCACCTGATGGTTATTGATTATCCCCGCCTATGATCAACCGCAATCAATTTCAAAAGTTCAATGTTCTAAGTAGTTTGTATACTATGAACTAGACATTTAGCTAAACCAAAAAATACCAAACATTAAAATTCATTCTACAAAGACGTCAATAATAAAAAATACAGAAAATATATCTAAATGGATGTAATTAATAAACTTTCTACATTTATGTAGAAACAAGTCACAAAAAGAAGTGATAAAATCTTGAAAACAAATGTCACGAAGAGACGAGATTAATCTGCCAATTAACAAAAAATCGAAAAAAAAAATTTTTGGCGTTCTACTGCTACTATTATAAATACAGTTAAAGATTAACGAATGTATGAATGTTTGTTATTCTTTCATGCCAAAACTACTGAACGGATTAGAATTACATTTGGATTATTGTAACAAATATTATTCAGTTTATATCATAAGTTAGAATATAAAATACTATATATTTAAACATACCTATATATTTAGTTTAATAAATTATGTATTTGATATTTTTGTGCAATATAGGCTTTTGTATTATAATCACGAAAAAATTAATTCACTCTTTTGCCACCTACCCACTTCTATCTGTTCTCCTTTAACCAAAGGTTGTCTGTAAGAGATTGTCCTAGTGATAAGAACGCCTTTGTACTTTTACCAGTATGTATATATTTCAATCTGTATTTATGTTACTGTATTTCACTTGAATTATTCAATTGTCATTGTACATTTTTATGTTTCTAGTGCAACAAAGAGTTAAATAAATAAATAAATATTTATGCACATCACCTTTTTATGTTGTTTTGGCTAAAATAAATAAATTATTTGTTTACTTCTAAAAAAATAATATATGCCGTGGTAACCAGTAATTAAGCCAACACTATATACTTACCTGAACTATTTGCTTGAGATAAAAATTGTAATCATAGTGTATGTGTTCTTGGTTGCTCTAATAAAAAAAAAAGACGTTCTAAATCTGGTTGTGGTGACGTATCTGTAGTACGAGTATAATAAATAGATACGCCCATGTTTTATTTTACTACTTTAATTCGATAGCAGTCATTAGTATTATTAAATTTATAACACACTGTATCGCTTCATTAATCCGTGTAGAGTTTATCGATAATTTACTATTGAAACATTGTAAATATTATCGCTTCTTTTACAATATTTAGTGCAAACGTTTTAAAAAATACAGCACGTTTGAGGATGACATTTTGAAACCAGACTCATGTTTAATTTTTATTTCTTTTTTAATAAAACGATGCAAAAGTACATGTATTTTAAATAACATATTGTTACTATGCAGATTTCATATAATTTTAGTGTATATTTATAAAAGAAAATTACTCGCCCGTTTACAGCCTGCTAACACAGCACCTGTGCAGAAGACGAACGACGGTGGAGTGAGTGAACTGTTGTCCCAAATCACAGCGCAGGGCGATAAGGTACGGAAGTTGAAGGCTGAGAAGGCGGACAAGGCGGCCGTTGACGCTGAGGTAAGAGACACTGGGGACAGTAGTGCCAAATTTATTTTAATATGAAAATGAAATGAAATAAAGATTTATTATAAAAAAATATACATATAACTGTAATTTAAATAAGTTACAGTGCGGCCAATTCTCAGTTCTCATTTCTATAATAAGTTTATTACCTTTAACATAATATTTTATTTTGATAATTTCGCAAAAGTTATTGCAAAGAAATTTATTTTTTATGTTAAACAATTTAAGGTATTGTGAAGAACTGGTGTCTGAAGTAAGATATACCTTTGTTACGTATCACTGGGTCCTCACCCTACAGTGTTTTTTTTTATGGGTGATAATGGAATAGTAACCACGCCTGTGTTAACGGTATACGGTGGCGGGGTACCAGTGAGGGATATTAGATGATGATGAAAAGGCAAGTCAGTTAGCCCATCGTGACGAATTCCACTAGATTTAACCACGATCGTTTCCAAGAAGATTCGCGTAAAGGTCTACCTAATAGATTGTATTGCTATTAATGGGCCAGTTTTTTTTTTTTGATGGGTGAAAATGGTATGGTAACCCCGCCTGCGCTAACGGGATATGCTGGCGAAGCACCAGTGAAAGGTGATAGATGAGAATAAAAACAGGCCAGTTAGCCCATCATGATGAATTCATCAGGAATTAACCATGATAGTTTCCAGGGAGAACCGCGAGGAGGTCGACCTGGTTGGGTATATTGCTAGCAATTGGATTCTCAGTCTCCATTACTAACAATCCCTTTCCCCCCAGTAATGGGCCAGTTAGATCTTATTACTAACAATCCCTTTTCACTACCACGGTGTTGGCACTATTGCCCAGTTTGTTCTGGTTATGAATATAATAACAGGACTAAAATTAATATATAACTAATATTTTACAGGTAAAAACACTTTTGAATCTGAAGGCACAGTACAAGACGATCACTGGCACCGATTGGACGCCAAACGCTTCTGTTGCAAATAATAAACAGGTTAGTGACAATATATCGACATATATACTAATATCACAAATATAAAAGGTAAGATTTAATTTTTAGTATGTTTTTTTATTTGTAGTGGATAAAATCAAAAATACTCAAATCGATTTTAAAAACTCTTTCATCTATAGGAAGCTGCATTATCAGCAAGTAATATATACAGCAAAGAATAACACCTTAGTCCTTAGGGATGACAACGCATGCGGGGTATCATGGGCGAAACAGTACACTCTGTTATGTTCATAGTACTGCTCATGTCTATAGGCGACCGTTACGACTTTCCATCAGGTGGGCCGTCAGCTTGTTTGCCGTTCTAAGTTGCATAAAAAGATGAGCGACTAATATAGGTGTAATATGATATTATGGTAAAAAAATTAGAACTCCGTATGAAAATTACAGTAATATAACCAAAATAAAAAATAAAATTTTATATAAAGGTAATGTAAAGTACTAATTTATCTTTCTGTATTTATTTTAATCCCGACTGGATTGCTTATTTTCTATAAATGATGATGATGATGATGATAACATTAACTGCCAGTGCTTAATATATCACTATGTAACATAGGCTTCCCCCTTGGTAGGTCACGTTTGGCAGGCGAGTTGTCAACCGCAGTTGGATATTTGTTTTTTTTATAACACAGGGAGCAAACAAGCATGTGGCTCACCTGATGGTAAATGATCACCGCCGTTCATGATCACTCGCAACACCAGAGGCAACGCAGGTGTGCTGCTGGCCTTTTAAAAAGGAAAATGTATTATTTTAAAAGTGACGCTGCTGCTTTACGACGCCCCACGAAAAGGAAAGGGCGGCCCATTTTATGTCGGGACTACATGACATTACTACATTGCATAAATACAAATATGTAACTAAATGCTTACATTACAATACAACAGTGTATATATACAATACTTCTTGACGAGGAGCTTCACGTCTTTTACTGTTTATACTAAAACAGAATGCTTAGATTTTTTCCATTCGTTGTTAATTATCATATAATATTTATTTTAAAATTATTTATTTAACCAACTCACCTAATAATTACTAGTTAGTTCACCAAACTGTATAAAATAGTTTATTGACTAAAATTCTTTACTTCTTCTTTTTCTTCATTACTTCGTTGATGCATAGAAAATAAATATATATATATATATATATATATATATATATATATATATATATATATATATATATATATATATATATATATATGGTATATATATAGAAAATACATATAAATAAATAAATGTATAACATGTACACAATATTTGCTTCTATAGTCTATTTATATATTGAATAGCTAAAAACAACTCCTTAGTTAATTTTTATTATATATATAAATAGATACTCGTTTAACATAATTATGATAGTCTGTTCTAGTACCGTAATAATTTATTTCTCTATTCGTTGGAACACCAACAGCATATTGCATTATAACATATATAACAAACATTAAATATTAATGCAATAATTAATATGTTATGTCCAAGCTAATTTATTGTTTATATTATGTTTACTTTGACAGCAAACTCCAGCAACAATGAATGTCAATGGTGGGGATAGTGCAGCGGCCATCGTTGCAGAGATTACGAAGCAAGGCGATATCGTTCGAGACCTTAAGGCTAAGAAGGCAGACAAGGTAAAACTGTATTAATTTATAAGAACAAAAAATGGGTCTTTTAAAGTTTGTGATTGGTTAACATTCAAAATAGGCAAAATCTGAACCCGTAATTTTGTTATTCTTAGACATTTGAACTTTATACTTACACTAGATGATTTAAAATAAATTTTAGACATTTATCTGATATGTTATATGAGGAAGTATCCCATTGTTTCAAAAAAAAGATTGCTTACGATATTTAAAAAAATATGAAAAAAAGAAAAACTACATGTTTTAACTACTGTATCTACAATCCTATGAAGCTCTCTGCTTACCCCTTAATAATTCTTAAGGAAGACAAAAATACACAGATATTAATTATAAATAAATATTCTACAATTTTAATTCATTGTTACCAGGCGACCATAGATGCGGAGGTGAAGAAGTTGCTAAACCTCAAGGCGAGCTACCAAACGTTAACGGGCACTGCGTACGCACCGCCGGCGCAGGCCCGCGAAAGTAAACCGAAAGAGAAAAAAGAAAAACCTAAAGAGGCTAAAGCAGAGAAGCCGAAAGAAAAGGTCTGTTTAATTGATCTTGTTTTATATATTTAGAAATCACACACAAGTATCACACAGTATCACACACAAGCCCAAGAGGTTTAAGTGGTACTAAAAATCCAATTTTTTTAATGTATTTATGTATGATAATTAAATAAAAAAAAAATTAATACTAGCTGACTCGGTAAACGTTGTTTTACCATATATACTATTTTTAGAACTATACATGACAAAATATCGTACTACAATTATTATATTCGATTGTCATCTTGCAGCCCTATTGCGGCATATAAAAATTGCGATTAAACAATAGAGGTTGATCGTAAAAGCGTGAAAATTTTAATTTGTATGTATTTTTCAATGCTTAATCATAATAAAATAAAAATAAAAAAAAAAAAATGTCAGAATAATAAAAAAAATATTTAGGGGTTATCATTGAGGGGTATGAAAAATAGATGTTGGCCAATTCTCAGACCTACCCGATATGTACAGAAAATTTCATAAAAATCGATAAAACTGTTTCGGAGGAGTTTGGTAACAAATACCGCGACACGAGAACTTTATATATTAGATATCAAAGTTACTATTGTTTTAGGTTAGTTTATCAATTATGCTAGTTTATGCAAATAAACGATTGGTTGATTGATTTCCAGTTATCTTTACTTACTTCGTAAACAAGTTATTGTAAAAATCCTACTAATAATTATTTCAAATGTAAAAGTTTATAAAGATGTTTGACTAATCTTGATTACCCTGATTTTGTTTTAATGGGTGATAATGGAATGATAATCCCGCCTGTGCTAACGGTATACGCTGGCGGGGCACCACTGAGGGATGATTGGTGAGAATGAAAAGGCAGGTCAGATAGCCTATCGTGATGAATACACCTGGAATTCAGCATGATGGTTTCCCGGTTGGGGGGCACGTGGAATGCATTTGAATTTGTTAAAGAGTAAATTTATATCGTGAGTTAATGCGTAACGTGCTTTATATACTAATGCACACGGGCAAAGCCACGGGAAACTAGTAAATAATCTAAGTTAAAAATTATGCACATAAATAAAAAAAATTGCATTTTTTTATCACAGTCACCAAAACCAGTCAAAGAGGAGTCGTCAACAGGCGTGAAGAAGGTGACAAGACTTGGCCTGGAAGCCAGCAAGGACACAAATCTACCCGAATGGTACTCACAGGTCATAACCAAATGTAAGTTCATTCGTAATTTTAGCACAAAATGTGGGAAATCAATTATCAACAACGAATGTCGTTGAACTGAACTGAACATGTTAAATGTGTTTTAGATAGAATAAGACGCCGCACGTTGCCATCTCGTTCTAACCTACGCATAGGGTAACGATAACGTATCTATTGATAGTTCCGTTTGCCACATGCAGGAAGGGCTTTGTCGCCATTCATATTTCGCAATTTTTTTTGGGTTTATTTTTTTTATAGTTTTATTTATAGTATTTTTTTATGAGAAGTGATACAAAAGGCGGCCTTATCGCTAAGCAATCTCTTCTAGACAACCTTTGTAGAGAACATTGAGAAAAAAGAAAATTAGATTATTTTATTTTTAATGAATATGATATTTGATTTATTATTTATTGCATTCCATATAAAATTACAATAGGTGGTTATTACGAGTTTCATAATAATGAAATTTTATATTGAATGAAACTTGTACAAAAGTCGATTGCTTGGGTACTTCTGTCCCATTCGTGTTTCAACCGTGAAGCAGCTGTGTTTGCATGCCTGTGTTTCGGTTTGAAGGGTGGGATATGGCGTGAATTTACAGGGTACAGAGGAATAACACCTGAGTCCTCAGGAATGGCAACGCATGAGGGGTATCATGGGCGAAACAGTATACTCTGTTATGTCTATGGTACTGCTCATGTCTATAGGCGACGGTTACCACTTTCCATCAGGTGGGCCGTCAGCTTGTTTGCCATTCTAAGTTATATAAAAAAAAATAAAAAAAAACATTGTTTAGATACATAATTTTCTTACCCCTAACTACATATTATTCTAACATACATGCTTCATAAATGTAAAAGTAAATTAAAGGTAGCTCAAGGTCTAGGCGGTTAGAGTGTTCAGAAAATATTTCAAAATACTCAACCATACGTTAAATAATTTATTGTTATTTAGAATTGCATGGAAAAAATGTTTTAAAAATTAATTTTGTCAACACAGCGGAAATGATAGACTACTACGACATATCCGGGTGCTATATCCTCCGGCCGTGGTCGTACAGCATATGGGAGGTGATACGTAACTTCCTCAGCACTGAATTCAAGAAACTTGGCGTGAAAGATGGATACTTCCCCATATTCGTATCTAAGGTGAGCTTTTGAATATAAAGTTAAACTTTCATCTCACTTCTAGGTAGTGTCTCAATCCTTAATATTATAACGTAAACGATCTAAAAGCTCTTGGTAACAGAGGACGCCACCGTCACAGTAATCACTGTAGTAGTAGTTAAAATACATAAAGGGATGTAACATAATAATTCCCAAGAATGGAAAGCATGTGTTTCACGGGGTACCATGAGTATCATAGGCAATTCTGTCCATGCTACTGTTCATGTCTATGCGCGATGGTTACCGCTTTCCATCAGATGGGCCGTTAGCTTATAAAAAATCGGGCAAGACATACTAGATGGCATTGAAATCGAGACTTGTGGCCTTTATTGATAATTTTGTATTTAAAAATAATTTGATGCATTTCTAATATGGCGAATGATTTTACTTATTTTTTACTAATATAATAATTAAATTATGCGTCCCGTGTGCCAAGCGTGGCGATTACTGGCAAAACTCCCCTTATGGGGAAGGCTTATGTCCAGTCTATATGTAAAATAAAATATTGTACTTACTTTATCTATACTTATATTACTGTAGAGAGGTCTATTCTGTACATGAAATATTTTTCCAAAATAACTATCAGGGGCTGATCAGTGATCGATACTGATGCCAAAAATGCAATCAATAAAAATTTTATCTGTCTGTCTGTATGTTCGTTATAGAAACAAAAACTACACGACGGATTTTAACGTAACTTGATACAATTATTCTTCATACTCCTGGGCAGGTTATAGTATACTTTTCATCACGCCACGATCAATGGGAGCAGAGCAGTGAAGGGAAATGTTAAAAATGTCCACTCGTGCGACGCCAGGACGGGCCGCTAGTCATAAATAAAGTAAAATTGTACACAGGCGGCGTTAGAACGCGAAAAGACGCACATAGCGGACTTCGCGCCGGAGGTGGCGTGGGTGACGCACTCCGGGTCGTCGGAACTGGCCGAGCACATCGCTGTGCGACCCACCTCCGAGACTGTCATGTACCCCGCGTACGCAAGGTGGATACAGAGCCACCGCGACCTGCCGCTCAAGCTCAACCAGTGGAACAACGTCGTGGTTAGTATTCCTTTAATAGCCGATAAGGGAATGCCAATCCCGCCTACGCTGTCGGTATACTCTAGTGGGGCACCAATGAGGGATGATAGATGAGGGTGAAAGCAGGTCAGTTAGCCCATCGTAAAGAATTCTACGAGAGTTAACCACGATGCTTTCCAGTCGCAGAGTTAACTGCGTGGAGGTCGACCTGATAGGGTACATTGCTAGCGATGAGGCTGTTAGACCCCATTACTAACAATCCCTTTCCCCGTGGTTGGTATTTATATCATATACAATAGTTATTCCAGCCTACCATTATCTATCATAGGTATATTTAAGGAGGGGTGGGGAGACGGCGGGGAGCATGTCACGTCTGAGAATACATACACGTCTTTTAAAAGTAAAAGAGTAGTAGTATAGTGTTGACTGTTAGGTGCTCAGTATTTATTCGCAGTTTGGGTGTCAATCCGATCTATTATCGATTTTATTATTATTATATTATTGATCCGAGCAATGATCTATAAATTTGCTTAAAGATACCTTATTTAGAGGACGTGTCGCTACATGTGTGTTTTACAGAACTTCTAATAATAATAGAACTCAACCTTTAAATATTGGCAGTCGCACATATACTAATGGTAACAAAATAATTCTAATAATTTACCAGAGGGAGACTTTGTACAAAAGTCGATTGCTTGGGTACCTCTGTCCCATTCGTGTTTCAACCGTGAAGCAGCTGTGTTTGCATGGCTGTGTTTCGGTTTGAAGGGTGGGATATGGCGTAAATTTACAGGGCACAGAGGAATAACACCTGAGTCCTCAGGAATGGCAACGCATGGGGGTATCATGGGTGAAACAGTACACTCTGTTATGTCCATGGTACTGCTCATGTCTATAGACGATGGTTACCACTTTCCATCAGGTGGGCCGTCAGCTTGTTTGTCATTCTAAGTTGTATAAAAAAAAAATCGACTATTGAGTAAATTTTATTTCGAAAAAAAAAAACGGTATAATTTTATCTTAATTTTATTTTAATCTTATCTTGCATAATCGTAATAAAACTAATATAAACGGACAATGGTATAAAACATTTGAAAACTACTGGGCCAATTCAATAATAACAAGTGGAACTCTGCTGCAAGAAAAAAATATGAATAGCCTTTTTTACGCCTTCTAAACATGGCCCATACATGTTACATAATTTTTTTTTACTGCCACGAATACAGAGATGGGAGTTCAAGCAGCCGCAGCCGTTCCTCCGCACGCGGGAATTCCTCTGGCAGGAGGGGCACACCGCCTTCCGCACTCAGGAGGAGGCCGCCGAGGAAGTACTGCTCATACTTGGTAAGACTGATTGTAAATACATAATTTATTTTAAAGTTATACACAAGTATGTATGTATGTATATTATTATGTGTATGTTTATTTTATATTTAAATAATTATCGTATTAACTATTATAGGTTTTGGTCGTAAAACCGAAAGCCGAAACCTTGTATAATATGAATGAAACCATATTACGCCGACCACAAATAGGATAAGAGCAGGAAACAAAAACATTAAATGGGCATTTTTGTTATTTCATTTAAAATTTTATGAAATGAAAATAAATTTAATTTGCAACGAAATGAAATAAATTTATTTTTTAATGTTAACACAAGGTTGTTTATTCCCGTAAAGATTTGTACGCGCGCGTCTACGAAGAGTTACTCGCTATACCGGTGGTGAAAGGTCGTAAGACGGAAAAGGAGAAGTTTGCCGGTGGCGATTACACCACCACCGTGGAAGCGTATATACCGGCCAGTGGCAGAGCCATACAGGTAAAGTATTTAAAATTATTTATACGCCCGTCTGTGTCTTACTTATTTGCCATAAAAAAAATCTTAACATTTCTTATAGGAATCGGATTAAAAAATAATAATCTACAGTGGCACAAAGTTTTTATACCGACTTCAAAAAGAAGGAAGTTTTCAATTTGATCGTATTTTTTGTTGTTGTGTATGTCGGCGTGGCATCTTCTTGTACATGATTTTGATGTTGACGCGGAGTGCAGAGGGCTCCTCTTCTCTCTTCCGTGTAATCCATACTCATAGTACAGACATTACTTAGTGTGCCACTAGATGGCGCTAATTTATTTAATTTGCAACTCCAGGGTGCAACGAGTCATCACTTGGGTCAGAACTTCTCGAAGATGTTCGAGATTGTTTACGACGATCCCGAGACGCAGGAAAAAGCGTACGTGTACCAGAACTCATGGGGTCTTACCACCAGAACGATAGGTATTTTGATATTTTGTTATATAAAGTGATCTCATTCTCCTCGACTTTTCACTAATATTATAAATTACGCAATATTTTATTAGATAATATTTTAAGTTGTTAACAATATTTAATTATACATAAATAAATTATATACTAATATGATTTATTTATACTTTATTGCACATACTAAAAAAATATTCTATATACTATTAAAATATATCTTCAAAAGGGGGTTAAAGAGGTTTCTTCAGGGTTGGCAACGCGCGCGTAATACCTCTGGTATTGCAGGCGTTCATAGGCTACGGTAACTGCTTATTATCAGGTGGGCCGTATGCTTATTTGCCATGTCAATGATATAAAAAAATATGACAGTGGAAACCAAATGTGTAAATGTGTAAATTTATCTTATCATTTTTTTTTATTTGTGTGTAAGTATTATTACTTTGAAAGTGTTAAGTTTCTCGCGGGTTCTTTTCTTAGAAGAATTATGAAAGTATTGAATATTTAAAAATATTTCGCTTGCGATAGGGTTTGTTCGAATAACGCTTTTTTTTATACAACTTAGAATGGCAAACAAGCTGACGGCCCACCTGTTGGAAAGTGGTAACCGTCGCCTATAGACATGAGCAGACTAACCAACCAAAAAAACCGACGCTTTTCAAGATATATCAATTTTGTCATCAAAATTATCTTTAAACAAAATTTTCTTGTGTGTTATGATACACGATAACATATTACTAATGAGTATTTATATTAGTATATTATTATTGAGTATTTAGAAGAAAGACCGGTGTGCCCACTCCAAAAGTCTGGTGCCCTCCCCGGAATGCACGTTTTAGATATTTATTTTAAATTATATTAATTTAATTAATTTGACACGCGCAGTTTTGTAAAAACATGTTTGAGAATATATATGCGTTTTGTTAAAGAACGTTTTTTTTTAAGCTCCTTTCCCCTTTAAAGTAATCTTAAATACGACAACGCGCGATAATTAACTGATTTTAATTGTTCTTTTTTTAATCTAAAGGATTTATTTCCGTGGAGGTGGTTATATCACATTTGTCAATGAGGCTTCTTGATGATACCTAAATATGTTTTTTACCAGGTGTACTAATATTGGTTCACGGCGACGACAGAGGGTTAGTGTTGCCTCCCCGCGTTGCTGAAATACAAATCATAGTGGTACCATGCGGTATTACGGCGTCCAGTACGCAGGAGGAGAGGAAGAAGCTGATAGACTCTTGCAAGGAGTTAGTGAACGATTTCGTTGCTGCTGGCATCAGGGCGGAAGGCGACTATAGGGACAATTACTCACCGGGCTGGAAATTCAACCATTGGGAATTAAAGGTATTTCAACCGACTTAAAAAGATGGAGATTATCAATTCGGTTGTTTTTTTTTTAATTATGTTTGTTACCTGATAATTCCGATAGTTATAAACCTATTCGGAAAATTCCTTTTTTTATTTGAAAGTATATACTTACAGATTGATTCCATAGATATGTTATAATTGTTTTATATATTTGACGATGAAGAGTTTTGCTAACAGTTGCCACACTTGGCTGGCGAGTTAGCAACCGCGGTTAGGTTTTGGTGTTGTTCTAAGTGGGACACTGCTGTCCATCACTTGACCATAAGTTCCTTTAGTTGCTTCTTACGACACCCACGGGAAAGGAAGGGGTGGCCTATTCTATGCCAGGACCACGCGACCTTGTGAAAATTTGAGCATTTTCTACCTGCTTACAAAAAAAAAAGTATTTAATATTTCTTTCAGACGTCTAGTACACTATGTGTACATTTCAAGGGTTCAAGTTGTGCTTATTCTGGGACTAAACACTGTGTGTTATATTTTTGTATGCTACTTAGAATGGCAAACAAGCTGATGGCTCACCTGATGGAAAGTGGCCGACTGTCGGCATACTATTTCGCCCATAATACCCCCGTTGTTGCGTTGCCATTCCAAAGGACTAAAGTGTTATACCTCTGTACCCATTGATCCAGTTGTATTCATGTAAAAGTGTAACGCAATGGACGCCCGTGGTTCAGGATCGTTCCTTATGGCAGTTATAGGGAAGGCCTCTGTTCAGCAGTGGACGGATAATTGCTGATATGACGATAATTTATATAAATTTTAAATTTTCAAAATGTTTTTTTAATGGCTGAAAATGGAATGGTAACCCCGCCCGCGTTATCGGTATACACCGACGAGGCACCAGTGGAAGATGATAGGTGAGAATGAATGCAGATCAGTTGGTCCACCATGATGAATTCGACAAGAATTAAATATGATGGTTTCCAGGGGGAACCACGTGGAAGTCGACCTGAGAGGGTATATTGCTAGTAATGGGGTCTAATAGCCCCATTAATAACATATAACAATACTTCCCCCCCCCCTCCTAGTTTTACAATATTTGGAGCAATAACGTTCTAAGGACATTTAAAAAATATATTCTATGGTCATAAGTAAAAATAATATAATTTCAGGGCGTGCCGGTACGTGTGGAACTGGGCCCCAAGGACTTGGCGCGTGAGGAGTTGGTGGCGGTGCGACGCCTCACCGGTGAAAAGATCACCATGAAGCGCGCTACCGCCGCCGCCGAGCTGGTCGCGCTGCTGGACAGGACCCACCAGGAAATGTTCACCAAGTAAGATTTTTTTTGTAACACTGGGAGAATGCGGCTAGCATAATGATAAGTGACTACTACCGTCTATAAGCATCCGCAACATTGAGGAGTTGCAGGTGTACTGCTAGTCGTTTAAAAAAATATGCTCTTGAAAGGGTCTACGATGTAGTATCAATTCGGAATGACCGCTGCTGGGAGTTGATATAATGATAATTTTATCAAATTAAAAACGCGGTTCAAGTTTCAACTGTAATGTTTGTTCTGTTTTTATCTAATGTTATGCAGTTTTATCAATCTTATTTTTATTCTTTTTATTTCAATAAAAATATTGAAATTAGAATTTTGTTCTTTGTTGCTTGTATTATTTAAAATGCCATATAGTACCACAGTATTATAAGGGTATTTTTTGTTATGTCCACATGACCTAATATATAAATATATGTAGTAATTTGTCGAGTATAACATAATAATTATCTTTGTACCAGACAACAGTAGTTTCAGTACAAATTTATAAGAACAGAATAGAGTATCAGAGCATTAATAATTGAAATAATAATTCGGAAATACAATTACTTTTTTCATATTTTTTGAAAATATTGTCACTTTAATTTTTTTTTTCAATACAGAGCATTGAAGGATCGCAATGAACGACTGTCGTTAGTGAACAAATGGGAGGACTTCACTTCGGCGTTAGACCGCAAACATATATTGCTGGCGCCCTTCTGTGGTATTACATCGTGCGAGGACAAGATCAAAGCCGACAGTGAGAGGTAAGTACTGGCAAAACAAACCTAAAAATGGTATTATATGATTATTTTTATATTATATATATTCATAATTTTCCTGCCCTTTTGCCTATTTTTTTTTTGATGGGTGAAAATGGTATGGTAACCCCGCCTGCGCTAACGGGATACCAGCGAAGAGTGATAGATGAGAATGAAAACAGGCCAGTTAGCCCATCATGATGAATTCATCAGGAATTAACCATGATAGTTTCCAAGGAGAACCGCGAGGAGATCAACCTGGTTGGGTATATTGCTAGCAATGAGATTCTCAACCCCCATTACTAACAATCCCTTTCCCCTCTATCTATTGTAGTTAATAGGTATAATATAGGAGTTTTGTTTTCACAAATATATCTATATATTTTCAAGAAATAAATAAATTGTAATTTGTAAATTTAAAAGATTAATAATATAGTTATCACATTTGTTATATAGGAAAGAAGAGGACGAAACCGAAGAAATTAAAGGCCCGGCCATGGGTGCGAAGTCCCTCTGCATACCGTTCTTGCAGCCGCGCGACCTTCTCCCGTCCGACCGCTGCATACATCCCAATTGCGACAGAAAGCCACAATATTTTACGCTATTCGGACGTAGCTACTAATTCATCATTATATTTATATAATAAAACTAATTAAACAAATTTTGTACTGAATAAATTAATCTACAGTTATAATATAGTTTTTTTTTATCATATCTAGAAAATAAGGAATATACAAATATCGCTTGTTTCGTATATCTATTGTAGTTTTTTTTTGCTGGGTGAAAATAGTATGGTAACCCCGCCTGCGCTAACGGGATACGCTGGCGGAGCACCAGTGAAGGGTGATAGATGAGAATGAAAATAGGCCAGTTAGCACATCATGATGAATTCGTCAGGAATTAACCATGATAGTTTCCAGGGAGAACCGCGAGGAGGTCGATCTGGTTGGGTATATTGCTAGCAATAGGATTCTCAGTCTCCATTACTAACAATCCCTTTCCCTCCTATCTATTGTAGTTAATAGGTATAATGTAGGAGGACCCCCCACTACATAAAGTGACGACCTCAAATACATTGTAGGGAGTCAATGAATGCAGGTGGTTTAGGACCGTTCCTTATGGCAATTTATGGGGGAGGCTTGTATTCAGCAGTTGACAGATAATGGCTGAAATAATGATAATAATAGATATATTAGGCATCTTGCGCCGAGAGTGTAATATTAAAGTCTTAGTATACTTTCTATAGCCCGTTGTACAAAATAGAATATTGTGATTCTCTTAGTTTTTTTTTATCAAACTTAGAATGGTAAATAAGCTGACAGCCCACCTGATGTAAAATGGTAATCATCAGCTATAAACATGACCAATACCATGGATATAACAGAGTATACTGTGTCGCTCTTGATACTCCTCATGCAGAATTATTCCTGAAAACTAAGGTGTTTTGCTTCTATACCCTGTAATTTCACCACCATATCACACTTTTCAACTACAAATGAAAGTCATTCAAACATGATTGCTTCACAGCAAAAACACAAATAGGACAGAGATAGCCAAGCAAATGACTTTTGTACAGTACCTTATCAAAAAATTCATTGCCCTTATCAAAAAATTATATGAGGGATTGTTTTTTTTTAATATCTACTATGCACAGACACTATCTGTTTACAGTTTTATTACATTAGTAAGTTTTATAATAAACTGTATATTATTGTATTTTAAACATTTAATAACCTACTTGATAATTTGTTATAACAAAGACTTTTATTTAATGAAAATAAAATTATAAATCTATAATAAAATTCATTATAATATATTAATATAAAATTTTTGAAACATTTAATTTTTTTTTTAATTTTATAAAATTTACAGTTAACTCAACAGTTACTATTGTTTAAATTTTTGTAAAGTCTCTTCTAATAATTGAATTCTTTTCTTCTTCTCATTCAGCACTTGTACAAACTTTCCATACAATGTTTCTTCTATGGATGTTTTCATATTTACAAAATCTTTCAATTCTTGCTTGTATCTGTTCAAGTCTTTAGTGATATTTTCATTATACTTGTTGCATTCCATAATTGTTAACTTTAGATCTCTATTACTTTTTAAGAGATGGTCTAACAATGAGTCTATGCTTTCAGTTTGTTCATCACGATACATTGGTACAGAACCATCTTTCCTGTGAGCATCTTCAAACTTTTTTTTCCAATAAAAAGTTGCAGTTTTCTCCTTTTCTTGAACAATAAAATCATATAAGAACCTATCACATCCTTCCAGAGCTTCTCTGATATTTGTTATATATTCTTCTTCATCTAAATCTATACGATTTCTCTGTTGCTCTGCAAATTCTCTAGAAAATCTACCTGACCAACTGCTGTTTGCATGAAAAATTTTTATATTAAATAAATCAAATTCATTATTTTCCATCCATTGTACCTTCAGATATAGAAATAGTCCATTAGCATTTATTTTAGATATTACTGTGCTAGGTTTAGTTGATTCCATTTCTTACTAATAAATTAAGTACTTTTTATTTTATTGTGTATAAATAAATGCTGAAAAGAAAAAAATAGTAATTAAATTTTTAGAGAAAAAAATTATATGCATTTGAAAAGTAAAAGTAATTAAAAAACGCATAATTAAAGTAATAAATACTAATTAATATAATTAAAGCAATTTTTGTTCAGAAGTTTGAAAGCTAGTCTAGTTTCCAAAATTACTTAGTCAACGTCTGTATTAATCTAGTATTGAAACTTTTAACGAAATTCACAAATATACATGTATGTTAAACATTTAAGAAAATAGGCCGTACTTTAAATAGAAATAAATTTAATGTTGTTTTGAATGCAAATTCGAAAAGCTTTACTGATAATTTGTTTGTCATTTTGATAACATAAAATACAGATTATAGAGACAATCATGTCATATCTAAAATATGTCAAATAAATTGTCAAATTTCAAGCATTCGATTTTGACTGATTGACAATAGCAACATTATAAAATTTCTGTATTTGACTTTGGTCTGTCAACTTCTGTATTATATTTATTTTTTTGTAATACAATTTTTATTTCTCTTGTTCTTATTATAATATTAGTAATTATAAATAAAAAATGAGCGGAAGTGAAGATAGCGATGACAATTTTATGCCCGAACAAAGTGTTGACGATGAAAGAGTGAGTACACGTGTTTATAATAAACAGTAACATTATCTAACCTACTATAGAGGGGACTAATGGTCCCACCACTAGCAAGCCCTGTCAGGTTGACCTTTGCGCGGTTTTCCCTGGAAACTATTGTAATTAATACTTGTTACATTCGTCACGATGGGCTAACTAACCTGCTGTCATGCTCATCTATCATTTCTCACTGGTGCCCCGCCACCACCCGTCACCATTCCATTCTCATCCATTAAAAAAAATCTATAGTAATGTTTGATTGATTAATTTAATTTCTTTTTAAATAGACATCTATCAGAGCTGAATTATCCTCGCTTTCTTTCGAAGAGCTGCAGAAGTTGAAAGAAAAAATTGGCGCTAAAGTGTACAAGGAAGCATTGTTTGGTAAAAATGACAAAAAGAAACCAGACGGACCTAGGATATTCAAGAGAGAGAATAAAAATAGACCAAGGGAGATGAGTTCAAAAAAACCTGTGCCTATGTTCGATGTACCTAAAATCAAGAAGAGAGAAGTTCGTGACCCACGGTATGTGGATGTTTTAAAAATATTTTATTAATGATTGATTATTGTGTGTTTGTTTCTTATTCGTTGGTGACTTAACATTGTGTTTGGGATGGAATATATATATATATATATATATATATATATATATATATATATATATCAATATATACATATTTATATATATGAATATGTCATGGACAAAAACTGGTACCTGATAAAATAAATGTTTGTGTGAATGTGAATGTGAAGAAGACTCTATTTTCCATGCTTGTCTCTCTCATAAGTAATTTTATTTGTGTTTATATAATATAATAAGTGTTTTTATTTGTTTTGTATGGTTAACACTTTCCATCAGGTGGGCTAGTTTATTTTAAATTGCATAAAAAAAATTTACACACCTGACTGCCTTGGAAACCTCTGAATATAAATATTCATTTATAGACTTTAGTGTTGCAAGGTTTATGGTTTATAAAGTATGTTCAGATAACTTAGGTTATTCAGTTATACATATTTTATATAAATTCTCAGCTATATACAATAAAAATCCATTAAGAAGTTACAAACAGTAATTTATACCACATTTTAACATTATAAACATCTTACTTAGACACCATCACTAAACCACCATACATATATCAACTTGTAGTCAATTTTATGTTATGAGAGTTAGGCACCATGGATGTCACAGTATATTCTGTGATATTTATGATTCTGTTTTTATCTGTATATGATGATTGCCATTTTCCATCAGAGGTTGACGGTTTGTTTTTCATTCTTAGGTTTAGCCAACCAAAAAATAAAAAATATGACATAATATTATATGACAGTAAGTAACATGACAATACTTTTTTTTCATACAGATTTGACCCCCTCTGTGGTGAGTTTGACAAAAAACAATTCTCACAAAACTACAATTTCTTATCTGACATACGAATGAAGGATATCAAGAAAATAAGAGCAGAGCTTAAACAAACAACAGATCCGGAGCAAGAGAAGAAATTACGTAGGCTGCTACAGAGATTAAATGACCAGCATAAAGCTAGCAAGAAGAAGAAGGAAGAGGATGCGTCAGCTAAGAGAGAGAAAACTCATGTTGTGCAAGAGTTTAAGGATGGAAGACAACCTCACTTTAAGAATAAGTGTAAGTTAATATTTTTATTAATCATGTGACTGCTG
The DNA here is from genome assembly GCF_026898425.1 of Galleria mellonella. NCBI lineage: Eukaryota > Metazoa > Arthropoda > Insecta > Lepidoptera > Pyralidae > Galleria > Galleria mellonella. The sequence goes on from NW_026442138.1 coordinate 10,818,442, forward strand.
ATGAATTACTGGAAGGTGATTGGCTAATAGTGAAAGGTGCTTGGACAAACTAACCATATGATACCTATGGTGTTGCATGCATTTGTAAACTATGGTAACATTTTACCATCAGTATGCTAATATTTATAATGTACTATACAAATATATATATTTTATTTGAGATAAAATGGATCCCATTTTGTCAGTAAAAGGCTCAAAATTGTTATTAAAAAATAATAATAATACATACTAATAAAACAAAATGTTTTTAATAAAATATGTACTAGAAAGGAGTATAACAATAACTTAAAATATGTTTGTTACAGCTGAAAGGCGAGTTGAAGCATTAGTCCAGCAATATGAAGATCTAAAGAAGGAGGGCACTGGAAGGATCCAGCGGCATCTCAAACGCAGACAACAAAAGCTAAAGAAACGTTCACATAAAGCGCCCACTGGTGTTAGTTGACTGCAATAAATGTTGATTTATAAGTACCACAGAGTCTTATTATTGTTTTACTAGTTTTTATATATAAATTTGTTTGAGTAACCGTGATATATTGATTGACCAAGATGAAAAACAACCTGCCCTCCATTTCGAATTCTGTTTATGATAAATTTCGTTAAAAAATGAATGATCTTATTTGAATAGGAGCATGTTATTTTCTGAAGCATCTGAGCATTAGGTATATGTTTGTCATAGCTGTATGCCGCAGCTTTGAATCAATACATGAAGTATCATATATGCTATGTTAGGATATAACCTATTTATGTATCAAATTTCGCTCAGTAATTTTTGCGGGAAAAAGTCATCATCTATCCATCCTTATAAACTTTCACTTTTATAATTTTAATAGGATTATTTTCTAGTTTCTAGGACAAACATCGACCTGCGCAAATTTATTTTTTTTCTTTCAACAAGAAATTTTTAGAACTACGTTGAATATTTATTGATTTTAGCAATTTTTTTTTTAATTTCTTTTTCAAGCAATTACCAGTTCAAAAAATTTTTTAAAGTAATATTTTATGTAGATATCTATTTTCAACCTAGTTCTCCCATAGGTGAGTTTTTGGGATTGAAGATAAAATAAAAATCCACTGTTTTGTAATTATATTATCACAAGTTAAATATTACATAAATAGCCTTGGATAGCTTCATTTTGCGCTGTCTCGTGTCAAATTAGGCGGAGCTTGTTTATTGTGTTGTACTGGGATCGAATCCATAATCATTGGATGTATTCTGGATCGCTGCATCATCATAAGTGGCTGTAGGGAAATATTTGACTTGGTACAATTGTTAATAATAAATAAAATAAGGGAGAGAGTGGTTTAGATATTTGACATCAAAAGGCGTGGAAACTATATCTTAACCGCTAAACAGTCTCTTCAGCTCATCTGACACCTGGTGAGCGTACCGATATCCGTTTAGAAGTAATCGTTCGAAAGCAGGAGCTGGCTTTATAGAATCTCCATTTCTGAAATAAAAAAAAAAGAATATTTATTTATTTATTTATTTATTTAACACTTTATTGCACCAACATAACATGATTTGTTAAAACAATTTTCAATACGTATAGTGTAGTACAAAAGGCGGTCTTATTGCTAAGCAATCTCTTCCAGACAACCTTTGGGTAGAAAGGATTAAAGCATAAGTAGGTAGGTGGCGCGTTAAAAAAGATAGATTTGTAAAAAATAATATTTGTGACAGCATAGTCATATACATATACATACATAAATAAATACATACAACCAAACATATACATATATACGCATAAATACATACAAATATACCATATTAATACACATATATATAACACACATAAAACTGGAAATACGTAGGACTAAGTGATTATAAGGATAGGTAGTGGGCTTTAACTAAGTTTTTAAAAATGGGCAATGAATAATAAAATAAACAACCCCAGGACCATCTAGTTTCCAACAAAGCAGAGGTTGCACTATAGACATTTAACGTCAAGAGAGAAGAGGCCCAAGAACACTCACCACCGTAAGAAAGAAACAAAGTTGCAATCTATACAATTAAAGTAACATAGCGTAGAATCTAATGTTTATATGTATGTATAGGCACATATATGTGTATGTGCGGTATGTACATGCTATATGCTAAGACTACCTTTGCCTTTAATTAACTCTGTCTTTTTATTCTACTGGAACGCTAACGCTAACGAAACAGTTGGAACAACACAATTTTTAACTAATATCGCACACTACCCTACTTTTGTAATTGTAACAATTTTTTTTGGTTCCAATTAAGATTATTAAAGATTAAAGAAGACAGCTATGTTGAAATAACTTGGCATTCATCCCGTCACCGCAAACTGGTGTAGTCACCCCTGATGTTGAAGCCGGGATAAAGGGTTTCCCCCTCGGCTTTTCCATAGGAAGGTAAGAAAATCTGTCGTCGTATGGAGATTTCATTATAGATGATAATGGAATGATAAATCCATCTGTAAATCAAATCACATCAGGCGAATTTGTCCATCAGAACGATTTCACAGTTTGGTACATGCAATAAATGCATGGTGCATTCCTTTTTTGAGCAGTTATATCTGACTCAAGATACGATAAGAGATTAGGAGACCAATTTTCGTTTTCTTCGAAGTAATATCGAATAAGATATATTGATCTGAATCTTTTATCTAATATAAAATTAGAAGCCATTTTGATAACAAATGAAAATGTATAAGAATGTGCCCCCAGGATGAGAGAGTGGCCATATTGTACAGAGAAGTATTATTCATTCATACTTAATAAATAAGTACGTTATACTAAATCTATGATTTGGAATGCGGACCACCATTCCCATTGCTAGCAATATACTTAATCTCTCAGGTCGACCTCCACGTCTTTCCCTTTCCGTCACCCCTGGAAACCATCGTACGAAATTTCAAATGTATTAATTACGATGGGCTATTTGACCTGCCTTTTCATTTTTATCTATCATCCCTCACTGGAGCCCCGCCAGCGTATACTGTTAGCGCGGGCGGTGTTACCATTCCATGAGCATCCATTAAAAAAGTCTACGATTAGATTTATACCTACTGCCAATAGAAAGCGTAGGTGTTATCCTCAAATTTTTTTTTATACAACTTAGAAAGGCAAACAAACTGACGGCCCACCTGATGAAAAGAAACCGTCGCCTAGAGACATGAGCAGTACCATAGACATAACAGAGTATACTGTTTCGCCCATTCTATTGTCAATGCCCATTAACTCCCTGATAGTTGTTTTAGATAAAGGTCATGCTCTTAGCTTGTGGTCAATAAAAAGTTGAAGAATTTTTAAAGTAACTATGCATAACACAGGTTAAGAATAGTAGATACTTGCTATGAAACACGTGAATACAGTCGTTGTGCTGTCTATGCTGGAAACTTATACGACAATTTTAGATACTTTAAAGGTTTTTAAATTACTTCATATCACAATTGCGCATGCTAACATATTTTGTTATTTATACATAATAGGTAACTACTTATAGCATAGACACGCAAGCAAGTTTAGTGTAACTATCGTATAAAGTTAAAAATGACCTTTGTAAAATGTTACTAGGGGGGGGGGGGGGGAGGATTATTAGTAATACGGACTACCAGTCCGACTACTAGCTACGTATCTTGTCAGGTCGGTGTTCAGGTGGTCTCTTCTGTAAACTAAAGTGCTGAATTCCAGGTGTATTCATCACGATTGGCTAACTGACCTGCCTTTTTATTCTCATCTATCATCCCTCACTGGTGCCCCGTCAGCGTATACTGTTAGCGCAGGCGGGGTTACCATTCCATTATTATCTTAAAAAAATAATTGTAAAAAATGTTCATAATAAATATACGAAATATAATAATAGTAATTCTCAGCTAGAAAGTCCTATTAATTATTTGCATCTTATTTGTCTTTAGTTAAGACTTTTAACGTAGGGAGTACGTTTTCAAGGAGGATGCAGACTCGTAATGGGGCACATCGCATTTATGTGATAAAGGCACACGAATGAGTGAAATAATTAACTTAAAATTATAAAACAAAAGTGTTGCGTCGCCTCATCGGCTCAATTTTTAAATACAATAAAAGAGATTTTTAACGATATTTATTGCAATAACACTGCAGTCACATTCTACGCTGTCTATTGCAAACCATGCATTATTTGAAAACATATATTGCATGTATTTGGAAACCCTTTGGGACTAAGGTTGTAGTGATTTCCCTCCCTTTTGGAATGATTAATAAATTAACGGCTCACCTGATGGATGGTGGTAACCGCCGTTTATAAACTTGAAAAGTATTATAGATAGAGACAGGCATTATAAAAAGGCATTGAAAATTATTTTAATGTAAAATTTTAAGGACAGGTTCCATATTAAATATTTGTACTCGTACGCCACACTGTTGTATGTATTCAAGCAAATGAATGCTACTGTGATCCCTATTATATCGATTATGCGTTGTTATACCTGAGTTATGTCTACCAATGATGTAATTTCACTGTTATATTCCATCTCTTAAACCAAAAAATGCCATTCGAACATAGCTACTTGCTTGTAGAAATAACACCTTAGTCCTCAGGAATGGCAACGCATGGAGGGTATCATGGGCGAAACAGTATACTCTGTTATGACTATGGTACTGCTCAAGTCTATAGACGACGGTTACCACTTTCCATCAGGTGGGTCGTCAGCTTGTTTGCCATTCTAAGTTGTATAAAAAAAATCTTATTTAACGTAGAATAGATGTCCTTTTACTATCTCAAAGAACTGTAGTACTTACTATTGTCTGCGTGACTGAGATATGTTCACTGACTTAAGTAGCCTATAACTGTTTCCAATGTTCTATCTATCTCTATACCAAAATTCATCATAATCGATTCAGCGGTTTAGATGTGAAAGCGTAACAAACAAACTCAACTTCGCATTTTTATTATTACTTGGATGTACCTGGAGCCTTTAAATTATTTTCAACCGACTTAAAAAAAGGAGTTTCTTATTTCAGTTGTATATTTGATGTACCTTTATTACCTTATAACTCCGTCAGTTGTAAACCAATTTGGAAATTTTTTTTTTTTGGAAAGGATAAAATTACAGATTGGTTTCATGGAGATTTTATCAAAACCAATTCATTAGTTTTTAGATCAAAATAACTGGTTTTGTCGCTATGAAATCGGTTTTTTTTTTGAGGGGCACAATCTTTAATTACTGTATTCAATTTTTAAAACAATTTCATTTATTTTGTTGGTACGCCTATGAAATATTTAGAGGCAAATATCGAAAAATTCAATTATTGTTAAGTTTCAGGTTCGACGACCTTTTTTTTTTACTAAGATAGAAAATATTTTTTACTTTTGGAATTTATTTTTTAGAAATATTCAATAAACTAAAAAAATTGAGTTTACTAGAAGCCCTTGTGGACGCTGTGTAATAAGAATAGAAGTATATTGGTTCTTAATGCATAAGTAATCGTGCAAACAGGGATAAGGATAGTGGATAAAATAAAGCAAAGGGAAGAAAAACATGTCATTATTCTGCTATGCTGTTATTTTCACATAGCCATAATTTATTTGATAGAAAACATGGAAAAAAGTTGTAATTTTAAATAGCTACATGTTCACTTAAATGCTTATTAAGTACAATTAGGTAGTAGAATGCGTATTTTCATGCACATAGTTGACAATCAACACTTTTAGTTTTATGTAGGTGGGTGCATACATTTAGTAAAATTACAATATTTTAGCATGCCACATAAAAGGCATTCCGAAAATTCAGAATGTGAGTACGTTTTTTTTTTTAAAAAAGTACTAATAGTTTCAAGAGATTATCTAATTTATAGAAAAAGCAAACACATTAGATGACACTTAAGTGATTTCACAATGCTTAAAGAAGCGTTTGTGCTCTTAGTATATAATACTAATCTATGGTGTCGTTCAGATCTTGCCTCTAAAGAAAGTATGCAGAATCAGAATTAAAATATTAGGTATTATTCAGGAAACGGGTGGCACGTAATGTGTCCGGTCAAAGATTTTTTACAAGACCAAAACTGTCCCTGAAATACCTACTGGCAACGAATGTTCCATGGGTCATCGATATAGTAAATATGTAGAGTGACTAGTCCATAAGATGTTGCCCAGTCACCGAAGCAAGGCGGTGCGTACGGGATCACGATCTGTAGAAAATACATTAACAAGTTGTATTAAATATTTTTTGAGAGTCATAACGAGTGTCGATATTTAATAAAAAATTTTAATAAATTAAAATTATGTTTTGAATAAAACTAGAACGATACCCGCAAACAAATATTTGTTCGCATTACCTAAATAAGAATATAATAAAGCAAAGATACAATTATTGCGTAAGATAAAAAAATAGTGGAATTGAGAGCTTTGGATTAAAAAAAGTATCGAAATATAAATAGTAAAAATCATAGACACCGATATCAAATTCCTATACGATCCTTTATTTCCCGTCTGTTGTAAATAGCATATTGGGCAACACTAATTAATTATTGCTTTTATTTGTGTACATCTAAAAACAAGGAATAACTAAATCTTTGGTATACATATTGTTAATCTTTATAATCTGTAACATTTTTTTAAGGAAACAATAAAGAGTTTTCATTCATTCCTAATCACTAGCCCATTGCCAAATAAAAAAAAATCACAAACCTATGTCTATGATTTCTACAACACTACTGTAATATACTGTAAATTATTACATTTTTCCTTTTTCCATTTTTCCTCTCATTTTTCCTTTTATTTTTTTATTACCTCAGGCAGTTGTTCAGGTGTTGGCGGTATTTCGAACCAGTCGCGCGTCTTCTGAGGCGCCAGTTTGCCGAACATCATGAAGCCTGTGCCGATAAGCTCGCCCTTGTTGACGAGGACGAACCACGGGAGGTGGTCCTCGCATTTCATGTCCTTTGTCATGTTGTAGTAGTAATGGGTACCTTAGGAGTAATTGTAAATTTTTTTTAATTATACGAATGTAATTGTTTTTTATTTTATATTCGTATAATAATTTTTAACAAACGTGTAAAATTTCATGTAAATTTTGATCCCTTTGAGGGTATGAATTTTCTAGAATACTTTAATTATGTTCAACCTTTCTTTTATTTTTTCCCTTTGGATTCGGTTTTTTAGGGTAGCCATTAGCTATTTTCAAGTTTTATTAAAAAGCAGGGAAAACGACGCGGAACAAAACAGGAATATAGTGGCAGAAAATTAGGGGATAATGTTCACCCTTGATATTCTATGAAAGAACAGTACGTGTAATTTATCCTCATTCAAAGTCTCTTGCGGAGTAGACAAAGTTTTTAAAGACATTTTTTGCAACACTTCATGTATCCATCGGTTGTAAGTGAAAGTAAAAATATTTTATTAGTTCGTAATTTTAGGTAAGTACCTATATAAATAAAAGGAAGAAAATTTTATGTTATTCTTCGTAAATGTAGCGATTTTATTTTTAATAACGTCTTGATATCAATTAATATAACTTTTATATATGTAGATACTTTTAAGTTTGTATTATTTTAACTCGATTTAACATGGGTATCATCAAACGCGACCGCAGTATTAAGAACGGTCGCTAGCATTTTCATGTAGGTATAATTATATTATACCCATAAAATTACATATCCTACGTATATGCATATATTATTTCTGTGAAAGATATCGTTTAATATTCTCTCTGTTCATAATAAAGGATAGAAACCCAAAATCATTCAAGGGAGGCTCATAATCATAGTCATATTATATTGATACGGGGCATATGATATTCAGACCTTCGTTTGTTTACGAGATATATGGTAGACATGTAAATTATTCATTAATATGAAGATGCCCCATCAACCCTATAGGTAAATGGCACGATTGTGGCTTAACATCTAATAAACCGACGCGACGACGTATGTTACGTCTAGTTCTAGGAATACTAATGTGACAGAGACAGTGTAATGATAAAATATTTGCATATTAACATGATTATTATCAATTGACTTATAAATAAGGGCCTATCTCTTTTTTAAATCGAAATTTAAGTACTTTCTGAATTTGGATGTATTTTTTATGTTTGTTACCTCATAACTCCGATAAACCAAATTGGATATTTTTATCTGAAAGGATATACTTAATGGTCTTTTAATTTTTTTATTAAATCTTTGGCTATATAGGCGACAAATTATTATTCCTTTCTATGTTTGCAATAATATGTATTTGAGTATAGGTACAAAAATTTTGACTTCATAAAACTTTGCTAAAATTCTCACAATTTACATAATAATAATAAAAATAATTTACATAAAAGTAGGTTTCTTTTAATCCCTTACCCATGTTTGGTACGCAATTTTGCTTCTTATACAATGTGTTGCTCAGATCAGATTCTTTGGTTGGAATTCTGAGTAGTCTGCCATCTAAACCTGTGACCCACACGCCGCCATCTTGAAGAGTAGCACCATTCGCTGCTTGAGGACCAGCGCCGGCTTTTAGTGACTCTGAAATATATTTATCCTTCCTTAGATTATTCTAGAAATGGTTAAGATACCAAATAAATAGCAACGGAAATTTGGAAGTTTAGGTATTTCTAAAGTTGCGGTTTCAGATAGGGGTTTGTAATACATAGCATATAATATCTATATATTTTAATTATAATAATAACGAATATGTTAAAAGATTGTTATCCAAAAAATAATATTAGATAACAGACTTAACATATTCAGAAATAGTAATCCGACCGATATGGGCGATATTAAAATGGGTGATGACCTTTTATCGATCATCAATATCCAGAGAAACCCAATATAGACATATCGAAGCGATGTCCATATTGCCCATGCCTAGTTTTAGTTAGAGTAATTTTTTTACTTAAAAAAGTGCAACAACATCACCATGTATAAAGCATTCATTTATATTTTTTCCTTAAAATGTATAACTTATTCGTAACATTTACCTTTACATTTGGTGTCTTTCTAAACACTATTCCATAATTATGATTTCTTTTTTATCTAATAAATAAATAAATAAAAGGGTGCTCGATGTAGGTAGCAATATAAGATCATTTCACAATTTATCAAATTCGGGGTATTATATATCCATATTTAATAAATATATGGTGGGATAATAAGGGATGACATTTGGGTAAAGGAATATGTGAAACTAATCAATATTTTCTCGTTTATAATTTTTAGATCTGTTTTACGTAAACAACATAAGTATAAGTTATTTACATAAGTTATACTTATTTGTGTTGCTATGTTTGATTTCAATGATCCAATATAAAATACTGTGCTCGAGATTAAGAAGCAAATAATGCGTTCACCAAATACTATATTATGAAATATTCATAATAATACACTATTTGAATAAAATCAAAGTCAGTTTCAAGAATAAAGTTCTGTCATTGCATACTAGCTTTTGCCTGCGACTTCTAGTACGCTTATCGAGATAGAACATGTATCAAATTTTAAAGTCAACCTTCAGGAACATTACCGTGAGAACACGTATAGTTTGGTGCATTGATTTTTGCGTAAAATCGATACAAACATATTAACGAAAATTCTTTAAAATATTGTTTTGGCTTATATTGCTGATGTTAACTTCTAACGCATTTTTTCATAAATATCTCTCGGTTAGTTACAACTTCATTCTTGCATACATATTTTATTTTATTTTATTTCAATACGTACACATTACAGAGAATTAACATGGTTACATTAATTTATACAGTACAATAATGTTTTGTTCAAGCTAACCCTCCAAAATTCCATATAGATGCGAATATCGAGAAAAATAATATATTTGAACGTTGTTTGAATTTAAGCACTGTTTGCGAAGCATTGAGTACTCACTGGCTTTCCTAATTACAATTATTCATTGTTTTTTTTTTTTTTATTTTCCACCGCCAAGCACTTGAACTCAATGTAAACATAATACATTCACATGTAATTTTAACAAGAAATTTATTAGGTAGGTGGTATGACTATAGACCGGTAGCATTATATTACTATTATGTTTAGATATTCTAGGATAGCTACCACAAAGTTGTTTATAGTATCTTGTTGATTTAGTGTTAAGTATTGTTGAACATATACATACATATATATGATATAGCAAACCTCTTACTCAGGGGGGAAAGGATTGTTAGTAATGGAGATTTGTTTCCTATTGTTAACAATATATCTTAGCAGGTTGACTTCCTTGCAGGTCCCCCTCGAATCTATTGTGCTTAATTCATGACAAATTCATCACGATGGTCTTTTCCTCCTCATCTATTATCCTTCACTGGTGCTCTGTTTGCATATAACGATAGCGCAGGCGTAGTTATCATTCCATTAAAATATCAAAATAAAAAAAAAAAATCAAAAACCGCTCTCTCAACCATAATTAGATCTAAAATCTTAATTCAGTGGATATGTTAAGTTGACTGGAAGAAATCACTTTTAGAGATAACTTCGCCTTTGCAACAAACAATGTTATTGTTATTAATTTATTGTTTCCTCCAAAAAATTACATTAGTAATCTTATTATAAATACAATCAATTATAAGAAACATATCTACGTTACAAGGAGAAACCACTGTGGGTATTAAATTTCAAGGCCTTATGATTTTGGAATTTTTCCTTATGTAACTACATATCGCGCAATATATCTATAGTTTGTTTCAATAGAACTTCATGAAAATGTAAACAAACGAATAATTGATCCAACTATAAAATACTTACGTCTAATAAATAGTACTTAATTCGAAGTTAAAAATTAATTCATTAATTGATTGATTTTGATTTGTTACTAATATAATTTCATTAAAATAGGGTTTTTGTGATTATTTCAATAAAATTTGGTTACATTTACATTAAGTAAGAAATAGACTATATTTATGATTTTGCCGTGTAGTTCCGGCAGGAATGGGTCACCCTTTCCTTTCCCGTGGGTGACGTAAGAGGCGACTAAGGAAATAATAGTCGAGGGATGAGCAACAGCGTCCCTCTTAAAACACCATCAAAATCTATGCGGTTGCCAACCTGCCTGCTAAGCGTGACAATTACTGGCAAAACTCCCCAATAGCAGGAGGCTTATGTTCAGCAGTGGATGGTCAACGGTTGATATCATCGTCGTATTTGTGTTTACCTTCAGAAACAAAGTACTGTGTTATGGTCCAGTAGTCCTTTGAAGGCTCTGATCCGACCTCTGGGGCGCGCCATTTCACAAATTTCTTCTCAGGCTTGATGGCCAAGGATTCGAATTCGTCGACTGGTAACTAAAATGCAAAGTTTAATAATTAAATATTGATTAAATTTGAGAAATAGACAGCAGCGTCTCTTTTAAAACATGAAAAGCCTAACTATGTATGCCAACCTGCCTACCAAGCGTGGTAACTATCGGCAAAATCCACCTTATGGATGTAGCCTATGTTCAGCAGTGGACAGTTATACAGCTGATATGATGATGATGGAATTGAAACTAAAGTATTGGTAAAGGCTCTGTCTTTTTTTTTATACAACTTAGAATGGTAAACAAGCTGACGGCCCACCTGATGGAAAGTGGTAACCGTCGCCTATAGACTTGAGCAGTACCATAGACATAACAGAGTATACTGTTTCGCCCATGATATCCCCCATGCGTTGCCATTCCTGAGGACTCAGGTGTTATTCCTCTGTACCCAGTAAATTCACGCCAAATTGTTTAGCAAAGAGTGAGATGAATTTTAGTTGTTTATCCAGTGTTATGTAGTCGAAACTGTTTTTTTTTAATAAAATTATTCTCGTACAAATAGATGATCAGTCTGATGGAATTTGAACTTCAATATGCACAAACTATTGCATGTCGGATTGATGTAGTTTATTTTTGTTGTTAACAATGCAATTTACTTCATATTGTCAAGTACAGTAACTACTTACTACACATTACATGTGTGTAGTAATAGAAAATTTCTGTTTTGGACATGCGATATTTTTCTTATATTTTGTTTTTCATCATTCCAGCATTTTATTGTCCGTGACTATTAGCACTAATCGTGTGAGAAATATCACCCTCTTTTGTCAAGATATTCTTCGTTATGCACGATTTTTTAAAGCACGAAGTAACTGGCAGATTTTTTTACATGATTTAAACATGGATTTGAAAGTTCGGAGGCTTAGGCCACGATTTGAATGTGGGATCCCGGACCACAGTCAAACGTTGTCCAACTTGCTCACCAATCCAGTACGATCTACAATCGTAGACAGTCCTTTATCCATAATAATTCTCTAAGGAACGTTTCTGACTGCTTGTATACGTATCTAATTTTAATCTGCAATGTGTTTGAAATCGTCGCTCTCTCTAGTTAGTTATTTCATTTGCATCTTAGTGAATTGTGCATGCAACAATCAGTAGGATTGTAAGTACAATATTTGATTTAATAGATTATCATTTTTCTAAAACATAGGAGGTAAACGAGCATGCGATTCACTTGATAGTTCCGCCGCTCATGAGTACCCGCAACACCGGAGGAATTGCAGGAGTACAGCCGGCCTTTTAATAAGGAATATGCGCTTTTCTTGATGGGTGATAAGATAAACTTTATAAAACTACCAGAATTCCTTAATATACATTGATATATGAGTAAAGATATTTATTTCAGTATATGTGTTGGTAGACTAGTCTATGTAATTAAATAAACTATTTCTACTTAATAAAAACCAGAGGATCTAAAAGAGTATGTTCCAATTAAAATATTTAAGAAGAGTGCTGATCAAAAATTTGACAATGTTTTTAATATTTTATAAGCTTACGTAGTTAATTAGTTTTAGTATTAGTAGTTTTTGTACTAAGATAAATATAATAATTTTGAATCCGAACTGGCATGTTACAGCATAAGTCGCAAAAGATTCCGGCAAAGAGAACAGGAAAGCGGTTCACGACACTACATTACAATATCATTGATCTTGTCTGTTGAAATAAATTAGATAAACGCAGTCGACAGCGTGCGATTGGCTAGTGGACGAGAGTTGTATGTTTACGTATTACGGAGTACAAGTAATCTCGAGATCCTCATGGGTTGCTATTCTTCCAATTATGGCATAGATTGCACCGATTGGGAAGATAGCATTCTGAATTTTATAGGACGCATGGACACTTTCATAGTAAAAAAATCCCATGTGTTATATAAAATTGTACAACCAATATCTGAATATTTTATTTGGATTTTTATTTTACGTGATAAATCTTACTGGTTTGTTTGTGTGAATAAGGATAGAAAATATTCTATGTATTAATCCATAGACCGTACGTGATATTAAATTCAATTAAAATTAATTCAAGTAACAAACATTCTAATATCTTTACAGATTTTTATATTTATGATATTAGTAAGATTATAAAGCCAAATCCTCGCACTTTATTATTCATTTGGTGGAATTAAAAATTTTGATAAGGTTCAAAGCATTTTAGTTTTTATATTTTTATTAATCTATTATTTCAATTCATGTGAGCAAAATAGGACTTACTTACAGCTATTTAGGAACACATAATAATATGCAATACTTACAGCAAGTTGCAGCCCTGCTACGAAGCCGGCGGTATCGTAAAGACCACACACGCCTCTCCCCGGGGGACAGTACATCCTAAGCACGCTAAGAGCTCCAGGAGGACGTTCTGTGCGTTTCCAACCTTCACTTTCAGCGTCGTTAATAGTTCGGGGGATTTTGTAGAAGTACTCCACATCAGCGAGGGCGTCCGACCAGCCGAATTTAACTGTTGGTGAAAAGTAATAAACCTAAAAACATATCTAGAGGCTCATATTCTTTTTATTTTGAAACTGAGTGTTAGAAAACTTAAAAAATATATTATATTATATTATCATATTCGCTGTGGCAATAAATAAATGTTCTATTTACATTTCAATCAACCGCTTATTATCAAAGATTATCCTTAAAAAAACCTCGTTGAAGTTTGGATACATACATAGTATTTATACAGGACTCTCTAAAAATATGGTCACATAATTATTTATTGTTTAATGATATAGTAATGTTTTAATAAACAATTATTTAATTTAAACTTAAATTTTTCACATTTTGTCAAGGAATTTATGACGTTATGAATTTTTGGCATCGAAAACTCTATGTATGATTGTCTAAAGCAAAAGTCTAGAACACTGTCAAAATAACAAGAATCAACATCAGTCAGAAAAATTGTAAAAAAAAATCCCTCAACATAAATTATAAAATCTAGGTTTTGGTATATCTTTAGTAGTATAATTTTAAGCAACACTTACCTCGTAATCCATTGTACTGGACGCCTGAAACAAAAATTTGACGTTAACTAACGTAGTAAATTTATATTCACTTGAAAGCGTAATGATAAATTGCCAACCCACTCCTGTGCTGACCTTCTTTGAAATCCAACCCCAGGATGGGATGTGGGCGTTGAATGGTAAATAGCTCTCTCCGTAAAGTCTTTAATTTAAGTTAGTAGGCAATTTAAAATACTATTCATATTATTAGTATTTATTAGGCGACGGTTACCACTTTCCGTCAGGTGAGCTGTCAGCTTGTTTGAAATTACACGTCTCATAAAAAAAATTGCATTTTGTTTTAAGATTAAAGTTATAATAGACGACCATGGTAAATAAGATTAATTTTTGATAGCTGGTATGGGGCTATATTTATTTCGTACTTTTATAAAATAGATTAAGTAACTTTTCCATTATTTGAACGAATATAATGATAATTTTTTTTTTAAATGGATGATAATGGAATGAGAACCCCACCCGTGTTGTTGGTATACACTGAAGGGACACCAGTGGGGATAACTGATAAGGATGAAAGTAGGTCAGTTGGTCACCGTGACAAATTCAATAAGAATAAATTATAATTTGTGGCGATGGTTTTTTTTACGATACTCAGAATGGCAAACAAACCAATGGCCCACCTGACGGAAAGTGATAACTGTCGCCTACAGACATGAAGAGCATCGTGGACATAACAGAATACACTATTATGTTCATAGAACCCTGAGGACTAAGATGGTATGCCTCCGTACCCTGTTAATTCACTGCCATATTCCATCCTTTAAATGGAAAGATAACCATGCAACTACAGCTGTTTCACGGCAAGAATACGAGTGGGACATAGGTACTTATACTGACGACTTTTTTTTATACGACTTAGAATGGCAAACAAGCTGATGGTCCATCTGATGGAAAGTGGTAACCGTCGCCTATAGATATAAGCAGTATCATGGACATAACAGTACACACACATACTGTTTCGCCTATGATACCTCCCATGCGTTGCCATTCCTGAGGACTCAGGTGTTATTCCTTTGTACCCTGTAAATACACGCCATATCCCACCCTTCAAACCGAAACACAGCCATGCAAACACAACTGCTTCATGGTAGAAACACGAATGGGACAGAGGTACCCAAGCAATCGACTTTTGTACAGGTTTCCTTCTTTCTAGGTTTCGAGAGGGACCTGAAGTAGTGAAGTTAGGATTCCTAATAATGTAAAGGTATGGAATGTTAATAATTTATAAAAAACTTAGGGAATGTAATATACGACGGATAGTGAAGTTTGCGTAAATGAGGAGGTGTTACTCGACTGGGCCAATTTAGAACTAACTTTCCTAAATTGACTCTGATCTAAGTGTTCTGTGTTGTGTTCTCAGAAGTGAAACGTTTATTTCGGTTCCCCCTTAATACAATATACTTATTTTAGTTTAAGGATCGAACGATGCGATTGGTACACCGATAGTAGGTAAGTACATATGTACATAGACATACAGCGCTTATTTATCACAAAACTTAACAATTAATTTTGTAATTCTCGGAAATAATTTAAGATTTTCTTCCACAAAAAACATCTATGTACTTCAATCGTGTTATTTTGATTTAAAAACTAAACTATTAAATTGGTTTTGATAAAATTTCTATGGCACTACTACTGAGTATCACCTCGTATTTTGAAGTCGGCTAATAAATATAACAGATAATTTTGACTTTCACTCAATAATTTTTTAGTGTTATTGATTTATTATTATCTTATGTTTGGACATCATGTGACATTACCGTGCTTAGCCTATTACACAATGAGAGGAACAATGCTAATGATCCCTTATAAAAATATAAAATTTCGCCGCGAGACCACTTATAAGGAAACTAGGTGTAATAACAAATTTTACTGAGTATATTTTATATCAATGCATATAAGATAACATACAGAGTAATATATACCTATATTTAGTCTTGATAATGTAAGATGTTGTCATATATATGTTGTAATCAACTCTATATATGTTGTACTCTGTACTATCTGGATGGTTCTTATCTATACTTATAATAAATCTGTAGAGAGGTCAATTCTATACATGAAATATATTTCCAAAATAACTATTAGGGGGTGATAAGTGATCGATACTGACGCCAAAAATGCAATTAGTAAAATTTTTGTCTGTCTGTATGTTCGTTATAGAAACAAAGATTACTCGACGGATTTTAACAAAACTTGGTAAAATTATTCTTTATACTCCTAGGCAGGTTATAGTATACTTTTCATCACGCCACGATCAATAGGAGCAGAGCAGTAAAGGGAAATGTTAAAAATGTCCACCTGTGCGACGCCAGGACGGGCTGCTAGGGTACAATAAATTTAAAACTATCATTAAAATCACTTATTGAACAAAGCTTATCACACTCTAAACGATTACTTGAATGACAAGCGTGCATGGTGTTAGTCGATATAGCATGGGCTTTTTAATGATCATGTAATTTTAGACATAGAACATTTCTATAAATACACATAATGTTAACAGGGATTTAAAATAGTAACTATAATTATAGATTAAAAAAAATACGATATAAAAGTGTTTGTAAACAAGTTTATTTGAATAAAAATGATTTAAATTTGAATTTGCTATTACTTTATGTAAATGAGTTTAAGGTTCAATTTCTGGTTGGTCCAATTTTGGCTCAAGTCTGAGTGTTCTGGCTCGTACGCCCCGACCTTTATTTCATAGTTCACCATAAGTCACCGCACGTGGCACTCATTATTTATTTTCAGTGTAATATTTTTTTGTAAACATTTTGTTTCCTTTGATATTGAATTTTAGATCGAATTCCTTTATGTTTTTGGTTGTCTACAATGTTATTTAACTGTAATACGCTCCATTGGATAAAAGCATTCAATGAAATTACTGGAGCGAGCGTGATCCGAACCGAATGCCGTCTAAATTGGATCTTAGGAGACTGTATGGTGGGCGGGTTCTCTTACACGTCGAACGCGAGTGCCAATATAATTTTCTATAATCTTAATACATATATGAAAATTTCGTGTCACAATGTTCGTTTACGCTAATCTCCAAAACCGCACAATCGATGTATGAAGTTATGTAAATGATTAACGTGCAAGATAGAATAATTTTTAGCCGGATAAGAAAAAAATGTACTTTGTAATTGACGGATGGCGGCAGAGTAATTTTCCTATAAATTTACAAATTGTTAATTTTAACAAACGTTAAAAAAGTTCCTTAGAAATAACATAGCGCTTCCCTAAAAACATTATGAAATTATTAATTAAAAATTTCCCTCCCCGAAAACTGAAACTTTTCAATTTAACAGAGTTTTTTGAGCTAAGAATAAACTTGGGTTTACAACACAATTTTTTCCTACAGGAAAATGTTTATTTTAATGTTTGTAAAGTTTGAACTCGACTGTATTATTATGTGTACAAAAATATATTATACGACATTTAAAATAGATTAACTATTGTCTTAATTAAATTATTAAGGTACCACACACCAATAAGCTCTTTGAAAATGGGTTCGCAAGAAATCGCGTAGCGTGCATAAAAGATAAAGTCGAATTGGGAAGCTCTTCCATTTTGTAATTGGTTACTACTTAATTAAGGATCGGGGCTTCCCACCCATTACTTTAATTGGCAATACATACCTATTACTGATCGGAGGCAATATACAATATATTATGTTGGAAACCGGTTAGGTATGTTAATCGGTGTCTACTTACATATGCAGGGGTGAAGTCACATATAAAATAATAAACAAGAGTAGAAGCCGGTTTGCAAGAGGTCAGTGTAAAAACTTTTAATGTTTTTTATACCATTTTCCTCATTTATCGATGTTTCCTTTTTTACTCGTGTGTAGTATAGGGTAATACTAGACTTTTTTTTTATTTAAATGATCTTAAAACTGGTTAAGTTTGAGTCAGACTCGCAAAGCGAGGGTCGCGTACTTTTTTTTTAATTTGTTTTTTACCTATGCAATTGATAGGATTTACACTCGTGTCAGTATTGGTCTCAGTATTGAAATAGATATTTTTGGTGTGATTTCAATGTTGATTGTTAAATTTTCTGTGACAAAATAAATAAATATTAAAGATGTGCGCATATTGTATTTATTGAGTTATTATGCATGTATAAGCTTTTTTTAAGATAAAAACTACATAGGCAGTTTTTATTGTAAAAAATGCAAAAGGTAAATATATAAATAAATAATAAATCTGTCCTATATTCATTGTAATAAATTGTGGAATATTACATTTGTTTTTTAGTAATATCAAATACTAGCGCTCTGCCCCGACTTCGCACGGGTAGATAGATTTTTTTATTATTTCATTAAGTAGAAAAATATAACTATATTTTCTATTTCAAAACGAAATAAACAAGGCGTTACCTAGCAACTGGTGTAGGGTCTAATTCAAAAGATACAGTAAAGTTGTCAGATACGATTATCTATAATCAACATGTTACTCGTTAATAATATACCTTTTTATCTATATGTGAAACAATTTTTAAAGTCGGTTGAATAGTTTTTGAGTTTATCTGTTACAAACAAATAATCAACACTTTATATATAGAAAAAATATTGCTTTTATCATCAAATTTCTGTCAAAATTTCACCAAATAAAAGAGATGTTATTACTTCAGATCATTTGGTTTATGATTTGAGATTAAAAAAAAAGAATGACGATTTAAAAGTGCTTGTAAACAAGTCTATTTAAATAAAGATGATTTGAACATGAATTTATGAGCGGATTCCAACCGTCATATTGCACAGACGGTCTGGTTTGCGGCTTTTGTTCTTTAGATACGGAACGCTAAAACTGCTTTACTTAACACTAGTCATGAGAAATTAGACCATTCCTTTCGAGCATTGCTTGCAAATTTTTTTGACTTGCTAAATTGTATCTATTTACTTATATTTTGTTTGGTTTTCATAAAATCAAAAATAAAATTTATTAAAAAATAAGTTAGACTGGCATTGCTTATCAGTTTTAGTGTACTTGTATTTAAAGTTTAAGATTGTATAAATGTTGTTTGCTTGGGTACCTTTGTCCCACTCGTGTATCTGTCGCGAAGCAGCTGCGTTTGGGTGGCTGTGTTTCGATTTGAAGGGTGGGAAGTAACAGTAAAATTATAGGGTATGAAGGCATAAGATTTTTGTTGTCAGTTATATATATATTTTTATATAGTTATATAGTTAATAATGGGTGTCCCAGTGTATTCTGTTGTGTACATGGCGCTGTTCGTGTTGCGATGGCTAATATTTTTCATCTGGTGGGCCATAAGCTTGTTATTTTTTCATATAATTTCCACAAAAAATTACCAAATAATAATTCCTTTAATATTTAAATTACAGCTGTTTCTTATGATTTCCATCGCCAGGAATTTAAATTGCTTTGGTAAATGATTTTACTTTTAAATTGAAGGAATGCCCGCGAGTCCATATAGAACCTATTAGGGAAGTTTCTCCCATAATTAATCTCCCTTGCCCGTGGGGTATTTCTCAACATCTTTTTGCCTTGTATCATCTAGGTTTATATTTACAATGTATATAATATATTTATTTTGTTGCTTTTTTTGTTTTTCATTCTTCTTATCTCTTTTTATTGTATATATTTGTATTATGTGTATATTTGTATTGTTATTTGTGTGCTGTAAGTAATGCAAATAAATTATCTATCTATCCATGTATTTATTATCTACGTATTAAGTACATTTTAAGCACAAAATCATTGGAATTCTGGTATAATTAATATTGAGATTTAATGATCGATAATAAACATAAATTTATGAAGGGCATTGCGTTATATGGAGGACATATGAATGAACCAATAAAAAATAAACAAAAAATATTTCTGTTTTGAATTGACTATAGAAATCAAACGTATTATATGTGCATGGTTTTACTGCCTATATAATAATGATTTAAATTTAATAATATGTATAAATAATTAGTAGTACCGCATTCGAGTATTCTGACACTTCCCTATAGTTGACTGGGAGAGAATGCATTTAGCATTAAGTCCGCCATGTACACATATTTGTACTAATGAATAAATAAATAAAAATATGTACAATTTTATAAATTATTATTATTATTTTGATTTCTGTTTTGCACTACTGCTGCCCACTCACTATTTCCTATGACACTGTGTTAGGTTGACTGGAAGAAATCTCGTTTGGAGATAAGTTTGCCTTTGCTAACATTGTTTTTAATTGTTATTATTACTGTATATTAAAGTGTAATAAAGAATATTTAAATTTGATAGTGAAAATTTATATAGCTAGAATAGAAGTAAATACGGAATTGAGTATGAATAGTGAAGAATGTAAGGTAAAAACATTACGGTGGCCCCAAATAAATAATTGGGATAAGGGTAGAAAGAAAATAAGTACATTTAGGATTCGCCCCGGCTTCGCACGGGTAGATAGTGTAGGGATTTCTGATTTTTTTTTAAATAAATTATAACACATGTTATGTACTAATAATGTAGCTTACTATATACAGGTAAACGAATATTTAAAATCGGTTACGTATTTTATGAGTTTGTCCATTATAAACAAAAACATAAATATTTCTTCTTTATAATATTAAGTATTAGGTTATTTTCTTTATTAAATATGAATACTTGTTTGTATGTACAAAAAGGCCATTCTTGAAAGATGTAATATAGTCTTAGATTATATAGATAGAGTGTCTCCATACAAATGCTTCGAGGAAAGCGGGTCAACTTTTTCATACAATTTGACGTGTTAATTGTGTGATTACTTTATAAATTGTATATTTATTTTGTCTTATAATTTCCGCATCTTTTTAATGCCTAAATACTCTTTTTATTTATTAAATAATACGTCAAGGTACATAGTATGCGTAAGTATGTAGAACACCAATAAAAAAAAAACGAGTTAGCTGATTTTACGATTAGCTAACAAAAAGTTGACCCGTTTTTAAGACTCGATGCCCTATTACTATCTATATAATCTAAGAATGTAGTAAAATATATACATATGTACATATCTATCACGCCTGTCTATGTAATGAGTCTTATTGATTTATAACCAGTTTGCGTCCTTGGTGTTCCTAAGTTCAATCCTCCGGTCAGATAAGATGTATTGTGACTATTTTTTTTTTATAAATAAATTTAGATGAAAAAATAAACAAACTTGTATGATCTTACAGACAAACTGCATTTACTTTTTTACCTACTACATATTTTTATTGTATTAAGTCATCTAATTTTAGATAATCTGTACTTTTATTTATTCCTATTATTTGTTGGTAAACAATAAACTTACAATTAAAATTTATCAAAAATATATTATTAATTAATTTAAACAAATTTTGTGTGCGAAAGAGACAGATGTAGTGATAGTTAAATTTATTGTTATGTTACTTATTCATAATGTTGTGTCTAAATTAAATTTTTTTCAATTCTAATTTAAAATTTAATTCAGTAAATTTTTTTTTTTTTTATTTATTTCTCTCACAAAATGACAACATAATAAAATTTACAACTATATAGGTTACAATTTAAAAACAATCATTGTGAGAGAGTGGTGTCGGTACTAGGATTACCCGTCTTACAGATCACCAGGCTCCAAAACTCAAGGGAATTAATTAGAAAACTTCACTTACTAAATTGTCTCGCATGAGAATCGAACCTGTTTGATAGACTGTTATTGTTTTGCTTTAGTTAGATTCGTCTTTGAGCTATGAGCGCGTAGACATAAATAGTTATGCAGATTTAGCTTCCCAAAACAACTAGCAACTTCAGACGTAACAAAAATTCTATTAACTAGTAATCTAAATAAATAAATAAATATTTATTTTTTCTGTTTAGCACTACTACAGCCCACTCACTACTTCCTATGCCACTGTGTTAGCTTGACTGGAAGAAATCTCCTTTAAACTTTTGCTAACATTGTTATTAACTTATTGTTGTTACTGTATGTTTTAGTGCAATAAAGAATATATATATTTTATATCAAAAATACATTACCCTCTTTTTTCAGTAGTCGGATAAAAAGAGTAGGTACCGTTCATCACAATACAAGCACGTCTATATACGGCATCTTTATTTTTATGTAATTTTATTTCTCTGATTTAAAGTTCCTGCCAAATTTATTTATAACAAAACCTGGTTGGTTTACGCTGGTATACACTGGCGTGACACGAGTAAGAGATGATAAATGAGAATGAAAACAGGTCAGTTGGCCAATTGCGACGAATCCGACTAGGATTAACTATGAGAGGGAACCGCGTGGGGGTCGACGAACATGTGTTGCTAGCAATTGAATTTTTATACCCCATTACTAACAATCCCTTTCCCCTCAACTTGATAGGGTAACAGTGCTAACGATTACTTCCCTTTTGAAGAAACTTGGGTTTAGACGGACAAAGTCGCGGGCACAGCTAGTATATTTATAAAAAAAATCACTCGTATATTAACTCATTTGAGCTGAAACAAAATAGATGAAACAGTATAAAAACGATATAATGATACTCACCGGAGGCCACACTGGCGACGGCCAAGAACGCTATTAACCCTTTCATGTTGGATGTGTTCCAGTAGCCTGGTAGACAGATCGAAGACGTCTATATGCGCACGAGTGCAGATGTAGACTGCAATATCAGGACGCCGGGAGGGTCTTTAAAGAGCGGTTGAGGTTCGCGTCCAGTGAGAGCTATATTTCCTTATGAATACGCTTTGTACTAAAGTCGATTACTTGAGTTGCTGACGTTAAGACAGAAGTTAACACAGGTGTACTAGCATGGCTCTTTTAGTTTAAAAAGTACTGAGATGTGGCAGTGACATCTCAAAGTATGGTGATATCATATTATTCTACTAATTACATAAGTGTAAAAGATTCTAAAAATGTTTATATGTTTGTTACTCAATCAATGGCTGAACAGAATTTGAATGAAATTTGGAACACGAACAATTAATTTACGTAACCTCAGTTCGCTTCTTCTAGAAGTTTTTCACTCGTTTTCTACCTGATCTGCTCCGGAAATGTCAAGTCATGGGTTTTTTTATAATATAGGGGGCAAACGAGCAAGCAGCTCACCTGATGGTAAGTGACTACCGCCGCCCATGATCACCCACAACACCAACGGCATTGCAGATGCGCTGCCGGCCTTATAAAAAGGAATAGGCTCTTTTTGAAGGTTATGTTGTCGTATCGGTTCGAAAATACTTTTGCTGGAAGTTGATTCCAAAGAGTGATTGTGCGTGGAAGAAAGGGCCTTGAAAAACGCCCGGTTGCTTACTGATACATGTATTATTTAATTTTTTGCTTCCTTGTAGAATATTTTTTCTCTTTTCTTTCCGGTGAGTGTCGTAAGAGGTGACTAAGGGAATTTAATGTTCGAGGGATGGGCAGCAGCGTCGCTCTTAAAACATTATCAAAAACATCAGTGCGGTTGCCAATCCACGTACCAAGCATGGCAACTACTGGCTACTACTACTATCCCCAAAAAGGAGAGGTCTATGTTCAGCAGTGGACAGTTAACGGCTGATATAATGATGATGATGTAAAACATTAGAAAGTTATTAAGTGCGTCGCAATTACACATTCATAGTTTCGCTTGAAGTGATTGAGTAACCTACTACTCACAAAGATTACAAAGCAATCAAGTTGATAAACAGGTTCAGTTTGGCCAATTTAGTACTTTAGGGACATAAGATTTAAGGCTATTATCTATTGTTACTTTTGTTGTAATTTTTTTTTATTATAAACAACTATACGAGTAAAAGACTTAAACGAGTTTATAATATTAACTTTATCATAATGTATTAATTTATATTCTATATACATACATTTGCCGTGTGGTCCCGGCATAGAATAGGCCATCTTTTCCTTTCTCATTGGTGTTCTAAGAAATGACTAAGGAAACTTATGGTCAAGTGATGGGCAGCAGTGCCCCTCTTAGAACATCACCAAAGCCTAACTGTGGTTGCCAATCCGCCAGCCAAGCGTGGAAACCCCCTCCCCCTTTTCTTATGGGAGAGGCCTATGTTCAACAGTGGACAGTATATGGCTGGTATGATAATGATGATATATACATCAGGGGTCAATTCATTAATTTTTTATACTACTTAACATGACAAGGAAGTTGGCAGCTCACACCTATTGGAATGTAGTAATTGTCGTCTATGAATGAACATGGACAGATACCACTAATATAGATTGAACTGTGATGCTTATAGTACCTTTCATGCGTTGACATTCCTTAGGAACAGACTCTTTTATTCTCCATACCTCTTATCTATTGTCTACTGCTGAGCATAGGCCTCCCCCATAAAGGGGGTGGTATTGCTAGTAGTTACCACACTTGGTAGGCGGATTGGCAACTGCAGTTAGTCTTTGGTGATATTATAAGAAGGATGATTCTGCCAGTCTTTTGACCATTAAGTTACCTTAGTCGCCTCTTACGACACCGACGGGAAAGAAAAGGATGACCTATTATAGAATAGCCGGTATAGACCGGGACCACCAAGCAATTTTTTTATACCTATTACTTAGAAATTTCACTTCGTATCCCACTTTTCAGACATTTAGAAACAACAATATGGTAGAAGCATCCATGAAGACGAATTTTGTGCAAAACCTTCCTTTAGAAGGACTGTTTTACATTTTTGCGAATATACATACATATAAGTATAAAAAAATAATTTATTAGAATATTATAAAGAATAATTAAATTGTATTCCAGAAAAAAAAAATACAATTTCCATTGTGGTAACACAAGTTATTTTTGATTTAAAACTAAACTACAAAATTGATTTTGGAAAAATTTCTATGTGACTAATTTATAAAAGAAAAAAAAAACAACTTTCCAACTCGATTTACAACTGACGTAGTTATGAGGTAACAAACATAAAACAAAAAACATAGAACCTCGTTTTTGAAGTCGGTTAAAAACATGTATATTTGTTTTTATAATGTGAATAATGCTAATTTTCATAGCAAGCACGACTTGAGGTAAATGCGACAAAAATATTTCCTTCCATCTTCGGGTATTCACCGACCGCCTTGGATCGAATAACCTGAATGTTGATCCAATTTTCATTTGCCTGACGACAAAAACTGACTTCTGATGTTAATACTTGATAATAATATGAGTGTGTGTGTGTGTGTGTATGAACAAATGTATCGATATACCTTCAAATATGTATGTATATCTATATTACAGTATATAACGATAAGGAAAAGATTTATATAAATTATAATAGCCATGTTATATATGTGTGTACATTAATATAGTTCTATACCGGTATAATGTGATTATTTTTATAAATTGATGACTTACGTTAATTATTTAACAATGTTGGTATTTCTTTTTTAAAGTAGTCATTTAAAAATGGGACGAAATATAATAATGATATATAATTAATTAAAACAACTTTTGATTGTATATTTTTGTTCATAAATAGTGATAGTAAGTTAAAGGTTTATGTATTTTTAAATATTTTTTGTTATTATTATTATTTCAAGCGTTAACTGTCCACTGCTGGACATAAACCTTCTCCTTAAAGGGAGTTTTGCCCAAAGTTGCCAAGCTTGACAAGCGGATTGGCAATCTCAGTTAACTTTTAGAGATGTTTCAATAGGGACGTTGCTGCCTATCCCTAGCCCTCCCTTAGTCGCCTCTTACGACATCCACGGGAAAGAAAGGGGCGGCCCAGTCTATGCCAGGGCATAAACAGTGGTTTTGTACACATACTATGTTTATTTTCGGGACTGACTTAATGTGACACAATTTTAGATAAATAGTGCTACATAACATACGAAAATATTGGCAGTAAAATTCTGTGTAATAAGTGAACCTTAGTCATGAGCGACTGCGAATTCAAATAGATCCTGAAACTAGTCGAGCTTTCTCGATCTAATTGCACGTAAAGTAATCCGGTAGTTATTATACTAAAAGTTTTTTTTTTTTTGTAAATAATATTAACGTTTTAGAATATAAGGCGAACATTTGTACTTAATAGATTAATATCTGTAAAAAACAATGTTCTCGCAAATAAAGAAATCTAATCTAATCTAGCCTATTTTACTCACTCATAATGCAACTATGTATAGGTGAAAAAATTTTAGAAATCAATTGTATTCATTTTTGAGTTTATCTATTACCACAGATAATATAATACTATGCACACAGACAAATATAAAAAGCAATAAAATTTTTCCTATTCATAATTAATTTTAAACTTTCGCGTTTTTTACACGTATTTTAAATACCTACACAAATTCAAGTCCCCATTACGAGTGTGTATTTAAAGTATTTTTCTTTTCATAATATTAGTATAGATAATTATTTTCAATTTCATTAACCTCTCCATTTAATAACGATGTAAGAATACAATTCTTTCACGCCCAAGATTTCGTAGAAGGCGTTTAAGGAAATAAAGTACGATTCAGCAGTGTAAAAGGAAAATTCGAAATAAAATCTCATATCAGGGCACCTTGTCAACGCAGCAATAGAACGCTTAGAAGGCGGAGATGATCGTGTACGAACATAGAGACACGTGATTTTCATATAAATTTTCGAATTTAATCCGAAGCTAATCTCCGAAACCAGTCAACCGATTTGAATAAAATTTTGTGAACACATTTGTTTGACTCCAACTTGAAATATAGAATAACTTTGAAACCTATAAGTGTCGCTTTTGTCAAAACTTAAACAATTGCGGGCAAAATTAGTATAGTGTAAAATCTAAGATTTTTTTTAACAAAAAAGCACCATTTTTAAATGAAATAAAACAAGTGATTTTGATTTAAAAACTAACCTACAAAACCGATTTTGATAAAATTTCTATAGGACCAATCTGTAAGTAAAGTAAGATGAAATAGAATTTTCCAAATCGGTGTAACAACTAACGGACTTCTGAGATAACAAATATAAAAAAATACAACGAATTGAGAACCTTCTTCTTTTTGAAGTCGATTAAAAAAACACCGACTTACTAAACAACTAAGTACACTAGCTATTTATTTATTTTATATATTTATCTATTTATTTATCTATTTATTTATTTAGTTTATATGTTTTGTTTTTTTTGTTTTGTTTTTTTTTTTTTTTTTTATTTTTTTATCTCTTTTACTGTGTAATATGTGTATGTTTTTTTTTATTGTAATTTGTGTGCTGTAAGTAATGTAAATAAATTATCTATCTATCTATGTATTTTGATTTAAAAATTAAATTAGTGATCTAATTTTAACAAAATTTTTATGAGATCAACCTGAAATTATATCTTTTGAGATAAAAAAAAGAATTTTCCAAATCGGTTTATAAATGACAGAGTTCTGAGGTAACAAACAAAAAAAAATACATCCGAATTAAAAACCGCCTCCTTTTTTTAAATCGGTAAAAAATTTAATATTAAGATATAGTAGTAATGTTAGTTTGTCTGCTTGTTTTTAACTAATACAAAATTTAATTAAATTATAAAAGTTGATATATATATAAATAAATATATATATATATATATATATATATATATATATATATATATATATATATATATATATATATATATATATATATATATATATATATATATATATATATATATATATATATATATATATATATATATACATTGGTAAGTATTATATATATATATACATTTATATATATAAAATATATATATATTAAATTTATAACACAGCTACTTCGCTTTACATATTGCATATTTTTTTTTAATTAGTGAAGATGAAATGGTAACTCAACGCCTGCGTTATCAGTTTATACTGGCGACGTACCAATGATGGATGATAGATGAGAATGAAACATATTAGTTGGCCCAACATCGACGAATTCATCAATAATTAACCATGATGGTTTTCAGGAGGAACCGCGTGGAGGTCGACCGGATGGGATATATTGCTAACAATGGGGCTGTTAGATCTCATTACTAACAATCCCCTTTCCCCCCACATATTGCATGCTGGTATTATCATAACTTACTTATACGTGTTGTGATTTCATTCAGTACATGTTTCATCGCCGTGGTATCCCGGCATAGAACGGGCTACCCTTCCCTTTCTCGTGGCCGTCGTAAACCCGACTAAGTAAAGACGAGGGATGGGCAGCAGCGTCCTTCTTAAAACATCTCTAAAGCCTGATTGCGGTTGCCAATCCGCCTGCCAAGCATGGCAAATACTGCTGAAACCCCTCAAGGGGAGGCTTATGTTTAGAAGTAGACAGTTCAAGACTGATATGATGATGATCTAAACGTAATATAACTAAGCGTGACTCAATATCAATGATACGTATATGATACGTATTATGTATGTATGTCTGTCTCAATGACAGACAAAGTCTTAGCTGAACAAAATAAAACATATACCTACGTATATATGTACTTATTTACCCACTAATATACGCTATTGCTAGCAAACCCTATTAAGTTAATCTCTAGACTCTGGTTTAATAATTTCTCGTGAATTCATAATAATTCAAATCAAATAACGAGTAAAAAAAAAGATAGAAATATTGGCGTACAAAGTAATGTGACTTTAATTGTGTGATGTTATGCAATCTAGTCTAGTGAAACTATTGGGTAACGAAGTTTTTGAAAAGATTAAATGGAACGCCTGCCAGAAAAGCAATAGTAACAAATCAATTAATAGTATAAGAAATGGCGGCCGCCGCGCAGGCGTCTTCACTTAACGACTTGGCGCACTGTGGCAGGCCGCTGGCGATGTTATACGTATTACTAAAATTAGAATATGATTTTAAGTTTTATAGTAACTATCACTGCATAGAATAGGTTTACTGACGACGACTTTGGTGGTTTTTTTTTATACCATAAAAGTGGCAAACAAGCATACAGCCCGTCTGATGATAAACGATCATCGTAACCTATGGACGCCTGCAACACTAGGGTTTTTTTTTATGGGTGAAAATGGTATGGTAAACCCGCCTGCGTCAACGGGATACGTTGGCGGAGCACCAGTGAAGGGTGATAGATGATCATGAAAACAGGCCAGTAAGCCCATCATGATGAATTCATTAGGAATTAACCATGATTGTTTCCAGGGAGAACCGCGAGGAGGTCGACCTGGTTGGGTATATTGCTAGCAATGGGATTCTCAGTCTCCATTACTAACAATCCCTTTCCCCCAAACAACAGTAGGGGTGTCACGTGCGTGTTGCCGACTCTGAAGAAACCTTAATGTACCCTTTTGGAGAACTCCATACTGCAGTCTCTAGGGAAAATCTCAGCAGGGAGCTCACCTCACAGCCTGAGCGTTTGCGGGAGAATATTCTTTTGAAACCGCACTGTACCTGACCATTTAAATTCAAGGATGTAGTGCCACTTTCCGATAGACGCGGATTTGATTCTTTCACATTAAGCGTGCTGTACTATAATATTATTATGTAATATTGCAATGTACCCTGTCAGGTCGCAACGAAATCCCCCCTGGAAACTATCGTACTGAATTGCAGGTGTATTCATCACGATGGGCTAACTGACCTGCCTTTTCATCTTTTTTTAATTTTTTTTTACAACACAGGGGGCAAATGAGCATGTGGCTCACCTGATGGTAAATGACTACCGCCGCCCATGATCACCCACAACACCAACGACATTGCAGGTGTGCTGCCGGCCTTATAAAAAGGAATATGCTCTTTTCTTTTTGCTCTTCTAATTTTGCTTTCACCCAGTATATTCATAAGAACTATGTTTGTTTATATTCATGTTTGCTGGACCGAATGAAAAGAATGTACTGACCGAACGAAATCAAAAGATTGTTCGTAGTAAGTAAGAAAAGCTCGAACTTTCGGCCTACTACTACTAATCGTAAGGGTGTCGCCCTCTGGTGTTAACAATTTCTAGGTCACAGGAAAGTTGCTGCGAGATGTATCGATACGGGAAGGTTGGTAGTAACGTATGTATATTCAAGTGACTATGTTACTGTATATTGTTATGCATGAGTTTTGAAACACGAAAGAAATTGAATGAACAATTGAGACTAAAAATTAAATTTAAATTTAGAATATATTAATTAAAATTGTTAATTGACGTCGATAAGAAGCTGCTTTTGTTGTCAGTAGTGAATATTATGCCTGTCTAGGATGGAAAAATAGTTAGGTTGGACCCTATTTTCTAGCACTATCTTAAAAGGTATTAATTTTTTTATACAATTTAGAATGGCAAACAAGCTGACGGTCCACCTGATGGAAAGTGGTAACCGTCTCCTATAGACATGAGCAGTACCATGGACATAACAGAGTATACTGTTTCGCCCATGATACCCCCCATACGTTGCCATTCCTGTGGACTCGGGTGTTATTCCTCCATACCTAGTAAATTCACGCCATATCTAACCCTTCAAACCGAAACACAGCCATGCAAACACAACTGCTTCGCGGTAGAAACACGAATGGGACAGAGGCATAGATTATCATTTTCTAGCACTATCTTAAAAGATATTCATCTGCATCATATCAGCCTTTAACTGTCCACTGCTGATCATAGGCCTCCCTTATAACTAACTGTTTAAAATAAAAGATAAGTCTTTTGTTTTAACCAGTTTTCAAAAGGACAAGTTCTCGATATGTCTTTATTTTGGAGATGAGGGTAGTTTTACCAGTAGTTGCCATACTTGGTAGGCGAATTGGCAGCCGCAATTAGGCTTTGGTGATATTTTAAGAAGGATCCTACTGCCCATCCATCGACATTAAAGTTCCCTTAGTCGCGTCTTGCAACACCCACGAGAAAGGAAGGGGTGATCCATTCTATACCCGGACTACACGACAAGAGATATTATTTATTTGAATTTTGCGTACAAATATTACGCAAGGAAGTAGCTATCTATTCAATACTTTGGCAAAGTTACAACATTGTTTAAAGAATGAGTCAATATGTTTATGCAACGAATAAAAAGTATTCAGTGAGACATAAGCAAATTCTATTTGCGTATACGAAACTTCGTTTTGACCCTTATTATTAAGACAGTAGAGTTCATCAATTGTTAAACTATTATATGACTGTATTAGAATATCGCTTTACGGACGAGCACCCTCGCGTCCGGCTGCTGATTGGCTCATTAGGGAATTATCCCGGAATTGAAGACTACGAAATATATTATTATTCTATTGTATCTCTAACACGATATTTCGTAGCAGGATGTTGTTACAATCATTAGTTTGTGTAGACGGTCTCTACATTGTTTTTATTTATTAATAAACATTGTTGTATGCATAAACACTCAATTCGGAGTGATTAAGTCAAAATGAATCGAAACGATGGGGGATATAAAAGGTATTACCCATTCGTTTGTAGAGATGACAGGGAGAATTAACAGCTTGTCAAAATGTATTATAGCTTATTTAATATATCCGTTATTAGGCCAACTTATAGGTACTGTAACTGCAATATATGTATATTAATGTGTATTAAATATCAACCCCAACTAGCAATCATATATAAAAGAAAATAATTTTTTAATACCTATATTTATTGAAATAACAAAATATTACTTAATTCAATATAACATTAAAAAATTTAAAAATATATATATTTAAAGATAAAAAATTTCTTTGAGATCACTGCCAGCTGGTAGGGTGCCTAGGATACTTGCTGCATTTCCACGCTGAATAGCAATGGAAATGCGTTGACCAAAGTATAGGCCAGCCTTCTGGTCACCAGAGGTTTCCACCAGCCGGCGTGAGATCTCTTTGAAAAGATTCATGGCCTCGGGGCCCCACGGACCCAGAGTTTCAACTCCAAACGCCGCAAATATATATCCATTTCCAAGGGATGAATATTTACGGCGCTTGATAGACACCTGGTGTGTTGCGGCGGCACCAGCCCTCTTGGATGTACTTTGAAGGTGAGACGGTGCCACCGTGTCGACGCAGGTGAAGTCCCATACAAGCGGACGTCCCATCCTCCAAGGTACCAAGGACATCCCGTCAGGTCTCTTGCCATCGTCACGTATCAAACCAGGAGGTTCTAGAATGGCAGGCACGCCCGCGGTGACAAGAGCCCGACGGAGAATGTCATTAATAGCTGAGTGGCGCAGCAAGCGCCCAGCACTCTTAAGGCAAGATAGGCCATGGTGTCCCAAGGCACTGACGTTGTCCCCACACCTGCAGTAGTGGGGAGCATTCGTTTTGGCCCCCAATCTGAGAGAGATTGAGAGTCTAAAGGTTGCGTTATCCAATAATGTTCCGATATGAGGTGAGGGAATTGTGTGTAACCAAAGGCCAGATTCCCATTTGGACACCGCGAGAAGACGGGCGCTTTCAGCAGAGTTCTGGGAAGAGTCTAGTAACGAAGTTCTTTATAAATCATTAAGGGCTCATCCCATTGCCTCTGGATTTTGGGATTTATGGGAGAAGCTACGTTGGGACAAGCCAGAGACCAAGCTTTTTTAGCCTCAGGCAGGTAAGCTATTTCGAAATCACCGAAAAAAGGTGTTAGTATTTTTTTCACGAGATTCTGCGTACCGTGCGCTGATGATAGAAAAGCTGGTAGGAAGATATGGGAGATTTGGCGGATTCCCAGGCCCCCATGCCTGACCGGCAAAGAGGCCTGAGTCCATATACGGTCTTCGAAAGTGATATTAAAGAGGGAGCTCAGAATGCACTTTATTTTTTCATCAAATTTTGCGGTAAAATAATTAAATTTTAATCATAAATATATATTAACTCATCCGGGAATTTTAAATTACTACTCACGAATACGAATGTTAGTTACCTCTTGTGTAATGTAATAGATAGTCTTATTATTGTAATAAATAGGAAGGGATTCTTAGTAATGCGGACTACCAGATCCATTGCTAGAAATATACCCTGTTAGGTTGACCTCCACGTGGTTTCATTCTATCTATTAACATATTTAATCGTATAACGCTAAGCTATTTCATATGGGGAGAAGGGATTGTTAGTAATGGGGATGTTAGTCCCCATTGCTATCAATATACCCTATCAGGTCGACTTCCATGCGGTTTCCCCTGGAAACTATCGTGACCAATTTATCATTGAATTTGTCACAATGGGCTAACTGACCTGCCTTTTCACCATCACTTATCACCGCTCACTGGCACCTCGCCAGTGAATGCTGATGGCGCGGACGGGGTTGCCGTGCCATTGTCACCCATAAAAATAAGTTATTTCATACTCGGTGAATTCGTCACCAAAGGCTCACTAACATAATTTCATCATCACAGAGTGTAAAGGATTGTTAGTAATGCGAACTACCAGTCTCGATGCTAGCAATATCCCCCAAGTGGAAACCATCGTGCTGAATTTCAGGTGTATTCATCACGATGGGCTAATTGGCCTGCCTTTAAGTCTCATCTATTATCCCTCACTGGTATTCTGCCAGCGTATACCATTAGCGCAGGCGGGGTTACCATTCCATTATCATCCATAAAAAAAAAAATACTGTTTCATTTTTATTTTAGATCATATAAAGATGTTTCAAAATGCAAGATTACCAAAACTGCTTTCTATTTTTTATATTATTAATTGAATTACCGATTTGTTGAACCCAATCTATCAGATGTTAGTTTCGAGATTGCCGACTTGAATCTAATATTAGGGGCATCAGAGGGCACTTAAATCCCTTTCTGAGGTGACCACAACACTTAAACTAGTTAGCCCTTATCAATTAATCGCGTCGGGCCGATTTGATTGCGAAGTTGTTTTGGGCATAGACAATGCCGTTGAGAAAGAGGATTTAAAAATAAAACATTTACAAATGCGGACTGAATCATGTAATGCAATAGGAAAGCCCATGTCCATTCATTCGTTCAAGGTTTGAATGCAGTAATGAATGACTACGACGACATTCGTGACACCGTTTTTAAATCCGGTGTGGTTTAAAACAATGGGGTCGATTCTGAAGCGCCATATTTCTAAATCTATGACTAAATTTGAAATTTCAATTTAATATCAGAATGAAACCTTTATTCTTTGAATTATTATTAATTAATCTTTTAATAGATTAAAGCCATAATTATTATGAATTAAGTTTATAATGGTACATAAAACAGTAATTTCGCGTAACTGTCAAATTAATATAAATTAGTATAAGTTAAGAGAAATGGCGCGTCGGAAACCTCCCAAATATCCGTCTATATTGGACAAATATTATATAATTTGGAATAGTTGGAAGGGCTACTGACAGCTTCTGTGATGGAGTGGTAACGCAAACATCGCATAAAGATTATTTTGTCTCTCATGTGTTATCACAAATATAACTCATTTGTCCTTCATATATAAAGATCGAGCAATTTGTAAATTAAATAAATTATATTACATATAAATAATATTATAAATATATATAATAATTTTAAGTACATAATATATATACGTTTTTATTTATTAGTAATTTACGTAGATGATTACATAATACATTAAAAACGAGTCTGTGAAGTGAAGAAATGATTTAATTCAAATTCATATTATATTTATTTAAATGGGTTTGTTTACTTTTAAATTGTCATTTTTATGAATCCACTGAAGGGATTGGATTATCTTTTTAGAACAATCTGCAAGTAACACAACATTTAAATGAAGATTAAATGAATTCTTTGACATAAGAGAGAGAGAGAGAGAACTAACAATATCATAAGAAAAATATTTAAACATTTTTTAAAGATGTTTAGTATAGATGAAGCTATCTTCACACTAATGGAAATTATAATAAAAAAAATCTTTAAAACATTTTTATAAAGTTGCACGATACAAGAGAATAAAGACAAAAATTATGATAATTTATTACTATATCAGTAAAAATAAAATAATAGTACTCGCAAATTTAGAAATTTTGCTTTAAATTCTTTTAATTACGGAATAATCAATAAAAACTACATCTCTCGATTCTAGCGCCATCTAGTACTTCGTGTTAATTTTTATTTGTTGATTGTAGTGAAACAACCTTATTTCACAGAAAAATAGTGTTTAAGTTTCACTAACGGGGAGCATGGTCTATTTTTTTAATTTGGCTCTTGCCTCTTCTCTTATTAAATTACTTATAGAATTACAAGACATCAATGTTTCGACACCGAGACAAAAACGAACTCTTTTATAAATAAAAACTCGTCATAAAATATAAAGCGGTGTATATAATTGCCATTTTTCATAAACCCACATGTGTTCAATAATTACATAAGTAGATAATAGGATATTCATGGCCACCATGCTCCAGTTAACCGCAATGTATTGTTATGTATTGGATGTTCAAGTGTTTTTCGTATTAGTCACATTTTCATTGTCACAACGTCGCGTCGATGGGTTTCCCACTTTTTTATCGAAGGTTGTTTTAAGGCTTTTAAAAGGAGGATGAAATTAGTTCATAGACTTTTAATAGATAGATAGATACTCTTTATTGTTTCCTCCAAAAGATTACAATAGTAAACTTATTATAAATATAAACAATTACAATTAATGTCTATTACTATAGGTTTTTTTTTTTATTTGAAACTAGCGGCCCGTCCCGGCATCACACAGGTGGTCATTTTTAACATTTCCCATCACTGCTCTACTCCTATTGATCGTAGCGTGATGAAAAGTATACTATAACCTGCCCAGGTGTATGAAGAATAATTGTATCAAGTTTCGTTAAAATTCATCGAGTAGTTTTTGTTTCCATAACGAACATACAGACAGACAGACAAAAATTTTACTGATTGCATTTTTGGCATCAGTATCGATCACTAATCACCCCCCTGTTAGTTATTTTGGAAATATATTTCATGTACAGAATTGACCTCTCTACAGATTTATTATAAGTATAGAAGATTAGTTGTAATCGATGTTTTTTAAATAACATATCCTTACTAATATTATAAATGTGAAAGTGAGTTTGTTTGTTTGTTACCTTATAACGTGACGGTTTAATCAATCACTATAAAATTAGACATACAAGTACTATATGGGATGGAGGATATAGGCTACATTTAATCTCGGTCAATAAACATATCTCGGTCATGCGGATAAAGTTGCGGGTAAAAGCTAATTTTTTTTTTATACAACTTAGAATGGCATACAAGCTGACGGCCTACCTGATGTAAAGTGGTAACTGTCGCCTATAGACATTAGCAGTACCATGGACATAACAGAGTAGACTGTTTCGCCCATGATACCCCCTATGCGTTGCCATTGTTGAGGACTCAGGTGTTATTCCTCTGTACCCAGTAAATTCACGCCATATCCCACCCTTCAAACCGAAACACAGCCATGCAAACACAACTGCTTCACGGTAGAAACACGGATGGGACAGAGGTACCCAAGCAATCGATTTTTGTACAAAGTCTCCCTCTGGTAAATAATGTATATGTATATTTACTTTGCACCAACTGAAACACCCAACTAAGAGGAGTGTAAATCGGGAAATTGCTTTACTTTGCTTAATTGGCCCTCAGATGGCGAGTTATCAGCCTAATGAAATTTTAATAATGGATTGTTTAAGTTAAATTGGCGGTTTTAATTTGCACAGTATTTGAAATACATTAAGTTTGCATACCTACAACTTTAAGGCAATTAAATAGATGCGTAAAGTTCTGTCATACAATCTTTATTACGTTGAATGTATGTTTAAAGCTAATAAATATTTCATTTTTTTTCATTTCACTTCATTTAATTTCATTTGGAATTTATTAATATTATTTTCAGCCGTGATAAGAAATAGCATATGTTCTTCTTAATTATTTTTTTGATAGGTGAAAATGGTATGGTAAACCCGCCTGCGCTAACGGGATACGCTGGCGCCAGTGAAGGGTAATAGATGAGAATGAAAACAGGCCAGTTAGCCCATCATGAATTAATCAGGAATTAACCATGATAGTTTCCAGGGGGAACCGCGAGGAGGTCGACCTGGTTGGGTATATTGCTAACAATGGGATTCTCAGTCTCCATTACTAACAATCCCTTTCCCCCCATTCTGTCGTTTTTTATTTCAAATATTGAGTGTAATAAAGTGTTCTATGATAATTCGTATAACAAAGAAATATTATATATAAAATTCTACCAAACACCCCTAGATTAAAGGAATCTTGTTATAAAAGATTCGTTTTTGCTACAGTATACGCGAGTTAACACGAGACACTAATTTTGTGCTCATCCGTGCGGTAACGAAAACGTATCTACTGACAGCTTCGTTTACCACGTAGATTGAGGGAAAAGGTCATAGAAAACTACCATTGTAGATGTATACATTTTGAAAATTTGGTTATAATTAAGGATAATTTTTATTTGCTTTTTGGCCGCTACTTTGTATGCGTACATTTCAAAAGTAAGAAAATTCGTTAAATAAAAATTACTTCTAGGTAGCGTATCAAGCTAAGACACACATCAGTTTATAAAGTTAGACCTTCAGGGATATAACTGTGGAAATCGCATCTAATTGCGTACAGTAATTTTTACGTAATGCCGGAACAAACATATATACAGACAAAATTTTAAAAAAATATTATTGTTGGCTTATTATTCTTATCGTTATGTAAATTTTTGCCCTTCACATAGATTTTTCTTAAATGTCTTCAATGTACAACATTGTCAAGTGATATTAGTGAAATAAGAATTAAGTAGTGCTTTCTAACATATTTTTTTTTTACGAAATGTATCACAACAGTGAGCCTATCCATCAATTGGAAGGCGTTCGGTAGACAGACAACTGATTCAGATAAGATACCTCATTTCCTTCTACGCTTTTGTAAATGTTTTATGGTTTTGCGGTGGATTAACTGCGTATTTGTGGGTTTTTTAATGTCTAAAAATAGTGTATAGTTGAATGCAAATAAATAGGTATGGATATATCAGTGAATTTACAGGGTACAGATGAATAACACCTGAGTCCTCAGGAATGGCAACGCATGGGAAGTATCATGGACGAAACAGTATATTGTGGAGGGAGGGGTAAGGAGGTTTCTTCAAGGTCGGCAATGCGCGCGTAATACCCCTGGTATTGCAGGCGTTCATAGGCTACGGTAACTGCTTACCATCAGGTGAGCCGTATACTTGTTTGCCACCTTAGTGGTATAAAAAAATCTGCTACGCCCATGGTCTCATACGTCCATGACTCATGTCTATAAGCGACGGCCCTAAATAACAATTCATAATAAATTACAAAGTTCTGAATGCACCTTGACATTTTAAAACTCTGGTCCACAAAAAACCGACTTTAATCTCGATACAATATTTATGGGACCAACGTAGGAGTTAAACCCTTGTCAATTCCAAACATCATATTAGCCTATAACTGTCTACTGCTGAACATAAATATTCCCCTTGAGGGTTTTTGCCAGTAGTTGCCACGCTTGGCAGGCGGACTGGCAACCGCAGTTAGGTTTTAGAGATGTTTTAAGAGGAACGCTTTTGCCCATTCCTTGGCCTCCTTTAGTATACTAAAGAGGACTAAAAGGGGGGGGGGCGAGGAATGGGCATATGTAGCATTGCATGATGTCTTACAACATCCACAGGAAAGGAAGAAGTGGCTTGTTTCATGCTGGGACTACACGGCTAATTTGCAAATAAATAAGCAAAATTTTCAATTTTGGTAAAATTGTCTATAATATTTAATAACACACACAAAACTCATAAAAACCTCCTTTTTTAAGTCGGCTAAAGCGATTAGCAGCAACGACTTATCACGATTCCTCTTTCACGTGAGCAATAATAAATGTAGAACCTTTTTCCGCGCAATGTATAAGAATTTTCAACAACATTCATATGTAGACGACAGCTTGAATGGCAGTATCATTATTAATGACTTTACATTGTAAGCGATCATAAAGGCAGGTAACATTAGGTGTTCGCGACGACCTGGCGTGACACTGACAGATTGCAAGGGTTTCGGCAGTATCCCTCTCGCACGGGTCCTCCATCAATCTCGTGTCGTCGCGTGTAATCGATTACGTTACCAACTCGACATCGCATCGGAGCGGTATTACTACGAATTACACGAGTTTAATTTTTTTATATTTATTTATTAAATTAATATAATAATATAAAGAGGATGTTTTAGTACCACTTCAGGTTTGTGTGGAATTTTAAATGGATAAAAATAATAGTTTTCGCCGGCGGCGTACCAGTTTAGGATGACTAGTGAGTTTTTTCCTAATAGATGACAATGGAATGGTAACCCCGCCTACGCTAACGGTATACGCTGGCGGGGCACGACTGAGAGACGATAGTTGAGAATGAAAAGGCAGATCGGTTAGGCCGCCGTAATTAATACATCTGGAATAGGGAGAAAGGAGATGTTAGCATAGGAGTTTAACAGCCCCATTGCTAGCAATATTATATATTATATTGCTAGCCCTATCAGGTCGACCTCCACGTGGTTCCACCTGGAAACCATCGTGAACAATTCTTGTTGAATTCGTCACGATGGGCTAACTGACCTGTTTTCATTCTCATCTATCACCCTTCACTGGTGCTCCGCCAACGTACTCCGTTAGCGCAGGCGGGGTTCCCATATCATTTTCACCCATCAAAAAAAAATTATCATCGTTGACTCCTGGTGAATATGTCTGAATTCGTCATGATGGACCAACAGATTTGAATTCTTCCACACCTGTCATCATCATCTTTGGTACCCCGCCAGCGTATACCGATAGCGCCGACAGAGATATTAACTGGATTTAGTTCCCGTTTTCAAATCGAATCGATTTTATGTTATACTACGTATGGTTAAATAAGATTCCTTGGTTCAGCGCATATCTAATCCCGATCTTGTTATTCCAATATTCGCATGAGGTAAACGAATTTTGAATGGTTTATCTGAGTTAATACTTATAAAGTAATAATATAAAGTAATCTTTATGTTTGTTTTGCTAGCTTGCTGTCTGCTATTTTATCCCTGTCAATCACTGATGTATTTTTTATAATTAATTATAAATTTACAATAAGAAAAACAACTCAACAGCTTAGAATTTAGAACAGATTTTTTTTTATAATACAGGGGGCAAACGAGCATGCGGCTTACTTGATGGTAAGTGACTACCGCCGCCCATGATTACCCACAACACCAACGGCATTGCAGGTGTGCTGCCGGCCTTTTAAAAAGGAATGTGCTCTTTTATTGAAGGTTATGTTGTCGTAACGGTTCGGAAATACTGTTAATATTAATTATAAATATATTTTATTGTACACAAAATTTACATTATTATTTAGATATAGATATATAAATAAATAAATAAGTAAATAAATAAATAACGTACTCGTATGAAAATAGATTCAATACTTTAGTTTATAAATCAAAATAACTTTGGTCTTGAAAAAAACATCGGTTTTGCCACAACTGAAGTAGGTTTTGTTTTTGTGAAACATAATTTTTAATTATATTATATTAATTATTGTTGTAATAATAAAGCGGAGATAGAATTTCTATTTGTGAAACTGTTTTCAGAATCGGCCCATAATATAATGTTATCAGACATTTCCGGAAATATCTCTGTCCAACTTTGACGTTCGCAATTTTACCCCACAAATTGTATGACTATTTCTGAGGCAATCACAAGAATGTGTGTTATCATGAACTCGTAGGGAGATATAAGTTGTGTAAATAAGTATAAAGAGACCATATCGAAGTTGGCTGAAAAGAAAGAATACTTTTCTAAGGAAAAAAATGTTAGAAAAGAAAATTGGACGAATCTATGATAAAACATCATATTTCCTAATCTTCCCGCGTAAGGGACCTGCCTTACGGCTATTCCTTTAGAGACGTGATAAAGGTTTGTTTTTAAATGACATATACAGAGATGTTAATTTTTTTTTGCAAATTGGAATATTCATAAAAAATAATATGAATAAATATGAATACGTACATTTGAAGAATGCCGACTTGAAAGTGAAGCTTTTTTTTTATACCACTGAGGTGGCAAACAAGCATACGGCCCACCTGATGGTAAGTGGTTACCGTAGCCTATGAACACCTGCAATACCAGAGGTATTACGCGTGCGTTGCCGACCCTGAAGAAACCTCTTTACCCCCCCTTTTGAAGCTTATAAGTTTTTGAAAGAATGAACCCGTTATTTATAGACATACAAACAGATATATAATAGTAAAATCGTAACATTTAGTATTATTCTCATTATAGTATCCTAGCAGTGAAAAAATTGTGAAATACGTCAAAAAATTTATCTGTCCAGCTGAACGCGCCATTTTGTATTTAGTATTATAAACTCAAATAGTAATGTTATTTTTTGACCCAAGTGTTTGAGAAAATGTATATCACTTGTAAGGTATTCCCAAAAAAGTATGTTTGATTGGTGATTTGAAATCATCACAGACATATGAAGTTAAAATTATTGGGTAATGAGGAATAACACCATAGTTGTCAGAAATGGTAAATCATGGGGATATCATGGGCTGGTAGTATATTATGTATTTGATGTCTCGAGGATAAGATGTTCTTTTATAGGCGACTTTACCACTTTGTGTATAAAAAATAAAACAGAAATTATAAATTTCGAATTTTGTAATTCCAGAGAAGCGCGTTTGAAAATGAAAGTTTTTAAGCCTTTGATGCAGAGTTTACCCGCTTGAGTATTTATTCATTTAACATTTACAAATTGTAAAAGAATGATGAAGTTTCTTTGAAAGTTTTCTTGCTTTCCTCACAAGACGATTTTCGGATTCTTATCCAAACATTTAACTTTATTCCATTTCTTAGAGTATTTGTGCTGTATCTTCAATCTAGCGATCTCGCCCACTCGGTGTCTCAGTGTCGTGAGATAGGTCGACGACACTTGCTCACATCTCATCGCTGAAGATGAGCTATTGTGCACGCAGGCGTTTTATCTTTAGAGCATGTATGTATGTTTAATCTTAAATCCAGTTTAGGGATTTTATTTTCGAGATATGTTAATTTGATGTATTTTCGACGGATTAAAAAAAGAAGATTGCCACAATTCGACTTTTTTATATGTGTATACGTTGTCCGAATATTTTAGAACTAAATTCTGCATTAGTATGTTTATTTTTTATTAAATATTTCATTATATGCCTTGTATTGATATTAAATGTATTTGAAGATTACTTATATGTATGTACACATACATTAATTAGAAATCAAATATAATAACTAAAAAGAAAGAATAAACGAAAGTATCTAGAAAACTACATAGATTGTATTTTAATGTAAGATCTCGTAAGAAATCTTTTAAAGATATTCATGTCGTATAACTCATGTAAAATCAAGATAATGTAATTTGTTATTGACTCTGAGACGCCATTTTTGAATCTGTTTTCTTCGTGACTTCACTGCATAGTATAAAACAAAGTCGCTTCTTGTCTGTTTGTCCCTATGTATGCTTATATCTTTAAAACTACACAACGGGTTTTGACGTGGTTTTTTTAATAGATATAGTGATTCAAGAAGAAGGTTTATATGTAAAATACATGCATAATATATGCAGTAGAGAATTACTGATAATTTTAAAGGTTTCTAATGTGATGTGATGTAACGTATAACCGTGCGAAGCCCGGGCGGGTTGCTAGTTTATTATACATTGTAAACAGACGTATTCTGAGATC
The DNA here is from genome assembly GCF_026898425.1 of Galleria mellonella. NCBI lineage: Eukaryota > Metazoa > Arthropoda > Insecta > Lepidoptera > Pyralidae > Galleria > Galleria mellonella. The sequence goes on from NW_026442138.1 coordinate 10,861,190, forward strand.
TGTGGTTATGTTACACTATAGCTACAAATATAGGCGACGGTTACCGTTTTCCATCAGGTGGGCTGTCAGCTTGTTTGTCATTCTAAGTTGTATAAAAAAAAATTAAATGTGTCGTTTTCTATGCAACTTGCAATGAACAACAGGCTGACGGCCCGCTTGGTTGAAAATTGTAACTGTCACATAAATACAAACATTACAGAATAAATTGATGCCATGATATTCGTACGGGTTGCCGTTTTTGATGATAAGTCTGGTAAGGTAATATTTAAGACATGGTGCTAGGTCAGCTCAAATTGAGCTCCAGAGGAGCAAGGAACGGTCATACTGCATGGAGTACAATTCTATTGTTTATAATATTATAAAAGAAATATGGAGTTTTATATACCGATAGATAGCCAGACAAAAAGGTAAATTTTTTTTATACAACTTAGAATGGCAAACAAGCTGACGGCCCACCTGATGGAAAGTGGTAACCGTCGCCTATAGACATGAGCAGTACCATGGACATAACAGAGTATACTGTTTCGCCCATGATACCCCCCATGCGTTGCCATTTCTGAGGACTCAGGTGTTATTCCTCTGTACCCAGTAAATTCACGCCATATCCCACCCTTCAAACCGAAACACAGCCATGCAAACACAACTGCTTCACGGTTGAAACACAAATCGTACATATAACGAAAGATGCCATTTCGATATTGAAACACGATGGAGTCAATCGTAAAAACATACAAAATAACTATGATACTGTAATGAATATATAATCGTAATAAGAGAAATAGAAAAGAATAGTCCAGCCACTGTTATTGATCTTCAATAAAATCTAAATATTGACTTTCCAGAAAAGCTTCGACGACAACTACCTGATATTGTTCTTCAATTTGTATTAATATTGTAATTGGCAACTTTTGTCACACTAACAAGTAATATTATTTTAATTATTACAATTGTTACTGAACCACTGGCAGCCATATATGCATACCTTTTTAAAGATATAAATATACTTTAATATTGTATTTTATCCTTTAATAACAAATATCTCGGGGAACATTATTAAAAATGAAAATAACATAAAAAATTTAACAACAATATATTTATTGGAAAAATTCTTGTATATTTTATAATTTTCTTTTATAGTTATCCATTTTAAATATGAAAATACAATAAAGCTTATACAAACAAATAATATATTGACAATATTATGTAGAATACAACATAGAATGTAAATATGCTGATGGCTTTTATATTTAAACTTTCATACAATATTAAAAAATAAGGCATCATGCAACGACTGATTATTATTATTTCTTGAGACTCTTTTTGACAGTCAATGCACCATAGATATGTCTTCTAAGCACATCGAAATCTTTACATATGTTATTCTACAACATAACTGACATTCTAGTTAAAATCTGTAACTGTCTAAATTAAATTTAACTAAAATAAATAAATAAATTTATAAAAATACTAAAGAAAACATTACATTTTATTAGGGGACTCTGTAAAAATAAAAGACGAAAAGAACATTGAGGGTATTGAAAAGATAAAAGGAAAGTCCATTGAAATTCCCGCAAGAAAATAAGATAGTAGCGTGCCTGGAATCTCAGCGGGATAACGGATAATTGATGTCTCAATAGCAACTGGGGTCCCAGGCTCGGGTCTTAGCGCACCTGTTGAGGTTAAATTGATGGCTCCTTACCCTTCACGATCGATTGTACGTTTACACATTATTAGAACGTTAGATTAAAAATATATAGACTAGGAATGTAAAAGAGAAAATATGGTAACAGATATCAAAACAAGACAGTTGTTTCTTTTTTAAAAGATAATATTCCCGTCTGCGTTAACGGTATACGTGTGAGGTATGATAGGTGAGAATGAAAAGGCAAGTCAGTTAGCTCATCGTGATAAATACACTTATAATTCAGCACGATGGTGTACAGGAGAGATCGCGAGGAGGTCGTCGTGGTGCTAGCAATGGAACTAGTAGTCCGTATTACTAACAACCCCTAGCCCTACCCCCCTCTCAGGTGGTGGTTATTCCATATACAAGCTAGCAGCGTTAGATAGAACAATAATTATGGTTTAAGTAAATATTAAGGTGAACACGTAATACAGGGGGCGGGGGGAGGGAAGGGATCGGGATCAAGTCGACCTCCACGCGGTTCCCCCTGGGTGAATTTGATAAAAATTAACCATGATGGTTAATTTTTATCAAATTCATCATGGTGGACCAACTGACTTATTTTTTTCACCTATCATCTTCCACTAGTGCCCCATCGGTGTATACCGATAGCGCGGGCGGGGTTATCATTCCATTTTCACCCATTAAAAAAAAACATGTTAAACAAAATTATTACATGTGTTATACCCGAATAAAATGCAAATTAGAAAAAAAAATAACTCATAGATAACACGTAAATGTTGAAAAAATATCAATACATTTTTCTTAAACTTTGCCATTTATGCACATACATGTTTCAATTTCTTTTCAAGACTAAATAAAACGTCGGCAATAAAATCGTGAATGTATACTCTTAGGTGCCTGTATATCATGATTATAATAAATTTATATAATATATACCATACATACGAGTTAATTTTATTTTATAACACGAACACAGAGAATATATATTTACTATGTGACTCTCATACCACATTTTAGTAAACGTAAATTATTATAAACTACCGGCAAACCACGGTGTCGCACGTTTTTTGTTTTGAAAAAAATACAGTCGTGTTACTCAGTGTTAATGTCACTTTGTATACGAAAAATGGAACACATTATTCGCTCGGCCATTTTTGCCACTGACCAAAGATCTAGTTAGAATTGTTGATATTTTAGCTTTAATAGAATACTGTGGCGAAATGTAGTGATTGTGATAGGTTTGGACAAACCACGATTAATTCTCATGTTGGCTCGCAAGATCCAGGGTTGGCAGATGCGAATTTTAATCTATACTTAAATGTCAATTAGTTTTTAATAATGGATATGATTATTTAGGATTTTAACCCTATCATAATGTTGTATCGTTTTTCAATATGTCTTGTCATGTACTATAAAATGAATGATGAAAAAAATATGAAGGTTCTTCTTCTGTTTCCACTCTTTCCTATCCTTCTCTTTCCGTTATGCACCTTCAATCTTATATATCACTGTAATTGTGTACCTTTTAAACCTGTACAGACTTTATAAGTACTAAACTTATTAGCCAATATTTTCAAATAAACTACCAAAATTTCTTCTAGTCCATTCAAACTTTTCTTCAAAATTTTCATTCCTCTAAAATTTTGCAAGTAAAAAAAGTTGAAAAAAAATACTTAATCTGGCAACGCTGTTCTTTTCGGTTTTCTACCGATTTCAACAAAAGGAGGGAGATTTTATTTCGGTAGTATTTTTTTTACATTTAGTTAGTTTGTCACCTCGTCAGTTCTAAACCGATTTGGAAAATTCTTTTTTTGTCTGAAAGGACATACTTTCAGATTGGTGCCAAATAAAATTTTATCAAAATCGGTACAGTAGTTTAGTTTTTAAATCAAAATAACTGATTGAAGTCGGTTTTTTTTGTGAAACACGATTTCAAATTATAATGTATATCTTGGTATTATCATTAGTATTATCATAAGATTAAATAACCCTAATTCTGATTTTATTTTTATGACAGTAGCACGTCGTATTTCATGTTTTGTTATTTTAACGTATGAACTGAGGGATTGGCTTCACAAATATATACGATATTAACCTTTTTAAAACAAATTAACGTGACCATATCGGGCAACCGCCGCTTAAAAATTATGCTGAAATATTGAATGAATAAAAAGGGAAATCCGGGAGCCATTAGCCCTCGGTAATTATTTTTTAAACGCGTTCAAATAAAGAGTTTGAAATTTATTACAGAGATTGCATACAAATTTTTGTTATCAGCGGTGAATTAACATAAGTCTGTCGGTATTATGAATTATGTATAATTCTTATTTGTCAAACTAACTGCCCGCCCCGGCTCCGCACGGGTGTACTAAAGAGGAAAATGAGAACAAATTTTTCAAACTTTTTTTATATCAACCTTGTTCTGGCAATTACAAACAACAGGGGAGAGAAGGGATTGTTAGTAATGGTGATTAGAAACCCTATTGCTAGAAATATAACTTACCGGGTCGACCACCACGTGGTTCTTCCTGGAAAACATCGTGATTCATTTTTTGTTGAATTCGTTACGATGGGCCAACTGACCTGCTTCATCATCATCTATCATCCCTCACTGGCACCCCGCCAGTGTATACCAAATAGCGCAGGCCATACCATTTCATTATCACCCATTAAAAAAAATTAGAAACAACAACAACAATTAACCAAGTTCAGCTTTAGGTTGTGCCGTACTTTGTTCCTTTAGTCGTATCTTATGACATCCAGGAGAGGCGGGACAAGATTTTTAGTAATGGAGGCCATCAGCCCAATTTCTAGCAGTAGGTCTAATAATGGAGTCAGGTCGACCTCCTCGCGGTTCCTACTGGAAATCATCTTGGTTAATACATAGTGAATTCGTTATGATGTACTTAAACTGACCTGCTTTCATCCTTACTTATCATCCTGCACTGATGCTCCATCAGCGTTAACCAATAGCATAGGTAGTAATACCATACCATTATCATACTACGAAAAAGAAATATCCAGGCGATTAAAAGGAGTGTAGACACACGGTTTTCTTTCTCTGTCACCTAATAAAATAAGTACACATAAATATAATAGGTACTTAACTTTATGAAACAATGTTGCATATAAGTTCTTTAAAAAAAACACAAGTTACAAAACAGAAAATTAGGTATGTTTTTATACTTATTTCAATGATATTACCTATACGATGACGGTTATTAATTCCGCCAAATGACATAGTTTCGAAACAGTAACAAAATTACTACTAATGAAGCCACTCCGGATTAGTTTCCCTATTTTAGTATAAGAAGTTACAACTGCCAACCTAACGACTGTGTTTGTATTTTATAAATTTGCTTGACTGTATCATTGTTTTTAATATATTTTCTTTTACTTGACAATAGTATACTTAATATTATAACGAGGAAGGATTAGATTGATTATTTGTAATAAATATTGAAATGTAATAACTACCGGTTTCATTTAATTTACGTGTAATTAGATCGAAAAAGCTCGAATAGTTTCGGTATCAATTCGTGATACTTAGTCATGAGCGACTAAATATAATAAAGTATTATAATGTGTGCTTACGAAACCTTTAATACTAAAATTGTAGTTGGTTACCGTTGCCCGTGAACACCTGTGTCGAGAGGAGTTGCTTGTGCTCTGCTGGCCTTTTAAATGTTTAAAATCACGTTTTATATATATATATATGTATATATATATATATATATATCTTAAAATGATGTCATAGATGTGGAAGTATGTTTATTTCATTATTACGTCTTGGCTTGAACAGTCACTATGATGAAATATGGTGTACAAGTAAGCGCTTTATTATCTTGTGCCTGATCGACTCCGTATTGAATGATGAGCAAATTCTGTAATGTAATCAATAAAACTGTTGTTATATAATAAAATAAAGTACGTCTAAAAGTATCGAAATGCCACCAAGATACATTATTCTGGTCACAGAGGAAACTCGTAATATTTATTACATCAAGTAATCGGTGATATGTATCGTATTTATTGTTACGATCCCATTTGTGTGGAATTTAATATCTAAATTTGGAACGAACAGGAAATGTCACATGAAAAATATATGCGTGTTTTTTAAGGCTTTGTACAAAAGTCGTTTACCCAAATAGCATTCAAATCTCTTATGTTTCTAGTATTTTTATTGTGTAAAGTCAGACTCGAATTTCTCGATCACTAACAGATCTGCGAGTGATTTACATTTGCTATTTTGTAAGATTATTGACAGCACTGTTTCTTGAAGGTGGTTGTGTAGTGAATTGGAGTAAGTGTGCTACCGTTTTTGAAGCTCACTTTAGTTTACAAAACTTTTTTACTTGTCATTCCCAAAGTTTATAAATATGAAAATTAGATGAAGTGAAAATTTAGGTGAAGTGAAAGTTAAGTGAGGTGTGAAATGTAGTGCGAATCTTTGCAGAAAAGCATGGTAGCTGCGTGTTTTACGTGACATTAACAGGCTAGTAATTCCTTTCTAACTTACTTATCTTTTGGAAGTTTCCTTACTTAATTATTGTGACATTTCAAATATTTAATATCAGGATTGCTCACCAACTTAGATTTAATTTGGAAGTACTTTTTTTCTGATAACTTGTTTATTATTACGTTGTTATTATTACGTTCCCCAAGTTTCCAACTTTTAGTTGAGATGTAATTATGGTACACCATCTGTCTTCAACATCTATTCTTATTTTATCTGATGTGATGAGACGCATTATTATTTTCAATTACTAGTCGTATCAACTATATCTTTACGGTGATTAGTAGGTCTACTAAAAAGAAATGATCGATCCAAATCTCTTTGAATATCTTCTGCTATGAATTTCATTGGATTCGAACAGTCGCTGTAAATTTTCCATTTGATTTGATATTAAATTGACCATTAATGTATCGTGGATCCTACTTGTAAACTTTGATTGGTTTCATAATTTGAGTTTAACAAAGCAGTATAATTGTCGGTCGAGTATTATTCGAAAGATCTTGGGATCTAAAAGATACTCGGATCTATTTCAAATTTAATTTGAAAGTTGAAATTTTCAGTTTACATTAGAAATAATTGGCGCATCTTTCGGGATAAATGCCTTCCCGAACTAGTTCGTAAGCTGTAAAATTTTATCAAGTAAACGTTAGCTGTCAATATTTAAATTTTGCCAAAACATTAAATATTTTATTAGGTAAGTTAATAGCCGTCTAAAAGATTTGTATTGGTTGATGGATGTAACATCAAATAAAATACTGCTGGCATTTGTTTTTCTTTATCGTCAAAAGTTTGTCAATCATCTTTAAAAATATCTTTCTTTTGAACAGATTTGGCGCCTCTGGAACCGGTTCTTTCACTTTCCACGATCGGGTCCATTGACCAAAGATATAATGAGCAAATCATCTCATAGTGACTCACGGCGATCAGTTTTTGGGTGCTTTCTCCCACACCTGACAGAAAGGGGCACGTGTCGCGGATACGAACACTTTCCACTGGGGGAAATGAGACCAGTGTTTTGCATGGCCTTGATTCAAGAGTCGACGGCGGTGCTGCGCGATCGGGCGATCGCGAGCCAGTCTTATTCTGACGCTAAAACGTTTCACACGTTCTCATTGTGGCTTCGCTTTGCCGGCGAGTACGACGCGAGTGACAAACAGAAGTGCTACAAGTGCGAGATTAGTGGTTTAAGTGATTCTTTTTTACCATACGGTGGATAAATCGAGCAAATCTGGAGCGTCACAGTAGTTTAAAGAGGTCTGTTTCATTCAATATTCTCCAGAGCCTTAATTCCCGCGAAGTCTTTGAGCGTGCATTGTTTTTATTTCGTCGTATGAGTCGCCGAGCAATCGGAACGCATTGTTTATGGTTTTAAGTTTATGCGCTCGCATAATTTATGGTCGATCATTGTCAGAATGATTTTTACTACCCACGCAAAAAATGTGAAAGTTGCTCGGACGTCTGTCTCGTAAGATCGAATGCAGTACAGCAATCGCAGTGTGGTCATGCCTTGTTGGATTCAGGCACATATTTCGTTTATCGTTTCATGATTATCTCTTCATTAATTGCGATTTTATTTAATGCTGAATAATAATAGTCTGAAAGTGAATACTGTAAAACAGCTCTGAGTACCTATTCATCATCATCATCATATCAGCCGTTAATTAGCCACTGCTGTACACAGATCCCTCCTTGGGGGGTTTGCTAGTAGTTGCAGTGATTAGCAGGCGGGTTGGCAACCCCAGTTAGGTTTTAGTGATGTTTTAAGAGGAACCCTGCTGCCCATCCCTCGACCATTAAGTTTCCTTAGTATCCTCTTACGATATCCACGGGAAAGGAAGGGGTGCCCCATTCTATGTGCGGACCACACGGCAACCTATTACTTCATAATAATGTAGTACCGTACTGAGTATATTTTCCATTGAAAAATTTACTTAGATATTTATTTTTAATCGTGTATATTTTATTTTCGAGAATAAAATTATCATTATTATAATAATACAATAGTTTATGTTATTCAAAGTTTTACTTTTACTTTTTTTAATTGCCAGTGTAAAATAGAAATTAAAATAATTTCATTTAATAAATAAATTAATTAATTAACTTGATAGTTTAGTATTATACTAAATTATCTATCTAGTTTTGATTAACTTGACTAGTTTAGTATGTAATCGCTTACTTGATAATTAATTTATTAAGTATGCGTCCCCTTCATTGTTAAGCTTTATATTATATTCTCCTTTTATGGAAGTCCCTTCCATAAAAGGAGAATATAAGTACCTACCCAGTCTATTATTATTATTATTTATTACGCTTGGTCAGGAGGTTTGGTATGAACTTAGTATGTCGAATCTATGTTTATTTTCTTTAATTGCTTACGACAATCTGGAGAAATTAATATTAGTCTAGCATTTTTTTTTAATATTACAACGATTTAATTATACTAGGGATCTATAGTAATTAATCCACGTCACATAGAGAAAATTTATTACATTGTGTGAAAATAAATATAGGAGAGTTGTACGTGCTCGCTTATACTTATATCTATCTTTGGAAAGTTCATTAAGTTTAATAAATCTTTATTAGATTTCATTTATTAAGACAAACGTAATTATGAATGATTCATGTCTAGGAAATGTCGATATAAATCTCTAATTAATTAATTAAGAATTTAGAAATTCTTTTATTTCAACTAGCGATCCGCTCCGGCTTCGCATGGCGTTCAAATTATACATACGAGCCGTTCGTAAAAATATCTCGTGTAAATCATCGAGTTATAGCTAATACGTACATTACTAATATAATAAAATTATAACTGGCACGCACTTCCTTTTGACATTAAATCTATTAAAAACAAATCTGCCTTTTAATATAAACTACGGGTTCACTTCCTAATAAACTTCAAACACGTTTTTTTAAGTAACTTTCTTTTTTCTCTCTTTTCTTTTGCTTTTTAATTGTACTTTTCGCTTCAGTCGTAGGTATTTTACTGCCTTATTTTCTTTTATCTGCTGTTATAATTTATCATTATTAGAATTATAGTTGTTTATTATATATATGTGAAAAAACATTTTTAAAAGCCTAACTGCGGCAAAACTCCCCTTATGGGGAAGGCTTTTGACTTATATATATATATTTGTGTGGGTAAGTATATGTATGTATATAATATGTAATAACAATATTTGTACAAATTTAAGTAGTAAGTGGTAGTAAATGGCACCGCCTACTTAATTTCCTGCTTGCCTCATGGTCTTCTCATCAAGAACGCTATTAGGTGTTAAGTTCGCAATATGTATATTTACTTATATAATTGTGCATTGAAGTTTAAATAAATAAATAACGTGACGAAGTCTGTATATGCGAGATATTTAAGAAAAAATAATTAGAGAGGTTTTAATAAGAGTAATAGAAGCCAAAATAACAAGATAAAATATATTCTATATACAGTTTATGCGTAGGTAATTTTTTTTATTAAATAATTCATGAAACATTAGAAATTATTTATTATGATAATTAAGTAAAACACGGAACGCTCTTGAGAGTAACAAATTATATTTCTACATTCATATCACATTATGATGTCAAAACGTAAACAGAAAAATTAAATTCAGAATTATTATACAATTACCGGTATTACGCGGCCGAAGTCACGTGAACCGACTAGTTCTATATAAATAAATAATGCTATATGTATATAATATACTAATTTTGTTTCTTCGGGCAAAAGTAAATATTTGCCGATTTAATTCTTTCTAAAACTAATTTTGCATGGGCAAATTGCCCAGGGCGGCGGCTCTGTTGGCACCTTTCTAAATTGGGTCATATGCAGAGTTAACTGTAGGATCTATCTTCTAAATCCGTTAATAATAATTTATTTCACAAATAAACAAAGTCAAAATTTAAACCCGTTACAAAACTTATTATCAAAATCAGTGATCAATTAGCGTACATATGTGTTACATATATGTAAAAGAAAAAAAGGCAGTCAAATTAGGGATCTTTTTCTTTTCGAAGTTGCTTGAAAACGGACCCCATGTGAGCGTATCTGGTAAAAACGTTTTAAGCACATAAAACAAAGTATCTAGCCATCTAAGTCGCCACCGCACTTGGGAAAAGTTCGTAAAAGGTCTATAAAAGGCAACTTTTTGGGTGACAGAAGAAATTCTCACGGAATTCTCGAATAATACTCCGGAGAACATCTCAGAGATCAAATTGCAAGTACCTAATACCTTTTCACTTGTGGATGTTCTCTCATGTGGAAATTCACTTCACTGTTACGAATTAATAGTAAAGGTAGCCGCAAATGGAAACGATTAAAGTTATTTTAGGGTTCCTTTGTATCTCAACGTAGTATCTACCCGCTACCCATTTTTCGGTACAATTTTGTAAATTATCCAGAAGTCGAAAATTGTGCATTGATCTTCCATAAATGTAGGTATCTTTGAAGAAGAGATTGATGATAATTCTTTTAATATACATGTCTTTACGGATAAAACAACTAGTCTTCATCTAAATTAATATTAGAATGAAGAAAAACTCGATTTTTTGTATGTTTTAAATATACTATCGGGTCTTAAAGCGATGACAAATTTGCATGTAAATATTACCTAAATACCTACTTCATTATTGCCGAAGTTACGTGGTCACGACAGGATGTTTTTGTATGTTTATTTATAATGGATAAATTCTCAAAAACAACTTAAACATTTATAAAAATTATTCCACCTATAGAAGGTACTGTATTTTTTTTTCAATAGATGATAATGGAATGGTAACTCTGCCTACGTTAACGGTATACGCTGACGCGGCACCAGTGAGGGATGATAAGTGAGGATGAAAAGGCAGGTAGTTAGCTCACCGTGATGAATACACCAGGAATTCAGCACGATGGTTTCCAGGTGGAGGTCGACCTGATAGGGTATATTGCTAGCAATAGGACTAATAGTCTGCATTATTAACAATTTCTTTCCCCCGAAGGTACTGTATTAGCAAGTAACATACGCTGTATTTTATTTTTAAAAACTGTGCCAAGCAAGAGTAAGCCGTTAGTATGACATAAATCTGACAGTTGAGTTTAATACTCATACATTCGCTTTATCTCATAACACATTACCTAGTAACTACAAGGTTTAAGCAATTACTGTGTAAGCTGTACTGTAAAATGTGGTGTAGACCTTAACAAATTATATTAAGTTAATGTTCCCTATATGCTTTATATTGAGAGTAATTAACAAAAAAATACTATTGACTTCGGCAGGCTCGCCTCCTGCCATGTTGAATTTAAATATGCTCGGAGAAATGTGCGTATATCGAATATTCGATATATTTTTTTCATACGTTTATTAATAACGGTCACCACAACGGTAAGAGCAGGCAAATATCTTTATCTTCGACTGTCTATTTAGCAATTACAGTCGTGAGCATATTCATATAATTTAAGATTGTGTACCACAAGAAAACCGACTCCAATTGTGGTAAAACTAGATATTTTGATTAAAAAACGAAATTACTGTACCGATTTTAATAAAATTTCTATGGTCCAATCTGTAAGAATACCTATACTTTCAGATAAAAAAAAGCATTTTCTAAATTTGTTTATAACTAATGAAATTATGGGTAAAACAAACTTAAAAAAATAAACGGAGTTAAAAACCTTCTTTTAAGAGCTCGGTTGAAAATGGCTTTAGATTCAGTTCTCATTTTCCTATCATTTGCAAATAATATTTGCAATGTTAAGCATACAGTACAGTAATATAAAGTTTTATTAAACACGATATCCTTATTCAAATACGTTCACGAGAGCAGGACCGTTTAGTATACCTTCACGCCATTACTTCATAATGAGTACGGGATATTAGAATACGGCTTTAGTAGGTATAATGCAAATAGACGCGTTTGCTGTCTCTCGTTAAATATTATTGACATAAAGGAGTTTAATTATTTCACTGTTTACTTTTACTGTCTCGAATATAACAGGGTTACGACCTCCCTTTCTTGCCATTCAAAAGCTATAAATAAAACTCCATTTCCCTGTCGTTTCACGGGATCTAAACGCTTTTAATTATCCTTATCTTAATTGAATAAACAAAACATCTTTGGAGTGGAATTTATGAGATTGAAATGTGGGAGAGACACAGTGACATGACAAAAGCGCTGTTGACTTTGTTTTTTTCAGACCAGCTCTGGGAGGCTAAAAGGGGAACAAACAATGGTGTTACGAACACACCTTTGCTCTTTGAGCTCGGCTACTATTATGAAAACAGCACGAAATATATGCGACGGTTTTGACTAGTTTTAGGTACAATGAGAATATCTCTTAATAATTCCTTAATTGACATTTAAAAATATAGTTGATTTTAAAAATATCATCATATCAGGCTTTATTTGTACACTGCTGAGCATAGCCTCTCTCATAGACTACCATAAGGAATTTGGTCGTTCCGTATGGGAAATTTTAAGCAATAGTTGCCACGCTTGACAGGCGAATTGGCAACCGCAGTTTGGCTTTTGCTGAACTTTTAAAAGGGGCGTTGCTGTCCGATTCTCGTTAATTAAGTTCCCTTTGTCGCCTCTTAGTGTACACATGAGAAAAGGAATTACGAAACTAACGTCGAAACTAGTTTAATTTCAGTAATACATTGTAAAGTGTAGTCAAAGCATGACAAGGTATCGTGTAATTTTACTGTTAAGACGTTCTCTTCTTTGCTCTCCCAAGCAAAGTGTATGTTATTATATGAATACTCTTTTAATTTTCCGCGACAACATTTTGAAGTGTACGAACATCAAAAGCGTTGCTATTTAATTGCGTATTTTGCTTTCGTTTTACATCGTGACAGTAAATTGACTATTGTGTCGTGAATGAATGAATGAATAAAAAATCTTTACTGTTCCCCTCAAATAAAGATACAATATTATGCGGTACGCTATGGTAAAATACGAAAGTGCCCATAGAGTTTTTGTCTATGAAAAACGTAATTCTCCATTGTATAAGCTGTGTAAGCTTACATAGATTCGGTTTTTTCGGACAAAAGATACGCTAAAAATTGTCGCTCATCTGTACAAGCCTTTACGAGTCAATCTCCAAATTCTAAACTTTTATACTGTAAATCCTAAGTTTAGATATAGTTTTAAAGAGACATTGTGACATCCACGGCAAACTTCATGTTGTGCCATTCCTGAGCAATATGATGTTATGCCTTTGTACCGTGTAATTTCACCTTGTTTTTACTTTTATTTCATATCCCACCCTTCAAACAGATACGCCGTTAGTAGTACGGCTACTTCTCGTAAAAATACGATTGAGACAGTGGTACTAAAATAAACGGTTTTAAGCATTTTAGAACTGATCTCAATATGGGTGGGAACTTTACAACTTGCTTCTTGCAGTTTCGTGCTCAAAGTTCCTACACTTGACAGCTATTATTCCATCGCTGATAAAACAAATACGTCTGTATCGTATAAACTGATTATATCGCAAAGTTTCCCCTTTGATGCTAACAACTTGAAGAACGTTACTCAAAAGGAAATTAACAGAATTGCGACTAAACAATTAAGCTTGCCCGCAGCATTGAAATTATTAATAATAAATGACGTCATCTTTCACTCAACCATTGCGGACTGATTCTTTTTTTAATAAATGTACATGGAATTACTCCTTGCGCTGTTTGTTTACGTTGGCAGTGCACTAATATGAAGTCAGGTTTGTTAGTAACAAATTAACAACGGTGGTTTCTAGGAAAAAGCGTGTAGAGGTCGACCTAACAGAGTACCGTTCCTGTTACTAACTAACACCCCTTCTCACAAATACGAGAGTAAACCCGATCAAATATAAAAATAAATTTTATATTAAAATCGATTCAGAACTGACAAAGGTATCATGTAAACAAAAAAATGTATACGAAATCTATAAATTATTAGTAGCGAATTTTTTAAGTCGATTGATAACCTTACCTGAAGGTGAAAATTTCGCGTGACATGAAAATAGTACTCATACGGTACAGATAAAAAATTGGGGGAAAAATACGCTGTCGGCTCTCGGCGGACAGAGGTGCCACTCTTGCGAATATCCCATTGTTTGCTTCCCTGAAAGCTTAAAATAGCCCATTTTGTTCAACCCACCTATAAGCCACGTATAGTGGTTTAGGTGAGTTGTTTGGGTTGTAAAGGTACCTACTGACTATTCATAACATTATATTTTGGTCAAGTCGTTGAATATGATTAATATATTATGACGGAATATCATATGTATATACATATCTGTGATGTAATTAAAGATTGTTTCGCACAAAAATAAACAGACATCAATTGTGACAAAACCATTTATTTTGATTTAAAAACTTGATTCTGATAAAATTTCTATAGGACTAATCTGTAAATATGTCGTTTAAGACAAAAAAAAAAGAATTTTCCAAAATTATTTAGTACTGACGCAATTATTAGGTAAGAAACTTGAAAAAAAAAAACAACCGAATTGAAAAGTTTTTATTTTCATATTATTTAAAACAACAAAACAATATTTGCAATGGTCAGTGTATACAGTAGTACAGTACAGTAATGTTAAGTTTTAACGAAAATGATCTCCTAATACAAATACAGAAATAAGATTTTTTTTTTAATTTTTTAATGGACTTTGTTATAATTAATGTTAAAGTATATCATAATGACACATGACATGCAAATTATGTTTTCTCATTCTTATTTTGAATGATTCCAAAAAGAAAGTTCTCAATTTGAAAGGTTTTTTTTATTTTTATATTTTTTAATTTGTTGTCTGCCTGTACGTCTATCTTATAACAGTGACGTCGCTCCTTTTGTGGCAAAACTTTGTCGTGAAAAAAGGGCACGGTATGGTTTCTCTTTGAAATTTTGCTAAGGAAACAATGTTTAGGTATGCACGACCGCTACTTGAAGCATTGGTATTTTACTAAGGAATTCCTTTACGAGTTTGCACTTTGAAAATGAACGTACAAAGGGTGGATGAAAGATACTCGTACTTCTAAAAATGTTATGCTCACAACCTTGGAGTGAATATGGGTTTATGTAGGTATTTTGATGGGTGATAATTGAAGGCTTTTTTAATGAATGACAATGGAATGGTAACCCCGCCTGGGCTATCGGTATACACTGGCGGGGCACCAGTAAGGGATGGATGAAGATGAAAAGGCAGGTCAGTTCATCGTGATGAATGAGGATTATTCTTATAATCCTTAACTAATATTATAAATGAGAAAGTGAGTTTGTCTGATACAGTTTCACGTCTGAACCGCTGAATCGATTATAATGAATTCTGATATAGAGATAGATGGGACTTTAGAGATGATTAACGATTACTTTTTCTCCCGGTCAATGTACATATCTCGGTCACGCGGACGAAGTCGCGTGTAAAGACTAGTAAAAAGTAAAAATTTTCGCGGCGAAAATTTTCAATCACTCAATAATTTTCAATATAATAACAAAAAACAAATAACAAAAACAAAAAACAAAATAACAAAAATAAGATTTTCATATTTTAATAACATATTTAATAATACAATTTGCCAAATGTGTAATCATAAATAAATATATGTTGGTTGCTTGGACGTGCTCTTACTATATATTGCGAGTGGTAGTACCAACTAAGGTTGTTTACAACCCGTTAAAAAGTTAATTTGCAATATAAATGCTATCTTAATGACTGGCAAGGTTCCAATACTTGACAATCGTAAAACAGCCAGTAATTGATGTTTTGAACAATCCAAACATTTTTACGTCCATTATTTATACTAATGCATGTAAAACTAAACGGGCTCGCTTGATAAAAAACTAGGTTAAAAAAATAGATAAATGTCATTCGTAACTAACAATAGTTATTCATCATCATATCAGGCCTTAGCTGTCCACTGCTAAACTTAAGCCTCTCCCTAGGAAGGGGGGAGGGTTGGCCAGTAGTTGCCACGCTTAGCAGGTGAGTTGGCACTCGTAGTTTTTTAATAGGTGATAGTGGAATGGTAACTCCATCCTAGGTGATGATGAAGCAGGTTAGTTAGCCTATCGTGACGAATTCAACAAGAATTGTTCACGATGGTTTTCAGGGGGAACCACGTCGACCTAATAGGGCATATAGCTAGCAATGGGGCCGTCAAACTCCACTGCTAACAATCCTTTTCCCCTCTGGCAACCGTAGTTAGGCTTTGGAGATGTTTTAGGTTATTGCTGCTGCCTATCCTGCGCCCTATCTTAGTTGCCTCCTATGACACCTACGGAAGGAGTGGCCTATTCTATGTCGGGACCACACGGCATAACTAACAATAGTATATTTAAGTAATTATGGTATTGTATCACTATATATTTAGATCTAAAGATAAGAACTATCGTGAGACATACTATATCGTAAAATGTGAGTGAAGCAGCTGTTTGCATGGCTGTGTTTCGGTTTGAAGGGTGGGATATGGCATGAATTTACTGGGTACAGAGGAATAACACCTGAGTTCTCAGGAATGGCAACGCATGGGGGGTATCATGGGCGAAACAGTAAACTCTGTTATGTCCATGGTACTGCTCATGTCTATAGGCAACGGTTACCACTTTCTATCAGGTGGGCCGTCAGCTTGTTTGCCATTCTAAGTTGTATAAAAAAAGTATAAGCTGACATAAATCATTATATACATACTTCCTTATGCATCAGACTAAAACGTCCTACAAGGAGGTTCTCAATTCGATGTATATTTGTATGTTTGTTACCTCATATCTCCGTCATTTCTAAACTGATTTCCAATTTTTTTTATCTGAAAGGATACACTAACAGTTTGATTTCATAGAAATATTAGCAAAATAACTGATTTTGTCACAATTGAACTCATCTTTTTTGTGGGACATAATTTTTAAATATCAGTGGTAAAATTGAGACAACGATCTTATGTATTTTTTTTTATACAACTTAGAATGACAAACAAGCTGACGGTCCATTTGATGGAAAGTGGTAACAGTGGCCTATAGACATGAGCGGTACCATGGACATAACAGAGTATACTGTTTCGCCCATGATACCCCCCATGCGTTGCCATTCCTGAGGACTCAGGTATTATTCCTCTGTACCCAGTAAATTCACGCCATATCCCACCCTTCAAACCGAAACACAGCCATGCAAACACAGCTGCTTCATGGTTGAAACACGAATGGGACAGAGGTACCCAAGCTATCGACTTTTGTACAAGGTCTCCCTCTGGTAGAATATAGTATATCAGGTCTGAAAATTCTTAGTGCTGCTTTGAAGTTGAATCAGCTTGTTTGCCATTCTAAGTTGTATAAAAAAAAAACTACACTATACACCCAGTAAAGGTACACTTGATAAATTATCGTTCTTACCCTTCTAACTTAGTACAAATAATAGAGATAAAGAATAACCTTGGCCGATATTCGGCTACGCTGGCCAAATATCGTTAAGATATGAAGTTCATTACAATCTACCAGGTTGATAGTGGTACAGAGTTCGCGTGTTCACAAACCATCAGGTCTGGTGCATTGGCGCCTAGCGGTTTTTCGTTAACGGAGTGATAGCAAAACTGTAACCTATTTAACAATTAATGTGAGTAGAGAATTCTAATACTACATTTAATATAGGTTTTTTTTAATGGATGATAATGGAATAATGATTCCGCCTGTGATATCGGTATACATTGGTGGGGCACTAGTGAGGGATGATTGGTGAAGATGAAAAGGCAGATTAATTAGCCCATCGTGACGAATTCAACGATAAATTAGTCACGATGTCAAATCCTATTACTAACAATCCCTTTTCCCCGGTTTAATATAGGTTATATCAATTAATTATTATTTATGAATTAATTAATTAAACCGACTCATGGTGATAGTCTCGCCCTCTGCCACGTTGGTTTCTAATATGCTTGGTGGAGGGGTGGGAAAGTGATTACTAGTAATGAGGTGGTTAATCCCATTGCTAATAATATATCATATCAGGTCGACCTCCTCGCGGTCCCTCTGGAAACCATCTTCCCTAATTCCTAGTAAATTCATCACGATAAGCTGACTGGCCTGCTTTCATTTATTTATTTATGCAATAGTACATGTATTTTTTATAATACAACTTAGAATGGAAAACAAGCTGACGGTCCACCTGATGGAAAGTGATAATCGTCGCCTATAGACACGAGCAGTACCATGAACAGAGTACAAAGTACAGAGTATACTGTTTCGCCCAATATTACCCCCATGTGTTGCCATTCCTGAGGACTCAGGTGTAATTCCTCTGTACTCTGTAAATTCACGTCATATCCCACCCTTCAAACCGAAACACAGCCATGCAAATACAACTGCTTCACGGTAGAAACACGAATGGGACAGAAGTACATAAGCAATCAACTTTTGTACAGTCTCCCTCTGGTGTTATGTACCTTAGTGTTATGTACATTATTAAAAACGGAAAATATCGACAAATGTCTCTATATAATAATGACTATCCCATTATAGTCCCTAATATATTCTTTATTTAAATGAAAATAATACTAGCCTGTTTTGTATCTTTTGCTGACTTCTTCCCATCGCTATGTAGTATTAAGAATTTTTTTATTTTTCATTTCTCAAAGAATAATTTGCCCAATTTTTTCTTATGAGCCCATTGCAATCGGAGCTGAAAATGTTCCAAATTGCCTGTTTTGTTCAATCTCAAGGGGATGTAATATAATACATACGAGTATAAGGGTGTGTAAATTAAATTCTCTTGTAAGTAATTCGTTTACCTGAAACCCAAGAGATAGGTTCTCGAAAACTGTGAAGTGGAAACGCTGTCTAAGAAATAAAATGCTAACCAATATTGATTTTGTATAAAATAACACATTCTTAATATTGCGTGTATATTTATAATCTACTAGTGTTTACCCATGACTTTGTCTGCAAAATTAGGATGTTGATTGACCGGGATAAAATGTACATTTAATTTTTTAGAAAGGATATATATTTATTTATATAGAGGGATGAGCAGCATAGTTCCTTTTAAAACATCACCAAAATCTAACTGTGGTAAACCTAACCTAACCTAACCAACCCGCCTGCCAAGCGTGGCAACTACTGGCTAAACTCCTCTTATGGGGAAGGCTTATGTTCAGCACTAAACAGTCAACGGCTGATATAATAAAAATAAAAGGATATATAGTTATTGTATACCTTGCTTTATGACGATCAATAAAGTTAAGCAACGTCTGATTGAGATCACCCATCAACGTTTAAAAAGCTCCAAAAAAATTTGCAAATAAAAAAAGTAAGATCAACATGAAAGTAAACCCTATTGGTTTCAAATAAATAATTAAAATTAGTCTAGTATTAAGACATCGCGTAACATACATTATAAATATGTTGTATAATTGTCAATATATCCTGGTAGATATAGACCTTCAAGCGATTCCTTTCGGAACCGTCATAATGGATCCGATGTGAAATCATCACAATGGGTCAACTGATTTGACTTCATCCTTACTTATCATCACTTACTGGTCTCCTGTTGTGTATACCAAAAACGCAACTAGGGTTGCCATTCCATTTTCATCTCTAAAGAAAGTCAAAACAGTCTAGTATCTAATTTATGTATGTACTTAACATACCAGCAAACTGCTGAGCTGTGATCACGTTTATTAAGGACTAGCTTCTTGTTCACTGGTGTGGGTACACCACCCGTACAAGGGTTTGTACGTGTGGATCCCAGAAGTAGGAATTCCAATGAAATTGTCCACTTCTAAAAGACTTATCAAGATAAACCATACACCCCTGGGGGGGGGGGAGAGATTGTTAGTAATATGGACTACCAGTCCCATTGCTAGCAATATACCCAACCAGGTCGACCTCCTCGCGGTTCCCCCTGGAAACTATCATGGTTAATTTTTGATGAATTCATCATGATGGGCTAACCTGTTTTCCTTCTCATCTATCACCCTTCACTGGTACTTCGTCAGCGTATCCTGTTAGCGCAGGTGGGGTTACCATACCATTTTCACCCATCAATAAAAAAATCATACACCCCTCATATAGTTTTTTTTTTATTTTTCCCATCGTTTAGTTACAGTTTATTAGTATTATTATTATTTTAATATTATTATTATTTAGTATTATTATTATTATTTTAATACAAAAATCCACAGCTCTCTTACAAAATAACTTACATGCTATAACTCTTGTGAATACAGCCAATAACGGACTTTAATTTTATAAGCGAAAATTATAAGTCTAAAGCAAATAAGGCAAATTAGACTGGGTTTGTATAAAAGAAACAATAACAATAAGTGTCCATAAGGTCGGTTGATTAATAAATAAACTAATTAAAACCTATGTCTATTTATTTTCTTTAAAAAAGTTTATTATACAAACATAGCAATAATTAAGTGATACAATTTTATGGCAAATGACTATAAAGAGTGAGTGAGTAAGACAGACTTTATATTAATATTAATATAATATATATTTTAAATCACCAGTACGCATGTGGGCAGTTGGGTATGCGTTTCTCCCCATAAGGAAGGAAATTAATTTACGATTACCACTTGGAGTTTATTTCGAATTTTCTGCTAATGAAACAAATTAATCAGAGTGACGGCGATAAACGTGTTAGGGGTCCACCCCACCACGTTGGTTCCTAATAAGTAATGTACCCGGAAAAATGTAGGCACGTCGAATATAACGTTCATCAAAACGGTAATAATAATAAAAAGTAATCTAAGCTAGGATCAGTTTGAGCACCAAACGATTACATTTACATAACACAAAGTATTCACCAAGCAACAAACATCTGATGCAGGGGGGAAGGGTATGTTAGTAATGCGGGCTACCAGTCCCATTGCTAGCAATATACTCTGTTATGTCGACCTCCACGTGGTTCCCCTGGAAACCATCATACTGAATTCCAGATGTATTCATCGCGATGGGATAATTGACCTATCATCTCTCACTGGTGCTCCGCCAGCGTATACCGTTAGCGCAGGCAGGCAGGGGGTTATCATTCCATTATCATCCATTAAAAAAAAAAACATCGGATTCACAACCTAGAACGCTCAAATCGGTTTTCAAAAAGTTCGTTTTCTAAATTGCTCGACTTGGAATCGAATTCGAGACCTCAGAGCAACGTGCTAATCTACTCACTTCGGCGCCAAGAACGTTGAGTTAATAGTTGACATAAACCTCTGACTACTCCACCAGGGATTGTAGTCGTGTGCATATTTGTTTATTTCCTTTCGATTGCAGTTTAATATAATTTACATCATGAGAAGATACATATAATATTATCAAAAGACATGGTTATTGACATGGTGTACGTACTCCTTATAACCAGAAAAATAAATGTTGAATACATTACATTATTTTTAGAATACATTAGGCTATGTTGTAACTACGTAATTTGGCCCGCGAAAAAATTATGGGATAGAAAAAATCAATATGAGACCTTGACACATGAAACCATTTTATTTGCGACTAATTTAAAAAAGAAAGTGGTCCTTTAATACTCGTATATGCTGAATTGTTATAAATTTTTAATATGTTTTTCATAAAAAATATTTTGAGTTTTAGTTAAGTTACCCGACTAGTTTGCTATTTGTAAATCGATTATTTTTGTAAAGTATTTGTGAGACAATTAGTTCGTATGGGATTAACTAAGTCAAATATCATACATAATTAGTAGTATTATAAAGATATAATGGCTGAAATGATGATGATTATAGAGATATGACTTCATCTGGATGAATTATACTACATTATCGATATAAAAATCATGGATGTCGTTTTTTTCTTTTTTTTTTATATCACTGAGATGGCTAACAAGTATACGGCGCATTTGATGGTAAGCAGTTTGTTAATGTTATTATTTTATAATACTAATATTATTAGATGAATTAACTTTATATAAATTCAACATTCTATATGTAGCACTGAAAAATTTACTGAGCTAATATTATACTATCTAATGAGGGTTGAGCGCTGTTGTCTGAGATACAGGTTTTATAACCTAGTTCAGACACATGTTTAAATTGATCCAAATGTACAAATTAATTCGTATCTACTTTACTGTAATTTCCAGTGCTGAGTTTGTTACAATCGTGGTTATGCAATAAAGTTATTATTATTATTATATACAGAGAACTGTATCAGCTGAGAATTCGATGAAATCGTATCGTTTGGTTGCCCGCGCACCGCGCCATCGCGTGCTTCCGGAACTTAAGGCGTCCGGAATTAGTTTGAAATGTAATCGTGTAAGTCGGTGCAAGGGCAACTTAAAAACTTTGTTGCCACTTTGTCGTTCTACCGTAATATCGGTTTTATGTGTTATTTTACTTCCGCCTCTGTTTTATTTGATTTTAAATAAAATTTGATAATTTTCGTAATTAATTATTTACTAACTGACCCGACGTTGCTCTGTCAAATACGTGAACTGTCAAACGGGCTAAAATAGTCGTTATATTTAGTGAATTTTTACATTTTTTTTTTGCATTTTCTTTATTATTTTTTTCATCAGACCTTTCTACAAAGTGTTAGAAAACATAATGAACAAAGCGAAGAAAACTCTATTAGAGTTTAGCTCGCCTTTGAACATTTGATTACCTCTGTCATATTCTTATAACTGGTGTGTACAATAAAGAATTAAATAAATAAAATAAAAAAAAAAATACAAATAAAATCAACAAAATCGGTTAAGTTGTTCTCAAGTAATGGCGTGACCAAGAGAAATATGGATTCATTAATAAATACATATTATAAATTATTCGTCTAAGCCTTGCATAAATTCGAAAACATTATTAACATACTTTTAAGGGGTTGAGCTGTGAAATTGAATATTTTCCTAGAAATAAAGATTGTTAGCTGGCTCAGTGCAAGTTTAAGGTTATTCCTCCATCTACTGAGAAGCCCTCTTACACTGCTTTTGCTTGTACTCATTCGATTTTTTTTTATACAACTTAGAATGGCAAACAAGCTGACGGCCCACCTGATGGAAAGTGGTAACCGTCGCCTATAGACATGAGGAGTACCATGGACATAACAGAGTATACTGTTTCGCCCATGATACCCCCCATGCGTTGCCATTCCTGAGGACTCAGATATTATTCCTCCGTACCCAGTAAATTCACGCCATATCCCACTCTTCAAACCGAAACACAGCCGTGCAAACACAACTGCTTCACGGTTGAAACACGAATCGGACAGAGGTACCCAAGCAATCGACTTTTGTACAAAGTCTCTCTCTGGTATTACTCTAATATTACTATTCCAACTTATCTTTCCCATATATTGCAAGCCAGCCCATTGTTATTATAGATTGCTTATCCTTTGGACTACATCGGTCACTTTATTTCTATCGGCATCATTAAAATATAAATTTACCTAATATAAGTGTATTTTGTATGTGTTATTTAAGAAAATATAATATTGTTTGACATTTAATTACAACTTTTAGTAACTTAAATGTTTTTAAAATGTATTTAAAATACATTTTTTGTTTTACAGGTAATCTACGAAGAATTTACTGGTGAACGTTGATGTGTAAGAATATTATATTTTTATAAAACCAGCGGCAATCGTTTGGCAAAAAAAATAATACTGTACGTAAATATTACCGTATTATTTCTCACTTCTCACACACTCACTTCATATATTTTAATTAAAACTTAACGCTAGTAATACAAAAATGTTAGACCTGCAATAGAAAGGTGTTAAATAAATGTTCAGACGTCTTACTTCAAAAACGTGTCTAACATTTGTTTAAAACTAGACAAAAGAAACATGATAGTATTTAAAATCAATCAGTATAATAATTGGCATAATTTAAAATGCCTATGTTCAATAGTTAACGACTGATATAGTAATAAACTAATATTTTTCTAATAAGACCTGATATTTGAGAGAAGTCTTTTTCACAATCATGAGTAGTTTCCTGCTTAGCTATTTCCCAGAGCAAGCGTCCATAGGCTATGGTAACTATTACTAACAGATTACTTGTACGCCTGTTTAACATTATTATGAAATAACTAATTTTTGGATTAAGTACCTTTTCCGTTTTTTAAATAAATGTATTTTCTGTTGGTTGCCTCATATATTAAAAATAGTAAAAATATATTTTATAAATATATAAAATAAAACAAGAAATTATAGGGTTATTTTTAGCGATAAGAGAAACATGCAAAATTGTATATACCTCTTTGGTTAACATTTTCGTTTCATTGTATTCTAAATCTGTATTCGGAAGTAGAGTAAAATACATTTTTATAGCTTGATTTATACATAACAAAGCACTTCCGATCCGAATCCTTTTGAATAACGTCTAATGGAGGCTGCTTTTTCAAGATAAAGTACCTACTAATATTTTGCTTTTGACCATCAATTTGCAAAATATATGCATTTCATTTTTAATCCTTATAAGAAAATAAAGTTCTTTATAACATAATTCTTTTTTTTATCTTTATTTGGTCGCCTAGCAATTGTTACACTGATAAGATTTAATATTAAAATTACTGTCTATTTATACTTAGTGACTTATAAATTGAATTGTACCATAAAACAATTTTTTTAGATTATTTTTTTTATTACTATTGTTGTAGTTAATAATTGAATAATAATACCTTAAATTTAAATAAAATAATTAATAATTACCTGATAAAAAAGATTTAAACAGATACTTGAATCAAAATTTATGGATATTGATAATTACAAATAATTAAAAACAAATATTATTTTACAATGACACTTGAAATAGCAAAGATACTAAAGATTTAATTCATGTAAAATTATATGTTCTTGAATTTATCAAATGGAACCAATTTTAAAGTTTTTATCGTGTCCCAACTTAAAGCTTTCGGAGTTCGGAAACTGACCCTTCTCTGTGTTTGGTCCGGACTCGCACCCACGTTAAAATTTTCTCATAAACAAATATGAATATTAAATTTCTTTCGTCTTGTCGCATAACCTTTTATAATTAAAATTTAAATATATATTATATAATTATAATCTATCCACAGTCAAAAAGGGTATATCAATCAACCCAATCACAGTTTTTTTGATGTTCGACACAGACATAATGAAAATAATTTTGGAACCTTTATACGAACGTGTGGATGATGTCGCAGACTTTGTTTATGGTCTATGGATGTCTGTAACGAGGGTCTTGATAAAGTAACATCTCGATTTCGTGCAAAATATATGGAACAGACATTATTGACATGGGACCCTTTTGTATATTATCTTGTCACGGTGCGACACGATTTTTTTTGTTACGATACCTATAATAGGAATGCCTGCGTGCGTGCGTGCGACCGTGCGAGCGAGCGTGTGTGTGTGCATGCGGGTGAGCGAGCGAGCGAGCGTGCGTGCATGCGTGTATAAGTGTGCGTGTGCGCGCGCGTGTGTGTGTGTGTGCGTGTGTGTGTGTGTGTGTGTGTGTGTGTGTGTGTGTGTGTGTGTCTGTGTGTGTGTGTGTGTGTGTGTGTGTGTGTGTGTGTGTGTGAATAAGACAACATAAGACAATTTGCTGATCCCCGATAAAAATCGATTAATCGATTGAATGTTTCGATTTGTTGCTAACTTAATTTAGAGAGTGTTTTAATAATTTCAACAAAGCTTGGTGATTTTTCATTAAATTCTATAGAAAAAAAAAACTATAGTTAGTCTAATGCATTGACGTAAGTTTGTATTAAAAGGTTATGCAAACCGATATAATGCAAAAGGACAAGGAAGTATAACCTAATGCAAAAACTCAAATATTTTACTAATACACTTGAAAAGGTACAATGTTAATTCATGCTATTAGACTAAACTTAATTAGAGCAATTAAAATGCCATACATTAAATTGTGCTGAGTAGTTCCCCTCGAAACGGCTACCGTACTAAACAGTTCCCAAACATATTCAACAATTATAATTCAAGGCGAAAATGAACGTTTTTACGTTAGAAAGTCTGTTTATATAATATTACATGAATTAATAATTTATTAAATATTAAAAAGTATACACTAGTTGTATCTCGTGGCTTTCATCGTGTGAATCAGAAATATACATACATATATATATATATATATATATATATATATATATATATATATATATATATATATATATATATATATATATATATTAACCGTTAACAGTTGATACAACAACTATTGCCTATTTAAATTATATATATCCTCCAATATATCCTTCAGTAGTTTTTGCAATAAAGAGTAATCGTATCTATCCAAACATAGTAGTGGAATTTGTACATTGAAACATCGTGCTCAGATATTTTGTTTGATGGAAGAATATTTCAGAAAAAGACAACGTAGCTTTTTTTGGAATCATAGAAAAACTATAAGTCACGAAAAGATAAAATAAATATTAAAATTTGGATTATTATATTATTAGATTATCCTTACTTATATTATAAATCTGAAAGCGAGTTTGTTTGTTACCTTATAACGCTTTAACGGCTTAATCAGTCACTATGAAATTTGATATACCTATACTATATGAATTGGAGAAGGATATATATTTTTCTCAAACATGCTTGGAAATGTGAGCATTATTTTGACAATCTTCTTCGAGATAAATTAAAATTGCCGTACTGGCCAGATACATGCGGGCAGCGGCCAGCAAAAGATGTATGAAAATCCATATCTGTCGTGTTTTGCGGCCAGATAAATTACTATGTAAACTCATATCTGTCCTGTAATTTAAAAATGGAATGACCTTTTACTTTGAAACATGGCTACCAAAGAGGTAACTAATAAAAGGTTTTATTTAAATTTCGAACTGGCTTGCAAGAAAGATGTTTAGTGAAAAAAAAAAAAACAAAGAAACATTATGGCGCGTAAAAAATTATTATTGTTCGTTATTCGTCATTGAACTTAAAAAGTAAAATTGTGTTTTTTATACATACAAAAATCAAATACAATACATATATAAATAATTACATAATATATAACAATATATATAATAAAAGCAATAAAAAAAATATAAGTACTGTAAATACGTAATCATTAAACTTGTCTATCCACCTGTCCATTCTCGTAGCTGCACATACAAGACGGTCTGCTATTTCCAGTTGTAATAAAATGAACAGCATAATAAATTCATATGAATGAAGTCGCATTGTATGTACGTACATAAATCTCGTTGCGAATTCTCTAAGTAAATATATTATAGAAATGTGTTCTAAATTTTGCCACAGTCGTACGACACGTAAAATGTTTAAATGAAATAGGGATTTTATCATTATTATTATTTCAGCCATTAACTGTCCACTATTAGGAACAAGCCTTCCCCATAAGGGGAGTTTTGCCAGTAGTTGCCACGCTTGCAGGCGGGTTGGCAGTCACAGTTAGGCTTTTAGAGATGTTTTAAGAGGGACGCTGCTGCCCATTCCTCACCCTCCCTTAGTCGCCTCTTACGACCGTGGGTGTCGTTAGTTAGTCGTGGGTGGCGTGGGTTCGTTCATGTCTATAGGCGATGGTTACCACTTTCCATCAGGTGGGCCGTCAGCTTGTTTGCTATTCTTAGTTGTATAAAAAAAAGAATTTTATAAGTAGGTACAGTCAATAGAAACACAAAATATAGCTACATGACAAATGAATTCTGCTGTCGACGTTATATTTCTAGAATTCTTCAATTTATCTACGAATCCATTCATAAACTTTTACTACGCACTCTTTTGTGATACAATTTGTTTTGTGTACCCTCTTTGTACTAAACAAATACAAGTTGGAAGCCATAATTGCTATAGTCAATAGTAACTTCAAAGTCACCTCTCTAAAACTGCCGACGTTTAATTAACCAAGGTACAGAATAGTTAAATACAAACTATATATTATATTTAAGTATATTGAAACATAGATACCTTGTTACCTTGATATATATACTATATTATCTTTATATTAATAAACGTCGAGTAATTGTACAAGCAAAGTATACTTGGAGTAACTTAATGTACATTTAAGCTCTTTATATCTTTGTTGTAGTTTACATTATATTCTTAAATTTTTATTTAAGCAAAGTTGAAAAAGATTTCCAAGTTTCTATCATCAAAATTTCATTACGGTAACTGATTTACCTGTCATCAGAGTTCCAAGGTACTTTCGGTTTGTCATGTGTCTGAAATTTGGTAGTTCATTTTGTCTATAAAGAAAAAAAATCCTTCAAATTAATTAACTAAATTAATTAATATTCACTTAAATTAACAAAAAACTAAAAAAATAATCTTTATGAAAAGTCTGACTTGTATTAGGTATTAATTTAGTTGTTACTATTAGAAATACGTCATTTTTATAAATAAAAAAATATTATGTTTAAATAAGTTCAGTCGTTAAGTAACTAAAAACTAAATAAATTTTCACAATATACTATTAATAGATGGATTGTTTTGCAAAGAGTTTATAATTATTTTCATCATCTTTATCATATTTTCTTACCGAGTGAATTACCAAATAACAAAATTGTATAAAAGTCTGTTACATAAAGTTAGAAAATATAGTTATGAATAGGCAATTAGAGATTAAGTGAGAAAACTATCGAATAATATGTTTAATGGACAGTCAAGGGTATAGAAAGCCAACTTGGCTCTGTATAAGATATCATAAATTTTCACGGATATAGAATGGAGAGACTTGGCACTAGATTTTCACATTTACAAGTACAGGCTTATTCGTACAAGTATATAATACTATTTCCCGCAGCTTTTACCAGAGGGAGACTTTGTACAAAAGTCGATTGCTTGGGCACCTCTGTCCCATTCGTGTTTCAACCGTGAAGCAATTGTGTTTGCATGGCTGTGTTTCGGTTTGAAGGGTGGAATATGGCGTGAATTTACAGGGTACAGAGTTTTGCCCGCGTGATTACCCATTATACATCTCAAAAGGCTGTTGTAAGATGTTGAGTAACTCAGACGAATTACTATATGATTAATTTTTGTGAATGCTTGACGCTCGTTTTCTCAAATTGGCATAAATTTGAGCTAAATGTTATATCCCGATATATTAGGTTATAGAATACATCTGAGATTACACCATTATCTGTTAGAGATATACTATGTATTTTAGATAAGTTTCGATACGAAATCAACGCAGTTGAACCAGTCAATATATATCTACGCAATCCATAGATATTTGATTTATTATGTACTCAATGAAGTTTTACAGTTGTTACTCTGTACTGAAACTGCTGAAAGTGTAATATTAACCTACTAATCCATCTGCTAAACCTCATCGGATTTCCTCTTGTATTTTTTTTTTTTTTATTTTCGCTTACTTTATTAGAGGTACAGTAACAATCTTTTGAAGAAAACAGTAAAGAGTACTTATCTACCAGTATCTTTCAGGTGGATTTGATGCAATAAAAGTATTGATTTGCGAAAAGTCTTTGCCAATACGAACTGAAATAGTTCCCAACAAATAATAACTGTCATTATAAACATATTACCACATTAGTTGTTTCTAAAGATTTTAAATGGAGAAAGTTATACTTAAGTTTCTCTAAATTTTGGCAACGAAAACTTTATTAATATACTATTTTTTATATTTCTAAATCAGATTGTTTAGTCAACCGATTAAAGTAACATTATTAGGTTAATTATTATTATATTATTATTAGGTTAATTATTGTTACAAATGTGAAATTGTGTGAACTTATTTGGATGTTCGTACGTTGATCGCGTATAAATAGTTAAAAGGATTTAAATAAAATACATTAGATGGATCGTTTATATCCTGGTTTAGGTTTTAATGCTAATTCATGCAGACTAAGCCGAAAAATACAGTTAGTTTTATAACGAAGAAGTTATAGATAGATACTTACTTTAGACTTTCAATTTGAATTTAGGTGGACAAAGGAAAATTTTTGTAAAATGTATTATATTGTAATATTGCATTACAGTATCGTTGATATTCTATTATTCATAAAGCATTCAACTTGACAACATACGATTTATAACTTAATAGCTACTTGAAAACTTACATACTTAGATTGGAACTAAATATCATTTGATAATCTCTTAAATTTCCTTTCTTATTTTATCTTATACTGTGGCGGTATGTCATAAATTAAAAAAATGTCTATGATCCGGTCCTTGTGATTTGTATAACGAGAATCGAATGAAATCAATATCCTATCATCATCACCATATAAGCGTATAACTGTCCACTGCTGAACATAAGTCTCCATTTTGGAGGATTTTGCCAATAGTTGCCACGCTTGGCAGGTGGATTGGCAACAGCAGTTAGGCTGTAGAGATATTTTAAAAGGGACGTTGCTGTTCATCCCGCTTCTTTCTTTAGTCGACTCTTACGACACCCACGGGAAAGGAAGGGGTGGTCTATTCTATGCCGGGACCACATGGATTATATCCTATATTGACAGGGAATAACATTGGGATTCTTTTTCATCCCATATAATAATAATAATAAGCCTTTATTGCTGAAAGTATTACATTTTACAAACATTTAATACTACAATTCTAATCGACTTTTCCAGCTTGTCCTTTGACACAGGCCTCCTCAAGATCCTTCCACTTTTCTCTATTTTTCGTTAATCTATACCACAACTTTCCCGCTGTTCTTTTTATGTCATCCTCCCATCTTTTTTTCTGGCGTCCTATTTTTCTTGTCCCATATCTTGGATACCAGTCTGTGACTGATTGTGTCCATGTGCTATTTTGTCTCCTCATAATACGAGTATGTCCTGTCCACCTCCACTTGAGTTCTTTTACATCCCATGTACTAAATGTGAATCAAATTTTACGCTGGTTGGTTGAGCCGCTAAGGCACCTAGATGTAACAAACAAACAAGAAAAGTAAATTTCACTTTCACATATGTTTTAGCAAAAGCAATTCGGTCGTTGTCTGTATATTATTTAATTATATACTCATAACTACATAAAGACATACAAAAACTATATAAATAGCAATAATGTCCCGTCACAACTGGGAAACTTAATTTAAGTTAGTTTGTTTGGGAGTTAATTAAGCGTAATTTTCGCGTAACTCGTATACTTATGTGACTTATCTTAGTTTTCCAGAACGTTGAACACAGTGAAAACACGTCCAGCAATACAATTACGCAGACATTTTGAGTCGCTCTACATGTATATTATATTGTATAATATATAACGATCAAAATTTTTATTTAGCTGTAAATATTTTTTTTTTAGAAATGTTATTGAATTATTGCAAGAAAATTAATTGCACCTTTTAAATTACGAATATTAAATAATATTAAAGACTTTTGTGACAGACATATAGTTGCGACATAGACTAGGCCACCCCTTCCTTTCCCGTGGGTGTCGTAAGAGGTGAATAAGGGAGTTTAATGGTTAACAAATGGGCAGCAGCGTCCTGTTTGAAACGTCACAAATGCCTAACTGCGGTTGCCAACCCGCCTGCCAAGCATGGCAACTACTAGCAAATTTCACAATAGGGGAAGGTCTTAATCAGCTGTGGACAGTCAGCTGTAGCTGATAATGATGAAAAACTTTTGTAAATGCCGTAAGATAGAATTGGTTAGGTATATATATAGTTAATATATACAAAAAATTTAAGGCCATTAGGATTATGTCATTTTTTAGATTAATAGGCCTAAAGGAAACCAGAACTGACGGTTTTTTAAGACATATTTTACTCTTTTTCATATTATTTTCAAAAAAAGCACATATTTTGAAATAATATAAAAAAGATAATACATTACCGTGTATATACTCGTATACCAAAACTTTTTAAATTTCTTTACTCGAATTTCTTTTGCAAATTTATTAAAATATGTATTTCATAAATTTATCATCATCCAAAGTAAATTAAATATAAAACATAAAATTTTATGCTGCAATTTATATTAAAATTTCACTCTACGAGCGAGCAAAATTTCATTTAATTCAAACGAGTCACAGATTAAAAAACATGTAGCAAAATTTAAGCGTTTTTTTTTTTTATTTCAACACGCGCAATGAAAATACCTACTCCACAATTTAATAGTACCGGCTGTGAAAATAAAAGTCATTAGGGAGTGCGTGTTGCCGACTCCGCTGCGGCTGGCACACCGGTGAACTTAATCCGAACATTTAACAAAAGCAATTGTAACTTTTGTTGACCAACGTAACTGACATCACATAAGGGGGGAAGGGATTGTTAGTAACTAACAATATTCATGTCAGGTCAGGCCCCTTCCCCCTGAAATTAATATTATCATTACTGGTTAATTTCTGGTGAATTCATCATGATGAGCCAACTGACTTGTTTTTTTTTTTGATAGGTGAAAATGGTATGGTAACCCCGCCTGCGCTAACGGAATACGCTGGCGGAACACCAGTAAAGGGTGATAGATGAGAATGAAAACAGGCCAGTTAGCCCATCATGATAAATTCATTAGGAATTAACCATGATAGTTTCCAGGGAGAACCGCGAGGAGGTTGACGTGGTTGGGTATATTGCTAACAATGGAATTCTCAGTCTCCATTACTAACAATCCCTTTCCCCCTTAACTGACTCGGTTTCATCCTCGTCTATAATCGTTAACCAGTAGCCTAGCAGCGTGTACAGATAGTACAGTTAGTGTTACAATCACATTTTCAATCTTTATAAAAACCGAAATCACATTCATATACGACTCTACTAATGCAAGTATTTTTTTTAATGGGTGATATTGAAATAGTTACCGCGTCTGTGCTATCGGTATACACTAGCGAGGCACCAGTGATGGATGATAAATGAGTATGAAGCAGGTCAGTTAGCCCATCGTGACGAATTCGACAAGAATTGTTCACGATGATTTCCAGGGGGAACCACGTGGAGGTCGATTAATAGGGCATATTGCTAGCAATAGGGTTGTCAAACTCCATTGCTAACAATTACTTTTCCCCCTAATGCAAGTATATTAAAAATATAAATGCATAATAGTGAGATCTTGCTATATAAATAGCTTGTTATTTTTTATTGAAATTTCTTTGATACAAATAGGTTATTAAATTATAAAATAAATTAATTTAATAAATTAGTATTAAGGTAATTTAATTTTTATATGAACATACATGTGTATAAATTATGTGTTCAAAGTGTATAAAACAATAAATGAACTGTTTTACATACACTTTGAACAAATTAGCTTACCTTGTCTATCCAAACTGCGAATGGCACACCGGTGAACTTAATTCAAATATTTAACAAACGCAATTGTAACTTTTGTTGACCAACCTAACTGACGTTACATGTAATAGACTGTAATAATAAAAGTTTATTGAAAGGTACATATACAAAATAGTGAAGTGTAAGTAGCCACTTTCCGTAAACAAAATAAATGAAAATTTAATGTAATAAATAATTAAATTAAATCAACATTTTTGTCAATTTAATTATTTTCATAAACATTTATGTTAATTTAATATTATTTTAATCAACTTTTAGAATAAAAGACATCAACCCTATTAATATTATAAATGCGAATTCTTTTTAAATATACATGTGTATGAATATTTAGAAATGTTTAGATGATTGTTACACAATCATTAAACGACTGAATTTAATGAAATTCTACTAGTAGTACGCAGATAGATCATATATAACACATTAGGGTAGATTTATTATATTATTTTTATTTATTTGTTATGTCCATGATACTACTCATATCTATAGGCGACGGTTACCACTTTCCATGAGGTGCGCCGTCAGCTTGTTTGCCATTCTAAGTTGTATAAAAAAAAATCTAATGGATTGAGCGATTTACATTAAGAAAACTATATTTAATTTTCCTATGGAGGAATGTTCAAGAAACGAGTTATTCACATTTGATGAATTTAATAATAAAATTTTAACTATGCATGTGAAAAATGAAATGAAATGTTAAAATGTATGAATATTAAATTTTAATGGATGCATTCATGGAGGGACTTTCAAACATTCCTTTCGTAACATTGTATTCACTTTCCACTGAGCAACGTCATATTTTGTATGGAAATTCTCAAGTGCCAGAAGAATGGAAAGCACTATAAAATAATATAATATAATGGCCTATTGCATTTTACAACGCCGTTTGATTTCAGTAGTTGATATGGGCAAAAATTTTGTATTGCAGTATGCAAATTTGAGACCAAAAAAATTATGAATAATTATCCCATAAGTCTTGAATTTAATCTAAAGATCAATTCTAAAGATTTTGTATGTCAATTTATATTTCTAAATAATAATAAATAGACTATATAAGTTGGAAACATTGTTTGTGACATGTATCAATGTACTGTCATGATTTAAAATTCTTACAATTTAGCTATCTCCCGTGTCTTTGCTCGCATGAATTAGGTTAAAAGTAAATTTTATATAAATCTAAAGTATGTTCTATCCGTGTACCGAATTTTAATCAAATCCAAGTCAAATCCAGTTGGCAATTGTAACATTATTAGGATTAAGTTAGGATTAAAATAAATAGGAACTTAGGCTAAATACAAAATCCTCTCCCTTGTTGAAGATGATTAAAAGAGAGCGAACTGTTGTCTCGTTACAACAAATTTCTACCTACAATTACGGACCTTATGAACGCGAAAAAATGTCAATTTCGTAGCCTATTATTTTGTAAAATTAAGGTTCGAACTTAATATACGTAAAATTAAGTTTGTACCATACAAACTTAATTTTACAGTTTAATTACAGTGTAAAAATGTTTTATATTTTGTATAAACTGTTGTGTATTAATTACGTGACGTACTGCTGTTTAAAATTCCAACTCAGATTCTATAAGCACATCAAAACATGGAAATGCGTCCAAGTTAATTAGTTTTTAGGAGTTTACTTAGGTGTGTTTCGTTGAAGCTGAAATTCATGAATATATATATATATATATATATATATATATATATATATATATATAATTTAAATAGGCAATAGTTGTTGATCAACTGTTAACGGTTTTCTGTTGAATATATCCTCCCCCATTTTTTACTTTTAGTGATGTTTCGAGGGATGGACAGCAACGTCCAACTCTTAAAACATCTCTAAAGCCTGACTGAGTGGTTGCCAAAGCGCCTGCTAGGCGGCAAGCAACCCCCCAAGCTTGGGAAGCGAGGGGAAGCTTGTGTTCATATAACTTAGAATGGCCAACAAACTGACGGCCAACCTAATGGAAAGTGATAACCGTCGCCTATAAACATGAGCAGTACCATGGACATAACAGAGTATACTATTTCGCCCATGATACCCCTCATGCGTTGCCATTCCTCAGGACTCAGGTGTTATTCCTCTGTACCATGTAAGTTGTTCAGCAGCGGACTGTTAACAGCTGACATGATGATGATGATGATGAAGGTACATCAGTAACATAGACTATATATTATTTTCCATCTAATCGTGCTAAGTTGGGGCGGTTTGTTAGTTTACAATATATAGAATAAACAGTTAATTACTTACTCTGTTACGTTTATCAAAAATCCATTCGTGTAAGAGAATTATAATAAGAAGTGAGAATAACTTTAAAAATATTATGAATAAATTAAAGATTTTGTATAAAACGTGTCTCAAATATTTTTCATAATTGGTCAATTTCTGGTAGTAAATAGAAAAAGGCAACGCTCAAACAAATTTTCCAGTTAGATCGCAAATTGTATACTCTTTTGTCAATAAAGGCGGAAATTTGAGTAATAAATTGATTGAGTTTATAATTGAATTTTGTTTTATTAAATAAAAATGCGTCTCTGTTGAGCGTCGAATCTCGTGAAGAACGTACATTGCTTAGTAAGTTTTTTACTTTGGCTAAAACTAAAAAAGAAAACACTTTTCAATTTAATTTAGATATCTTGTCTGAGACAAGTTAAACGTTACCCAGAGCAGGAATTTAGATTGATGATATTTGAACATATTTAATATAATGCATGTTTTATCGTAATGATTTGACTCAATGGTAATTCACAAAATATATTTTAGTTAAATAAAAACTGCCATATTTAATGCGATTTCCAAAGGATATTGAAAATTCTTTGTTCATTTGCTAGGTTTTACTCTCGTGTTAATCGTATATAAATTTTGTCATAATTATATTACTTTTTTTTTTTGTAAAACAAATTCTGTATTTCTAAATATTGTGTATTCTGATTTTAAATTAAATTTCTAGTACGAATAAAGAGGCGAAATGAAATTCATAAACACAATTCCAAGTAAAATATCTATTATAAATGACAGTGATTTGATCACAAGAATCGATTCGTTACTTGGAAGAAAACTTTTGCGTATTTGTTAAATTATTATATGAAAAATAAGTATCGATCATAATATTTGGTATGAAACTTTTTGATAATAAAAAAAATAAAAGTCGTATATGAACAAAGTTCAAGTATCGCAGTAACCACGCGAGGTACATTAAGATACCATTACATTGAATTAACCTAATTTTCTCTTCACACACCACAATAGTGATTGCGCACACAATGCCTTCAAGTATTGTATACGTGTTTTGATTTTTAAGCAATATGTGATTCAGTCTTATCCAAAGTCCCATAAGGAAACTTGTGGTGTACACCAAACCCGTGATTCAGACATATTGGTTTTCCGGTTTTTTTTTTTAATGAAACTTACATAAGTATAGTCTCAGTATAAAATAATCCACCCCTTCCTTTCCCGTGGGTGTCATAAGAGGCGACTAAGGGAACTTAATGGTCAAGGGATAAGCAGCAATCTCACTTTTAAAACATTATCATCAATAAAAAAAAAATGAAATTTTAAAACAAATGAATATGAGAGTCGTAGATTAAATATTTCTGTGATTTTCTTCTCCGAAGTAAACCCAAGAGGACGTGCGGCGCGGTTGACATCGCAACATTTGCGAACCGGTTCCTCACTTCCGTGTGCTCCATTGACCGACTGCATCTCGAGTTATCAGTTTCTTAAACTAGTTTATTAATAACCTGCCGATGCTTTGGAACCTGTTTTGTCATTGATCTCCGCTTAATTGGAGTACGTATGTTTTTCACTTGCGTTGTATGAAGCAATTTGAAATAAAGAAAAAATATATCTTCCTCATTAGTGGCTTAGTTTATAGAAAGTGGATTAATATATCGATTAAATTGATAAATAAATAACAAATACTACTGCTTATATTTGTTTGCCATGTGGTTCCGGTATGGAATGGGCCACGCCTTCCTTGCTTATAGGTGTCGTAGGAGGCGACTAAGAGAACTTCATGGTCGAGGGATGGCCAGCAGCGTCCCTCTTTAAATATCACCAAAAGCCTAAATGCGGTTGCTAACTCGCCTGTCAAACGTGGCAACTACTGGCAAAATCTCTCCAATAGAGAGAGACCTATGTTCAGTGGTGGATAAAACAACTGATATGGTAATGAAGATGTGGAAATTGTGAATGCTTATATTATAAAGCACCGTCTAGCCATTTTTTTTATGCAACTTAGAATAGCAAACAAGCTGACGGTCTACCTGATGGAAAGTGTTAACCGTCGCCTATAGATGAGCAGTTACCACGAACATAACAGATCCATAGAACAGTTATTAATATGATTTTATTTGTAATAATAATAGTTTTTATGTGATACCAGAACGTACAGACAGGCAGATAGACAGACAACATTTCTAAAAATTTTTGACTGACTTCAAACATAGTCTAGCTATAATTTTATTAAATTCGTAAGATTTGATGAGCCTTTGATAGCATATATCCGGGGGAAAAGGGATTGCTTGTAATGAGGAGGTTAGTTAGCTATCAATATACCTTATCAGGTCGACCTCTACGTGGAAACCATCATGGCTAATTCTTGTTGAATGCATCATGGTAGGCCAACTGATCTGCATTAATTCTCACCTAATCGGTGTATACCGATAGCGCGGGCGGGATTACCATGCCATTTTCACCCATTAAAAAAAAATTGCATATATCTACCTGCAATCTTTGTTTAGTAAAAAGGAAATGCATAAATAGACGTGTGAACATTCTGATTGGTTTTATATATTATGGATAATGTATTCCCTGGCCCTCGTCCAAAGATTACTTTCGTGCCTTTGTTGTGTACAAACATATTGGTGGTCCACACACAAAAGGGGCCACCTGAAAATCAGCGCTATATAGGTACATCTCGCTGGAGCTGTACATATATAGCAACAGCTGAGGCGGCTCCTATTACCAGCAACATTAATTGTTTTTTTTTTCTTTTTGTTGTTTTAATTTTTTGTTTTCTTGATACTGGTAATAAAGGTTATCTATCTATCTATCTAAAATTAAATTTTGCATCTGAAAAAAGTGGCATATATCATATATGATATGGCAACGCATGGGGGATATCATGGGCGAAACAGTATACTCTGTTATGTCCATGGTACTCCTCATGTCTATAAGTGACGGTTACCACTTCCCATCAGGTGGGCTGTCAGCTTGTTTGCCATTCCAAGTTGTATAAAAAAAAAATCGTTTAATAGTATATACTTATTAAAATATATATACTAATATTATTAAAAGGAAAGATTTGATTGTTTATTTGTAATTAATGAACTCAAAAACTAACCACTATTTTTTTAAAATCTTTGATCTGTATAAATTTTTCATTATTTGTAATATAGGTTATATATTATTTTTGATTTTTTTTTCAACCCATACAAAGCCGGGTCGAATCACTAGTAGTCTATATCCGCTGAATTGGGAAAGTATTGTGCAATCTATGCATTATTTATTAAGTATATTGGTTTTGTTTTAAACGGATCTGGAGTTTCAACTATGTAGATTGTATAAGTAATTCACAAAGTTTCTGATACAAACTTCGATGCGATAAGGAATAATAAAAACAGAAAAGCATGCAGAAATATGAAATAATATTAACTAAACTTTACACACACACACACGCACACGATGGAACACGCACAATATTGTCGAACAATTGTTTTTTATATAATTTGTAAATACGAAATTGTTTAGAATTTAAAAATAAGTAATATGTAAATTTATTATAATTATTTATATTAATATATAGATTTATGTATATATTTATTTTAACTTCTGTTTAGCACTGCCACTGCCCACTCACTACTTCCTATGCCACTGTGTTAGGTTGACTGGAAGAAATCTCTTTTAGAGATAAGTTATATATATATAATTTATTGCACTAGGTTCGAAAATTTTATACCCATTAGCTTAAAGCGTAATTTTAATAAAGGTGTTTTAACATTTTTTGTCATTTTTCCTAACGCTTCTTTGGAAAAAAATATTCCGTTTTCTTGAGAGAACAGTCCTATAATTAGAAGCTGATTATTTCTACTTCTCTCAATATATCTTTTCATGTACATAGATCTGCTTAATAAGACTTTATGTCTTAGTCAAAAAAAATTTTAAAACACTATTTATCTCAACAGTATTTAAAAAAAACTGATTAAATATTAGTCAATGTATTAAGGCGTCAAAATCTACAAATTTGTATAATAAAAAAATTACTTTTAACAATTTTTTATTTCCTTTTGTTTAAACATAAGCATATGTAGACATGATTTTGTAGTAAATATGTATTGAACACTTGTTTACCGCACCGTCGACACCGAACAAAAAAGAAAAAAAAAACAATTCATTTTGCTGGTAATAGGAGCCGCCTCAGCTATTGTTATATGCACATCTCTAGTGAGATGTACTTACGAGTATACAGCGCAGATTTTCAGGCGGCCCCTTAACTCATTTAACTTTAGCATGCGTGCAGGAAAATACCAATAAAATAATAATAATACCATATAAAAGATAATGCTGGGGACAGAGTGATTTATATATTATCGCACAGGTCTAACCGCTGAATCTTGAAATTTTGTAGACAGGATCATTAAATTATTGATTTATTAAACAATTAATTTAGTTAACATCAAGAAAGGAATTTTGAAAATGCAACCCCTAAGGGAGCGAAATTTCCAAATTCTAAATACATGAAAAGCTAGTTAATACTATTATAGTATGTACTCCTTACCCTATAGCCATTTGATAGCAAGTCAATTTAAATGTTTTTAAATTTATTTTATATTATATGTTTTTACAATTATTTTAAAATGTTAATTAATTTACAATTAATAATTTTCCAAACACGAATTTGATTTAGCTGTTTAGACTGTGATTTAGAGGTTTAACCCATCTGAACTTGTTTTTTTTTATAATAGTTGGACATGTGATAGTACAATAAATGCCGATAAAAGCAACATTACGCCATCGTCCGAACAATTGTTTGTAGTGGTGAATTATTTAAAGTAATACAAATGTATGACTCCTGGTTGAATTCAACATTTGTTCAAATGTCTAGTAAAAATTTATACGTTGACCCAATTCTTAAAATGTCCTGCCTTTTATTTCGAGTTCCCGACTACATATTTAATGTAATGCCGCTTTATTTACGCGCAGCTTGTTGTGTGTTGCACTGCTTAAATATTTAGCATTTAATAGTGTGATGAGACACGGACAATGTAAGTGTCTGGATCATGCCTGCATCTCTATAGAAAGTTAAACCTTATTCTCCAATTGGAAGAAGTATGTTCCGTGTTAAATTCTCAATGAGAAGGAGAGTATTTGTCTGGATATGATTTTGATGATTGTTCTTTTAATCGAAAGAGTTATCAATTGTAAGTAAAATCTACATGTAAACACGCAATATTTGCAATGTACACGTGACACCCCTGGTTCAGGCATTAGGCTACGATAACCGTTTACCAATCAGATAGGTCATATGCTTGTTTGCCACCAAAGCAGTAAAAAAACCTATCTATGAAATAACGTTATTTATCGATGCATTCACAACTAAAGTAGCTTTTTACTTGTTTGCAAAACAGAATGCCCACGGATGATGTTTTATTAAATAAACGAACGTGAGCAGTGAAGTAGATGAAAATATTCATACGACTCTCCGCAATTGAGGCTGCATGCATTCATACGTTATTGTAGATATAAATATGCGTATGTATCCAACTTGAAAATAAAAGATAAGAGCTACCTAGAACCTGCACACGGCACCTGCCAACTCAACGGCTGGTGTCCTTCCTTGAACTTACAATAGCATTTAAATTCATTAATCACTAGACACAATATTATAGGGTAGAATTTTTTTTCAATGTTTCTTTTGGTACATAACTTCGTTTGGGTAAAAAACTAATTAATTATTATATGAAAACTGGTAAAAAGTCGCATAATGATACATTATTGTTAATCTGAAAAATATTTTTCCAAATGTAGGTG
This sequence comes from Galleria mellonella, assembly GCF_026898425.1. NCBI lineage: Eukaryota > Metazoa > Arthropoda > Insecta > Lepidoptera > Pyralidae > Galleria > Galleria mellonella. The sequence continues at coordinate 10,902,503 of NW_026442138.1, forward strand.
CAAAATAGTAATTTTTAATTAATTAATAATTATTATATAATTAAATAATAATTTTAAGCAAAACAGTATTTTTAATTAATTATTAATTAATAAAAATTAGTGCGGAAGTTTGTAAAGATTAATAAATAGATATTTATTACTCTTTTACCCCAAAATTATTGAACAGATTTGAATGAAATGTGTTACACGGGTAGGTTACATCCTAACTTAATACACAGGATATTTATATATTAACTTTTACTCGCGACTTCAACCACGTGATCGGGTATGTTTACTGACCGGGATAAAAATCAACTGTTTATTCCAGTTCGGTAAAATCTGTTACCTTTGTTACCATTCATGTTTCTACCGTGAAGCAGTTGTGTTTGCATGTCTGTGTTTCGGTTTAAAGGGTGGGATATGGCAGTGAATGTACAGGGTACAGAGAAATAACACCTGAGTCCTCAGGAATGGTAACGCATGAGGGGTATCATGGGCGAAACAGTACACTCTGTTATGTCCATGGTACTGCTCATGTCTATAAGCGACTATTACCGCTTTCCATCAGGTGGGTCGTCTGCTTGTTTGCCATTCTAAATTGCGTAAAAAAAAAATTTTTGTCCCTATACCTTTCTCAATTCTCTATAGTACATGTACAGCAAATTTTATAATGATCAGCTAAGCCTTTAAGCCGCTATAAGGTAAAGAATAAACTGACTTTCACATTCATAATATTAGCAAGAATGTGATATTAGTAGTGTTGTATTTGCATGTGTTGAACATATATTAATACATAACTGAAATATTACAAAATGCAACGGGCATAGTGTGTGTAACAGTAAACAATATACCGCAGTGCAGTATGAGTTTCATCTTATTCAATGGACAATTAGTACGATGCATGTGCAGAATGCATCTATTGTTTCATATGAAAAACGATGTTATTTATATTGCATTTTATGTATACGATATAAATAAATAAATAAATCAATATACCTAAGTTTTGGAATTCTAATATCTCTACACAGTATAAAACAAAGTAGCTTCACGCCGTCTGTGCGCTTAGATCTTTTAAAATACTAACAATCTTTTAATGCGGTTCTCATTAATAGATAGATTCAAAAAGAAGGTTTCAAGAAAAGAGCATATTCCCTTTTATAAGGCTGGCAGCACACCTGCAATGCCGTTGGTGTTGTGGGTGACCATGGGCGGCGGTAGTCACTTACCATCAGGTGAGCCGCATGCTCGTTTGGCCCCTGTGTTGTAAAAAAAAATATGCACGTGAATATTTTAATATTTATTGTCATCATCATTATATAAACTGGTTATTGTCCACTGCTGAACATAAGGTTTTTTTCAGTACCACGCTCAGTGGGTGGATTAGCTAAGGACGTTGCTGCCCATCTCTCGCCTTCCCTAAGTCGCCTCTTACGACTCTCACGGAAAAGAATGGGGTGGCATATTTTATGCCGGGATCACACGGCCAGTTTAGTATTGTTGAGTGTTAATTTAATGAAATATGTCGACAATTGTTCAATTAAAAACATGCTTAAGTACATAAAATTATTTAACTATATATTTGTTCATGTATTAATAGTTGTAGCACTTCAGCTGCCAGCTAACGCAATGCTTTCTCACTGTATTGGGTTGACTGGAAAAGATCTCTATTAGAGATAAGTCCACCCTTGCTCACAACATTTATAAATACATTATGTAATTTACAAGTGCAATAAAGCATATATATATAAAATACGGGCTGATCTCCGGTCAAATAAGACATGCCGGGTAAAATTCTACAAATAATTAATAATTTATAATTCATACGCTACAACCGGATTTTCCCGCCTTACGAGTACATACGTTTTGTTCCTTCACCATTTTAAAATAGTTTTGAGACATCCAGTACATACGTCAGTAATTCGATCAGAGACAATAGTAAGTAAATATTAATAAATTGTTATAATACTGAATAATCTGTCTATAGTGGAAAATATTTATACAATATACCTTGCAGAGTGGACAGAGAACACTAAGGATCTACTACATGAAGCAGACTACCGTACAACGGATTTAAATAATAATGAAGCGAAAGCAAACAACAGTACGAATGAAATTTTCAACGTTTAATCACTGCATACGATTCAAAGGCCGAAACTGAACGTTGGTTTTTTTATTTGTTTCTACAGTATTTATATTTGTTTACTCTAGTATTCTATAACGACCACAAGAATGAAGTTTAAAAACAATTTTTAATTAACTTCAATAATTAAGTAGATTAGGTTAATCGAAAATTAATAACAACTTATACCTATAGTGCCTTAGTAATCTTTTTTTTTTATACAACTTAGAATGGCAATCAAGCTGATGACCCACCTGATGGAAAGTGGTGATCGTCGCCTATAGACATGAGCAGTACCATGGACGTAACAGAGTATACTGTTTCGCCCATGATACCCCCCCTCCCCCATGCGTTGCCATTCCTGAGGTCTCAAGTGTTATTTCTCTGTAACCTGCAAATTCACTGCTATGTCCCACCATTCAAACCGAAACACAGCCATGCAAACATAACTGCTTCACAGTAGAAACACGAATGGGACAGAAGTGCCCATGCAAACGACTTTTGTACAAAGTCTCGCTCTGGTAAATCTTTTTAGATACTTAAAAATTAGTCAGTATTTTGCAATTTATTTATGAAGCAAACAGTAATATTTATATTATAGGTCGGTTTAATGAAATAATATTTTTATCACCGGATTTCAGTAGCTTTTTAGCATGATTAAAAGAGTATATGAAATAAATTATAATGTAATACTGCTATTCATAAATTATTTGCATTATCTGCGCGTAAAAAATTGTGGATAATTTTCAATCATTCCTGAAAGTAGGTAAATAGACAATAGGTTCCAATAATATACTGTGCCGACCCCAATTAAAGGGGATAAAAGCAAGTCTATAGAATTATGATAAAGTATAACGACTTACAGGAGTTTATGTCGAAATAAAGCTTCTTTAAATAAAGAATATTTTGCATTACATTGCAACAAAATGTCTTTTGCTTTTATCTTATATTTTATCCAAAGAACATTTTTAGAAGATTACATCTTACAAAAAAAAAAATCATTAAATTATTACTCTTAATTATTAAAATAAATAGGTATTTAGTAAATTTATTTAAAGCACAAAGAAAGTGAAATGAATTAAGTACTTTTAACTGTTGTTATGCACTTTAGGATTAAGTAATGAAGTAACGATAAATAATCAAAAACAAAACCGTTTCGAGCAAAGTTATTTATATGGTTTAGATGAAAATTTTATTTATGGGACCGGAACTTGTAATATCCGGTTTTGGAAAGTTTAAATTTATGGCACCCGAATGATATTTTATGCAGCAACAACGACAAACTCAAATAATTTAAAACGGTATCTATTTCTTTTAGGCTATTTCACAATGTAGAATTTTCCAGAAGACCATAAAATTATGATTAATAATTTACAAGAAAATTTCTTGTTTTAACTGAATACAAAAAGGTCAAATAGGTTCTCAATCGGTTGTATTATTGTTATTTTTGTTACCTAATAACTACATCAGTTATAAACCGATTTGGAAAATTCTTTTTTTTATCTGAAAGGATATACTTACACATTGATCCCATAGAAATTTTATCAAAATCGGTTTAGTAGTTTAGTTTTAAATCAGAATAACTGTTTTTGCAGTTGGTTGAATTGAAGCCGATTTTTTTTTGTGGCATGCTATTTTATATTATTAATAATATATTAGCACTATGATAGCAATGCATTCTCATTTCTAAAAATTAAAACGTTATGTTTCTTTATGGCGACATTACAATAAAAAAAAAAAAAAAACACTTTGATATTTCTGTGAAATTCTAATTCCGAAGGACATACGAGTACGAAATAAGAACTTTTATAATAGAAGTTCCACACCTTACGTACTCAAATTTAATGATATGAAATCATTTAATATTCAAAATCATATAAGAAGAAGAAGAAGAATAGAAGATAGTTAGAGGTACTTCAAATTGGTCACTGGTGATCTGAAACATAATACTTCCGCTCAATTATCAAAACAGTTTATCCAGTTTAATAATTTTATTTTAATTCTATAAATTTCATAAAAATGTAAATAAGAAATATGCTCATCACTATAATCTCCAATAAACTAATCAGAGGCATTTATCGACTGTTGCTCTTATGGTAAACTTAATACGCGATATGCTCACGTTTCGCCGAACTAAAATTAATTTGTTTCATCGGTATTTTCCATTACCGCAGAATTAATTTAAAGTGACACAAAGTTTTCGGTGTTGGGTAGATTGGTCCTTTAATTGGTAGTATTATAGACACAACTCCGATATTGGATTCCTCCAGATATTAAAGGCGAAAATTTTTCTGATGGGTCTTTTTTTTGATGGGTGAAAATGGTATGGTAACCCCCCCTGCGCTAACGGGATACACTGGCGGAGCACCAGTAAAGGGTGATAGATGAGAATGAAAACAGGCCAGTTAGCCCATTATGATGAATTCATCAGAAATTAACCATGATAGTTTCCAGGGAGAACCGCGAGGAGGTGACCTGGTTGGGTATATTGCTAGCAATGGGATTCTAAGCCTCCATTACAAACAATCCCTTTCCAGTAGTTACCTACTGGCAAAACATTCCTTTATAGGAAAGGACCATGTTCAGCAGCTAATATGGTGAAAATTTTATACAATATTGCACTTATGTACAGACACAAATGCGGAGTTAAATTAAAAATGTACAAGTTAATAAGCGGTTCGCATGCGTGCATCGAGCCGTGAAGTCGACCCTGTTACCCATCAGTTGAGGTACCGTCGTAACGGAGCGCTCCACTGCTCCACACCTCACCTCACGTACTTAATGGTACAAAATCATTTCAGATTCATTTCCTTAGAAAATATCAATTATAGTCATGACAACATTAGTATGGGATCGTACAATAAATGAAAATCAATGCAGAGTTTCCAAATTTATAGCGTACAATACACAAATAAATACGTCTAATTGAAAGTATTTTTGAAGTCGCTTGAAATAAAAAAAAATACGTAATATCGGTTTACAACAGCAAAAAATTCTTTTTTGGTCTTGGTTAAAATATTACTATTGAATTAATTTTTGGTATTTACATTATTTGTTGCATATGTTTCAACGTAATTGAGTAACGAACATACAAATATGTTTGTATTACTTAAAAACGGTCGAATAATATTGAATTAAGTTTACAATATACTAAAATTATAAACTAAAATTTCATCCTAACCATCTGGACGAATGGCGGTCCTCCACCGTGAGTTTTTCAAGGCACTTTCTCCCACGCACAATCACTCTTTGGAATCAACTTCCAGCAGCAGTATTTCCGAACCGATACGACAACATAACCTTCAAGAAAAGAGTATATTCCTTTTTAAAAGGCCGGCAGTACACCTGCAATGCCGTAGGATTTGTGGGTGACCATGGGCGGCGGTAGTCACTTACCATCAGGTGAGCCGCATGATCGTTTGCCCGCTGTGTTGTAAAAAAAAAAAACTAAGGGAACTTAATGATTTGTTGATGGGCAACAGCGTTCCTTTTAAAACACCAGCACAATCTAACTGCGGTTGTCAACCTGTTTGCCAAGCATGGCAATTACTAAACCATCCAATAAGAGAAGGCCTATATTATCAATAAACAGTTAACGGCTGATATGGTAAGAAACCATGTTCATACGAGCTCGCCTATATTTCGACCCTATTTAAGAGTTATGGCCACGACATAGCTAAAAATACAAATGAATAGAAACAATGAAAACAATCGTGAAAATCTAAAAATCTAAACATTTATATCTATTTTTTAACGCTTAACGGTTAACACTTACTCCATCCACTAACGGGATGTCTGGTGCAGTTTGCAATAACCACGCAAAATCATACTAACTGCGGTATGCCATGCAGCTGAATTGCGGATTCGAAACATTCATACATCAATATTGTAATAAGTTCGTATTAGTACTATATTATATATGCTTAGTGTCTTATAGGGGATTTTGTAGTGAGGATTTTTTTTACTAAGGTCTTCGCGAGATCGACTTAATAGTGTAAATACCCCATTGTTATCAATATATCTTATCAGATCGACCTCCACACGATTCCTCCTGGAAACCATCGTGACTAATATATCGTTGAATTCGTCACTACGAGCTAACTGACCTGCCTTTTCACTTTCACCAATCATCCCTCGCTGGTGCCCCGTCAGTGTATACCGATAGCGCAGATGGGGTTACCATTCCATTAGTATGCATAAAAAATAGAGTATATAAATAGTAATGGAGCAGCTACTCCTCGTTACTCGCTCTTACCTCAGTCTCTTATTGCCTAGATACAAAGACTGAGTTCCAAAAGAGAGACTGGTTTCTCCTAATAAAGGGAGACGCTGGCCAGACACTATAATACACTACACCCAGAGACGGACTGGTCAAACAGGAAAACTGTCATATTTGTTATTGGTTTTATTTCGGTATTTGCTTATCTTGCACCAAAGTATTTTGTTAGTCAAGATTCAAGATTTATTTATTTATAAAACATGCGTATAAATACATGCAGATGTTGACAATATAATATCGTTCGACATGTTTATCCTGTACGGCATACAATAATATGTAGTTACAACAGGTAGTTTACATTATACATCATGTCCATAGTCGTCTTACAATTTAGGTTTGCAAAAGTGTAGTAACAAACTATATTCTTCTTTCGTCATCACACATATCCTCCTCTTACAGGCAGAGACTTGCCCAGCAATGAGATTTTAAAGTATGGTTGTGGTCGACCTCCGCGCGGTTCCCCTTGAAAAATATCGTCGTTAATTCTAGTAAAAAATTATCACAATGGGCTAACAGACCTGCAGTCATCGTCACCTGTCATCCCTCATTGGTGTCCCACCAACGTATATCGATAGCGCAGACGGCGTTACCATTTCATTAACAACTTTTAAAAAAAAATTATTATTGTGTTACGATAACAATGTATTTAGATTTAATCAATTTGTTGTTACAAAATAGCTTAGCTAGTTTAGCTATATAGCTAATTATTTAAATTCTTCTGTTACCAATAGAAACCACACAATCGACGTAACTTTGAATAATTCCGCATATATTTTGTATCGTATTCACTGTAATAAGCTGCTTCCTAATAACGTAAGAATAATGCTTATAAATTATAATAATTTTATAAAAATTGCACACAGTGAAGTGTACAAATATAATTAACATGAAATAAACGAAAAGTATCAAACTTGTAGTTAAAGTCTATGCTTGTGTGATTTTTACACGTATTCGCTTGATAATTTACAAAAACTTACTCTCTACTAAGGATACATTTATATATATAATTGTGTAAAATATCATAATGTTATAAATCTGTCATAATGTTATAATTATTTTAACGAATAAATAAATAAAAAAATGTATATTAAACTATTTGACACATTGTTCAATTTGGCGCTAATTTTACGTCAGTTAAATAATCAGTTACTTCACATTCTTATAATGCAAATTGATTGTAAATAATGTTATATTATTATATACTTACTTACTACATATTATATGTACTTACTGTGAAAATATATCTAAACTTATTTATAATATTAGTTTAGAGGAAGGATTAGATTTTTTGTCTGTAATGGATAAACTCAAAAAATTGTTAATTTGAAAAAAAATCTAAATAATAATATAAAGCGGGTCGCTAGTTAAATATAGATTCAAAACACAATTCATCAAATATACAGATATAAAAAATATATAATAAAAAAAACAACAAACATACAAACATAAAAAATACAGTTTTATGATTAAAATTCATGCCAGACGAACAATAGCGCGCAAAACAACAAAATCCTAAACAATAATTGCAAAAGTAGGTTGCTAATTCCGCTATAAAGAATCGGCGAAATATTCTTAGTAATATATTTACAAGTATTTATTGTTTCCTTGTGGAGAATGAACTATACTTTTCATCTGTCTCATATTTTCTTTTAAGGCGGACATACTCGTAATATATTGGCATTTTGTCGAATCTTCCACTTACATAGACTTATTTGGATTTCGAATCAAAATTGCATTGTTCAATTTAACATTTTCAAGTTTCAATTGCTTCTTGACGAGGGTCATATTTTAATGGGCGTTGATTTCGAATCAAAGATCATATTATTATAATATATGTTTAATTTATTACGATATAACAATTCAGGTCTTAATTGTAATGCAAATGGGATTTTCGTGTTGTAAAATATGCGTGTAATTGTATAATTAATTAGGTATCATGAAAAAATATTGAATTAATTTAAGACATATATGAGTTTAAAAAAATATTTATATGAGGATTAAATATTTACCATTAATCCTAAGTGAACTAGTTAGGAATAATTTTACGCTTATGGTATCTTAAATTGTCATACTGAAAACAATGGTATTATGCACCCCTTATTTTTCCGTGGATGTCTTAAGAGGCGACTAAGGGAACTTTTTTTATACAACTTAGAATGGCAAACAAGCTGACGGCCCTCCTGATGGAAAGTGGTAACCGTCGCCTATAGACATGAGCAGTACCATGGACATAACAGAGTATACTGTTTCGCCCATGATACCCCCATGCGTTGCCATTCCTGAGGACTCAGGTGTTATTCCTCCATACCCAGTAAATTCACGCCATAGCCCACCCTTCAAACCGAAACACAGCCATGCAAACACAACTGCTTTACGGTTGAAACACGTATGGGACAGAGGTACCCAAGCAATCGACTTTTGTACAATGTTTAATGGTCGAGACGTAAGCAGCAACGTCTCTTAAAATACCACTAAAACCTAACTCCGGTCGACAACCTGCCTGATAAACGTGGTAGTAGTAGCCACGTTTGTCAGGCAGGTTGTCGACAGGTTGTTGCTCATGTACTGCACTAAGTTCAGCAGTGGGCAGTTAACGACTGATGTGATGATGATGATGACGATGATGATGATGATAATGGTGGATGATGGACACGATGGACCAATTGATCTGCCTTCCTATATACTCGTATTCATTCTCCCTTACTTGAAACCCGCCAACGTATATCAATAGCATGTCGGGACGGGTTTATCATTCCATTTTCATCTATTATCTATATTTAATCTGTATTGTGATTTACTCATCACTCTTTTGTTTATTTTAACGCGTTTTAATTGCACATAAAAGTTGGAATTTTATTAAAACTGATAGCTATCAAAGGTGTGTCATCTATTCCGAAATAACTGTTCAACTTCCGCAAAGACGGAACAATAAACTGCGACACTAAATTCCCCGACAGAAATCAGGAAACCGGTTTGTGTAGAGAAACAATGATGAAGGCGGAATGTGAATGAAATTCCGTAACCATAAATTACAGTAACATTTGCGGAATGTATATAAAATAGCTGTAATCTAACAAATGTACAAAAGTCGATTGCATGGGTACCTCTGTCCCATTCGTGTTTCAACCGTGAAACAGTTGTGTTTGCATAGCTGTGTTTCGGTTTGAAGGGTGGGATATGGCGTGAATTTACAGGGTACAGAGGAATAACATCTGAGTCCTCAGGAATGGCAACGCAGGGGGGGTATCATGAGCGAAACGGTGTGCTCTGTTATGTTCATGGTGCTGCTCATGTCTATAGGCGACGGTTACCACTTTCCATCAGGTGCGCCGTCAGCTTGTTTGCCATTCGAAGTTGTATAAAAAAAAAAAAAAAAAAACAAAACAACATATATATCGTTTATCCATCTTTTGTTCTATATATCTTTGTAAAATGGAAATAATAAAGAAATTTTTAAAAAATTAATAAAAAAGAAAATGAGTTTATTGGTTTTTTACCTCCTTACGTCTTTACCACTTGACGAATCATTATGATTGTAGTATGCGTGTAGTGTAGGATGGAGAAGAACATAGGCTTCTTTTATTCTGATCACAAGCACACGGGCGAAGTTACTGTTTGAACAACCTGTAAATATTGAAATAAATACATTTCACAATTTTCATGGCTATAACTGACGGTTACTGCTTTCTATCAAGTAGGCCGTCAAATTGTTAACCACTTTATATTATTAAAAAAAAAGTAAAACGTATCGTTTAAAATTCTGCATATGAAAATTATATAAGAATTGTATGTGCGGGGAACTAAATATATGTAATATATTAAAAAAAAAATAGAAAACCCCTAAAATTCTAGAAATATATATTTAGATTATTATCCAAATATTTAACAAAAAAAAACCACTAATGGAATTCGATATTTCAAGTTAGAATTGAAATAATTAAATTCGTGATATATTTATGAATACTTACTCACTACTTATTTACTTTAGCTCTCTAAATAGATAGTCTAGAAAAATATTTTATGTGTGGAATAATTAAAGATTTTTTTTTAATTAATTATTGCAATGGTCAGTACAGACAGAAATATTATTCTGTTACTATTAGATATATATTTGATATAATTTTGTTTTTGACTGATAGATACAACAATAGACGTTCGACTGACAAGCAATTATTCACTTAAAATATCTGTAACGTATGTAAAGTTTCTAAACTGTTTTTTCCAATGATTTCACGAACAATTTTCCCAGCAAGCGGATCTGTGTGTAGGTCAGTGAACGCATCACGGCCTGTAACGGCTTCGCGGTAACTAATGCAATCGCTCGCTGCCTGCTGACTAAGTAAGGGCATATAATGTGCAACAGGCTTGCTGGGTTACAATTTTGAAGTAGAACCTTTTTAAAAGAATATCAAAAGGAAAGTTTCAGTACAATTTTTTTTTTTGAACCTATGACGATTTTGACGATTGAATTGATTTTCAAATTATTTTTACGATCGATTTACTTCCGTGTCGGTCTCATATTAACTTAAGATTGAATGTGCTATTCTTCTTTGCAAACCAATGAACTTTTGCGAATCGAAATCTCCTTGGAAACACATGTTTTCACATTCTAAATTTGAATATTTAAATCTTGCTTTTACAAAACAACATCCTCGTACATCGGTATTATATTGACATTTTATTTGATTTGAAATAAGAAATATTTGCATTTGGTACGAATAAAGTCGCCATATTTTTGCAGAGTTATAACTACTTTTGAACATATTACATTGTTGGCTTTTTGAATTGTAACTTAAAATACTTATATCTATTACAGTCTATTGCGTTTCGCTTTTCCGGTATACGGTTTTCAATAGCTTCGCATCCTTTCCTTTAAGACTCTCGTTTATTCAGGATATAATTACCGGGAACTCTTAAAGTAGATTCAGTTAATTACGTCGATGTTGGATCTACTTTCATAGAGAATTCCTTCGTCCAGCAAATGAAAAGAATAAATTAGGTACCTATATTTTATTTGGCTGACGAATGGGTTTTGTATATGGGTGTTTTATTTATTGAATATATTTTTAAAGGTTTATAATTGCTTTAAACTTTAAAATTTATGCTAAATGCTTTCGCACTAAAGCATGACCTTAATTTGAGAATTATAAATTATTAATAGGCCGAAAAAATATCTATCGACGACTTGATCCAATGGAATTCGAATCCACATCTCGTTACCATCCGGGCTGAGTGTGTTCCTAGTTACAGCGAGGAAGGAATACTGTCAATAGGTAAAACAACCACTATTTTCAAACGTCATTACGTCCGTAACGAGGAACTTGTTCAACCCGGATAGCAGAGACAGAGAGATGTGGATTCGAATCCCACTGATGCAAGACGTTAGATGGTATTTTTCAATATACTAATAATTTAATGGCATTAGGTTTTTTAATATAAATAGACAAATAATTTTGTACAAATTCGTTACAGCGAAATCGTGGGAATTTTACAATTCTTATTAATCTTATATTATATAGACAGAGTGTCTCCATACAAATGCTTCGAGGAAAGCGGGTCAACTTTTCCATACAATGTTACATGATATATATGAGTGATTCCTTTATAACTTATATATTAATTTGTCTTATAAATTCTGCATCTTTTTAATACTCAAAGACTCATTTTATTTATGAAATAATTAAATATAGATATGTCAAGATACATTGTGTGTGTAAGTATATAGAACACTGAGAAAAAAACGACTAATTTGAGAATTAAGTGACAAAAAGTTGACCCGTTTTTTAAGCTCGATGCTCCATTTATATAATCTAAGTTACTTATATGATAAATGTGAAATGAAATTGTTAATTTTCGCCTTAACCATTACATAATTTGGTATATATGTCCTTATATGGGATAGAGAAGGATATATGTAGGTTAGTTTTGTACCCATCAGTGAATATGTCCCGGCCGTGCAAACGAAGTCATCAGTAATAGCTAGTATAGTATAAAGCAAATGATAACAAATCACACAAAATTTACTATTCATAAAGTTACACATAATTTCAAGACGATATACCTATACCACAGATAATATAATACTATACTGCCTCTACAGTAGGTAACCAAGTAAGTTACGTACGCTTATCCCCCGGGCACTAACCGCTAAGAAGGCAAGTGACTTTTGTATACGACGCTATGGAAACCAAGTCACGTTTTCCGATACACAGTTATGATGCTACAGATATTGTGTTCCTGAACATGATAGTCGATGTTTGAAAACAAGACTGTTTATATTTCTCAGAACAGAGAATATTAATACACCTTGGAAAAATTTATCGTCTATACTAAAAAGAGGTAATATATATATATATATATATATATATATATATATATATATATATATATATATATATATATATATATATATATATATATATATATATATATATATGGTATATATAAAAAATTCCTTTACCTATGGAAAGTTACATTATCAACGAGTTAGAGAGTATCTATGTACATATTACAGAATTTCTACAAAAATAACAATAATGTATTTCTTTGTATCAAAAATTTGCCTGTTTTTATAAATGATAATGGTATAGTAACTGCGCTACGATATGTCGATACGACATTGACGGGGCACCAGTGAGAGATGATAGGTGAAAATGAAAGCAGGTCAGTTAGCCCATCGTGACGAATTCTACAAGAATTAACCAAGATGGTTTCCAGGGGAATCACGTGGAACTCTACCTGATAGGGTATATAGTTAGCAATAGGACTATTAGATCCCCTTACATTATAAAATACTAATTTCTCTTTCTATCTATCCAGCCGTGCGAAGTCGGGGCGGATCATTAGTATTTCTTAACGATAACGTTTTTCGTCGTTAGTCAATTATAACTCACGTGTCATAAAATTAAATATAATATAAACTCATAACGGATTATGTCCATAACTACAAAGGTGTCAGATGCTTTGTCGAAGTTGGAAAAACCTGTTCGTACCTTGAGGATCCCAAGACAGTGCCTAGGGAAATCTACACCGGAGTACATTTCTCATTTTGAGCGATCACGATTGGAAACTGTTCTGAAACTAGACTGTTCACAATCGTTTAATTTGTGAAAATGAACTCCCAGATGACGGTGGATGATGCGAGCAAACAATTCATATTATAGTACCTAAGTAATTTGTAATTCCATAAAATATATGATAGTATCTACCTAATATATTATTTTCATATGAACATGTCATAATATGAATATTCCTTACATCAGATTGTGTTCCACAAAAAAAAAATTACTTCAATTCTGATAAAAGTATAAAATTTTGGTATAAATACTAAGCCACTGAACTGATTTTGATAAAATTTCTGAGAATAATTTGAAAATATATCTTTTCAAATAAAAAAGGAATTTTATAAAACGGTTTATAACTGGCCGAGTTTTAAATCTAAATTTAAGTTCTCAATAAGTTATTCAACTTTCATTCATTGGATTTCATTCTTTTTAAAGTTAGTTGATGACAAATAATATGTTTTTTTATGCGTCCTTCGATTCGATTTTTTAAATCGTTTGATGATAAAGTACCTGTAGTGTTGTTTTCATTGTCCCAAATTTCATTTTTACTCTTTTAACCGTTGAATAATAATGAAACAACAAATGTTTATTTTTTATTTTTTAATGATCACATCTACAAAAATTTATGGTAGAAATGGCCTCCGACATAGATGTCTTTTTCTTTCACATTTATAATGTTACTCGTAGTAGAGTAATAAAATATGCATATTCTTAAAACTGTCAAAGTTAACTGTTTTCATACAACTCATACATAATAATATTTCGAGTATATGCTACCTCAGTTTCTTCACCTCGATGACATCAGTGGGTACAGCCACAGTGCCGTCATAGTTAAGCTTTAATAAAGACTCATTTGTTTACAAAACTTTATTAACGTTTGCTTATCGTAATAAAAATAATATGTAAACAGTCTGAGAACCATTTATTCAGGCAATAAAAAATTCACTTAGAATTTAGATAGTAGACGTCAGCTAAGTTTATAATAAAAAAGGTATCCTGTTTAATGATTAGGCAAATGGTGTTAATATTTTTTTTATGCTAGCAATATACCTAATCAGGTCGACCTCCTCGCGGTTCTCCCTGAAAACTATCATGGTTCATTCCTTGTGAATTCGTCATGATGGGCCAACTAACCTGCATTCATTCTCACCTATCATCTTCCACTGGTGCCTCGTCGGTGTATACCAATAGCGCGGGCGGGGTTACCAATCCATTTTCATCCATTAAAAAAAACAATGATTATTTTGGTTAAACTATCTAAACCTTACGATAAATTTGAAATAATCTATGATATTTTAAAATAATCGCAATAAGATCGCAATAAAAGTTTAACCGCCCCCTAGCGTGAAGACGTCAATAATTGCGACTCTCTCTGGTGCAGTTTCACTCGGGCGGTATGTGTCGCATGAATCAACTGGTGAAAGTGCTCGCTCGGACAGAAGCGGAATGATTACTGGCGATTATTGTACTCATCAAAGCCATGGTGTTTAGCGTTACGGCTAATTGTTACGATAACATAACTGACGATGACACCGTGGATGACGTGGGTCACGATAAAATAAATGTTACGTAACACACTAGAATTTTTGTTTACAATTACGGTTAAAACTTTATGTATTTTTGCTTGCTTATTAATCGACTTAATAAACGATAATGATATTTTTTATGCAACTTAGAATAGCAAACAAGCTGACGGCTCATCTGTTGGAAAGTAGTAACTGTCGCCTATAAACATGAACAGTACCATGGATATAACAGAGTATACCGTTTCGCCCATGATACCCCCATATGTTGCCATTCCTGAGGACTAAGGTGTAAAGTCTTTGTATCCTGTAAATTTACTGCCATATCCCACCCTTCAAAGCGAAAGGCGGCCATGTAAACACAACTGTTTCATGGTAGAAACACGAATGTTTATATTTATGGTCTTATTACAATAATACTAATTGTGCCCACGACTTCCTCCGTGTAAACGGGGTATATTGACTAACTGGCGTAAATAGGGAGGAAAGGGATTGTTAGTCATGGAGTCTAACTGACCCATTACTGGCAATACACCTTATCAGGTTGACCTCCACGTGGTTCTCCCTGGAAACCATCGTGGTTAATTCTAGTGAAATCCGTCACGATGGGCTAACTGACCTGCCTTTCCATTCCATTATCACCCACTAAAAAAATCCTTTAAGGCCTTAGGGTAATAAGCAAATAAAAATTAAAACTCAATTTCACATTTATATCTCGCTGTACCGCCACTTCATTTGCGTGACTGCTGTGAAAATTAGTTTATATCCTTGGTGATGCCAAATATTGTAACCCCAATATTATGATTGGATGAGACGTCAAGGGAGCAATAGGTAACAAACTCACTTGCATATTAAATGCAACTACAAGTTGTCACTATTAATTATTATAACTTAATTTTAAGTATCTAAAATATATTTGTATATTCATCGAAACAATTTAGGTTTACGTATAAGTAAATACAATTAATATCATCATCATCTCAGCCATTATCCGTCCACTGCTGAACATAGGCCATAGATTGCCCTAGAAACTGTCCTTTTTTTTAACATCTGGAAAATACTTTATGCAGACCCGTACACCTTGTGGGAGGGGAATGGGTACTGTGGGAATCCCCCCGTAAGGGGTAGGTGTACTCACCAAAAACTAGACGATATACCCTCGAGGTGCCATATGTAGGAGACATGGGTTTGCTTTCGCACTCACCACATCTCCGACGGCGACCATAAAAACTGTCCTGAACCACTTGCATCCACTGATTTTCTACAATGCATTTGAGGTTATCACTCTATCTAATGAGAGATCGTACACTGCGTATGCCCAATTGGGATCGCCACACAAGAACCTTACTTCCCCATCGGTTCTTTGAGCTATGTGACCAGCCCATTGCCACTTCAGCTTACTTATACTTAAATTAATATGGAAACCAGAAATTAACAGTAAAATTAATAAAGCTAAAAGGAAGTTTCAAAATTCTTCACTTGTAAAATTGTGGGATTTTTTTATATTCATGATTATTTATTTATTTATTTAACACTTTATTGCACCAACATAACATGATTAATGGAATTGTAACCCCGCCTGCGCTAACGGTATACGCTGGCGGAGCTCCAGTGAGGGATGATAGGTGAATAATGAAAAAAGGCAGGTAAGTCAGCCCATCATGATGAATACACCTGGAACTCAGCACGATGGTTTCCAGGGGGAAGCGCGTGGAGTTCGACCTGACAGGGTATATTGCTAGCAATGGGACTGGTAGCCCGCATTACTAACGATCCTCTCCCCCCAAATTGTGGGATTAGGTAACTAAATTTTGTATGATCGTTTGGTAAGTATTTCATTAATGTTAAAAAAAATATATAAAATACTGTTTCACACGCCAGGGTAACTGTATTTCTGACACATATGAATAGAATTATCATTTAATCCTTAGAAAAAGTATACTATGAAGAATATCTTGGGATTGATTCTGTATAAAAGACTCGATTTAGAAGATAGGGCAGGTGCTCTGAGCATCAAATATGAGTGAAATTGAATGTGACTAATAAAAAAGGGCGGTAAAAAATATTTTTTTCTAGACCGGCAAAATTTCTACTTCAGGTTCTGCCTTTTTAGTTGACTGTTGCCACAGTATCACTTTCTATTAGAAGGGCTGTGTTTGCTATTTATAATACCTACTTGTATTATAAAAAAAGTTGCCTTTTACGCACCCTGTAACCGGTTAAATATAGGAAATGTGTAATACAAGCTTGTCAGAAGCAGTCTGTAGACGTAATACGACGTATTATGAACGAGCTGTGTCGCACTACACGTGGCAATTTCCTGACGCACCGCTTCCTGCCGCGAGCAAAACGGAGGGCTTTGGTTTCACTTCCTTCTTTTGCGTAACCAGATTTTTCTTTTCGTTATTATGTATGGTATTAAAAAACAGAGTTTCTTCTTCAAGATTTTCATATGTAATAAATAGAAAGTTAAAAAGCTTTCAACAAGCTTTCAAACAGTTCCTTGAATAACGTAAAAAGGTAAATTATCATCATATGAGCCCTTAATTGTCCACTGCTGAACATAGGTCTCCCCTTGGGAGGAGAGTTCCCAGTAGTTGCCATGCTTGGCAAGTGGGTTGGCAACCGCAGTTAGGATTAAGAGACACGCTGCTGCCCATCACTCGCCCTCTCTTAGTCGCCTCAAACGACACCCGCGGGAAAGGAAGGGGTGGCCTATTCTGTGCTGGGACCACACGGCAAAAAAAAAATACTAAAAAGGAATTTTATATATTCATAGAATATTAATTATCTACCTAATAAAAAATTTGCGCGGACGAAACAAAAAGCAATGTCTACTTGTTATTAATATAATATTATAAATGTGAAAGTGAGTTTGTTTGTTACTTCTTAGCATTATAATGACTCAATCATTATAAAATTTAATATACACGTACTGTATGGGATGGAGAAGGACTATCAGCTAGTATTCGAGGGTTTTCCAAGAGACTACGTGTATGGGGTTCTTCAAAAAAGTGTAAACAGGTTTCTTCAGGGTCGGCAATGCGCGCGTAATACTCCTTGTATTGCAGGCGTTAATAGACTACGGTAAATGCTTATCATCAGGTTGGCCGTATATTTGTTTGTCACTTCAGTGATATAAAAAAAAATCCGGTCACGTGAACAAAGTTGTAAGTAAAAGCCAGCAAGGAGATAAAATGAAAACGTATCACTGTCACGGAAATGGATATGTTTATTGACGAGTATTCTCAGAAATCTCGAATGTGAAATCTATTGACTTCAAAACTATGTTTAGTCTTTTTTGTTCCATGTTTAGTTACTGTAATGCGATCCACGTATTTTTCGTGTTCAGCGCGGCGCCGCGGTTTGCGGGCAACCGGCGAAATCGTGAAAGCGCGTTGACACCGCTGACCTCAACTGTCGATTGTTGACGTACTGCTTTCTTGATAGTTTTCGATTACACTGTGAACATATCATTTTTATGCTGTGATTATTTCTATACTTCATTTATTTTTGTCTTTCTCATACACATTGTTTTTTTTGTTTGTATTTCAGACTCATCCCTACCGTCGTAGTTGAAAATTAATGTCTTGTTCCTTGAATAATATTTCATACTGAAACTTGAATTTTATTGCATTGCTGAGACACACACGAAAGTTATATTTATAAGTTATATTCTATGTTCCATAATTATTTGTACTGTTTATTGTTGACTGTGTTTAAACTGCAACTTGATGTGTGTGCAATTTTTTTTTTTTATCTTTATAATATCTTTACTTACATTTTTTTCTACAAACGAGGAAGACAGTTACGATCTATATCTACCTCATAGCAAGTGGGTACGAGTCAATAAAGTCTTGTGATATTTTTTTTTATTGAATGAAAATGGAATGGTAACCCCGCCTGCGCTAAAGGGATACGCTGGCGGGGCACCAGTGAATGGTGATCGATGAGGATGAAAACAGGCCAGTTAGCCCGTCATGATGAATTCATTTGGAATTAATCATGATAGTTTCCAGGGGGAACCGCGTGGAGGTCGACCTGGTTGGGTATATTGCTAGCAATGGGATTCTCAGTCTCCATTATTAACAATCCCTTTCCCCCCACTCTTGTGATATTAGAGATATCACTCGTACTTGTCACTACCATCATCCCACTACATTTTGGTCTCTTTCCATAAGAAGCGAAGATTAGCTTATACTAGACAGGTGGCTTCGTTAGTTTTTTTTTTGAGTATTTATTCTCATGCTCTAGTGTCTCTTCCTATTGTATAAACTTTCCATTATTCCAAATCCTTATTATTATTTAGAAAATATACTAACTTACTGTGTGCCACGCCATAGATTGGACCACCCCTTCAGCAGCAGCAGTGGACAAGTAACGGCTGAAATAATAATAAATTAATACCAATTTATTGCCGTGTAGTCCCAATATAGAATGGGCTACCCCTTCCTTTCTAGTGGGTGTCATAAGTGGCAACTAAGGGAACTTTATAGTCGAGATATGAGCAGATGCGTTTCTCTTAAAACATCACCAAAGTCTAACAACGGTTACTATCCCTACCAATCATGGCAACTACTGACAAAACCCCTCAATAGGAGGCTTATTTTTAGCAGTGGACAATTAACGACTGACGTGACGATGATGATACTAACTTAGGGGGAAAGGGATTGTTAATAATGGGATCCAACTGGGAGCCCCAATGCTAGCAATATACCCTAACAGGTCGACCTCCATGCGGATCCCCCTGGAAACCATCGTGGCTAATTATTGATGAATTCGTCACGATGAATCAACGGATCTGCTTTCATCCTCATCAATCATTTTTCATTGGTGCCCCGCCAGCGTATAGGTACCGATAGCACACGCACCCGCGTTTCATCATTCACCCATTAAAAAAATATATATGTGATAACTATATAGAAACTATTCGGCGTGTCTTCACATACCTGTTACATATACGTAGACGTTATGCAGCCAGCTTCTCTAATTACCGTACTAGTATTTAATTGACGTTATTTATCACATTACGTCAACCTACTAACGGTGAACAAAACAATTTGCACACTGGCTCGCTATTATGTCATTCTATAGATCCATTAGTGAATCGATTAGTACAATTAATCAACAATTTAGGTCTAATACTACATATTACACAGACGCCTTACGATTGAATATAATAATTGTTAACAATCTATTACGTGACTTCACATACATTGTATATATTATAACACCAGCCGGTCCGTAGGCGTTTTTTTTTATGAAGACGCATAATTATACATCGCCTACATATATGTGTAATAATCTTGCATACCCGTAACATACTGTTTATGTTTTGAAGAATCATATACCAGAGGGAGACTTTGTACAAAAGTCGATTGCTTGGGTACCTCTGTTCTATTCGTGTTTCAACTGTGAAGCAGTTGTGTTTGCATGGCTGTGTTTCGGTTTGAAGGGTGGGATATGGCGTGAATTTACTGGGTACAGAGGAATAACACCTGAGTCCTCGGGAATGGTAACGCATGGGTGGTATCATGGACGAAACAGTATACTCTGTTATGTCCATGATACTGCTCATCTCTATAGGCGACGGTTACCACCTTCCATCAGGTGGGCTGTCAGCTTGTTTGGCATTCTAAGTTGTATAAAAAAAAAACATAAAATGTTCTGGTTATAAAAAGTGTTCCTTGCTGATAAAATGTCTACATTGAAAATGTTTGAATTTAGAATGCGGAATTGTGTGGCCGAGTACCTACATATTGCTTCGAAAACAATTAAAATAAGCCTACCCACTACTAATGTGATTAATTCAGCTGCTTTTATTTTAATTATGAGTAATTTAATTTTATAAGAATGATTGTATTAAATTAACACATTTGTTCGGTTTTATTCCTCTAAATAAACACATGTGTTGAGAAATAAATAAAAAAAAGTAATTAAAAAGAGAGCCTCAAAGGGTATAAAATTGAAATTAGATTAACATATGAGTAATCAATGATTGATTGCAAAAAGAATTTGGCAAATTAAATTTATCCAATGTTTTTGTTTTCTCTAAAGGGCGAATGAATTCGAATTGACGATGTTAATGCATAACAAAGCAACAAAAATTCAGATAAATTGTGAATCTCATTCTTCGAAAATCCGATCAGACTATGTAGGTCCACTTTAGATTTAATCTGTAACTTATAACTTTTAGAAGTTAGAAAGTTCGCGAACTGTTGTGAGCGTATAAAATATAGGTAGGTAAATAGATATATATGACATTTAGAATATCAAATATCGAAGTATGTCAGAATATTACCTATGGCATACCCTTTCTACGTATATGGCATTCAAGTTGTTATAATTTGAATGCATATCAATCAATCAACAACGCGTAGGAAGGCGTCGTAAAGATTCAATTTACTGTGACAATGGTTCGTTACATTCAGAATAAGTTGTTACTGTCACGTCACGTTGTCAACATCTAGATAAGCTTTTACTTTCGTTGCAACAAAAATAGGTAATGCGTCGTAGTGAGTCTGTTCCACTTTCGATAAGTAAAGGTCGAGGCTAATTGTTTCTTTTCACTTACCGACAATTTTGAATTTGGAACACCGTGTATGACAAATACATTTAATCCCAGAATATAAAAAAAAAAAAACAATTTTGATTGTGATAAAATACGCCGATGAGAGACGAAATGTTTCAAAGAGACAGTACATTGGTAACTATTTAAATTGGAGGAAAAGGATTGTTATTAATGCGCACTACCAGTCCTATTGCTAGCAATACACCCTGTCAGGGCGACCTCCAAGTGGTCCTCCCTGGAAACTGTTGTGGTGAATTATAGGTGTACTCATCACGATGGGCTGATTGACTTGTCTTTTCATCCTCATCCCTTATTGGTGCCCCGCCAGCGTACATTATTAGCGCAGGCGGGGCCACCATTCCATTATCATCCGCAGTTCGGCCTTTGGTAATGTTTTAATAGGGACACTGCTGTCCATTCCTCGATCATTAAGTTCCCTTAGCCGTCTCTTACGACACCCACGGGAAAGGAAGGGGTGGCCCATTCTATACCAGGCCCATACTGTCTACCAATTAAAACTTTGTAAATCTTTAATTGTATCACTTAATTATATGTTTCTCTTTTGTGCATTAATGTAAAAATTGCGTAGAAAGGCTATCTATTGTAAATTGATATAAAAGTTGCGTAGAATCGAACCGATATTCAAGGACACATACCATACCATACCATCAATTATAACAACCAGTAATAAGATGATAAGAGTGAAAATTCTCAAGTGGTTTCGCTGCTATGGTCGATGTTTCGCAGCGGTGTGCTAACGATGGGTAATCATTCGCAACATTTCGATGAGTAAGTTAGTGCTCTTTACATCGTGATACTGCGCCCAAAAATTTAAAAAAACAGTCTAAAATAACATATTTCGGTGATTTATATCATTATTACTTGAGTAAGTATGGTTATATTTAATAAAAATTACATCTAATAATTAATAATAACTAATTCTTTATTGTATCACAAACAAAAATGTACAATGTAATTAGATAATTCAAATCAGATACAGTTGCATAAAGTACATTTTACAATTGTTACAATTTACGAGTATACTGAAAGAGAAAAAAGTCTGCATTACCATCAAACCTCCAAACTAGGCCAGACCTGTATCTTGGGGACTAATTTATTAGGATCGTAAAACGGTTCATTTTTGTATTAATGCATATATATAATTTGTAGTAATTATAGTTATAATAAAAAAAAATATAATGAAACCCGTATGCGTAAAATCCTTTCCGTGGTTTAGGAGAAGCAAGCGGAGAAACAGTAATAGTTTAGCATTATATTATTTGTGCTCAAGTATCTTAACTTAAGCTTAACCAGAAAAAATGCATATCTGTAAAAGAGAAACAAAAAAGTTGACATATAAAAAATTAATGTATCTGAACCATTGACGTATGTCGCTATTACTCTATTTTATCGGCCACAGAATCAATCAATTAAAAAAAAATCTACACTATAATCTAAGATCTATTTGTATTCTTTACATCTTTCATATCATGATCATGCATAATTTTGTCTATAAATCTATTAACTCCTTCCTTTCTGTCTATCTGTATTGATATTTACAACAATAAAAAAGAGATCAATGCCTGAATTTATATATACTTAGTATCAAGCACAATATACATACACACATAAAGAATTATTCATACCCGCCTTCTTTATTTTCGCCCCGTTACAATAAAGCTCACAGGACTCATAACTCGCCCGTCCAATTTGCGTTTATCTCCATTTAATGTAATCTTCTTCATACAAATAGGTATCTTTATGTATTATACGATAAAAATTAAATATCTACATATGAAATGTTACAAGATTTCAATGAATATTTTTTATATATACAATGACATCAGTTTTCAATCAACATTTATACTTTTTAGGTTTTTTAATTTTGCATGTGTAATTATGGCGAAATGTGTGGATTTATACCTATTGTTAACATCTATATACTTACCATGTGTCTTGTAAATAAATATTCATTTACATATTTATTCAGGCATACGCTCTACCTGATGATACTCATTTATTATCCTGTGAACATGTGCCAAATTGTAAATGATACTTATATGTTGCCGATTCTAATTAAAAAAATCCTCCTGGCGGTCCTTCACCGTGCGTTTTTCAAGGCACTTTCTTCCACGCACAACCACTCTTTGGAATCAACTTCCAGCAGCAGTATTTCCGAACCGATACGACAACATAACCTTCAAGAAAAGAGCATATTCCTTTTTAAAAGGCCGGCAGCACACCTGCAATGCCGTTAGTGTTGTGGGTGATTATGGGTGGCGGTAGTCATTTACCTTTAGGTGAGTCGCATGTTCGTTTGCCCTCTCTGTTGTAAAAAAACTTCAACGACTAAAATAGGTTTGTAGGAATTTTAGTGTTTATGAATAAAGGGGTAATATTTACTAGTAGAAGACTTTGTACAAAAGTTGCCTGTTTGTTGTACCTCCTACCCTCTATCTATATTGAGATGAATCAAGTACTCATGTTTATGCCACTAATCAGCTGTACTTGCATTTTGTATTTTAGTTTAAAGGGTGAGATATGGAAGTGAAACTACAGAATATGGAAGCATAACATCTTAGTCCTCAAGAATGGCAGTGCAAGAAGGGTACTATGGACATTATAGCGTATTATGTGCTTGAAAAAATATAATAGGCCAGCAACGCACATGCAAATCCTCTTCTGTTGCAAATGTTTATGGGCGACGGTAGCTTTCCATCAGGTGGACCGACTGCTCATTTGCTTCCGTAACAATAAAAAAAATTATGTAATTTCCATGGTGCTATACATGTCTATGGGCGACAGTTACCACTTTCCATCAGTCATCATTATCATTGTCAGCTTGTTTGCCATTCTAATTATCATAAAAATCTTATTCTTAGTCTCTGGTAGAGCATTTGGGACCGTAGTGCTGTTCTTAATCTATGCTGTAAAATTTCTCCGTAATCATTGATTAATCTGATATTTTCTACAGTGTAATATTTATAAATGGGGGGGTGAGTTGCTGCGCTAACCTTCGTAGTGTGTTCTTGCTAGGTATTTTATGAGTGTGCTCTTGTGAGCTCTCATGGTGCCACTACGTCTGTGCAAGCATAGTGCACTCCACTACACAATCTATGTTGTGTTGTTTGCATCGTAAGCAGTCGCCTTTCACCGCCGCAAAGCCGACACGCCCGGCGAGCTCTTGCGTCACCAACCGGGCACCGCGTCACTTACGAGTTCACTCACTTTGTAACTTGCAACACTCGAAAAACTTATTCTGTTTGAATTTAGAACGTACAATAAAATTTATGAACCCTAGCGTAGTTGGTTATGGTTTTTAATTACTATATGTATGTACATACATAGCAATGTTGCTACAATTTTACATTGTACTAAAACTGTACCTATCTCATACGACTGGAACCATAGAAATTGATGTCAATAGATATAAACGACTGCATATACTTTGTGCGTAAATTTTTAACGTTGTATAGATTTTTTATACAATAATATTTATAGAATTATTTAAGACAGAAAGAAGTACCTTTAAAATGGAATTCTATAGAACAATACCAAGTTAAGTGGCCCATTTTAATGAAAAGTCGACAAAGCGTATAACGCTTGTTTCCGTAGACTATAAAAACAGTACTAATTGTTGTTTACTCTCAGTTTTAAGCCTTTTTATTTTCAACGAGTTCATTGCCAAGCCTGAAAGAGAACATAATTTAAGTCTTAAGTGGGTTCGCACCGTGAGACTGGCAACATCTATATTAACTGTCAAAACTTAAACAATTTCCAGGCTCCGTAAAAAGTAAGAAAGAAGAAGGTCCTTTTTTTAATTCGCCTATATTTTGTATATGTGTGCCTGTTTACATCGTTGTAAATTTTTAACTGATTTTGATATTTTTTTTTATAAAACTCAGAATGGCAAACAAGCTAACGGCCCACCTGATGAAAAGTGGTAACCGTCGCCTATAGACATGAGCAGTACCATTGAGATAACAGAGTATACTGTTTCGCCCATGATACCCCCCATACGTTGCCATTCCTGAGGACTTAGGTGTTATGCCTCTGTACCCTGTAAATTCACGCCATATCCCACCCTTCAAACCGAAACACAGCCGTGCAAACAACTGTTTCACGGTAGAAACACGAATGGGACAGAGATACCCAAGCAATCGACTTTTATACAAAGTCTCCCTCTGAATTAGAATTTTTAATGATACTTCAAAAAGTGTTCTGTTAAGAAATTAAGATGGTAATCCGATAAAATTAACTTTGAATCTTCTCTAACAACCTGTGAAGTAGACGTCAAATTATTTTAATAATAAATATCTTAAGTAGGTACTAATGAAATAAAATTAAATATCTCAACGATGTCTGTACATGGGGATTTAAAAAAAAATACTATGAGGGTTCTTATTAAAATCAATAGATGCCAGAATAATATTTTCTAGAAATTTTGTACGTTAGTCTGTATGTTTGTTTCACTGTCACACAAAAACCACATCCAATTAGATGTGATTCACAGTTGTCTTTCTAAAAGTGTAATTTAAAACCCTATCTGTGTTTCATCTTACTAAGTCAAATAAAAGAAATCTATGCGTACGAAGTACCAAAAATCTAGCACCTAATATAATTAAAGCTTTGGCTCATTAAATAGCAAATTTTCATTTTGTGAATATATTGAAAATCGTTTATATTAAAAAATCTTACTTGTAATGCCAACGTTGCCAACCTTAGGATATAAATGCTCCCAAGCTACTTATGATCGTTAAACTAATCACGTCGAAGTTTCGACAGGCGGTTAGTTGAAAATTTGCTTCGTAACTTACTAAATTATGCAACGTGTAATACTTTATAAATATATGTTATATGTATAGTTTAACAAGTACTACGCTCGACTTAGCTAACACAACTTTATTACTCAGTAGATTAAATATTTATGTAAGTACATAACTTTTGTTTTGTCCTGCTATACTTCTTAGCAGTATGGGGTTAAACTTGGCAATGTTTCATCTATTACTTTAAAAGCTTTTTTATTTATATTGTAAAATAGAACCCCGCTGGTTTGCCAATGACGGACGTTTGTATTATCTGTCAATACAATAATAATAAAATAATATCATTGAATAAATAACATCAACGCCATACTAAGCAGAGACTTATAGAAATATCAATAACAAACAATAACGTCTAGATAAAGTTTTCTTATGAATCAATCAACAAAACAGCCCGACATTTTTTAAAATGGTGCTCTTTTGTAATTGGTGACTTCTTTCTGATATTAACTTTATAATATACATTTTCAATGGTATCTAAATTTAAAAACTCAGTATTTAATAATTATGCATCAATCAAATGTTGACGTTTATTGCGATAGATTTTAATATTCGATGCTTTATCTATGCGTATACGATCTAAGCTATCTACATACATTTGAAATATAGCTAATCTTAGTTATATCCCCTATACCTATTGTACAGGTTAATTATTAGAGACTACAAATGCGCGGGCTCGAGTTCAACGGCCGACAAAACAGTGGTGAACACAAAACAGAGAAAGTAATCGGTAATTAGCATACACACGTTGGTCTACCACTGTGACTGCTATATCACAGCCATAGTTTGAACCCACCGCAGATTGGATACTTTGTGATGCCTGTTGAGCCAAACAAGTACCAGTGCTGGCAACGTACGCTAAATATTCAGTGTTTACAGTCTAGAGTGTGTGTGTAACTCTAGACCGATCTAAGCAAGTTTTTTTTTTTTTTTATTGGATGATAATAGAATGGTAACACCACCTACGCTAACAGTATACGTTGGCAGAGCACCAGTGAGAGAAGATAGGTCAGAAATTCAGCATGATGGTTTCCAGGGCGTACCACGTGGAGGTGGTTCCGGACCCAATAGGGTATATTGCTAGCAATGGGATTAGTATACCGCATTACTAACGATCCCTTCCCTCCTCCCCGATCTAGGCTAGTTCCCATGCTCTAGACACAATACTAAGTACTTAATCCGTATTACATTGTTCAGTTAAGATTGAAGAAAAAAAGACAATGCGCAGTTTAAAGAATTTGAAACCAGATTTTTTTTTATTACTTGTATAGACGTCTCGTAATAAATAATAATTCAGTCGATTTTATTAAACGTTAAGCATTATCGATATTACAAGATTATAAATTATACATAATATGTATCTTACATCATAGAAAGTCGTAAAAATCAACTGTAACAATATTGTTATACCTATAATTAAAAGTTAATTTAAAAGGAGCAAACATTGGTCAATTCTATTTCTGTTTGTTTTACCCTAAGGTTTTACTAAAATAATGTATTAAATACAAGATTTACTCTCAGATTCCGTTGTAAGTAAATATTATAATATAAGGTAAATATACCTACCAATCCACAGTATTTACCTAACACAAACATTCGTATATATCAATATATATATATTAAATAGAATCCGAAACGAGGATATCCGCAAAAGAATCTAAATAACCGACATAGCCCAAAGGATAAGCAAGTTGAATTGGCAATGAGCTGGTCACATAGCTCGAAAAACAGACAACCGCTGGGGAAAAAAGGTTTTTAAATGGCGACCGCGTACGAGCAAACGCAGTGTAGGACGACCCCTACTAGATCGAGTGACGACCTGAAATGCAGGTGGCTTAGGACCGTCTAAATCCTTAGACTATATGTCATAATTAGATTTTGTCCTTCAAATTATAAAATAAATTAAGATAATTAATTGAATATCAACTCTTTGATTTATTCCAAAAATGAAAGTAAAAACACTTAATAATATTTTATTTTGCGCGGAAAATTAGGTTGTACAGCTTTATATCTTATTTTCCTCGCTTACGACATCTATAATTTGGTACCATGATTTTACGCGGGAAATATCTGTCTTCGTTTTTTTTTTATATATTTACATAATAAAAAACATTTAGCATAATTTTTTTTGGATTGAAAAAAAAGGACTTAAAAAGTATTGCGCGGGAAAATATATATATCATCTATCACTAACAGGAATCGGCACTACCGACATATTGATGGAACTGAAAAATAAATCTATGCAACCAATATTTTTTATATCAACATAATGAAATAAATAAATATTCAGAGTGGATAGGTATACAAAAATATTGTTGTCGGTAGGTATCGTAAATGAAATATCTAGCTATTTTATATTGTAAAATTTTTAAATAGTACTATTAGGTGCATAGATTTTATACAACCATTATTTTATTTGGAGTGACGCGGCCCTGTATCTATCATACTGGACAAATTAAATTATTATCAAAACGTGATTAATTTACATAGTAGATATAGTGGAGAACTTGAGGTCGATTGAGCGTAGTTGCAAAATGACACGAGAATAGGTGACACGTTTAGCATCCAGATGAACAGTATTCAGTCCACCCGATGCGTGTTGGACCGAGCAATGTACGGTTCGTTGAGCACGATAAATCACTATTCAATAATAGAATGTGGTTAACATGAATTAGAAAAACACTAACATCCAAATTATACAAAAAATGACAATATTATAACTTAGTACAATTTTCATTATTTTTAACCGTATATTATTTACTATTATTTATTATATTTATAATGATATAAATATTATATAATAAATAAAAACATGTCTAATAATAAAGTATTGAATTGTATTGTAAACAAATCTTATAGGTACTTGTAATATCTAACAGTTATTTTAACTAACTTCAAAAAGAAGCATGTTCTCAACTCGGTTGTATGTTTTTTTTTTATGTTTGTGTACCTCATAACTCCGTCAGTTCTAAATCGATTTGTAAAATTATATTTTTTATCTAAAAAAAATATACTTACAGGTTGGTCTCATAGAAATATTATTAATATCGATTCAGTAGTTTAGGTTTCGACCAAAGTAATTTATTTTGTCATAATTGAAGTCGGTTGTTTTTTGTGATACACAATCTTTAATTAAGAATGATGTTTGTCTTGTTATGTCATTAGGAAAAAAGGTAATGGCCTTAACAACTAATGTACATATTCTCTACATAAAAACTGGTTACGTATTATATGTATATTTTTAATATTAAACTCGGTCAAGTGAATCATAAAATAGCTTAATATCTCATTTGTAAAAAAATATTAAAATTATAGAAAATCTTCGTTAGCTGGTTATTTATAAAAAAAAGCCCTATGCTTTTTTTTTGTTTTTAAAGGCCTTTCCTTGGTATATCAAATCTATCGTATCGAGGTAATTTCTCAAATGCATACGAAAAAAGGGCCAAAGAGGAATTAATGGACATAAATAAATTAGGAACATGATTTAACTACCTTTTTGCCCGCTACTTCGTACATGTTGATTTTAGAAGTACGAATACGAATAAAAAAAACCATTTTTAAATGGTGGATCAAGATAAAACATATATACAGATTTTAAGTTAGAACTTCATAAAACATCTGAGAAAATCACCACCAATATGGTGCAGTGGTTTTTGCGTGATACCGAAAGAAACATACAGACAGTCAAACAAAGTTTCTATAATTATTGTTTTAACTTCTATCGCTCTTACTAAGACTTCTCATTATATTTTTTTCTTAAATATCTCCCATGTTACATCGTCTTTAGTTATAATTCATATGGCCTTAAGCTTGGTAGTGAGGAGTAAGACGATTTTGTTCAAACTTATATTTAAGCATTTTTAAATAGTAGTTTTTCTCTTTTACTTACTAATAACATTGTATATTGTCTGCTTAATTATTATGAGCATATTGTTGGTGTGTCTTTATAAAGAAATAAATAATTTTATTATATTAGTAAAATTTCAACCACCACTTGGACGAAGTCGCAAGCAGTCGCTAGTGGGTAATGTTATGCATTGCCTAATGGCCTCCGATTTTGTTACAAGGCTGAATGCCATGTTCGGCTGGGGGGAAATGATTTGTAGGCATGATTCATGGTCTGCATTGTCGAGTCGAGACCATTAGTCCATTAGTATGCTTCGCTGTCTGTCTCGAGTTCAGCTGAATGCCTGCGTTCCTTTGCGTTCCTACAGTATTGTACTATTAGATATTCTGCTCTTGCTAATAATGTTGTATTGTACTTTGTAAATACAATGTTTATTCATTCTATAACGACTCATTAATAATTGGCCCACCAGAAATGATACTACCAGCACTGGCTTTTACCATAAGAGAAGGACAATGTTGTAGACATATTTTAATGTGTGCAAAAGTATAAATAAATAAATCAATATTAGTTCACCAAGTGTTTGCTACAGATAACACAAGTCCATGGGTTAGAGGAAAGCTTTCAGTTGTCATTTAATTTAGTATATAGTAATTTGTCTTATTTCTCAATGGTACCCTACTCAAAGGTTCTCTGGAAGAGATTGTTTAGCGATAAAGTCGCCTTATGTATCACTTCTCATTAAAATTTACTGTATTTATTATTTTTGTAAATGGTACAATAAAGTGCAAAATAAATAAATAAATACTAAATACTAGGAATGAAGAAGGACATAGGCTACTTTTTACCGTAGTCAATCAATATAAATGCTAGTTACGTGGACGAACTCACTGATAGCTATGTAAAAGTTAGTAACTAGTAAATATATGAAAGTTAGTTTGTCTTGTTTATTATCTCTTGGTATCTAACGGCTCAACAAATCGTCATGAAATTTGATATATTTATTGTAAATTGTAAACATTAATAATATCTAAGGAAATATGACAGTACATCCATATTACGTACATATACATACATATATACAATCTACACCTAATTTGGGATAGAGAGAATAATAAGTTATACTTTTTATCCCTGTTAACCAACATATCCGTGTGTCCGGATAAAGTGGCAAAGTAAAAATTAATATATATACCTATATATAAATAAGTATACATCGTTAAATCTGTTACTAAACGCATAACTAAGATAAGGTAAGGTCAAGCGCAAACCCATCTTATAATAAAAAAAAAACTGGAAAAGCAGTTGGACCAATTCAGCATTTTTTTTCAAATATTAGATTTCGAATATTTTCATAAGAAGCATCTTTAAACTTTATTGAAGTACAAAGAAGGTTCTTATGAAGTGAAAAATTTCCCCGAAAAATGTTACATGCAGAGATTGGTGGAGAGATTTACAGACAGAGACTGACAGCTGATTAATGGATCGGCCTTATCATATAATAAGAAAATTCAAACCTAACATCCAAACAGCATATTGGATTATTGTTATATAGAGAACGAGTTGCCAATGAGCAGATTAGAAAAAGAAAAAAAAGAGAAATGTAAAAAAAAACTAGTGAGTTAATTTAATTACTAACAATTGTTTTTCCTTTTTGCAGCGTCCGCGTGTGTGATGCAGCGATGCGGGCGGCGGTGAGGGCGGCGGTGCTCTGCGTCTGCGCGCTGCTCCTGCACCACGGTCCGTTGGACGCTTTCTAATTATTATTTAATCATTTCACTAGTGTTTTTGTATTACAAACACGTCTTCGTATTCTGAACAGTGCACAGAATATCCAGGCTTAGATATAAGAATGCCACTTTAAATTACTTGCAGTGCATGTATAGAAAGCACAATTGTTTTATTAAGATCTCACTCAAAAATCTGTTAAAATACACTTACAAAATTTTAAATAAAATTAAAAAAAATTTAGACAATTTGGATGGATTACAATTATTTGTACAAGAGCGGGTAGATATTTATTTAGATTATCACTCGTATTTCTACCGGCAAACAGCTATACTTGCATGATTTACATGGTAGTGGAAATCACCAGAGGGAGACTTTGTACAAAAGCCGATTGCTTGGGTACCTCTGTCCCATTCATGTTTCAACCGTAAAGCAGTTGTGTTTGCATGGCTGTGTTTCGGTTTGAAGGGTGGGATATGGTGTGAATTTACTGGGTACGGAGGAATAACACCTGAGTCCTCAAGAATGGCAACGCATGGGGAGTATCATGGGCGAAACAGTATACTCTGTTATGTCCATGGTACTGCTCATGTCTATAGGCGACGGTTACCACTTTCCATCAGGTGGGCCGTCAGCTTGTTTGCCATTCTAAGTTGTATAAAAAAAAATCCAGTGCGAAATCATAGCACTTCAGTCCTCAGGATCAGTAGTACTCCTTAGGAATTATAATGAACTATGGGTGTTAGAGTGATGCCCATAATATTATGGCTGTTCATATCTATAGGCGTTGAGTACAATTTTACATAAAATTAGCTATTCGTTATTTGCAATGGTAAATTAATATTGAAGATACTTATTATAAGGGCATTACACTTTTTTCTTCTACAATATCGGTATTACCAATTTCTTTTAAAACATCGGTTTTTTTGGTATAGCAAACGCGGAGCTCCGTGGAAGATGTCCAGCGGAGGAGGGGCCGTGCCCAGCGCGGGCGGCGCCCTGCACCACGGACGATGAGTGCGGGGAGCAGATCTGTTGCAGTAGCACTTGCGGACAAGTCTGTGTCGACCCGTTGTATACAGGTAATTACATCTATACATGTGTTTTTTTTTAATGGATGATAATGGAATGGTAACCCCACCCGCGTTATCGGTATACACCGACGGGGCACCAGTGAAGGATGGTAGGCGAGGATGAAGTAGGTCAGTTAGCCCATCGTGACGAATTCAACAAGAATTGTTCACGATGGTTTCCAGGGGGAACCACGTGAAGGTCGACCTAATATATAGACCGGCATATTGCTAGCAATGGGGCTATCAAACTCCATTACTAACAATCCCTTTCCCCCCTCTATACATGTATTGTGTATGGATACAGGCATAGAAAGATAAAGAGGACCTATGTCCTAAGACGGACACATTCTAAGAAGAATGATTCTTGATTAGCACTAGAGTACCTCGTGCTAGTAAACACAGTAAGGCGCGACACTCAAGATGATGTAATTACCCCAAAAGCGTTGAAAATATGAGAGACATCTCCGTTTAGCAGTACCGCGATAGATTGTAATGATGATGGTATTGTGTGGCGATAGAGTAAGAATATAATGCATTAACACTTCTATCTAATCTTCAAAATAGTAGATTAGAGGTACAAAACACAATATATCCGTACAGTGGAAATAAAACTTACTATCTTATCTAGCCAACAAGATTAAGCCAAATTAGGCTAATATTTTTCTCCTCTAGAGGGTTTTTGTCCAACAACAATTGATTTTTTTATTAATGGGGTGAAATGAAAAAGTAACTGTGCTAAACTGATACCTAGTACCTATCAGGAGGAATGATAGGTGAGAATGAAATCAGGTCATATCGTAACGCATTTATGAACAATAATTTCGACGTCCGATTATGTGGAGTTTTACGTTATAACCCTATTATCCCTTCTTTGCATATTTTTTTTTAATGGTGAAATAAATCAAGGTGATATAATTCATATTCAAAATTAAAGGAAAAGTGGTTAAAAAAATAAATTTGACAGCTGTGGTTTTTTTTTCTGCAATGGACATTAAAAAAGTATCTAGACACAATCAACTTAAAGTGAAATTGTTCTTTTATGTAATTTTTGGGCATTCAATGTTATGATGGAAATTTCCACCAGTATGCAAAGAAGGGTTATGTCGTATTATTGTTAGCAATACGGGTATATTGCTAGCAATGGGATCGTTTGACCTCATTATCTATTTTTTTATAAATTCCGTAGGTTGTGAGAACATAAGGCTCTCATCAGAGCGGATATCTCGGGCGCTAGCGGCAGAGAACAGCCGAGGCGGACGTGGTCTCTTGAAGTCAGTGCGGGCGCCACGTTGCAGGGCTTCCGACGGAGAGTTCGAGCAGATACAGTGCGATAACGAGATCGTCAGCTCTTGTTGGTGCGTCGACGAAGCTGGCTTTGAGGTGAGTGATGACTTCCGTGGCGTATTTGTTGACACGTTCCATTGTGTAAATTAGGTTCCGAGTTTGATTCTCTGTGAAATCGATTTAGGAAATGAAATTTTCTATGACTTATTTGTGTTTAGATGTTCTAAAGTATTTAATGTCTGGTTTTTCTGTCTGAGAAAATAGATAAGAAATTTGCTAGCTGAAAACTTGCTGTGACTTGTGTTGTTGTTTTCATTATTTTAGTACTGACTTTACGAATGCTGTATCTATCAAGTATTGTACTTGATAACTTATGGTATAGCAATAGCAACAAGTTTATTTGAAGTTGATACTCCAAGATTACTTCATAGAACTTGTTTGACACAAAGCAAAAAAAAAATAACGATAAATTATTAACGTACCTGTCAGTGGTAAAAAGATTTTTTTTGAGTGTAATGTATGTGTGTTTACACAATTTTTTTTTTTTTGTAGTACTCATTCATTTGAGACTATATACGTGGGTTTTTAAGGACTTTTACGATTATTTATTTTATATTCACTGCGAATTTTTTATAGTTGTAATTTATTTTACTAAATTAGGTGTTATTTTGCGGAAGCTCATATCGCTAGTTGTTTAAAATTATTTTGTTTAATGATAGCGGAATTAAAGAAAATAATTCTAATAAAATAACCAGTCGCGATTTAAATAGAAATTAGATATTAATACATAAATTATAATATCTCTTTTTGATGGTAATATGCTAAAATTAAATGAACTTCTTTAATTACACAGTTTCGAAGAGCGGTAATAAATTATACGGAATCGCATTACCTTATTTCAAGTTTTCTTAATTACTGAATTCAGCATTTTATAGAATGGATAGTTAATTAATTTTTGCTTATATATTTTTTTATTTTGTATTTGCTAATGGTGAATGCACTAGTCACAAACTGAAAAGATACACCAAGGATATATTATACTATTTATCTACCTATCTAAATATCTATAAATAATTAAAAATTATATTTAATTAAATGTATTTATATTTAAGAAAGTATTGAATTTAATTTAAATTAATAGTAATAATCCATATCGTTGATATTTTCTGTAAGAAACATCTTTAAAAATGTCCATTCCCAATTTATACTTCCTTAACAACTTTCCCAGTGCTCACTTATTACTCTTTTCCAGTTGCATTATTTGTAACTTATGTGCAACAATTCAAGTTTCTAGAAACACCAGTTTATGTCATGTATTGTCTGTCAATAGAGTTATTAACCGACTTAAAAAAAAGCAGTCACCTGTATTTATGTATGTATTTAACATTATTTGACCACCAAATCTTAATCGATTTTATAATCGATGCGACACTTTTTTTGTTGCCATGCTAAATTTTAATAAGTACGAAGTCGTGGAAGGTTATTATGGAACGAAATTTTATATTGAATGTGAGTAAATAGATTTCCCTTAAAAACCCCATTAGGTAGCCGGCACCCGAGCTCCAGCCGCCAGCCTGGTGAACTGCACGCGCGCTGCCCCGTGCGCTGCTCACACCTGCCGCATGCTGTGTCCGCTCGGCTTCGAGCTGGACTCTCAAGGCTGTCCCTTGTGCAAATGTCGGGATCCTTGTTCTTCCATCACGTGTCCTGGACAACTGTCTTGTCAGTTAGAAGAAACTCCTTGTTTGAGGCCGCCTTGTCCTCCTGTGCCTACATGTAAGTGTTTAACATATTTTATATAAAACACTTTAACAGGTCTTTGGTTCATGTTGAGACGGAATAAAAATATATTACCACATATTCAATCTCCAGGACACTTTTTTTATAAATAAAAATGGAATACTAACCCAGCCCATGCTATTAATATACACTGGCGAAGTATCAATTAATGAATGAAAACACTTTATTGTTCCCTTCAAAAAATGATACAAATTATAACATTAAACATTAATATTTAAGTATATAAACCAATTAGAGACATGATAGATGAGAATCAAGTCAGGTCAGTTAGTCCATCGTGACGAAATCACCAGAAACTAACTACAATGATTTCTAGGGAAATTCAAAATGGTGGACCATCTGACAGTGTATATTGCTAACAATGGAGCTGCTAGAAATAGTTTCCCTAGAATGTCGTAATAGACAAGAATGTGGACAGAGCCCAGAGTCCAATCAGAAAAAAAAGAAGTTTTTAATATTAGCTGGCTTATTTCATACTTACTCGAACATGTTGTTGTCTATTTTTCTGTAATGTACCGAATATAAAGTGAGCAATTGGTATAAATACGAATAAGAAAATTGATTCCTCAGAGAGATTTCTCTGAGGGATAAATCACTTACCTACATTTGTACCTATATGTATCTACATTCCATTATAATCTTTTTTTTTTCTGCGCAATATTATTTAAATCAAATAAATACTTAATAATAATGGTAAGAATGATGATGATTCAAAATCAATCTTCTAACAACGTTCTCTTACTCAATATTTAAAATCAATTAATTATATATTAAATAACAACATTTAGGTTTGAGGGAATTTAAATTATTTTGAAATCTCATTCTTTAAAATTGTTTAAACAATGATATTTCAAAATCTGGACTATTCATCATTACTTATTCGTCTCCAGATGGAGACTTTGCATAAAAGTCGATTGTTTGGGTACCTCTGTCCCATTCGTGTTTCAACCGTGAAGCAATTGTGTTTGCATGGCTGTGTTTCGGTTTGAAGGGTGGGATATGGCGTGAATTTACTGGGTACAGAGGAAGAACACCTGAGGGGGGTATCATGGGCGAAACAGTATACTCTGTTATGTCCATGGTACTGCTCATGTCTATAGGCGACGGTTACCACTTTCCATCAGGTGGGCCGTCAGCTTGTTTGCCATTCTAAGTTGTATAAAAAAAAATTCGATTCAAATTCAATTTAGAATTCCGTCACTCGTCAGGTAAACGCGGAAGGAGTCTACAAAACATTTGTCCAGCCGGAGAGCCTTTGCTGATATCAGAAACGAGTCGACCATTCCTTTGCGGCACTGATCCGGGCAAGCCAAATTGTCCGCCGCTGTACAGATGTTTAGTTGAGTCAGGTGAGTCATCACAACTGGTTACGTCAATGTTCATTAATCATTAAACATCATTGTGTAATCAAATAAGTCATTCGTTGATTTTGATTATATCTTTAAATAAGCTGAGAGGCAATATTTTGATTAGAAGAATAATACTGCTATGTAATGCGTACGCGAGGATTACAGAAGTTGGAAAATTATTAAACTAGATTTATAACCAGACTTATTAAACTTCTAGATATCGTATGAAGATAAAACCTACACCAGTTTTTAAATTAGACTTTCAGGAATACAAGTGTGAAAACCGCATTTAATTTCATATAGTAGTTTATGCGTAATACTGGAACAAACATATAGATAGAAAGACAGGAAGACAAAATTTCTGAAAAATGCTCATTTGGCTTCTATTCCTCTTATTAAGATCCCTCAAATAAATTATTGTATGGGCCCGGTATAGGATGAGCCACCCCACTACGGTCTCTGGTTGTAATCATCCATGATTGCTTTAAGATTATAATGTAGGTACCTTTACGATTGACGTGAAGCCTGAAAAATTACTAGATATTTTATGCTTCTACATGTAGATGCAACTTAAGTTACCCAAGACTTTATAAATATAATTTAGTTCTATTTACAGTACTTTACAATAACTTTAACATACACACACACACATATATACATACATATATATATATACTTACACATACATACATACACATATACATACATACATACACATACACACAAACACACACACATATACATACATACACACATACACACATATATACACATATATAGTTAAGGTTATACAACCGATATATCCTACACACACTCGTCTCACTTTAATTTATTTAGCTTCACTATATAATTTTAAATGTTATAATTTATGTATTGTTAAATAATGCATGTACTTTATTTATAATTGTTTCATATACTGTACACTTATACAAGACATGGGGATACTATTTAATTGATGTAATACCTTAATTTGACCACAATTTACCAGAGGGAGACTTTGTACAAAAGTCGATTGCTTGGGTACCTCTGTCCCATTCATGTTTCTACCGTGAAGCAGTTGTGTTTACATGGCTGTGTTTCGGTTTGAACAATGGGATATGGCGTGAATTTACAGGGTACCGAGGAATAACACCTAAGTCCTCAGGAATGGCAACGCATGGGGGGTATCATGGGCGAAACCGTATACTCTGTTATGTCCATGGTACTGCTCATGTCTATAGGCGACGGTTAGACCACTTTCCATCAGGTGGGCCGTTAGCTTGTTTGCCATTCTAAGTTGTATAAAAAAAAGACAATAACGACATTTCTATTTACTTTAATATTTTTCTTCGCCAGGAAATGACTACGGAGTATGTTGCCCAGCGTCCCTAGAACTCAGAAAGGCTGGTACATGCCCAGCACAAAACACAACAGATGTTGAATGCGGTACACCTTGCGCACACGATTTAGAATGCCCCTCGATGCAGAAGTGCTGTGATGGGGGGGAGTGTGGGAAGCATTGCATCTTACCACATAATGTCACGATGTGTACCCAGCAGAAAATGCTGGCGGAATTGCTGGTAATCAGTGAGAAAGAAGGCAGAGGGTACGTGCCTCAGTGTGCAGCAGATGGGTCCTTCGAGTCGAAGCAGTGTTCAAGGAATGGATTGGTTTGTTGGTGAGTAGTAAATTGCAACTTGATAAATATTTTAACTGTATCATGACGAAAAATAGGCCACCCCTTCTTTTCCTGTGGGTGTAGTATAAGGCGACTAAAGGAACTTAATAGTAGAGGGATTGGCAGCAGCGTCCCTCTTAAAATATCTCTAAAAGCCTAATTGACAGTCTGCTAAGTGTAGCAACTACGGGCAAAATACCCCTTATGAGAAAGGCTTATGTTCAGCAGTGGACAGTTAACGGTTGATTAAAATGCCGAAAAACTTTTTTTATTACATAACAATAGAATGGTAATCTCGAAAAATGGCTATTGGTACGATTGGTTTACGCTGGCAGGATATCTGTGAAGAATAACAGGAGATGATGATGTTAAGTCGGTTTGTCTATGATGAATTTACCAAAACTTAACCACGATGGTTTCCAGGTAGAGCCAGTCAATAGTAAGGTGGACTAAGTGATCGACTTCCACTTAATCCATCACTAGCATTGGGGCTAGTCAAACCCCATTACTCACAATCCCCTCTACCAAATCGATAAGACTACTATAATAATGATGACTACAAGAACCCCCATGGGCTTATATCAATATCTATTCCATATAAGTGACGACAGGAGTATTAAAACTGAACATCAAAATATAAAAGCTGTTCGTTAGAATATTCTTTATTCTTTTTTTTTCTTTAAACAAAAGTCGTAAAACCAAATCGATTGTAATATCTGTGGAAAATCATCCAATTTCCACGAATAGTGATGATCCCGGTTTAATCCGCGGCCAATTTGAGCATCACTCGAGCGGAACAAATTGATAGCCTTTATCTCACGCAGTGCAGATAATACCGTTCATAAAATTCATTCATTTGTAAAAATATAAAAAACCGTGCTTAGATTATACAGCTGTTCACTTTTTAATACTTTTTGTTAATATATTATACTACTTCTAACAACTATCCTGTCTGCAACTACGTACTCATAGATTTTACAAAAAAAAACTTATCAAAATAAAACATACACTAGATTTGTGGTTATACCTTCAGAAATGCAACTATGACAATTAGATTCACATTAGTGTGGCAGTTTTTACGTCATGCTGAAACGAACATACAGATAGACAATAATTCCAATAGTAATTATTTTGGCATCTATTGCTTTTATTAAGACTCTTATATCAATTAAAAAAAAAAATAGTGGGTAAAATAGCTAAAGTAAATTACTACATACATCACAATTTATTGCGAGATTTTTTTATTGACCTTCAAAGTTATCATATAT
Source organism: Galleria mellonella (assembly GCF_026898425.1). Taxonomy (NCBI): domain Eukaryota; kingdom Metazoa; phylum Arthropoda; class Insecta; order Lepidoptera; family Pyralidae; genus Galleria; species Galleria mellonella. Next base: position 10,942,867 of record NW_026442138.1, read on the forward strand.
ATTATTTTTTACAATAATTTACATTAAAACAAAAAAACAAACACAAATGTCTAAACTGAAAGTTATTCAACTATCCCCGATCTCTTCTCAGATAACGGAAGTAAACACTTATTTTCAAAGTAAATATACCTACATAGTCTATAAATAAATATACCTAGAATTTACCTGTGATTGTTAGTAAATTGAGATCAAATGGCAATGTTCTTAGAAGTCATTCATACTCTACTACCTACATAGATATCGCAGTTGCTCGCTGGTAATTGCACTTTTATGTATTTCCTAAAGACACAAATAAAGTTTTCTACTATCTATCGTCGAGAGATCAACAATACTAGAATTTTTTTTTTTTTTTATTCGTAAGAAGGTATACAAATTAGATTATCTTAGATACAAGTGATTATAATCAAGGCTGGACTATCTATTAGGCAGTGTAGGCAACTGTCTAAGGGTTCCGCATTGGCTATGGGCCCAGGGTTCCAACATAATAATAAAAGTATTAATTTTAATGTATTTCATGACGATTTTGAAATTATTATATATGGAACAATATTACAGGTTTTTTTGTGAACGAAACGTATATTGTCTAGGGACCCTGACAGGTTAATCCGGTCCTGATTATAATGTCATCGGACGGCAATGGATAAATGGAAATATATACACTAAATTCTTTTTTAGGGTTCCATACCAAAAAGATACAAAGTTACCCTTATAGCACGACGTTGTGTATCCGTCCTTCGTTATATCTCCGTTATATCTCAACAACTATTAATGCTATTGATTTAAGGTTTGGAATAGTTTTACATATCGTTGACCCGGATATACTGCAATGGAAATATTAAAAAAAAATCTTGCTTAAGGAGTCAAAAATGGATACGCAAAATGTTAAAACTGATCTATAAGTCCATTCATACAAAAGGGCTTCATTTGCACTTTTTAAAACAGATTTTATTTATCTTTATGCTGCGTAGTTTTTTAATTACAATTTCAAATGTGAGAAAAAAACCCTTTCCTATGCCTTATCTTCGAAGTTTCTGAAGCGAAAAATAAAAGTAATTACAATTTATATAGTATCCTGAAATATTTACAATATTCCTTATATGTCAATATTTCAGGAAAAATAAAACGATGTTTCTTATTAGCACCATTTTATAGAAATTATCAAAAACCTGCAAAAACAAACTTTGTTATACGGTTCTTTTTTTAACCACAATTATGGCCCAAAATAAGAAATTACAAATTGTAGTACCATTAATAATAATTATTAAGTATCTATTTCTTATGAGAAATGCAATAAAAGTCATTTTGTGTCGTATATATTTACGCACGGAACTCTCGACTTATGGGTTCAACTTACACACGAACATCATTTTATATACCAATTATATTGTATTATGAATTAATATACTTTAAAATTAAATACACTCTTGAAAAACGTATAAACATTTAATGAACTTTTTCAGCTCATTATTAAAAAATGTTAAGCAATATAACTGGCCATATTTTAGGTCTTGATGCTCCTAGATAAAAAAATATCTGAAAATAAATCTATCTAAATCGTTTCAGGTGTGTAGACTCGGAAGGCAACAAACTGAGAGGATCTATGGGGCCGTCCACATCCGTTCATTGCTCCCCTCTCCCGCGGCCTGCGCGGTCCGGTGCCAGGAGTTTGTCTGCCTGCGCGCGCGCTCTCTGCGCTGGCGTCTGCGAGTACGGATACAAAACCGGATCAGACGGTTGTCCAACTTGCGAGTGTGATGATCCGTGTGCAGGTTATCCATGCCCGGAAGGAGAAGAATGCGTCAGGGTCAAGGAAGCGGAGTGTTCTGGCGAGTTTTGTACGGGATATCCTGTATGTAAGTAAATATTGTTTCAGTACCCATAATATTATCATAAATGACGATTAGGATAACAAGGCAGGATACATAATACAAGAAAAGGGAAACTCAAAATAAAACCCCTACCTAAATCTGCTGTCTATGATTTGCAAAAAAGAAGTAATTATCCAGCAATAGGATTATTAGTAGTTTTTATGCGTCATTTGGCGCACAACGGTTACCATGGTAATTCCATATGGATTACTTAAAATAATAAAACGTTACCTCCATGTCCTTAGAACGTAGTACACATTTAAAACAAGAACAGTTTTAAACTGCGCTATATGGAAACTAAATTCTTTGAACATGACGGCGGGGCACGTACTCATATATGAAACAATTAACAACAACCTACTATAAGTTATTCTTTTTATCCCATTATGCATTTTCACATTATAAATTCATAACCGTCCGCACACAGGACTTTGTACAAAAGCCTAGAGGGAGACTTTATACAAAAGTCGTTTGCATGGGTATCTTTGTCCCATGTGTTTCTACCCTGAAGCATTTGTATTTGCATGGCTGTCTTTCGATTTGAAGGGTGGGATATGGCATTGAATTCACAGGGTGCAGAGACATAACACCTTAGTCCTCAGGAATGGCTACGCATCAAGGATATTATGGGCGAAACACTGTACTTATTATATTCATGGTACTGTTTATGTCTATAGACGATGGATTATATCTTTTATTAGATGAAAAATCCCAAAGTTCCAATCAAAAGCTACTAAAACACAATGAATTCTTCCAGGTCGACCAAGGGTATCCTACGAGAATCCATGCGAAATCGGTGTACCGGCGTCGGACGAGTCGGGCGCGGTGTTGTCTTGCGGAAAGGAGGGCGAGGCTTGCCCAGGGAACCACGTGTGCACACAAGTGCGCCGCGACGCATCCGTCTGCTGCCCAGACCCGCACCAACTGGACAACACTACTGACAGTGATGTTCTGGATGTGAGTTGTTACTTTTTACATAGATATTCGTTCATATTCCATGTAACACACACACTTAGCAAATTCAGTGCCAAATATGTTATAATTTAAATTAGAACACAGCACATAGGCAAACTGCTAGGCAGTTAAAGATTCTCAAATACGCTACATTTATTTATTTATTTTATTATTAGTGTTTTTTTTTATGTATACGTGCTAGCTGTATCGACAATATCTGTTATTGTTGTTGTGTATATTGTTTTGTAAAGTAACTAAAGAGGATGAATTATACTTTGTTTCAAGTTTAGAATTACACACAATATAACAAGGGTATGTGGGGTGCAGAGTAGTTCAGTCTTAATGTGAAAAGTTCTAGTTTTCAAATAGTTATATTTCGTTCGTTTTCTAGTGAGTCGCAAACGATGCACGTTGCCCTCCTCATTTATGGAAAATTTAACTATTGTGTTTATAAAAATACCATTTTTCAAGAAATCTACTTTCTAAAAGGAAGCCCTAACTGTATGAGACGTAGCATTAACATCTGCAATGTTACTTTTTATTGTACTGATAAAGATGCTGGCGACCCACTTGATAGAAGGCTATGAATGTCGTCATGACATGAATCATGAATATCACAATATATCCATAATGCTATTAGTGGCTACAAGTAGCTGTTGCTATATTCTACTATTTTTATCATATTGTTAGCCATTCTAAGCAGTACAAACAATTCGTAAAACATATGAACTTATATTTACTATATTATGGAATTCTATCTGCAATCTATTAGATAAACTTCGAATCATGCGGCGCGGAAGCAGAAGCAGTGTGTGGTCTGAATTCTACTGTGAGCTGCCCTGATGGTGCGTGCGAGGGCGAGTTGACGTGCTGCTCCACTGCTGCCTGCGGACCTGTCTGCCTCGACCCCGCTAAGATGAGGCTGCAGACCGACCGGGTCGATGACACGCCTACTAGTAAGTCTGTCTATATCTAATTTACCAGTACGCTTCTAATTCTGTGGCATCGAAACAGCAACAGCGTATGGTTTGAATTTGACGCTGAAATACTCAGAAAGTGCGTGCGAGGGTTTTGAAATATTCTCCATTTGTTCTATTTACGTATATGACTCTCATCTTGCTAACATGCAGCTGTGTATGTATATGTTGAATATGATCTTATAACTATTTGACCAATATACACACTATCTACTACTGATTCTGGGGGGAAAGGGATTGTTAGCAATGGAGTTTGACAGCCCCATTGTTAGCAATTTGCCCTATTGGGTCGACCTCCACGTGGTTCCCCCTGGAAACCATCGTGAACAATTCTTGTTGAATTCGTCACGATGGGCTAACTGAGCTGTTTTCGTCTTCACCTATTATTCTTCACTGGTGCCCCGCCGGTGTAAACCGTTAGCGCGGGTGGGGTTACCATTCCATTATCACCTATTAAAAAAAACTACTGATTCTATATTATACTGGTTATTAATATATTAAAATAAAGATAGCAAAATGCAGTAAAACTAATGAGGGTCTGAGTCATAAACTAATTATATTATTAGGAAACACTGTGCCTAGCAGAAGGATGTTCTATATTGTTATGATGATGAATCTAAACCAGTCATAATTTACAAATAACTGAACTTTATCTTATTACAGTGTGCGAATACCTCCGAGATTTCGACGAAAAGATGGAAGGCACCGTGGACGGTATGAAGCTAGCCTTGCCGGCGCCTACATGTACTGCGGACGGCTCGTACAAGGCCCAGCAGTGCGCCGGCGGACGCTGCTGGTGTGTCGATTCCTTTGGCACAGAGATACCAGGCACCAGCACTACTAATGCATCCTCTATCGACTGTGAAAAGTAAGTGGTTCTTAAGTAATAAAAAGTAGGTAGTCTTACTGACGCCCTTTTATATTGATGTTAGACTTAGCCAATCCAGAAATGTATTATACATCGTATTGATGCCTCGACTCCTTCAACTCGGCATGTACATCAAATTCTAGCAGAAACATGATTCGATGTACAACTCATGAACTGAAACGAGTCATGAGTTAGCTAAATCTAATTCACTGTTTGTCCCTATCATGCCTACATACAAAACAACTTTTTTATGTAAGATACATGAAAGATTGATGACTTCGAGATGGAAAATTAAAGTAATATATAGAAGGGAAGATCCAAGATGTTATGTTACACGTAAGATAATATGATCTAAGTTACTTCTATATCTAGAACCACTTATTTATGAGCTTAAGGTACGATCCAGCACTTTCAAGGTAGTGCACCTGTTAACGATTATCATGGATGGTGCAGCCTCTATAACAGCCCCGCTATATCCGCAGGGTGCGGTCAGAGCTGCAGTGTCTAGAGCTGACGTGTCGCATGGGGTGCGACTATGGGTTCGAGCTGGGCGCGGGCGGCTGTCCGCAGTGCCGCTGCCGCGACGCGTGCGCGGCCGTCTCTTGCCCCGCTGGCCGCGTCTGCACTGTCGTCGACGTCGCCTGCGACGCTGACTACTGCCCGCCTGTGCCTGCCTGTTAGTACCATCTATCAATATATTATTTTATATTAATACCTTTTACCAGAGAGGGATTTAGAAAAATCATCTACACGAGTACCTCTACCCCACATATGTTTCTGCCATCGAGAAGATGTGCAGTGAATTTACAAAGTATACAAGAGAGGTATTAATAGCATCAAAGTAAACCTTCTAGTGTCTTGTGTAGTTTTGTGCTACGTATTAGGGCGTTTCACGATGTCTCTGGAAGGGGTGGGGGGTGGGTGAATCGAAATTAAAAGAGTATACCTTACGTAATAGAGAAGCTTACTGCTCATTTATTCCAACAGAGGTGTTATTATATTCTGCGTCACAATGTATTCTGTTATGACCATAGCATTGTTCATCTCTACCGACAACGATTACCATTTTCCATCAAGTAGACTAACAATTCGCTTTCTTTAATCCATATTGCATAAAAAAAATGTTCTACTTTAGTTACTATGAAATTTAAGTTAGTTAGATGCCCTGATAGATAAAATTGGCAGTAAGCTATTAACCCGTGGAGCGGGCGGCTCTAGGCTAGCTCGCTACACCCACTGCGTTACCGATTTTTGAAATTACCAAATTTTAATTATAGGTTATGGATAAATGGGTTTCTTATCTACATAAATGAATGACTAACATAAATTTAATAAAAACGTCACTGTGAATTCGAGTTATGCAACAAACGCTGTTGTATTAGCGCGCGGTACCACAATTTTGTTCCGTACAGTGTATGATGCATAAACGCTCGAGGGGTTAAGAGAGGTTGATTAACACGCGTCTGGTTGTATGCGCAGGCCTGCCGCGTCGCCGCGGGCAGTGTCCGTACCTGGTGCCGGACGCGGCGGCGGCGGGCGCGTGCGAGTTCTCGTGCCGGTCGGACGCGGAGTGCGCGGCGGGCGCGCGCTGCTGCGCCACCGGCTGCGGCACCGCCTGCACCGCGCCGCTGCACCACACCGCCTGCCAGCAGGCCAGGTACCTACTCTAGCGGCGACCTCATTCGGACTCGTTGACCGACAGTATTACCCTCGCCTCTACTAGCAGCGTGATCGTTTGCTAGCAGGCCGACTACCAGCTGCAACTACGTTTAGTACGCGTCTAGTTTAGACAATGCGACTAACGACATGAACGCATAACAGGACAAGTAGCTGGGGGGGAAAGGTATTGTTAGTAATGGAGTTTGACAGCCCCATTGCCAGCGATATACCCTATTAGGTCGACCTCCACTTAGTTCCCCCTGGAAACCATCGTGAAAAATTCTTATTGAATTCGTCACGATGGGCTAACTGACCTGCTTTATCCTCACCTATCATCTCTCACTGATACCCCGCTAGTGTATACCGATAACGCGGGTGGGGTTACCATTCCATTATTACCCATTAAAAAAAAACAGGATAAGTACCCTAGGGACCTCACTGACTACCAGCCGGCAAGACGTAACTGTCTTTACTGTTGATCGTTAATCACCAGGAAGAAGATTATGACCTCCTTCACTAATGTTTTTTTTTTTTTTTATATACGACATAGAATGGCACACAAGCTGACGACCTACCTGATCCAAAGTGGTAACCGTCGCCTATAGACATGAGCACTGCCATGGACATAACAGAGTATACTGTTTCGCCCACGATACTCCCCATGCGTTGCCATTCCAGAGGACTCAGGTGTTATTCCTCTCTAATTCCCTGTAAATTCACGCCATATCCCACCCTTCAGACCGAAACACAGCCATGCAAACACAACTACTTCACGGTAGAAACACGAATAGGACAGAGGTACCCAAGCAATCGACTTTTGTACAAAGTCGATTACTAGCGAAGTAGGTATAACCACATTAAATAGTGACATATCTGGTTGCCACTAGGCTACAAATAACAATATTCACTATCGTCACCAGCGGATCAGATATACCACCTTTATCAACGACAAGTCCATGTATCAGCAAATTAGGTGTAACGCATTAATTAGTCAATTATAACTACCTACATTAATGAGACACAAAAAATCAGCAATCAGGTATGACCCACTAATGTATTGACTGGCCACCTCTACTAGCCACATTTTTTTTATACAACTTAGAATGGCAAACAAGCTGACGGTCCACCTGATGGAAAGTGATAACCGTCGCCTATAGACATGAGCATATGAAACACAGCCATGCAAACACAACTGCTTCACGGTTGAAACACGAATGGGACAGAGGTACCCAAGCAATCGACTTTTGTACAAAGTCTCCCTCTCTCACATGACGTGACCGACTACCAAACCAGATATGACCGCTTCTACTTATGAAAAAACTGAACTCAAACAGTTCTACTGGGAATATATCTACCTAGCAGGATGACCATGTCGGCTATAAATGGTATGCAAAAAATTTACAAAATATTTTTAAAACATTCCAGAGCTCTGACGTTACACATATCGGCAGAGAAAGGCAGTCCGCCAGCTCACACATGGGTACCGAACTGTGACGATGAGGGCGCCTACACCAACGTCCAGTGTCGGGACTCGAACCATACCTGCTGGTGTGTTGATACTGCTGGTAATGAGGTAACTAACACATTTTACAATTTCTCATTTTACCTAACTTTTATTTATTTATATTAATAATTTCAAATGATTAAGTTCTCTATACTTTAATGAGAAGGACGAAAGTTTGTATGTTTCATATGTTTATATAAAACAGTCCGCGTTCTAAATTGAAATACTAATAATTTCAATTTAGAATATATTCAACTTTCTATGTATGAAAGGCTCACTTTTTTGTCGGATTGAAATATACTTCTAGATTTTTAAATGCAGAGTAGATCTAAAAATTCAAAATTAATTCGAAACTTTCGATTTTACCAACATCGAAAATTTGACACCATTTTCAAATTGAATAAAAAGGAACTTATTATTTTTCATAATTTATAGATTCCTGGTACCAGGACAATGGAGGGCCAGCCAAACTGCGAGGCTCCAGCTCAGTGCCCTGACCCTGGGTGTAATGAAGATGTCATTTGCCCTCATGGTCCAGCATTAGATGAAAACGGCTGTCCAATTTGCGAATGCAGGGATCTATGTGCTGAGGCTAAATGCAGACCTGATGAAACTTGCGAGCTAGTGCCTTTAGAGTGTGAGGTATGTAAGCTCTTTAGTATTAAATCTTGAAAATACATAACTGACCTTGGACGTGTAGAGAAGATATAATATATCGCCTCATCTTTCAAAACCTTCACAATACCAACATTTATAATCATGAAATGAAGATGGCGATGGTCAATACAATATAAACCTATAAAGGTTGGAGGAAACACGTTGTTGTTAATTGTCCAAAGATATAGGTCATCGGTGTGTATGTCTTCTTATGATCACAGCAGATTTTCTTATAGAAAATATTCGATCGAAGATAAATAAATTAATTGAATTGACAGTCCGCGTTAACTGCTTACGCTGATTTCATGGTATTCATGGTATTCATGCGACCGAAAATACATTAAATATGACATTAGTCTCAATCTTACATACTAACAAACGAGGTCCAGGTAAACAAAACACATCATCCGAACCGTATGCTTATAAACTTCGTTATATAAAATACCGTTCCCCTCGATGTAGGACGAAAACTGCCACCCACTGGTGCGGTGTCGACCGACACCCACGTGTCCAGACGGCGCCCAACCGCTAGTTCCTCCCGGGGAGACAACTCCACTGGCATGCGGGCCGACCACGGCCGCGTGCCCATCCACGCACGCCTGCACGTACGCTCCACACGACTCCAGGCCTTCCGTCTGCTGCCCCAAGCCACGTCAGTTACAATTTATTACTTTTCCTAAAAATAGAACCAGTTAGGAATAAGAGTCAGAATCATTTTTATTCACGTAAACTTAGTTATAAGCGTTTTCGAGCCATTTTTTTTTATATTTCTACCACTTATTCGGAATGCAATTTTGGCTGAAAGAGCAAAGAATAAGCAAGAAACTTAACTTTAGCCCTCAAAATAATAGTTAAGGGTGATTTTCAACAAGTGCGATTTCTGTCCAATTAAAGTGAACTTTCTCGGTTCAAAGTTGTTATTTTGATAATATTGGCTTTTTTGGACTCGAAATTGAAAGACTTTACCAAACTTGGCCAAGAATCGCACCTGTTGAAAATCATCCTTAAATAAATATCTATGACATATAAATATAGAAATGGTACAAATAAATATGAATTTCTAGTACTATTCCAACAAAGTGCCATCAATCTACTGCATTATAAGTTCTTCTAATGGTCTTCCTCTACTGCTCCAGCTGTAAGGTGCCCCACAATTTCTCAACTGCACATCATTGAGCTGTGCCATCTTCAAGAATGACAATGCATGCCCGTGCATTTGGTAATCTCTTTGGTTCTGTTCATGTCTATAGACAATGATTGCCTATTGCCCGTTCCTATTTGCATAAAAAACTTTTTTTTTTAAATAATCTGTCAGCTCTTTGCCTTGGTAGGGACTAAAATACCTTTTCATAACAATTATATTCTCTGAATAGACACGGTGTGTTTCGAGGCCAAAGATGAGGGTACTTGCGAGGGAACCGAACGACTGAACACAACTCGATGGTACTTCAACCATAAGCACAACCGCTGCGAACGGTTCCGCTACTACGGCTGCTCGGGCAACCATAACAACTTCAAGAGTAAAGATGAGTGTAACACCGCTTGTCCTGGTAAGTAAGAATTAACTAATACGACTCGCATGCCACCTACTGTAAATTGCTCCTACATCAGAAGATTCAAAATTTGATTTCTATCGAACTAAACAATACGCTCTTTAAAATACGAATACAAACATGTTTTATACATTGCTGTTGATATGTCATATTTTCGGATTTTGCTATTTTATATATAGGTGGAGATGACATGATAACTATAAATTATAGTAACCAAGTGTAAATATAAATTATGTTAGTATACACATAGGGCATCTTAATGGGCTCCATCCATTTATAAAATAGCAAAAATCAGAAAATACTGCATATCACTTTCATCCATTCAAGTGTTCAATTGTTAAGGCCTCGTGTACAGTATTGTATATCTGAAGTATTATAATTTAATTTCATTTTATGAGATTATTTGCTGTAATATACATTTATTTGCTGTGACATGAAATTCGAGTCACCTCCCGTTGCGTTTTGCTGTTAAAGCTCTGGGTTTTTTTATTGTTTTTCCCCCATTGGCATATTTAAGATTATAAAGAGAGACTGGCATCCCTTAAAAAGAGGCGTAAGAACTCTCAGACATGTTTTTACGAAGAAGCAAAGCTTCGTAAAAACATGTCTGGGGTGGGCAACGGAAGATTCTGGGTTGAGCACGACCTACCTGGCCACTCTCTAAATACGTCTATGTTTTCCACTCGTATTTCTTTGGAAAAATGTTTTATGTATATCATTGGGAAAATATTTACTGTTTAAAATAAAAAAAATATATATTTCACCATGTATGTATAAATATATTAATATAATAAGTTTTTAGATTATGTAAATATTAAAAAATTTGGTGCATTATATGGTTACATATTGACAAATTAAAACATAAATTAAATTCTTGAAATAATTTATAGTTCTTAAGAATTTTCTAACCTTCTGCTTAGATCACTTATCTTTTAATATAGAAATCTCATAAAAATTATTCTAAATCATTATTAAAACCTACAAACATCACGCCTGTCCATATTAACAGAGTCCGACGTACAATGTTAAGTCTATATTTATAATACAATGGAGTATATAATTGTGAGAATATATTATATTAGGTTTCCTAATATAATTGTATCTTATTTAAAAATCAGTTATTGTGAAAAAAAAGTAAACAATACTGAATGATACTATGAATGTAAAAGTGAGTTTGTTTATTACCAACTACCTACTATGAAAGTTGGTATACACGTTCTAAATGGTACAGAAGCGATTAAACTATTTATTATCCCGGTCAGTGAATATAACCCGGTCACGAGGACGAAGTCGCGGATAAAAGCTAGTGTATCATATATCCAACTTTGTTCCTTATTAAAAATGTCGAATAATCTTAAATTGTACCTAATATTACACCGTTACACATTCCTCCGTGTGGTCCTGGCATAGAATGGGCCACCCCTTTCATCCCCGTGGATGTCGATAAAGACAACTAACGAAACTTAATTGTCGAAGGATGGGCACGAAGGATGGGCAGCAATGTCCTTCTTCATCACCAAAGCCTAATTGCAATTGCCAATCCACCTGCCAAGTGTGGCAACTACTGGCAAACCCTCCAATAGAACAGAACTATGTTTAGCAGTGGACATTTAACGATTAATATGGTATAGTAACATTACACATCCAACTTTGTTAATACGGACAGGCGATCAGAAACTAAGAGGCGATTACTCAACCACGTAACTCTTTGCTTTTAAAACAGTGGAAGGGGCTCCCACCAAACTGTCCATAAAGAAGACTTCACCATCTTCAAACCTTAAAGGAGAAGGCATGTCCTCTTCATCTATTTTCCGTGTTGGTGTATAATGGGATTAACTGTGTATTAACTTATTAACCATACTTAACTAGTACTAAACTACTTCACAATATAAGAGTTTATGCACACGACAATTTATTATGCTCGTCCCAATCAGTTATGGATATTTATTTAATTATTCCTTGTTTATTTAATTATTCAACTGTAGTGAAGAAATGTTTGATATAAAAACAGACATATATATATATATATATATATATATATATATATATATATATATATATATATATATATATATATATATATATATATATATATATATATATATATATATATATATATATATATTCTCTATATGCTATATTTTAGACTATAATCATAGATAATATGTTATTTTTCTCCCTTATTCATAAAAACACCAGACCTTTTATAATCCTATTTTAGCTATTGGACTGTTCTGTCTATTTCTTTTACACTAAATTCCTAATTTGAAAGAAAGTGGCAAAAGAGTGTAATAGTCGCAATAGGCTTTTTTTTTATGAGTGAAAATGGTATGGTAACCCCGCCTGCGCTAACGGGATACGCTGGCGGAGCGTCAGTGAAGGATGATAGATGAGAATGAAAACAGGCCAGTTAGCCCATCATGATGAATTTATCAGGAATTAACCATGATAGTTTCCAGGGAGAACCGCGAGGAGATCGACCTGGTTGGGTATATTGCTAGCAATGGGATTCTCAGTCTCCATTACTAACAATCCCTTTCCCCCCGTTGAAATAGGCTTGTAGAAGGTTTTAGTTTTTATGAATAATAAGATGATATAATTATAGACATAATTAGGGCTTATGGATGTCTGAGGGTGATTTTCTGCACAACTAGCTCCAATTATACCAGTTTCCTTATAGTCATAAATAATAAATACTTTATTTATTTATTTTGTATTTTTTTTATTATATTTTTGTATATCCGAAAGCATTTGCGTGTTGTATAAGATTTTAAACATGAACATTACATCAGAGAATACGTAATATTGTTGTATGTGAATAACATACATATCATATTATATATAGAAGAAGCATGATTCGAGTCAATGCACATTCTACTTTTAAAATGCATTACATTTTGTAACGTATATGTGTATATAACATGTACATATTCCTATTCAAAGCTTCAAGTATGCAAACTCACGTACGTGGCATTTAAAATTGCCTTGTGCATAAAACTTAACGGCTTAAAATTATTGTAATTAAACGTTCTTAACTGTGTTTATCTAACCTCCATTATGAAAATGTAACATGTCGTCGGCGCTTCCTTTCTGTATCTCTTTTTCTTCCGGTGATGGCTCCTTTTACTTCTAATAAGGAATAAATTTATGAATACTTGATATTGCTTTATTTTTCTTCTATTTAATAATGCACCGCCTACGTATTTCTGTTTGCCCAATGGTTGGCTGGTAGAGAACACCGTCCGGTGTTAAGTTCGATAAATGAACATAGAATTTTACTGTGCATTAAACTTTAAATAAATAAATAAGGTGAAATTATTCTATTATTTTGTTATTATTTATGTCTCGTTATGCCGTGTTGATGCTGAGCATCCACCATTAATTTGTCTACCAAAACTATATATCTACGTCCACAGAATTACATTTTGTTTTCAATAAACTTTAAAAACAAGAAGGTTCTCAGTTCAGTTGTTTTTTTTTTTTATTTTTGTTATCTCACAACTGTGTCAATTATAAACCGATTTGGGGTTTTTTATATGAAAGTATATACTTATCGATTGATCTCATAGAAATTTTATTAAAATCGATTCAGTGGTTTAGTTTTTATATCAAAATAACTGGTTTTGCCATTATTGTAGAACGCAAAGAATGCGATGTGTATTACAAAGCATACAGATTTAGTAGAAATGCGATTAGGGACAATGTTTTTTATACAAAGGTATCATATTTTTTTTATATCAGTTATTTATAAAAATAAAAGAAGCAAAGGTCGAATGCAATATTTGGATTCTTTTTTTTATATATATTTGTTTATTTGTATTAGAAAAAGCATACCAGGTATGATTATCATTATTATTTTTTAATGGGAAACAAGCCACCTGTTGGAATGTGGTAACAGTCGCCTATAGACATGGGCAACGCCATGGACATAACAGAGTATACTGAATATATAATTTTAACTATATAAATGACAGTAATAACATAATACATAGAAAAATAAATTATAATTTTATAATTTCAGAAATTTTTCTTATTTTAGATATAAATTATTTAGGATTTTTTTTTTAATTTTCTTTACTTGTACAGTACTGAGCCCTTGTGAGAGACTACGCGAGAAGAATGAAGCAAAAGCGAAGAAATATGGCCAGGTGTCGTTCATACCTAAATGTGATGCCTCCGGCCTCTGGGAACCGGTGCAATGTATGCTGGATATTGGTAAGTTTATCAAAACGATATTTTCATTCTTGGTAGAGAATAATATTAAAATTTATGAAGTCTCGATTATTAGCTATTGTACTAATAGTATATATAAATATTCTTTTTTTTTATACAACCTAGAATGGCAAACAAGCTGACGACCCATCTGATGTAAAGTGGTCGCTTATGTCGCTTACATGAGCAGTACCATGGACATAACAGAGTTTACTGTTTCGCCCATGATACCCCCCATGCGTTGCCACTCCTGAGGACTCAGATGTTATTCCTCTGTACCCTGTAAATTCACGCCATACCCCACCCTTCAAACTGAAACATAGCCATGCAAATACAACTGCTTTACCGTTGAAATACGAATGGGACACAGGTACCTAAACGACTATTGTAAATCAAAATCTGAATTTCTAAAATATTATAGCTCGAGTCGTTTTAAGAACCCTTATTTTTGACCAGACGTATGCTGGTGCGTGAGCGCTCACGGCGAGTCACTGAAGGGTTCTATGGTGCGTGGTGCCAAGCCCACATGCAATTTTAGACAAGCGAGAAAGTGGGTGCAACGCGACCCGATCTACCAACGAGCTAGAGCTGCAGAGGGTAAGTATCGTTTTTTTTTTAGTTAGAATAATTTTATTACAAATTTTCACCATTTTCAAGGGTACTAGACAAGTAAACGCATCATTGGTAGATACGTTTTCCTTAGAGCACCCCTGATGTGATAGAACAAAATGCATTGGATGTCATTGCCTCGTTTTGATTTATGCATGAAATAATAATAACATGTCTATCAATAGATTCGTAATATATTTAATATTATAACAAATTCAAAATATTCCGTCTTAATAAACATGTTTTCATTAAAGAAACTTAATTCCATCACCAACAAAATTAGCACACTGAAATCGGCTTTCCATTTAGAATCTATGTTGGTATAAACTGTTAAATCAATATTCATACAAAGAGAACAGAGGAAATAATTAAAATAATTACAAAAAATAAACTCACACTTGCTCAAGTTAAATATTAATAAAACATTTGTTTCAGTGCTAGAAGAATTGATTATGCAAATGACCACATATCGAGAAGACGACTTCGACGACGAAGAAGAAGAAGACCTTAGTGACATAGAAGGTCAAATGCAAGAAGACGAATCCAAAGACAACAATGACAATAACGGTGAAGACGAAAATAGTGCAACAGTGCTATCCGAGGTTGTCGAACCAAGGACAGATGTTGCGAGGACAGTTGACAAGCCTCTAGAAGTTTCTGAGGAGAAAATCGTATTCAAGACTAAATGTCAAATGATGCAAGAAGAAAGTGAAAATGGTAAGGCTCGTTGTATAGTTACTTATGTAATATCGCTTTTTGGCCATAAATGAAACATATTTAAAATGATTGCTCTATATATCTTAAGACTCTTAAGAGATAATCTCTCAACCAAAATTGGATCTCTTCATTTGTCAACTTTCCCTCGGTCTCTCTTAGCTATTTGAGTTTAATCATTCATTAACATCTTGTTTATTTATCGATATATTATTGTTTATTTATGATATTGTTCCGTCATCGTAGTTTTGCTTCTCTTGTACTCGTGCTTCGTACTTTGTTTCTCTAGCCTCCCTTTACAACATTCTAAGGATAATAAAGAAAGGAAGAACAAGACGCATTCAGCTAATTAATTAGTATGGAAGGCTTTCAACTTTTTGATGTTTTTTAATCCTTTTCTTGTTTCCTTGGAATAAATCTTCAGTTTTACTGGTCCTACCTCCTTAAAAGCAAGCTAAATATTTCGATTTTACACTGCGTACTTATTTAAGTCTATTTCACTAATATTTGATGGTATTCGATCTTTTCAGGAGCTGAGGGTCCTCCCCCTAGATGTCTATCAGACGGGTCGTTCTCCCCGCGGCAGTGCTCTCGCGGCCGCTGCTGGTGCGTGGACGCGGCTGGCCAGCGACGGCCACATGCCACCATAGTGCCAGAGATACCAGCTCCAGATCCTTGTGGTGAGTTGCTTGTATTCTAAGTGCTAATATCATAAAAGCGAGAAACTTAGATATAAGGAAACCAAAAAATGTTAGATTTCATTCTTGTCAATCAATATATCCCAGCAAAATAATTAAAACAAGGTTACAACAACGAGTTTGTAAAGAAATTGTTATTTTTAAAGTTCTTGATACACTTTTTTTCAGCATGGATGTAGCATTTAATCAGCCCAGAATAATTCTCTTAACCTATTTTATTTAAAAAAAAAAAAAAAGCAACTAAACTAGTCTATTCCTGGAGGTACAACTGTTCAAAGTTGTCAACTCGGTCGGTCAAGGGCGCTAGCAATACTTATATTAAAATATATTGAATGTAAACTTCTTTTTACAGCAACCAGTTTTGAAATATCACATAAAATATTTATGTAATATTATATACTAATATTTTATTCAGCTGTTTATTTGTAGCTTATGTATTGATTAGTATTGATGTAGTTCGTACAACATTCGTGCATTTTAGCTGCCCGCTAATGGCATGCTTTCTTTATTGGGTTGACTAGAAGAGATCTCTTTCAGAGATAAGGCCACCCTTGCTCACAATATTTATAAATATATTATTTATGTAATTTACAAGCTCATATGAAATGCTATCTTTACAAACTTCTGTAGTCTTTATCATGATAGAATTTAGATGTGCGTGCAATAGCGACATCTGTTTGAAACTATATCTGTGCTCATCTCCTATATTAATTTCTAACAGAACTAACTCAAGTAGACTCGGCTATCCTGGAGCTAGAACTGCTGAACGTGGAGAGCTTGGTAGCAGAGCGCGCTCGTAATACGCTGGCGGCTCGACTAGCGGCGCTGGGCGCGCGTGTGCCCGTAGGGTTGCTACGTGACAAGACTGCGACACGACTGCGGGCCGTGCTCGCTGGACCTAGGGCTGTCGACATCGTCTATCATGTTGAGAACCTGGTAAGTCTTGAATTTTAAAAATTAAAAGTTTGCTAGAACTCTGAATATCTTTACCTGCTTTTCATCAGATTTAGATATAGTGCAGCATATATCTTATAGTTTCCTATTTGATTATGCACAAACATTTAAAAAATACTAATATACACTCGTATTCTACAACAGAGTGTAGAAATAAGTTCTCTCATTCCCTCATTCGCCCAAGAAAACTGACAAATTTAAGACTGGGGGTTTGTTAATAATTTTGAAACTGGTTGAAACAAATTCAATTCAAATCATTTTTCCTGTCATATGTGTTAATCTCGTACAGATATTATAGATGGACTATCGATACCATACTCATTATAGTCCCATTACTGAACATTCATGTTCGGAAATATTCAAGATCGGTCTAGGTAGTGAATTGTGTTGTTCTTGATAAAAAAACAAACAAATACCATTTATTTTTAATGTCCGTGCATAATCAAATTGGAAATTATAAGAAACAACGAAAATTCATAAAATGTATTCGAAGAATCCTAGAATCAATTTCGATAGAAATTGAACTGAAAAAAAAATTTTAGGAAATTACCTCATAAACTTTTATAAACCCTTCTTGTCATTCGCCTGTACAGTTATCTATTATTTTAAAATAATAATATCTTATAGTAATTGCTTTACTGAATTTATGAAATATAAGTAAACGAAATTAATAATAAAGATCTAAACCATTTATGTACGCTAAAATATTAATATAAAATGTTGAATTAGTCTTTGCTTTCGGTGCCAAGTAATACGATTTTTTAAGTAAGGGGGTAATGTCACGCCTATACTCTATATCGGTTCTGGTACTAAGTAAGTTCTATGTGATGCAGGTGAAGCAGGAGAAGCTGTCGGGCGAGCGCGGCGCGCTGGGCGCCGACATGGTCCGAAGCGAATACCGATTGGCCGCGCCACCGCCACCCGCCCTGCAGCAGCGCGAGATACTCACCGAGTCCACTGTAAGTTGCCTACATTGTAATGAGTGCATTGCAATCACACCAGTCACCTGATCTTCCACTTCGGATAACCTGAGTTGTGAGGACCTTGACAGCTAACATCTAGGAGCGTAATCCAGAACATCCAGATTCGAGATAATTTAGAAAACTTCTTGAATTGGTTTAACTACAAGTCGATCGGAACCTCATTACGCAACGAAATGTGCCCTGTGCCACTTCTCACAGATATCATCTACAATATAATATCTATATGAATGGGTATAAAACCCTTAAATCTTAGGAGAGATTTTGCCTAACTCTGCGTTTTCTATTGCTTATACAATGGATTGTGCTGTGAGGAATTGTTCAATATGATGCCCACGGACTTTTTCTACCATCGATCAGTGCGCCAACAATAGAGAGTTCACCCCCATATCTTAAAGTCTAAATGGTCGCATACAGCACGGTTTCAGAGATGTTTCCTACCACGAACGCTCAGGTTAAAGAACGAGCTTCCTGTCGAATTTTTCCCAAGAGACTACAGCATGGGGTTCTTCGAAAAAGAATAAAGAGGATTTTTCTGGGTCTCTGATATTATAAGCGTTCATGGGCTATGGTAACCGCTTACCATTAGCTGAACCATATGCTTGTTTGTCAGTTGTATAAAAAAATGTGCCACAGCGTAAGAAACTACCAGTAATTTAAGGCTTTTAGGACGTCTCGCACAACTACATCCCAATTCAGATCCCAATGCTTTCTCGTATGCCAAATTTTATTTAAATTTGTTCATCTATTTAAGCACGATTGAGTACAAATTTTTACATTTATAATAGCTATTTCAATAAGTAATTATGTAATAAGTATAAACAAATAAAAATAAATAAATAAGTATAAATATTTTTAATCAATTATTATTAATTCCCTTTTTTCAGGTATCAGCAACAACGTCCTATCACACAGCACTAATAGTATTAGCTGCCACATCAGCCTTCATCATCAGCGTCCTGTGCGTTCTGGTGATGTTGTACCGCGCTCGACTCCAAAGAGAGCCTCACAAAGCCGAGCGGTTCCTCCCCGCAGCGCCACCCGTGTATGTACTCTCGGCTGATGAGAAGGCGGAACTGGCGAGGGTGTTACACGCCCCTCCTCCGCCGCTCCCCACTAGCAACGATGATACCCACACGAGAGTGTAACTCAAGTACTACCGCCCCTACGTTACTTGAACCATTCGTTTTCACCACAGAGTAACAGAGGATCCATAAACAGAGAATAAACTTCAGAGAGCGCTGGATCTGGACAGTGGTATTTATTACATACAGATGTGAATAATGTGACATCATTTTGTTAATAATATTATTAACAAAATGTTAATATTATTAATAAAAAAGTTAATAGTTATATTATTTTAATAATAATCAGGATCATGGTAAATATAATATACAACATAGTGCAGAAATAAGTTCTGTCATTCCCCCATCCACCTGAAAAATCCGAAAAATTTAAGACCGGGGGGCTTGTTAACAATTAAGATTATCGATTTTCAGATTCAACTCGAATAATTATACCAGCCACCTACAATAATCTCATACAGATCCATTACTAAACCACATGGCCAGAACATTTTCGAAATCGGCCTAGGTACGGGGTATTGTAGACATGTACGGAAAATTAAAAGCATTTTCTATATAATTGCATACATTTTATAAGACATTTTTTTTAAAGCATCCAGAAGCTTACACTCTGTTACGGGATCTGCTGTGTTCTCACTTCCAAAGTAAACTTAGTACAGGTAAGAGAAATTAGGGTCCAAATATCGGCTAGAGTTGAAGTAACGTAGTTACGCCCTACAGAGGCTGGCGGCCATTTTAGTTGTACACAGAAGTAGACCGGAGTTCTTTTTGTGATTTTCATGAGACTCTTCGTACTGAGTATGTGGAATTGGCCGTCAATAGAGGTGGAGGGGTCAAATTATTAACGGATAACGGTAACGATCGCTAAGTAATAGAAGATAAAATATGTTGCAATCTACCTAAAGAAATGGCTCAATTGCATTATTCAAACTTGATGGGTACCAATAATATAAAGCATTAATTATGCTGAATAAAGTAATAAAATTAAATAAATTTTAACTACTAGGTACTATTGTTTATGCGTTTTCGACTATAGATATCAAAATTGAGGATACTGTATTTAATTTAAAATACTCCTTACAGTGTCTGTATCTGCACAATACATAACTAATATCCGGAGATACAGACGAAAAATTTCCCTTTAAAGTTTTAAAAAATGTAATGGGCCCCATTATAAGTGTAAAAATGGCGCGAAAACTGGGTTCTACTGTTAATTGACTAAAAATATATAGAATGAATCTATTTCATACATACATACATACATATCTGTCACGCCTGTCTCCCATTAGGGTAGGCAGTATCTATTTCAATTTTGACATAAATATCAATTGCGTCGTCTTAGCAATCGTCACCGTTTTACACCGTTCATTCAATCGTTCAATGGCAAGTCGACGCAGAGCGCGCGTCGTCTTGTCATTGAATGAATTTAACTTGTTAAGTTTTATATCACTTACGTACTATAAGCAGGCGTAGTGGCGTGTGTTATTGTGAAACGCGCGCCTTTACGCTCTTAGTTCCTCTCGTTGAGTCTCAATCTTTGCACATTTGAATGAGAATATATTGTAATTAATTAAAATTAATATACATATATTACGTCGCATATCCAGTCAATAATACCAAGTAAGTAAAAACTCCTAAAATAAAATTACACATGATATTGCTCGCTAAATTACGTCTCTAAATATGAAATCAAACACGAATTAACTAGAAAAAGACCTAAGTCTTCGGTGTTAAATTTTAATTTTTAATGCAGACGATAAAATGTAATTTTAATATAAATATTAAAAATATAATCACTTATTACGGTCATTTATAATCATTGGGCAAAACGATGAATTTTTCACAAAACCTTTTGACTGTAAATCTAGTATATAAATACTTTGTTCAGTCAATAATAGTATTGACTGAACAAACCCGATAATATGCACATATACGCCGGTTCTGAATGTTCTTGAATCTTCTTCCTCAAACAGTAAGAGTTATACGGTACACGATCTATTTGATTATGATAGATCACTTTGAATATTCTCCAGTTTCTACAACCTTCCAATATCCGACTATTGATTGCCAAAAATAATCGTCAAAAACGACTTTCTTATTACAAAATAAATACATTAATTAGTTGAACTAATATTGTCCTGCGAAGAACGTGACTCGACGTAGAACTAATCTAGTCTTACCCATTCATGACGAATGTCTTCATTAATCATCTGCGCTGTTCCATTGCTGTGTCTTATTTGTAAATAAATAATTTATGTTCATTATATTGTCGTTTGGAATATAATATTTTTCATAAATCATTAAATAAACTCTCATTGTTACGTATAGGTGTAACAAAATGTACCTAACTTCCCAGTTTTACTATTTTGAGATGATATGAGATAGTTAATATTTAAAAAGTTTTAGTATGTATATTTTACTTTAAATAAATAAATACATAATTTTATACATATATTTGTTTTATTAAGTTATTGTTTAAATAGCTGTCACAGTAGAAACCAAACTAAAATAGGTGATTATAAATGAGGTTATTATAATTGATTTTCCATTGCAACTGCGAACTTTTACCCGAATGCGTACTACTACTACGAATGGCCACTGTAATGCAAGTTCCGTACAAGGTCACGAACCTATTGTGGATCGTAGGTCAAAGCTCAGGGCCAAGGAAATGTGTATTTGGGTGTATAAATTTCATGGTTAAATCATTATATAACTGCCTACTTATTGAACTTCTCGGTCAGGGTTATTGAGCCAAACATAATTATATATCTAAAGAAGTTATGATGTCAAAGTACCTAAATATTTTTTAAGGAATGAAAATAAATGATAACCCTTCCTGCTCCATTGGTATACGCTGGCAAGTACGAGTGAATGATGAGAGAACAAATACACTAGGAACTAATCACGGTAGTTTTCAGGAGAGACCGGGAGGAGGCGGACTTAGACTATAAATCAAAATATTGAAATAAAGACTACTAGATACTGTTACAAACAATCCCCTTCCCCCTACCTAAGTAAGTTATTCTGTTCTAATCCTAAATCTATATTCACAGATTTCTATTTAACAAACTCACACAACCAAAGTATAGCCACTCGTACTAAAGCACAGCATGGTCGCTGCCTGCTGCCCTCTGCGATCGGATCTCATACCCTCTCAAATTACATGTCAGCGCCCAAACTCCGATGAATGTCTCTAGTCTTAGCTTTTGTTGCGAAATTACTTAACTTTAGTTGGTTTACCTTCTTACCCATACAATGAGCGTATCTATGTAGCATCACATCTACTCTAAATAAGGAAAAATATAAAAAAGTTTGTTGTTTTGTTATTTTATTGTCTAACATGTGCCACGTACGTATTTATCTCGACTGTCCACACCATACGTATCGAAGATTCTAAGAAATTCCTTGTTATGTTTGTTGTGATTACTTAGCATATGTTTAGCAAAACTTATACGACAGTTAGATAGATAGATACTCTTTATTGTTTTCTCCAAAAGATAGCAATAGTAAACCTATTATAAATACAAACAAGAAATAATCACAGTGAAAAAACAATGGGCGACTTCCAGGCAACCTTTGGATGGAGAGGAGTAACTATAAACTGTTGTTAGGTTGTTATGCTTTATTTGTACGTTATCTTATTCATATATTCTTAGTTTTAATAAATAGATATAATAAAAAAAAAATATTGATTTTTCTTCAGTCTGTTTTAAAAAGGAATATGCTCTTTTCTTCAATGTTATGATGTCGTATCGGTTCGGAAATATTTAAATTTTCGATCAGCTCTCCACTAATATAAAAAAACTGAAAATAGATCAAATTAATCCGTATAAAAAGTCAGCTACGTGAAATTCTATCTAATATGCTAGACGAAACGTGGACATATCAAATGTTACGTGCACCACAACGACAGCAGGTGACATTATTAAAATCTCGCCTATTAAAAGACAGTTTGTATGTCATTTAATTGATAAAAGTAGTGGAAATCACCTGAGCTAATCAGTCGATTTTAAATATTTGTCCTATGTTAAAACTGTAAACTTGTAAAACTATAAACATGTGTAGGTTTTGGTATAGAATAGGCCACCCCTTCCTTTCCCGTGAATGTCGTAAGAAGTGACTAAAGGAGCTTACGGTGAAGGAATAGGCAGCAGTATAATATAGGAAATTGGTAGTAGCACTCACCAGTATTAAGCAACGCCGGGATCAGGATCAGTATTAAGGAAAACCAGGACTAGGATTTTGGTTACCTACACTAGTTAATATTAGTCAGTTAGCAAGTTCAGTCAATGTTCATAGTATGTAAGACAAAAGGGTAATCCGTCATTTTTATTCTATTATTATTATTTTTTTTTACATTGACAAGCGCTGCTAGAATGCATATTGCCTGCCATTGAACTAAGTAGGTTCTTAACAATAGGCAGCAGTATCCTTCTTAAAACATAACCAAAAGACTACCTGTCTGCCAAGCGTGGCAATTACTAGCAAAACACCTTTATGAGGTAGGCTAAGTTCAGCAGTGGACGGTTAAGGGCTGATACAACATACAACAAAACTGTTAACGTTACTGTTATAAAATAAATACAATAGAAACGAAAATAAATATTTTATTCAGTATATTTTTTGCTCTTCTGCAAAATGCCCAAGTTTTACTAAGGCACTGTTAAAAATTCATTGACAGTATTAGTACAGTCAATGAAGGCAAAAATCAGCTACGACCTCCGATTTCATTGAACCTCTATAGATTTGGATGAAAATTTGGGATTGAATATGTTACACCCTCTACTTCAAAAGTGACATATGACCGTCTTGCGCTTTTTGTATTTTAGGGGTGAAATCCACCCCTTTTGTTAAAAATAAGAAAAAATGCAGATTTAACCATTCCGGCTTAAGTAATTATGTTTAATTATAATAGATAAAATAAATGTTTTTTTAATATTTATATGCATGATTTATGATTTTAATTATTTTTTCAACCCTTTTAGCAACCACCCCTTAAACTGAACATCATGAAAAAATATTTTTTTGTATTTCTAAATTTTAAAATCGCAAATTAACATTACATAAACAGTTTGTTTAATACTTATAATATAATTTTCGGTTGACATTGAAATTTCAACCCTTAAAAACTACCCTTGTATTGCAGAATCACTGTAAAAATTGGTTTCAAAAACTTTAACCTATTAAATAGTACATTACTAAAGTGAAATCTTATTTACGGAGTATTAAAATATTTATTTATTTATTGCGAAATTTTTCACCCTTAAAAACTACCCCTTGTGAAAATAATAATGAAATATTTTTATATATATTCTTCATTGCACTTAAACAATACATGCGACAATTAGTTAAACAACTTGTTAGCAAGAGAGGACTTATCTCTGAAAGAGATCTTTTCCAGCCAACCCAGTGTAGTTAGAGAGAAATTAGAGAAATTTTTAATATTAATTAGAATTTTTTAAATCTTTCATTAGAATCTTTTTTAATAGTTAAGATAAATTTTATTTAAATTCATATTTCAAACTTTATTAATATTACACACACCCATTCATGTGTATTTAGACAGCATGTACCTGTTCACACATTTTCCTATAATATATGCAAACCAAATCTCTGCTCCAAAAATTTTTCCAATTTCCAAAAATATAATTTGTGTTTTTTACAATAACTCCGTTAATTTTTAAGATATCAGGTTCATCCAAAAACTATTTGAAAGGTCGAGAGCGATAAGATCGTCTTATTTTTTTTTTTTTTTTTATTAAATATTTCTTTATATTAAAGATTTTTTAAAGACATTGTTCTTTAAAAGATAAAGGGTTAAAGATTCCCGGTTACATGGTTCTCGCAGTAAAATTTAGACTTTAAACGTCTCTATCTCGGTTATTTTACATCCTATAAAAAAAAAAAAAACAAAATCTTTGTTAAAAAAAGAACTCAAATTTCGTTCTGTATCATTTTTACGAATATCCAATATTTTTTAAGTTATTTTCAAAAGAAAATGAAATTTACGAGAATTGGAAAAATTTCGATTTTATTAAATCATACTTTTTTTTAATTATAAGCATTCTAAACCGGGCAAAATATTTGAGGTCATCACTTATGTTAAAAAAAGAAAGTCCTTTAAAAGGATAACCAATAATTTGAATTTTTGTGGAAATGGTTAAGGTTTTATTTTTCGTTTTTTCCAAAAATAACTAGAAAGTGTCATCTTATTTTTATCATAACTTGCTCAATTTTGATGCTATGAACTTAAACAGTGCTCAGTAAAAAGGTATTTCCGAGTACTTTAAAGTGTTCAAGAAGTATATGTCATGAAATGCATCGGTTTCCCGTTATTTAAGTTTAAATACTTAGATTTAAGTACTCACCGAGAAAAAAAAATATATACATACAATTACCTACAGCTCACTTTGAATTAATATTAGGTTTTTCAAAGTAGGGATTTGTTTGTTTTTTATTAACTTCAATTTTAATAATGACACATTTTATGTAAAAAAATTTTTTAAGTTATTTATGAAAAACCGCTTTAAACGTGTATTTTTATCAAGAAAAATCAGTCTTTGATCTTTAATAACTCGGAAAGTATTGATCTATTCCAAAAACTTCATATAACAAATTTTGCTTAGAATTTGTCTCTGTATCGATTCCTGGGGTTATTTTTATTCAAATAATTTTCACCCCCGAGAAGGGGTGGCAGCCACCCCCAGGACAAAAGCGCAAGTTGGCACTATGTCACTTTTGTTTCTTAAGGTACCTACCATCTACTCACCAATTTTCATGAAAATCGATGGAGATTCAACGAAATCGGAAGTGAGAACCTTCATTGACTGTACTAATGCCGATAGCACAAGTAGATCTAGAATTACCATTCTCTATTTCATAAAAAAAAAAAACACCTTACCTATGTTTTAACGAAAAGATATAGATGTTCAGGGCCCTCTGACTGTTTGACCGCTGACTGATTGCCGCAATATTATACGATAGCGTTAATATGCCCCGTCAGCTCGGAGAGTAAGACAAGGACGTACACCGCTTCCGTCGAAGTCCGCACCGTCGAGTACATCCGGAACCCAGAGGTCCGTAGATCGCAACTACGCTCTGCTACCTCGCCCTCTTAATCCTGGATGTTGACCAGCAACTGTTTGACCGCTGACTGATTGCCGCAATATTATACGATAGCGTTAATATGCCCCGTCAGCTCGGAGAGTAAGACAAAGACGTACACCGCTTCTCTTACCGCCTCCAATAATACTATAAGGAACAGCTATGGATGCCTCAGCTTCAACTGTTGACGACAGGTGACGATTCATTCCATTATCATCCATTAAAAAAAAAGACCTATTTTAATTCCATTATAAAAAAAAAATATTTAAAATTCGGCAATAACATTTATAGTGATGAAACTATAACACAAACCTATGCAACCTTCGTTCCAATAATACTCTCCAACTATCTTTCCCCTCTCACCGTACTGGTTTCGATTCAAATTCTTTTCTCCTACATTCTTCACGACTCTGGAACGCGCTTCCTGATGCCATTAAGAGACTACCGACTAAACCGTCTTTAAAAAAAAACGTTCACACTCACTTTTTTACATTATCCGAGCAGTAAGTGCTTTATATTATTCTTAATTTCGTGTATAATATAGTATATGTCATATATGTGTAAGTATATTTGTTATTTATATATATTTATTCGTTTATATATGTAATTTTAGTATGTATGTATATCAATAATTAGTAGTACCGCATTCGAGTATTCTGACACTTCCCTATGGTTAACTGGGAGAGAATGCTTGTAGCATTAAGTCCGCCATGTACACATATTTGTACTAATGAATAAATAAACAAATAAATAAAATCACCTGAAATTATCAACAATAAAATAAATTCATGTGCAGAACTATTTATAATATGTCTTTGTCCTAAATATCAATATTCATAAAAGATCTAGCTAATTCATAATCTTTTATAAGCATTCTTTATGTAGGTACCTACAGAAAATTAGCATCTGTGAGCCGTAAAGACCCACAACACATCCTAAGTAAGAGCATTTTTAGTGACTAGATTTTATTTTTACTAATAATTGCTATAATGTCAATGTATGTCACTAAGTACATTATTTTTCTGTCTTTCTAATATTTTAAAATTAATTTAATTAATTGGTTGCATAGACTCATACAAAAATTTTTTATTCCAAGTAATGCGGGTCTTCGTAAATGCAGAGTGCATTCCATTTTCAGTAATCTTTTTTATTAATTAAAAAATCTCTATTATCATTTATAACATTAATAAAATATTTGTAATAAAAATATATTATGAGGTTAGAATAAATATTATGAAGTTACAATAATAGGCTAATTTTAAAATTAAAACTTTTTATTTTTCAGATATTGTCATATTATAATTTTAAACATAAAAACATTAATGATAACGGAGGAATGGAACGCACAACACAACCGTCATATCGCTGACATTTTACTTGTTCCATTTGACACTTGACAATAGTACGAGGCCGGTTATTCCAGACAATTTATCTTTTTGAAGACTAGGCAGCATGGTCTCCGACCTTAGCCTGTTCCAAACGGAACAAACGTACTAAAAAAAAAAAAAAAAAGTACGAGGCCGGCCCTTGGTAATATTATTTATTTTCATAATGAATCAAGAACGCGTAGAATCACAACGTTGCGCCATTTGCAATCAGCAAACCAGTAAAAGATGTACTCGTTGTCTCAGTGTCTACTATTGTAACAAAGAACACCAACGGCAAGACTGGAAAAGACACAAAAGTGAATGTAAGCTCGAGGAATCCAAAAAAGGATCAAAAATTGTTAAAGCAGGTGAACATTCGATAAAAAACGAAGAAAGTGTCAAAAATAGAGTAGAAATCTCCTTCCAAACTATAGAAGATAGTTCAGTAAAAGAAGTTCCAAAAGGGAGTAGTGCAAACGAAATTAGACGTTCCAAAAGATCTAAAAAAAAAAACGTGAAAGAAGTGGGTAAGGAGCGTGACACAGCGTCAGTTGATAAACATAGTTCGCAAATTTCTACTGAGAACGTTAAAAGTGAAAGTGGCGCATCCGAGCCCTCAGGACACGAAGACAGTAGTGTTATTTTTAGTGTAGTGTATGTAGCTAAGGATTTGTCCAAAGGTAGGGCCATAACTTACGAGGGGTCATCTGAGCAGGAAATATTGAGCGAGTCCGATCAACAGCTGAGTACTTTGGATTTCTCAGGACCTAGTTCATCAAATGTATTGAGGACAGTGAATAGAGGTGACGACATAATGCCTGTATCACCTTCATATAGTACAGAAGATGGTGCAAAAATGAGTGTCTACCAGGAGGCGTCACTGAAGGGTAGTGGTGCTCCATTCTTCTACACGCCCAGCAGCTATGACATGGACCTTGGTGATGACCGGTTTTCAGTTTGTCATAGACTCATCAGTGATATGACACAGTATGGTGTGTGTGTTTTGGACAATTTCCTCGGTAAAGAAAAGGGCTTGTTCGTGTTAGATGAAGTCATAAAGATGCACCAATCAGGAATATTCAGAGTAAGTTTCTTTATTGTTTACTTTCTTACACTCTATGCATTGTAATGTTGTGCAGAAGACAGGGCACTAAAACCAAAGAAGAAGATTATAAAAACATTTACAAACTCAAAAAAAAAAAATAGTAAAATGTGAGAAGTATCATTGTAATTATTACTATTACACAAATTTTTATTGTGATTATTATTTTTTAAATTTCACTAAAATTCTCATCTCCCCTCTTAAGGAGAGGAGATGGCAACTAACCCCCGGCAGAAGCACAGTCGGCCGGGGTTCAGGGCCCCAGGGAGAGAAACCGGCGTACAATGCGGGCAGAATCTAAGAGCACCGCTTTCTGCATCTTTCCCGGAAGTGAACCGCCTCTGAATCCCAACCGTCTGAGATGTTGTTCGAGACTGGTTGGGATAAGACCGTTCACCGACATAACGATTGGGATGATTTCAGTAGATGTCACCCCCCACATTTCGGTCACCTTGTGAGCCAGGTCGAGATATTTTCTCTTCTTCTCGGTTTCGGCTTTCACGAGGTTCTCGTCATGCGGTATGGTGACATCCACCAAAAACACCCTCGAGAGTGCCCGATCCATCACCACGATATCAGGTTTGTTCGCAAGAACGGTCCTGTCCGTGATGATGGATCGGTCCCAGTAGAGCCTTACGCTGTCGCTTTCGAAGACCGGCTGGGGCTCATACTTATAGTACGGCAACCTCTCATTCGCGAGGCCGTACTTCAGAGCTAGCTCTTGATGGAGTATTTTGGCTACCTGGTTGTGTCTGTGCAAGTACTCAGTGTTGGCAAGAGCTGAACAACCCGAAAGCACATGTCTGAGTGACTCTCCGGGATGGCGACATGCTCGACAGATGTCCTCAGTGCCATCCTTCAGAATGTGCTTTCGGTAATTGTTCGTCTTAACCACCTGATCCTGTATTGCACAGACAAAACCCTCGGTCTCTCCGAAGAGATCACCGAACTGTAGCCAGTGCACGGAGGTCTTCGTGTTTACGTACGGCCCGTGAAGGGCTTTGAAGAACCTTCCGTGCAACTCCTTCTCTTTCCATACGGCCTCCCGCTGAGAGGTACCCAAAACTTCGGGTTGATTATTATTATTATTATTATAGCTTTTTTATCCACTTCCGTGGTCCCCAAGGGTAAAAGCCTCCTCCATCTTTTTCCACTTCTCCTTATCTATAGCAATACCCGTCCAGTTCTTTCCTGCTATCTTTATTATGTCATCTTCCCATCTCTTTCTTTGTCTTCCAACATTTCTTTTTCCTGCTGGACCTCGCCATTTTGTTGTTTGGAGAGTCCACCTTTTATCTTTGTACCTCACTATATGACCTGCCCATCTCCACTTCTGTTTCATACTATGCTGAAGAGCATCTTTTATTTTGGTTTTCTTCCTAATATCAGTGTTTCTTATTTTCTGTATTTTTCTTAACTTTAAGATACTTCTTTCCATCGCATGCTGACATGATAGGATTTTGTTCTTTATTTTTTCTGTATAGGTCCATGTTTGGCATGCATATGTTAGGCTTGGAAGGATGCAGGAATCCATAATTATCTTTTTTAAGTTGAGACTGTAGTTCCCTTTAAGGATTTCTTTTTGAGCCCAATATTTCTTCCATGTTATGTTTATTCTTCTATCAACTTCATTTTCTCCACTGTTCGTTTCGAAAGAGACCATTTTACCTAGGTACACATAACTATCCACATAATCTATAGGGTTCTCTTCTATTGTGATAATTTTTTTGCTGTGGTTTGTCATGATCTTTGTTTTGGTTGCATTCATATTTAGCCCAATTTTCTTACTTTCCAAATCTAGTTCTTGTAGCATTTTTTCTAGGTTGCTAACCGATTCGCTAAAAAGTACTATATCATCTGCGAAACATAAGTGTGTTAGTCTTTTGTTCAGTATCCATATACACTCATGGCTCCAATCGATACTTTTAAAGATGTTGTTAAGTACTGCTATGAAAAGTTTTGGAGAAAGTGGATCTCCCTGTCTTACGCCTCTTCCAATTGTGAACTTTTCACCCTGCCTCTCCAGTTTGACTCTGCTTATACTATTAGAGTAAATATTTTTTATAATATTTATGTAGGTGCTGTTTATGTTATTGTCAGCCAAAGCATGCCATATGGATGAATGTGTAATGCTATCGAAGGCCTTGGAGTAGTCCACAAATGCTATGTAAAGTGATTTATTAAATTCTTTGTACTTTTCTATTATCTGTTCTATTGTGTGGATGTGATCGATTGTAGAGTAATGTGGTCTGAATCCAGCCTGCTCTATTGGTTGATATTTGTCAATTTCTGTTGCTATTCTGCTCAAAATAATGGATGAAAAGAGTTTGTAAACTGTGGATAGTAAGCTGATAGGTCTGTAGTTGCCAATATCAAGCGGGTTGCCTTTCTTGTACAGCAGTATAATGTCAGATTCACACCATTGCTTTGGTACCACTTGCTTCTCCAAAACTAGGTTAAAAATTTTCACTATATATGTGATTAAAATAGGCACTCCGATTTTTATGGCTTCATTCGTAATGTTGTCTGAACCTGGGCTTTTTTCAGGTTTTAATTTTTTAATAAGTTTTATGACCTCGTACTCTGTAATCTGGTTCGGTGCTGCTTCTGAATTGCTTTCCTTACACACAATGTCTTCATCTTTATATGTTTCTTTTTCTAAAGGTTTTTTATACAGGTCGGTGTAGAATGCTGTTGCACTTCTGACTATGTCATCTCTTTCCCTGATTTCGCCTTTACCATTATTTAGAGATTGTATCCATTTTTTATGTGTTGTAAGTTCTTTGAAGGCTCTTTTTGAACTTCGGAACTTTGTCATGTTTCTTTCAATAACTGCTCTTCAGTAATTATCATGGTCTTTCCTAATTGCTCTATTAGTTTCCTTAAATAACTTCTTTATTTTTTCTCTAGTTTCTTTGGTTTTGTGCTTCTCAGTCACTAGTTCAGTTCTTCTAGAGATTAGACTCAGTGTTTCACTGCTTAGGATTTTATGTTGGCCAGCTTTTCTTTTCTTATCAAATCTTAAACTTTCTAATATTATTTCTTCCAGTTTGTTGCTCAAGGCCTGTACATCTTCTAAATTAATCAGTGAGTCATGTGATTGTGCTAGATTCTTTTTCAGATTACGTATATAGCTGTTTCTTTTCTCAGTGGAGTTCAGTTTTTCAGAGTTTTATTGTGATAGTCTGACACAATTAAGTCCTTTTGTGGTAAATACTGTTAAAATATTTATTCTAGGCTGGCAATTAAGTTTTGACAGTATTTACAGTAATTAATGCTACAATAATAATCTCCCTAGTAAATATAGATAACATTTACTTCAAACTCAAAAAAGGAAAGATTTATTTATTTATAAATTCATCATCATATCAGCCTTTCATTGTGTGGTCCCGGTATAAAAGCTAATAGGGTGATCAGCCTATAACTTTCTACTGATGAACATAAACCTCCTCCTTGAGGGGGGAGGGGTTTGACAATAGTTGCCACATTTGGCGGGCGAATTAGCAACTGCAGTCATGCAATTTGGAAAATTATTCTAAATCAGTTGGTATAATTTTTTAAAAATTCATGTCAAAGTCTTGTTTTTTTTAATGGATGATAATGGAATGGTAACCCCACTTGTGCTAATGGTGTACGCTGGCAGACCGTCAGTGAGAGATGATAGGCGAGGATGAAGCAGGTCAGCTACCCCATTGTGACAAATTCAACAATAAAGCAATCACAATGGTTTGCAGGGAAAACCGTGTGGTGGAAGTCAACCTGATAGGGTATATTGCTGACAATGAGGTTATTAAGCTCCAATTACTAACATTCCTTTCTCTCCCCAATAGTCATGGTTAAATAACTGAACTACTTCAGATATCCTGAATAATATTTAGGTAAACATTTATTTTAATTTACATGAGAAAAGGTATGGTTTAATTACTTCATAATAAGTAAATTGAAGCAATAATAGATACTTAAACTGTATACTGTTATCTCTGATTGTCTTATTGATTCATTCCTGTGTATTTTTCAACAAAAGTTTGTATATCAATGTTATCTATGCTAAACTAATGATGAGTCAATTTCAAGATATTGTATCTAGAAAATTGACAAAGATTTAGAAATAAAAAGTACATCCAATTGTAGTCAGTATAAGTTAATTTTAAACTTATTTAACAATTAATCATTGCAATGGCTGAAATT
Organism: Galleria mellonella; assembly: GCF_026898425.1. Taxonomy (NCBI): domain Eukaryota; kingdom Metazoa; phylum Arthropoda; class Insecta; order Lepidoptera; family Pyralidae; genus Galleria; species Galleria mellonella. The sequence continues at coordinate 10,975,920 of NW_026442138.1, forward strand.
TTTTTTTATACACCATAAAACAAATAGCCATATTGAATTATGAAGGTGGTACATTTCCACTTTTCTATGTATGGATGGATTTGTCATGTAAGTAAATTTTTTTAATGAATGATAATGGTATGGTAACCCCTTAATGGTAGCCTGCGTTAACGATATACACTGGCGGGGCACTAGTGAAGATAATAAATCAAGTAAGTTAGCCCATCGTGATGAATTCAAGGATAAATTAGTCACAATGGTTTCCAGGGGAAACCGCATGAAGGTCAACCTGATTGTAACTACATATAAACATACTGTCTTGCACTCAATAACTTATTCTTGTTATTATGCATATTAACTTCATCCATTCATGTTTTCAATTAGCATAGGTCAGTACTCACATTTCAGAACTAATATTTATAGGATCAGTTTTCAACATCACCTTATGCCCATTACATACCTTTTGCCCATTATTTCGGATAGAATGTCATATAGCATTAAGCAATTTTGTAAAATTTATATTATTGTTTATGACATTTTTTGTAATATTTCAACACAAATTTTCTTTGGGAACATATTGTTCCAAATGTCAGTTATACTGACAAAATGCTTCCTTGGAAGGATACCGATCATGTTAATTTCTCTCTTTATGTAAGTTTTACGTGATTTTGATTCAATTCTGTCTTGTTTACCAAAAAGTTATGTAATTAAAATTAAGTGATTATCAACAGAGGCAAAAAATTACAGATGGTAATTATATTAACTATCATAACAACATAACGTATTCAATTGGTAGATATAATTTTATAATTGTAGAAACCTATTTACATTGTTTTTCTTATTTATACTTATGTATGTTGTCAAATATTACCAGAGGGAGACTTTGTACAAAAGTCGTTTGCTTTTGGGCACCTCTGCCCCATTCGTTTTTCTACCATGAACCAGTTGTGCTTGCATGCATGCATTAAACACATAAAAAAGGTGTAACATACAATGGCTAGCTTATCCCTTAGAGGGATCTCTTACAGTCAACGTTTGAGAAGCTGAAAGAAAAATATAGAATGTTCAATTGTAAAAATTGTAGAGCTAAAGATAAATTGCGTTTCTACTGTGAAGCAGTTACACGATTCATAGCTGTGTTTCGGTTTGAAGAGTGGGATAGAGCAGTGAATTTACAGGGTACAGATAAATAACACCCGAGTCCTCAGGAATGGCAACGCATGGGAGTATCATGGGCAAGCGCAAGCAGGGTTACTACTCCATTATCGCCCATTAAAAGAATGTCTGGTGTTGCAGACATAAATATATTTATAGTATCTGTGTGCTTGTTTGCTACCTTATCGGTGTCAACATATCTCAAGTTACTTCACAATTTACACTAGTATAAATAATATAATAAGTAGTATAAATAACAGATTGAATATTTTATGACTATTACATTTAAATTATATTATAACAATGAATGGCTGATATAATGATGATAATCATCGTCATCAAAATCTTGAATTTTAATCTATGAGTAACCTTTTGAGACAGCCTACTCTTTAGGCCACATTTTTCACGAAATAAATCATTAGTTACATAAAGAATGTAAACTCATAAACGAACTAGTTAATCAAGGTTCCATGTGTTATTTTTAAATCGATTTAAAATAACACATTTTATCGTTGAATAAAATAAATAAATTGATTAATGTTTTTCTTTCACAGGCGGGACAGGTAGTGTCCAATCCGGGAACGGATGCACAGACCATCCGGAGCGATCAAACCACGTGGATTGATGGAAAGGAGCCTCATTGTTATTACATCAATTACTTAATTTCTCAGGTAATTCGTCACAATTTATGATTTAGGATTATATCTCACAAAAACAAAAATTAGGACAGTAAAATATTGGGTAAAATATTTACGAGAATAGTACCAATGTGGACTAATCCTTATCGATTGCAGATGTTTTAAATACGTTACTTGGCGGCGGTATCGGTAACATACGCATAGAAAAAATACAACCGAAATACGAAATATCACGCTAAGGGTCTATACACATTGTAAACTTTTTATTCAGGCAGACAAAAAGCTATTAACTGTGTACTTTTATTTAGATTTAATTCCCATTATTATACGTTAATTAGACTTAAATTTCCATTAATATCGCCTAGATAAATGGCGACCCACTATTGTACGTTTCACGTGTCCTGACTGACTTCGCGTACTGCAAAAATGTGGAACAAACCACTAACAGCGGCATTTCCCAATAAATACAACATGGGAACCTTCAAGATGAGAATTTATATCTTTTCAAATGATCGGCAACACATTGGTGGCTTCCCTGATGTTGTTAATGTCCATGGGCTGTGGTAATTTTACTATCAGGCTAACCGCATGCTTGTTTGTCGCCCTTTGACATAAAGAAAAAAAAAATTAAAAACCCATACAAACGTAAATGTTCCTCCTCTTCACGAGCCATAAAGTGTAGACGCTATCAATAGCTACTTGTTTACTGTTTTGTTTAGTGTAACTACCAACGTGCGTAACCAGTGAGTGAGTACTACAATAATTTTCTCATATCGTGACGTATCGATAGAACGGTACGATATCGTATCGCTATCGAACTGCGAAAACCAAACGTCACCCAACCCATTCCAACCAAACAGTTTGGATATCTAACATTTTTTCGATATACTTATCTTAACGGCATTTATTATTGATAATCGCGATACCTAACTATTCTCTGGCATTATGGCTACACCAATTGTTTTCCCTTATCAGATATACTTAATACATATAAGTACATATATCATTTTACACTAATGCAGCGTAATTAACTTTGTCTTGACCCTCTTATTTTGTAAATAATAATAATTTCTAAATCCAACATAATCATATTTGCAATGAACACTTTTATGGGTTCACTTCACTATCATAAGTCCACTAATCAAGTTAAATATTTACAATGAAGTACATCGGAGTGCACTTTCTACACAAGACCTATGTAACACCTATTTCTAGTTTATTTTTATGAATGACGGCATGATAACCTCGCCGGTACTATCGGTTTACGCTGGCGAGGTACCAGTGAGAGGAAGGTAAAGTCTGTGCAGTTGGCCCATCGTAACAAATTGTGAATAAAGTCCAGGAATTAATCACAAAAAATGTATCTTCATTATTTTGGTAGAGTAGTCAAGAGTCTCCAGAAGCAGCGTGTATGCATTTGATGAGTTATGAAAATGAGGAAGCAAGAAACGTGTGTAAAGATACAGGCATTTTTATGGGTTTTTTTTAATGGGTGATAATGAAGTGGCAACCCCGCCTGCGCTAATGGGATACGTTGGCGGGGCACCAGTGAAGGATGATCGATGAAGATGAAAGCAGGCCAGTTAGCCCATCATGATGCATTCATCTGGAATTAATCATGATACTTTCCAGGGGGAACCGCGAGGAGGTCGACCTGGTTGGGTATATTGCTAGCAATAGGATTCTCAGTCTCCATTACTAACAATCCCTTTCCCCCCCATTTTTATGGGTTATAATGAAATGGTAACCCCGTCTGTGCTATCGATATACACTAGCGGGCACCAGTGAGATATGATAGATGAGGATGAAAGCAGGTCAGTTGGTCCATAGTAACGAATTCATAAAGAATTAATCAATGGTTTCCACGGGAAACCACGTGAAGATAGCCCTGATAGAGTATATTGCTAGCAATGGGGTTGTTATATCCCCATTACGACCAATTCCTTTCGCCCCGGGATACAAAAATTTCTTTCACTATGTTCTCTCTTTTTACCCCGCAAGGGTTTTGCGTAAAAATAAATAGACGGACCCTTAATATTGTCAGCAATGAGGCCGCGTTTGCTTGCCTGATGTGTTCCGGTTTAAAGGGCAGCGAAATTACTAGACCCTCTGATTTAAGTACCTCGTCAAAGCAAAGGTCAATAACGCGCGAGTGATATGTGTCTGGTATTGGTAGTGTTCATGACATTAATCTTCAAATAAACACCCATACTTAGTTTAGGTTATATATCGACTTATATGACATACAACAAATAAATAACACAGTATTTCTAAAATATTGATCCATTTACATATATATATATATATATATATATATATATATATATATATATATATATATATATGAGTTAGTATAATAAAGTTGATATATTAACAAATTAAAGTAGACACAAATTCCATATATATATAACTAACTCATCAGTATGTGATTATGCAATCACTTAAAAGATTTTATTATTGCTTACTAAATATAAATTTTAAATTATTTTTAAATACTTATCCTCCATTTGAAAAATAAATACTATGTTACAAAAACGCACTCGGCCCAGATAGTGACGCGGGTTCGAATTTCATTAAATTGTACTGTCGGAAAATTCTAAAAATATTCAACGTAGTTTAAAAAATATATTTTATAATATGAATGACTTTACATGATATTTTATAATTTTGTATGACTCGCCTGGATTGGTAGTACAGTACGAATTATTTTTGCAACCATACGTGCTGTGTAGTTTTTTTTTTTATGGATGATAATGGAATGGTAACCCCGCCTGAGCTAATGGTATACGCTAACGGAACACCAGTGAGGTATTATAGATGAGAATGAAAAGACAGGGCAGTTAGCTCATCGTAATGAATACACTAGTGATTAGCATTATTGTTTCCAGGTGGTCCTCCCACGTGGAATTCGACTTGATAAGCTAGCAATGGGACTGGTAGTTCGCAATACCAACAATCCCTTCCTCTCTCGTGCTGTGTGAATTAAGTTATCCAATATATAACTGACATAAGATCGCCGTAACACTCATATTTTACTCGCGGATATATTTTACATTGATTAATTTCAATAAATTTTTAAATGTTAGCACTCTAAATAACTTGTCATTATTCAATCGATTAGCTAATTAACTTACAAAACTTAGTTATATACTTAAGTACATATAAAACTTACATTCCTAAGACATTACGTTACTTTTCAAAAATGACAATCCAGCGAAGTATACTATGAAATCATCAATGTTGTTCGTAGTTTGAGGCGATGATTTATATTTTCCATCAGGTGTACTTTCTACTTATTTCTAATTTACAATATGTATAGATATTTGAACTTGAAAAAAACGTACAAGTAACTATACTTTTTATTGTAAAACTAGCTGACTCGGCAAACGTTGTTTTACCATATACATTATTTCTAGAACTATACATGAAAATTTATCGTACTACAATTATTATATTCGATTGTCATCTCGCAACCCTATTGCGGCATATAAAAATCGCGATTAAAAAACGGGAGTTGATCGTAAAAGCGTGAAAATTTGAATTTGTATGTATTTTTCAATGCTAAATCATAATAAAATAAAAATGGAAAAATTTGTCAAAAAAATAAAAAAAAAATTGAGGAGGGTCACCCTTATCATTGAGGGGTATGAAAAATAGATGTTGGCCGATTCTCAGATCTACTCGATATGCGTACAAAATTTCATAAAAATCGGTAAAGCCGTTTCGGAGGAGTTTGGTAACAAACACCGCGACACGAGAATTTTATATATTAGAAGTTGACTGACTGACAACGCATTGTCTAAATTGAATCTAGATTTTAGAAGCATTAATTTCTCTCTAATCTTTGTGCTGATAGACGCAGTTTCTAGAAAACGTTATCTAAATTTTGAAAACTAATGAGTTTTATTAATTTAGACAATTCATTGAATGAACATAATTACATAATGCATTGTGTCATAAAATGAGCGATTACAATTGCCTTTTTAATTTGTAAGCAATGTTGAAAAGCAAACCTCGACCTACATAAGGGCGATGAAATGAGTGTTCACAAAACTAAGCCAACCGTCATAGGGCTGTTACTGACAGTAGTCACGTAGCGCGAACTACGAAGTTACGGTGGCTTATACCTATTGTAGCATGGTGCAGTTGACATGTGACATTTTTACAGTTTCTACTACAATAGTACTGTATTTAAAGTTTGTTATATAATGTAAACAAACAAGTAATGGACCCGATCATAAAGATTTTCTGCTAATGTCCAATATTTTACTGGCGCTACAAGTAAACCATTGATTTACTTGTAGTATTAAAACCGGCCATAGGAAAATTTTTGAGTATAAAAATAATATAGTTATTAGAATTTTTTAAATAAATAACTATATATATAAAATTCAATAAGAAGGAGATTCCCAATTCGGTTGTGTTTCTAAACTATAATGCCTGGTTTTGCCATAATTGAAGTCGGTTTTTTTTGTGGCAATTATGATTTAAAAAGAGTACATTTTAGATATTTAAAATACGTTTGTTCTACAGCCGTGATTAGACCCTAAATAATCTCCCAGGTAATGAATTGGGTTGCACTTTTATTACCTGCTCACGATATATTGCCTCCTCAGAATATGCCACTTCCTATCCCATGGGTGTCGTAAAAAGTGACTAAAGGAACGTAATTGTCAAGGGATGGGCAGCAGTGTCCCTCTTAAAACAAACCAAAGCTTAACTACGGTTGCCAATCCACCTGCTAAGCATGCAAACAATACGACAACATAACCTTCAAGAAAAGAGTATATTCCTTTTTAAAAGGCCGGCAGCACACCTGCAATGCCGCTGGTGTGGGTGATCATGGGCGGCGGTAGTCACTTACCATCAGGTGAGCCGGATGCTCGTTTGCCCCCTGTGTTGTAAAAAAAAACCACTGGCAAACTCACCTAATAGAGGGAGGCCTATGTTCACCAGTGGACGATTAAAGGCTGATATACATATAAGTATTTTATGACGATTTATTAATTAAATGACTTCTGCTATGCTGTTCAGGCGGACCGGCTCGATTGAATTGTGCATTAAAATACTTAAATTTTATTATAAATCGGCCTTTTCCACGAACCTAATGACTGTAACTATTAAATTAGGCGGTGCACTATTAAAATGCAATTAAAATATTCCAGGTGGATAATATCGTACTGAGGGCCAACAAGATGCCAGGAAATGGAAAAATGGGCGACTTCACGATCAACGGCAGAACAAAGGTAATATTTTTTTTTTCTCTATAACATAATTGATAAATTTGTTTACAGCAAGTGATAACAAAGCTATATCTAACAATATAAATACAACTCTTAAAAACTTCCCACTTGTTTATAAAAACAACAAACTGTTTCAGCTCTTGAAGTGTTTTGATTTGACAGACAGTGACCATTCGTGTTTCAACTGTAAAGCAGCTGTGTTTGCATGGCTGTGTTTCGGTTTGAAGGGTGGGATAAGACAGTGAATTTACAGGGTACAGAGGAATAACACCTGAGTCCACAAGAATTGCAACGCATGTGGGGTATCATGGGCGAAACAGTATACTCTGTTATGTCCATGGTACTGCTTATGTCTATAGGCGACGGTTACCACTTTCCATCAGGTGGGCCGTCAGTATGTTTGCCATTCTAAGTTGTATAAAAAAAAGTAACAAAACATATTTTAAATACACAATCGGGACTTAAGGGGATGGTAAAGCCTTTACAGTTAAATAGCAATCCACGTCGAAACGTCGGCAATAAAGAAGCAGGTATGTAAGTATTATTTACCTGTAAAGGCATTTACATCGCGTTAAATCCCGATTGTGTATTTAAAATATGCGTAAACCACGTGAAAGTTTAAAATTAATTAGTGACAAATTACTCTAATAGTTAAAATAGTTTTGCAGTACATTTTAGTTTTTATGTCATCTTATTCCTAGGTCTTATAGATTATAAAAAAAATATTTGAAATTTGTAGTTACTATTACCATTGTATTATTTTTACGTGTCACTGCTATTGACTGTGATTTCGATGTTAAAATATTACTAGTCGAAATGTACGATTCCGCCCACGTGAATCAGGATATAAAGTATTCTTTGTTCTAAGTCAGATTCCCTTGTACCAAATTTCTTTCAAATCCGTTTAGTAGTATTTTTTGTTGAGTGAAAGAGTAACAAACATCATTACAAAATTCCAGAATAAGATATGGTCTGATACTGTGGGGAAACTCGGTAGAGGTAAACAAAGCTTTTATCTCACAAAAAATTTATACTAGTTATTTTCGATATTTCACCCATATTCATTGTGTTATATATATTTAATACTTTGAACAAGTTGTAAACCATTGTTCAAAGAATATAACTTACTGACATTACATTGTATGTACATTTACGAAATATGTCAGTTTGTAAGGTACCATTTCGATTTCCTATTAAATACACTAAAAGACATTGTAAGAAATTAGTATTACCAACAACAAAGATATCCTAGTGAAATTATGTAATTAGTAATGAATTTAAAAAAAGAACTGCATATATGGATAGCAAGTAAGTTACACATTATAAAAGACCGACTTTTCTGTATTACAATCGAATTAGCGTTTAAAAATTGACAAAAGCATTCACATTACCAGAGGGGAGACTTTGTACAAAAGTCGATTGCTTGGGTACCTCTGTCCCATTCGTGTTTCTACTATGAAGCAGTTGTGTTTGCATGGCTGTGTTTCGGTTTGAAGAGTGGCATATGGCGTGAATTTACTGGGTACGGAGGAATAACACCTGAGTCCTCAGGAATGGCAACGTATAGGGGGTATCATGGACGAAACAGTATACTCTGTTATGTCCATGGTACTGCTCATGTCTATATGCGACAGTTACCACTTTCCATCAGGTGGGCCCTCAGCTTGTTTGGCATTCTAAGTTGTATAAAAAAAAGAAACCAAAATGTTCTGTTTATAAAAAGTTTTCCTTGCTGATAAAATGTTTCTTAGGTCTACATTGAAAATGTTTGAATTACATATCTGAACAAGCACTATAATTATATTCTCTTTATAGTTACTGAACCATTTGGTTCATGCGAATGTATTTACATCATTTAATATAGTTGGTATTTATATTGCAAAATTATTTGTAGAGACTGCCAAGTTTCTTGCGGTTGCTTCTCGAGAGATAAAATCAATAGATAAAATCATAAAAATTGACAAAAACATGTTTGTAAACAAGTTTATTGAAGTAAAGATTATAATGTTTGTATTTATATATAAGATAAGCTAATAAATAGTCTGTGCATTTAAATTAATATTAATATTGAATTATTCCTTCAATTTTCAGATTTATATATATATATATATATATATATATATATATATATATATATATATATATATATATATATATATATATATAAAATAATAAAATGTAATAATTTTGAATAAAATTCAGTGAATATAATATTTAATTATCAACGCACACATACACACACACTATCATACGTCTTCATACAACCTCACACTATATCATAAAGTCTCACTTAACCCATATTTACAATTAGTTCTTTTACCCTCAACTACTTTTCTTCTATTTATATATATTTCTTTTTTTAATTATACTCCCCTTATTAGAAAGTGCATGTCTCCCACAAATTGGTTACCCTAATATGGAAGGACAGTTAAACATTTATCATTATATTAATTTACCATTTATCATGCCAATCATGATAAAATTATAATCAATGCCACATAGAAGTTTTGAAATTTCTTAACATACACACCTACACTCACACAAATACATCCACAATTACACACACTCGTACACGCGCGTGCGCGCACGCGCATACACGCACGCACGTACACACAAAGACAATACAATAGAAGTAGTCGTAGTTACTTGTTATCAACTAATATTTTAAGTATTATTACTTAAATATTATTATTAACTCTAGATATTTAATTATCTATCACAATGACACTTTATTTCTTTATCGACTAGATATATTACATACATGATATTAAGAACGTGATTAAATGTATGTGCTATGTCTGTCGACTAGTCACGTGATGGTCTTGTTCTATTCTAAGGGACTCCGAAGACTAGTGACAATCCTTGGCATAGTTTACACTCCGTTAAATGGAATAGAACACAGAATTACATTAAAATGCTCACGAATCTGTGTGCGGACTCCATTATTGGCGTATTTTCATTATTTTTATTTTCATTGTAATTATTTTCCCTAAGGGTCTGGCCCTTTAAAAAACATACATTTATGTAGTCTCAGACAAGCTCCATTTATATCCGGGAGTTTTTTAAATAATGGAATTGTAACTCCGTCTGCGCAAACGGTATACGCTGGCAGGACACCAGTGAGGGATGATAGGCGAGAATGAAAGGGCAGGTTAGTTACCCCATGGTGATGAATACACGTGGAATTCAACACGATGGTTTCCAGGAGGACCAGGTGAAGGCTGGATTTATTGCTAGCAATGCGACTTAGTAGTCCCCGTTACTAACAATCCTTATCCCGAAAATTAAGCCCACGACTATCGATGGATGAAGCGATACTTGCTTATATATCTATATACTTACGTACAACCCCAAAACATTGCCCTTCTTTTTTCAGTCACCAGGAAAAAGGCGCGACTTTATAATAAGCAGTAAATAATTTGTTCTATCAATACTTTTTTCCTTAGAAAAAATGTTAGGCCAATGCTCTCTAACTCTAACCTGAATCGGCAATAGATAGGTATTTTACATAAAGTGACCGCCGTTGTAACTTTGAATTAATAAACATTGTGTCCCACAAAAAAACCGACTTCAAATGTGTCAAAACCTGTTATTATTTGATCTAAAAACTAAACTCATTTACCTATTTTGATAATTTTTTAATGGGATCTACTAGTCTAGGGTCCACTAAGAGATGCAATGACAATTGCGACCAGTACCTAAACATATTCTCCGAATCCCAATTACCTATGAACTCACAAAATTAAAAATAATTGATATAAAGCTTAGGCCAGACCTAATTATACGTAAAAATCAGAAATCAATAAATTATGACGCATTAAAACAACGCCTTAGTGTTGTGCCTAGGTTAATAACACCGATAATCGTTATATCTTGCCCGTGAATGAAAATCGCTAGTAACATGTGTGATACGATCCAAAATACCACAGCAGGAGGCCGCGCATGCGCGACTACGTTTTGCGTACGTGACTTGAAGCATGATGGCGGTGTAGGGGTCGAGCGGGCGGTGGGAGGGCACTATAAACATCAGAGCCGTAAACGAATCCCACGCCGCTAATTGTCAGCTGCCGGCCCTATGTTTACAAACGTTTGCTCGATTTACGGAACCAGTGTAGTTAGACTTGGTGGCGCCTTACGCCTCGTACAATGTAGAGGTCATGGTTCTCTAGTAATTTCGATGTCGATGATAAATCAACATTCCCGCGAATATTTCGCATACTTAAAATATAGTAAAGGCGAACAGATCAGTTGTAAATCGACGTACACCAGTTCTAAATAAGGTTTATCTGTAATGTCACGTTTGAAAGTAACATTCGTGAAAAACAACACGTGACAGTCGAGAAACAAAACGGTTAAATAACCATAGTCAAATAAATAGTCCGACACATACTTATACTTGACTATTTTAAATATAAAATTAATAAAAACAATTACACTTATTACCACAGTACTTAATGGGCAACGGTAGTACCGTTATGGTATCCCCATAAGCAGATGTCTTAATAACTTTGTGTTTTGAATAATTTTGTGTCCACTATCATCATCCAGACAGCTTGATTTTTTTTTGTGTTTTTTATACTGGGGATGATAGGAATTGTGACACAATCATATCGGTCGTTAACTGTCCACAGCTGAATAAAAGCCTTCCCCATAAGGGTTGTTTTTCCAGTAGTTATCACGCACGTGGGTTAGCAATCGCAGTTAGATTAAATTCCCTTAGTCGCCTCTTACTACACCCACGGGAAATAAAGGGGTGGTCTATTCTATGACGGGACCATATGGCGACCTGTCAGCTATGGTAACACAGTATATAACAATATTAATTGAATTTAGAATGATAGCTAGATATATAACCATTGGTTTATTTGCAAAACACAATTACAATATTAACAAAAGAATACAAAATATAAATACATACATAAATTTTAAAGTAACACAATAGAATATATGCAGTATGTGTGTATTGTAACAACACAAAAAGGTCTTATTAGCTCAGTGGGAACATTGCTCAGAGAGCAAAACACTGATTTTCAGTTGCATACAAACTAGTAAACGAACTACTTGAAAAATTACAAGAATCCAAATAACAACTAAAGACTCTTTAATAATTTTCCTTCCTTCTCTTAACCTCTTTAATTTTAGTCAACAGATTGGGAGCTACATTAATATTTCTTAATCGTTCGGAATCTCCCTTTAGAGTAATCCTAAAATCGACACACTGAAGCGCTTTTAGAAATTTCTGCCGTGAGAATATAATAAAATTTACCAAATGCTATCTATTCAGCCTAGATTGAATTTTTGTCTATATTTTTATTGTCCTGACCAATCTGTCTTTAGTTTAGATTAAACTGTAGTAACAAAGACAACGTTGAGTAGAGACAACGAAGTCGTTGAACATGACTTTTTTCTTATCATCAAGTTCATCCTACCTAACCTTACCTAACGATTCTAACGTTGAGCTCATATTCACGTGTGGAACACGTGTCACGTGAATATGTCGTGTAATCGATTCAACATCCGATTAAAATTTTCCAACGAATCCGGCAAAGTACCACATAATCGAATTTGAAAGTTCAAGAACAGCGGGTCTACCATGAAATGAAATTTCGGACTCAATTTCGTGTTTTTGTTTATACCAAAATCGGACCAATAAATGGAGTTTAACATTTCGTTCGTCATGCATCCTATCATAAAAGTCCAAAGGAACAATATTTTAACATTTTTAATATTTCCAAACGGCATGTATTATGTAATTTTAACATTAAATTTCTATTTCATTTGGCTCAGAAATTTCGGAAAACATTTCATGGTAGGCCCTCAGTTTACGGCTTACTTCCATTCTTACGTCTTGATACTATCTAAGTTTAAATTATGTAGTTGTTATTGGCACTTGATGAGACTTAAACAAAATTGACATTTGAAATTGAAATTGATGAAACAGAAGACAAAATATTTTAATTCAGATTTTTATCCAATTACTATGAAACCCAAAAAGTAAAGTAATATATTTTAATATTCATTCTCAGTAGGTATATTGATGCAAAAATTATTTGTCTATGTCGAACAGAAAAGGAGATAGGTAAGTTAGAAAAAAAATATTACAACTATTTTATGAATGTTAATTACTTAGAACGTTATAAGTCTATGGTTAATTAGGAAGCTTTGATGGTAATCTGTATTAGTGGTATTGAAATTGTTAATATGTATTCACATCGTTTCAACAATCTAAATATTATATTCCTAACATCATTAGTATTAACGAAGTATTAAATTATTCATAAAAACTAAAACCCCCTACAAAACTAATTTAACTATGAGAGAGTTTGTTACCTTTTTTCGAATTTGGAGTTTAGCGCAAAAAAGAAGCGAAACAGTACAATAGTTCAAGTTATCAGTGTTTCGACATTTTTATGAATATATTTGCAGATACATCTCTGGTATTGCAGGTGTTCATAGACTACGGTAAACACTTACCATCAGGTGGGCCGTATATTTGTTCGCCACCTCAGTAGTATAAAAGTATAAAAAAAAACATGAATAAGGTGAATAATCTTTACAGTATAATACGCAAAAAAAATTATAGCAATATTTTTAACGGAAATAAATAATAATTATTATCTACAAAAAGCAAAATATAATGACAATGAAAGTAAAAATAGTACTGACTGAAAGCACTGATTTACATTAAAAACAAAAATTAATCAATCCATGAAATTTAATAATTAAATAGGAATATTTATCGGATCTATTAATTAGATATATATTGTATCCTAATCACTTAAATATTTTTAAATTGCCTATCATTTTAATTAATCTATATTTAAAGTTTTTATTAAAATGTACATTTGATAAACAGTTAGATTACAAGTCTAATATGTAGGTATAATTTGAGAATTAGGTTATTAAAATACTTTTATTTTTGTTTCATAATTAAATGTAGTACACATAACTACATATATCAATCGGATGTAATTTTTTTTTTTCAATGAATAAATTATTTTATTTTAATTAATTACTTGAGTCTAGTACTTGTAGTTATATTTTATGCAGTTATTATTTTTAATATCTAAAATTTTATACCTACATTTATGTATATGTAAATTTTAGCCGTGTGTATATACAATAAGCCTATTTTTTCTGTGGATGTCGAAAGAGGCGACTAATGTAACTTCATGATAGAGAAATGGGCAGCAGCATTAATCTTAAAACATCTCTAAAAGCCTAACTGTTGTTGCCAAGCGTGGCAACTACTGGCAAAACCTCCCTCATAAGGGAGGCTTATGTTCAACAGTGGGCAGTTAACAGCTAAAATGATGATGATGATTTATGTAAATAGATAAGTAAGTAAATAATAACATTTGATATTATATCTACTTACGCAGTTGCGGTTGACTCATCTAATAATTACTCAGCAAACTTGTATACATATAATAATATATACATATTATCCGGTCACGTTAGTATGTAAGTTTGCTCAACAATTACATATATTTATTTTGCCATGTGATATCATAGTAATTTATAGCTCTCTTTAATCAACAGAGTTACTGCTCGTATACATTTTGAATTGTTACCTCTGCTTTTTATATGTTTATCATTAAAATATGTAAATTATTTGAACAAGTAAATTATGTTCCAAAAAAAGAACACTGATTTCAATCTTGTCAAAACCAGTCATTTCGATTTAAAAACCAATCTACTTAACCGATTCTGATAAAATTTCTATAAAACATTCCATTAACCAATTTAAAAGTGCATATCCTAAAAAACAATTTGCCAAATCCGAGATAACAAACAAAAAACACAACCAAATTAATAACCTCCTTTTTTTGAAAACGGTTAAAAGAAGTCACTGTAACAGCAACACGTTTAATTCATCAGATATATATTATAAATACTTGTTTCCTCTATAAATTATATTTTTCATTCTGAAATCTCATAATACAGGCATAATATACAAAGAAGATTAAAGAGCCCTCTTTATACTATACATTTATGTATTTATTCATTAGAACATGTATATATTCATTAATGTTAAATTACATACAAGTCTAAGGACACTGTGATACGTATATATATAATGCTCATAGTATTTTTTCTTTTTTTTATGCAACTTAGAATAGCAAACAAGCTGACGGGCCACCTGATGGAAAGTGGTAATCGTCGTCTATGAACATGAGCAGTACCACGGACAATAGAGTATACTGTTTCGCCCATGTTACCTCCATGCGTTGCCATTACTGAGGACTCTGGTGTAATTCATCTGTACCCTGTACATTCACTGCCATATTTCACCCATCAAACCGAAACACAGCCATGCAAATACAACTGCTTCACGGTAGAAACACGAATGGGACAGAGGTGTCCAAGCAAACGACTTTTGCACAATGTCTCCCTCGGGTATATACATATACTTTTTTTCAATAGGTGATAATGAAATGGTAACCCCGCCTGCGCTATCGGTGGTGGTGGTATGCTGGTGGGGCACCAGTAAGGGATAATAGGTAACAGTGAATACCGATCCGTCAGTCCATTGTGACGAATTCTAGTAGAAATAACGACGATAGTTCCCAGGAGGAACCGTGCGTAGATCTACCTGATAGGGTGTTTTGCTAGTAATGGGGAAAGTTAGACTCATTACTAACAATCACTTTCCCCCATAAGTATACGTTATTAGCATTATATTGCATGTATAAAAATACATGTAATTACTTAAATAAAATGCTTGCTGTTATTATTTTAAAAATATACTATAGAAATGTGTTTACACCACTTATTATCTATGATTTCTAATTGAGACTCAGTTATCGTGGCTGCGATATATCTGAGTAAACTCGTAATTTAGATATGTTCTAGCCATAATAATCAAAGTAAGTAGTTATCTTAATGATCGCTAATAAAATTAAAAACATTAATTTGCCATTTTCTTTTTTTTATACAACTTAGAATGGCAAACAAGCTGACGGCCCACCTGATGGAAAGTGGTAACCGTCGTCTATAGACATGAGCAGTACCATGCACATAACAGAGTATACTGTTTCGCTCATGATACCTCCCATGCGTTGCCATTATTTATATTGTTACAAATTATTCAGACCAAAGATGTAGAAAAGACGAGCTTAACTCTGTAAGAGTTCTCTTCCAGCAAACTAATTGGAAAGGCTGATCTCGTATGTCTGTAGCGTCTGTAAATATTAAATATTGTAACAATTTTTAGATCGTTTTTTTACGCATACACATTACGCTTTCATATACATATATACGTACTTACCTGTCACGCTTTTCGTCCATTGGGGTAGGCAAAATCAATGGAACCCCAAATGGTTCGATTTAAAGAGACTCCATTCAATTCCTCCACACTCATCAACCTTTTCATACATGCTCGCCGGTTACTGATACTTTTAATTCGACCCTTCTTGGACGTCACCTGTTTGGTCGGCATATGTCCACCTGGGACTGTCCTTATCGACATATCTATTCATTCGTGTTCAATAAATATCATTTATCATTTTCGTTAATTGAGGTCTTGAGATCTTTGCGATGTGGTTCCGGCATAGAAAGGCCCACCCCTTTTTTTCCGTGTATGTTTTAAAAGGCAACTAAGGGAACTTTATGGTCGATGGATAAGCTGCAACGTCCCTTTTAAAACATCACCAAAGTTTAATTGTAGTTGCCAACCCGCTTAAAAAGCGTGACAACTACTGGCAAAACATCTCTTTTAGGCCTATGTTCAGCAGTGGACAGTTAGTTAACGGCAGGTAAAGGGTAACATATATGAAGATCTTGAGAGATGAACAACTTTATATAAATATAGTTCCTATTTCAAAATCTAAATCTACTACCACTGTCTCCCGTTCTCTTTAGAATATTGAGAAATCGTTTCTCAGCACCTCTCATAGTGTCCTCAAAAAGCCCCTTTTACCCAAAATTTCTTGTTCCTACATCAATTAATGTAAAGTTTTATTAAGCAGTTTGTTTAGCCCGCCTGAACGAATGGATTGTAATAAACTCACAAACTGTAGACATAGGTCTAAAATATACAAAAATTAAATAACAATTATTGTCTTGTATACTTCCGTTCTCTTATCTCCCCCTCTTATATGATAAATTACTTCCATGTCGTAAAATTTTGTGTGGAATAGAAATATAAATAAATAAATAACTCTTAATTATATATCAATATTGATATAGGTTACTGGAATGCTTCTTTTAAATAATTTAAGTACGTAAATTCAAGTAGTATTCAGGTTTGTGGTCAATCCCAATTGAATGTAACAAAAAAACGCTCTCTAAATGGCCAGGTGTAGTAATAATAACAATAATTGCCATGTGGTCCCGGCATAGAATAGGCCACCCCTTCCTTTCTTGTGGGTGTCGTAAACGGCGACTAAGGGAACTTATTGTTTCAGTAATAGGCAGCAGCGTCCCTCTTAAAACATCTTTAAAAGACTTAACTATGGTTGCCAACCTACCTTCCAAGCGTGGCAACTACGGGCAAAAGTACCCATATGGGGAAAGGTTATATTCAGCAATGGACAGTTAACGGCGGAAATGACGATGATGGCACCCGGGTCTTTGCATTTGTTTCCGATCTATAAAGGATGTAAAGGACGGAACGTGATTTGGTCACATTTTCCCTTTGTTTTCATACAATGTTCCCAAGAATTGCAGACGTACGTAGATAAGATTAGCCAATACCCGCTCATTGAAGTGCAAAACTATTTTAAGCAGATAATAGATACTTGAATTGAACCAGATTTTCTAGGAAGTCTTAAGAAATAAATCATAAGACGCATTTGTCAATGTACAAATATACATGTATTATTTATTTGTGTTATAATGTATATAGAAAAATATAACATTTTCTGTTAACTACAAATTTAATGTTATATATTATATTTACACATAGGTCTTTAACCCGTATCGTAATCGTTGATAATGAAACGTAGTAACCTTGAAATGTATAGTTTTCGTTCGTTAACCGAATGCTAACTGGGCGCCAGCTAACGGTTTCAATTCGTACCATAATCCACGGTATACGTAGCCCATAGATGGAAACCACCTATACGGCATGTCAATATCCTGATACTGATGAAACTTGGCTTATTATAATAATATTAGTCAGACAACTTAAGGCTCATTTTGTTACTTATAATTTACTTAACCTATGTTAGTAAATGAGCGGTCAAGACACTCTTACATTGATAACCTTAGGATGGGACAGTCCATTTTACCGGCAATTGTCTTCAGAACACTGTTTGAGTTTACACGTACTCTGCCTAATAGCGAATCAATTCTTTTGCACCGTATTGCTTAAAAGTCATCAGTACGCTCTCGTACAAACATGTATGGCGACGAGGTAGCCCTAACAGTGCCCTGAAGGCATTATTATATTGGACTAGAAGAGCATTGTAAGTCTTTTAATTATAGATAGACCTACAAGCTAATGCTACCTTTGTCACATTTTATATCTCCGCCGTATATTCTTTCTTATAGGCGTATATGTATGAATTTTTTTTTTGGCATCAATAGTGCGGATGTCGACCTGATGAGACAAATTGCTAGCAATGGGGACGCTAAACTCATAACTAACAATCCCCCATACCCTATCGTATGTGTAGCAGAATTTTCTCGACTTTAAATGCACAATAATAGACACATTGCTTTACGCGAATATGAAACTAGATTTGCTGCTGGTTAAAGTCAGAAAGTCATCTCGCAAGTTATTTCATATCTTTGTGTTCTTCGATTTTTGAATAAGCAAAGCATTCTACCTTTTAGATTAGGCAAATTTAATTTACGTATTATTTTGTGTCTATACTTCGAGATCAAGTAATACATTTTACAAAAACATGTTGCGGGTAATATTTATTTTTATCCTTAATCCTTTTGCAATAAGTATTAAATCACATTAAAAATATCTTACGAAATTGTACCAAATTATTTAAATTAACACAATTTTTTACGTTTATAATACTTGTGAGTTACATACAAGCAGACCTTTGGAATCAGAGGCCCGAAGCCAGAAGGCTTAATTAAAAAACAGATGTGATCGGTCGTATTTCCTACGACTCCCATTCACTTCTTCACTCTTTTGTTCACAGGCCATGGTAGCGTGTTACCCTGGCTCCGGTAGCCATTATGTAAAACACGTGGATAACCCAAATAAGGACGGACGGTGCATCACAGCCATATACTACCTCAACCGAAACTGGGATGTGAATCGGTGTGGAGGATTACTCAGGTGAGTGACGAATTTGAATCTTACGCCCTTAATATTACCGATGAAAGTTAAAGGCATTTAAGATTTCTTTTCGAATTTGCCTGGCCAATCTCTAAACAAAGACAGGTACAAACGTACTTAAATAAGGGGATTTATTACAGAAAAGAAAAAAAAAATAGAAAATACACTAAAAAGGGGAACAATGTTTCTGCCCAATAAGCAGCTGTACTTACCTGTTTGGGTTTCAGTTTTAGGGTGGTACATTTAACAGTGAAATTACTGAATACATTAATCTTTAGAAATGGCAACACATAATGGGTACCATGGGCACCACAATGTAGTCTGTATTGTTCTTATACTTAAGATTTTTTTGTAGAATTATTCATCCGGTCAGTTGTAAAATTTCTAAATCCTACCAGCATGACAACTTTATTAGTGTGTTTTTCTAGTATTTTCCTCGTCTATTCTTCCCTAGCAATCGTTAAGTCACGTCATTTCTATGTATTGTTCATGTTTATATTTATTTGTTTGTATATTTGAGATGGTCTCGGCTTGTATGTCTGTTTGTATTGGTCAGAGTGTTTTTTTATATATAATATTAAGTATGTACTAAAAAGTAAGAATGTTTATTAGTTGTCTAGTATCTATATTACGCTCTGCATGCTCTGCTTAGTTTAGGGCTAGACGGCGCTGCGTAATACTTTCAGTGGTATTTATTTATATACTGTTTGATTTTAACTTTTCTGTCTCTATCAGAAATCTTTTATTCATATAAACCGATGATTTATTATCTCATCGCTTGTCTTCTAAGCGAATTGATTACAATATAAGGGCACTTGAACTCAGACGGCGGAGCAGAAAGTACGTCTGAAGTTTTTACTATCACAAAATTATAAAGTCGCCGCGGACGCTATAAAAATGCAAATAGTATACAAAAGCTACAAGACACTGTTATTGCACGCTGTCAAACCAGTTGGGGTCAGCACATACCAAACGGAAAAATCCTCTTTAACGTCACTGAATAAAGAACTGTAACTGTATAGCCTTTAAGTATAAAGTTGAAAGCAACTGCCGAACGAGCATACGCAGTGAATGCTTGTTGTTTGTCTCGAATTTTATATTTAAAGTCAATAGTGATACGGTTTTTTATTCAGTGACATAAAAAAGGGCGCGAGGATTTTCCGTTTGGTATGTGCTGATTTTTATATGAAAACAATATTTAAGCGAATGGGTAGGCTAAAACAGCACTAGGTAACTTTCAGTTATGGGGTTGTGCTATAAAAGTTTTATAGGATCTTTTGTCCTTTACTCCTTAAGATATGGCTACCTGTAAATGGCTAGCTCATACTCGTGAAATAGTGCTACCTGCTTATAAGAACTGGTGTACTCTAGTCGCTGTTTTGAATTTCTCTTTGATCTCAGTTAAAAAAATATCACAATCAATTATTTTGCAAAGTTTAATGTCTATTCTACTCAAGCAGGTAAAGAAAAAAAAGGTCCCATTCCTTTTCAAGGAACATTCACCTTCTCTGGTTAGTAGTCATTGTCTGATGGTGAATCATAACTAAATTACTCTTAACAACTATAGTAGTTCAATTTTGTACTTTAATTACATATAGTTACGTATAGACTCTACATTAAAGAGCATATATTACAAAAAATATCTTTAAAACACCAAAAGTGAGTGTAAAACAATGATCAGTAGGTGCATATTGCTTTGGCAAAATTCGAACTGGAGAAAACAATAGAAGCTTTGCCGCCTTTTGAATTCTCTTTTACTTACTACGATCTCATAAACTGGTATTTATGAAATTATGAATTTCGTCTTTATATTGATGACGTTAAGGTTAAAATTAGATGGTATTTTTTTTTTTATAATACACTAATAAATGTTAGACATCGAGAGTTGACTCCTTAGATGCATTTAAGGGGCTATTAACCAACTTGGTTGGCAAAATTAACTTTAACAGCAAGAGACATTTGGATGAAGAGGAGTATAATATAAGAATAGATGTTGATAGTCGATCATCATCATGATTATGTCATGTCGGCTGTTAACTGTCCGCTGCTGATATAGGCATTCCTGTAAAGGGAGGTTTCGCCTGTAGTTGCCACGGTTGGAAGGCGGATTGGCAACCGCATTTATGGTTTGGTGATATT
Organism: Galleria mellonella; assembly: GCF_026898425.1. Lineage (NCBI taxonomy): Eukaryota > Metazoa > Arthropoda > Insecta > Lepidoptera > Pyralidae > Galleria > Galleria mellonella. The sequence goes on from NW_026442138.1 coordinate 10,997,318, forward strand.
TTAAGAGACGCTGCTGCCCATCCCTCGGCTATTGAATTCCCTTAGTCATCTCTTATGACACCCGCTGGAAAAGAAGAGGTATTTGGCGACCTATTCTAATGGGCAACAGCGTCCCTCTTAAAATATTTCCAAAGCTTAACTGGAGTTGCCAATCTGTTTGCCAAGTGTGTCAACTACTGGCAAAACCCTCCTAGGAGGAAGCTTATGTTCAGCAGTAGACAGTTAAAAGCTGATTAAATAATGGTGATTATAATTTAAATAAATGAATATTTAGTTTAAAATAAATATTGTTTTACATTCCAGGGTATTTCCTGAAGGTACAAATCAAGTAGCGGATATAGCGCCTATCTTTGACAGAATGCTGTTCTTCTGGTCGGATAGGCGGAATCCTCACGAGGTGCAGCCTGCATATCAAACCAGGTAATGATCTCATGACACGTATATTGTACAACTAGGTGTGACCGGCTGCTATGCTCGCCTAAATTAAAACTAAAACTGTTATTTTATGTGATAATTTGGCATAGAGGTAGACTATGTACAAAAGTCGTTTGCTGGGATACCTCTGTCCCATTCGTATTTCAACCGTAAAGCAGTTGTGTTTGCATGGCTATGTTTCATGTATGGCTATGTTATGTACAGAGAAATAACACCTGAGTCCTCAGGAATGACAACACATGGAGGGTATCATGGGTGAAACCGAATACTTTGTTACGTCCATGATATGAGACCGTCAGCTTGCTTGCCATTCTAAGTTGCAAAAAAAAAAGATTCATTTATGTGTATAAAATTTTATTCAAATCGCTCTATGATAACAAATATCTTTAAAAATTTTCACATATATGTCAGGATGGAAAATTTCACATATTTTGGATACACTTTCGATCGCAAGTGCTATCTTTGATTTTAGTAACTAACGATGAGAGCGAGTTTTTTTTTTTTATTAGTTATTTTCATTTTTAATTACCTCGTGACGTCAAAATGCAGAAAGGTGGTCCCATACTCTCCTAGAATTATGACTTTTTGTCAATCATTGTTATTTGTATAGCGCAGATCTAGACAAAATAAAAAATATAAACTTCTCAATGCTTTCAGATACGCCATCACTCTATGGTATTTCGACTCTCAAGAACGGGAGGAGGCGCAAAGACGTTTTAGTAAGTACTTTATATCTATTCTTAAAGTTTCTTTTGAGTGATATATATATACATATATATATATATATATATATATATATATATATATATATATATATATATATATATATATATGGCCGTGTGGTCCGGCCACCCCCACCTTTCCTTTCCCGTGGGTGTCGTAAGAGCGTCTAATGCCTGTACTTGCCAATCCGCCTAACAAGCATGGCAACTTCTATATATATATATATATATATATATATATATATATATATGGCCGTGTGGTCCGGCCACCGCCACCTTTCCTTTCCCGTGGGTGTCGTAAGAGCGTCTAATGCCTGTACTTGCCAATCCGCCTAACAAGCATGGCAACTTCTGGCAACAATTAACAATTGGATGGCGTCCATTGTCTAAGTTGTTAATAGCGTATCATTCGAATAGACAGCACGTGTCAAATAACCAAGAACATATTCGCTCGCTAACCTTGTGTCTAGTGCATTTTCCTCCTTTCAATTAAATATTTAATTGAGGTAAACCCCAACAATATTGCAGTTGAAATACGGCGCAATTGCACTTAGTCACATGTGCTATATATAGGGTTGCCATCCCTCTAGAATTCCCCGGATTTGTCCTAGTTTGAAGGGCGCCAGGGGATAGTCTGCCAGGGGTTTTTGAAAAGTGTCCTTTTGTTGGCAGGGGGAAATCCATATTTTTTATATGTAGGCGACCAATTGAAATAAATCTCAGTTATAAATTCATCCACAATAACCCTGTTTTTTTTTTTTTTTTGTTTTTGTTACAAAAAATATCCTTTTAGAAGTGTCCGGGTACAAACCATATTTCGCCCAAATGTCCGGGGGTTTTGCCGTGTTTATACAGTGTCGACAATTTAGGTGATGGCAGCCCTAGCTATATACTATAATGTTATGTTGGTTGTAGTGGAGATGCTGTAATGCATTACCATTAATATTTACATTATTCATCCTGTTTAGTATTAAAAGCAAGACATATAGTTATAACACAAGCTTCTAATATCTAATTCTAATATTATCCCCTCTTATTATATTTTTATTATTATTATGTCATTCGTTAGTTATCTACTAGTTAGTGCTGAACATACGAGATGTTGCCCGCAGTTGCTACGCTTGGCAGGTGGGTTGACAACTGCAGTTAGACTTTGGTAATGTTTTAAGAGGGACGTTGATGCCCATCCCTCCGCTATTAAGGTCTTTTAGTCGATTTTTTGATGGGTGAAAATGGTATAGTAACTCCACCTGCGCTAACGGGATACGCTGGCAGAGCACCAGTAAAGGGTGATAGATGAGAATGAAAACAGGCCAGTTAACCCATCATGCTGAATTCAACAGGAATTAACCATGATAGTTTCCAGGGAGAACCGCGAGGAGATCGACCTGGTTGGGTATATTGCTAGCAATGGAATTCTCAGTCTCTATTACTAACAATCCCTTACCCCCTCTTTTAGTCGATTAAAAAGGAAGGAGTGGCATTCTAAACCGGGACCACACAACGGTTTTCTGTACAACCATCTCCAATTATACATATAAGCTAATTTATTTACTTTTTATTTTCTAGAAAATAACGCCGTTCCTTCATCGAGCGAGTGATGTCGGACTGTTTCGAGATATACGCCTCAAAAAGGGGATAGTGCTTCACTGTGATCTTTCACTCATTAAGTTCTACTTACCCTTGCATCGTGCACCTATTTCAATCCACTTCAATGAAGAAGTTGCACTATTTAGTCACTTAGAAAAATGACTTTTTACACTTAAGTATAAACAATTGGTTTTTTAGTTAGTTACGCTAAAGTGAGTGTTTCTCAATAACTAAATATCCTTAGTTATAGCCAACCTGGCTGTTTTGTCTAATTAATTATATTTTTTTATATACCCAATAAAAAAAAAATGTTTGATTGTTTTAGGCGGGAACGCATATTTGAAACGATGACAGCTGTCAGATTCTATTGTATGTATTACTCTGTGCTTAAAATTAATGTTTTAAATATATATTTATTGTAAATAATTCTAACAAAACCTTCTTGATTTATTTTTGACGATGGCATGACACTTTTAAATTGACTTAATTTTATTTTGTTTCATTTTGACAGTTCAATACAGTATATATAAGGTAATTAGCCGAATTTGACAGTTATCATCCAATAAATACGGGACTAAGAATCTTAGACTAAATAGAGATAGCAATACAAGAGAGCAGAATTGATGCCAATAAATACCTTTAGTGAAGACATATCTCTATCTCGTTGTTACTGCTAAGAGCGAGTGGGATAGAGAATAAACTGATGCATCCATCTCTACTACACTCTTCCTATCGTCTACTCCTTGCTATTACTATTTGGGTGTAACCGAGATCAATGATGCTGGTTTTTATTGCTTCATTTTCTTATTTGGTTTTTACAACGTCCTCTCTGTTTGTTTGTAAGTTTCTTGAACAATATGGGTTGATGTAAAATTGTGTTAGGTAACTTTGAAAATATTGATTATTGAACAACAAACGATTTTTATAATTCGCTATGAATGTAGTCAACGTTCAAATGATCGCACGAATTGTTGGAAAAATCTATATTTACCATAAATTTTGTAAACACCTTAGTTGATAACTTGTCAATGCAGTTACGGTTGTATAGATGCCTGCTTATTTCTAGTTTGAATAGATTGTCTTGTGATGTATCTCAACATTAGATAGTGAAATTAAGAAAACATAATTATGGATGAATGGAATATCTACCAGGCCATGGCTTTACAAAGAGCATAAAGCATATATCAATCCTTTTTAAACTATCCAAATATGAAATAAAAAAAAATATACAAATTGAGGCGGGAATTTGAATTTAGAATCCTAAGACCGCAGACAAGCGTCGACTGATATAATAATGACTTGACTACATTTTTTATTCATATATTTTTTTTTAATAATAAAGTTACCCAGCATAATACACTTGCTATATATGGTAGACAATTATATTGCGAATATTGTTTTTTTTTTAATACCATAATTTTGCAACTACACCGCTCGTGTAATAGCGAACGGTCGCTTAGTTTGCGTAATAGTCATATGTTTAAGTTAATATTAATAAAATATATAATATTGTAATTGTTACATTTGTAAAGGAGCCTTACAAGTATTATATAAATAATTCGATTGTGTTAACTTTAGTTCCTTAAGGGTCCGCTGATGTTTTGCGTTGTTTATAACACTGTTTAAAAATAATACATACTTTAGATTTTACAATATTTATTTAATGTATAATGACGTCTCCTCTAATAAATATTTACTTTGATATGTTTCTTCTATTCTTTGATAAAACGGCGACTATGCTGATATGAATTGATAAATATTGTAAATATTTCATAGAGATCTTGTTTACTTTTTTTTCTGTTCTTTTTTTTTATTTTAAATTCAATTGTTAATATTCAGATATGTAGTTGCTATATAAATATTTATTTACATATTTATTTCAGTCTTCTCAAATGTTATGTTTGTTTTAATATATTTATTTATTGCAATATCATATCGTGTTTCTACCGTGAAGCAGCTGTTTGCATGGCTGTGTTTCAGTTTGAAGGGTGGGATATGGCGTGAATTTACAGGGTACAGAGGAATAACACCTGAGTCCTCAGGAATGGCAACGCGTGGGGGGTATCATGGGCGAAACAGTATACTCTGTTATGTCCATAGTACTGCTCATGTCTATAGGCGACGGTTACCACTTTCCATCAGGTGGACTGTCAGCTTGTTTGCCATTCTAAGCTGCATAAAAAAAATTATATTGTGCAAACTAGACGTATGCCTTCCTACTGTTTGACCGATCACACCCTTGTCCAATAGTAATATTTATATTATTTATTTTTATTTATTAACTACTTAAGCAGCAATTAACAACAGCGGACGCCAACGTGTGCATGGCTCAAGACTGAATAAGACCTTGCTGCTTGTATATGAGGTTTTTTTTTTATATTTATAAAATTGTATCCAATCCACCAATGTATATAACGAATTATTACATTAACTGTTTAAGATTATTGTGATTTATTGATTATATGTAGTTATACAGGTCAGTCATAAAAGGTATAACAACAAAAAAAGATAATTAAAAACAAAAATTACAATTTGTGCATAAAATTAAAAAGAAAATGTCGCCTGCGGCATATTGTACCTCATCTATTCAATTTCTCTCGTGCTTTATTTTAACGCAGCATGAGCGAAGTGGAATACTTAGTTTAAATATGAAATTAAGTTTAAAAAAATTATAAAAAACATTTATCCACGTTCAACTACAAACGTCATTGATTAATTAGAATATAATTTTTTTTTTAGTGCACTCGTAATTTTTTTTTCTCCATATATCTTTTTTTTTTAATATGAATGAAGTATCTTGATATTTATGAATTAGAATAAGTTTCTTGTGTTGTTGTTGATTTTTTTTATTTAAGGAATATAGTCCACTATATACTCCTTAAAAAAAGCTTAAAAAATACCCTTTTTTTTTGTCTAATCCTGTATAATTTAATCTTTTTGCGATTTGATGTCTTATAATTTGCATTATGAAATATTTTCAAGTCTTGTATCATTGTGTACATACACAATTTAGCTTGATGAGAATATCTACAAATTAAATATAAGAAGATATTTATGGTGGGTGTAAATTGTGTAAAAAAAATACTATAGTATTGAATTTTATACAAATTTTAGATAAATGATTGTATAGATAAGAATTTACCCCTTGATTAAAGTTTTTAATTATAAGTATTTTAATAATTACTTTTGTGATCCATACAGTAAGATGCGGTCAAATAATTGTAGAAACCTTGTGTCGGTATACCTCCTTGTGTATTTGTACAATTTGCTTTCACAACCGAGTTACAACACTTGAAAAGGTTCAAATCTAAATCGTTTCTATTGAGATATTGCATAACAGTCGCATGACTGTAAGATACATTGTCAAGGAATACAATATTAAGCTAATTAAAACTACCTATAAATTCCTCTCCCACCGACTCTAAAGTCGGCGCCAGATGTTTTAACGTGTACTGATGCCTTTATCAGGTAGTGATTATCCTGTATCGCATGTCTCTGTGCCTATACTACCCTGTGTCTGTACTATAGTAAAATCACTTCGACTATTTAGTTTCGGTTTGTGATAAAAATATAATTTAATTCACTAACTTCCTATTTTCTCAACAACAACAAAGAACTATTTCTTCGATTTTTCAACTATACTACTTACAACTAGATACTGTTTCAGTCTTTACACACATGTTCAAATTATACCTTTTTTTTTTAATATTGGCAAAGTGCTGGTGATGTCCATCATGCCAATAACAAACAAGAAACGAGACGGGATATTAAAAAGGAACGGTTAAGGATTTTGGTATTAGTGATAAAGTATTACGTACCTCATAATCTAAGGTTCGAATACTCGTGCCACTCCTTGCGACTTTATGCTCTGTTTTTACATATTTATTTAATCATGTTCTGGCGCCGATTTTAGAACAGTTCTTTCTATGTTGATCCGCATCTCTACTCATTAGGTTTTACATTGCTGTATTCATATCTTTGTTAATATTTAAAAGCCGTGTTTATTGAGAAGTCGACTAATCTATATTTTATGACCAATGCAAATATAAAATAATGTCATTTAATAATTTTGTTTTTATTTAATTATTTGAGCATCAATATTTAGAGGCTTTGTACAAAAGTCGATTGCTTGGGTACCTCTGTCCCATTCGTGTTTCTACCGTGAAGCAGTTGTGTTTGCATGGCTGTGTTTCGCTTTGAAGGGTGGGATATGGCGTGAATTTACAGGGTACAGAGGAATAACACCTGAGTCCTCAGGAATGACAACGCATGGGGGGTATCATGGGCGAAACGGTATACTCTGTTATGTCCATGGTACTGCTCATGTCTATAGGCGATGGTTACCACTTTCCATCAGGTGGGCCGTCAGCTTATTTTCCATTCTAAGTTATATAAAAAAAAGTCTAGTGTACACGCTTGAAACAAGTTTCCATTCCATGCCTCACCTTCCCATATTCGCCTCTCACAACACCTACGGGAAAGGAACGGATGGCCTATTCTATGCCGGGACCGCACGGCCACCATGAAACAGTAGTTTTGCAAAATTATCAAATTAAATTAGTAGTTTGAGAGATAAGTTTAGAAAAATCACACCTCAGAATCGGCCTCATTGTATAGGTATACAATTTTTGCGTCGATGAAAATAGAGAAGAAGCAAGACTATTAGATTTTTTCCGAAGTACTTTTTATATTATTTAGTATAGATACTTACTGCGCCTCTAGCGGATAGTTCCTAAAACTCGGCTTTACATATAAACTTCAACGTACACATGGAAATAATTGTAACTAAAATGAATGTATGTACAACTCGTACTAATCGGTACCATATTTTTTTAATGGGTGATAATGGTTTTTTTTTATGGGTCAAAATGATATGATAACCCCGCCTGCGCTAACGGGAAACCCAGGCGGAGCACCAGTGAAGGGAGATAGATGAGAATGAAAACAGGCCAGTTAGCCCATCATGATAAATTCATCAGGAATTAACCATGATAGTTTCCAGGGAGTACCGCGAGGAGGTCGACCTGGTTGGGTATATTGTTAGCAATGAAACTGTTAGATCCCATTACTAACAATCCCTATCCCCCTGGGTGATAATGGTATGGGGGGGGGGGGGGGTTACAATGCCGGCGCTATCGGTATATCCTATCCTGACGAATTCAACTAGAATTAGACAATGGTTTCCAGGGGGAGCCACGTGGAATTTAACCTAACGGTATATTGCTAGTGATTGGGCTATTTGACCCTATTGCTAACAATCTCTTATTAGGACAATAATTATTATACTCTGTCTATATTTATTTATCAGATCCACATATGGGAAATGTACTGAATGTTCTTATATATCAGGTTCTAAAGATGGGAACAAGCTGCTTAAATGCCTGGAGCTAAAATGAAAGGCAGAAATAAATATTATTTCTTCTCTTTTACTTTTACTCGCTGATAATGTAACTTTCTATAGGTGAAAGAATTATAAAATCAGTTAAGTATATTTTGAACATGTCCACCTCTAAAGAATCAAACCTATATTTAGATGAGATAGATGCCAATTACAGATAAAGCGCCTCTGACTACGCAATCTGACATTTTAATAATATTTTACAGACATTACCATACATATGGTCATTACTTGGTGCCCAGCTCCTTACCCGAAGAAATAATGCATCCAATATTATCAGCAAATAGCGAAAATTTAAAATTCGACTTCAAAATCCTTTTGAAGTGGAATTTTGAAATTATTATATTTAACAAAAAATTACAGTTATTTTTTAATATTGCAAAGAGTGTTGCCCATTATCTCACTAACAAACAGGAAACAAGGCGGAATTTAAAAAAGGAACGCTTAGGAACTAACTTACGAAGAAAAATATTTTACTATTGTCAAAAGATATTATGTATTCAGGAAAGGTATTCGTCACAGGTTATACGGTCATTTTAACAGCTGTCATTGTGTATAATTTTTGTAAAGGAAGCCTTCGGCGCCCTCTTTAAACTTTTTGATAAACGTTTTAGCATTACCACAAAAATGAACGTCTACACTTACCAAAACTTGGACGAATTACAAGGTTTCATATCTTTGGAAAATCCTTCAGAAACTTCAGTAATAGATCCGTATAGGTAAGTAGCAGTGTCCTATGCAAATATATATCAAGTATAAGTCGTAAAACATAAAAACCGTCATTACATTTATACAAGCACACCAAAATTTACCAAAATATTTGTTCTAGTTTGCCGTACTTCCAGACGTTCATGTTTGCATCAGTATTGGAAGACACCATCACCAAACTTCGTATACTGAGTAAGATAAATATTGGAAATAACTGACGCAAATTACGTATTTATTTAAAAAAAACTTTACTCACTTAAAAAAAGGCGAACTTAATGCTAATAAAGATAGACATAGTTAAAGGGGAGGCAGGTGGCCGGCTCATGCCAGCATTTTCTGGTGTTAACATCAGGATTAGGAGCGAAATTTTCAGCTATAGGTAAAGACATGTCTGAGAAAATATATGCACCGTTTTTAAGGAAAGCTCCCCCTCCAATGCTAATAGCAATCCCTAACAGTCACTCAGGGATTAATATCTATTACATAAATTTGTTAAGATCCTTTTGGAGGAGGATTTTGCCAGAAGTTGCCACGCTTGGTAGGGGACTTGGCAACGGCAGTTAGAAATTAGTGGTGTTTTAAGAGGGAAGCTATTACCATTCCTCAAATATTAAGTTTCCTTAGTCGCCTCTTACGACAACCACAGGAAAGGAGGGGGGGGGGGGCTCATTCTGGGGCAAGACCACACGGTGATCAAATCTTTCCTTTATAATATTTGATAGTTTATCCTTTACAAACAAACAATCAAATCCTTCCTCTATACTATTATATGGATGGCCGTATTTTATCGATCTAATAAAACATTGTTCATATCAGATGAATGCAACAACGAGATGCGTATAAGCAAAACAATGGTAGACCTGAATCGTCTTCTCGCCCTCAAGTACAACGTGGAGCAGCCTGCCACCATGGACGAACTTAAAAATGTAAACCCTAAGAAACTGAATTGTATTGAATACAAACTAAATAAATTGGATGCTGACAGGTAAATTTTTTATCTATATTAATTTCTACTAAGTTTTTTAATCTAGATACACGATGCTGCGCTGATAGGTTTTTATTTTTTTTGATAGGTGAAAATGGTATGGTAGCCCCGCCTGCGCTAACGAGATACGCTGGCGGAGCACCAGTGAAGGGTGATAGATGAGAATGAAAACAGGCCAGTTAGCCTATCATGATGAATTCATCAGGAATTAACCATGATAGTTTCCAGGGGGAACTGCGAGGAGGTCGATCTGGTTGGGTGTATTGCTAGCAATGGGATTTTCAGTCTCCATTACTAACAATCCCTTTCCCCCGCGCTGATAGGTTTTGTACCTTAACCCAAAGTGCGAGTCGAGATATTCCGACCTAAACTGTTGAATTGAGGAGAAAGGGATTGTTAATAATGGGGTGAAACCATTGCTAATAATACAAATATACTTTTAGGTATTGCAGGCGTTCATAGGCTATGGTACCCGCAAACCTTCATATGGGCCGTATACTTGTTTGCCACCTCAGTGGTAAAAATACCCTATTAAGTTGACCTCAACACAGTTTCTCCTAGAAACCATCATGATTAATTCTTGGTGAAATAGCAGGATAAACCCATTAACCTGCTTTTATTCTCACCTATCAACACATACTGGTGCCCCGCCAGCATATTCCAATAGCGCAGGCGAAGTTACAATTTAATTATCACTCATTAATAAAAAAGTCTTTGAAATTTTGTACCGAAATCTTTATATTATCCAGTTAACAATTTAACAATATAATCCCAAACTAAGGGGGAAAGGATATGGTTGTTAACAATATTCCCTATCAGAATAAACTCTATGCGTTTTCCGGAAACCATTGTGGTTAATTCCCATGGGCCAACTGTCTTGAGTTCATCCTGATCTATCATTTCTCGATGGTACCTCGTCAGCGTAGATATACTTACAAATAATGTAGGCGGCATGGGTGTATTTAAGGGAAAGAGTGTCATGCCCACCCCGGATATGTCTAGTGCTTGCCCCAAGATGTGAGCGGAGCTCTCAGACATAGCTTTACGCATTGTTGACATGCGTAAAGCTATGTCTGAATAAGCCTTTTTAAAAAGCCAAACCGCTCCTGGAAAATAATCTTGAAACACCACTGCTAGTTGGGGTTAAAATCCCAATTTTCATTGATAAATAAATCCCAAACTAAGCGTAGTTTGTTTTGTGGACAGTAGACGACTGATTACTACCACAGATAATGTTCATAGCCTAGTTTGGTCTCCCATCTGATATAATTTCAACTATATCAACCTATTTTATGTCTTAAAACTATAATATAAGATATTGGAGAAAATAAATTCATTATTATTATAACCAAAAGAAGAAAAAAAACATAGTTACACATAAAAAATAGAAACCACTCAAGTCAATATAAATGTCTTGGATAATACAAACATTTGTATTGTACTGGGATTGATCTTACAAACATCGGAAGGTATTGTCTTCAAATTCCGTTTTACCCCAGAAAATACTTCGGTGACGTGCTGATAGACACATACTTGGACTTGTCTCTGAATAAGAAATATTCGGCGTTAGCGGATCACGTACGACGAATTGTGGATCGCAATGAACACGCAGCGTTCTTGATTCAAGACGAAGCTAAGAACAGACTGTAAGGAAATATTACTTATTATGTAACATTACAATATTACTAACTACTCGTAGCTGTATCCCCTGTACCGGCTTCACCCGCGTGAAGTAACATATGTATACTATATGCTAAGTTAGGATATAACCTACCCGTGTACCAAATTTAATTGAAATCCGTTCAGTAGTTTTTGTGTGATAATAACAAACTTACATCCATCCTTACAAACTTTTGTATTTATAATATTAATCTCTCTCTTCGTCCTCTTCATTACTGAAGGTCGTGTCCTTGAAAGGTGTCTGTTGCCTTTCTTATGATGTTATTCCATTTTGCACGGTCTTCAGCTTCTCGCAGGGCAGCTGCAATTGACAGTCCCGTAACGGCGGTTACTTGGTCCGACCAATGATTAGGCGATCGTCAGCGTGGTCTTTTTCCCTCTATCTTGCCTACAACCATTCGTTTGTCCAGATTGTCGGACTGTCGGAAAATATTAATAGGATTACAATATGAAGACAACAAATCTTCTATGTGGAACCTTTGATAACCATGTACTTGACAAATGCCTACATAAAGGAATAAGGGTCATTTGGACCACTTTTTAAATAGCATAAGCTATACGGAAGACATTATATAAGTGTTGCTGTATAGCTTATCCAACGTTTAACTTTTAATGATTTATCAATAGACTTTAAATAAAGGCCAAAAGAGAAAGGGGCAGACCAAAGAATAACTACATGGGACAGATAAAGGAAACACTAGGTATCATGTTATATAGGGATGTCAAATATATGGCTTGGAATAGAGTTGACTGGAAGAAAATGCATAAATTAGTTGCACCGACAAGAGGAAACTTAAATAAAAAAAAAAAAAAAAGACGAGGAGCGTTAAATTCGATTGTATAACTTAAAGTAACTTACGTGTGTGTATGTTAGACGATTGTGAACCCATTTTATGATCCTTGATTAATGATTTTTATTTAAAAAAAATTAATGATTTTTTTATTATTTTAAAATCTAAGAAGTTAGACAACAACCTGATATACCTTCTACATACAGTACTAATTTTATTTAATAGATTGAAGTAGGTTCTTTTTGGGGGTAATTCTTAAATGTCGATAGATATATTAATTCAATAAGTAATTAGTGTTAAGCACTAAAATAAAATAAAATAATAATAAAATATAACTATAAGGATGTTCGCAGTGTACGACGCGAGTTGAACAAACAGTACCGACAGCAGCGCAATCACAACAAGTCAGTAATGTACGACACCGACGTAGCCATTGAACGGCTCAAGAGTCTGGTCGAAGTACGTAACTATAGTCCCCAAGGGGGAAAGGGATTGTCAGTAATGAGGTCTAACCCATTGCTAGCAATACACCTTATCAGGTCGACCACCACCCGGTTCCACCTGGTAACCATCGGATAATTCTAGTGGAATTCGACACGATGGACTAACAGATCTACTTTCATCGTCACCTATCATCCCTCACTGGTGCCCCGCTAACGTATACCGATAGCGCGAGCGACGTTACTATTCCATTATCATTTATTAAAAAAACTATAGTCTCCATACATTGAATACAGAAAGGAAAAATACATTTACACACCTATGTAACAGTAAATATTGATTTGATATTTGATTGAGAAATTGTAATTAATTTTTTAAGATCTGCTACCGGCAATCATCAATATTTAATTTTTTTTAATACAATTTAGAATGGCAAACAAGCTGACGGCCCACCTGATGGAAAGTGGTAACCGTCGCCTATAGACATGAGCAGTACCATGGACATAACAGAGTATACTGTTTCGCCTATGATACCCCCCATGCGTTGCCATTCCTGAGGACTCAGGTGTTATTCCTTTGTACCCAGTAAATTCACGCCATACCCCACCCTTCAAACCGAAACACAGCTATACAAACACAACTGCTTCACGGTTGAAACACGAATGGGACAAAGGTACCCAAGCAATCGACTTTTGTACATTCATTCATTCATTCTGTAGATGAAGTAGAAATATAATACAATCAGTAGGTAGTAGTAGTAAACATAGAATGGGCCATCCCTTTCTTCCCCGTAGGTGTCGTAAGAGGCGACTAAGGGAACATAATTGTTGAGGTATGTGCAGCAACGTCTCTCTTAAAACTTCACCAAGGCTTAAGTGCAGTTGCCAACTTTGCCAAGGGTGGCAACAACTGGCAATACTCTCCTTATGAGGAAATATCCTGTATTCAGCACTGGACAGTAAATGTCTGATATAATAATAACTAAGCACGGTATTGATGATGCAAAAACTTGACGTGTGACTTGCGTGCTCGCGGGTTACATACAGCGCTTATTTTTTTTAGTAGTCACTCATTCTCAATTACACCTTCTCATTTTTGCCGCTTTGAGCATTTGTTAGAATGCCAACCCTAGGCCCTTATAGTCAGGTACTAGAAAACCATACTGAAAATAAACCGAGATCAACCATATTTTTTATGTAATTTAGAATGGCAAACGCATTATCACTTTACGCAAACTCCTTGTGTAAAATGGTAAATTTCACCTATTGACATGAACAGTACCATGGATGGCACAAAATATACTGTGACGTTCTACTACCAAGATATCCACAATGCAGGATGCAGCCCTGAACGCTGAGGTCCGCAAACGGTATGTAGAAAACTGGCAGAACGCGCGGACAGAGCAGCACCACCAGACCATCAGAGACAAGGAGTTTGGATCCTCAGAAACCATAGAGTACTATAAACAGAAGACAGACCACGAACAAAGAGTCCACACAGAAGTGGAACTACTCATGAATATTACTGTAAATGTGGGTTAATCATAAACCGTTTTTAATACTAGCAGTTAGGGTTATTTTTAATAGGTGATAATGGAATGGTAACCCCGCCTGCACTATCGGTATACGCTGACGAGGTACCAGTGAGGGATGATAGGTGAGAAGGAAAAGATAGGTTAGTTAGCCCATCAAGATGAATAGATCTGGAATTTAGCACGATGGTTTCCAGGGGGACCATGTGGAGGTCGACCTGACAGGGTATGCTGTTAGTAATAAGACTAGTACGCATTACTAACAATCCCCCTACCTACAAAAACAGTGTGGGTGTCGTGGCTCAGTGGTGTGCTACTCCGACTTATAAACCGTAAAAGTCCTGAGTACAAATCTAGCCAGTACCAAAAATTACCAGAATTTCTTTAATTCATATATTTATTGTCTGGGTCGTCTTTTGTAAGTCTTCACATTAATCATTTGCTGTATTTCTTATTTTTGTAGCTAGTGAAATAAAGTAAAAATAAATAGATTTAGAAACGACAAATTCTGCAGTAATAGAAAACACCAACAAATAGGAAATTGGGATTGCGAAAGGGATTGTTAGTAATGGGATTAAATAGCAACGTTAGTAGCAATATACCCTGTCAGGTCGACGTACACGTGGTTCCTCCTGGAATCCATTATGTTTAATTCTAGTCGAATTCGTCAGGATAGGCTAACTGGCCTGCATTCATCCTCATCTGTCATCTTTCAATGGTGCCCCGCCGGTGTGAACCGATAGCACAGGCGGGGTTACCAATCCATTATCATTTATTAAAAAAACACCAACAAATTAATTCGACTAACAATAGCAGTAGTCTGCTGTATCAAATTGCAGCTTAAGTTTGTAACAAATAAACACATGTGTGGGCCAGAAATATAAGTAAGAAAACAGTGGAACAAATAAAATATAAAAAACAATAGTACTAAACGTTATAATCCCCTTACGGTAAAAGGCCTGTTGTATTGGATTGTACAATACTTGGTGAAATTGCTCTTATTTTATTGCTTATAATGGGGCCACTAAACTCTATTACCAACAATCTTCTCCCTAGTCCGCCCCTCCCCCCCTCCTAGCAGAATATTTTTTTAATTAAATTAGAATGATAACGCTTCCTCCCAACGTATAGTGATGTATACGCTAGCAGAGTACTCGCAATTGATGACAGATAAGGATTAAGTCAAATCAGATGGATATTCGTGAGGAATTACCCATAATGGTTCTTGCTGGATGTTAATGGAACGGTAACATGCTGACGGGCACCAGTGAGTGGTGTTAGGTGATGAAACCAGGTCAGTTAATCCATTGTGACGGCTTCAACAAGAATAATTAATTCTTGTTTCAAGATGGTTTCCTAGGAGAACCGCGTGGAGGTCAACCTGACAGAATTTATTGTTAGCAATGGGATTGTTAGTTATGGGACTGGTAGCCCGCATAACTAATAATCCCTTCCCGCCCTAACCATGTTTTTCAAGGGGGACAGAGTGTAGATCGACCTAGGTCAATGGAGCGCCCTGTGGAAATATCTGCCAAATAACAATATTATTTGACTTAAGTAATCTCAATTAATATTTTTTAGGAAACATTGCAAAAAGTCGAAAGCTGGATGAATAAATACGACAAGGATATGGAAGCGATAGACCTCAGAATTCAAATAATGAAAAACAATCATAAGAACGCCTACGAGAAACGAATTCAACTTGAAGAAACGGTAATGTAATAGTGTTGTACTGTTATCCGAAAATATCGATTATCAGATGTAATCGAGTTTTGCGCCTATTTTATTATTTTGATTTTCGCATACCATGGTTTATAATACATAAGTGACAGGAATCAAGGCGACCGTTTTAACTTCTCTTCTACTTATAAGCAAGTGTATCCTGGTCAATACATCGGGACAACACAGATAAATTATTATAGGTTACCCAAATGATTGCATGAATAAAAACCCATCTCTTATAGATTATTTGTACCTGTATAATCTATGCTCAATGGGCGTATCAATTAAAATTAATAATAATGTATTAATTAGTTTAGTACCGCTTCTGAGTTGACCACACGCTCATAATTTATCCTGATCCCTAATCAGGGTAAATTATCAGCGTGGGGTGAGAAGGGATTCTTAAGAGGATAATGGGGATTAGCAACGTCATTGCTAATAATACGTCCTATTAAATCTAATTACATGTTGGTCTCCATGCTGAAAACCATAGTAATTGATTTATTGTTAAATTCGTCATGATGATTTTGATTCCTCACATTAACGCGATATACTAATTGAGTTTATTTAATCAGTGTGAAAGATTACCATTCCGTTATCATTCATTAAAAAAAACATATTAATTGATATAATTAATAATGAAATAGTATGTAACATAACCAAGAAAAAGTCCCATTAATAATAATGTGAACATTCTTATAATTCTACGCAATCAATGTGTCAATATATAGGTAATTATTAGTATAAAGAAATTTTTTTCCTCACAGTTAGAGGAACATGTAAAATTAATGAAGAACTGGATACATTTCAAAGAAGACCGCGAAAAGGCTCGTCTTTATCGTGAGAAGATGGACAATGCTGCTGTAACTGTGCAAGCATGGTGGCGCGGCCTTCTTGTACGCAATCAACTGGGACCTTACAAGCCTTTACCTAAGAAAAAGGGTGCATCCGTTCCCAGTGGAAAAAAGAAAAAATAATTTATTTATTTACTTATTAATTATTATTAATTTATAAATTTTTAATTCATTTTTGTAATACTTTGTGTTCGTAGTTTCAAATATGTTAAAAATTAAATACAGCTTTTTTACTGTTTCCACAATAAATATAAAATATGACATTGTTTTTACTTACTTACTTGTAAAATGTAAATAATAATTGTATTAATAATACAAAATTGAAAAACAAATAATAATAATATTTTAAACGTAATACTGTAATTGTTTCCTTATTATAATCCTTTCTTTGTCCTTAAAATATCTAACTATTTGTAGCTAAAATATCAAAACTAAAAGTTTTCGAGCATTAAAAAAAATATATTTAGGCTTGTAATGTTTTGAACACGTTCGTTGTTTATTCTATATCTACGTAGGTACTAAATATAATTTATCTTAAGTAGAGATTATTCAAGTCTACAACTTAAGAGATAATATCTATTACATTTTATGATTAAAATATAAAAAGAAATACACAAAAAAATACTAGATAAAATCTGATAATTCTAAGCAAGTATATAGATACAATACACTTTTTACTACAATTACCCTTAAATATAAAATCAATTACTATGTATAAATCAAAGTATGAAGTTCGATATTTTATTCTCTCAGCGTACTTTGAAGGAGACAGCGTAAAGATATATAAATTATTATTCTTACTTTATAACAAAAAGAAAAATTTTGGACAAAAAGGTAATACGTACATATAATCCTTTAACAGCGTCATTGAAACTTTTGGTTTATAATTACTTTAAGCAGAATTTAAGAGAACTAGGATAAAAGGTACTGTTAATGGTGATATGGCTCGCAACAGGGTACTAAGCGTAGTAAAGGATACATGGAATCATGGAATAATATACACTAATAAACCTGATGAAGAAAATGTGTCGCAGATCATATACGTATGTATGTATTCCTGTATGTGTGTTGTTCACTTTCATTGGGACTAGTGACCGAAGGAAATGGTATAAAGGCTCTATCGTGGCAAGCTACCGTGATTAAAGTTTTATCCTAATTAATATTTATTTGGATTAAATTAAACCCCTTTTGAAACATCACTAAAGCTAGTGATGTTTTAAGAGGGGTTCTGCTTGGGATCCCTTGACAATTTAGTTCCGTTAGTCGCCTCCTACAACACTCATGGGAAAGGAAGAATAGCCCATTCTATGCCGGGACCTCACACCAATATATAATTGCAATAAAATACTAAGAAACAGTTCGACAATATACCTATCTTATGTACATATTGAATGATTTATCATCTTCATACAATAAAGATAAGCCTTTTCTCGTCATTTTTGGAATGTCTAGTTCTTCATTAATTTACTGTACTTGCTAGGTAAAGCTTTACACCATACTGGTTGAAATGTATATTAAATGACATAGTATTATTTATCACTTCACTTTAAAGAAGCAATAAAACTTGGTGATTTGCGTGCAGATAGATATTTTTTTACGATTTACAACACCTTTTTAAATCTTTTAAAAATAATTACATCGTATTAATGATAAAATTTATAATCTCCTATACTGTGAGCATTTATATGTTTTTACAAAATAAAAGTCGATTCTTATTTTTTTAGGAATTAAATGTAGTCACTTCAAATATACCAGACAATATAGAAGAAGAAAATACATTTTGTGAAGAAAGTGTGGATATAAATGTAAAAAAGATCAACAGTCTGATAGGTATTATTTCAATAGCTTAATGAATCATTGTTCTTTTGTAGGAGTGTTCTTCAGTTTGTAATTTCAATTAATGTGAAAAAATAATATACTTAGAGCGATATATTTAAAAGTAGGTATATTTTGATCGATTTCTTTCATTTGAATTATTTAACGTTCAGATAATGTTCAAAATTACATATTTTTAAAAATATATATCGGTAAGTTCTCTATTAATTATAAACATATACCTAACTATTGTCGTTAAAAGTCATAAATATTTGACGATATTTTACAGTCTTCTACGTTAGCGACGATTTTGGAAGATACTATAATAGAGCTGCGTATTCTCGGTAAAAAATAATTCAAACATGTTTCTTAAAAATGTATTTCATTTATTAATTTTTCTGTATCATAACATAGCGGAATGTAATAATGAATTACGTATACACAAAACGTTTATAGATATGTCACTGCTGCGAGTATTAAAATTCAACGTAAAACAGCCAGAAATAACTGATTAGCTTGACAGAATAGATCATCAAAATCTGGGTAGTACAGAATATAAGCTGAAGAAACTCAATGCTGATAGGTGAGACCAAAATATTATTATAATTACCGTTTAAAGTAAGATACTGGGCCTCATGAGTTTTGTCGATATAATAATGGAACGAAATAACCATACGATACTTTTGCATGAAGACGAAGCTAAAAACAAATTGTTAGTAATTATTTTATTTATTATTCAAATATAATGCTAAGTCTACTTTTTTAATTCATTTCAAATTGAATATGATTTTTTAAAAACATTGTTTTTTATAATTCCAATATTAATTTGATAATTATCATGGCTCACGGCTCTAATTCCTAATAGGCTAGCGCAGTGTTTTTCAATCTTTTTCATGACGCGACCCCTTTATTATGTAAAAATATCCTGCTACCCCATACCCTCCACGGTTTTGAATGTGTATGAATTTTATTATAGTACAATTATGAAATACGAACAATTGTGTTTATATTCACACTTAGGTATCGATAAAATAAAATAAATAATACATAATAAAGTATCTAAAACAGACATGTAATCGATGTCTATTATAGATATTTCATTATGTATTATTGATTGATTGATGTATTTACAGAACTGTTGATTTTTCACTGATTAGAGCCCTTATGCGACCCCCTTGTTGAGGCTCGGAAACACCCCAAGGGGTCGTAACCCATACTTTGAAAAACACTGAGCTAGCGAAAGACATTTATCGATTGTTACAGATGTGATGACCGTAATACTACGTGCACTCTAGATTTCGTTAAGCATATTAGAATCCAATATAATAGGGAGGTTCCTATCATTGTTACTAGCATAAGTTTGATTTATTAACAGTGTCATCACCGGAAAGTTAGAAATTAAAGTTGAAAAGAGTTTTATTAACCCTTTTCAAGTCAGGACACTAGATTACTAAGTTGTGCTTTGTAATTAATATTTTTTCCTTTAGTTAAATTATTATTGTGTCATGATCTTTGTATCGTTTTTAGTGACATATTACATCGATAAGTCCGTCCGATATTTCGTCGAGAAACCCTGCTTTCCTGTATTTTTTTTTAGAAATTTAGTCTTAATTTTGTCGTTCTTCCTTAAAATAATTGTTTTCTTAAGTTTTTTTATACAGCTTAGAATGTGAAATAAGTTAACAACCCACCTGATGAAAAGTGGTAACAATAATAAATAAGTATAAAATTGTGTTTCCATTGTTTAGTCATTATTTTATTTTAGAGATTTGAGATTTAAGCAAACAATTAAGACAACAACGAAATCACATTAAATCGGTCATATATATATATATATATATATATATATATATATATATATATATATATATATATATATATATATATATATATATATATATATATATATATATATATATATATATATATATATATATATATATATATATATATATATATAGCCACTTTATAAAACATGTAAAAGTAGTTATCAGAATACGTACTTGTACCTAAATTTTAATTTCACTACAGGAAACTCTTCAGAAAGTAGAAAAATGGATGAATAAATATGACAACGATATGGAGACAATTGACTTTAAGATTCAGATTTAAAAGAATGTTTATCAAAACATGCTTGAGAAGAGGCTGGATCTTGAAACTACCTTGAAGGTTATCATTGAATTTAAAACCTACACGGCTTTATCAATTTGAACAATTTTGTTTATTTATCTTTTTCTATTGCAGATTGAAAAACATGATACATTGATGAAAGAATGGATTCATTTCAAAGAGGAACACGAAAAAGCACGGCGGTATCGTGATAAGATGACTAAATCCGCAATAACAGCACAAGCGTGGTGGCGTGGCTTGCTCGTACGTCGTCAACAACAAGTTATTAAAAAGAAGAGTGTTGTTGGACCGGCTGCCAAGAAGAAATAATTTATAAACCTTTACTGTTATTTCTATATTATGCTTTTAATAGATGGATTATTTATATTATTTATAATTTAAATTATTTAAATATGTTACTCTTGCATATTTATACCTCATTTATTTTATTTAGATATTCTACAGCGTTATTTTTTTCAATAGATTTACCCTATATACTTCATAACTCTGCTACGTCTGTTTTATGGCTTTGGACATAGATTTTATTTTTATCATCATAATTTCAGCTTTAATATCTTCACTAAAGCTTATATCATGTCCGATCCTCCACATTTCTACTGTCTTTAATAAATGAAAATGTTTAGTTATTGGTTTATGATGTATACCAATGATATATGATTAATAAAAATTATTGGCTCGACGTGAAGTTATGACATTTACCCAGAATTAACCATTACGATTTCCAGGATGATTGCGTAGAAGTTGGTTTGTTAGATGAATGCTTATTAATAGAAGGGATTGTTAGTAAAAGGGGGATTAATTGCTAGCAATATACCCTATCGAGTCAACCTACATGCGGTCTCCCTGAAAATCATCGTGTATAGTTCTTGATTAATTCGGCATAATGGGTTAATTAACCTGACTTCGTCCTTTTTATGTCATTATTCAATACTACTACTTACTATTTCCCCTTTAGTGTATACCAATAATACAGATTACCATTTAATTTTCAACCTATAAATAAGACCCCCTATTATTCAGTCTTCGATATGAATCATAATGTTTTGCCTCCATAGGACTCAAACATTTAGCATACCACAACAGATACAAAGATAGACATACATCACATATGTTAGTTAAAAGATACTGAAGGGTACTGTAAAAAACTGTGCATGTCATATTAGATAATTACCATTTCAACCGTTAACTGACTAATGTTGAACATAAACTTACCCCTTGAGTAATTTTGCCACTAGCTACTATACTTGGCAGGCGGATAGGCAACCGCAGCTAGAGTTTAATGATGTTTTAAGACGCTGTTGTCTATCCCTCAGCTATTAAATCCTCTTACGATACCCATGGGAAAGCCCATTTTATACCGGAACCATAGAGCTATTTTAGATAATATACTATTAATTAAATATCGATTAAATCGATTAAGTATCGATATTATTTGATATCATCTTACTCATGCAATCACTACTGAAAACGTCACGAATCACGTGGTTAATTCAACCAATCGCTTCAGTTAAGATTTGACATTTGACGACAGATAAAATGCAGCTAACTTCATATGAAACACAAACTTAATTTTCAGCTTTATTTACTAATTTGTTATGCCGAAAAAAGAAAAGGTGAGTTTAAAGTTTAGTGAGGTATCATATTATCAAAGCTGTGTGTTAATAATATTCTTATTCGAAAGTGTTAAACGTGAATTTTCACATAGACGGTATATTTGCATTGCATCCGCACATTAGGTTATTGCTGTGCCGTATCTATTGCCATGTCAGATCTTTTGTGGTATACGACTGAATAATTTACTTGTGTAAAATCGTTTAGAATTGGTGATCCGAAAGAAAAATCTGTGTTGTGAGTGTTTCAGTGAGAACTGTTGATTACAGGAGGCGATGAAGACTAAAATTGACAAAAACAAGAACGGCGATACGGAAACAGAGGTAAGCTTATTTACAATATAATTTGCCAGTAGCGCTCCTATAATCTTGTTCTCGTAAAGCGGTTTATCATACGGATGTTTCGGAGCAGGTTTTTTAAGGACCCGTTCAGTTACTTTGTACGTTTTGGTAAATTATCAGACGGGGACGATGTTATTTTTCTTGTACATATCATCTTGTTATTATCTGCGATAACTACGTAACTAAAAGTTAAAAAAAAAACTACTGATGGCGTATTCATAGTTTACTTAGCTTATGTTTCGTAAATAACATTTATAAATTTAGATAATACTATAGCAAGGTTGTTAAATTATATGCTCAATAGACGAGTCGAAGGTGCGCCATGCATATATCTTAGAACATTAGTTGTTTGTAATCTTAGAATGATATTAAGAAAACTGGAAGGCAGTTTCACCAAGGAATTGTTTACTAAAATTCTAACTGGAATTAGCATGGGTATGGTCACCATAACACCATATTAATGCTATATATAATCTTATAAAATAAGCATTTGTGTTTTCAAATAGAAGCAGAAATAGCATAAAATGGTTCTTCAGTTTTATGTACTTTATACTTAAGATTTTTTTGGTACACTAATCCCTCAGAGAAACAGGCTAAGGTCAGAGACCATGCTGCCAAGTCTTAAATGTAAAAAGTTTGTCTGGAATTTTATATTTTCAAATAATTTCTAGAATTGCCATCTTCTTTAAATATTTTAAATTATTGTGTCCAATAGGTACATTTCTAAATGGTGTAGGTTTTCCTTTGTAACAAAAAACAGATTTCTATGATGATAATTTTAATTTATAATATTTGCAGCATGAGCATTAGTAAACTTAAATAAAAAATACTTATTTATTAAAACTATGATGACATCATAACAATTCAAGTCAATGTTGTAACAGTTATTATTATAACACTTATATAAATTTATATAAATAATAATAAATAATTATATGCTGCTAAAAATATTAATGTTAATTAAAATATTATTTCATATCTGAATGAAGTGAATGATTTTTTTTTTAAGAGTTTCTAAGAGTACATATTGCCAGTTTCCTTTTGTTGAGGCAACTAATTCATGTATTCTTCTTTAATCATTTTTATTCCAGACTATATCTTTGACCTCTACCTTTTTAATTTGACACCTAGTCTATTAAATTTATGTGTAAGTTTGTTATCTTAAAAAATGAGAACTATCTCTTTTTTCTTATAGGAAATTGCGTAAACATTTACAAAACCTCCAATCTTCACTGTGAATGCTGTGTAAAAGACATAATAAATAATTGATATTATATATTGTATTGTTATACCTCAATTTTTACTATTTATTTATTTATTTTAAAAACCAACAGCAGTTTACAAATAAAATTAACAAACATTTTATAACAAAGTAGTAAGGCCAATAACAGGCTTTTCTAAATTAATTTCGTATGTTATGCAGTTGACAATTGTTAAAGGAAAAGCAGAAAGAATAAACAAATCAAATAGGTAGGCAATCGTTGAAGTCACAATAATATTTTGACACATATGCAACAGAATATACATATCATTAGTGGGTTTCACAGACCTGTTATTTTTTTTTATTATTTTCAGTTGACTTTAGATACTAGAGAATGTGATATTTAATAATATTATTAGTGAAACAGTTTTCCTTCATCCTACAATCAATTTACATAAAAAGTCAGTTTTTTAAATTATAATAAAGATTCTATTCGTGTCTATGGGGGAGACCTGTGTTCAGCAACAGACAAATAATAGTTGAATCGATGGTGATTCTATCTAGACATAATAATAATAGGAGGAATTATAGAAACACAATCATGCTTTAAGTGCTATGCAAACTGGAGCATATATTTATATACATACATTAATACAATTATAAATCCATTGTACTTACATGATTTCATTCGCTTGTGAAGCCATAACTGAGTAACAGGGAGGTAGTACCTTTATTTGAATATATGTATTAACAAAGGTGACATGACTAGATTTTAGAAAATAGCAAAGTATCCTGTCTATAGCTGAGTGGTCCCGGTATAGAATATCCCTTTTCTGTGGGTGTCATAAGACTCAACGAAGGGAGGGCGAAGGATGGGCAGCAGCGTCCTTCTTAAAACATCTGTAAAAGCCTAACTGCGGTTGCCAACTCGCCTGCCAAGCATGGCAATTACTGGCAAAACTCTCCTTAAGAAAAGGCTTATGTCCAGCAGTGGACAGTTAATGGTTGTAATAATAATAATAAATAATCCTGTCTATCCTGGGTCTAGAATACACATTGCCAATTATTTATTTTCAAAACAATAAAATGACACACAAATAATTACACATTTGTTTGGTATTAGTTCTGCAATTCCAACAATTATAGAAATAACAAGAGATTACAGGTACTATTGCTCTATTTTCATAGGCAGTTAAAGTTCATTTCAAAAATCAGTTCAGGATATGATGATAGGAGCAATATATCTAATGATGTAAGTCTTTTAAAAAAAATTTACTAATATAGTAATTTTTTTTAAGTGAAGCCAAACTAGTAAAATATTTTGAAATAATTTCTTTATTTAAGGCTAGTCACAGTGACAAGTTTTATATATTTGTACATTATTTTCAATTATTTTATAACTTAGAATAAATATGTAGAAATAAAAAAATAGCAATTTCAAAAATGAAACAAAATTTAAAACTAAAATATCAAATTTAGAGATAAATTTAAAGTGATGGCACTTCAGAATTGGCCTCAGGGCCATCAGGTATGGATAAAATAATATTATTTTTAAGCATATCATTTTCATCCATTAACACATGAGAGACTTTGTACAAAAGTCGTTTGCTTGAATGACCTCTGTTCCATTCGTGTTTCGATTGTGAAGCAGTTGTGTTTGCATGACTGTGTTTTGGTTTGAAGAGTGGAATATGGTAGTGAATTTACAGGGTATAGAAGCATAACACCTTACTCCTCAGGAATAGCAACGCATGGGGGGTATCATGGACGAAACAGTATACTCTGTTATGTCCATGGTACTGCTCATGTCTATAGGCGACGGTTACCGCTTTCCATCAGGTGGGTCGTTAGCTTGTTTGCTATTCTAATTTGTATAAAAAAAAATTCATCTAAAAGTTTTATTTACAAATGCTCCAATCTCTTGATGATGTAAATGTAATTACGAGTATTAGATTAAAATGGAAATTTAATTTATATCACTAATTTTGTGTGAGAAACAAACATTCACAAAACAAATTTAGAAACTTTCACATTTATAACATTAACAGCATGTACCTACTGCATGTTATGAAGTGTAGGTCATTGTTTTGACACAATTCGGTAAACATCAAAGTGTAAAAACACGAAGCGTGTGATTTGTATTCGGTCGGACTAACATTGGCATTGTTATTGTCGTCACACCAACAGTCGGACCGAAATCTGTGTTTGTAAATATGTAGCATTTTAAATTTTTGCGCATATGCCAAAAGAATGTTTTGTGTCTTTTACTTTAGTTATTTTAATATTTTATTCATAATACCAATGTTTTTATATATAGTAGTAATATCGCGGCGTGGTCTCGGCATAGTATAGCCCCACCCTATTCTTTCCCGTGGACGTTGTAAAAGAGGGCGAGAGATGGATAGCAGCGTCCCTCTTAAAACATCTCTAAAGCCTAACTGCGGTTGCCAATTAGTCTAGCAAGCATGACAATTACTGGCAAAACCCGCCTAAGGGGAAGCAAATGTTCAGCAGTTGACAGTTAAAAGATGATATGATGATCAATGATATTCGAATATTTCTAGTACAGGAATGTAAGTACGAGACGAAGCCTTTGTCAATAAACCTACATAATAAAGGTAGCGGTATCAATGTTTGACAGTATCATAAAGTAGCGATGCGTTTAATTTTACATTTTATATATCGTCATACGTTGATTTATGGTATTCATTGATCTGGCTAGACTACATCGTAATGTTGACAGCGGGTATTTTCCGTATCACCATCTTATGAAATGGTCAGCTATATCACGAAGTGATCAATTCTAAGATCTGCCCATATATATATATATATATATATATATATATATATATATATATATATATATATATATATATATATATATATATATATATATATACATACATACATGAGCTGCTATATTGCACGCAACTACCAGAGCGCCATAGTTTATGCGTAATGTGTATTTTCATGGCGATCTCAGTTGAACCTGCTAATTACAAAAGTTCTTAATTACATCATATAGGAGAATATCTCTCTCTCTCTCTCTCTAGTGACGTCGTTAGAGACAAATGTTCATTGAACTTCAGACTTGACAAACTTAATACGGGACCGACTTGCGAGTGAACAATATCGATTGAAGTAATATATAGTCAGTATGAAAAACTTCTCCTTTTAGAAGTCCACGCTTTAGAATCAACTTCCAGCAGCAGTATTTCCGAACCGATACGACATTGTAACCTTCAAGAAAAGAGCACATTCCTTTTTAAAAGGCCGGCAGCACATCTGCAATGCCTCTGGTGTTGCAGGTATATACAGGCGGCGCTAGTCACTTATCAGGTGAGCTACATGCTCGTTTGCCCCCACGTGGTTATACGACGAGAATAATATACTTATACCTGCAACAACTTGTCAGACTTGGTAAGTTCAGCTTCAACCGACGAGTCCAACTCGCCTGGGCAGCGTTTGGAAAACTACGCCAGATCTTCTTATTCAAAATACCTGAAAGCTTGAAGATGAAGATCTTTAATCAGTACGTATTGTCAGTGATGACCTACGGAACTAAATCATGGTCTACGGTCTATCCGCTAAAGAAACTCCGAGGAGTTTTAGAGCTGATTACATAGCTAAAAGATTTAACGACCAATGGGGAAGAAAGGTTCTTGAGTGGCGATCTCATATGGGCAAATGTTTTGGATTAATATGTAAGAACAACTAGCTTTGACTATTTACACATATAAAAAAGGTATTTACAAGGAAACCACACAAAATAAAATAGAAGAACAAAAATTAGAAGTGCGGGAAGCGAGCGATTTAAAAAGAGAAGATGACAGCGAAAATGTTTATAAGAAGCAACGTTACTGTCATTTTTGTTCGACCAGTCTGAAAGAAAGAAGTGAAATATCTATGTACAATTTAATTAGCCTACTTGATGGATAAGGAAGTGATGATGTTTACAAGTGGCTCTGAGATGAATATATACAATATATATTTACAGACGCTACGAGTAGACAGATAATAGCTGATATGATGATGACGATGATGGTAAGAGGCCCGCGCCCAGCAGTGGGACATTGTTGTCATGATAACAAATGCACCGAAAATATATCTTTTTTGTTTTGAAATAACTTTTTGCACTGCTTATTTGGTGCGAATAACAAGAGAGTTCGCACCTCGTTGTGAATGAATCCTGCTCTTGAATTTTATACTTTATGCTGTGGTGATAAATGCATACTTACATTTTATCGGGACGTATGTAAATAGTATTAAATACAGTTTACATGACGCCTTGGTATCTCACAGGCCGCAGTGCGTGCGGCGTCTTGCAAGCGTTCAAACCGCGCGGAATCGCCCTTCCAGACGCGATTTTTTAACGTGAATTACGGTTCTATAATTAATATAGTGGACAGTTGTTGCTCACATGTGGAATTTTGTGGATAATAAATTAGGCAGCGTCTTGTGGCTTATGCACGTAGGTAGTCGCCATAATTCAGTATTTTTTTTTTAACAAATTTTTGCTCGTAGCACTTTTTTCCGGTTTGCCACTAAATTATAAACCTTACGCCTTGCTATTCTTAATGTTGTAGTGATCTGTTTTGTCTTGCACTGTATTTCCTAGTAACAAACCAAACAGGCGGCGAAAGGGATTGTTAATAATGGTTAATTGTGGTTTAACTGACTCTAGCAATACAACCCTATCAGGTTTACCTCCACACGGTTCTCCCTGGAAACCACCGTGGTTAATTCTAGTGCGATTCGTCACAATTGGCTAACAATGAAATCAGGCCAGCTGCTTTCATTGTCACCTATCATCCCTCACTGGTTACCATTCCATTATCACCTATTAAAAAAACCAACTAACTATGGAAACTGCAATAACCCAGTTTCCACTTTTAATAACACAACCAAACATCCAGACTGAATGGTGCCAACGTCAATTTTTGTTACCAACATAGTTTTTCTCCCAAAAATTTGTAATATTGTATACCTACTATCTAAGTACGCGCGAAATGGTTCGTAACTTCCAAATGATATTTCATGGTAGATCCCCAAACATATTCAGTGGACTTAAAAAATTTTTTTGTTGCAAATATCTATCTAACACATAAATGCTAGCAATACACACAAAAAGCTAGCAACACGCTTAGGCTCGCACGTGTGCAAGATCTAAATAGAAGATCGAACAGCGCCACATGTCGGGTTTAAAACTAAATGTCAATGTCAAGTTAGGGCAAACAGTATTTATAATGTTTCATTAAAATCGATTTAACAGTTTTCGAGATTACCGTGAAAGAACATCGTGACATGGGATTTTTATATATTAAAAAGAATAAAGTACCTAGTTTATTGGTGATACTTGTTGGTTCGTAAACTCTTTATTTCGACCGATTTACTGTTGATATTCCATAGATGTGTCAGCGGGTGTCCACCGATATTAGTATATTAGCATTTATATTATGGCTTTGCCTACCAAATAAAAGACGGGCGTGACTATTATTAATATTGATATATGAAAAATCTAAGATGCACACACGGCACAGAAAATAGAGCGCATTTTACCAAATTATGCACTCATTTGTTTATCCAGTGAAATTTGTAGTCAAGAATGTCGAAATATTCATAAAAATATTGATCGAGATTCTCGACTTTTTTTTTTATACAACTGTGTTGTAAAAAAAAAATATAATAAGAACTTAGATTATCCAACCGATTTCAATTATACTGTAATATTACAAATGTTAAAAAATTGTGATAACGGTTAAGAACTTAAAACACAAAATTATGGGAGCATAGCAAAACCATCACTTACTACGTTTACGTAGCTTATTTTTTATCATTAACTGTTTCAACTTACCGGGTAATTTTTTTTATTAAATTAACTACCAGATTAGAACAATAAAATTACTAGCACATATACCAATAATTATTATAAAAAAATTAATTTAAATATTAACTACCAATACGTAACTATGCGACTTAACAATAAGCATGATAGTAAAGAATTATTATTATGTACTTAATTTAAAATTGTTTAAAGTTGTTATATACTTAATTGGCCGTGTGGTCCCGGCATAGAATGGGCCTCCCTTTTCTTTCCCGTGGGTGCCGTAAGAGGCTACTAACGGAGAGCGAAGGATGGGCAGCAGTGTTACTTTTAAAACATCTCTAAAGCCTAACTGCGGTTGGCAATCCGCCTTCCAAGCGTGACAACTACTGGCAAAACCCCGCAAGGGGAGGCTTACGTTCCGCAGTGGACAGTTAGACTGATATAATGATGATGACTTAATTTAAAATAGTTAACACGCTACAGTACAACGGTCATTATACGGTCCAATAATGGTGAATACACACACATGCGTAGCCATGCGTGGACGCACGCACTGTACGCATCTACGCATCGCATATCAAACATACTCGAAACATCCATTGAACAAAAATCAAAACGTCATTAGCATCTGTGGGTGTTACCTGTTTTGTAACTTACATTTAACTGAACTACGACACTGATTGATGTGCATGCATATAATTGTATTGTAAAATGTTTATTGTACATAATATACATTGGACACATAAAAACGTTTTTAATACGACGGCGGACCTCATAGGGGGATCTCTTACAGTCAACTTTTATGAAACTGCAAGAAAACTATAGAATGTTCGAGTGTAAAAACTGTAGAGCTAAAGATAAATCGTGTTTCTACTGTGAAGCAGTTACACAATGCATGGCTATGTTTCGGTTTGAAGGGTGGGATATGGTAGTGAATTTACAGGGTACAGAGGACTAACACCCGAGTCCTCAGGAACGGCAACGCACGGAGAGTATCATGGGTGAAACAGTATACTCTGTTATGTCCATGGTACTGCTCATTTCAATAAACGACGGTTACCACTTTCCATCAAGTTGTTTGCCATTCTAAGTAGCATAAAAAATAAATAAATAATTTTATACAAACTTGAAATTCCATGGCTTCGGTATGATTAAATGTGTGTTCACCTTAATACTTAGTTTAGCTTACTTAACACTTAATTGCAGTCTGGGGATTCCAAAATCAATTCCGTCTAAACCAATGATTTTACAAATTTATGTTTGCATCCTTTAAAATGATTCTCTTGCTTCGCATTTTGTAAGGCATGTAAAGCTTTCGTCCAATAATCATCGTCAGAGGTCTTGATATGCAACGAATTCACCTGGAATTAAGCACATTGTTTTCTAATAGGGACCGCGAGGAGGTCGACCCGACAGGATATATTGCTAGCAATATATGCAATGGGAATGCTAGTCTCAATTACTAATAATCTCTTCATGATTTCGATTGTCATTGGTTAATTCAATGACATATTATTTATGAACATCGCTAAATGATTTCATGAATCTGTTTTTGTCATTTACCATCTTTAAATTCAAAGAATAGTGGTCATATTTAATTAAACATCAATTTATTGTTAATTTAAGCAATCATTTACATAACTATATTCAACTGTATAAAAATACAGTCAACAGAAAATAAATTAGTTCCGCTGTTTAGTTTTATCTTATTAACGTTAGTAAAAAAAAATAGTCGAAATTGACTTGTTTTCGTGATACTGTACAATGTTTTGATCCGGATACGAAACGTCTAAGCGTCTAATAATGATAAGCAACATTTAAACATAGTATATTGATAAAAATACTTTAATATTAGAGAACTATGAAGTTTAATCCAAATGGTAGACGTATACAAAGGGGGGTTTAAAGAGTACTTATGTCCCTATTTCAAGGGGTCAGGATTGTACTAGAAAATTATTCTAAATACCAATGGACCACCCCTTCCTTTCCTATAGGTGTCGTAAGTGGTGACTAAAGGAATTTAATGGTAGAGAAATGGGCAACAGCGTCCCTCTTAAAACATCGCAAAAAGCTAATTGCAGTTGCCAAACCGCCTACCAAGTGTGACAACTACTGGCGAAACCCCCCAATAGTGGGAGGCCTTTGTTCAGCAGTGGACAGTTAACGGCTGATGTGGTATAGCACACTATACCGGGGGAAAGGGATTGTTAGTAATGGAGACTGAGAATCCCATTGCTAGCAATATACCCAATCAGGTCGACCTCGCGGTTCTCCCTGGAAACTATCATGGTTAATTCCTGATGAATTCATTGTGATGGGCTAACTGGCCTGTTTTCATTCTCATCTATCACTCTTTACTGGTGCTCCGCCAGCGTATCCCGTTAGCGCAAGTGGGGTTACCATTCCATTATCACCCATTAAAAAAAAAGCACACTATACCACAACGTCAATGATCCAAATGAAATACCTACGTAAATAATCTCGTTGCAAAATCATAAACGACTCGCACAAAAAATACAACTGTATTTAAAACCTGCTTTTTAAAGTCAATAGAAAAGTGACATACGTTTCAGTAAACAAAAGTTTGCTGACGTGCGTGGTCTAATTTTAGTTTCTAACTTGATAGATCCCTTGCTGCGTTCCGACCTTTCTCGTAATACCCGTAGCGATCGAAACGGCGAACGAATTAACTCTATTTGTTATTGTCCCAATTGTTTGTCAATAAATTGATTAAATATCACTAATCAACAATATCTATTCCATTTCCTATTACTGATTCGTCTTTACCCTAAAGGGAATGAACTTCGCGAATGCGGTAACATAATAGAAGGTTCATTTTCCTAATTGTTTATTTAAATTTTACAAATACTGCTCATGTTACCAATGTAAAAGTCTGTAAAGATGTTTAAATTGTTAGACGTTTGTTACTCAAACACATTACGCGTAAATCCCTAAATAGATTTGATTGAAATTTGGTATACAGATGAACCAGATCGTAAATAATTTTTTATACTAATTTACTCGGGCAATGTTACAGCTTGTAACTTATATAAAATATTGTAATATATAAAACTGTGATTAATCACTGTAAAATTTGGTATACAGTTGTTAAAGCGCTATAAGGTATAACTAATAAACAAACTCACTTTCACATTAAGTGAGACTAGTAGCTGCTATGCAACCGAAAATTTACCTTTTTTTTTTATTCCAACATAACTGTCATATATCATTCACTAACATGTTTTTGATTATTATAACATGGTAAAGTAATTATATGGAAAATCTCAAAAAAGTTTGCCTTCGTTTATTTCGTTTCGTTCGTTTTCTTCGTTTATAAGTTTCACTTAGTTTATTAGTACTAATTTAATTTCTAATTCCATATTTGCAACACAAAGCTAAACGTAGTGGACTATCAATGTTATTTTGTTTGACATTGATTTCTGTAATGACGCATAAAGATCTCTATATATTGTCAAATATATTAGCTTTCCTCATTTTATTGTTATCATTTAAAAAAATATTAAGTATATAATTATATCTTTTGCCACAAATTCGCAACTGGGATTGTTTTAATCTTTGCGGACTTATACATTGTATACAGCTGCTTGCTAATGGCCAGTAATTGTATTAATGTATTTTAACGGATATTTCAAATAACTTTCACGCTTATTAGATGTTGCGTGCCCGAAGCCATTACAACTGTTCTCAGATAAAGTACTTTGTTATTTTCAACTTTGTGATTGTTAACTTGAAATGGAACGTTTTATTTTAAAAATGATGTCTTACTTTTCTACAATTGTCGCAATTTAATGTTTATTTGACTTATAAAAAAAAAATATTGCTTTTATTTTACCTGACATTTTTTGTAAAATGTCAACTGATTTTAATTACAAGGAAAAATTAAGATCAATATCAAACTCTAATATTTGGACGAACAATATCCAAATTGTATTTTAGGCAAATTAAGTAACCCACCAGGGAGAGACTTTGTACAAAAGTCGATTGCTTGGGTACCTCTGTCCCATCCGTGTTTCTACCGTGAAGCAGTTGTGTTTGCATGGCTGTGTTTCGGTTTGAAGGGTGGGAAATGGCGTGAATTTACAGGGTACAGAGGAATAACACCTGAGTCCTCAGGAATGGCAACGCATGGGGGGTATCATGAGCGAAACAGTATACTCTGTTATGTCCTTGGTACTGCTCCTGTCTAAGGCGACGGTTACCACTTTCCATCAGGTGAGCCGTCAGCTTGTTTGCCATTCTAAGTTGTATTAAAAAAAAAACCAATGTTCATTATTTTTTGAGTATATTACACAAAGGCAGTAAAAAAAGCTGAAATGATGATGTGGATTTCAATAGATATTCTGATAAATTTCGATTTTATATAGTAATGCATATAAATTTTAAGATGCCGTAAATAGCACGCGGACTTGATGTTTGCTCTGTACGTGTGCTGTGGGCGGAGGCTGACGTTAATTGCACCACCCATCTGGTTTATTTTTGAAAACACTTTTTATACAGCATCAAATTTTTCTGTTGCATTCGAATGGAAACAAAGAACGCAAGCCTCGTTATAAATTGCATATTCTGTTTCATCATGATCAAAAAACGAACTTCCTATATGAAAAATTTACAAGGATATTGGCTTATTATCATACTGGCCACTTAGTGTAAAGTTAGCATAGAGTTTTAATTTTTGTATCGTTTACTCTTTATTCCCCTAGTCGTCGTTAACAACATCTTTGAATTAAAAATGAGTAATGAGTTTAACTTTATTCATTTCTTTAGCATACAAAAAACTTCTGTGGGAACTTCTAATGATTTAAAATATTTAAAGCTTTCGATTCCAGACCCTCCAAAGTGCAGCCTTTGACACAATTCTACGGTATCTGCTTACGCTTGCGATTCATTGATTTCAAAATACAGTTAAAATTCGACAGTTAATACTCTTAAACGTCTGTATAAGATTCTCTCGGTTACAGTTGACGACTTTGCGCCAAAAAAAAAAATAATCTACTTAGGTACTTATTCAACTTGTTTTTAAACTTTTTCAGAACATAGTTTTATTTTATTGTTTTGAGCATTATACAAAATGATATCATATCTATTAAATATAATTCAAAAATAATATATTTATTGGAAAACTTATACATTGCACATTATTTCTTTAAAATAACTACTCGTACAAGTGGAGTCAATCTTTCTTTTTATTAAATCTAAAATCTTTTTAAAAATCTAAATATTAAATTTGAAAAAGAATGTTTAAATATTTTCTTGAGAAGTATTCATGGCAATGTTTTAATATGTAAAATAACTGTCCTATGCAATATTTTTTAAAGTTAACGTTGTATCATTAAATAATCCTATTAGCAATTTTAAATATTAGTGAAAGCGCGAGCATCCG